>NC_139557.1:113500405-114870405 GCF_965112155.1 Podarcis liolepis
CAGTGTTCACAGTGGAGTCATCTTGCTTCACAAAAAATGGAGCCTCTCCTCCACCAGATACCTCCCAAGTGACCAATGTTATCCAGTGACATGAGAACTACTAGAGACCTCTCTAGAATTCAGTTGCCAACCAATCAAATTTAAACACGTTGTAATGCATACATGACCCGGAAGCTGTATGCTGGCTTCCTCGGCTAATAAAATGAGATGAGCGCCGCAACTCCAGAGTCGGTCATGACTGGACCTAATGGTCAGGGGTCCCTTTACCCTTTACCTAATGCATACAAGCATTTCCAATTTCAGTGACTTAAATCACTATACTTAACAGAGCTGGATGATCCTTGGGGTCTCTTCCAACTATGCAATCCTATGATTCTTTGAAAGCACATTTAATATTAATGGTGCTTTACAGAGCAGCAACCAAAACACTGATCTCTGCCCAAAGCAGCTGCAAATCTATTATACAATCTGTTATACAACACAGCGTACTTGTGGCCATACTAGTTACGGATCTCTCTCTCTGTCTCTTTATGTTTGCTCTAGTCAAATTAATACAGTTTCTTTCTCTGTGCCCTTTGTTTGCTGAGGTTTTTGGAAACCGGATCTCAGGCATCTAGTTTGTTTTGGCCAAGATAAAGGTTACGTTACCAGGGGCTGGTGGCGCAGGGAAGAAAAGGACGTCCTCTGGCATCAGAAGAGGGGCTGAGCTGCACTGCCAGTCTGCCCAGCAGGAAACAATATGCCATCTTGGCTGACCACTTTTGTTGTTGAGATTGCAGATCCCGCTTAGGAGAAGAAGTAGCCTTTCCCCACCATTGCCGTCCTACTGTGCCAAATGAGTGATTGCTTCAGGATACAACAGAACTATGTCTGTTGGGGAGATTCCTATGGAGTCCTGAAGTGCCTGTCCTCAAGATACTGATGTACTGCTCTCCCCCCCCCCCCCATCATGTTCTTGGCTGTTCTTGCACGTCACTGGGAAATTGCTGGGGGAGACGGCAGCCAGCCAGGCTTTCTCTGATAGAGGAAGGATGACAAATGGGAGACAACTTCCAAGACTGGGCAAATACATAGGCTTCTCCACTTGTGCCAATTCTAATTGAGGAGAGAGAGAGAGAGAGAGAGAGAGGGAGGGAGGGAGGGAGGGAGAAGGCATCTTTCCCCTTTATTTTTCATTCAGCAGTGCTGCAAGCAAAGTCAGCCCTCATCCCCACTAAACGACAAATCACAATTAGCTCTTCTTCTAAAGGAAAATGTGGCACAAACGATCCAATCGGGTCATTCGCAAAGAGTGAGACATAAGTAATTATTGTGATAGTCGTGTATTATTTTGCTGTATTTTATCACGTGCACCGCCTTCATGTTGTATGTGAGTGGGTGGTAGAGAAATACTTTTATAAATAAAACAAGCTAATGAAGTGAAGACTCCAGTGAGCTCATAGCATCATTCCATGGAGCAGTCTGCCTGCTACATCTAAGCATGCTTTATCACTCTGGAATATTGCGCTCAGCCCAGTGCAAAGGAGCGGCAGAATTGGGAGGAGGGCCCCTGTTTTTGTCTCTAGATGTCACAGGAGTGTGCCAGTCAGTAAACACAGAGTCATTAGCAAAAACACAACCTCCACAGACTTGGTTGAATGTCAGGCCTAATGAGCAGAGCACCTCATTCCCAGTGGTCGTCTTCCACGAAAATTGGCTGCTGAAACTGAAAGTCCCCACCTCCTCACCAGGGTTTTTCCCAAGCAACCAGAGACTGTGCCTGCATATCAGACAGCCTCTCCTCCACACTCTTCATGCCCCCCTTGTTCTGGGAGACAAGGGGGAAGGGGAGTGTGTCACAACAAGAGGGGGAGACACCCATGCCACTAGATATGACTCACTGTCCTGATATGGTCTCCTTCCTGTCTTTAGGCATATTCACAGGGATGTCTTGTGCTGCTGTTGTTGTTGTTTAGTTGTTTAGTCATGTCCGACTCTTCGTGACCCCATGGACCAGAGCACGCCAGGCACTCCTGTCTTCCACTGCCTCCTGCAGTTTGGTCAAACTCATGCTGTTAGCTTGGAGAACACTATCCAGCCATCTCGTCCTCTGTCGTCCCCTTCTTCTTGTGCCCTCCATTTTCCCCAACATCAGGGTCTTTTCCAGGGAGCCTTCTCTTCTCATGAGGTGGCCAAAGTATTGGATCCTCAGCTTCACGATCTGTCCTTCCAGTGAGTACTCAGGGCTGATTTCCTTAAGAATGGATAGGTTTGATCTTCTTGCAGTCCATGGGACTCTCAAGAGTCTCCGCCAGCACCATAATTCAAAAGCATCAATTCTTCGGCGATAGCCTTCTTTATGGTCCAGCTCTCACTTCCATACATCACTACTGGGAA
This sequence comes from Podarcis liolepis, assembly GCF_965112155.1. Taxonomy (NCBI): domain Eukaryota; kingdom Metazoa; phylum Chordata; class Lepidosauria; order Squamata; family Lacertidae; genus Podarcis; species Podarcis liolepis. Next base: position 113,502,782 of record NC_139557.1, read on the forward strand.
AACCATAGCTTTAACTATACAGGCCTTTGTTGGCAAGGCGATGTCTCTGCTTTTTAAGATGCTGTCTAGGTTTGTCATAGCTTTCCTCCCAAGAAGCCCGCGTCTTTTAATTTCGTGACTGCTGTCACCATCTGTAGTGATCATGGAGCCCAAGAAAGTAAAATCTCTCACTGCCTCCATTTCTTTTCTTTTTATTTGCCAGGAGGTGATGGGCCTAGTCTTGTGCTGAGAGATGCATTAGTCCAGCTCTTCTGGGGGCAAGCTATTCTCCTTTACTTACTTATTTACTTACTCATTACATTCATATCCTTCCTTTCTTTCATTTCATGTTTGCAGCAGCTCATGCTCAGCCAAGAGAGAGAGAGAGAGAGAGAGAGAGAGAGAGAGAGAGACACTCTGGCCCAAGATCACCACAGGAGCTTCATAGTGATTTGGACCTGGGTTTCCCAAATCCCAGTCAAACACTGTAAACTTAGCCTTCCCTAATCTGGTGTCATCAAGACATTTGTTAGACTACACTTCCCATTGTCCCAGACCATTGGCCATGCTGTCTAGGGCTGATGGGAGTTGTAGTCAGAAAACCTGGAAGATCCCAGGTTGGGAAAGAATGCTGTAGCTTTACCACACTGGGTTTTACTCTCTCACATTCTGAAATTAAACCATTTAGGGTAGATGGGTGCAGTGACGGACCTTGGGGGTGGGTCTCAAAATTCAGTGGTGCCCTGTGCGATGCCAAAACTCGGTGCCCCTTGCCTCTCAGTTTCTGTTCTACATCACAGTTCTGGTGGCTCCTGCAGTGCCCCAAAGGCTCTGCACTCAGTGCGACGAACCAGTTGTGTGCCTTTGAATCTGCCTCTGATGGGTGGAGTTGTGAGCCTGCAGTTTTCAAAGTCTCCAGTTTAAAATTGTGCCTGAGCTGTCAGAAAACATGTGCCTATGAAACTTAGCATACTGAGGCAGACCGTTGATTCATCATGTCCAGTACTGTTTAATCCAGCTCTCGATTCAGTGGAGGGTATTCCCCTTTTGCTGCCAGTTGAGATCATTTCATCAGGAGAGGCCAGGGATTGAGCCAGATCTTCCTCATCCAAAGCAATATGTGCTACCACTTAACCATCCCTGATGGGAAGTTCTGCTTCTGCACATGAGTCTGGCAAACCGCTCTAAGCTGAAGCATTCCTTCCTCACCCACCCTAGAATGTTTAGTTCACATTGAGTTCATGAAACATCGTACCCTGACCTGTTCTTAATGCATGGTTGACCACATCTACGGAATGCGATAGTTATGCTCTTTTAAGTTTTGCAATATCAATCACTAGTAATAGTTTAATAAGGAGGTTTTCATACCCGTCCAACCATGTGTTCCCTTTCCCAACCTTTAATCTATTGATGATTAATGCCTATATGCAACCCTTGCATTGTATTTGTGCGAACCAATCAGCAACAAGCACATATGTGGAAATGCTGTAATATTCAATAAAAGGAACTCCCCGAGACGTGCTCGAGAGATACCTCCCATATAACACTTGTCATTCGTCTTTCGTTTATTTCAACCCAACACATCCCCTCTTCCAAAGTCTGAAGAAGCATTCCTCTCATACAAAATTTTGGATCTCCCCCTGCCCTGCTAAACACACACACACACTCAAAAGTCTGATTTTTTTTCAGGGTCAGCCTTAGGGAAACACATCTGATTTCCTAGAGTGCTATTATAACGGCGTTGTCGTTAAACATTTTCCTGTCAGGATTTCCCTCAGGGAGATTTTCTGCTTCCAATTTCCTCTTCACTTAAAAAAATTGGATTCAGGTCCCTTAGCGGTGACAGGAATTAGATGTGTTTATAATACAATGGAGAATTGCTTTACATTGTTATTGATTCGGCCTGTCTCTCCTGTCAGCTTTGGGGGCAGGGGGGGTGGAAATTCTGTATTCCTTTGCCTCTTCCCTCAGTTATGTCTTCTGTAAGAGCATAACGGTAGCCATTTTGGGCCGCACCAAGAAGCCATGTAAATCCATCAGTTTTCAGCTGAGCAGAGAAATTGTTTTCAAAGTGTGTCCCAGACTCTTGACATCCTCAAGAGTAGCTGTCAAGGGCCACCATGTCCTAGGATGGCCCTCTGGTGGTATTGTAAGCTGTGGGGATCAGGCCCACCCACTTCAACCTCTGATTTTGTGTATTCACCTAGCGGCAAATGTCTATAAGCCGCCTGCCAAGTTAAATGCTCCAGAGGAAATTGTGGGAGAAATCCCAATGCCTATCGTAGGACTTTGTTTTTTTAACAGAACTTTCATGCACAAAAACCTGCTTTCTCAAAGCATTGTTTTTGCAGCAGGCTAATATATATGCTAGGGACACGGGTGGCGCTGTGGGTTAAACCACAGAGCCTAGGACTTGTTGATCAGAAGGTCGGCGGTTCGAATCCCAGCGATGGGGTGAGCTCCCGTTGCTCAGTCCCTGCTCCTGCCAGCCTAGCAGTTCGAAAGCACAAAGTGCAAGTAGATAAATAGGTACCACTCTGGCGGGAAGGTAAACGGCGTTTTCGTGCGCTGCTCTGGTTCGCCAGAAGCGGCTTAGTCATGCTGGCCACATGACCCGGAAGCTGTACGCCGGCTCCCTCGGCCAATAAAGCGAGATGAGCGCCGCAACCCCAGAGTCGGTCACAACTGGACCTAATGGTCAGGGGTCCCTTTACCTTTAATATATATGCTGGTAATGGGGAACAACATATTTGTTGTTGCTATTGATAAACAGTCAGGAGTGAGAAAACGTTGCCAATCAATTGCAAATCATCCAGAGGTTTATTAGGAAATCTCTGTCCTAGGAATAAATGCCCTAGAGTCCTCTGCTGTTGTGTGGCAGACACACACATGTTGCTTAGCAGGCAAGTCAGTCTGGAAATTGTCCCCTGAAGGCAGAAAGTTTGCCTTTAGGAAATATTGCTAAAAATAGTAGTTCTAATAAGCACTATTATTAGCTTAGCCTAGAGGATACAAAGGCATAAAAGCAAGTTGCTAAGACCTTAAGGTCTACATCTGAAAGAAAATCTTGCAGACTTTTCAAAGAAAGAGATGGGGCTATTTGGGGAGAGGGGGGCATCTCCAGCCACCACCAGAATCAGGATATCCAAGCACAGGGGTGGACCAAAGATTGTACCAAAGAAAGTAGCGGGGATTGACTAGCAAAGGCTGCCATTTAACAGTGATAACAATTCTTATCTCTCAGGATCAGCTCGCTCATTCACAGCAAACAAACCATAGTTTACAGACCCTCCAAGTGTCCCTATTTTGGGGGGACAGTCCTGGATTTACAGAAGCCATCCTGGTTTCTGATTTGATCCCGGAATGTCCCGCTTTTCCTTAGGACGTCCCAATTTTCACTGGAGAAATGTTCGTGGGTATGGAGTTATGCAACCCCTTAGCCAAGGAGATAAGTAACTATACCACCTTTAGAAGACATCTAAATAATATAATAATTTATTATTTATACCCCGCCCATCTGGCTGGGTTTCCCCAGCCACTCTGGGCAGCTTCCAACTGAATATTAAAAACAATGCAGCATCAGACATTAAAAACTTCCCTAAACAGGGCTGCCTTCAGTTGTCTTTTAAAAGTAAAATAGTTGTTTATTGCCTTGACATCTGCTGGGAGGGCGTTCCACAGGGCAGGTGCCACTACCGAGAAGGCCCTCTGCCTGGTTCCCTGTAGCCTCACTTCTCGCAGGGAGGGAACCACCAGAAGGCCCTCAACACTGGACCTCAGTGTCTGGGCTGGATGATGGGGGTGGAGATGTTCCTTTGGGTATAGAGGACCGAGGCCATTTAGGACTTTCAAGGTCAGCACCAACACTTTGAATTGTGCTCGGAAACGTATTGGGAGCCAATGAAGATCTTTCAGGATAATGTTTTTAATTTTTTTTATGCATGTTGGAAGCCACCCAGAGTGACTGGGGCAACCCAGTCAAATGAGTGGGTTATAAATTTTAAAAATATTACTACTACAGTCGTACCTTGGATCCTGAACACCTTGCTACTCGAACGTTTTGGCTCCCGAATGCCGCAAACCATGAGTGTTCCTGTTTGTGAACGTTCTTTGGAAGCTGAACTTCCAACGCGGCTTTCGATTGAGTGCAGGAAGCTTCTGCAGCCAATCGGAAACGGCACCTTGGTTGTCAAATGTTTTCAGAAGTCGGAACAACCAAGGCACGACTGTGCTACTACTAATATGGAGGAACAGGACATTCCTGTTCTTGTTGGATAAATGTTCAGGGGTATGAGTTTATTAAATCATGTGCAAACCAGCCTGAAATAATTGTGCATAGGGCTGCAGTCTTAATTAAGCTTTGACTTAGAAACTGAGCATTTGTTGCCCATTCTTGTTCCTTTTCTTTCTCCTAGCAGCAACCCACCTCTGGTGGAAGGAGGAAGTTGATTTGCCTCAAACTAAAGTGCTTTCGTCTGAAATGCATGCTGGGGCCTGAAATTCTTTGGCTATTTTAAAATGTGATGTTGGGGCTTTGCAGGTAGAATGACTCACACAAGGAATGTATTATTTGTTCTGGCTTTTTTGTGGCATGAAAAGAAATATGTATATAAAAAATACATATTACATTGTGCTGGAATGAGATGAATGTTCCGCTGCTAGGGGGGATTAGCAAATAAGGAGGAAAGAAAGAAAAAAACAGTGTAGGAAAAGAAAAGGGGGGAGTCTTAGCGCAGGAGTGGGCAGCCTTCACAGATCTTCATCTTTTTTACTAGCACCCCAAGAGGTACTGAACAGAGGCAGAAGAAATGGTGTGAAAGAACAAAATGCCTCTGAGCACATTCTGAGGCTAGGAATTTGTTTTCAGTACCAGAATTGAACTGAGCTCCCACAGTTCTTTCCCACAATGTTTCACACTCCTGTTTAGTGTTCTTCATTTCAGCAACCTAATTTAAGGGGGGAAGAGTCGGTTTGCTGTTGCGATTGTTAGGAGCCAGAAACCTTTGTTGATCTACTGCAAATCACCCACCGATCTAACTTCTGCCCATCCATGCCTCAGAGATTCCTCTGCCAAAGCCATTGTATATTATTTGACTTCTTCCCTGTTAACACGGATGTATGTTCCTTTGCAAAAATGTGTATATTGGGGGGGGGGCATACAAATGTGTATGTAAGGAAAAATTCGCACTAAATTGCTGATGAATTTTCATGAGGATTTTTAAAAAAGTATTCCCTCCCTCCTGCTCCCCCGCCCCCCCCCCAAAAAAACACCTCATGTGGAAATGTGGAGAACTGAATTCAGGACTGGGGAAAAAGAGAAACTGAGGGAAATTGAAAGAGACAGATTCTCCCACTCCTTGTTGGGCTACCACTTGTGGTCTGAAACAGTAAACGAAGCATAGCCTTACCATCTCAGTGAGAACTAAGTTGAATAGGCCATTTTAAAACACATTCTAATGCAAACACTCCACTTAATGTTCAACAAGCGCTGGTCCTTGTGTGCCCTGGTATTTGCACACTGGCATGGCTGTTTCAAAGGTCGCAAAGCGCTGGGATGAAAATGCTAGCCTTGTAGGAGCCACTGCATGGACACAAATATGCTTTCCAATGTTATGTCCACCATGTTGGGCTCCTGAACCATTTTTGATGGCCTCTTCATGACGGCCGTCACATTTAACTTGGTCTTAAACCTCATTCTTCAGAAGTTGGAATGTCTCTGAATATTCCGTCACAATACAAACACAACACGTAAGCTAATAGTTAGTAGAGAATATATAATAGAATAATGATATCATTCAAACTGTAGGAATAAGCCGATCAAAGTTCATATGTACAATATAACAGAGTGGTAGCGAGGACCGTCAAGCCGTGTGTTCATAACAGATGTCTTAAGGACAGTCTCACAACAGTCTTTCAAAGGAAGACGTCTCAAAAGTTTCAAAAGTAAAGTCTCTCAATAGTCTTTCAAAAGTTTCGATGGAAGACGTCTCAAAAGCCTCAAAAGGACAGTGTCTCTGGAATGATACTGATGTTTTGTAATAGTCTTCATCAGCTGGAAATAAGATATAAGGCATACAACTGATGAATGATAACTGTAAAAAATCACATTTAACTTGGTCTTAAACCTCATCAGAAGTTGGAATGTCTCTGAATATTCCGTGGCAATAAGACAGTTCAGTCAATAGCTGTGTGCAAAAGTTCAGTTAACTTGAAAGTGGCAAACGACTGTTAGCCCTCAACCTCTCTAGCATGGTTTGCAAATCAAATGTAAAATGGTCAAAGGATGTGGGGTGCCCCCATTAAACCATCCTACATTTGAACCCCTTTAGTATTGCTCTCTTGCCTTTTTGTTAGCATTGCAATGTCTTCCCTCCTTATGAGGACTGTGTATGCTACTTCCTGTATTAGGTCTCTGTGATCTCAAAAATAAAACCCTGGGCTCTGATCTTGCAAAGCCAGTTGCACTTCCATCCTGTTGAAACCAGAATTTCAAGGGCCCAGGACCATAATACCTTAAAACGGCTCAAGGACCGCCTCTCCCCATATAAACCATCCTGGACTCTGCATTCATCATCTGAGGACCTTCTTTGTGTGCCTACTCCACCTGAGGTCCAGAGGGTGGCAACACGAGGACGGGCCTTTTCTGTGCTGGCTCCCCATTTGTGGAATTCTCTCTCCAGGGAGGTTTGCCTGGTGCCTTCATTATATATTTTTAGGTGCCAGTCAAAAATGTTCCTCTTCAACCAGGCCTTGGGCTGATTAATATTCCACAGCCTTTTAATATGTCCCTGTGGGAAGGGAGGGTATTGTCGTTCCGCTGCTTTGTTTTAATTATTTACCTGTGTTTTTGTCTTGCATTTTATTCTGTGAACCGCCCTGAGATCTTATGCTGAAGGACAGTATATAAATTTAATAAATAAAATAGAATAGCCTTGCCCTCACCAGTTCTGGAAGGCTCCTATAGAAGAGTCCTGTACGCACAGAGACTTTGCACCTGCCCATTAGGGGAAATAGGAAGCCCCGAACATATATATTTTTAGATGTCCTTTTTACGTAGAGACACCATTGACCCTTTGCTGAAGAGGCTCGCCGATCTTTCAGACAAGTCTAAACTTAATTCTTTCCTCTTAGGCAAAGATCACAAGACAACCTGGCTGGTAGCCAGATTCTGCGCCCAGATTTGTAGGCACTGATCATCCTCTAGAATAAAGTAGTTTACTAGGGAAATGCTGAAGTCGCCATTTGGGGCGCCTCAGGGTAATTTTTTTATGGTAGCCCAAATCTCAGTTGTACGGGTGTTTGTATGTATCACAATTTTAACTCATGAGCTACTGCTGCAATCTGCTCCGATTGTATATTTTTATGAACACTGTTTTTATTGTGTTATGTTATGTGAGCTGGTCCTTGACCATAATAAAGAAATTACAATTACAGTAGGACATGTTAATTGCAATGAGTTTGATTTCAGTGGGACTTAAAACATGATTTAGCTATCTCTAGATTCGGACAGGAGATTTTTGCTCCCTTTGCTTGTTATCATCTCAATATGACCGAGAATCTTACAGGAACTTACAGAGACAGTTGGTTGCCCTGGGACAGCCTAGCATCCCAAGGGCGCAATTACAAGGTGGTTGAATTAAACATGTACTCAGAGTATGTACATGCCCAATGGGCTTTGCAGCGAGGAGCTAGAGGTGGTTGGGGAAACTGTTCATCTTGATGAGCGTGGTGCACATTCCGCTATTAAATAGTTTTTGGTTTTCTACAAAGGGTCCCATTAGGATGCCAACAAGGGCAGATGGGAATGTCTGCTCTCCAAGCGTCAATGACCAGGCCTCCTCACCTTCTCAGCAGCCTGAAGCGGTGGTTAATGGCCTCAAGGTAACACGCCTTGCTGTGTTTGGCATGTAGGTGCCAAATCTCCCATCTGTATGTTCTGTGACCATCCGTGATCCATTGCACCAAAGCATCAGCGTTTCTCAGAGGGAAGATACGATACGCCACAAATGCTGCTTCCATCTCCCCACATGTCCTTCTGCCCGTCTCACTCATCATCTACCACTTGTCTCTACTTGGGCTGTCAGCTGGTGAGACTTCTCCTTTAGCAGGGGTGAGAAACCTGTGTGGCCCTCCAGATGTTGTGATCAGGGATGATAGGAGTTGTGGTCTTGCAACATCTGTAGGGCCACCTTTGACCAGCAGAACGGAAATAGCTACATTTTCAGAAGTCCTGTGAGACCTGCCTAACTCTCCATCAGAGCACTCTGTGGACTTCTTCCTGGCCCTATTCACACAATCGTGTTTTAGTTGTGGATGGTGTGGTCCTCCTAGCTAAGAACATACAAAACTTATCTGCTGGATTGGACCAAAGGTCCATCCAGTCCAAACTTGGGTCTCCAGCTGTTTTCAGACTACATCCCATCATCCCTTACCACTGGTCTTGCTAGCTAGGGATGATGGGCGTTGTAGTCCCAAAACATCTGGAGACCCAAGTTTGGGAAACACTGATCTAGTCTGACATTCCATTTCCAGTAGTAACTGTGAGCATTCAGATCCCTCTGAGACACTCAAAAGCAGGGCATTAAATAACAAGAATTCCTGAGCTGTCTGCCCCCATCATCTGATAATAATATGAGTGTTTCTGAACATGGAAGTCCTGTTAAGCTGTTGTGGTGAATAGTCACAGATAGGCCCATGCACCATGGATTTCTTGAACTTTTTATTTTTAAAAGCCATTGAACTTGAAACCATCACCATATCTTGTGGCAGTGAAATCCATAAGTTAATTATGTGTTCTGTGTGATTTAGTACTTCCTTTTGCCTGCCTTGAATCTTATACGAGTCTTTGGGTGACCTCAAGATCTGCTGTCATGAGACGAGAGGGGGGGAAATGTTTTGATACTGTTCACAATTTCATTGACTTACAACTTGTTCTTTGCCCTTTCTGGTGGAAAAAGTGCCCAAATTCCACGACAATTTAGATTTTCTCTTTGTGCTGCGACAAGTAGTTGCATCTCAATAGGTGCCCCATTTTGGAAAGGTTGTTGTCCACCATGAGGAGTGGTGGGACATCTGACCCGCTCTCAGTTTGGAATGTCCTCCTCCATAAAATGCAATTGGCTACTATTATGCGTTTACTATTATGCGTTAAACCACAGAGACTAAGACATGCCAATCAGGAGGTCAGCGGTTCGAATCCCCGTGACGGGGTGAGCTCCCGTTGCTCGGTCCCTGCTCCTGCCTACCTAGCAGTTCGAAAGCACTTCAAAGTGCAAGTAGATAAATAGGTACTGCTCCAGAAGGAAGATAAACAGTGTTTCCATGCACTGCTCTGGTTCGCCAGAAGCGGCTTAGTCATGTTGGCCACATGACCCGGAAGCTGTATGCCGGCTCCCTCAGCCAATAAAGCGAGATGAGCGCCGCAACCCCAGAGTCGGCCACGACTGGACCTAATGGTCAGGGGTCCCTTTACCTTTACCTATGCATTATGGGGTGGGGTTTTGCAGGAAGTTGTCCCTTTGGAGGCAGCTTTACAGCTTCATCATTTGCATCCTCTGAAAAAGACAAGGGACATTTCCAGATAGCAAAGACTTTCTCCAGTATTCTCCATGCAACTCAGAAAAAATAGGTTAATATTTTATGATCTGATAAAATATTTACGAGTTTAATAATGGGGAAAAAAGAGAAAATCTAAAGCATGCATTACGCACACAGGCACCATGTCATGGGTTCCTAAACTTTTTGTTTCCATTTCCCAAAATCCCCCACACTCATTCTGCCCTGCCATGTGCCTTTGGCAGATTCAAGTTACACAGAGAGGCTGCCTGCACCCACGAAGCAGTACTTAGCGCCTGGCCGGGATGCGAGTGGCGCTGTGGTCTAAACCACAGAGCCTAGGGCTTGCCGATCAGAAGGTTGGCGATTCGAATCCCTGTGACGGGGTGAGCTCCCGTTGCTCCTGCTCCTGCCAACCTAGCAATTCGAAAGCAGGTCAAAGTGCAAGTAGATAAATAGGTACCACTCTGGCAGGAAGGTAAATGGCGTTTCCGTGCGCTGCTCTGGTTCGCCAGAAGCGGCTTAGTCATGCTGGCTACATGACCCAGAAGCTGTACACCGGCTCCCTCGGCCAATAAAGCGAGATGAGCGCCGCAACCCCAGAGTCGTCCGCGACTGGACCTGACGGTCAGGGTCCCTTTACCTTACCTAAGTCAGGGAAATATCTGGAAAAGGTGTGAACTTGAGATCTCTTCCCTTCTCCCTTGCCAGAGAAGAGGGTAGCACTCCTTTGTGTAGTTAGATAGGGTTCCTTAAAGCGACAGAAGGACTTGGGAGTTCAGAATGGCTCAGTCAGTAGAGTGCAAGACTCTTAATCTCAGGTTCAAGCCCCACGTTGGGCAAAAGATTCCTGCATTGCACAGGGTTGGGCTAGGTGACCCTAGATGACTAGAAGGAGGATCATTGTGGACTGCCTGCCTGCCCACTCCAACTCATAACAAATCACCTTATTGGTCAAGTTGAACTCAATATTGCATGCACTGGCTGGCAGCAGCTCTCTAGGTTTTCAGTCTTTGCCAGCCCTCCCTGGAGATGGCGGGGATTGAACCCAATAATTTCTGGTTGGAAAGCAGATGCTCTACCTCTGATGTGCAGCCCTTCCACACAGAAGGCAGGCAAGGTTGTTTGCCTGTGCCAAGCATACTGCACACTTTCACTTAATCTCACCCAACTCACTTTCACCTATCCTGCAGCTCCGAGAAGGATTGGTCTTCAATCCTGCCCGCAGACTATCTCGCTAGAGTGGTGCATGCTCTAGTTATCTCTCACTTGGACTACTGCAATGCGCTCTACATGGGGCTACCTTTGAAGGTGACCCAGAAACTACAAGTAATCCAGAATGCGGCAGCTAGACTGGTGACTGAGGGCGGCCGCCGAGACCACATAACACTGGTCCTGAAAGACCTACATTGGCCCCCAGTACATTTCCGAGCACAATTCAAAGTGTTGGTGTTGACCTTGAAAGCCCTAAATGGCCTTGGTCCAGTATATCTGAAGGAGCGTCTCCACCTCCATCGTCCTACCCGGACACTGAGGTCCAGCGCCAAGGGCCTTCTAGTGGTTCCCTCACTGCGAGAAACAAAGCTACAGGGAACCAGGCAGAGGGCCTTCTCGGTAGTGGCCCCCGCCCTGTGGAACGCCCTCCCACCAGATGTCAAAGAGAACAACAACATCCAGACTTTTAGAAGACATCTGAAGGCAGCCCTCTTTAGGGAAGCTTTTAATGTTTGATGCATTACTGTATTTTAATATTTTGTTGGAAGCCACCCAGAGTGTCTGGGGAGGCCCGGCCAGATGGGCAGGGTACAGATAATAAATTATTATTATTATTAAATTATTATTCAGCTCATGCACTTGCAAGGATAACGCCATTGCTTGGAAGTGTATGGGTCTGGAAGAGCAGGGTTCGAATCCCCACTCCGCCATGGAGCTCACTGGGTGTGACCTTGGGCCAGTCTGACCTACCTCATAGGGTTGTTGTGGGGATTAAATGGGGAAGTGGAGTACCAGGTACTCCACCTGGACATCCATAGAGGAAGTGGAGTACCAGGTACCCCACCTGGACATCCATAGAGGAGGGGGAAAGGTTGTTTTCTGCTGCTCCAGAGAAGCGGACACGGAGCAATGGATCCAAACTACAAGAAAGAAGATTCCACCTAAACATTAGGAAGAACTTCCTGACAGTAAGAGCTGTTCGACAGTGGAATTTGCTGCCAAGGAGTGTGGTGGAGTCTCCTTCTTTGGAGGTCTTTAAGCAGAGGCTTGACAACCATATGTCAGGAGTGCTCTGATGGTGTTTCCTGCTTGGCAGGGGGTTGGACTCGATGGCCCTTGTGGTCTCTTCCAACTCTATGATTCTATGATTCTATGATTCCTCAGAGAAAAAAGGTGGGTTATTGTGGCGTTTGCCTCCTAGGTGGGTCATAAGGAAAGGGTTAAACGAGTGTGATGTGATTGGCCAGAAAGAAACTGATAGGAGGAGTTAGAGTCGGTGTTGTGTGGAAGTCAGTTGAGAGTTGGGAGTTGGAGAAGGAAGAGGGAGGAATAAGTCTGTGGGTTGGTGAAGTTGTGTTGTGAGAGAGGGAGAGGAACTGTTAGGTGTAGTCAGATAGATAGTTGGAATAATCAGTTTGAAGTTGTTAGGAACATATAGTTAGTAAAGAAACTAAGAATAAGAAACTGACAAGAAAAATTAACTGAAACCTTAAATTTGTTCATGGTTATAAAAATAAACTTGATTATTTCTTAATGTAAACAACTGTCTGGACTCCATGTGTACCCAAGAGAAACAGGTTGGTGGCAGCGAAGAGGCAATCACAGTGGTGTCACAGGGATCAATAGACCGTCAAACGTCCAGGGACCCTGTATGATCGCCACAAAAGTGGTGGCAGTGGTGGGATTCGAACCCACGCCCTCGAAGAGGGTCACACAGGGTCCCTCAGTCCAGGCAGTTGATAATTTACTAGGAGGCAAACGCCACAGTTATAATTTGCAACAAACAAATAAATAATGAACAAGCACACCCATGGAGAAGCCTTGCGGAAATTATCTTTCCTTCTAAAAGGAAGGAAGAGAGCACTATCTGAGATTTTGCATGGTTGAGGCACTCATGCAGAGCACCTGGTTCACCCAACGTGTAGTTGCAGACAGAGACTCTCTCCAGCTCCCCAGAGAATCTGGGGCTCGGATTCTTGCATCCTGGGTCAATGGTTATATGCTCAATTTCTTTTCTGAACTGGCCCCATTAGACATTCATTATAAGGGCTCCCTGCGTAGCTTTAACCTGCAAGGTCACATTAACGTTCTTGATTGCAGAGGAAAAGCAAGCTTTGTTTTCATGCGGAAAATTTACATTTGCGTTCTCCACCCCCATTAACGCACCCAATTCTTGATTATGGATAAAGGCTATGAGCTTAGTGGGTGGGTGTCCAAGGGAGAAGAGTTGCAGCCCGAGAAATTTACAGTGGAAATTTTAATGTCCCTCATTTTGTATTCTCTCTTCGAAGCTCGAAATCATATTCAGAGAAATGTTATGAATTTTTTAAAATGCTGACAATATGCCTTGGAAGTATTTTAACATGCAAATGAAACCAATTATCCTTTGATTCTCCTGTACGGTGGAATTTATTGACTTTATGTGAATGTGAGCCTTGCAGTGCTGAGGTCAGCTAAGAATGTTGTAAATTCACCTTGCATGGAAGGCAGTCTGGAGCAGAAGGAATGTAGCAGGAGTAAGAACTGTCTGGTACTTTCGTCTCCATTTAGACATTTGTGACAGAAGCGTCACAGTTCAGCGTGACCCCGAGTACTTTTTGATATATCCGTCTGTCAACCAGGATATGTAGCTGGTCCATAATTTAAGACCACAGCTTAAGAATGTAGAAAACCAAAATGCTTCAAAATACCAATATTATAGGGCAGTGATGCACCCAAAAATATTTGTTGTCTGCTACTTTTATCTCAGAAGGGACGCGGGTGGCGCTGTGGGTTAAACCACAGAGCCTAGGACTTGCTGATTGGAAGGTCGGCGGTTCAAATCCCCGCAATGGAGTGAGCTCCTGTTGCTCGGTCCCTGCTCCTGCCAACCTAGCAGTTCAAAAGCACGTCCAAGTGCAAGTAGATAAATAGGTACCACTCCGGCGGGAAGGTAAACGGCGTTTCCGTGCGCTGCTCTGGTTCGCCAGAATCGGCTTAGTCATGCTGGCCACGTGACCCAGAAGCTGTACGCCGGCTCCCTCTGCCAATAAAGTGAGATGAGTGCCGCAACCCCAGGGTTGGTCACGATTGGACCTAATGGCCAGGGGTCCCTTTACCTTTACCTTACTTTTATCTCACTGCCAGATAGCTGCATTAAAAGCCTGATTTACAGTGGTACCTCGGGTTAAGAACTTAATTCGTTCCGGAGGTCCATACTTAACCTGAAACTGTTCTTAACCTGAAGCACCTCTTTAGCTAATGGGGCCTCCTGGTGCCGCCGTGCCGCCGGAGCAGGATTTCTCTTCTCATCCTGAAGCAAAGTTCTTAACCCGAGGTACTATTTCTGGGTTAGCGGAGTCTGTAACCTGAAGCGTATGTAACCCGAGGTACCACTGTACATGAGTTGACCTCATTTAGGGAAATCTGATCAGGCTTAGTGCCGAGGAGAAAGGAACCTACCTCGTAGCAAACATCACAACTTATTCGGTGTTGGCGGTTAGGCATTGGCAGGGGTCAATTGGTATGCAAATATAGGGGGGAAGGAAACGCCATCACCCTCCCCAAAAAGAAAAGGGTACTCCAGTAGAGGACTCCGTGGGGCGTTGCCTTGTCCGAAACCTAGGGAGGTAAGGGCCTCTGGCACGCCCCAGAGCGGTGACACCCGTTGGGATCCTAGTTGGCATACTTCAACAGGACTCCCACGGCTTGTGGACAACCCTTCCCGGTCCCCATGCCGGGTAGTTGATAGGAGCCAATGCCTAAAGCCAATACCTTTCAATTCTGTAATCAATAAAGTTGTGGCCTTTTATGCCCATTAACCTTAAATACTGTGTCCAGTGTCTTCATTTCACATGGGGGAGGGGACTTGCCACGCAAAGGTCCCTCCCAGGTGCGCCGAGTTGGGCCCAACATTCGGGGCGGGGGCTGTTGCAGGTGCATGATGTCACATGTGTGATGCCACTCCCCCAGTCCTCATGGGCATCCCTTTGAGGATCGTCTTTCTGGGAAGGTGATCTGGCAATCATGGCGGGGAGCACAGAGGGTGAAAATCACCCTCCACACCTCCCACCCAGATGGCGAGCGCTCACCCAGGGGCGATGAGGGATGGTGGCCCCCTCAGTATTGGGTGGGGGGGCTCAGTCCCCTGCCTGGAAATATTGAGGGGTCTGAAAGCCCCTTCCGTCCCCTATAGCTGGCGCCCCTGCTCCCTCCCACTTTCGATAATCTCCCCCATTGCAGAGCTCCTTGGATCAAAATATTTTGGGACTCACTTTGAGTTGTGGAATGCTGGTGGGAAAGGAACACATAATAGGAGGCTTGTCGTCCACAGGCTAATGTATTTTTTGGCAGAAAATATTGGTGTCTCTGCATCGTGCATGGAAGTTGTACGGCGATACAGTGGTGCCTCGCAAGACGAAAAGAATCCGTTCTGTGATTCTCTTCGTCTAGCGGTTTTTTCGTCTTGCGAAGCAAGCCCATTGACGGATTAGCGGATTAGCGCTATTAGCGGCTTTTAGCGGCTTATCTGCTGATCGGATCAGCTGATAAGCGGCTTAGCAGCTTAGAAAAAAGGGGGGGAGGAAAAAAAACCAGCAGGAACTCGCAAGACATTGTCGTCTTGCGAAGCAAGCCCATAGGAAATTCGTTTTGCGAAGCACCTCCAAAACGGAAAACTCTTTCGTCTAGCGAGTTTTCCGTCTTGCGAGGCATTCGTCTTGCGGGGCACCACTGTAGTTAATTGCTTGGAAGTGCCGTTTCTCGGACGTCTGACCATGGAAGCAATTTTAGGATCTAAGTACAATCATTGCCATGCACGCAGGTACTGGGAAGTTGGTAGAAACCGATGTAATTTTCTCATAGCAGCAGCTGCTGCCCTTCAATCTGCAAACTCAGTTTTTATTCCGTGTGTCCCTTCATAGAGGTCATTATTTCCCCTGGAAATAAAGGCAATTGAAAATGTCAGCTCTCACTTCCTTGCCGCATCAACATTATCTGCTGGGTAAATATTTTCTGTTGCTCATTGAGCAGAAAACGGATTGTTGGGAGATGCACTTAGATAATGAGCGCTTTTTGAAAAGACACTCAGCTAAGCATGGATACCCTAGCAACAAAATGTGAGGTTTGCCGCTTGCTATTTTTATGGATGAGTGCGAGAAAGGCAGCCTTTTATTTCTGCAAAAAAATGGAAAAGAACATGAAATAGCACAGAATCTCAGCGAATATACCTGTTGCACAGAAAAGGAGGATGCTTGGAAACCTTGTTCCTCAATGTTCTGTCAATAAGGGCAAAACCCCATGGATGATATTACTAGTGGCAGTAAATGTACCTTTGTCTTTAATGTCCATATTGCCACATGGGCAGACATCAATGTACAAGTACAGGTAGCAATGTACCTGTCTATAGTGATCCATGCGACGGTCACCTCCAGGCTTGACTACTGTAATTCGCTCTACGCGGGGCTGCCCTTGAAGCTGTCCCAGAAACTCCAGCGGGTGCAGAATGCTGCAGCGAGGCTCCTCACGGGGTCTCTGCCATGGGAGCATATTCACCCAGTGATTTTCAAGTTGCACTGGCTCCCGGTGGAGTACAGGATCAGGTTTAAGGTGCTGCTTTTGACCTTTAAAGCCCTTCACGGCCTAGGACCCTCGTACCTACGGGACCGCCTCTCCCTGTATGCCCCACGGAGAGCCTCAAGGTCCATAAATAGCAACACTCTAGAGGTCCTGGGCCCTAAGGAAATTAGATTAGCCTCAACCAGAGCCAGGGCCTTTTCAAGACTGGCTCCCGCCTGGTGGAACGCTCTGTCTCATGAGACCAGGGCCCTGCAGGATCTGATTTCTTACCGCAGGGCCTGTAAGACAGAGTTGTTCCGCCTGGCCTTTGGCTTGGAGCCAATTTGATTCCCTCCCCCTCTTACTTTTTCCTTTCTCCTTCTGTGATGAGGCTGCATTTTAATATTTTAATGTTTCAATATTTTAATGTTGCATTTTAATCTTGTTTTTAAGTTGTATCCATTCAACTTGTTTTTATTATTGCTTGTTAGCCGCCCTGAGCCCGGCCTGGGCTGGGGAGGGCGGGGTATAAATAAAATTATTATTATTATTATTATTATTATTATTATTATTATTATTATTATTATTACTCCTCTCTACCACCACCTACACAAACATGGGTGGTCACCAGTGGAGAACATGGATCACATCATTTCCCAGAGCTGCTGTTGTGCCACATTTACTTGAATGCAATGCGCACCTTCTTTGGCCAAATCACATCATGAAAATTAGGGTGTGCATTAGATTTGATGGCATATTTACATTCGCCAGCAAGTACTTTTTTTGGTTTCAAGGTTTTGAAAATCGAGGTGCGCATTAGATTCGCGTATGGTACATTTAGTAATAGGTCTGGGTAAGACGTTTTGCAGATAGTCTGTGCAGATCTACATTCCTCCCCGTTATTTTTTTAAATTGTAGGTGTGACTGAGAAGGATAAGCAGTCACAGGTTGGCTTTCCTTCGGTGTGCTAGCTTGTTATTCGGATGTTTTAACACCTCACAGCCCATGTGGTAAATAGACTTTCTATGCCTGGTGAACATCAAAAATGAGTTGATCAGATCTAGGAAGCTTTTATTGGTTCTGTTACATGTCAGAACACCAATGTCAACATGATAATAATAATGCCTATTAGACACAATACAAGAGAAAGGATGAGGGCGGGGAGCAGGCTAATTCTGGTAAATGCAAGTCAAATGGTTATATGGGAAGAATGGTCACTGAATCTAAGAACCACTTGTCCGTAGCCAGGCTGATGCAGAAGTCACCTGAAAAATTAGCCTTCATGCTAAAATAATAATCTGTGGCAGCTTCTTCTTTCTTGGTATTGTCATTAAAATAATTATTTAATGAATGTGTATGCTGCTGTGGTGAAAAACAAAACAAAACTTGAAAGCTCGCTAAACATTTTCCAAACACATTTCATTTAGCTAAGCCTAACCAGACATGTCATTTTATTACGCATTTTATCCGTGTTTTGATAATTCCATTAGGTCTGCTGGTTTTCAAAATCTTATCCATTCTATTTGTATTTTCTTATGGCACTTACGTAATCTGCTTGGAGGGGATCGTTTGATTAAGTGGGATAACAGAATCAGAGACTTGTAGGGTTGGAAGGGAATACAATACAGTGGTACCTCGGGTTAAGTACTTAATTCGTTCCAGAGGTCCGTTCTTAACCTGAAACTGTTCTTAACCTGAAGCACCACTTTAGCTAATGGGGCCTCCTGCTGCCGCCGTGCCGCCAGAGCACAATTTCTGTTCTCATCGTGAAGCAAACTTCTTAACCTGAAGCACTATTTCTGGGTTAGCAGAGTCCGTAACCTGAAGCGTATGTAACCTGAAGCGTATGTAACCCGAGGTATCACAGTAATGGCATCCCTTTGGCCGGTTCTTTCTGCCCTCCTAGTTCTAATGTTCTTCAAAGGACTCATCAGGTGACAAGGCATCAGTGTGGTATAAATATTCCTAAAATATCATATACCAGTTGATGGGGGCAAAGCTACTCCTAACATGCCAATCTTGTGTCGCATAGTTACAGCTGTTGTGGCTATGCATATTTTTGGGTAACTTTTGGTGACCTCCTGATGGCAGCCAAAACATATGAGCTAGCTCTTAGTTATTTGAGTTAATCAACACTTTCTCTATTAAAAAAAACCCACAGTATGATGACTTTACAGAATGGCGTGGTTCACATGTCAAAGTAAGCCAAGCCATGTTTTACTGGGACCAGAGGAATGTGTTAGCTCCCAGAGGGAAGCTTATGCCTGCTTCTTTCACCCCAGTCCTTTTTTTAGCACAGTGTGGTGTGGCAACTAAACCAAGGTTTGGCTTAGCATGTCATGGTTAATGTAGCCAACCAGGACCATGGTTAATGTAGCCAAGCTTTGTCCTGTCGTTAACAACCATGGTTAAGGAAGAGAGTATTGGCAAAACCTATTGGCGCTTTGCAACTTTCTGACTAGTTGCAGGACCTTAGCCAGACCTAGCAGAGCACACGCAGAATCCATGGAAGCAATTGGCGACTTGGCTGCAGACAGGATAGATGAAGCAGGAACCAGGCACTTGTAGTTAGGTGTTTATTATATACAGTGGACTATTTATAGGAACAGAACGCAGATCTTTTGCTAGCTCTCTCTGACACGACTCACAACTCCTACACTGACACACAGAACTCTGAACCTCTGAACTCCTGAACTAACACATTCCAGTTAGTAGGCCATTAATTATCACTCCCTTGAAAGAGCTTGACCAATCAGGGAGCTGTCTGCATGTCTCTGTTATCACCAGGCAGACTTACTCCTTCAGATTGCCTTCTGGCTGGCTGCCAAACCTTAATTGGCTCTGTGTGAGTAGCTGCACATACACA
This sequence comes from Podarcis liolepis, assembly GCF_965112155.1. Classification (NCBI taxonomy): domain Eukaryota; kingdom Metazoa; phylum Chordata; class Lepidosauria; order Squamata; family Lacertidae; genus Podarcis; species Podarcis liolepis. The sequence continues at coordinate 113,521,932 of NC_139557.1, forward strand.
GTTTCCCAACAGAGAGCCCATGACCACGATTTCCAGTTTGGACAACACACTAAGAAAGTGGATGTGTGCTTCCCTTCAGGAACCATCATGTCTGTGCCGATCCAGTGAGCCATGGTTTTGTTTACCAAGATGTGCAAAGAAGGCTAGTAAGCCTCTGTTTAGAATGTGTAGGGTTGTGTGACTAACTGCTGGTTCCTGGCGAAATCTACTGACATGCTTTTCTCTTTCTGTTTTCAGGTTGTGTGGAGGAAACTTGGAGATGCTGTCGGCTCGTGTCCTGGAATTAGGCAACACTTGTCTGGAAACCAGTACAAAGGGCCTATGTGAATGGATATTTTTTTAAGGAACAAAGGAACAATTTCAGCTACTGTTGGATTTCGTCTTGTCAAAGCAACCTCTTTCCTAACAATGAGACAACTTCATTCATGCTCTGTGATCACCTCTGGAAACTGGATTGCTCTCCCCGCTCCCTCCGTTCCTGCAAGGACTTTGGCGAAAAGTACCCGGATCTCATCACACTCAATATATATTCTGACTAATCCAACTCTGCTTCTGCCATGAGCATTTACAGTGTATACGACCAGGAGGTACTAGCTGATAATTCCGAAGGCTGTTAAAATCTGCCGCTGGAGGAGAACCCCCATGGAAGAAGTGTTTAATGTGTTGGCCTTTCTGTGACATTTCCCCAGGAGCTTTTCACCAGATTGGAAAGATACCTACAAACTGTGCCTTTTGGCCATCCCAGTTTGGACAGTTAGGTTCTCCTGGTAGCTCTACACCAGGGTGTGTTAAAAAAAAAAAAATGTTAGTTAATATGGTGCTTAGGCAGATTGCAGCTGAAACACTTTCCTTTGTAGAGTAATTGCATTCTGAGGTGCTAAATATAAGACCTTCAAGTCTCCTAACCAGCCAGTAGTGTAGCAAAGAAAACAACAGCACCAAAACTGAGCCCCGCCCCCCACCCGAAACAAAAAGAATTCATTTGTTTTCATTCGTTTTGGCAAATGTCTTCCGAAGAGGTGGCATTTCTCCTCTTAAGAGAAGGCATTCCTCTCTTAAGCTTGAAGGCCAATGCTGAGGCAACCCCAGGAATGGAGCAGCGATGAGTCTGTCTTGTAAAGAGCGGGAATTCCCTCTCTGAGAGACCAGATAGATCAAGGAGCTGGGCTGATGGATGGGCAGTCTCCCAGCAAAGATCAGGAGCCTAGTTGCTAGATGGCAGTAGTGCGATATTAGGGAGTCTGATTTGGGATCAGGTATGTTCTGTGTTTTACCAGGCACAAGCCGAAGAGGCAGTCCAAAAAAGTAGGAGAGGGTTGTGCCAGGGAGGCCCGTTGGAGGAAGAGAGATGAAGCAAAGGCAGTGGAGGACTTCTAGAGTTTTGGCTTCCAGAAGTTCACCAGGGTAGAACAGAAGCTGGCGAGGGGGTGGGGAATTCTGCTAGATTCACTTGCTAGGCCAGCGGTTCTCAACCTGTGGGTCCCCAGATGTTGTTGGACTACAACTCCCATCATCCCTGAGCTCTGGCCTTGCTAGCTAGGGGTGATGGGAGTTGTAGTTCAACAGCATCTGGGGACCCACAGGTTGAGAAAGGCTGTGCTAGGCTTTTCACGCTGGCCAGGTGCTAAAGGCTTTTTCCAGGTCCAAAGAGCCCCAGTTTCCAGCTCCTCGTGAGGATTGCACATACCTGCTCATACATTATACAGAGCATCCAAGTTAATTCCATAGATGCTGTTTAGATGTCCAGAAACTTAACCTTGATTCTAGATCAGGCTTCCCCAAACTTGGTTCTCTGGCTGTTTTTGGACTATAGTTCCCATCATCCCTGACCACTGGTCTTGCTAGCGAGGGAAGATGGGAATTGTAGTCCCAAAACAGCTGGAGACCCAAGTTTGGGAAACCCTGTTCTAGATTACACATTGGGGTGGAAGTCATTGTAGCATTATGACAATCATTCCATCAGGGCAAGCATTTCAGTTTGGGAGGCCTTTTCCTGCTCCAGTGCACTCTTTGAGGGGGTCTCCTGACCCCCTCCCCAGAGCCAACTTGAGGAGTGCACGGGGAGTACAGGGGTGGGAAGCCCCATTGCACTTATGGAAGTCATGGTGCTGCTTTCTGCTAGTCTTGGATCTGCCCCTTAAGACCCTGGCACATATTGATGATTCTGCACCAGACCCTGGTGTCTGGGACTCTGTGGGGTCCTCCTTGCTGCCTCTCTGCTTGCATTACCAGGGGAAGGAAAGAAGGGAGGACTAAATTTGTGGCCTGAAGATCTTATGAAGTGTTTTAAGGCACTGAATGCTCGGTGTCTTTAGGGCAAGTAGACCTTAGTGGTGCTGAAGTGGCCAGCTACTCAGGATGTAGGGGAAGCAGCCAGTACTTCTGGGAAATCATGTTGCTCTTGCTGCTTTTGATGAGTAATCTGAGTGGCCAAAGGCAGTGGAGAGGACCTAGTTTGAGGTCTCCGGGGCATAAGCTTCATCAGAGCTCTTATTCCAGCAGAAATGTGGTGCATCCTGGGAAGTCCAACCCCATGGAATGATGCACCCTGAGAAGTTCAGCTTCCACGGTGGCCAGCTGTTCTGAATGCACCAGGTGTGCATGAAAGCATCTGAGGTCCAAGATCCTGGTTCGACCCTCTGGCAACTTAGCTGGATGTGTGTGCATGCACACATGATTTACAACCCATCAGTTCCAGCAGGTTTTGGGCTTTCAGGCCTGGAACCCTCTAAAAGGCCTGATTCCTATTAACTTGAGGCTAGATCGTAGATAGTTTGGACCCATGCAGTGCAGACAACCAAAAACAGAGAGTGCGAGCTGAACCGCATGGCTGTGTTCCAGGTCACACAATGCTCTAGAAGGCCTGGGACAGGTTAGTTGGCTCCCGCATGTGGAGTGAACAAATTCCTCCCCTCCCCTAGTCCTGACTCCTTATTATGACATAGTAAGTATGCTCCCATGTAGATGACATCACAGCTGTTAGCTTTAGAATGCTGCCTGGGTTTCCTTGACTCCCAACATATGAACCCATTTTTCTGTGCCACGTAGAAGCTGTCTACAACACCTAAATAACAATTGTCCGTGCTGGATGTTCCTGGTTTCCTGGTGCTGTCTTCTGCTGTGCTATTGCAGAGCCCTGAGTTGAGTTGTGACGTCAGAGAGCACAACGAACCAAGCCTCAAACCTGTTGAAAAACACACGCCTTCCCAAGCGCTTCTTTACTCGTCCCGTTTGTGGGCTTTAGAATTAAATATTTGAAGCCTCCACTCTGCCAAATCCTGCCAAGGGTCCTTTCTGAGTACTGAGTGACTTCCTTCATCCATTTCCTTGACCACACAAATATTTTGCTTCACAGGAGTCTATAAGAGCTTATCAAGGTAGCGCTATATTTATGAGAAGAAGAAGAAGAGAAGAAGAAAGCTTTTGTTGCTGATGGTCGCATCTTTTCAAAGCAAAGGTTGAATATTCTCAAAAGCATGTCCTTCCTTCATCCAAGGTTTTAAACTCTTGTCCGTTGTGCCTGAGTTTCTGGACCTGGGTGGGCTTACGTTGACATTTCTCTCTCTCTCTCTCTCTCCCCCCCATTTCCCCACCCCCTCCATATGCCATTAGATTGTGTGTATTCAGCTCTGATAGCTATTTTGTGTATATCTCAAAATGCAGCAACAGTTTCTCGTATGAATGTGCAACAGGCTTGTGAATAGATGCTGTTGCTTTGACTTTCTAACCATAGCTGAGTATTTAAAGCAAAAAAGCAAACAAAACAAAACCAAGGCAAACATAGGAATGCAACAATTCCCCTCCCCCTTGATTAATGAGATTGGGTTGCCCAAGCTTATATCCTCCCCTCCTCTCCCCCTGCCAGATGGGCTTTGTTACATGTTGTGTTATTGATCTGTGGGTCGTGGAATGTGGCGGCGCTGTGTCGGTACAACCCTTTGGCCCTATACATGGTAGCGCAAGCGTAAATTGGCTACCCGTTTTCTAGAAGGAAGAAGAAGAAGAAATCACAAAGGGATTGATTTGTTTCAGTGGCTCGGTCACTTTGCTAATTTTTTCCTTTCCTTTCCCCACCCCCCCTTTTTAACGACGTCATGCTAATGAAAACCACCACTTCGGCTATTTCTCTTTAAATTGTTGTATTCCTATAATCGTGCGAGGAACAAACGGCGAAAAGAAAAGAAACCCTCAAAAGAAATTGTGCTTGCAGTCAAGGGCTGGGTCCAAAGAGCTGTTTTTGAGTTTGTCCAGGGAGGTTGTCTGACTATTTTTCATTGAAGAGCTGTCCTTCCCAATCCCATATTGCAAACTGCTTGGAAAACGCCCTTTGGCTGTAGAAGTAGCTTGCTGCTGGGGCAGGTGGAGGTCCTGTTCGAGGAAGAAAAGTCCAAAACCTCAAATCCCCACAATCCCATGAGAGTTTGGATCCAGTTTTGTGGTTCTTTGGATCCCAGCCACGCCCTGCGGCCGCTAATTTGAGTGATGCTGGTCTTTTGCCACGACGTGTATGTAAATTTTGATACTGTATTAAAGCTATTTTTTTACAATTCACCATATAATGGGGGTGCCAGGCATTGTGTGTTCCATCTTAGCAACGGTAATAAATTATTTAATCTCACGCTCATTCGCTTGCTTGATTTTGGCACTGGACTCAGCCTAACGTGGGTCGTGGAAAAAACAAAAACTCCACTTTTATTTATTTTTAAATTAAAAGTGTTATCTGTTTGATTATTTATTTGGAGTGTGTGTATCATACCCTCCGGCCCCGGAAACTCGCCAAGTGGCCGAGAATGATGGCAAACATAATCAGTCAACTCACTGACACTGCCAACGTCTATGTGGACACCCAACTGTTGCTTGCCCTTTCATTCCTCTATCAATTTTCACTTAAAAGCCTTCAAGCCATTACTGTAACTTTATTAAACTTGCACACCACTTCCCCCCTCTTTTGTTAAAGCCCCAAAGCTACCGTATTTTTCGCTCTATAAGATGCACCAGACCATAAGACGTACCTAGTTTTTGGAGGAGGAAAAAAAATATTCTGAATCCCAGAAGCCAGAACAGCAAGAGGGATCGCTGCACAGTGAAAGCATCAATCCCTCTTGCTGTTCTGGCTTCTGGGATAGCTGCGCAGCCTGCATTCGCTCCATAACACACACACACATTTCCCCTTACTTTTTAGGAGGGAAAAAGTGAGTCTTATAGAGCAAAAAATACGGTATTTGCACCCAAGTAAAAGGGAGGCCCTATGGAAAGGTCCTGTCAGGGAACTGCCATCAGAGGGAAGAGGAGAGGAAAGTCGCTCCAGTGATGCAGGGGAGGGAACTAGCAAGGAGAGAGAGAGGGTTCCCACGGGGGAAAGAGATCCAGGGGACACCAGGGAGAAAGGGGAAGCCGAGAGCAAGGCGGAAGGGAGGCTCAGAGACTCTTCCAGTGAAATCAGTGGAGAGAGCACAGGACCTCCGCTTGGCACGCCCACGCTGCGCAGAAGGCTTCCACGCAGGGAATCTAGGCGGAGACTTGGAGTCAAACAACTCCTATGTTGGCACAAATTTAGGTCCCGCCCACTGACGGATTCTGCCAGTGACTAAGACAGTCGCGTTTCAAGGGCTGTCAACCAGGGAAAGTTTTAGCTACAAATGATGTTCTTGACAACAAAGAGATTCTTCTTTGCAGTTCACAACAAAAGCTGAAAGCCACATGCTGACCTTGCAGCCAGCGTCAGCTCTGCCCCATCCAGGGGCCTTGAGGAGAGTTTGCAGAAGCACTTGAGGAGCCTGGCAAGGACTGACGGGCTCTTCTCTCTCCCATCCCTCAGCTGAAGAGAATTACATCAGTGGCACAGAGACGTTACCATGGGAACAAGGCTTTGACTCCTGCTTCCAAAAAATATATAATAAAATTAAAATTAAAAAAGGGGGCCAGGACTATAAATATAATAGCAGGTTCCTTTGTTACTGGAAAAAGAAGCAGCAACAACGAAAGCTACCCACAGGAAAAGGAAGCACGAAGAAGTAGCCGGCAAAATTAAGGAGGTATTAGATCTTGAATATGTGGTCCCACCCACACCGAACACAATATACGTATCACATTTCTAAAAATGCGAAAAGGAGTACATATATATAAATAGTCAGCCAGTACAAACCCACACAAAGGACAAGGTTTGGCACTGTTCTGGGTTGCAGATACTCCGCTGCAAATGTTTCCTGTGATCCACAAAATGGCTCCCTGCCTCATTTGCTGCTCCTCAAAGATTTGCCCTCGCTTGCTGTTTTGAGAGCTGATAGGCAGGCCCCCTCCCCACTGCAGCAAATCAATTGCATTCAGGAGGGGTGGTGGTTTTTTGTTTTTTTTTTTTGCATAACTGCCTCTTCCAGTGGAGTTACATTAACAGCATTTCAGGCATGGTCACATATTGGTTTCCAAAGGATCAAGAACTGGTTTTGCATCTCCCTTCCCCCAACTCTCCACCTCTCTCTGCAATTCCCCCTGAAATTCCTGCAATGCACATGTACAGTGGTGCCCCACAAGACGAATGCCTCGCAAGACGGAAAACCCGCTAGACAAAAGGGTTTTCCGTTTTGGAGGTGCTTCGCAAAACGAATTTCCTATGGGCTTGCTTCGCAAGACGAAAATGTCTTGCGAGTTCCTGCGGGGTTTTTTCTCCCCCCCCTTTTTCGCAAGCCGCTAAGCCGCTTATCAGCTCATCCTAAGCCGCTTAACAGCTGATCCGCTAAGCCGCTAAGCCGCTTATCAGCTGATCCGCTAAGCCGCTAAGCCGTTTATCAGCTGATCCGCTAAGCCGCTTAGCAGCTGATCCGCTAAGCAGCTTAACAGCTGATCCGCTAAACCGCTTATCAGCTAAGCCGCTAAGCCGCTTAACAGCTGATCCGCTAAGCCGCTTATCAGCTGATCCGCTAAGCCACTTATCAGCTGATCCGCTAAGCCGCTTAACAGCTGATCCGCTAAGCCGCTTAACAGCTGATCCGCTAAGCCGCTTAACAGCTGATCCGCTAAGCCGCTTAACAGCTGATCCGCTAAGCCGCTAAGCCGCTTATCAGCTGATCCGCTACGTCGCTAAGCTGCTTATCAGCTAAGCCGCTAATAGCGCAAAGCCGCTAAGCCGCTAATGGGCTTGCTTCGCAAGACGAAAAAACTGCAAGACGAAGAGACTCGCGGAACGGATTCTTTTCGTCTTGCGAGGCACCACTGTACAAGGATGCTGGGCTTGTGTGCTGGTTTGATCTGGGTCTAAAAAGGTAAAGGGGACCCCTGACCACTAGCTCCAGTCGTGACCGACTCTGGGGTTGCAGCGCTCATCTCGCTTTATCGGCCGAGGGAGCCGGCGTACAGGTTCCGGGTCATGTGGCCAGCATGACTAAGCCGCTTCTGGCGAACCAGAGCAGCGCACGGAAACGCCGTTTACCTTCCCGCCGGAGTGGTACCTATTTATCTACTTGCACTTTGACATGCTTTTGAACTGCTAGGTTGGCAGGAGCAGGGACCGAGCAACGGGAGCTCACCCCGTCACACGGATTCGAAACGTCAACCTTCTGATCAGCAAGTCCTAGGCTCTGTGGTTTAACCCACAGTGCCAGGTCTGGGTCTAGTAGTCAATAAAATACATGGGGGGGGGGCAGGTGAACTCCTCCCCATATAATCTCAAGATACAGTGCTTACACACCATTTGAATGGTAATGCCCATCAACTTTTTTTTGGGGGGGGAGGAGGAAGCTCCCTCAAATATTTTATTGGGGTGGTGAAGGGACCTTGGACCCTAGGAGTTGGTTTCTATGCAAGCTGCTCTCTGCACCCACCCCAATATTTTGTTATGTTTGGGGAAAACCATGACAGTTTGAAGTGGTATAATACTACAGTGGTACCTCGGGTTAAGTACTTAATTCATCCTGGAGGTCCGTTCTTAATCTGAAACTGTTCTTAACCTGAAGCACCACTTTCGCTAATGGGGCCTCCCGCTGCCGCCGCGCCACCAGAGCATGATTTCTGTTCTCATCCTGAAGCTAAGTTCTTAACCCGAGGTACTATTTCTGGGTTAGCGGAGTCTGTAACCTGAAGTGTTTGTAACCCGAGGTACCACAGTACTTTGAATACTACTTTAAATATGTTAAGTGCAGAAGGGGCCTGTGTTGCATGTTTTCAGCATATACAGGACGAAGAACCCCAGGTTTGCTGCCAAATGTTTATTTCTGCCATCTAAAGGCTGGGGATAGTCAAAGGTATCCCATACAAAATGGACAACGTCTTATATACATGGGAACAGGAGGCAAGCTATTGCCCGTTTCACACAGCCTTCCCTAACCTGATCCCCTCCAGATGTTTTGGCCTACTAGTCCCATTGACCTTGACCACTGGCCACAGTCACTGGGGCTGATGGGTGTGCAAGTCTGAAACATCTTAAAGGCTGCAGAACAAGCTGCCCAGAGTAAGAGGTGAAATGTTTATAAAACGATGCATGGCATATTGCAGATATTAATGTTGCGCAGCATGAAGCAATAGCATGCATAAAAGCTTGGCTCCTTTTGGAGTAAAATTTTTCCAGACCCACAAGTATTATTCAAAGCTTTACTAACCAGAACTTCTTCAAAAACAGGTGCAAAGTAATCAATGATGCATCCAGAAAGTTGTATAGAGCATTTGAACATTCAAGCATAGGTTCTTCTTCTTATATAACTTAACTCCAAACAGGTCTAGATTCAAAATTCTCCTCAAGATGGAGATTTGCAATCAAATGCCACAATCACATGGTCTAAGGTTAAACATTCATGTGAGAGCTAGCAGAGAACACCAGCTGTTAATGATCAACTCAGCTAGTGCTCAGAGAGAGCTTCAGTAGGCTTCTGTGGAAATTGCCAGTGTTAAACCCTTTCAGCAATATACATACAAGCATTCTCCAATTCAGTGTGCATTCAAACAATTCTACTTAACATGAAGAAAGTGGACAAAGAAAAGTCTTTGCCTGTCTCTTATAATGCTAGAAGTTGTGGACATTCATTGAAGCTGAATACTGGAAGATTCAGGATAGATAAAAGGGAGTACTTCACACAGCACATAGTCACTCCCAATGGAAATCAGAGGAGCAGAATGCCGTCTTGTGCTCAAGTCCTGCTTGGAGGGTTCCCACAGGCATCTGATTGGCCATTGTGGAAGCAGGACCAGATCACCAGATCTCAAAAACTCAAAAAAGAAAAAACAAAAGAAAAAGAAAAAGTAAACCTTTACAATTTAAGCCTTATTTTCATTAACATCTTTCCAGGACTCCCCCATCCCCCTCCCTATTGTATTCCCCTTTCATTAATTTGGTTCCACAAGTTCTTACTCCCAATTTAAAACTTATTTTGCTTAACCCACTATTCAATTTAGTTATAGAACCACTTTCCCTTTACATTCCACCATCCCTCATCATTAAAAGAAAATTTTCCCCCCAAGGTCCACCCCAATTTCCTCCCACGAATTCCCTTTTTTGATAAACACGTCCAATCAAGGTAAAAAATATAAAAAAGGTTCAAAAAATAGTTGTACACCCTTTGGATTCCAAATCTCCCCCCACCCTTCCCCGGTTTCGATTCCCCATGTCCATCAGTCTGTCTACTGTTAGCCTGGAGATCTCACGTCCATAGCCAGTTTTTCCCCTTCCAGTTCCACCTTGCCGGTTTTTTTTTTTTTTTTGGTTTTTTAAAATAATATTTAACTTCAGATGCCCAGTCTTAAAGAGGCCCCTGACAGGCCTTTAGTTTTCCTTGGTCTTTCACAATAATATGACTCCTCCCTTGTTCTTTCCAAGTCGTCATCAGTCCTTTGTTCTTTTTTCCCTCACTTTCTCAGGTTTCTTTTCCTGTTCCGCTGCAAAAACGTTCTAATTCAAAAATTTGATACCTCTACAGGGGTTGTTGTTAGTTCAGGAACAAAAACTTGCGTCCAGTCCCTTCCATTCTTCAAGAGATAATTCTATTGTCTGCTTTAATATAGACACCTCTGTAGACAAAATACTGTTTCGTTTTTGCAGCTTTCCCAGAAGATAACAAGTCATGTGCGATTCCAAGAATATTTTTCCACTTACGACCGTTCTTGTAATGTCCCAAGGCCCCTCTAGGGGGATTATGGTAACTTTGTTTCCTCAAATCCAAAAGTCAAATTGTTATTCCTTATTTTCGACAATTTATATCCAAATTGTAACAAAACTAACCAGCAAAGTCCTCATAGCAAAGTCCTCTTTATATTCTCCAACTTTGACAGCTACTTTGACAGCTGTCAAAGTCTCTGTCTCTCTTCGCCAGGCTCTCTCACGGATCGCCCCGGTTCCCAGGGGGGTTGCACTTTCACTCTCACCACCCACTCTTCTCCTCCAGCACAGTTCTTATAATTTCCCATCGTGGAATTAATAATTTTTATCAATAAACAGAAGCAAGCTCCTTTCTCGGCCTTAGTTGCCAAATCCTTGTTTTAAAATGTCTACAATAGGGGGGAGACTGACTTCCTTTTTGGATCTCCCCCGCTCGTGCCGAATCCGAAAAAAAAATAATATTTTTTTTTTCTCCTTTTAAGTCCGATTTCCAAATTACTCACGGGTTGTTGTTTATAGTTCAAATTTTCAATAGAAGAAGTCAGCGCTCCCCGTCGAATGGCATGCGGCTTCGCTCGGCAGGGAAAGCAGAGGACTCATAGCACCACGCCACCCCCATCCCCCGCTCCGTAGCCTTTAAAAAGGCTCCTTTGCGGGTCGGGGGGGCGCTAACGGTGTCCGCCGAGTCAACCTGTTGAATGGTTTCTTTAAATGTAAAGGTTCATCATTGTTCCACTCCATGTGTATGTCTTTAAGGGGCCGGAGCAAGGGCCAGAGCAAGATAACGAGACCCAGCTTTACAGCTGTGAAACATAGCAGGTGCTGCTGAGTTGTATTTGATTAAGGCGTGTCAGCATTTGGGTAGAGTATATAAGGAGCAGCACCTAGCTCTTCCATTACCCTGGGGGATGGGTTGGTGGTTGGGTCTGGTTTGTTGATGTATTTAGTGTTAATGGAGTTTTTGTTTTTCTTATTAAAACCTTCTTTAAGTTTTTTTGAGTCCCTTTTTAATGCAAGGTCTCCCCAGCAAGCTCTCTGCAGCGTTACTATACTGCAAAAAGCCAACATCTTTGGTTATGGGCCCAGCTGCTGAGTGGATGACTGCATATTTTTGGACTCTGAGAAAGGTTTGAAAACTCCTTCTCCTGTTAGCGTAGTTTTTGTGGGTCTGGAAGAGTTCCAGAATGGTTGACCGGGTTCCTGAAGCTGAGAAGCCTCTGGTCTCCCCACAGCTAACAGATGAGAACTATAGTTTATGGTCTTTTCGGGTGGAGGCGCTTTTGACCTCTAGAGAAGTATGGACCTATGTAACTGATGACCCTCCTGACCCTGTAACTAATGCTTGGTCGAAAGGAGATGCAAAAGCCAGGGCGATAATTAATTTGGCAGTCAGCGACCAGCAAGTAGTCTATATAAGAAATAAGAAAACTGCCAAAGAAATGTGGGACAGTCTTGCAGCAGTGCATGTTAGAAAAGAGTCAGCGTCTGCATTGACATTTTTCAAGCAGTTGTACCAGACGAAGTTGCAGCCTGGTGGTGATTTGGCAGCACACTTGCAAAAAGCCAACACAACCATGTCCACGGGCTCCATGCCCGTGGTTTTTGAGGGTCCCCGCGTCGCCGGCGCGGTAGGACCCAACCCCTGCCGAGCAGGCTCCCTCCGGAGCTCGGAGGGAGTCCGCCATTCGGCGATGGCGCCAACCTGGAAGTCCCACATAATTAACCACTTTTGAAGATGGGTGTCAGGCTTCAGAGGATCCAATCCTCCAACCCCGCACGGAAGTTTGCCAGGAATGGATAAGACAAGGAAGTTCTTACCAATGCTTTTTATTCAATATTCACAGAGAGAGAGCCAGCTCAGCCCAGCGATTCCATCGACCAACGCATTGCTTGGATCCCCCAATTGCTTCCAGCGGTTTGAGACCCGTGGGCGCTGCCTGGCTTTTTAAACAAACAAACAAACAAACAAACAAACAAACAATATTCACAGAGAGAGAGACTTAGAAATGCAGCCTCCTGGAGTAATGGTGTTGCTCCCAGTGAAACCCCACCCTCTCTTTCTCTCCCATTATGTGTCATCCCTATGGTGGCTGATCTGTGCCTTCTGCCTCAGAGCTCTCTGCTCTCCTACTTTCAATGCCCGCCAGGTTCTGGGAGAGGGGCGGGTCTGGAATGCTTTCTAAAGACACTGAGTCCATTAGCTGTTGCTCCCCTGGTGCTTCCTCCTCCTCTCCCATTATTTCCCAGCTTTCCTCCCTCATCTGCCTCTGAGCTGTAACCTCCCTCAAACCCCTGTTGTAATTCTGAACTGTCTTCTTATTCTCTGGAAGGGTCATGCTGGGGAGGCGGTCTCCACCATTCCTCCTCTGCCCCGTCCCTGACAAGGGGACCCTCCGCTCCCTTATGTAATGGAGATACGAAACAAATCGAAACAAAACTGGTAGTGGAGCAAAACACGGTTGCCTATCATTTAATTTCATACGGCCCCAGAAATGGTTTGCTGCTGTGAATTAGGTTTCTGAAAACATGTTCATCTTAAATGTCTAGCTAAAAGATTTAAAAGGAAATGTGTTTGTATGAAAGATGAATTATTCATCTCATTCTCGGCAGATCACATTAATTAATTTTAAAGGAAAACAAAACAGGCAGCATGCTGTGTCTTTGGGGCTGATCTCTTGGCGAGACGAGGACGAGGGTACGTTTAGCCTTAAGACAAGCGTTAGATGATGGGAAGGATGTGTTGACAGATGGCAAACATTTAAAAGAACAGAAGAGAGAGAGAGAGAAAGAAAGAGAGACATTTCACGTTCGTACAGCACTTTCTCAAAGTGTACCAAAGCTTTCCCCATGCGTTAAGAAAGTAAGAAGAGACGGCTGAATCAGGTCAAAGGCCCATCTAGTCCAGAAACATGTTCTCATAGCGGCCAGACAAATCCCTATAGGAAACTTGCAAGGAGGACCTAAGGACGAGAGCACTCTCTTGTGGAGCAAATATTGGGGGGGGGGGGGGAGAGATCAGCAGGAAGGTAGGTCTGTCAGAAAGGGCGGGATCCAGTCTCACCATCCTATGAGATTCTTCTTCTTTTCTTCTTCGGCGATCACTCGTAGCCGAGTAAGATTATCTTCCATAAACACGGTTTTAACAATGAGTCCATAAGTGGCACTGGAGGCCAATTCTAGATCCACACGTCCTTCCACACTGGGGACATTGGTTTCCGGGCGGGAGTTGATCACGGTGTGGATTTGCCAAGCGTGCCTTCCTCTTAGCACGTTTCTCCCTTGCGTCCTGAGTTTGTGTTTCTTGAAAGTCCATGGCACCTTTGGTAAAGATTGTTTTCCAACTGGAGGACTCACAGGCCAGTGCTTCCCAGTTGTCAGTGTTTAGACTACATTTTTTTTTAAAAAAATATTTTTTTATTAAGTTTCCATTTACCAAATCATATCATACTAACTATTCCAAATTATAACAATACAAATCATAAAATCCAAATATTTTGCCTAATTATAAATTTTTGTGGGGGGTACCCATGCTTCGAGATCGGTAGGAGTCCAATCATCTTATATTCCTGCTGTTTTGATGTTTACAGTGATAGTCACAATCCCATCTTCTCATCTCCTTGTCGTTACCCTTTTTCTTCTCAGTCACCTCCGAGTTGTCTCTAGACTACATTTTTTTTAGATTTGCCTTGAGACAGTCTTTAAACCTCTTTTGTTGACCAACAGCATTACACTTTCCATTTTTAAGTTCAGAATAGAGTAGTTGCTTTGGAAAACGATCATCAGGCATCCGCACAACATGGCCAGTCCAACAGAGCTGATGTTGAAGAATCATTGCTTCAACACTGGTGATCTTTGCTTCTTCCAGTACACTGATATTAGTTCGCCTGTCTTCCCAAGTGATGTGTAAAATTTTTTGGACACCGTTGATGGAATCTTTTGAGGAGCTGGAGATGGCGTTTATAAGTGGTCCATGTTTCACAAGCGGTGTTTCTGTGCGCTACTCTGGTTCGCTGTACGCCGGCTCCCTCGGCCAATAAAGCGAGATAAGTGCTGCAACCCCACAGTTGGCCACGACTGGACCTAATGGTCAGGGGTCCCTTTACCTTACTTTTATCTCACTGCCAGATAGCTGCATTAAAAGTCTGATTTACAGTGGTACCTTGGGTTAAGTACTTAATTCGTTCTGGACGTCTGTTCTTAACCTGAAACTGTTCTTAACCTGAAGCACCACTTTAGCTAATGGGGCCTCCTGCTGCTGCCGTGCCGCCGGAGCACAATTTCTGTTCTCATCCTGAAGCAAAGTTCTTAACCTGAAGCACTATTTCTGGGTTAGCGGAGTCTGTAACCTGAAGCGTATGTAACCTGAAGTGTATGTAACCCAAGGTACCACTGTAGTAAGGTTAGTAGTACAATAGTACAATAGCTTTGTAAACAAGCATTTTTGTTTCCCTGTGAATGTCCCGGTCCTCAAACTCTGCACTTCATTCGGTAGAAAGCCACACTCGCAGAGCTCAAGCGATTCTGGATATGGGCTCATTTAAGAGGGTATGTTCATTGTAGGAGAGGTTGAGCGAGTATAGACAGGAACTGAGCAGGAAAATGTCTCCCATGCATTGCGGATTTTTGAGGGGGTATTTACTGATTTTGTGGGGGAGCACTGAAGGAGATACTGGTGGGGATACTGGCAGCCATGGGCACCTTGTTGGCAACCCCTGGCTTGCAAAGTTATAGACATGACTCACATGGAAGATGTCAAGGGAAATAGGAATGCAAGCAAATTCTGGTAGTTTCACTTGAGAAACAGTTGTGTGGAACAAACCAGTGATGCAATCTATATGGAGAGAGAGAAAGATGATGATGATACATTTTTATCCCAACTTTTCTCCAATGAGCTCAAGTTGGCATACAAGGTTCACTCTCCTTTATCCTACAACAGCCCTGTGAAGTAGGATAGGCTGCATGGGAGAGGTCAAAGTTGCTGGAGGAGGTGGCATTTGACTGGGAGTGGCCGCCGGGACCACATAACACCGGTTCTGAGAGATCTGCATTGGCTCCCAGTACGTTTCCGAGCACGATTCAAAGTGTTGGTGCTGACCTTTAAAGCCCTAAATGGCCTCGGTCCTGTATACCTGAAGGAGTGCCTCCACCCCCATCGTTCAGCCCAGACACTGACATCCAGCGCCGAGGGCCTTCTGGCGGTTCCCTTATTGCGAGAAGTGAGGCTACAGGGAACCAGGCAGAGGGCCTTCTCGGTAGTGGCGCCCACCCTGTGGAACGCCCTCCCATCAGATGTCAAAGAGATAAATAATTATCTGACATTCAGAAGACATCTTAAGGCAGCCCTGTTCAGGGAAGTTTTTAATATGTAACGCTGTACTGTTTTTAACACTGATTGGGAGCCACCCAGAGTGGCTGGGGAAACTCAGCCAGATGGGCGGGGTATAAATAATAAATTATTATTATTATTATTACTCATGTCTCCCTATTCAAGGTCAGGCACTCAAACCACTACACCACACTGCCTCTCTAACGAACTGAACACACTTCTCCTGCGTCCTCTCATGACGCCTGCCAGGTTTGATTGGCAATTGATGGCGGTGCCACTCCGACAAAACCCTCCCCACACCTTCCAGCCATGACTGCTTACATGAGGCATAAGCGTTAGGCTCATGTTTAATTAGAAATCACATCTCGGCCCTTTGGCAATTGCTTGCGTGCCGTATCAAACCACACCGATCTGATTACTGAAATCATTCAGCTGGGATCACAGCTCTATCATTGTAGCCCCAGATTGATGAAAACCCCTGCAAGGAAAAGGACCTTTGCACTGTGTCCCAGTCAACCCAAAAGCCTCCAAATGAAATGCATGAGTGAAAGCAGCTGAGGGGGCCTCTGGGCCATCACTGACCTCTGGAATTCGCCCCCCTTGCAAGTGACTCAGCTTGCCTGAATTACCGGCGCAGGCTTGCGAAGGGAGAGTTGTAACTCCAGCAATAATCTTCCTCATAGTTTGCATGGGTAGGCAAACTAAGGCCCGGGGGCCGGATTCGGCCCAATCGCCTTCTAAATCCATCCCGCGGGTGGTCCAGGAATCAACTTGTTTTTACATAAGTAGAATGTGTCCTTTTATTTAAAATGCATCTCTGGGTTACTTGTGGTGTAGTGGTTAAGAGCGGTGGACTCGTAATCTGGGGAACCGGGTTTGAGTCTCCGCTCCTCCACATGCAGCTGCTGGGTGACCTTGGGCCAGTCACACTTCTCTGAAGTCTCTCAGCCCCACTCAACTCACAGAGTGTTTGTTGTGGGGGAGGAAGGGAAAGGAGAATGTTAGCCGCTTTGAGACTCCTTAAAGGGAGTGAAAGGCGGGATATCAAATCCAAACTCTTCTTCTTCTTATTATTTGTGGGGCCTGCCTGGTGTTTTTACATGAGTGGAATGTGTGCTTTTAATTAAAATGCATCTCTGGGTTATTTGCGGGGCATAGGAATTCTTTCATCCCCCCCCCCAAAAAAAAATTTAGTCTGGCCCCTCACAAGGTCTGAGGGACAGTGGACCGGCCCCCTGCTGAAAAAGTTTGCTGACCCCTGCTTTAATGCATCAACTCATACATGTGTCAAAACAGCGACTCCAGGGGCAAGGCCCAGGGTCATCACTGGCCTTGATGGCTGTGCAGAAGAATCGCTGTTCCTGATGGCCAGCAGAGATCGAGAAGCCAGTGAGATCTTTTTAGTTTAGTAAGCAGCGACACGGTAGAAGTTTGCAAAATGGCATTGAGAAGGTGGGTAGCTAGAGGGGTTTTAAAAATTTATTCATCTGCTAGAACTTGTAAGAAAGCCAATGAAATTGAATGTTGGAAGATTCAAGACCGATAAAAGTCCTTCGCCATGCCGTGCGTAGACGGAACTCAGTGCCACAGGAGGCAGTGGTGACCACCAACTTGAAAAGAGGATTGGGCAGATTCTGAGCACAATTCAAAGTGTTGGTGCTGAACTTTAGAGCCCTAAACAGCCTCGGCCCAGTATACCTGAAGGAGTGTCTCCATCTCCATCGTTCATTCTAGACACTGAGGTCCAGCTCTGAGGGCCTTCTGGCGGTTCCCTCACTTTGAGAAATGAAGTTACAGGGAACCAGGCAGAGGGCCTTCTAGGTGGTGGCACCCTCCCTGTGGAATGCCCTCCCTTCAGATGTCAAGGAAATAAACAGTTATCTGACTTTTAGAAGACATCGGAAGGCAGCACTGTTTAGGGAAGTTTTTAATGTTTGATGTTTTATCGTGTTTTTAATATTCTGTTGGGAGCTGCCCAGAGTGGCTAGGGAGGCCCGGCCAGATGGGCGGGGTATATGTAATAACCTTCTTGTATATGTAATAACCTTCTTCTTCGAAACAAACAAACAAAAAAATCCCTTCCAGTAGCACCTTAAAGACCAACTAAGTTAGTTCTTGGTATGAGCTTTCGTGTGCATGCACACTTCTTCAGATACACTGAAACAGAAGTCATCAGACCTTTATATATAGTGAGAGGATGGGGAGGGGTATTACTCAGAAGGGTGGTGGGAATGGGTGATTAACTGATAGGTGTGGTAAACCTGTTGATGACTGTTAACAACTGAAATTGGTCTTACAGGAAAAAGCAAGGGGTGAGATGGCTAAAAATAGCTTTGTCATGTATAATGAGATAAGAATCCAATGTCTCTATTCAGACCAGGTCTCTCCATGGTTTTAAGTTTGGTAATAAGTTGCAATTCAGCAAGTTTTCTTTCCCTTCTCCTCCTCCTCCTCCTCCTCCTCCTCCTCCTCCTCCTCCTCCTCCTCCTCCTCCTCCTTCTTCTTCTTCTTCTTCTTCTTCTTCTTCTTCATAAAGCTATCAGTGGCTACTGGCCATGATGGTTATGCTCTCTCTCCACAGTCAAAGGCACTGATGCTTCTGACTACCAGTTACTTACGGGGTCCTCGTTGTGAGATCACATTCACCCGGTGCTATACCAGCTGCACTGGCTCCCGGTGGAGTACAGGATCGGGTTTAAGGTGCTGGTTTTAACCTTTAAAGCCCTAGACGGCCTAGGACCCTCGTACCTACGGGACCGCCTCTCCTGGTATGTCCCAGAGAGGAACTTACGGTCTTAAAACAAAAACACCATGAAGGTCCCAGGCCACAGAGAGGTTAGGCTGGCCTCAACCAGAGCCAGGGTTTTTTTGGCTGTGGCCCCGATCTGGTGGAACGCTCTATCACAAGAGACCAGGGCACTACGGGACTTGACATCTTTCCACAGGGCCTGCAAGACAGAGCTGTTCCACCAGGCCTTTGGCCAGGGCACAGCCTGACTCCCTCCTTTGGCAATCTTCACAGAACTTTAGCCTAATGGTTGCCATCAATTTGATTTGAATTAATTTTATAATGAAATGATTTTAGAATGTTGTAATATTTTATTGTTGTTAGTCGCCCTGAGCCCGGCTTCGGCTGGGGAGGGCGGGATATAAATACAATTTATTATTATTATTATTATTATTATTATTATTATTAATAATAATATTACTACTACTACTACTGGAAACTACAGGAAGGGAGAGTGCTCTTGTGTTTGAATCCTGATTGAGGATTCCTACAGGCATCTAGTTGGCCCTTGTGAGAACTGATACAGGACTAGATGGACCACTGGTCTGATCTAGCAGGCTCTTCTCATATTCTTAAAAGCTGATATAAGTGGGACTTATCTAAGGATTATTCGGCCATCAGGAAGAAGCATCTGTCTCAACCCACTTTTTTTTTTTTAATTGGGTGAATAAATTTGATGAAATAAACAAATCCTGCTGATATTCATGATGTTCCTCTGAAAGCCAGAAAATCAAGCGGCTTGATCATCAGTTTGCCTGAAAAAGCTGGCTGGTTGTTTTTCGTTTTTTTGCAGAAAGTCTCCTGAGTTTTGGCCATGATCGTTTTGTGGAGATCAAAGGCAAACCTCTATCTTGCACTTGACCACAATAATCTGAATAGTCTAGGAAAAGTTGGCCCGCTGCCCGAATGCTATCAGGAGCCATCTCTGTTTCCTATTGTTAGGTCTCTCCTGAAGATGAATAGGTATTAGGCCTAAGAAAAGTCAGAGCCGTGTTCGCAAGGATTGTCTTCGGGGATCGTTACATGAAAAAGAGAAAGAAAAACCTGCTCAGAAGTCTGGAACTGATGTTCCAATGGGATTTTAAGCTTTGAATCGCTGTTCAGAGGATAAATTTACCAGAGGCATTTAGTTGTGAAAACCGAATAGATCTTCCAGGTTCAGGAGCACAATATTATCATTATTATTTGGTTTGACTTCATCCCCAGAGGTGCACTCCCTTATCTCGAGACAGTGCAATACGATGACAACGACAACAAACCCTTCACCAGTGTGATAGGAATTTTGAAGTCTTAGATATATGTTAAATGTTCATAAGTGTACCAACCAAGCACGTACATAGATCAGCACAGGAAGACCAACCTGGAACCATTTTGAGTCCCAAACTGACCAAAATGGTATGTTAAAAAACCCCTAATATATAACCTTTTTAATATTTTCAGAACTATGATTTGAGGAACTGTAAAGTTTCAGATAAATTAAGGCTTTGCCAATTAATGTTTCAAAGGAATTAGAGACTATTTAGTTTTTTTTAGTAAATTACAGTCACAGGAATTGTGTGTGTGCAAAAATACTCGCCTCAGGTGTCAAAGACCAAGCTAAAAAGCTGTGTCTTCAGGATGTGCTGAAATCTGAATAATGAAGAAGCCAGACACACCTTTGCTACAATTTAAGGGTATGAAGAAGGTAGATGGAGAATTTTTTTTCTTCTGCTCTCAAAACACTAGAACTCCTGGGCATCCAATGAAGTTGAATGCTAGATGATTTGGATCAGATAAAAGAAAGTCATTCTTCACATGACATATAAACTATGGAACTCACTCCCACAAGAGGCAGGGTTGGCCACTAACATAGGTGGAATCTAGACACATATAAAAAACACTGTGCAAACACTTTTTTTAAAAAAAGGTTTTGAAAAATATATTGATTTGGCCATAAGCTCACTATCGCCAACTAGTGTCACATTTGAATAATGCACTTAAAACACACTTAAAATGTTATATTTGCAGCTCTATGGCTGAGTCCAAGAGGATTAAATGAATTCATAGAGGAGGGCATTATCGATGGCTACTATCCATGATGGCTGTTGCTCTCCTTCCACGGCTGGAGGCAGAAATGCTTCTGAATACTAGTTGCTGGAAACCACAGGAGGCGCGAGGGGTTCTGTGTTCGAATCCAAGTCATGGAATGCCAACAATTCAAATTATTGAGATCAAAAGTGATCCAAAACTTGGCAGTTGTGGTCCAGGCTAGGTATTTAGCATACACAAAGTCTGAAATTTGTGTCAAGCTTCCTGGCTTTGGTTTTGCTTTCGCTTTGCATCAGCATTGGAATGCATAACTCCTCTCTGAAAACTCCACATTATAGCTGGACAGACCGACATAAAGCATGCTGCTTATGGCAGCCATTTCAAAAGTTCTTTATGGCAGAAGCAGACAGAGAAACCCAAGCGAAAGCTACAGGGACTGAGAGGACGGCTCACACATCCTTCCTCCTCTTACGCAAGTACAGTGGTACCTCGAGTTACAAAAGCCTCAGGTTACAAACGCTTCAGGTTACAAACTCCGCCAACCTGGAAGAGTTACCTCGAGTTGAGAACTTTGCCCCAGGATAAGAACGGAAAGCATGTGCCGGTGGCGCAGCGGCAGCAAGAGGCCCCATTAGCGAAAGCACGCCTCTTGTTAAGAACAGTTTCAGGTTCAGAACGGACCTCCGGAACAAATTGAATTCATAACTAGAGGTACCACTGTATCAGTTTGGAAGCAGTGAAGCCTAGAAGGACTTTTGCCTGAGGTGAGTCAAGTGCATCGGCTACACACACACACACACACACAGAGAGAGAGAGAGAGAGAGAGAGAGAGAGAGAGAGAGAGAGAGAGAATTGCTATCTGGAAGATTTTGAGTGGTTTCAAGGGAACCAATAACAGCCTAATAGATTTTCCGTTGGAGCGGTGGGAATGAAGAAAGATTGCCTGTATCTCTTCTTGAGTTTCCCATCACCAGAGCTGGATTAAAGGTATGATGGGAGGTGCCACTCCCTGGGCCTTGCACCATTCCCATCCGCGGGGAGCTCTTAAAACTGAATATTTGGAGGATCCTGTGCAGAAAAGGCAAGGAAGCGAAACTGGTATAAATCCGAAGGCCGCATGGTGAGCCCTCTATATAACCCTCCACAATGCCACTCGTGTCTGCTTGAGATACAAGGTACAGTGGTTCCACTGCATCAGGAATCCTAACAGGCAGTAGCTGTGGCAGCCATACCTGTCAGTTGCCTGACATCGCAGTGAAAGCAGGTGACATGGCACTTTGAGGTCCCCACAACCAGCTGATTGGTAAGACTTCAAAGTACAATGCAGAGTTACAGTGGTACCTCGGGTTAAGTACTTAATTCGCTCCGGAGGTCCATTCTTAACCTGAAACTGTTCTTAACCTGAAGCACCACTTTAGCTAATGGGGCCTCCCGCTGCTGCCGCGCTGCCGGAGCACAATTTCTGTTCTCATCCTGAAGCACAGTTCTTAACCTGAGGTACTATTTCTGGGTTAGCAGAGTCTGTAACCTGAAGCGTATGTAACCTGAAGTGTATGTAACCCGAGGTACCACTGTATTTGCATGAGGCCCTCTACTGTATGGTTACCAGAGGTCCCCATTTGCCGGAGACAGTCCCCGGATTTACATATCTGTCCCTGGACAAAATCCGTCCCCAGAATGTCCTCAGATTTCATTTAATGTCCCCGGATTTATGTCCCCGGTAGATTTATTAGTATTAATTAGTATTATTATTTATTAGTATTAATGTCCCCGGTAGATTTATTAGTAGGGAACGAATGTTGTGTGATTGGTTCAACGGCACAAGACACATCATATGGGGACTTCTGGTGAGGCAAAATGGCGGGTGCCATGGCAGCAAGCCGCTCCTGAAACTAGCCAGAGCCAACTGTGCTACCAGGCCTGTTCTGGGCTGCTGAGACTGCCGCTGCTGCCGCCACTGCCGAGGGGGAACTGGGGACAACTGGCGCATCAACTGGGGGAACTGCTGACCCCCCACAACCCAAATTGAGCTGGGAGAGAGCGCCTAGCCACATGGCCAACTGCCCAGCTGTGCTCTGGGGCCAGGAAAACCCCAGAGCCAACACAGGGAAAAGGAGGAAAGGAGAAGGAAAAGGAAGAGAGAGAGAGAGAGAGAGAGGATAAAAAAGAGGGGAGCCCCAACCTTGCCACACTGCTGCCTCCACTGCCGCTGAGGAGGAGAGGTAGGAGAGCACCGGGAGGGCAAGGACATGTGGCTGAGCCCAGGTCCGACCCGAGCTTTCTCCATGGTGGCTAGCGCTCCAAGAGAGCAGGCCATTGCCCGGAGGAAGGCCACACGACAGAGCAGACCACAGAAGAGAAGTTATTATTTCTTAATTTTTTTAAAAATAACTTTTTTAAATAACTTTTTTTCTCTTAAAGAAAAAAGTGTCCCTGGATTCGTTGAAAAAAAATCTGGTGACCTTACTTTACTGTGCTTAGAAGTCATGAAGATCTTCAGAATTCCAGCATGTGAGGCTTCTGAAGCACCAGCAACCATCTGAACAGCGTGGCTTCAGACACCCCTTTTAGCCTAGCTCACCTGCCTTTTCCCTTGCCCAAATCTGACACTATATATATATATCAGCAGGTGATTGGCAGGTGGCTTGGCAAAAATGACCTGGCAGGTCAAATGAGGGAGCGGAGGAGGCTAATAAGTCCTGCAGGCTGCAGGTTCTTCGCCCCTGGTCTTCACTGTCTGGCAGCAGCTGGTCTCCCGGGATTCAGACAGGGTGTCAGGGACTGGCTGGATGAAGACCTCTCCCCCTTGCCGGGAGGGCTCTGAAGATGACACCTTAGAGCAGGGGTCAGCAAGCTTTTTCAGCAGGGGGCCAGTCCACCATCCCTCAGACCATGTGGGGGGCCGGTTTATATTTTGGAGGGGGCGGGGAGAACGAATTCCTATGCCCCACAAATAACACAGAGATGCACTTTAAATAAAAGGACACATTCTACTCTCTAAAAACAAGCTGATTCCCAGACTGTCCGTGGGTCGGATTGAGAAGGAGAATGGGCCGCATCCGGCCCCTGAGCCTTAGGTTGCCTACCCCTGCTTTAGAGCCTGGCCCCTGGTGGTGGGACACTGAGAAGTCAGCAGAAGAGACGAGCTGGGAACTGATAGAAGCAGGAGACTGTTGGTTTCTGTGTGTTGCCACTGTGCACTGCTTGTAGTCACAAGACTCTGTTTTGCATTCCAGGGATTCCAGACTGTTGGAAGTCTCACAGAAGACAAGAGATGGAGGTGATGTTTACTGGTTTCCTGTTCCTTTGTGTTTTCAGTTGCTCTCTGTTTTCACAGAGAGAGGATGTTTCTTTTCTGCCTGCGTAACTAGAAATAAAACTCTTTAGAAATGAAGCTCATAAACTTCTCGTCTCTTCCCTGTGCTGGATACTCTTGTGTAATGAGGGAACGTGCTTGGAGCCTTATCAGAGGCTTAGGTAGTTAACCATCGTCGGAGACGATTCCGGAGGACTCGACTGGAGGAGTCACTCGGTCGAACGCAAGTCCGACAGAGACTTGAGCGATCAAGGAAGGTCAGGAGAGGGAGGGTTTTCCAGGACAGGATGAGAAGCTGATAGTCACGGGGTGTTCATAGACAGTCCCAGTTCTGCTGACTCTGCTCCTCCTCTGACACCCCCCCCCCACTTGAGGAGGGTCTTGCACATTACTGAGAAACACACCAGATAGGCCTAGAAGTGGAGCTCACCTCCTTGACGCAACCTGCTTGGGAGGAATCCAGAGTGAGAGGCTAGAGGGGGAAGGGGATGCCTGGAGCTGAGTTTCAGCAATGCCTTCGTTGAGTTAAGATGGACTGGTTTAAAAGGTGCAAGGAGGTAGGATAATAATATATCAAGGATGGAATAACAAATAAAGTGAATTACACAACAATAACAAAAATAATAGTAGGTAAAGAAGATCGCACACAGGTGGAGGGAAGTACTGGGTTGTGGGGGAGGGAGGTGAAGGGATTAATTGAAATTGTTAAAGACTGGTATAATATTTAAGAGATTTAATTTTTTATAAAGATTCTATAAGGAAAGCAGAAAGCAGCAAGAAATATCAAGTAAAGGTATCGGAGAGGAGATCAGCGTAAAGGAAAACATGAGACTTATGGTTTTGTTACATATGATTTTATTTTGGAGCTGTCTGGTTATTTTGGAGTTGTTTGTTGTAAAGAATGTATATTATGTGAATAAAATAAAATGGGGGGGGGGACAACAAAAGCTCCACCAACATACAGAAGATCCTGACAGTTGTTTTCTAAAACCGTAGAACCAAAACACTGAATAAAACTGACATTATTAAACGGGGGGGGGGGGGGGGGAGAGATGGACCGGGGACATTGCTGTGTTGTTTTTTTATTCTAATAAAGAGCTAATTGCCTTCCATGCTTTCTGTGTGTGCCTGCCCTGAGGATGACCTGGCTCGCCGACAGCTCCTTGACACAGCGGTCTTGCCCCAAGTCAACACAACCCACAGCCACAAAGACTCTACTTCGCACCCTCCTTGAGTGTTTTTGCCACGCTGAAATGTGTCCTCAAGCTCTGAAAATTCCTCGTGGTTTCCTTGAAGAAAGATACAGTGGTACCTCTGGTTGCGAACAGGATCCGTTCCAGAGGCCCGTTCGCAACATGAAAGGAATGCAACCCGCAGCGGCGCGTCTGCGCACGTGCGGTTTGCGATTTACCGCTTCTGCACATGTGTGTTACGTCATTTTGCGCGAGTGGAAAACCCGGAAGTAACCCTTTCTGGTACTTCCGGATCGCCGTGGGACGCAACCTGAAAAAAACGTAACATGAAGCAAACGTAACATGAGGTATGACTGTAGAGAGGAATGTGTGAGTCTGTATGGAACCAATGTACTGTGCAAAGGCAAAAATTTACATCCATTCCTTTTCCCATTTTTGCCTCTGGCCCCACCCACCCCTGACATGTGGTCTCTGGAATCTTTCCCAGAAGAGAATCAGTATGAAAAATTGCTGCCCAATTTTGGCGGTCAAAGCTTTTCTCATCCCTGCATGATAAACTACTGTTCCTGCCAAAATTCCCCTTTTCACAGTGCAGGATACCTGCTCTCCTTTTAATCCTGTCGCCCTAGTTCTGGATTATAATAATAATATAATAATTTATTATTTGTACCCCGCCCATCTGGCTGGGTTTCCCCAGACACTCTGGGCGGCTTCCACAAAGACCAAAAATACACTAATATGTCATACATTAAAAACTTCCCTGAACAGGGCTGCCTTAAGATGTCTTCTGAATGTCAGGTAGTTGTTTATCTCTTTGACATCTGAAGGGAGGGCGTTCCACAGGGCGGGCGCCACTACCGAGAAGGCCGTCTGCCTAGTTCCCTGTAACCTCACTTCTCGCAATGAGGGAACCGCCAGAAGGCCCTCGGCGCTGGACTTCAGCGTCTGGGCAGAACAATGGGGGCAGAGACGCTCCTTCAGGTATACAGGACCAAGGCCGTTTAGGGATTGAGCATAGGAAACTGTAAGCCTTCTGATCTGGTCAGACTCCAACTCCCATCAGCCTCATTCAAGGACTAGGGATTATGGGAACTGTAGTCTAACATCTGGACGAATGCTAATTCCTCACCCTTGCAGAAGCTTTCTGCCCCAGGCATGCTGTGTAAAACTTGCGTCTTGAAACGAGAGCCGTGTCAGTCGTATGATTAATCACACATTACGGATCATACCATACAAAATTAACTGTGAGCCTTCAGCCAGCATGAAAGGTCAGGGAAGAATATTGACTGCCTATCATTTTAAAGAGATGTGTTCTAAATCATATTTAGTGAATCGGAGTCCTCAGACATTTTCACTCATTACAGAAACAAGCTAGGCAGCCAGGTCCATAAATCAGAGAAATTGCAAGATGGAAACATAATTAGTCTAATTATCCCAGGCAGTCCATTATGGATGGGGGGGAACTGTAAGGCTGGCTGCTGAACCCTTTGCCTGAGAGCACATAAATACGTTTTCTAAATGGTTCCTGTATAAACTGTACATTATCCATGTTTTCTGTTTTATTACCTCTTTCCCCCCCAGATATGTTTTGACAAGGAAAAAATAACAATAGATTTACATTAGAAGAGAAGCAATAAGCATCAAAATAATGCTTGTGGAACGCAAATCTAAGGGGAAATCAGAAGAATCTCACTATTTTCCCACTATAAGAAAGACTTTTTCTTTTTCAGAGGTTTCTTTTATCCCATTTCTGTCGAATCTGACCAAAATTGCACAGATCGCTCCCTGTCACTGCCAAATTTGTCCTGCACACAATTCAGACCTCATCAAGCATTGGAAAGTAACAGAGGAGTGAGGCTTTCTGAAAGCCAGCTACTACTGGCCTTGATAACAGGCAAGCCCAACTGGCTTGCTGTGGGCTAGCAGTACTTTGACCACCTAATGAGAAGAGAAGACTCCCTGGAAAATACCCTTATGTGGGGAAAGATTGAGGGCACAAGGAGAAGGGGATGACAGAGGACGAGATGGTTGGACAGTGTTCTCGAAGCTACCAGCATGAGTTTGACCAAACTGCGGGAGGCAGTGGAAGACAGGAGTGCCTGGCGTGCTCTGGTCCAGGGGGTCATGAAGAGTCGGACACGACTAAACTACTAAACAACAACAAGCAGTAAGTTTGAGTGCATGCCCCAAAATTTGCTACCTGTATGTAAGATCTGAGGACTTGTCCTACAGGGACGTCATCAATCCCCATGTGACTCGATCAGGAGACCAGCTGATCTACAGGAACCTTATGGGACACATCCATAAGGTCAGCTGGCCTACAAGAAGGTCATGCCGTGTCTTCTCCCCAGTACAATTAAAATACATTTTCTAACAAATGCAGTACACTTTGTACAATTATGATAGTTACCGAGAGTAAGAATGCATTTTCTTATGACTATAAGATAATAAAACACCTGTGGGGAATGTTAGACCCTTCACATGTTGTTGAACTACAGTTCCCATCAGCTCAGGCCATGCTGCGCATGCGCGACCACCGAAACCCGGAAGTAACCTGTTCCGGTACTTCCGGGTTTCGGTGGTCCGCAACCTGAAAATACGCAACCTGAAGCGGCTGTAACCCGAGGTATGACTGTATTATTATTAATGTATTAAATTTGTTAGTCGCTTTATCTTGCCCAGGGCAACCTGAAGCGACTTACAGGGTAGGTCCCAGAATCCTTTGCAACGTGAAGGAGTCAGTTTCAAGCCTACAGGTGCTCCTCAGCAAAGGAACCACAGTGAAAATGTTCCCCTGACAGTGGAACGTTTGAAAACTACGCGCATTATATAACACCAATGGATCACCTGTTCAGGAGCCGAAGACAAATAAGTTTTAGAAACATTACACACGTGGTGGCCCTCTGCTCATAAATTGCCGCTAACTAACTAGAATGTATGCCCGCCTTGACAGGTAATTAGATGGTAAATATGCCCAATGAAGACAGTACGTGAAATGTTGGTATATATAAGGCCTGTGATTTGCATTTGGAGCTGACATTCTGGGTGAGTAATAGCTGGCAATGGCGATTATTGCTCCTATTTCAGATTCAAATCTAGGGAAACCTGATGGTCCTCCAGGTCTACAAATTACACCTGCAATGCACAGCTCATTCGACTGGCTTGGTCAGGACCGGCATACAAAACGAGATGTTAAAATCTCAAGCCAGGCTGTCAGGGCAGGTTCAACTGAGGGCACACGTTAGCCGGGGGAAACTTTTCAGGGAAGTATTGAACAACTGAAGCTGCGATCCTGTACGCATTTAACTGGGAGTGGGCTCCATCCTGCACCATAGTCTTCCACAGGCCGGGGTCCTTTAGATATTTTGGATCACAACTCTCATCAGATGCGAGCCATAGTCAAAAATATATGGAGAGTACCTAATTTCTTAGTAGATGGGTTTAGTATTATGCTCCAATATAGAATCAGATAATTGTAGAGTTGGAAGGGACCTCAGGGGTCATCTAGTCCAACCCCCTGCAATGCAGGGATCTCAGCTAAAGCATCCATGACAGATGGCCATTGAACCTCTGCTTTGAAACCTTCAAGGAAGGAGACTCCACAACCTCCTGAGGAAGACTGTTCCACCATCAAACAGCTCTTACTGCCAGAAAGTTCTTCCTGATGTTGAATTGGAATCTCCTTTCTCGTAACTTGAAGCCACTGGTTCGAGTCCTACCCTCCAGAGCAGGAGAAAACAAGCTTGCACCATCTTCTGTTTCACAGCCCTTGAGATATTTAAAGATGGCTAAACCTAGACAGCATCTTAAAAAGCAGAGACATCACCTTGCCAACAAAGGTCCGTATAGTTAAAGCTATGGTTTTCCCAGTAGTGATGTATGGAAGTGAGAGCTGGACCATAAAGAAGACTGATTGCCGAAGAATTGATGCTTTTGAATTATGGAGGAGACTCTTGAGAGGCCCATGGACTGCAAGAAGATCAAACCTATCCATTCTGAAGGAAAACAGCCCTGAGTGCTCACTGGAAGGACAGATCATGAAGCTGAGGCTCCAAGACTTTGGCCACCTAATGAGAAGAGAAGACTCCCTGGAAAAGACCCTGATGTTGGGAAAGATGGAGGGCACAAGGAGAAGGGGATGACAGAGGACGAGATGGTTGGACAGTGTTCTCGAAGCTACCAGCATGAGTTTGACCAAACTGTGGGAGGCAATGGAAGACAGAAGTGCCTGGCGTGCTCTGGTCCATGGGGTCACAAAGAGTCGGACACGACTAAACAGCCAAACAACAACATATCTTCTCTCACTCTCCTCTTTTCCAGGTCCCCAGATCCCCCGACTGTTCTTCATAAGGCTTGGTTTCCAGATCCTCGATCATCTTGCTTGCCCTGCTCTGCACACATGTTTACTCCAATATACCTGTGGGTCAAAAGGTCAAAAGGAGGGGAATAACAAAGGGGCCAGTGGGAACATGTTGGGCAAGCCCTACCTCCTCCATCATCACCACCCTCACATAGGCAGGCTACATGGCCCATGTAGCATGTGACCGGCCCTACTGTTAGGCAGAGTGAAGCAGCCACCTTAGGTGGCAGGTGCTGGGAGGCAGGAGGCAGCGATGAGAGCTGGGTAGAACAGAGGTGTGTGTGTGTGTTAGATTCCCTTATCTCCACCTGCTAGGCTAGCCTGCTGCCTTCAGATGCAGAGGAGGATGCTGTTACACTATCAAGTACTGAAGTAAGGGAGACAAAGGATGAGCTATTAAAATCCTCAATGATACATTGGGCAATAGATATTGGTCATAATATAGACATGGATGCATGGGAACAATTGTGGAATATGGATATAAAATTTACAGCACATTATGGTCTAAGAGAAAAGTATCTGTGGTGGTCTTGTAGTAAAGTTAAAGCTTACTGGGAAAGGATATATAATGAATTGAAAAGGATGTTTAAAATAATGTTTGTAAAAAACAACAACCCAGAAGCTTTTCTTTTGGGAATTATAGGGACAGATCTATTCTAAACTGGATAGAAAGAACGATACTCGCCCCAAAATGGAAGAAGCAGAAGTCCCAGCAAGGGAAGAATGGATATAAAAACTTACGGGATATGCAGAAATGGTGAAACTTACAAGAAGAATAAGAAATCAAGATAACAAACTTTTCATAAAAGAATGGAAATGATTTCTTGAAAATTGACTGATAAATTGTAAACAGATCATAACATTGGCAGGATTATTGTAATAACCTGCAGTTTTCTAAGAGTAGATATTTAAAGT
Source organism: Podarcis liolepis (assembly GCF_965112155.1). Taxonomy (NCBI): domain Eukaryota; kingdom Metazoa; phylum Chordata; class Lepidosauria; order Squamata; family Lacertidae; genus Podarcis; species Podarcis liolepis. The sequence continues at coordinate 113,551,939 of NC_139557.1, forward strand.
GGATAAATAAATGAGCAAATTAAGTTAACTTGTATATGTAAACGATATTAAAAATAAATTTAAGGAACCGCAGAAAGGGGAAAGTAAGTCAAGTTTTGAAATGTTTAAATGATTGTAAAATTAGTGAAATTTATAAATTTGAAAGGGACACAGGTGGCGCTGTGGGTTAAACCACAGAGGGTAGGACTTGCCGAACAGAAGGTCGGTGGTTCGAATCCCTGCGACGGGCTGAGCTTCCGTTGCTTGGTCCCTGCTCCTGCCAACCTAGCAGTTCGAAAGCACGTCAAAGTGCAAGTAGATAAATAGGTACCGCTCTGGCGGGAAGGTTAATGGCATTTCCGTGCGCTGCTCTGGTTCTCCAGAAGTGGCTTGGTCATGCTGGCCACATGACCCGGAAGCTGTACGCTGGCTCCCTCAGCCAATAAAGCAAGATGAGCACCGCAACCCCAGAGTCAGTCACCACTGGACCTAATGGTCAGGGGTCCCTTTACCTTTACCCATAAATTTGAAAAGCTTTTTTTTTATTTATTAAAAAAGTGCTGAAGTAAGAACCACCTAGTTCTCACAGTGACCAACCAGATTCCTATGGGAAGCTCACAAAGAGGATTTGAGTGCAAGAGCATCCTCCTGGTGACTGGTATTCAGAAGACCACAGCCACCATGACTAGTAGTCATTGACAGTCCTCTCTTCCATGAATTTGTCTAATCCTTTATTAAAGCCATCAATGTTGGTGGCCATCACTGCTTCCTGTGGCAAGGAGTTCCACAGTTTAACAATGTGCTGCTCTTTTGCCTGTCCTTAATCGCCCAACATCCAGCTTCCTGGGATACCCATGATTTCTAGTGTTACGGTAGAGGGAGACCAACTTTTCCCTATCCGCTTTCTCTATAACTTGCATAATTTTACAGACTTCTATCACATCACCTTTTCCTCACCTTTTCTCTCGACTAAAAGGTGCCAAAATCTGCAACCCTTCCTCACAGGGAACTTGACTCATCCCCTTGATCATGTCGGCTGCCCTTTTCTGAACCATCAAAGTGGATTTTTTAAAAAATGGAAATCCACCTGGGAGAAGAGAACGCCAATTCCTCCTGCAGGGTTTTTCACATTGGCGCAACCTTTTCCTCGCTGTGATTCTTCCTTCCTCTTCACCTTCCATCCCCTCTTGTGCATTCCTGGCTGGGTTTCCTCTCTCTCATTAAGCCGGGCTGTTGATTACAGGGGGTAAGAGTCGGTTTTGCAGAAATGTGCCCAAGCAAGCAGTTATTCCCCTCCTTTTGACCTTCAGCTTTTCCTTCTCTTCTGCTGCGACACGCAGTTTAGTTTTTCAAGGGAGAAGACGCCTCTCGCCATGTGTGTTTTGCTGATGCAAAAAACAAGAGCAAGAAAAATCTGAGGGTGGGAAACTGATCTTTTTCTCCTTCCTCCGCAGCTGCGAGGGACAGTTGAAACACGGCAGGTTCACTGACGGAGACTCTTGCTTTGCAGTGCAAGCTAAGACAGGAAGGGACCACCTGGCAGGGCCAAATTCTCTTGTAAGATTTCTGAGAGCAGATGAGTAGTATCCTACTTTCTCCTTTCAAGGGAGGGATGGGGGGGGGGATTTTGTTCAGTTCCTTCTTAGAGACGAATCTCCCAAATCTGCCCTTGCAGAAACAATCTGTGAACCAGAATACAACAGAAGTACACTCCTCTGAATTTTGCAGTGCAGTAATCATAGAATCATAGAATGGTAGAGTTGGAAGGGACCCTGAGGATCAGCTACTCCAGGCATAGGCAAACTCGGCCCTCCAGATGTTTTGGGGACTACAACTCCCATCATCCCTAGCTAACAGGACCAGTGGTCAGGGATGATGGGAATTGTAGTCTCAAAACATCTGGAGGGCCGAGTTTGTTTATTCATTGTATACATACGATTCAGTATCATCTGATCTGTCTACTGCAATTATTAAGTTTGCAGATGACACCACCATAATGAGTTACAGATAGGTAGCCGTGTTGGTCTGCCATAGTCAAAATAAAAAAATAAAAAAATTCCTTCCAGGTATCTGAAGAAGTGTGCATGCACACGAAAGCTCATACCAAGAACTAACTTAGTTGGTCTTTAAGGTGCTACTGGAAGGAATTTTTTTATTTTTTATTTTTTTATTTTTACCGCCATAATGAGTTTAATAACAAGTGGAGACGAATCAGCGTATAGAGGGGAGGTCCAAAAAATATGTACATGGTGCCTAGGGAACAACTTGCACCTTAATACCAGCAAGACAAAGGAGATGGTGTTGGACTTTTGGAGGAAGAGAGGAGAACTAGCCCTGCTGTACATCAGGGAGGGCTGTGTGGAGAGAGTCCCTTCCTTTAAATTCCTAGGAGTTTATCTCAGTGAAGACCTTATTTGGAAAATCAATACAACCCAGGTGGTTAAGAAAGCCCAACAGAGACTCCATCTCCTCAGAGTATTGCGAAAGAATGATGTCAATCAACATTTGATTATCTCCTTCTACCAGTCCACAATAGAAAGTGTCCTTTCATACTGCAGCATGGTGTGGTACGCTGGTTTGACATCATCTGATAGGAAGTGCCTAAAGAGGGTGGTGAATACAGCACAAGGTATTATGGGCTGTCCCATGAATCCGCTGGATGACATTGTGGAAGAACGTTGCCTCAGGAGAGTGAGGAAAATTCTCAGGGATGATTCACACCCTGGCCGGCACTTTCTGGATCTCCTGCCCTCAGGCGGAAGATATAGAAGCATGATTAGTCGCACCAACAGGGTAAAGAACAGCTTCTATCCGTGGGCTGTTAGGCTGCTGAATGAAAAGATAACAACAGGGCAACTGACTTTCGGGTTGGGTGGGTGTGCATCAGTAAACGAGGGGAATTAAGACTAAGAGAGCTGAGTGGGGGTTCCCATGTAATCTCACTGTATACAAGTTGTACAAGTGACAATAAAGTATAAAGTATAAAGTAAAGTGTAAGTATAAAACATCTGGAAGGCCGAGTTTGCCTGTGCCTGATCTAGTCCAACTCCTTGCAATGCAAGAACTGTCCCAAATGAAGACTGAACCTTGGAATTAGCAGCACCATGCTCTAACCAACTGAGCTATCCATGTATACAACAAATGCATATAGCAGGTCATCTGCACATACAAATGCATATATTCATGATTTGTTCATCATATATTATGACTTTTGCCGTAATGGTGATGTTTAACTTATTTTTTAGTTGCTGCCTTGTCAGTAGTGTCTCACAGTAATGCGGGTGGTGCTGTGGTCTAAACCACTGAGCCTCTTGGGCTTGCCGATCAGAAGCTCAGCGGTTTGAATCCCTGTGGCGGGGTGAGCTCCCGTTGCTCTGTCCCAGCTCCTGCCAACTTTGCAGTTTGAAGCATGCCAGTGCAAGTAGATAAATAGGTTCCACTGTGGTGGGAGGGTAAATGGTGTTTCCGTATGCTCTGGTTTCTGTCATGGTGTTCCGTTGCTCCAGAAGTGGTTTAGTCATGCTGACCACATGGCCCAGAAAACTGTCTGTGGACAAACACCAGCTCCCTCAGCCTGATGAGCGCTACAACCCCATAGTCACCTTTGACTGGACTTAACCGTCCAGGGGTCTTTTACCATAGGTTCTAAGTGTTTTGTTGATGATTTGTCAATTATTTCATATGATTTATGCTGTGTTCTGTTATGTTACTGTTATGAAGAAGAAGAAGAAGAAGAAGAAGAAGAAGAAGAAGAAGAAGAAGAAGAAGAAGAAGAAGAAGAAGAAGAAATAAGAAGGAGAGGAGGAGGAGGAGGAGTTTGGATTTGATACCTCGCTTTATCACTACCCTAAGGAGTCTCAAAGCGGCTCACAATCTCCTTTCCCTTCCTCCCCCACAACAAACGCTCTGTGAGGTGAGTGGGGCTGAGAGACTTCAGAGAAGTGTGACTAGCCCAAGGTCACCCAGCAGCTGCATGTGGAGGAGCGGAGACACGAACCCGGTTCACCAGATTACGAGTCCACTGCTCTTAACCACTACACCACACTGGCTGACCTTTGGCTGAGAAATGTCACAAGTTTTTAGCTGGACCTTTTCATAACTACTACCCTTCAAACATATCAGATACTTCCCCAGTACTTTATGACCACCACAGAACCCTATTTTAGCAACTAAGTACAAGAGTGAGGTGAATGAGGCTGAGAGACTTCAGAGAAGTGTGACTAGCTCAAGGTCACCCAGCAGCTGCATGTGGAGGAGCGGGGAATCAAACCCGGTTCACCAGATTACAAGTCTACCGCTCTTAACCACTACATCACACTTATTGTTTGTAAGCCACTTTGGGATTCATCTGAATAAAAACCAGTGTACAAAAACAATAAATCAAATCAATTCACTCCCTGCCTCCTGGTGAGGAACACTGATCCCTGATGCACTGCCTCTGACCATGGGGCATACTTTGGGGCTCACATAACATGAGGAGCATCTCTATTACCCCATGTGAACTCCACAAGCAATCTAGACCACACCCCAACCTCTCCTGTGGCTACACATAGCAGTGAAAGAAAAGGATTGGCTGGCAAGCTGTCGCTCAGGGTATATCCCCGCCTCCATTTACTGACAAGCTTCCAAGGAACACCAGGGTTCCTCAGCACACAGTTCGAAAGCCACTTCAGGCATGCTGGGAGGCAGAGCGAAGCAATCTGTGTGACTCTCGAGTCATTATTTATTTTCATCGAAACGTCTGCTGCGAGGCAACCCATCATCAGTGTGGCTTACAGACAGTGTTTAAGACATAGAAGCAATAAAATAAAATAGCATAAAAAAATTAAAGTTTAACAACCACTCAGTCATAACAACATTTCTTACAATTAATATTACAAGAGGGAGAGAGGGGACGGGAGTTTGGTCTCTGCAGAAGACATGGTGGAAAAGATAGATGAGATCATAAGGCACATCTAGACCACTCTAGTCTATGGATGGGGCAGAAATTTGATTCAGTTTGCCTTTGAAGCCAAATTTATTGGTTTCACACTTTCCCAAACAACAGGAGAAAGCTGTACTTTGAAATTTGCGCGTCTCTGAATTTTGCGGTGCAGTTTTCCAACCATGGTTCACAAAACTGCATATAAATGTGCTCAAAAAACAGCAAAACAAAATATGAAAATGTATTGTTTTCATGCAAATTGCTTGCAAAAATGCCACATTAATAAAAAAATATGTTTATTGGGATAAAAGCACACTAAAATGTTGAAGAATTTTTGTGAGAGGTTTTGTTTTTTTTAAAAAATATAAATAATAGTAACTCGCTGCAAAAATATGGAGAACTGAATTTAAGACTGGAAAAATGAGAAGCTGATAGAACCAAAACTGACAGAGTCTTCTAATTCCATTCCTCTGCAAAGCCCACAAGCGGGACTCCTGCTCTTCTTGTCTGTTGTTGTTGTTTAGTCGTTTAGTTGTGTCTGATTCTTCGTGACCCCATGGACCAGAGCATGCCAGGCACTCCTGTCTTCCACTGCCTCCTGCAGTTTGCTCAAACTCATGCTGGTAGCTTCGAGAACACTGTCCAACCATCTCGTCCTCTGTCATCCCCTTCTCCTTGTGCCCATCTTTCCCAACATCAGGGTCTTTTCCAGGGCGTCTTCTCTTCTCATGAGGTGGCCAAAGTATTGGAGCCTCAGCTTCACGATCTGTCCTTCCAGTGAGCACTCAGGGCGGATTTCCTTCCGAATGGATAGGTTTGATCTTCTTGCAGTCCATGGGACTCTCAAGAGTCTCCTCCAGCACCATAATTCAAAAGCATCAATTCTTCGGCGATCAGCCTTCTTTATGGTCCAGCTCTCACTTCCATACATCACTACTGGGAAAACCATAGCTTTAACTATACGGACCTTTATTGGCAAGGTGATGTCTCTGCTTTTTAAGATGCTGTCTAGGTTTGTCATCGCTTTCCTCCCAAGAAGCAGGCGTCTTTTAATTTCGTGGCTGCTGCCACCATCTGCAGTGATCACGGAGCCCAAGAAAGTAAAATCTCTCACTGCCTCCATTTCTTCCCCTTCTATTTGCCAGGAGAATTCAGAGGTATCTGATCTTGGAGATAGCATGTGAGAGAGCCAGCATAGCGTGGTGGTTAGAGAGTTGGACCTGTGCTTTCCTGAACATATGAATAGTCCAAGTGTGGATTGGGGCCAGGGTTCACATGCAAGACTCACCCTCTAGGGTCCTCATGTGAGTCCTACTCCTCATCAACCATGACCTTCCCTGTGCTTCTACATGCATTCACTTGAATGTGAGAAGATCCCTCTGAGCTGTTTGAAAACCTTGCTTCCCCAATTGTACAAAAGCATTATTTACATTCAAGTGCATCCATGCAGAAACCCTCTGCAGACCTTCTCCTCTCAGGACAAGGAGGAGTGGAGGACTAAGGGTGCATGTGTGATATACACAAGGAAGTTGGGTTGCATTGGTGCCAAAGAAGGATAGAACTTTCTTTATGTATGCCACAACAGCAGCAAGAATACTTATCACAAAGTATTGGAAGACACAAGATCTACCCACCTTGGAAGAATGGCAGATGAAGGTGATGGACTATATGGAACTGGCAGAAATGACTGGCAGAATCCGAGACCAGGGAGAAGAGTTGATGGAAGAAGACTGGAAAAAGTTTAAAGACTATCTACAGAAATATTGTAAAATTAATGAATGTTAGAAAGATGTTGGATAGAAATTAAGTGGTTTATAGCTGTAATGTTATAAGGGAATATGAGAAAATGGCCTATTAATAGGTAAAAACCCAATGTTATAATATTTTAAGATTGAAGATTAGGATAAACAAAGAGGGGAGGGATTTGCTGAACTAACAAACTGAACTGGAATACAGAAAAGGTAGGCGTGAGGAGGTCCGGGAAATAAGCAAATGAAAGATAAGTTATTGAAAGATTGAATTGTTTTTAATTATTTTTATTTTGTATGTTTCTTTTTTCTTTTTTATCTTTTTGTAATACTTTGAAAACTTTAATAAATATCTTTTTTAAAAAAAGAAGAAGTTGGGTTGCAGGTCTTGGGGGAAGGGCTCACTGGTGGAGCACCTGCCCTGCAGTCAGAAGATCCTGTGTTCAATCCCTGTTGTCTCCAGACAGGGCTGAGAGAGACGTCCTGTCTTAAATCCTAGAGAGTCGCTACCAATCAGTGTTGACAACACTGATCCAGATAGACCAATGGTCTGACTCAATATCAGGGGGGTTCCTCTTTTCCTTGCCATGTGTGCCCATGCTTTGAACATCGGCACATCTTGGGGCGGGATTCCGAGTGCAGAAATTGGGGATTCAGTCTCGAGCAAGATGTTTCTGCACATGCTAATTGTTCTAAAGGGAGAAATATTTTGGACAAAGAAAAGAGAGAAAATGGAAAGGTGGTGGTGGGGAGATTATGATGAACTTGGATGGAAGATCTGTTGAATTTACAGCAGTCTGACAGGCACCAGATGGAGTGAGCAAGGAGGCTTGTGTCTCTGAAACAAAGGCTGAGAAGGCTGGTGCAGGAGCTGACAGTTATACCCAGAGAAAAATACAGTGCGGCAAGGTTACTTGGTAACCAGGGGGAACTGGGGAACTCTTTTGGAAGAGACTTCGCAAAACGCATGCAGAGATCCAGAGGGGTTTTTGCAGCTGCTTATACGGGGTTGAACACATGCAACATTTGCCAATGCAACTGTGGTTAGAACTGGGGTTGGGGAGCTAGCTGGTCATCAAAACTAGCTACTGATGTCACACAAGCTCACACTGTGCGCTTGAGAGCCAGGAGTGTCGTGCTAAAACCTGAGAGACTGGGGGTTCAAATCCCCACTAGGCCTTGAAGTGATGCTGGACCAGCCACTGCTCAATGCACCTCTCACAGGGTTGTTCTGTGGATTAAATAAGGTGGTAAAGGTAAAGATATAGGTACCCCTGACCGTTAGGTCCAGTTGCGGATGACTCTGGGGTTGCAGCGCTCATCTTGCTTTACTGGCCAAGGGAGCCGGCGTACAGCTTCTGGGTCATGTGGCCAACATGACTAAGCCGCTTCTGGCAAACGAGAGCAGTGCACAGAAACACCGTTTACCTTATCACCGGAGCAGTACCTATTTATCTACTTGCACTTTGACCGTGCTTTTGAACTGCTAGGTTGGCAGGAGCAGGGACCGAGCAACAGGAGCTCACCCCATCATGGCGATTCGAACCGCTGACCTTCTGATCGGCAAGCTGTGGTTTAGACCACAGCGCCACCCGCATCTGGCAAAATAAGGAGGTAGGGAGAACAATATAGATCACATTAAACACCTTGGAGAGAATAGATCGGCTAAAATGCAATAAATAAATATTCACCCCATCCAACCGATTTAATAAGCAGATAACTTAATTTAGATTTATTGATTAGAAATCCATTTTAAAATTACATTTTTATCCCATTTATTTCAGTTTCTGCTCTACAACAACCCAGGTACCAGTTGTGAGTTCTGCAGTGTGTCCTGCAGTGCTTGGGTTGACAGGTCCCAATGGAGGAGGAGAAAGAAGAAGAAGAAGAGGAGGGGTTGATTGGTGGGAATCAAGGTTGGAAGAAGGAGGTTCTCCACATTGTGCCTTGATGTCAGCCACTTGGGGAGCAGGGATCCCGACTCCTTTCTCTGACCTTGGAGAGTCTTAGTGGAGGCTGGTGATGCCGCTCAGGAGGCAGCAATGATCGATCAGAAGCAAGAAGAGCTAGGTACAATATCATCCCCTAGAAGCAGGCATGGCCTCCACAGATGGGAGCAGACTCACCTGCCCTGGAGGAGCAAGCATTTACAACCCAAACACACTTGCAAAGTGAATGTTGGAAGATCCAGGAAAGATAAAAGGAAGCACTTTTATGAAACTTACTCTCAGAGGAGGCAGCGATGCCTGCTAACTTGGATGGCTTTAAAAGAGGATTCATGGAGGAGAGGGCTACCAATGGCTCCTAGCTGTGATGGCTATGCTCTGCCTCCATAGTTGGAAGATGTAAGAGCCAGTGTGGTGTAGTGGTTAAGAGCGGCGGACTCATAATCTGGGGAACCGGGTTCAATTCCCCGCTCCTCCACATGCAGCTGCTGGGTGACCTTGGACTAGTCACACTTCTCTGAGGTCTTTCAGCCTCACTCACCTCACAGAGTGTTTGTTGTGGGGGAGGAAGGGAAAGGAGAATGTTAGCCACTTTGAGACTCCTTCGGGTAGTGATAAAGCGGGATATCAAATCCAAACCCTTCTTCTTCTTCTGAATACCAGTTGCTGGAAACCGCAGGAGAGCAGAGGGCTCTTGTGCTTAGATCCTGCTCCCTGGTTTCCCACAGGCATCTGGGAGGCCACCGTGAGAATAGGATGCTGGACTAGATGGGCCATTGACCTGACCCAGCAGGTTCTTCCTAGGTTGTCATCAGTGAGAGCATCAAATGTCATCTTTAAAAGCTTGGCTGATAGGCAGTGGAAACCGTTGGGACAGCTTCATTGTTTCCTTCCAGTTCTGATCATCTTGCCTCATTCTCGAACCCCTAAATCAGGTCTCCTGAGCTCTGTGTCTGCTGCCAAGTCTGTACCGTTACTGGGTCTGAATATATCTCTTTCTTACTTACATATTAGCGAGCCTCTGTCTGCATGTGCTGGGTGCGAGACAGGACAGTACCAATCACAGAGCTAATGGTTCCCTGCTGCCACCCTGATCCCAGTGGCTTCTGAGTGACTGGATTTTTATTTTTATGTGAGGATCCACAGTACAGAAAGCCCCCACCCGTTCACTTCTTCTACCCTCTTGTCTTAGAAGGTGACACAAAATTGTCAGCAAAATTGCACTCCCGCAGTTCCACGGTAATAGAAAAGAAACTGCCATGTTTTGCATGCCATGTTCAGGACATGCCTCTTTCTCCCTCTGGTTTCCTGCCATGCAACCAGTTGAAATGTTTTCCTCCTGCCTCTTTGTTTGCTGAAAGCAGGGTTTTCGCTTCGGCAGCTTGAGATCTCTTTTAACAGGAAGGGCTCGGAAGCTGGAGTTTTGATCTGGGACCGGATGAGTTCTCGTCTCTCCTTATCCTGTAGCTGTGATCTGTTTATTCTGCGTATCATTTCCAGCCTGTCAGAGAAATGCCATTGATGCGGCTGACAATCTCAACACAAAATGTTCAGCCATCTGATGCGCTCCCTGCCAGCTGTACTGGCAAACTCGGCATGTTCCAAATGCTGCCATCCGGAACAGGCGGCGGCGGGGGGGGGGGAGTGGCATGGCGGTGGCATAATGATTAGAAAGCTGCAGGGATATTCTGCAATCCCAGTTGAGTAGAAGAGCATCTGTTCCACATGCGGAAGGTCCCGGGTCGAATCCTTGGCCTTTCCAGCTAGGATTTGGGGAGACTGGAGAGCCACTGTTATCCAGTGTAGACAATATTGAGCTACATGGACCAATGTTCTGACTTTGTGTAAGACAGCTCGTCCTAATAGATTGCTGGTGGCGAGAAGACAAAGATTCAAACATTCCTAGCGATTCTCCTTGAGTTGCCTCAAGAGGGGTGTTCACACACTACGTTCAACAAGTGTGTAATCTGTGAAGCTGTGTATGCAGATTGTGGGGTTTTGTCAAGGAGCTGTCAGGCAAGCGCAGGTCATCCACAGGGCAGGAAGAACATGAGGCGCAAAATGCAATTAGCTTTTATTTGCAGAAAGTAACAACACAGCTGGCTCAACTCATTCAGCTCGAGATGTTGCTGAAACTGAGCACTGCCCCTGCCTTTCCCCCTCTAGCTTCTCACTCTGGATCCCTCCCAAGCAGACGAATGCTGTGCCAAGGGGCTGGGCTCCTCCCAGGGGCAAACGAAGGCATCATGACACCTGGGGCAGGGTGTCACTATGTACGACACATGTGCAGCTGCAGCCACCAACAGAGGATCCTCCGTTTGTGGCTGTAGTGGCGATGGAGGGATCCCGGCACTGTCCATATAATAATAATAATAATAATTTATTATTTGTACCGCGCCCATCTGGCTGGGTTTCCCCAGCCACTCTGGGCGGCTTCCATAGAAACCAAAAAAACACTAAAATATCATACATTAAAAACTTCCCTGAACAGGGCTGCCTTAAGATGTCTTCTGAATGTCAGGTAGTTGTTTATCTCTTTGACATCTGATGGGAGGCCGTTCCACAGGGCGGGCGCCACTACCAAAAAGGCCCTCTGCCTGGTTCCCTGTAGCTTTGCTTCTCATAATGAGGGAACTGCCAGAAGGCCCTCGGCGCTAGACCTCAGCGTCCGGGCAGAACGATGGGGGTGGAGACGCTCCTTCAGGTATACTGGGCCGAGGCCATTTAGGGCTTTAAAGGTCAACACCAGCACTTTGAATTGTGCTTGGAAATGTACTGGGAGCCAATGTAGGTCTTTCAAGACCGGTGTAATGTGGTCTCGGTGGCTGCCCCCAGTCACCAGTCTAGCTGCCGCATTCTGGATTAGCTGTAGTTTCTGAGTCACCTTCAAAGGTAGCCCCACGTAGAGTGCATTGCAGTAGTCCAAGCGGGAGATAACTAGAGCATGCACCACTCTGGCGAGACAGTCCGCGGGCAGGTAGGTTCTCAGCCTGCGTACCAGGTGGAGTTGGTAGACAGCTGCCCTGGATATGGTACTGGAGCGGCACCGCTGGCAAACTGCTATGTACAGCGCATGTGCGGTGTCACTATGTATGGCGCATGCATGCGGCGCTGCACATGCACTGTACAAAGCGGCTTGCCACTGGCACCGGGATCCTCTGCTTGTGGCTGCAGCCGCGAACGGAGGATCCTCCACATGTGGCTGTGCCGCCGCAATGGCTGCTCGTGCTGACGCGAGCCCCCACTGTGTGCCTTCTTGTCACCCCGAGCAGACATGGCACACGGGGCACCCCCCCACCCCCCTGTTGTGATGCCAATGGCTCCTCCTCTGGGCCTGTGTGGCTCATTACTCAGCAATCGTACAGGATTCTCCTTGATTGGGATGCCAGAAGGGGTGGAGAGCCAGCAGGACTGGGACTGTCCTGCTGCTGCGTAGCAAGGGCAAGCTCTGACTTTTCTCTGTCTGAGTCTACACTCACACTATGACCCTCACCCTCTAGTTCTGTCCTGGAAGGGCCTCCTTCTTCTGACCTCCCTTGATAGCTCAAACCTCCTGCTTCTAGCCCCTCCCACTCGCCCCTTCCATAGGCTGCTCTCCAGTGTCCCACCACCACAATCCAGGGTCTAAGTTGTCTTCTGTGCCATCTCTGGGGGCTCTAGGGCAGGTGGTGCCCACCACTCTTCCTCGCCCAGCCAGTCCCTGACAGGTGTACGGTTATTCTCATGTAGCATCCAGCAAGCGCACAGCCTGTGTATCTGTGTGCAAAATAGTTGAAATCAGCAAGTACACACACTTTAACACAAATGCTTGTAGCTTGTACCTATGTTCACTGTAACGTGAGAACAAGCCTTGTAAGCGATGTCCAGCTGTGGTCGGGAAACTCAACTCATATACATGAACAGTTGGGCTTGGCTAATATGAACTATGCCCCCCGGGGAATATAGCTCACTTTCTCCCCCTCCCATCCTGAGTTCCAATATCAGACACTGCACTGTACTCTTTATCAATACCCCCCTGATACTTGTGAATCCCTGAGCTCTCATCTGCTGCCTCCTCATTTACTAGCAGTGGCATCAAGGAGGTCTGTCTGTAATGCCGCCATTGATCCCTGGCACCTGGGATGCTGAAATGACAGTGTCCTACATACCAGAGACCCTGGAGGATGCCGTTTTCAGGGCATCCCATGTCCCTGTTGAGTAACTCAGTTGCCCTGGAAACCTGCATCTCTCAGATCAGCTCTAACACAATGTGTTTTATTGGGTCAGTCGACACAGTCATTGTGCATACAGCAATGAAGCGAAGAGAACTCAAGCGATGTTCCTGCATGGGTGAACAGAGACTTAAGGATGCAATAATCCAACCCTGAAAGACCAAGGGGATATGTGTGTGAACCGCGCCCAAGTACTCAGCCACCTAGTGGTCAGCGTCTCCACCATCGTTCAGCTCGGACACTGAGATCCAGTGCTGAGGGCCTTCTGGCAGTTCCCTCTCTGCGAGAAGTGAGGTTACAGGGAACCAGGCAGAGGGCCTTCTCGGTGGTGGCCCCCGCCCTGTGGAACGCCCTCCCATCGGATGTCAAAGGAAAAAACAACCATATGACATTTAGAAGGCATCTGAAGGCAGTAGGGAAGTTTTTAATGTTTGATGTTTTATTGTGTTTTTAATATTCTGTTGGGATCTGCCCAGAGTGGCTGGGGAAGCCCAGCCAGATGGGTGGGGTATAAATAATAAGTTGTTGTTGTTGTTGTTGTTGTTGTTGTTACAAGGATGTGTCAACTGGCCATCGGTTCTACCATCTCAGGCCTCCACAATGACCTGCCAAGGCTGAGGACGAATGCAAAAAGTAGGAAGGGGTAGAAAGTGCTTTCAACAAGCAGGTGACTTGTGTTTCCCACTGCTCCTTTTTTCTTCCCTACCTTTCAGTTAAAGCATAATAAGGTCCAATAGCATGGAGAGAGAGAAGCTACATGTTGTTCAAGAAACCTCCTTCATTCAATCCCACCCTCTGCCCCCTCAGCAAAGAGAAGCCTGTCTCTTTACCTATCTCATAGTGACTGTCCTTGAGTTGTCTCTAGAGGGCTTCTCACACACGACGTTCAACAAGTGTGCAATCTCTGGAGCTGTGCATGCAAATAGCGCTTTGTACTATAGTGGGAGAGAGGGCTGAGTCAGTCCATCCATATGCTAGAGAGATTTTGCTGCCCTGGGGGTTAGGAGAAAAAAACACTATCAACACCTCTCAATTCCAGTGTAGCCTTATTGGAGTTCACCGATTGGGTCTGCGTTGCTCCTGGACAGGAGGAAGGAAGTCAAATGACACTGAGGGTTGGTTCAGAGAAAGAGTTCTTTATTTCTGCTCTCCAGAACAGCAGAAAGGCACCTGCGTGGTGTGTCCACAGCAAGTCCAAAGAAATGAGAAGTTTCATGCAGTATATATATCCTCCAGGCACCCTCTCCCTCCTTCCCCAGGAATCCAACCACGTCAGCCTATGTATGCAGGTTGACATCACAGATGTTCCTGCTCCGGCACTCTTAACCATAAAAGGGATTTCCTTCCTGCACTCCTGACCATAAAAGGATATTCCTGTTCCTACTCTTATCTTGGAGCCAGACGTCACTATTTCTGAGAACACACTCTGGCGTTGTTCCCAGACTTGGGTCTGTGCGTCTTTGTGGTCAGAACATAAGATAAGGCACACACGTGTTTTCTCTGTTCTACTGGTACAGTCAGGGTCATCCTTGACGTCACAAACTGATAAAGGAGAGAGCTGTGTTCTTGTTATGCATTTGCTCAACGGCTCAAGTTTATGCATTTTAACTAAGGAAAAATAGGGATTTTGGTGCAGTTTCAAACTGCCTGCACAGTCAGTTTTGGGTTTGGGAAACCCATTCCTTCACCAGTAGAGTTGTGGGCAGATCTGCTGGTTTTTGCATGCAATGGGTGCCTCTTCCAAAATATGTATTTATGTATGTATTGCCTTGCTTTTTTTCACCAGGTGGCTCAAGGTGGTATAAATGGTTCTCCCCCTCCCAATTTAATCCCCCTGTGATGTAAGTTAGGCTGAGAGACAGCAACTGCCCCAAGGTCACTTGTGATCTTTGTGGCCTGAGTGGTCTCTACCGGGTCCTAGTCCAATCACTCTAACCAATATACCACATTGTCTTCCATTTGTTCTGCTAAGCATGGTCTTTGCCAGCCATTTGCTCCTCTGAATTAGTTTTTCTGGAGCTGAATTCCAAAATTTCCACCTGCGCTCTTTAAATGAGAGAGCGGCCCTGTGTTTATGCATTGCTGGGCTGTCGTTATTTTCTAATCTGTCCCCAAAGGCTCAGGCTCTCTGGGGTGCCTGTCAAATCTCGAAGCCTCTGGCAGTGAGACAAGAACACAAAGTGCAGCTTTCTTGGGGAGTGACCAGTTATATATATAAACAGCTCTCCCAATCGATAGTTAATGGCTTATTGAATTGAATCAAACAGTATCCAAATGTGTATTTTAAGAAGGCAGCGACCTTGGGTTGCATCTCCTCCTTGGCTGATGTTATCTGCTGTGTCAGTGGCTCTCACATCAGATCAATAGCCGACGTTCTCCTTCAAGGGCTGTTGTTATTTAGAAAGGTGATATTGCAAAATATGACAAGACCCTCCTAGCAGATGACTCGACACTTCCGACGTTGTGGTGAGGAGATGAGGGGGATGAGACGACTCACTCTGGTGGGTGAGAAAAGACACATACTTTCCAGGAAGTAATTTTGGACTTTGGCTCAGCAGGTTATAACACTTTGCTATAAGGACTTACCAAACAAACACAACACGACATGCCACGCCACGCCACGCCACGCCATGCCACATGTGAGGTAGTTAGGCTGAGGGGCAGTGACTGGTCCAAGGTCACCCACTGAGCTTCAAGGCTGAGTGAAGATTTGAACCCTGGTCTCTCAGGTCCTAGTTTGATGCTCTAACCCAAGGTTTCCCAAACTTAGGTCTTTAGCTGTTTGGGGGCTACAATCCCCATCACCCCTGTCTTGCTAGCGAGGAATGATAGGAGTGACATTGCTGACTTCTCTGGGGCCTGCCCCCATGACATCGCCAAGGGCTTCCCCTAGGGCTCAGAAAGTTTGGGCCCTGAAATCTCAGAGTCTGAGATGCTCTTGAAACAGGGGCGATGAACAATTGTTCACCTGACCAGAGACAAATGATGAGACCCTTACCTGTGTTTAGTATTGAAGTAAGAGCAGCAAAATTGCAGCTAAGAAGCTCATGTGTGTGTGTGTGTGTGTGTGTGTGTGTGTGTGAGAGAGAGAGAGAGAGAGAGAGAGAGACACTCCTTTGGAAATTAAACCAATGTACAGACTTTAACATTCAAAAACTTTACTTGCAGACACTTATAGATGTATTAAAACATAATATGTACAGTCACATGCTTCTCCAGGCATGAGCTTACAGTCTCTTCTTCCAACTTCCAAACAACTGTAGTTTCCTCTTTTTCCAGAGTTCAGCATTCAGCTTTCTATATCTTAATCAGGCCATGCCTTGCAGCTCTATGAGAGATTTCCACTTCTACCTTCTCCTGCAGCTTTGCTTTCTTTTTGTGAAGCAGTGAAGCAGCACTCCAACACTCCATTCAACTTAGCAGTGTTCACAGTGGATTCTAAAGCACAGTCATCTTGCGTCACATAAAATGGAGTTTCTCCTTCACTAGATACCTCCCACTTAAACACATAGTAAAGCATACAAGCATTTACAATTTCAGTGAATTAAATCACTATACAGTGGTACCTCAGGTTAAGTACTTAATCCGTTCCGGAGATCCGTACTTAACCTGAAACTGTTCTTAACCTGAAGCACCACTTTAGCTAATGGGGCCTCCTGCTGCCGCCGCGCCGCCGGAGCACGATTTCTGTTCTTATCCTGAAGCAAAGTTCTTAACCTGAAGCACTATTTCTGGGTTAGCGGAGTATGTAACCTGAAGTGTATGTAACCCGAGGTACCACTGTACTTAACATCTAGCAGGAAAATTCCTACTCCGTGCCAAAGTCAGAGGCTTTTGTATCTACCCAGCCACACATCTCGTTCCAACCAGGAAAACAAGAACCACCGTCACCATTTAAGGGCACATTTCAGCCAGGCAAAAAGCACCTGAAGCAGGGGTAGGGCAGGGCCAGTGAAAGGGCGTGGTCTGGGGAGATGGGTGTGGCCTGAGAGAGTCCTGAGGGCCAGATACTAGAGAACTGGAGGGCCACATCTCAGACCAGGGCCCGAGGTTCCTCTCCACTGGTAAAAAGAGCTTCTTGGTGGATGCAGACTTCAACTGGCAAATTAAAGAACAACTCTTCACAGCCCTCTCACATGTGAGTGTCATGTACTGCTATGGTCTAAGGACTAAAGCAATTAAAGTTATTCTACTCTACCTAATTCTCATGAGAAGAGATCTAAACTTGATGCATCCAGTTTACACCTCATGGACCTAACCACTATATCTCTTCAAGATTCCCCTCATTTTCCATATTCTTTGAGTTTGCATTCCTCCCTTCTGCAAAGCTTGGATCCATCTTCACTGGTTGCCATAGCAACTCTCTCAGGCACAAGAACAAGCAAAGGCTACACAGATCAGCGCAAGAAACTTAGTCAGTTGGGGGTTTCGTAGGTACCTGAGCCTGGAAAAAGTCCCACTGTTTCCAGAACATCTATATCTGATGGGTAGTATACTTGACCTTTTTTGCTGTATCTTGATCACCATACACTGATGTCTTCATCTACAGTAAGGCTGTGTATAGACTAGAACACAGAGAAGAGGAACCACAGCTCAACTCCTCTGAGGAGCCATAAGTCTTTCAGTGTTTTTCTTTGCCAAGATAGTTAAGGCAATCCTGGCTTCATCTGCACAATACATTTCAAGTCGTATTGTGCCTCTTTAAACACTTGTGACTTCTCCCAAAGAACCCTGGGAGCTGTAGTTTGTAGGAAGATCCGAAGAGAGACTTCATTTCCTTGGGTCTTGTGAAAAAAACAATGTTAGACAGTAACTGATGATTTCCTTCTATCGGTCCATGATAGAAAGTGTTCTCTCATACTGTACAGTGGTACCTCGGGTTACAGATGCTTCAGGTTACGGACTCCACTAAGCCAGAAATAGTACCTCGAGTTAAGAACTTTGCTTCAGGATGAGAACAGAAATCGTGTGGCAGCGGGAGGCCCCATTAGCTAAAGTGGTACCTCAGGTTAAGAACGGTTTCAGGTTAAGAATGGACCTCCAGAACGAATTAAGTTCTTAACCTGAGGTACCACTGTATTACAGTGTGGTACGTTGGATTGACAGCCATGGACAGAAAGTCCCTTCAGAGGGTGGTGAAGACAGCACACAATATCATGGGCTGTCGCCTGCGTCTGCTAGATGTCATCGCAGGAGACCATTGCCTCAGAAGAGCAAGGAACATTCTCAGGGATGACTCACACCCTGGCCAGCACCCTTTTAATCTCCTGCCCTTGGGCAGGAGATATAGAAGCATGCTAAACCGCACCAACAGGTTAAAGAACAGTTTCTACCCGTGGGCCATGAGGCTGCTGAATGGAAGAAGCAACATTGCAGCTGATGTTCAGGGTTGGTGGTCGTATGACAGCACACAGAGTGTAACAAGGACTGAGAGATTGGGGGGGGGGGTCATTTAATCTCACTGTAAACAAGTGGTACAGTGACAATAAAGTATTTCTATTCTCTTCCCCTCACAGAGCTACACTCCTCAGAGTTCCCTGGGAAGAGGGACGGATTCTGCAAATATGACCCTCCAGGCCATTCTGTCAGGCCATGCCCCCACTGGTCCTGTTTAGTGTTTCCCCCCAGGACTGGAATGTGTCCTTCAACTCTGACAATGCCTTTTCCTCTTGTGAATGCAAGCAGGAGAAGGTTGTGTGGATGTAGAAAACAGCCTGCTGAACAAAGGTAAAATTTGCATGGTCGCTCCACCCACTTTTGCCACTCACTAGACCCGCCACTGGCATGTGGCCCTCAAAAGGCTGCAAGAAGGTCCGTCATATCTGTTATCAGTTTGAAATGGTGCTACAGCTAACTGGACAGCCCCCTTCAAACCATCCTTGAGAGCCAGTGTGGTGTAGTGGTTAAGAGCGGTTGTCTCGTAATCTGGGGAACCAGGTTCGCGTCTCCGCTCCTCCACATGCAGCTGCTGGGTGACCTTGGGCTAGTCACACTTCTCTGAAGTCTCTCAGCCCCACTCACCTCACAGAGTGTTTGTTGTGGGGGAGGAAGGGAAAGGAGAATGTTAGCCGCTTTGAGACTCCTGAAGGGGAGTGAAAGGCGGGATATCAAATCCAAACTCTTCTTCTTCTTCTTCTTCTTCATCCTCTCTCAAGCAAGGAAAGTACTGCTCATTGTGACTTCCGTTGAACCCAGAAACCCAGAACTCATTGTCAAAATGAGTGAGCAGCACTGAGAAGAATTTGACAAGAACTCTTGCTTTGTGCCTGTAGTAGCTATCAGAAGTGCTGGCTGCTACAGTCACTTTCAGGCTTCCTTCCTTCCTTGCTTTAACCATGTGGAGCCTCAGCCATAGGCTGGACCAGGACAAAATGTTCAAGTTCCTTCAGAAGCCTGCAGGTTGTGGGACTTTATAATTCTAAAGCAGTGGCTGAATTTCTGCAAAGTAAAAAAATCTTAGAATCATAGAACTGTAGATTTGGAATAGACCCCAAGGGTCATATAGTCCAACCACCTGAAACGTAGGAATCACAGCTAAATAATCCCCAACAGATGGCCACCCATACTTAAAAACTTAAACTCAACAACCTCCAATGAAGGAGAGTCTACCATGTCCTGAGGGAGCCACTGTTGAACAGCTCTTACCATCAGAAAGCTCTTCCTAATGTTTAATCCGAATTTAATTCAAATTACAAGAATCAATTGGTTGGGGTCCTAGCATCTGGAGCAGGAGAAAATACGTTTGCTCCATTTTCCATGTGACAACCCTTTAGATATTTGAAGATGTCAATCATATCATTGTTCAGTCTCTTCTTTTCCAGGCTAAACATACCCAGCTCCCTCAAGTGTTCCACCCTTCAGTATCTTGGCCACCTTCCTCTGCAACCATGCATATGTCTACTGAGAGCTGCTTGTTAAATCTTTTTCCTGAAGCACTGTTACTGGTTATTGTTTGCCCTTAGCATAATCACTTCCAAACGTTGGAGGGGCATCTCCATCCATGGAGATGTGTTAATCACTGCAGACAGATCTTTCTCTCTCTTTAATCCAATGTAGAACAGTGGGAGGGACAAGGAAACAAATGGAATGATTAAACTCAGAGTGCAATTGGGTGTTTCCAATATAACTTTTATTAGTAAGTTCTTAATGTTTCTGATAGCAGAAATCCCAGCAGGCTACGCTCATAATATCCACTGTGATGAATGCAAATGACAAAAGACACTGGTGCAGATAATAAACTTGGAAGCTAATGAGCTGGTTGCCTAAAATACACTATGCATAATGAAGATCTTATACTTACTTGACATTTGTTTATTCTGAATTCCCATGTCAATATTCTTAATTTGTATTCAGTTGTATTATAACTCAGTTGAGTTTGGCGAATAATTCCATTGTTTATGATTTGAAGGGTGAAGGTTAAGTCCTCTTTAAGCCCTGTCAAAATTGAGGTCACTCAGACTTCTTGGAAGAAAGTGAGGTTAGCCAATGTGGTATCCTCTAGATCAGTGATGGCCAAACTTGGCCCTCCAGCTGTTTTGGGACTACAACTCCCATCATCCCAAACTAACAGGACCAGTGGTCAGGGATGATGGGAACTGTAGTCCCAAAGCAGCTGGAGGGCCAAGTTTGGCCATCACTGCTCTAGATCAACCTTTCTCAACCTTGAGTTCTCAGATGTTTTGGAACTACAATTCCCATCATCCCTAGGTAGTAGGACTAGTGGTCAGGGATGGCAGCCGTTGTCTTTTTGAGGGATGTGTGTGATGGAAGTTGTAATCCAATGACAGGAGCGAGCCAGCAGTAAATCACACTGTGCACTCTTTATTAGCAAGAACAAGATCTGCACTTGGTAGAGGGTCTGGTCAATGATCACTGGAACTCATCCTTGGTACGTCTTGCCCCATGGATCAATTGCCGAGATTAAAGCTCCCTGCCTCCCCAAAGCTGTCTATGTTTCCTCCTTTCTAGGAATTTTTCCAAGCAATCAGAGAGAGCGCCTGCATGCCTGTCTCTGTTCTGCTCGCTTCATGCCTCTTCTGGAAGACCAGGGGGAGGGAAGATTGTCACAGCAGCAGGAGGAGACACCCGTGACTTTTCACCAGCCCAACTTTTTTCTGCCTCTTGGCCACTGTCCTCCCACCCTCCTGCTTCTGCATCTGTCTGTGATTCTGGACTTCTCTCTGTCACAGACTCTCTCAGCTCACAAAGCCCTGTTACTCCTTCAGCTTCTGACATCTCTTCACAGTCTTCTCCCACTCATTGTCATCCCACCACCAATGCCCAGGCCCTAAGCCTTCTTCCCTTTGTGGTCCCCCGGCTGGTTCCTCCCAGCATTCCTCTGCGCCTAACCAGTCCACAACATCCAACGTCTGGGGACCCGAAATTGAGAAAGGCTGCTCTGTACTGGACTACAAAGCCCATCAACCCCAGGCAACATAGCCAGTGGCCAAGGGTATGATGGGAGTTGTAGTTCAGCAGCACATTGGCTACCCCAGGAATAAAAGGTGATGTCCAGCTAAGTCATTCTTTAAGTTAGACCTACTGGAACCAATAGATGTAAGTGACTTAGCTTCCTTGATATCACTCAGTGACTTTAAATCTTGCGGCATAAAAATATGTAGGTGTAGTTGCCGTTCTAATTTTATGTTGAATTTTACAGATAGATGGAAAGGTAGATAATATGTATCAAAGTATGTACTTGAAAATTACATGAAAACTTAGGAAGATGGGGAAAATCAGATTCCAGAAGAAGAAGAAGAAGAAGAAGAAGAAGAAGAAAGAAGAAATTAGCTTTCGTCTTCCAGAAGTGCTGAGAAAGAAATGACCTTGTGCTTTCCTGCAGATAAGAAAAGACCAGAGCAGCAAATGGAAGGATCAGAATTTCACAGCCAGGGCTGAAAGAGGATCAAAGGAGCAGCGAGAGTTGACAGATTATCCCAGGTGTCATATGCATGTTCTAAATACAAGTGGCAGGACGAAAAGGGAAGCAGCTGAAAGGGAATCTGCTTTGACTGGGATTTGAAACATCTGACAAAAATCAAAGGGGAACGTGAAACTGGCTTTTTTTTGTTCCTTGTTAAGCACATTTGGTATGGGCTGAGGAGGGTTCTTGAGTCAAAGCTTAACATTGGAGTGTTGGGTATTTCCAAGTTTCTTCTTCATTTCATGAACTCTAAGGGGTTTTTGCAGCCCCTACAAAAATGGTCCTATGAATCCTGGGTGGTGTTACTATAGATCAGGCTTTAACAAGCTGGTGACCACTAGATGCAACTCCCATCAGACCTGGTGAGGGCTGCCATAGATGTGCTGCCCATATGTAGTAAGGTCACTGGGGAGGAAAAGTAGTGCAATCCTTCTCCTTCTCCTTCTCCTTCTCCTTCTCCTTCTCCTTCTCCTTCTCCTTCTCCTTCTCCTTCTCCTTCTCCTTCTCCACCCTTATTCTGGACTCTCCAGTTTCACACATTACATTAATTTCCCAAGAGAGAAGGGGAAGAAGTCATGTGCACCACAAATTAAGAAGGATTTTGGCAAGCTGGAATGTGTGCGGAGAGGGATGACCCAAATGGTCAAAGGTCTGGAAGCCAATCCTTATGAGGAACAGTTGACGGGACTGAGAATGATTAGCCTAGAGGAGAGGACTGAGTGGTGATATGATTTTGTTGTTGTTGTTTAGTCGTTTAGTCGTGTCTGACTCTTCGTGACCCATGGACCAGAGCACACCAGGCACTCCTGTCTTCTACTGCCTCCCACAGTTTGGTCAAACTCATGCTGGTAGCTTCGAGAACACTATCCAACCATCTCGTCCTCTGTCGTCCCCTTCTCCTTGTGCCCTCCATCTTTTCCAACATCAGGGTCTTTTCCAGAGAGTCTTCTCTTCTCATGAGGTGGCCAAAGTATTGGAGCCTTGGCTTCAGGATCTGTCCTTCAAGTGAGCACTCAGGGATCCATTCCTTCAGAATGGAGAGGTTTGATCTTCTTGCAGTCCATGGGACTCTCAAGAGTCTCCTCCAGCACCATAATTCAAAAGCATCAATTCTTCGGCGATCAGCCTTCTTTATGGTCCAGCTCTCACTTCCATACATCACTACTGGGTGATATGATAGCCATCCTCAAACATCTAAAGGGCTGTCATGTGGAAGATGGTGGAAGCTTGTTTTTGTTGGGATACTGCCAGGGAGACAAAGTCCATCATGACTCCACGTCACGATCATCGATCTTCCGTAGACACGCAGTATCAGCAATTAGCGACACGAGCTCTGGAAATAGCTTGCCATATTCCAGAGCTGATGCACACTCTATCAGCAGAATTCACACAGCGAAAGATGCACGCAGGAGAGCATTATTTACAAGTTTATTCAGCGTTGGTCAGAACAAATAAAACATGACTGCCTGCGTTGATGTCTCAGGCACACAGAGAGAAACGAAAGCAATAGACAAAACATAAACTTCCTGTGAACAGGAAATACGCAGACTTTGTGACTCACAAAGCCTGCTCCCTTTTAAGGTGGAACGGAAATATCCTAACAGTTTTCTCCTGCTCCAAAGGTTAGGACCCAAACCAATGGATTCAAGATACAAGAAGGCACATCTTCACCATGGAGAAAGCACATGTTCTCTGAAGTCAAGCTCATAAAATTTGGTGGGACTTGTTTCCTAATAAATGTGTTCAGGCCTGGAAGCCAGATCTCATGCATGCTGACTCAGAAACAAGTTTGACAGCATTCAGTGTGCTGGGGACTGCTGAACTCAACCCTGCTTTCTGCAGGTAGCTAGCATTTAAGAATACAGGGCAGATGTAATAATATTTATTGGAAGATACCCTGTAATATGTAAGAAAGAAAAAGTCAATTCTCAGTGGAATGGATTTGCAATAATTTGAAATAGCTTGTGGATGATGCAATGCTTCATTTCTGCAGGAACAGCAACAGCTTGCCTGCCCCCTATCCTTAGGAAACAAATAGGTGGGTGAGCCACAGCTGAGCAGGTGCTAAAGCATGATAAATGATGCCCTCTTGGTCGATCCCTGCATTGGCAGTTTATTCCAAGAGAGCATGCAGAGCCTGCAAAAGCATCTGTCTCCTGAAAACGCCCGTGGCAAACTTGCTTATTCGACTCAGGGGTTTTTCGCCAGATATTTTTCACCTTTGTCTATATGTTCAGAGTACATTCTTTCCCCATTATTGTACTACTAAAACCTGGAACTGAGCCTGGGAGCTAATTGGTAAGCAATGGAGATCCCCCGACTCTGGTCTAATACACTTCCTATTGGCCCAAACTGGTGTTTTGGACCTAGGAAGAGCCTGCAGGATCAGGCCAATGGCCTATCTAGTCTCGCCATTCTCGCAGTGGCCCACCAGAAGGACCCAAGGACCACAGCACTCTTCTATCCTGCGGTTTCCAGCAACAAGTATTCAGAAGAAGACTGTTAGCCTACGTTGGGGAAGCAGCCGTAGCTCAGTTGTGGAGCACATACAGAAGTTCCTGGGTTCAGTTCTCAGCATCTCCTGGTACAGCTGAAACAGACTCGTATCTGAAACCCTGGTGTGCTGCTGGTATTCAGTGATGCGGGTGGCACTGTGATCTAAACCACGGAGCCTCTTGGGCTTGCTGATTGGAAGGTCAGCGGTTCAAATTCCCGCAACGGAATGAGCTCCCGTTGCTCTGTCCCAGCTCCTGCCAACCTAGCATTTCGAAAGCATACCAGTGCAAGTAGATAAATAGGTACCACTGTGGTGGGAAGGTAAACGATGTTTCATGCTCTCTGGCTTCCATCATGGTCTCCCGTTGTGCCAGGAGCAGTTTGGCCATGCTAGCCACATGACCCAGAAAGCTGTCTGTGGACAAACGCCGGCTCCCTTGGCCTGAAAGCGAGATGAGCGCCGCAACCCCATAGTTGCCTTTGACTGGACTTAACCATCCAGGGGTCCTTTACCTTTTACTCAGTGCAGGCAATACTAACCAAAGATAGATCGAACATATTCACTCATAAAAGGAAAATCATAAAATATCAGGGTGATGTTCAACTTTAAAACACAAACACCATTAAGAACAATACTGATAATAGAAATGCTGTGGTAATGTGAGGAAAGGGTGATGATCCCATGTTCGGAACAGGAACGGGAAACCTGATTTTAAGAAATTGTATTAAATTAAATTAATTTGGTTGGATTTGTAATGATTTGGAAAATTAATAAAAATAATTTGGAAAAATGGAACAAGACAGATAATAATTAAAGAGGCTGGTTAATTAAAAAGAAGAAAATAAACAGCAACATAAGCTTGACTTCATAGCAAGTTATTAAGGTAACCGCTGAAAGTCAAAAGTGAAGAGGCCTGCCACATCTCTGCTGGAGGAGTATTCTAGCAGAATGCTGGATGGCCTGACTTCTAGTTGAGACTGGACAAGTCTCTATAATATGGGAGATGATGATAATAATATAATAATTTATTATTTATACCCTGCCCATCTGGCTGGGTTTCCCCAGCCACTCTGGGCAGCTCCCAACAGAATATTAAAAACGCAATACAGCATTAAACATTAAACATTTCCCAAAACAGGGATACCTTCAGATGTCTTCTAAAAGCTGTATAGTTCTTTGTTTCCTTGACATCTTGATGGGAGGGCGTTCCACAGGGCAGGCGCCACTACCAAGAAAGCCCTCTGCCTGGTTCCCTGTAACCTCACTTCTTGCAGTGAGAGAACTGCCAGAAGGCCCTCAGCGCTGGCCCTCAGTGTCCGGGCAGAACGATGGGGGTGGAGACGCTCCTTCAGGTATACTGGGCAGAGGCCATCTAGGGCTTTAAAGGTCAGCACCAACACTTTGAAACTGGGAGCCAATGTAGGTCTCTCAGTACAGGTGTTATAAAGATGATTGCTATGGTCTTCAATGCTTCTGGATACCAGTTGCTGGAAGCCACAGAAGGGGAGAGGCCTCTTGTGGGAGAGGTTTCCCACAGGTATTTGGTTGGTCACTGTGAGAACAGGAAGCTGGACTAGTTGTAGCACTGGATTTAGGTTGGCGTGGGCGGTTCTCTCGCACTGGGCACTGAGCCAAGGGGGCACAAAGTTGAGAAGACTCATTTGAAATGCTCCATTTGGCAGCGCCAAATTTTGGCTTCGCCCGGGTTGTCGTATTATGAAAGATTACCCAACACCTGCACCCCAGTTGTAAAGACTGCGAAGAGAATAATTGGGTACACTCTCCCTAGCTTGGATCAAATCTATGCTTCCTGGTGCCATAAGAAAGCTGCAGAGATAGTGCAGGATAGTGCGCACCCCCGAAATGATCTCTTTCAGCTTCTGCCTTCTGGAAGAAGGTACAGGGTTATAAAGACTAGAACTAGCCGCCTGAGAAACAGTTTCTATTCAAAATTTTTGGTTTTAAAAGCAGTGTAAGGTAGTCTCTGGGATGTGGGTGGCACTGTGGCTTAAACCACAGAGCCTAGGGCTTGCTGATCAGATGGTCAGCAGTTCGAATCCCCGTGACTGGCTGAGCTCCCGTTGCTCGGTCCCTGCTCCTGCCAACCTAGCAGTTCGAAAGCACGTCAAACTGCAAGTAGATGAATAGGTACCACTCCGGCGGGAAGGTAAACGGCGTTGCCGTGCGCTGCTCTGGTTCGCCAGAAGCAGCTTAGTCATGCTGGCCACATGACCCGGAAGCTGTACACCGGCTCCCTCGGCCAATAGAGCCAGATGAGCACTGCAACCCCAGAGTCGGCCACAACTGGACCTAATGGTCAGGGGTCCCTTTACCTTTATCAGAGTATTTAGGCGGCTAACCAGGCTGGGATAGCTGGGATAGCAGGCTTGTTGGTTTCTGGATGTCTGATGTAGATTTTTAATTTCGTTGTTATGTATGTGTTGTGCCTACTGGTGTGGTTGCTCGAGAGCGAACAGGCAAGATCCCCACCGGTCTTTTTAAAAGGCTTTATTATCAGTGCAAAAGCATTTACAGTGCACACCGTCTCAGTTCCATGTCTTGCTCAGGCACTAGCAGAATCTGAGAGTGGGCGGTCCTTAAACTTTCCCCAGCAAAGTAGTGTCTTGACCCCCATCCGCTCTCCCCTCTCTGCGCGTAAACCAACTTTGCTTTGCTCATGCACAATGTCTTGGCTCTCTCTTGCATCCTCTGAGCCCTGCATTTCTTCCCCACTGGAGGTGGGGCTTCCCTCCTCCGCGGAGGAAGTGCTGCTTCCCACAATCTTTGAAGGCTCCCTCTAACCCAACTGCCCTTCCACCTCCCGCCTCTGAGCTGATGGCAGTTCCCTGACAGTATGGGACAATGACAATAAAGATTATAGTATTGTATTGTATCGTATGGGCCATTGGCTCGATCCAGCCAGCTCTTCTTACGTTTTTAACGCTATTCACATTGACCTCACAGGAACTCGCTCTAGGGATGTTGGAGTAGCCATCTAGGCTTAGGATTTCAACCGCACACCGCAAGCGTTGTGTTTACTGCGACGGAAGGCCAAAGCACTTACAAAGCAGTTCTTTGTATATTTGCTTTATTAAATTAAAGTGCCCCCGATCGATCCCTCCTTTCTCTCATCACTTACTCCTTCATGACAAGAGGCGTGCTATAAATACCGGAGACGAAGGGAAATAGATTTGAAACAGCTTGCCAAGGCTTGTGGAGGGTAGCTGTTGATGGCCCTCGAACGGCCTCGAGTGTGCAATTAGAACTGTTTCAAAACAAGCCCTTTCTCCTCTTTCTTCCTTACAGAGACAAAGCCCACGGAAGGATCACTGAGCTACAATAACGTGGAGTGAGAGAGCCAGGCCGCGTTTGTTGGCCACGCCCCCATCAATGCAGCCCCGCCTCCAGCTGGACACACCCCTTAATAGCCCCACCCCCACTGTCCATATTTGGGGGAGCAGCTCTGACGTGGGGAGCCTGGAGCAGGTAGCTATCAATGCACCAAATACAAGATCAAATCCATTAACTGTGTCTAATCAAATGAAAACAGCATCTCCAGTTTTTCTGCTTATGATTACTAATGCAGATCACACTGACTGCCCCCTCCCTTCTCCTCCAAATATACAGTGGTACCTCGGGTTACATACGCTTCAGGTTACAGCCTCCGCTAACCCAGAAATAGTGCTTCAGGTTAAGAACTTTGCTTCAGGATGAGAACAGAAATTGTGCTCCGGTGGCGTGGCGGCAGCGGGAGGACTCATTAGCTAAAGTGGTGCTTCAGGTTAAGAACAGTTTCAGGTTAAGTACAGACCTCCGGAACAAATTAAGTACTTAACCCGAGGTACCACTGTACATTCAAATATACAATTCCAAATATACAAGGGGAGGGTAAGGGAAAATCCACCCTGTTAGTGCCAAATGCTCTTATTATAAGCAAGGCACCTTTAGATTTGGTCCATCTTTTAAGTGATTTTGATCATCGCGTGAAAAGGTGGGATTATGTGTTGGGCAGGAGTGCTTTAGGAATTTGAATGACCCCATTATTATTTTTTTGTCTCCTGGACTCTGTGCAGATCAGAACAAAATTATCCTTTTATTTATAAACCAGCTTTCATTCAAAAAAGCGTAGAGTGGAATAAAGAGAGCCATCCATTCTTGCCTTTAGTTTAGATAAGCCACAACAATGTTTGGTTAAGGTTCTGTTCAGTTCTTTAATTATGAGAGGTAGAAAAGTGTGCTGAATTTAAGGCACACTTGAGAGAAAAGCACATTTCCAAGCACAATTCAAAGTGTCGGTGCTGGCTTTTAAAGCCCTAAACAGCCTTGGTCCAGTATACCTGAAGGAACGTCTCCACCCCCATCATCCAGCCTGGACATTGAGGTCCAGCAAAGAGGGCCTTCTGGCGGTTCCCTTGCTGAGAGAAGTGAGGTTACAGGGAACCAGACAGAGGGCCTTCTTGGTAGTGACGCCCACCCTGTGGAAAGCCCTCCCTTCAGATGTGAAGGAAATAAGCAGCTATCTTATATTTAAAAGACATCTGAAGGCAGCCTTGTTTAGGGAAGTTTTTAATATTTAATGCTGTATTGTTTTTAAACACTTGATTGGGAGCTGCGCAGAGTGGCTGGGGAAACGTAGCCAGATGGGCGAGGTATTAATAATAATAATAATAATAATAATAATAATAATAATAATAATAATAATTACTTGTAAGCAGCAACTTTAATACCTTCCCTGTTGCCTGGTACAAGAGCTCTGAAACAAACAAACAAACAAAAAATGATCTTGCCCTTTTCCTTCTCCCTTCCTTTCCCCTTTCCTTTTGTGCCATGCCTCTCAGATTGTGTTCCTGAGGACAGGGGCAGTCTTCTTCTTGATATTTGTAAGCTGCTCTGGGAGTCTTTTTTTCGACTGAAGAGTGGGATTAAAAACCAGCAACAACATCATTTCACACTATGCTGCAGGTCAGGTCAGGACCGAATGGCGATGAGTCATTGCTGGACAGATGGCGCTTCTGTTTGGCTGTCACCTTGACTGCCACTTATTCCAGCGATTCCTATGTCAACAGGAATGACTTTGGCTGCGATGCCAGCAGCATTGCCCCCTGAGCTCATGAGGCAAGCCAGCCTTTCCCACGAATGTTTGACTGGGGATCTTTGCCCCCGCTGCCCCTTGAAGGCAACTCGTCAATCTGGCAGCTTTTTTTTTTTAAAAAAAAAAATTAATCATTTTTTCCAATACAAACAACCACCACAAAAACCACATACAACAAAAACCACAATAATACTAATTTAACAATTCAGATTTGAGTACTGATATACCTATAACTACACCTTTTTAACAATATTTCCCCACCTCTCCTCCCCCAACCCCCTCACCACTGTCTGCCTTATCACTTAAGTATTCCTTCCAGATTTCTTCATATTTATCCATTCTTAATTTGCGTTAAGGGATGTGGGTGGTGCTGTGGGTTAAACCACAGAGCCTAGGACTTGCCAATCAGAAGGTCGGCGGTTCGAATCCCCGCGACGGGGTGAGCTCCCGTTGCTTAGTCCCTGCTCTTGCCAACCTAGCAGTTCGAAAGCATGTCAAAGTGCAAGTAGATAAATAGGTACCGCTCTGACGGGAAGGTAAACGGCGTTTCGATGCGCTGCTCTGGTTTGCCAGAAGCGGCTTAGTCATGCTGGCCACATGACCTGGAAGCTGTACGCCGGCTCCCTCGGCCAATAAAGTGAGATGAGCGCCGCAACCCCAGAGTCGGCCACGACTGGACCTAATGGTCAGGGTGGTCAGGGCGGAGGCCACTACCGATACTTCACTTCTGCCTAGTTCTGTGCAACTTCACTTCTCTGGAGGGAACCACCAGAAGGCCCTCGGAGCTGAACAATGGGGGTGGAGACGCTTCTTCAGGTATACAGGACTGAGGCCATTTAGGGCTTTAAAGGTCAGCACGAACAATTTGAATCATGCTCAGATATGTACTGGGAGCCAATGCAGGTCTTTCATGACTCGTGTTATATGGTCTCGGTGGCCGCTCCCAGTCACCAATGTAGCTGCTGCATTCTGGATTAATTGTAGTTTCCAGGTAACCTTCAAAGGTAGCCCCACGTAGAGTGCATTGCAAGTAGTCCAAGCAGGAGATAGCTAAAGCATGCACCACTCTGGTGAGACAGTCCATGGGCAGATAGGGTCTCAGCCTGCGTACCAGATGGAGCTGATAGATAGCTGCCCTGGACACAGAATAACTACCGTATTTTTTGCTCCATAAGACACTTTTTCCCTCCTAAAAAGTAAGGGGAAATGTCTGTGCGTCTTATGGAGCAAATGCAGGCAGGAGGCAGGCGGGAAGCCCCCAAGAGCCGCACACAAACTCTGTGTAGCTCTTGCAGGCTTTTCCCCAAGGGGGGAGAATTCCCCCACCTTCCGCAAGAGCCAGCAAGAGCCACTCGCTCTTTAAAGGGTGCGCGGCTCTTGTGGGCTTTTCTACGAGGTGTGGGAAGTCAGTGGCGGGCTGCTCTTCTCCCTCTTGGATAAAAGCCCCCAAGAGCCGCACACACGCTTCATGTGGCTCGTGAAAGGGAGCGCTGAGCAGAGCCAGGGATGCATACAGGCTCTGCTCAGTGCTCCCTTTAAAAATACCGTATTTTTCGCCCTATAGGACACACTCCCCCCCCCCCCAAAATGAAGGGGAAATTGTGTGTCCTATGGGGTGAATGCAGGCTTTCACTGAAGCCTGAAGAGCTAGAGGGGTCTGTTATGTATTGAAGTTCTCACCCTGGGCCAGCAGGGGGATACTGTAGATAGTTTTCACTCAGGTCCACGTCAGTTATTTTAGGCGGGAAACCCTGGGTTGTTGTTGCTACAATGTTGACAGCCGGCTGCCTATAAAAGCAGGCCGGCTGAGCTGTTTGCTGTTCAGTTCTGTTCCAGCTTACAAAATAAAGAGCTGCTTTGGAGAAATCGCTGTGTCGTCTGATGTGTGTGTGTCCTATGGGGCGAATGCAGGCTTTCGCTGAAGCCTGGAGAGAGAGAGAGGGGTCCGTGCGCACCGACCCCTCTCGCTCTCCAGGCTTCAGGAAGCTATCCGCAAGCCTTGGGAGCCCGCGGGAGTTCCCTCTGGGCTCCCTAGGCTTGCGGATAGCAGCCTGCAGCCCAAAGCCTTGGGCGCGCTGAGCAGAGCGCTGAGCAGCGCGCCCCGGGCTTCGGGCAGATATCCACAAGCCTGGGGCGCCCGGGGGAAGTTCCCGCTGGGCTCCCTAGGCTTGCGGATAGCAGCCTGTTCTGGGGGCTGGGGTCGGGGGAAGCTCGGGCTTCCCCAGCCCCAGCCCCACACCTGGGGGGGGAATAATTTTTTTTCTTTATCCCCCCCCAAAAAACCTAGGTGCGCTCTATGGGCCGGTGCGCCCTATAGGGCGAAAAATACGGTAGTTTTGTAGTGGTTAAGAGCGGTAGTCACGTAATCTGGGAAACCGGGTTCGCGACTCTGTTCCTCCACATGCAGCTGCTGGGTGACCTTGGGCCAGTCACACTTCTGTGAAGTCTCTCAGCCCCACTCACCTCACAGAGTGTTTGTTGTGGGGGAGGAAGGGAAAGGAGAATGTTAGCCGCTTTGAGACTCCTGAAGGGGAGTGAAAGGCGGGATATCAAATCCAAACTCTTCTTCTTCTCTTCTTCTCTAAAAACTAGGTGCGTCTTATGGAGCGAAAAATACAGTAAGTAGTAACACACCTCACACTGAAAATGCACCAAAGACCTGAAAAGGAACGGTCAGCAAAGAACGGCCATAGATCCCTGGCAGCGCATCTGCCTTGCATACAGAAGGTCTCAGGTTTAATCTGCAGGCAGGGCTGTGAATGTTCACTTTCTGAAACTGTGGAGAGCTGCTGGCGGTCAGTGTAGACAATACTGAGGAAGATGGCTGGCTCAGTCTTGGGCAGATCCCTATGTTCACATGCCCGCACATAGGAAAGAGCAGCAATCACCGCACATCCACTGACAGCCCACAATTCCATGCACATTCCTACTTTATGGTGGGCGTTTAATAATAATGATCACCATGATTTATTACAGATCTATTTCTTCCTCCTCCAGAGTGAAGCACACATGAAACGGAGAATGTGCTTGCGTTCTCGTAACATGTCATTTGCCGTGCAATATATTTTCCGGTCAGGTCAGATTGCCTTGAGTAAACGGAGATTAGATCTAAGGGTGGCACTTGAAGCAAATGATAAGAAAATGGCCGTATAAAATGAGTGGACAGTCTGCTTTGTGGCTCTGCGGAGCACAGAAAGGCATACTGGTGACATGGAGGTGCGCCTGTTGTCAGCAGTGGTGCATGTGGAGCCAGGAAGAGCAGGATGTCGGAGACGCGAGCCTTGGCTTCCAGCAGCATAGATAGGTTTGGAGTTTGAGGGATGATGGAGGTGGTGGAGGTGTCTAGCAAGGGTCCAGCAGAACTAGAAAGGCAGGCAGATAGACTACTGTCCTGGCCCTCACTGATGAATAATAGACTCATAGCATCTTAGACAGCATCTTAAAAAGCAGAGACATCACCTTGCCAACAAAGGTCCGTATAGTTAAAGCTATGGCTTTCCTAGTAGAGATGTATGGAAGTGAGAGCTGGACCATAAAGAAGGCTGGTCGCCAAAGAATTGCTGCTTTTGAATTATGGTGCTGGAGGAGACTCTTGAGAGTCCCATGGACTGCAAGAAGATCAAACCTATCCATTCTTAAGGAAATCAGCCCTGAGTGCTCACTGGAAGGGCAGATCGTGAAGCTGAGGCTCCAATACTTTGGCCACCTCATGAGAAGAGAAGACTCCCTGGAAAAGACCCTGATGTTGGGAAAGATGGAGGGCACAAGGAGAAGGGGACGACAGAGGATGAGATGGTTGG
Source organism: Podarcis liolepis (assembly GCF_965112155.1). Taxonomy (NCBI): domain Eukaryota; kingdom Metazoa; phylum Chordata; class Lepidosauria; order Squamata; family Lacertidae; genus Podarcis; species Podarcis liolepis. Next base: position 113,585,059 of record NC_139557.1, read on the forward strand.
ACAGTGTTCTCGAAGCTACCAGCATGAGTTTGACCAAACTGCGGGAGGCAGTGGAAGACAGGAGTGCCTGGCGTGCTCTGGTCCATGGGGTCACGAAGAGTCGGACACGACTAAACAACTAAACAACAACAACAACAACAACAACAACAACAACAACAACAACAACAAAGCATCTTAGAGCTGGGATGTACCCAAGTTCCATTTAGTCCAACCCCCTGCAATGCAGGAATCTTGGCCAAAGCATCCATGACAGATGGCCATCCAACCTCTGCTTAGAAACCTCCAAGGAAGGAGAGTCCACCACCTGTCGTGGGAGTATGTTCCACTGCTGAACAGCTCTTACTGTCAGAAAGCTTTCCCAACCGTTTAGTCGGAATCTCCTTTCTTGTAACTTGAAGCCATTGGTTTGAGTCCTACCCTCAAGGGCAGGAGAAAACAAGCATGTTCACCCTTCCATGTGACAGCCCTTAAGATATTTGAAGATGACTATTATATCTCCTCTCAGTCTCCTCTTTTCCAGGCTAAAGATACCCAGCTCCTTCAAGCGCTCCACGTAAGGCTTAGTTTCCAGACCCTTGATCATCTTTGTTGCCCTCCTCTGCACACCGTCCAGCTTGTCAACATCCTTCTTAAATTGTGGTGCTCAGAATTGGACACAGTGTTCCAGGTGTGGTCTGACCAAAGCAGTATAGAGTGGTTAAACCACAGAGCCTAGGACTTGCCGATCAGAAGGTTGGTGGTTCGAATTCCCGCGACGGGGTGAGCTCCCGTTGCTTGGTCCCTGCTCCTGCCCACCTAGCAGTTCGAAAGCACTTCAAGGTGCAAGTAGATAAATAGGTACCACTCCGGCGGGAAGGTAAACAGCGTTTCCGTGTGCTGCTCTGGTTCACCAGAAGTGGCTTAGTCATGCTGGCCACATGACCCGGAAACTGTCTGCGGACAAACGGCGGCTCCCTCGGCCTATAGAGCAAGATGAGCGCCACAACCCCAGAGTCGTCTGCGACTGGACCTAATGGTCAGGGGTACCTTTACCTTTACCAATTACTTCCCTTGGTCTGGACACTATACTTCTGGTGATCCAGCCTAGAATAGTGTTAGCTTTTTTTGCTGCTGCATCACACTGTTGACTCTTGTTAAGCTTGTGGTCCCTAGATCCTTTTCACATGTGCTGCTAGTAATCCAGGTGTCCCCCATCCTATATTTATGCATCGGGTTCTTGCTGCCTAAGTGCAGAACCTTATGTTTGTCTCTGTTGAAATTCATTTTGTTAGCCTGGGCCCAGTTCTCCAATCTGTTACGGTCATTTCGAATTGTGATTCAAACTCCGGTTTCTGTTTCTGCCAAGCCCTTTAGTACATAAATCTGGGAGATACATAGGTAAGGGTTAAAGGTACTGCAGGTGAATTGCATGACTAAGCATGAGCTGAGACATTGATCCAACAAGCTCCAAGATGGGTCTGGGATGGAGCAGGACGGTGGTGGATTTTGGAGAGCTCCAGGGTGATGCTGGTGGCCCACAGGTGAGGGTGGTCACAGGTGAGGGTGTGCTGGCCATCGGGGCTGGTTGCTTTCACCTGTGTTGTCCCATCTCCCCAGCCCTAGGAGCCATTATAAGGGAGTTGCTTAGGAGGAAATATGTTGAAGGTGACTTATCAGAAAGCTGTAAGAGTGGAATGAAGAGAGTCCTCCATCCATGCCTTTAGTTTAGAGAAGCCATAACAATGTTGGGTTGTGTTCAATTCTTTAATTATGAGAGGTGGGAAACTGTGTTGAGTTTAAGGCACATTTGAGAGAAGCACTTGTGAAGGTACCTTTCAGCATATGTGGTGGTCATGTAAGGTAATAAGGGCTTTCTGGGAAATGATATATAATGAATGGAAAAATAAAATAAAATAACTTTTGCAAAAAACAAACAAACCCAGAAGCTTTTCTGTTAGGAATTTTAGGTACTGATATCCCAAAGGAGCAGAAAAGACTTTTAATGTAGGTGACAGCAGCCGCACGGGTGCTACTAGCCCAGAGGTGGAAAAAGACAAAGTCTCCACCAGAGAGGAATGGCAAATCAAGCTGTTAGAATATGCCGAAATGCCAAAACTGACCAGAAAGCTTAGGAAGCAAGAAGACAACAACTTCAATGGGGAAAATTTATAATTTATTTAGGAGACCACTGTAAGCAGATGAAAACATTAGCAGGGTTTTAATAACACTTGTAATTTAAAAAAAACACATTGGATAACATGGAAAGGGACAAAATATGGATTAGGTAATAATATGCAGGTGAAAATGTTCACAACAGGACTTATGGAGGGGAAGGTGGGAAGTTGAGGGATTCAGAGAAATCTCTACATATGGTTATGTATTTGGTAATGCGATAACTTTTTACCTGTAAAATCAAATAAAAAATATTTCAAAAAGAAAGAAAGAAAGCTGTAAGCTTAGTTAAAGGTGTACTCAGCGTATGTTAAATGAACTGTTATTAGTGTTATGTTGCAAGTAAATAAATAACGCCAGCATAAAAAGCAAAGCAGTAAAATCTAAAACTCAAGGAGCGGTGCAACACTTCTTCCATGGAAGTGACGATATGCTGCAACATTTTGTTGCAGATTCTGTGGGTTCCTCCACAATAGGAACCTCTACTGCCTTGAGTTGGGCATTCAGATCAGCTCATTTGAGCTTATGTTGTTTAAATTCTGTGGTCTTCTTGGCTATGGCTCTCCTCTGACGGCCGTCTGTCTGCTGCCATCGTTCCCCAACTGAGCATCATTCACCTCCTTGCTATCTGTGTAGCTACTAAGAGACCGTTTTTAAAGTGACAGATTAAGGCCATTTGGTCAATTGTTGATTTTTTTGCTCGGCGGAAGGGAATGATTTGAAAAGCATTCCACGTATTGTTGTTGTTCCGCCGCGGTTTTATTTACTCCTTTTGTTGCTGCATTTTGGGGACCTCTCTGACACTTGAGCAATGCCTTTCATCTTGCAAAAGGAAAGGAAAGGAAAACATGGGGGAAATGCTCATAAATTACTCTCAGCGCTGAATAGCATCCAAGCAGGGAATCTAGGGAGTTTGATGCAGTTAGGCGCGTGTGTATATTATAGGATGGATCAGCTTTCTTATCTGTTAAATAATAAACCAGAGGGAGAGGGCAAGAAAAAGCCATCATAAATCAAACGAGTCTTTCCCATGACTCCCATCCAACAGAGAATTAGCCATTTTTGACAGTCGCAATGTATAGCCTTATAATTGCTCCCTCTAAATCATATTCTAAAGATTATCTGCAAAGCAGAGGAGAGAAAGGAATATTATACAGATTCACGCTGCACAAGGACTGACTCACCAGCAACCAAACATTAATATGGGCTGGGGAAGCCTCTGGCTCAGAGGCCAAATGAGGCCTCCTAGGCCACCTTGCCTGGCCCGCAAGACTCTCACGAGGGAAGAAATGTGAGATATGAAAAATGCAAGAGAATAAGCTTGTTTTCTGAACCAGTGGGTTATAAGCAAGTAGATGCCAACTAAATATTCGGAAGAATTCTCTGACGGTAAGAGCTGTTTGACGATGGAACAGGCAACCTCAGAAGGTGATGGACTCTCCTTCCTTGGAGGTTTCTAAGCAGAGTTTGGATGGCCATCTGTCAGGGATTCTTTAGCGGTTATTCCTGCATTGCAGGGGGTTGGACTAGATAACCCTTGGGTTCTTTCCAAATCTACAGTTCTATGATGCTATGAATATATATCCCATGCACCCCTGGGAGGGACGGCTGAGATTTGACTTTTCATGGGGATCAAGAGGCTAGAGAGGGAGTGGAGGGGAACTCTCTCTTGCATAAGTCCCCTTCTGCTTGTGTCATTTATTAATTAATTAACATTCTACTGCATAAATTGAATACCCTTCAACATTTCTCCGATGAAAATAGGGACATCCTATTCCCTAATGATGATGATGATAATTTTATTATTTATACCCCATCCATCTTTTATTTATTTATTTTATTAACATATAAAACACATACATATACATTTACACAATACACATACACAACACACTATCTAATTTTCATAACATAAAGCATACCTACATTACTCTATATAATGCCTACCTATACATATCAACATACACACCTACCCTATACGGACACCCACCAAGTGACTTGACTTCCAGCCGTTCTTGTTATGCTACTTTATTTTTCCAAACTAGCTTAAACACATTTCATTATTTCTTTAATCTCTTCTTTTATTTTAACTTTACTCTCCTTTCACTCTAATCATTTTCTGGATTCACTCAGTATCTGTCAGAAATTCTACTTTTCCCGCATAAATTTTGATGTATTCCTTAAAGATAGCCCACTCCTTAGTCACTTATTCACCCATCTGATGAAGTTGCCTCAGCAACTCTGGGCAATTCCAACATACAGTTCTAGAAGACCGTTCGGCTTCTGAAACGTTCAGAAACCAAGGCGCTGGTTCCCACTGGTTGGAAGAGCTTCTTGCACTCAGCAGAAGCTGCATCGCACGTTCAGGTTCCAAAAAATGTTCAAAAACAGAAGCATTTACTTCTGGGTTTTCGGCATCCGAGAACCGAAAATTTTGACAACAGAGGCGTTCGGAAACCAAGGTACCAGTGCATATAAAAATGTAGTAAAGCATCAAATATTTTAAAACTTCCTTATACAGGGCTGTCTTCAGATGTCTTCTTAATGTTGTATAGTTACTTATCTCCTTGGCCCAGGGGTGGCATAACTCCATATCCTCCAACATTTCTCTGATGAAAATAGGGGTGTCCTAAGGAAAACTGGGATATTCTGGGATCAAACCAGAAACTGGGACGGCTTCTGTAAATCGGGACTGTCCCCGGAAAATAGGGGCACTTGGAAGATCTGAAAATACCTCAGATGACCAGTGAAGGGTCAGGGTAGGTACATCTGGGGAACGCTCAGAGCTTTGAGGGTTCTGAGGTGCTTGAGACTTTATGGGTCAAAAACAGCACTTTGAGTTGAGCCCAGAAACTAATTACTGTATTTTTTGCTCTATATTTTTCCCTCCTAAAAAGTAAGGGGAAATGTGTGTGCGTCTTATGGAGCGAATGCAGGCTGCGCAGCTATCCCAGAAGCCAGAACAGGAAGAGGGGCTGCGCAGCGATCCCTCTTGCTGTTTTGGCTTCTGAGATTCAGAATATTTTTTTCCTTGTTTTCCTCCTCCAAAAACTAGGTGCGTCTTATGGTCTGCTGCGTCTTATAGAGCGAAAAATACGGAGTTGGCTATGTCCAACAGAGACGTCATATTATTTTCCTTAGCTGCTATGAGGCTGAATGAGTCTCCGTTGTATGATTTTGCTCCCTAACTTTTTAAACACAGTGTGAAATTCTCTGGTTTGCAAACAAAAGACTGGTATTTTCCGCCTTTGTGATTTCCGATCAGCCCATAGGATCAAACTCAGGGGAAGTTTAATATAATTAATGCAACGTGAATGTCCCTTAATTATAGGATCCTGTTCAATTCCCCTGCTAACTCGTGCAGTCGGCTGTATACATTTCTTCAGCGGACTGCTTCATTAACCGAATGTAATCACGTTAAACAAAAATTCCATATCATTCTGTTAGGAGGCTCTTACCACTTTGCATTGCAAGACCTGTAAAGTGGAGTTGTTACTTTAGACCAGAGCAGTTTAATATTCAATTCCCTCTTCCCAGGAAACTCTGCAAATTGTAGCTCTGTGAGGAGGGGAAAGCCTCTCCTAACAACTCTCAGCACCCTTAACAAACTACAGCTCCCAGAATTCTTTGTTTAAAGTGATATATCATACTGCTTTAAATGTGTCTATTTAATAATAACATTATTATGATTACGTTTATGGTGCAAATGTGGCAATAGTGAAGCAATTCAGCCTTGAATTTCTTGGAAGCCCTAAAGATGATGTTAGGTGTCCTCTGCGGTTATTACTTTCGTGACGTCCCTCCCCGCAAGCAAATCATGATTAAGGACTCATCAATGCCCTGTGCTACAGTAATCTGTTCTGAAGCCTTTCAACCAGCAGAAGGTATTTGGAAGGCAATGAATTGCAATAGAATGTTTGCAAAATACTTGGGGAACATCAGACCTGGGGGCCAAATGTGACCCTCCACACCTCTCTATGTGGCTCTCAGGATTCTTCCTAGGCCACGCCCCTATTCCTAGGCCATGCCCCTCACTAGAGTGTTGTTTTTGCCCAGCTGGCATGTGCCCTTTAAGTCCAATGTCAGTGCACTGGAAGAAGCAAAGATCACCAGTGTTGAAGCAATGATTCTTCAACATCAGCTTCATTGCAGTGGCGTAGCGTGGGTTGTCAGCACCCGGGGCAAGGCAAGTAATTTGCGCCCCCTAACCCGTGGATTTGCGCTCCCTAACCCTAACCCCCAGATGTTGCGCCCAGTACAGCCGCCCCCCCCCTGCACCCCCCACGCTACGCCACTGCTAAGGGGACAAGGAACACGCGTGGGGTGGGTGGAGAAGGATGTGGCTAATAATGCAGGAGGGGGGTCTAAGGGGAAAAGGAGCTCGCATGGGGTGGGTGGAGAAGGAGCTTTTCGGAGAGCTGAGCGGGGAGGGGGGAGGGAAAGAGCACTGTTGCTTTAAAGGAGCCAACCGGACAGCAGCCACTTACAGCAGTGTAAGCAGCTCCTTTCCACTCCCGCTTTGCTCCTTCTCTCCCTCTTTGCTGCTTTACACAGCTAATGGTGAATCACCTGCAACCCAAGTCCTGCTCAGCGGATCAGCTGAGACGCTGGGAGAATTGTAATTTCCCCCTCTCCCTCATCCCGTGCCCTCCTGTCCCCAGCAGCCTTTTAAAAAACTTTTTTACTGGTTTTCACTGCGCTCGTGGCTCAGAGCCCTCCTGTGCCCTGCCGTCCCTCTGCAGCCTCATTGCTCCGTTTAGAGAGCGCACGGACCTTTGCTAGCTGAGGCTGCAGCAGCTGTTGCTGGCTACGCAGCGCTTTTTCCGGCTTGCTATGGCTCCCGTCTGTCCCTCCTCGCGTGTAAGCGGCTGCTGCCCGCTTTGCTGGCATGGCTCTCCTTCCCTCCCCCCTCCTCAGCTCCACCCCCTCCTCCTGGCTGTAAAGCAAGCAAAGTTAGAGCCGTGCAAAGCCCTGCAAGCAGCTCCCGCTTTGCTTGACTGACGGCAGCCATGGATCCAGTGAGTGCATTCGCTCTGTAACACGCACAGGCATTTTCCCTTCCTTTCTAGGAGCAAAAAAGTGTGTGTTTTGGAGCGAAAATTACGGTAATTCCCAGCAAGCAATTAGCAGGCTCGCTCCACCTCCTCCTCCTCCCGGCTTTGCTGCTGCTGCTGCTGCTGCTGCTGCGCGGCTCTTTTCCTCCACCGACGGCGCGCTGCGCCTTGGAGAGGTTCCCGCTTCCTCGAGGGGGGCCGGCCAAACGCGCCCCCCAAAATGTTGCGCCCGGTGCGGCCGGCACCCCTGGCACCCCCCACGCTACGCCACTGCTTCATTGGACTGGTCATGTTGTGAGGATGCCTGATTATTGTCTTCCAAAGCAAGTATTCTGCACTTAAAAATGGAAAGTGTAATACTAGTGGTCAACAAAAGAGGTTTAAAGACTCTCTCAAAGCAAATCTAAAACAACGTAGTAGAAACACCAACAATTCAGAAACACTTGCCTGCGAGTGCTCCAATTGGAGAACAGCCTTTACCAAAGGTGTCATGGGCTTTGAAGACGCTCGAACTCAGGACGCAAGGGAGAAATGTGCTAAGAGGAAGGCACGCTTGGCAAATCCACACTGTGATCAACTCCCACCTGGAAACCTATGTTCCCACTGTGGAAGGACGTGTGGATCCAGAATTGGCCTGCACAGTCACTTACGGACTCATTGTTAAAACCATGTTTATGGGAGACAATCTTACTCGGTTGTGAGTGATCGCCAGAGAAGACCTTTGTATAGTAGCCTATTTCTACACCCTCCCTCTACTGTACAAAGGTAACCCTACCCCATTGCTCTGCTCATTTTTGTTTCTGGCCCTGCCCACTCCTGGCATCAGGCCGCAGGAAGGTTGCCCATCCGCTCAGTGGAGAGGCAAGCGATTAAATTCTTGCAAAGCATGTTCTTTGTCACTGGTCTAGGCTAGGGCTGGGCGATATATAGCGATATATCATCCCAGACTGGTTTGAAGTCCATATCGTCATATCGGTTTCATAATTTTTGACCTGGCAATATATTGCGAATCATGGATTGTGTGTGTCAAAAATATCAAATTAATTAATTTGATTTCTGCCTATATGAACCTGTTCATCTGAAGGAAGAAGTGAACTCTTGAGGGAAAAACTTTCTACCCTCCATACATCTAAATGGTTTCTCCCCTATGAGTCTATAAACATTTTGTATGTACTTTATTTGCTTTGATTAATTTTTGCAAACCACAGCATGGATTATTAGTATAGCATGTGCATAACAGTAGAAATGAAGAAAGGATAAAAGGAGCAGTTTAAGAAATAGATAAAAATGACCTGCTTAGAGGCAGACAGAAGTCTATTAGAAAAGAAAAAAAATCGGGATGAAAGAATGTGGTGTCATAAATCTGTAGGTAAGAACTTATGGATTTATGGTTGTATGTAGGTTTTTGGTTTCCTTTTCTTTTCCTATTTTGTTTTGTTTGTTGTTGTCATTTTATTATTTTGGTTTTCTATTTTGTGTGTTTATCAAGTAAGAAAACTAATTAAAAGCATTACAAATAATAATAATAATAATAATAATAAATCAGTGTGGGAGAAACCATGAAGACAACCAGTGCTTCTCTCGATTCCTGCAGCTCCTGTTAACTCTGCTGGCTCAGCTTTTCCCTGCTTTATACAGGGGGGCAGCAAATCACAAGAGCAAGCGCTGGCAAAAATCATGATGTAGGAAAAACTGTGAAGCCAGCCAATGCCTCTACCTAGGTAAAGGTAAAGGGACATTAGGTCCAGTTGTGGCCAACTCTGGGGTTGCAGTGCTCATCTCGCTTTACTGGCCGAGGGAGCCGGCATACAGCTTCCGGGTCATGTAGCCAGCATGACTAAGCCGCTTCTGGCGAACCAGAGCAGCGCATGGAAACGCCGTTTACCTTCCCGCCGGAGCGGTACCTATTTATCTACTTTCACTTTGATGTGCTTTCAAACTGCTAGGTTGGCAGGAGCAGGGACCGAGCAACGGGAGCTCACTCCGTCACGGGGATGCGAACCGCCAACCTTCTGATCGGCAAGCCCTAGGCTCTAAGGTTTAACCCACAGTGCCACCCTACATAGTTCCATTCTTATTTCAGACATTGTGATATATCAATATATCATGGTGTTGAAAACCAGATATTGCCCAGCCCTGGTCTAGGCTGTGGGTCACTCCTTGCCACCTGACTAACTTCCAATTCACATTTAAATTCCAGGCTAGATTTGCCCTCCCTCTCAAGTTCCAGATTGCCTTTTCATTTATGCATACCTGGTATATTGCTGATGCGATGCTTTGAAATGCCAGAGAGGAGTTGGAAATTTCAGGAGCCTCTGCGACGTTTGTGAAAGGAATGATGGCAACTGTCAACGCTATCCTCTTATGGGAAGATTTATTTTCATTGCCTGTCACTATAACTGGATCACGGTCTCTCTCTCTCTCTTGCTCCACTTTCTCGTGACGATAAAGACTCCACTCATAATAATCACCACTGCATTAAACACCATGAAAACCCAAAATTCATTTGAGGTTATGCTAAGGGTTGAAAGCCAAGCCGCTAAATCAAGCATAAAAGCCAGACAGCATCCTTCACCTGAGTGACTTGAGCCTTTCATTTGCAAATGCATGGAGTGTAGCGCCTGTCGTGTGAAGGCATAGAGATGCATATTAAATATATATATGCCTAAGAGCATGAGAAGGCAACTTGCATGCTAGCCAAGCTTGAGTTAAAAGAGAAAGGCCATACCTCGGTGGTAGTGCATCTGTTTTGCATGCAGAATTCAATTCCTAGCTTCAATTCCTAGCTGGAAATATTCATTGCCTGAATCGCTAATCCTCCCAGACTGCTGGGGGAAGCACCGAGAGAAGAAAAGCCATGGTGTATCTGCATTGACACAATCAGATGCCTTCATCTGCCCTGGCTGCAACAAAACATGTCTCTCCCCTATCGGTCTCTACAGCCACAGCTACCGCTGCAACTCTCCAATGGTTTGACTTCACCCCAAAGGCACACTCCTCCACTGTCTCCTGAGAATACTTCCTGGAGAGTAGCTGCCAGTTGGCGTAGGCACTCCTGATCCAGATTGTGATGGCCTGGGACTCGGGCTCAGACTCAGAACTAGGGGAGTCTCAGTCCACACCGGATCCTTTGCCTCAGGGGGCATCTGGACCAAGTCTGGGGCCTGATTCTGAAGAGCCCCAGTCTGCACAGGTTCCCCTGCAAAAAGCACCAGCTGGGCTGAGTCAGGGGCCTGAGCCTGCCCTGGCTCCAGATGCAGGGATTACCTCGTGCCTCCAGCTGGGCAATCATTTACAGCTGCTCCACTACCATTTGGGTCAGGAGAGGCTGAGGTGTCCCCTGGGTCTAGTAACCCACCGACATCTCCTGAGCTGCAGAGACTAAGGTCTGAGAGAAGGAGAGACCTGAGTACTCGCAGGAGGAGTGCTCGTCTTTGGGCGAGGCATGGAGGTGAGTCACCAGGGGATCAGGACTGTCCGTCACCCCGATGAAGATAAAAGGCTGTCGGACCCCACCCCCGGTTGCGGGAGCAACATTGCTGTTTGCTAGAACCTGCCTGAGACCCTGCGCCCGACCTAGCCTGGTTTCCTGCCTTGTGTCCTGCCTGGGCCCTGTCTGTCTGACTCCTTGCGGAATCCTTGGATTTGGGACTGGACCTGGACCGCGTTGCTTGGGTTAACCCCCGGGCCCAGCACACAGGTGGACCAGGGGGGTCTGACTCAGTATAAGGCAGCATAAAAGGTAAAGGGACCCCTGACCATTAGGTCCAGTCGTGGCCGACTCTGGGGTTGCAGCACTCAACTCACTTTATTGGCTAAGGGAGCTGGCGTACAGCTTCCAGGTCATGTGGCCAGCATGACTAAGCCGCTTCTGGCGAACCAGAGCAGCGCATGGAAATGCCATTTACCTTCCGCCGGAGCGGTACCTATTTATCTACTTGCACTCTGACGTGCTTTCGGACTGCTAGGTTGGCAGGAGCACGGACCAAGCAACGGGCACTTACCCCGTTGCAGGGATTCGAACCACCGACCTTCTGATCGGCAAGCACTAGGCTCTGTGGTTTAACCCACAGCGCCACCCACGTCCCATAAGGCAGCATACTATGTTCCTAAAATGGTCTTCCTTTTTCTTTATTTTAAAAAAGAGATTTATTAACAACAAAAAGTGCAAAGGTAACAAACAGAAGGAAAACAAAGTATCCAAAATCTAAAGCATAAAACATTACAGCCTGGGAGGACAAAAATAACAGGGACACAACACAGGGAATATTTCATAGAATCATAGACTTGTAGAGGTGGAAGGGACCGCGAGGGTCATCTAGTCCAACCCCTTGCAGTGCAGGAATCTTTTGCTCGTGGGGCTTGAACCCACAACTCCGAGATTAAGATACTCAGGTCTATCAACTGAACTATCTGTATGAGTTAATACTTTGTTATCCCTTTGCTCCTTTACAGAACAACCCGAACTATAAGGAGGTGGCTTAATTTAGGGCAGTGTATTTTACTGTCAGGGACTGGACTGAAGGGGGTGAGATTGGGGAGGAATGGTGGAGGTCACCCCCCCTTCTCTTGGAGCTTCCAGAGGAGAGGAAGGCAGTATTGAATTACAGCAGTGGTTTGTGGAAGGTCACAGCTCAGAGACAGGCAAACAGAAAAGATAGGAAGTGTTGGGAGACGAGAAGAGGGAGACAGAGCCAAAGCACACAGCTGACACGTTATCACTGGAGAGCATTTCTGACCCCCCTTCTCCCACAACTCGCCGTTTGTTGAGAGTCCAAGAGCAAAGGACCCAGAGACAATTAGCACCTGGCGGCTACCATAAGGGGAAGTCCAGAATCAGAATCAGAAGCAGGAGAGGAGGGAAGCCAAGAGGCAGAGATAAGTCCAGCAGGTGAAGAAGCCAGAATGTCCCCCCCTCCTGCTGTGACCAGCTCCCCTCCCCCTGATCTCCCAGGACCAGAAGAGATATGAAGAGAGAGGAGCAGAGATAGGTGTGTTCGCATAGTCTCAGATTGCTTTTAGAGGACCTAGGGGAGAAGGAGACTTAGGCAGCTGCGGGAAGGCAGTCTCCACAACTGCCTCATAGGGGCAAAACCTACTGAGAAGAGTTGCTGTGCTCCTTAGGCTTGGCACTCCTGAGCAGACTTTGTTCCTTCTAATAAAGAGTTAACTTCACTTATTCCATGTGATTTATTGCTGGTTAGCTCCTGGAAAAAAGTTCCCCCACCCCCGCCTTACAGGATCAGCTTGCTCTGCTTATGCTTTCTTCTTTAAAGGGTTATTCTCCAAGTTTCTGGCAATGTCAAAAGACTCAGAAGTAAGTTTGTTTCAGTTGTTCCTTTATTGATCTTGGTGCTTGAAAAAGCACAGAAGCCCTGTGCATCATAACTGAGGCATAGACTCCAGCAAGGATTCAGGCCCTGGTCAGAATACAGACTGAAATGTGCTATCAAGGGCATTTTGAGGAACCGATCGCTTTCATCACATGTGACAGATTACGCCTGCAAGCCCAACAACATCTGTCATTCAGTAAATATGTTTGATTCAGAGAGGAGACTGCGAAGGAAAAAAATCACATCTGATTCATTTCCGATTAGAACAGCTCTGTCTGCCTTCTCTCTAATTCTTCACAGATTTTATCATACATCCTTTCTGCTGCAGCCTATTATCATGTAAAAGGTACCAGTTTGTGCTCTCACTTAACCTGAGCTGTAGGAGATTTCAGAGACAGCTTTGCGTGTTCATACCCAGAAACCTCCCCCCCCCCAATAAATTCATACATGACTCAAATTTTGGTTTAGGTTTTTGGCAGAATTTAGGCCACAACTTTATTGATTACAGCAAGTGACTGGTGGCATAGGCTTGGGTTCAGCTAGCTCCCTGCCTTGCAGGTAGCGCTGACCCAGGGTTCCAGAACAGGTCAGCCAAGGGTAAACACTTGGATAAGCAGAAAGCCGGGAACGGGCTAACTCCGCCACCCAAATGTCCCCCTGGACTCAGGCATGGGCACAACCCCTTCTCAGGGGCTGACAAAACCATCGAGTCCCTGGATACCTTTAACGGAATACCCTTCACATAGGGATGGTGAGAGTGTTCTCCCAACCCTATCACCTGAACCAGAGCCTATCCGCAACCTTACAAGTTGTGACGATTTGCTACTCGGCAGGCAAAACCCAAATGGCACCAGCCAATCAGCCAAGTGGGGAAAATTCCTGCCGTGCCCCCGTCCCAATGACAGACGACACATGATGGCATAGCAAGGTCAAGCGCACAAGCCCTAAAAGTAGGGAGAGGTGGGCAGGTGTTCCGAATGCATGCGCTGAAAGACGAAGCTCTGGGTCACATGCATGGGCATAAATAGGTCCCTCAAACTGTTTAGACTGAGTCCCATTGGCCAGATTGCACCCAGCTTCGAGGGACCTACCAATCGGGTGTTGTGGCTTACCAATGTACCCACCCACAACACAGGGTGTCAGTTGCCCAGGTCTCACCGCAATACGTGCCCTCTTTAAGGGAGGACCCAATTTATGGAGCCTGTTTGAGCAAATTCTCACTGTAATCTGCTTCTGCCCAGAAACGTATCTCCCAACTGTGGAAAGATGTGCAGATCCAGAACTGGCCTCCAAAGTCACTTACGGACACACTGTTAAGACCATATTCATGGAAGACAATCTTACTCGGCCAGAAAGAAGCCGCATTAAGAAGAAAGAGTTGCACATTGATCTTGTAGATAAATTATAGACTCATGGACAGACCTCTCCCCTTCTCTGCCTAAAATTTGCTCCCAGTATTGCTCTTTCAGTGCATTGTATAAAGGACAATATCCAATTTGAGATCCAGAGTCCGGTTTATACCTCAAGGACAGGTAAGGGCAGAGTACAGCATAGTTCTGAAATGTCCTTATAAAATAGCTGAAGGCATCAGATTTAACTAGGCTTTAATAAAGGGCAGCTTACCTCTCAGCTTCTGCAAACCCTTAAAATAACAAAAAGTGGTATGAAAGGAACACAAGGAAAATTATTGCATCATGGTGCAAATTTAGAAACCGGCAGTTGCTCTACCTATGGGAAGGGAGTCACTGGACAATATCTGCTTCAATTGGTCTTTAATGAACTCTATGTCAGGAGCTCGTCCTACTCTTGAGTAGGACCCTGGTAGAGACACATGGCTGACTGGCATGTTCTCTCCCTCCTGGTTGATTGTTTGGGAGCTTCAAAAGCTTTCTTCAGCCCAAACATCACAGTGACCAATGCCAACAGACATCAGCACACTTAGGGATCCACAGAGTTTGTGCAGCTTGCGTAACAGATCTCAGCAACTCAGCATTTTGGCTAATCTACTTTATTTACATATAAACACACACAGAGCACTGCAACATGACTCCCTCTCTCTCTAGCATCAGACAGCAAAGAGAAAAAGCAAAGGACAATAGTCCTTTATGAAACACAGTAACACAAACATCCTGTCTCCGTCACTTCCCACTTTGTGGAGTCAAAACATATACCGTCATGTGATAGACATCAATCGCATGACTGCAATCATGGAGCAGGAATTCTAACACTCCATTCACAGACTTTTTACACGGAGTTCAGAAAAGTGACAGCAATGGCTGCGGCGTCCTCCATGGATCTGCCTCCTCTACAAAAAGGGGACCACTGCTGGTGTAGTACTACTCCTGGGGGTCTCCTGAGCTCTGCACCCACCTGTCAGGGGCTGGCTAGATGAGGAGGAGTGGTGGAGACCACCTGACCAAGAGGCCTCCAAGGAAAGTGCAGGTGAGGACAGTTTGGACCCAGGCTCGTGGTGGTGGGAGACAGAACACACCCCAGAGGAGGAAGAGAGCTGGGAAATACTGGAAGCTGGGAGTCAGGAGGGTGAGGAACAGGGGACAAACAAGCAGAAACCCCAGCCCTGAGCAAGGACAGGAGTCAACAGAGGCAACACCAGCACCAGCTGATAGCGTGCCTGTTGAAATTCTGCCAGCTCCACCTCCCACCCTTAAAACAAGACAACTACTCCATGTAACAGAACAGAAAGCCATGCAGAAACAGAGAGGGGACTCGCCATAGGCAGAGGAGGGACCTGAGACACAGAAAATAGACTAGATGGGAGGAGCAAAACAAACTGGGCAACGGCTCATGCTGAGGGAGTATACTTCATGAATCTTCATGTGTTGTTGCTAATAAAAGAGCTGTGAGCTGAAGTTAGTTGCATGCCTTGCTTCTCTCTGCTCTTTGCCAAGTGTGCTTCCTGTCAGCTGCCCAGTGACACCATGAGTGAAGGACATGAGGCAGGAGTTGATAACGCAGGTGAGCTGTGCACAAGCAAGCTGCCGGCCAGCTCCGTGGAGGCTCCTTTTATTGACACAATATGCAAACCCAGGCAGATACATTTTGGGCTGTGACCTTTACACATCTTCCAGTCCCGAGATCGTGGGGTGGTACAAAGTTATTTTGGCACCTATTTCCACCGCGTCATTTCCCCCTTGCACTATGTATGACGAAAGAGACAAAGGACACAGACCGGGCAGGGCAGGGCAGACTACAAAACTGCAAGAGGTTAGACAGAGGGCAAGATGTTCAGACAGCTGTGGCTTTATCTGTGAGGGGAAGTGTGCTCTGCACGCCAAGGTCATGCGTGCAGACAGCTGAGGCTGCCCGCGGGTGGGAGTGTGCTCCACAACCCAGCAATCATTCCCACAGCACCACCCAGCGTAATTCAGAATGGGCCCCTCCCCACCTTGTGATGACCTTGTATTCCTTAACTGTTGGGTAAGCTTGGTTTTATTCTCCCTCTTCTTCCTGATGTGAATCTTCACACAGCCTTACCTGGTAAGGGGAAAGAGTGGTGTGCCTTTTGTGGGTCACCTAAGGTGCCAAAATATCTTGGGCTGGCCCCAATTTCCACCATAAAATAAGCATCCTTATGTACTCTATTTTAAAAGGAAAAAAAGGAAAAAAGGAAAAGAAACCCTGCACCACGAAATTTGGAGATGTGTGCAATCAAATTGCTAGCCATGTTTCTATCCACGTATAAACCAGGGAACTGTGAATAAGATCAGATGGTCTGACAAAGGTCTGTATAGTTAAAGCTATGGTTTTCCGAGTAGTGATGTATGGAAGTGAGAGCTGGACCATAAAGAAGGCTGATCGCCGAAGAATTGATGCTTTTGAATTATGGTGCTGGAGGAGACTCTTGAGAGTCCCATGGACTGCAAGAAGATCAAACCTCTCCATTTTTAAGGAAATCAGCCCTGTTGGCTCACTGGAAGGACAGATCCTGAAGCTGAGGCTCCAATACTTTGGCCACCTCATGAGAAGAGAAGACTCCCTGGAAAAGACCCTGATGTTGGGAAAGATGGAGGGCACAAGGAGAAGGGGACGACAGAGGACGAGATGGTTGGACAGTGTTCTTGAAGCTACCAGCATGAGTCTGACCAAACTGCGGGAGGCAGTGGAAGACAGGAGTGCCTGGCATGCTCTGGTCAATGGGGTCACGAAGAGTTGGACACAAACGACTAAACAACAACAACAATAGCAACAACAATAACAATTACAACAATTAAAAACCTTTTTTGGAAAGCGTGTGAAATGAGCCAAACACCGCAAGTAAGCCTGTAACTGTCTTCATCGTCCTCATCAAATTTACATGCCTTACTCTGCTGTTTCCACATGCTCTCCAAGGAAGGTTTCAAATCTGTATGATAATTCCAACATTCGTTTTTACTCAACCCTTTCACTAGTGCCTGAATTATATACACCTTCCCCCATGGCATTTGAATTTGACCTGGTTCACGAGAATCAAAAGGATGCATACATAAAGGTGCTATTTAAATACAGAACCCCTTTCAAGGCAATTTCCTGTAATTTGGATCTGCATGGCACTTATGTAAGATAAGAGCAATATCAGAGAGCAAAGAACACGGCACTTTCTCTAATGCCTCATAAACAAATGAAATTTCATGAGAAATATGGGGTTGAGAGATGCTTATTGGAATAAGGCAGGGTGATGCAATTGCCACTTTCAAACACTTCTCACAGCCACCTCAAGTAATTACACAGCAGCATTTCTGAGAGAGCAGAGAAGCCCAGGGGCATGAGATTGTACTAATGCTGCTTGCAAACACTGTAGACACCAAACACAAAAATGTGTGGCTTATTATATACGTTTCCGAGCACGATTCAAAGTGTTGGTGCTGACCTTTAAAGCCCTAAACGGCCTCGGTCCTGTATACCTGAAGGAGCATCTCCACCCCCATCGTTCAGCCCGGACACTGAGATCCAGCGCTGAGGGCCTTCTGGCGGTTCCCTCATTGCGAGAAGTGAGGCTACAGGGAACCAGACAGAGGGCCTTCTTGGTAGTGGCACCCGCCCTGTGGAACGCCCTCCCATCAGATGTCAAAGAGATAAATAATTACCTGACATTCAGAAGACATCTTAAGGCAGCCCTGTTCAGGGAAGTTTTTAATATGTAACGCTGTACTGTTTTTAACACTGATTGGGAGCCACCCAGAGTGGCTGGGGAAACTCAGTCAGATGGGCGGGGTATAAATAATAACTTATTATTATTATTATTATTATTATTATTATTATTATTATTATATAAGCTCTCTGCCTACTAGTTGGTCTAAAAGGTAAAAGTAAAGGACCCCTGGACAGTCAAGTCCAGCCTAAGGCAACTTTGGGATGCTGCGCTCATCTTACTTTTCAGGCCAAGGGAGCCACAGACAGTTTTCTGGGTCATGTGGCCAGCATGACTAAACTGCTAAAGGTGCATGGAGGACCGTGACAGAAGCCAGAGTGCATGGAAACACTGTTTACCTTCCCGCCACAGTGGTACCTATTTATCTACTTGCACTGGGTGCTTTTGAATTGTTAAGTTGGCAGATGCTGGGATAGAACAATGGGAGCTCACCCTGTCGCATGGATTTGAACTGCCTACCTTCTGATCAGCAAGCCTCAAAGTGGCTAACAATCTCCTTTCCCTTCCTCCCCCACAACAAACACTCTGTGAGGTGAATGAGGCTGAGAGACTTCAGAGAAGTGTGACTAGCCCAAGGTCACCCAGCAGCTGCATGTGGAGGAGCGGGGACGCGAACCTGGTTCACCAGATTACGAGTCCACCTCTCTTAACCACTACACCACGCTGGCTTCCTCAGGGAAAATGGGACATTCCAGGATCAAATCAGAAACTGGGATGGCTTCTGTAAATCCGGGACTGTCCCTGGAAAATAGGGAGACTTGGAAATGCTTCTGAATACCAGTGGCTGGAAACTGCAGGAACGTAGAGTGCTCTGGTACTTGGGTCCTCCTTGTGGCTTTCTCAAAGGCACCTGCTTGGCCACTGTGAGAACAGAATGCTGGACTTGATAGGCCGCTGGCCTGATCCAGCAGGCTTTTCTTACGTTTTTAAGGGTGTGTGCCAAGTATCTTCTCCATCATTGCACTGAGCCATCCCGAACTCAGCACAACTGTTGGGATGGTCTCCATCCCTGGTCTAAGCTAAAGAGGAACGCTTGGGCTGTTTTGTTGTTCTTGCTAGGGGAAGGATGGTGCATAGAATGCCTATGGTAGCAAGTATATAGATTGGTAATACTAAAACCAAAAGACCTGCAATGCCTGAGAGTTAATTTTTGCATGCATCGTACATTAGCTGTGTGCTCATTAACGTTCAGCACCAGACCCTTGGCCTTTTGAGGAGAAAGTAGGACATGAAATCTATTTTTCAAACTTCACACCAAGTGTTATTTCTCAGAAGTGATATTTTTTCCAAGCGCACACCATCAGAAAGCATAATAGACCTATATGACTTTCCCCATGGAGATTGAAAACAACCAGTAGCGTTTCCTGTTCCTTTATTTATTTATTATTTGGCTGTTGCAAGAAGGAGGTGTGGGGAAAAACACCCGATAGCACCCTTGAACTTAATTAAAGCCATTGTTAATCAACCATATTACAGCTTACTGGGCACAAGCAATATTTTTTTTCTGCTTGCCCTTGCTTTCTTATTTTCCTGCGCAGAAGAAATGGTGTGTTTTTTTAAAAAGGGCTTCGGAAAGACAATGCGAATGTTTTGTAGTGAACACTGAAAAAACCTTGGCTTTAGAACAGTTGCAAGAAAAAGAAGAATATAAATGGAGATGGGTAGTTTTGTTTCGGCCTTGCTTAGCACAAAAAGGGCTAAAACAGGAAGAGGAAGAGAAGCAAATGTTTTAATGTTAATTTCCTGCAGATATGGTAAGTGAATGGTAAGTGAACCATCATAAACTATTCCAAAGGGGGATTTCAACTGCAAACGTTACCCAAGGCGCTTAAAGAGGCAGGCAAAAGGAAGTTAGGACACTGCTGTCCTCATATCGCCTCTTGTCGAGAGCGTATTCAACATGGCTTTTCGCTATTAGAGGTAAAAGATATGAGAGCTGCGTCCCATAGGGGACCAGGTTAGCATCCCAAGGCGTAGAAGGAAGGGTAATTATCGTGTGAAGTCAAATTGCGTATTCATTCAAATGTGGAAATTACTTATTCACTCGAGGAAAGGAATAAAAAGAAAGCAAAATGTGGGCTATCAGAATGTCTGGAGACCGGGCTTATCCTGCTGTCACTGATCAGCTGATGGGGGGGCTGCGGAGGAACCCTCCCCCTTTCGACTGAGCTGTCTCTTGATGTGATAAAGGTAAAGGGACCCCTGACCATTAGGTCCAGTCATGGCCGACTCTGGGGTTGCGGCGCTCATCTGGCTTTACTGGCCAAGGGAGCCGGCGTACAGCTTCCGGATCATGTGGCCAGCATGACTAAGCCGCTTCTGGTGAACCAGAGCAGCGCACGGAAACGCCGTTTATTTTCCTGCGGGAGCGGTACCTACTTATCTACTTGCGCTGGTGTGCTTTCGAACTGCTAGGTTGGCAGGAGCTGGGACTGAGCAACGGGAGCTCACCCTGTTGGGGGGATTCGAACCGCCAACCTTCTGATCGGCAAGTCCTAGGCTCTGTGGTTTAACCCACAGCACCACAGTTTTAGTACACAGGAGCATGTGAGCTCCCAACCTGAAATGGCACTGCTCATGTACAGATTTACTGCTACAGTGAGAATGACACCCCAGTCAGGGGCGCTGACTTGCCCCCCACATTGGAGGGGCCCAGAGTCATGTGACACGCCCCACCCCTGTGAGCACTCAGTTGGTGGTGGCATTGGAGGCTGGGGAGCACAGAGGGCAATCTTCACCCTCTGCACGTCCAGCTCAGCCGGTGGCGGCAGGTGATGGTGGCCGTCACAGACCCCTGCCCACCAATATTGAGGGGGCCAATTCCCCTTCAACCCCCTATAGTTGGCGTCAGGACCCCAGTTGTCCTCTAACCTTGTTAGGCAGGTGCCTGTTGATCATCGTAAGAAACGATCAAAGAAAATCAGGGAAATTTCACCTTTCCCCCTAGGACTTCTTAAGCTGCGTCATAGCTGATTGAGCTACTTCTTTGTTTGCCTTGCCAATTCTGTGTGGATTCCGTAAGAGCCATGCTGCCGAATATCCATCACCAGCTTCCCAAACACTACAGCTTTCTCACCTGACTCCCAGACCTTACTTAATAATCAAATCTTGCAGCGATTGTGTTGCTGTCTTGCGCCTGCAGTGTGACCTTCTGTTCTGAAATGTGGACCAAAGCAAGAGGGAAACGTGGCACTGCAGATGCACTCGGGTGAAACTTTCCTCACTGCACCCAGAGGAGATAGCGTGACTGTTTGACATCACACCGCCATCTGGAACGCTTCCCCAGAAACCTGTTGTGCGAGCACAGAAGCTTGCTGGGTTCAAATAAGAGCCAGACGAATTTCTGAAGGATAACTAGATCATTACGGTTTCGGATGCCTCATCTAGGTTTCCTCATGCAGGGAAAATGGTCGACAAGGTCCAGCTATTTTTGGAGCTCTTCAGACATTTCCTGAGAAACCCTGTGGCATTACTTGAATATTTGATGCTTTCCTCAGGATGGAGGTCAGTAAAGGCAGGCAAGCTTCTCTCAAAACAGCTTGCCTACCAACATTGATCTTCCCTTGCAATAAAGGCAGTGGGCAACAGTGAGGACAAGCGCTTTTTTCTTTTTAGAGTTGTCTTGCTGACAATGTAGGCAGCAGCTATGGAGCTCCCTATTGGTTCAGTTTTTCAACCAGGGTTTATTAGCCAGCTGACTATAATACATAGGTTGGAGGAAATATTTAATATATAGGAAGAGTGTAGCCAACATGGTATTATATGGCTGGACTCCAACTCCCATCAGCCCCAGCCCTCAAAATAAATTATAATAATAATTTTATTATTTGTACCCCACCCAGCTGACTGGGGTGACCCAGCCACTCTGGGCTGCTTCCAGCATATACAGAAGAAACATAATAAAACATTAAACTTCCCTATGCAAGGCTGCCTTTAGATGTCTTCTAAAGAATATATAGTGACTTATCTTCTCAACATCCACAGGGAGGGTGATACTACCGAGAAGGCCCTCTGCCTGGTTCTCTGTAACTTTACTTCTCACAGTGAGGGAACCGTCAGGAGACCCTTGGAGGAAGACCTCAGTGTCTGGGCTGGACAATGGGGGTGGAGACGCTCCTTCAGGTATACTGGGCGAAGGCTGTTTGGGGCTTTAAAGGTCAGCACCAACACTTTGAATTTTGCTTGGAAATGTACTGGGAGCCAATGTAGGTCTTCCAGGACTGGTGTTATATGGCCAGCAGTCAGGGATGATGGTAGCTGTAGTCCAGGAACAACTGGAAGGTACTATGTTGGATACCCCAGTATCAAAACCGATTCTATTTCTCAAGCATTTAAGGTCTAACATTAATAGCAATGGTACTGGCAATAGCAATACAATCCTACATGCCTACTGAATAGCAACCCCTATAAGGCCTGGCGGATGATGGATGTTGTAGTCCTACAACATCTGGTAGGCCACAGGTTAGCATTCCACAGCCTGTATACCTGCCTCCAGGCTGTTTGCTCTCCCTTCAGAACAGCTTCATTTTACATCTTCACTCCACCGAGTTTGGGAGAGAAGACTCAAAGGCAACTTTGTTCAAAATGGAGATTTTGCAGCCCAATACCTTTCACGCAATCTAAGGTTTCAACACTGCCATGTTAGCTACCAGAGAACAACAATCAGTTAGTTAATCATTAGCAAGAGCTCAAACTGCTCTCCTTGGCTTTAATATAGCCCCATGGAAAAACTCCATGTTAAATCTTCTGCAATATACCTTTAGCCATTTTTCATTTCCGTGTGTGATAGGAATTTTGAGGTCTTAGATATATATTAAATGTTCATAAGTGTACCAACCAAGCACGTACATAGATCAGCACAGGAAGCCTGACCTGAAACCATTTTGATTCCCAAACTGAGCAAATGTTTTCTCTGCAAGGTCAAAGGAAAATGAAAACGCCTCCCCATTGTCTTTTCCTTCACAAATCCTGTCTTAAGGGCACATTTAAGATATGAATAGGGGACGCGGGTGGCACTGTGGGTTAAATCACAGAGCCTAGGTCTTGCTGACCAGAAGGTCGGCGGTTCAAATCCCCGTGACGGGGTGGGCTGCCGTTGCTCGGTCCCTGCTCCTGCCCACCTAGCAGTTCGAAAGCACGTCAAAGTGCAAGTAGATAAATAGGTACCGCTCCAGCGGGAAGGTAAATGGCATTTCTGTGCGCTGCTCTGGTTCGCCAGAAGCGGCTTAGTCATGCTGGCCACATGACCCGGAAGCTGTATGCTTGCTCCCTTGGCCAATAAAGCAAGATGAGCGCCGCAACCCCAGAGTCGGCCACGACTGGACCTAATGGTCAGGGGTCCCTTTACCTTTACCTTTAAGATGTGAATAGGGTGTGAGGCTGTGACCTGGCTCAGGAACTAAGTATTTATCATTACAAAAGACTGGCCAGGCTCCCCAGGCAATCCAATCAAGTGACCATTAAACAGGTAACCTGGCAGACAGGAGGTAAGCAAACCACTCAGATTTCTGCTGTAAACCGCCCTTTCTGTGATGTAGGTATGATGTATCGGGGGTGTGTGTGTGTGTCTTGGGTTACACCCCTTCTGTGATGTATGTATGATGTATGGAGGGATGGTCTTGAGCTCCAGAACAGGGAATTTAAAATGTCTATATAAGGTCTTGCACACCATTGTTCTGGGTTCCTCCTCCCTCCTGCATGTGGTGAGCGAGGACCCTGTTGCAACAGATCAATAAAGATCAGGCTTACTAGCTGCTTTGCTTCTCAATACAGTGGTGCCTCGCAAGACGAAAAGAATCCGTTCTGTGATTCTCTTCGTCTAGCGGTTTTTTTCGTCTTGCGAAGCAAGCCCATTGAAGGATTAGCGGATTAGCACTATTAGCGCTATTAGAGGCTTTTGGTGGCTTATCTGCTGATCGGATCAGCTGATAAGCGACTTAGCGCTATTAGCGGCTTTTAGCTGCTTTTAGCAGCTTATCTGCTGATCGGATCAGCTGATAAGTGGCTTAGCGGCTTAGAAAAAGGGGGGGGGAGGGGGAAAAAAACCAGCAGGAACTCGCAAGACATTGTCGTCTTGCGAAGCAAGCCCATAGGAGATTCGTTTTGCGAAGCACCTCCAAAACGGAAAACTCTTTCGTCTAGCGAGTTTTCCGTCTTGCGAGGCATTCGTCTTGCGGGGCACCACTGTATTCTCTGGTTGGCCTCTGTTATTTTCTCCTACCAATAGGGAACCTATGTAAGGACTCTGTATGGCCTCTTGGGTACCCCATAAGGGGGAAAAGGGCAGATTTTTTATTACAACACGTGTCAATTAAACCATTATACTTAACACTTCAGAGGGAGTGCAATCAGGTTCAGAAGTGGTAAATTACTCAACTCCCAAACCTGGGAACTGCTCACCCACAGACGTTCCATCTTGCCAGCATTCAGTCTCAGTTTGCTGGCTCTCGTTCGCTGCATCCAGGTGCAAGTTCCAAACAGCCATAGCCTCTCCAGCTTCCAATGTAACTGATAAAATGAGCTGGGTGTCATCAGCGCACCTTAGATGTTGTGTCCCAAATCTCCTAATGACCGCTCTATCATAAAAACGCAATGCTGTAAAATGAAATAAAGACATATAAAACATCCTCATTAAAATGACCAGCAGGAAACACAAACAATAAACAGGGAATCAGAGTAAAAACAACAAAAATACCACCACAGCAAAATGAGTTGTGGAATAAACAGATGATAAAAGGGTTTCCTGAAAATGAAAGCCTTTGCCAGTTGATGGAAGGACAAAAGAGGTGTCATGGGGATGGAGGTCTGGTTTGAGATAGAAGGGCAAGAGGGAGGGATGGAGGGGAGAGAAAATAGGGTCCCCACCCATTATCTTAGGAAGTTGGCAGGAGGGAGGCAGGTAAGAAAAAGGAAGGTGGGTCTGGCTGCCTTTGGTTCGCATGGCCATAGGATAGAGCCTGTAGTTTGTTCTCAACCTGGACACGATGACTTGTGTCTAATGATGTGTTGTGAGAGAAAAGAACTGCTCCTTTTCCCTTATGGGGTACCCAAGGGCCCATATAGTGTCCTTATATTTGGGCCAATACAGTATAATAATAATAATAAAAGGTAAAGGACTCCTGACAGTCAAGTCCAGTCGTGGATGACTCTGGGGTTGCGCGCTCATCTCGCTCTATAGGCTGAGGGAGCCGGCGTTTGTCCACAGACAGCTTCCGGGTCATGTGGTCAGCATGACTAAGCTGCTTCTGGTGAACCAGAGCAGCGCACTGTTTACCTTCCTGCCAGAGTGGTACCTATTTATCTACTTGCACTTTGATGTGCTTTCGAACTGCTAGGTTGGCAGGAGCAGGGACCAAGCAACGGGAGCTCACCCCGTCGCGGGGATTCAAACCGCCGACCTTCCAATCGGCAAGCCCTAGGCTCCGTGGTTTAGACCATTCAGGCCAATAAAAATTTATTATTTGTACCCTTCTCATCTGACTGGGTTGCCCCAGTCACCTCCACGCCCCCTGGGAGTTGGTGTACCTGGGGCAGCCATACTTCTGTGTGGCGCACTTTTATGGGGAGATGCGTAGTGCCAGACAGTTCCCTCCCACATGTCATTGGGGGGACAGGGTCAAAAGTGGGCAGGGAAATGAATGTGAATTTGACACAATAGGCAAGTTTCTACACATTCCTTCTGTTTCCTCCATCCTGCCAAGGACGAAGCATTGTTAACAGTTCAAAGGCCTATTCCAGACAGGCCAAAACTTTCAAGGATGGTTTGAAGGAGGGCTGGGGGTGAGTCGTGCAGCTGTGAGAGAGTCCTCAGGGTGCAGTGGGCCACATCTGGTGACCAGGCCTGAGACTCCCCACCCCAGCTTTAAAGGGAAGAACCAGAACTTTGAATTGATCCTGCAAACAAATCAATATCCCGTTTAGATGTTACCCGCACTTCCCAGAATGGTGGCTTAGTCAAGCCCTTTGGTCTGATCCAGCAAAGGCTTCTCTTTACAGGGAAAGGATATACGGGCATTCTCTATTTAAAAAGACAAAACAAAACATTATTAGGATCAAAAGAACAGTGCCAAATGGAGGGTTTACCCTCTTCAACAACTTCACCAAGGTTCCACAGTCTATAATTATCCCATAAATAAACAAGGTCTTTCCTCTGTTCTAAACGCGAAAAGGAAATACTTGGCTTCAGCAGTGTATAATTTTCCTATCATCCACAGCAACTTCATTACGGTTAAAAATAAAATAAGAATACCCTACCTATTTTGATTTTTTACTTAGACAAGGGCTATAATTATTTCTCTCGGCAACTATTTGCAAGGGAACACTGCGCCTGTTGTCCTTCAATAACTCCAGGGAAACAGGCCACACTTTCTCATTCTCTCCCTCCTTGGTCCCCTGTTCCCCAGGGAAGAGGGTCTCTAGTACAGGAATTTCTGTAAATATTTATAGGGAATATTAGTTCATTTCTCCCATCTCCAATACCTTGGGGCAGTCGTTTTCAAAAGCTCAGCCTTCAGGGATCCCTTTCCTCCTTGAATTGTCTGCCAGGCAAGTCTTCCATGTCTTCCATCTAACCCTCACCCTCACAGAGGTTTCAACTTATCCTCAGATTTTTCTTCAACCCAGAGTTTGAAAACTTGGTTTAATAGAAAAATGAGGGGAGGGTGGGGTGGAGCTGAGGAGCATTCGCAGGAGGGAGGGGAGTGCTTACCGAAAAACAGCAGGCCAATTTCCTTCCATTTAACATCAGAATGATGGAGCCGTTGCTAATTGCAAAACCAATTTATAAACCCATTAAAGCAACATGACAACGGCTGGATTTACCAGATCCCAGCTGATGAGGATTTGACATTTGGAGGAAAAGTACTTGCTATGGCGTGAGCAGAAAGAGTACCACATTTTTCTGCGCTCGGGGTGGAAAGAAGGTGTAATAAATGAAAACCTGCCCTTATTCCCTTATGGGGGACACAAGAGCCCTTATAGAGTCCTTTGTAGGTTCTCCATCGGTCGGAGAAAAGAAGCCAACTAGAGAATATTGAGAAGCAAAGCAGCTAGTGAGCCTGATCTTTATTGAACTGTTGCAACAGGGTGCTCCCCTCACACGCAGGAAAGGAGGAGGACCCAGAACAAAGGTGTGCCCGCCCTTATATAGACATTTTAAATTGCCCACCTTGGGGTCCAAGACCACCTCCAGAAACATCATACCTACATCACAGAAAAGGCAGTCTACAGCAGAAATCTGAGTGCATTGTTTACCTGAGTGCATCATTGTTTATCTCCTGTCTGGCAAGTTACCTGTTAATTCTTACTTGATTGGATACCCTGGGGAGCCTGGTCAGTCTTTTGTAATGATAAATACTTTGTTCCTGAGCCAGGTCACAGGCTCACCCTATTCATACACAGACATACCCTTAAGACAGGATATGTGAAGGAAAATACAATGGGGAGGCTTTTCAATTTTTCTTTGACTTTGCAGAGGAAACATTTGGTCAGTTTGGGAGTCAAAATGGTTCCATTTTGTACCATGTACGTGTTTGCTTGGTATATTTATGAACGGTGGGTGGCGCTGTAGGTTAAACCACAGAGCCTAGGACTTGCCAATCAGAAGGTTGGCGGTTCGAATCCCCATGACAGGGTGAGCTCCCGTTGCTCAGCCCCCAAGTATTGAAGGGCTGAATGAGGCTGAACCACTGAACCAAGCGCACTCTAGCATCAAAGACCAGCTCTTCTTGAGTGCAAGGAAGGGGGAGCCGCGAGCATTGAAGCTGTGGCAAGGCTTCCTTCCAATGCTGTCTGTGTGATGTCACATATACGGAGCTCCTTTGGCTCAAGGAGGTGCCTCTGGGCTGCCCCATCTAAGAAGGAAGGTTGGTTACAAGGCTGCCGCCACCAAACACAGTGGCAGCAGTTTGTAACAACAGCAGTCACCCACTCGGTGGCTGCCATTTTCCTCCCAGAATGCCACTCAGAAGGCTATTAACAACTCAGCAACATTGAAGTGCAGTAGGTGGGACTGAGGGACATGATTGTTTCTCTTATGGTGCCAAGACAGGAGCAGAGAACTTTTGGGCCTCCAGATGTTGCCAGCCTCCTCTCATCCCTGGTCATTGGTGATGTTGGCTGGGGATGATGGGAACTGGAGTCCAGCAGCATTGGAGGGGCACCATGCTTTTGATGAAGCTGCGGGAGGCAGTGGAAGACAGGAGTGCCTGGTGTGCTCTGGTCCATGGGGTCACGAAGAGTTGGACACGACTAAACAACAACAACAGGTTGGGAAGGATGCTTTAGAGCAGCAGGCTGGATCCTTATCTCCTCCACCCACCACCGGCCAAGTTTGATCTCACCCACCTGTCAATCACTTGACATCACAATGACATTAGCTGACTCATTTTTGCCTGCCCAGTTTGAAATCAAACCATGCGGGTAATAGCATAGCATTTTGCAAGCCCTGATGATCAGCTGATATCATCCCACGTGACGTCAGGTGTTGGGTAGGTAAGGCTGTATTCCCAACCATGTCTAGGTGGGTGGTTTCCTTCCAAATCGGATGACCTGAGCTTTCAGCTATCAGAGCAGACGGTTTAATATTCCGAGGAAAAATGATCCTCTGCAAATAAAAAAAGGCATTCTAAGCATTTATCTTCTTGGAGGCAAACCCTTGAGACTATCCTCCTCACGGACACACATTAAGGATGAATGCCTGCCCTTCAAGGCTTTATTTCCGTTCTGCCCTCTCATTGTCTCCAGTCTCTAGCTCCCCATCGGCCTCCCATTTGCGCATCCACCAGGTTGGAAAACAAATGAGGCTACGCAAGAGCAGGCCCGCCGAGGTGAGGACCTGCCAGTCTAGCGAAGGATGGATTGGTCCCTGTTGTGATGCCGTGCCAGTACGACTCTTCCCTGATAAAACAAGGCTTTCCCCTGACTTGCCTCAGAATGACAAGAGGACGGTAATTTATTAAGCACTTTGTGGAAAGCAAGGCAGGGGAAGATGAAAGAAAGCAATTCATATTAATGAAATGGGTGGCCGTTCCCCCTTGCAAATCACTTTGCTTTGAGAACGCTAACTTCATAAATGTCCAGGCTCATTTCCCTTGTTATAGCTTTGAGATAAACATGTACATTTCATGAGGGACTGTGGGGAGGGCTGCTTTGGGAATCTCTGTGGTATGAAGTGTGTCAGCAAGCTGGAACATGTGCAGAGGAGGACAACCAAAATGATCAAGGGTCTAAAAAACCAAGCATCATGCATACAGACTACGGTGGTACCTCGGGTTGTAGACACTTCAGGTTACAGACTCAGCTAACCCAGAAATAGTTGTTGTTGTTTAGTCGTTTAATTGTGTCCGACTCTTTGTGACCCCATGGACCAGAGCATGCCAGGCACTCCTGTCTTCCACTGCCTCCCGCAGTTTGGTCAAACTCATGCTGGTAGCTTCGAAAACACTGTCCAACCATCTCGTCTTCTGTCGTCCCTTCCTCCTTGTGCCCTCCATCTTTCCCAGCATCAGGGTCTTTTCCAGGGAGTCTTCTCTTCTCATGAGGTGGCCAAAGTATTGGAGCCTCAGCTTCAGGATCTGTCCTTCCAGTGAGCACTCAGGGCTGATTTCCTTCAGAATGGGTAGGTTTGATCTTCTTGCAGTCCATGGGACTCTCAAGAGTCTCCTCCAGCACCATAATTCAAATCATCAATTCTTCAGCAATCAGCCTTCTTTATGGTCCAGCTCTCACTTCCATACATCACTACTGGGAAAACCATAGCTTGAACTATACGGACCTTTGTTGGAAAGGTGATGTCTCTGCTTTTTAAGATGCTTTTTAAGAACAAAACCATATCCGAGTTTATATTTCCTGAACGACATTAACAGTCATAGTTTGCCCCGAAGAACCCCAAGAACTGTTTGTTAAGGGCTCCATATTCCCCTCACAGAGCTACATACATTACTGAATAATGTGACCAGCTGGGAATTTGGTTTGATTCAGAAGTTCAATTCAGTGGACAGCTTATCTAAGCTGATAGGGCCTCCTGTTTCGACAGGTAAGGGCACTACAATCATCTTGGATGATGGACTCAAGAGCATCCTGATCAAATTTGCAGATGACACCAAACTGGGAGGGGTGGCTAACACCCCAGAGGACAGGATCACACTTCAAAACGACCTTGACAGATTAGAGAACTGGGCAAAAACAAACAAGATGAATTTTAACAGGGAGAAATGTAAAGTATTGCACTTGGGCAAAAAAAATGAGAGGCACAAATACAAGATGGGTGACACCTGGCTTGAGAGCAGTACATGTGAAAAGGATCTAGGAGTCTTGGTTGACCACAAACTTAACATGAGCCAGCAGTGTGACGCGGCAGCTAAAAAAGCCAATGCAATTCTGGGCTGCATCAATAGGAGTATAGCATCTAGATCAAGGGAAGTAATAGTGCCACTGTATTCTGCTCTGGTCAGACCTCACCTGGAGTACTGTGTCCAGTTCTGGGCACCACAATTCAAGAAGGACACTGACAAACTGGAACGTGTCCAGAGGAGGGCAACCAAAATGGTCAAAGGCCTGGAAACACTGCCTTATGAGGAACGGCTAAGGGAGCTGGGCATGTTTAGCCTGGAGAAGAGGAGGTTAAGGGGTGATATGATAGCCATGTTCAAATATATAAAAGGATGTCATATAGAGGAGGGAGAAAGGTTTTTTTCTGCTGCTCCAGAGAAGCGGACACGGAGCAATGGATCCAAACTACAAGAAAGAAGATTCCACCTAAACATTAGGAAGAACTTCCTGACAGTAAGAGCTGTTTGACAGTGGAATTTGCTGCCAAGGAGTGTGGTGGAGTCTCCTACTTTGGAGGTCTTTAAGCAGAGGCTTGACAACCATATGTCAGGAATGCTCTGATGGTGTTTCCTGCTTGGCAGGGGGTTGGACTCAATGGCCCTTGTGGTCTCTTCCAACTCTATGATTCTATGATTCTATTCTATCTAATGGAACTTGATTTGTTTTGGCTTGTAGCTGTGGATGGCCCCCTCCTTCATGAATTTGTCTAATCCTCTTTTGAAACTATTCAAGCTGGTGGTGGCCACCACCTCCTGCAGGAGTTTAACTACTTGCTGCTGTTTAACTAATAATTGCCCCCCCCATTTGTGTGTGGGACACTAAAGCTCTCCTGACAGTATGAGGCCTCCCTTCACCCGCCTCTACGAACCTCAACAATACACTTCTCCTTACCAAGCAAGCGGCGCTGAGGTTGGGATGTTTCTTTGTTTCTTAGTATGTAGGTCCTCGTGGCTCCTTTTGTGTTGTAAATGTAGGAATCTCTAAATAATTCATAGGCAAGAGAGACACCGGCTGTCAGTTCTGTGACCGGGTAACTTTTTAAAATGATGACATCTCCTTTTCTCTTCCCTCCCCATCCTGTCCTCCCCCCCCACTCCCGCCACAAAGCATGAAAGAATCAGACGTACATTAACAATGCCAAATGCTAGACTGTTCGTCTCGCTTTGGTTTGCTGTTTTGAGGAACTACTGGAGACAAAGGCCGAAATAAATTGCAGAGGGAGAGAGGGGAGAAGGCTGTGAATCAAAGCTGTATTCCAGAAACAGCTTCTAAATGCTTGTGTTCATTAGCTGGTCTTCCGCTTTTGGCTCAGGACTCCTTCCCTTCCTCCTCTGTCAAATCTGAAGGCAGGACTCGGGATCCGGTGGTCCTCAAAATGGTGCTGTCCTCCAATTCCCATCAGCCTGGACAGTCTGAGCCAATACTCTGGGATGATGGGAGCTGTAGTCCAACAATGTGGGGCAGAGGGGGACACAGGTCCTCTGTGTCTTCCAGCATTTCACTGGAGACCAACAAATGGGGTCAAGAGGGATCTGATTGTCTAAAAAAAATTATGGGTTATTGTTGTTGTTGTTTAGTCGTTTAGTCGTGTCCGACTCTTTGTGACCACATGGACCAGAGCACACCAGGCCCTCCTGTCTTCCACTGCCTTCCACAGTTTGGTCAAACTCATGCTGGTAGCTTCGAGAACACTATCCAACCATCTCGTCCTCTGTCGTCCCCTTCTCCTGGTGCCCTCAATCTTTCCCAACATCAGGGTCTTTTCCAGGGAGTCTTCTCTTCTCATGAGGTGGCCAAAGTATTGGAGCCTCAGCTTCAGGACCTGTCCTTCCAGTGAGCACTCAGGGCTGATTTCCTTAAGAATGGAGAGGTTTGATCTTCTTGCAGTCCATGGGACTCTCAATAGTTTCCTCCAGCACCGGAATTCAAAAGCATCAATTCTTTGGCGACCAGCCTTCTTGATGGTCCAGCTCTCACTTCCATACATCACTACTGGGAAAACCATAGTTTTAACTATATGGACCTTTGTTGGCAAGGTGATGTCTCTGCTTTTTAAGATGTGGATCATAAATGAGTGCAAATCCAGACTTAGATATATCTCCAGTATGTTCCTGCCCAAGTGACATGGACTGGTTGGACACAGAGGATTGATGGAAGGAATTAGCTAGGGAACCCCCAAGAGAAGAAGGCTCAGAGTTCTGGGAGTGGTAGTGGGACAATGTGTGGTCACAGGAAGAAGAAGGAGAAGACTGTGAAGAGGAGGTGTTGGGAGCTAAAGAGGTAACAGGACTTAGTGAGCTGGGAGAGTCTGTGGTGAACAGAGGTCTGGAATCAGAGGCAGAAGCTTAAGCAGGTGGGTGGGAGGAAGGAGGCCAAGAAGCAGAATTGAGTCAGGCTGTGAAGGGTCATGGGTGTTTCCCCCTCCTGATGTAACAAGCTCTCTCTTCCTTCTCCTCTGTCTCCCAGAACCAGAAGATGGCTGAAACAGGCAGAGCAGCAGCAGACTGCATGCAGGCGAAATTTCTGATTGCTTGGGGAAAGCTCTGGACAGGAGGGAACTTAGATGGCTGTGGAGAAGCAGGGACTTTCAGTCTCAGCAACTGATTCATGGACCCAGACCTACTGGGGACGAGCTGCTGTGTTCATTAGGCCTGACACTCAGCAACGTATTTGAACATTGTGTTTTTGCTAATGAAGAGCTAACAGGATCCAAGTATCATCAACATGTGCTCCAAAACCATGGTTGACCGGGGCCAGAGACAGAGACTTTTCAGTTAGCGCACCTAGAACCTGTAATTTCCCTTTCCTGAGAGAGCCATCTTGCACCTTCCCTGATCACCTTTGGCTACAGCATGAGCACCTTCCATTTTAGGGAGGCCTCAGATTGCCTCTGAAAGTGTTGTTGTTTAGTCGCATAGTCGTGTTCTACTCTTTGTGACCCCATGGACCAGAGCACACCAGACACTCCTGTCTTCCACTGCCTCAAGCAGTTTGGTCAACTCATGCTGGTAGCTTCAAAACTCATGCTGGTGGAGGTAAGCAATATGGTTAGGAGCCACTGAGAGACTTCTCCATCCATTTGTCTGACCCTGTTTAAAGTCATCCAAGCTGGTGACCATCTTCACACCTTGTGGGAACCAATTCCACAGAGTAGTTGGACGCTGTACCTCCTTTGGTCTAGTTAATTCCCTCCCCCTTTACCTGCAGGAACATTCAATCCTGCCATCTCCCACTCCATGAACAATTTTTCACATGTGACAGATTGTTTGTTTTGAAATCGGAAAGGTTTTCGATACAAGTTGGCCGTGAACTGCAAGTCCCCTTCACTTTCCTTTTTCTACTCCTCTGATCTGAAATTGGGGCAGAATCTGTACTTTTAGCACATGTACATCTCAAGCTCTGCTTTTATTTGGTCTGAAGAGTTTCGAGGCAACTGTAATTTCAGTGTGTCAAGCCTGGTTAGGCTAGGGTGACAGGGAACAGAGAGCAGCTGTTGCATTAACCAGATCTCACAATATACCGGGCTTATCTGCATACAAGTGGGACAAGTTCATTTGTCTCTCTAGCTCAGGACCACAAGGAGGGAGAAAAGTCTGCTCTGAAAACCAAATTGAACGTGGAGTTATGACATTTGCGTGCTGGCGAATATTTCACTGTGTGTGTTTATGAAAGCTTATAAACTGCTTAATCAACAAAAAACCCTCACCATTAATTAATATACCTCTTAATGCCAAAAGAGGTTTCTAGGCAGTTTACAAGGTATAAAAACCAACTGTGCAGACATTAAAATATAAATATCCCGTAATTAAAATTCGCAATGAAACAATCCCATTAAACCAGCAGATTATCAACAAAATGCAGATAAAAACTGCCACTGTCAAAACACAAGTGTACATAATTAAGGTTGCTTCTTCTTCTTTGGCAATCATTTTTTCGGAGATACCATTGATGAAATCTTTCAAGGAGTTGGAGATGGCATTTATAAGTGGTCCATGTTTCACAAACACTGTCACTATTCCCTCTTGCTCTGTCCCCCTCTGGACTCAACCTGCACAACCACCTCCAGAGGGGGAAGGCCAGTAGTAGATGTTGCTCTATCTCCTCACTCATTATCTTTCATGGTGGCAGCCCCTATGCTTTGGAACTCCCTGCCTATTGATATTAGGAGGGCACCCTTAATATGTAAAAAAAGGTAAAGGTACCCCTGACCGTTAGGTCCAGTTGCAGATGATTCTGGGGTTGCGCGCTCATCTTGCTCTATGGGCTGAGGGAGCTGGTATTGTCCACAGACAGCTTATGGGTCATGTGGCCAGCATGAATAACTCACTTCTGGAGAACCAGATCAGCGCACGGAAACACTGTTTACCTTCCCACCGGAGCGGTACCTATTTATCTACTTGCACTTTGACATGCTTTTGAACTGCTAGGTGGGCAGGAGCAGGGACCGAGCAACGGAAGCTCACCCCCGTTGCAGGGATTCAAACTGCCGACCTTCCGATCAGCAAGCCCTAGGCTCTGTGGTTTACACCACAGTGCCACTCACGTCCCTTCCCTTAATATGTAGGCACCTGCTAAAAAAAGTTTTTATTTCAGCAAGCCTATCTAAACCCATAATTTATACCATGATCCGAACCATGTCTTCCTATTGAATTCAGTGGGGCTTGCTCCCAGGTAAGTGGGATTAGGACTGCAACCTTAATTATAAACACCATCTGCAACTCCTCAAAAGATTCCATCAACGGTATCTCCAAAAATTTTTACACATCGCTTGGGAAGACAGGTGAACTAATGCCAGTGTACTGGAAGAAGCAAAGATCAGCAGTGTCGAAGCAATGATTCTTCAACATCAACTTTGTTGGACTGGCCATGTTGTGCGGATGCCTGATGATCGTCTTCCAAAACAACTACTCTATTCTGAACTTAAAAATGGAAAGCATAATGCTGGTGGTCAACAAAAAAGGTTTGAAGACTCTCCCAAAACAAATCTAAAAAAATGTAGTATAAATACCAACAATTAGGAAACACTTGCCTGCGCGTGCTCTAGTTGGAGAGCAGCCTTTAAGAAAAATATCATGGGCTTTGAATACACTCGAACTCAGGATGAAAGGGAGAAACGTGCTAAGAGGAAGGCATGTTTGGCAAACCATCACCATGATCAACTCCCACCCGGAAACCTATGTCCCCACTGTGGAGGGACGTGTGGATCCAGAATTGGCCTCCACAATCACTTATGGACTCAGTGTTAAAACTGTGTTTATGGAAGATAATCTTACTTGGCTATGAGTGATAGAAGGAGGAGGAGGAGGAGGAGGAGGAGGAGGAGGAGGAGGAGGAGGAGTGACAGTGAGTTGGAGGAGGAACTCATGGAATCTCATTCAAGGCCCATTGATGCTTCCAGTTTCATGAGTACAGACACATGAGATGATCGGAGAACTCATTCTCTTATCCTTAGGTACAAATCTGCTGCAACTATAGTTCCAGGTTTCATGAACTTTGCAAGTAGGTCATTCCCCATCCTCAGACATCTAACCTCAATGCATTGCTGGGTAATGATTCCTTGGGGAGCTGGAGAAATACAGGTCATCAGAGCTGTCCTCTCCAAGAGCAACTCTGTCTGCAAATAAGCAAGAACCTATTCAGACTGAGGAGCCAGGACTGGACTGACAGCTTCATACGATCAGGTGGAAATCTATCGGCCTCTTCTGTCTCCTGATCCCTGCTCTGCTGGTAGCCACAATACCAAGACAGATTTTCTGAAGTGGTGGCACTGATGCACATCAGAGAACAGAGCAGGTGCTTTCTCCTATTGGAAGCTATTATGGAGGTGCAGAGAATCTAGGCATCTAGACTCCACTGCAAGATTCCCTGAGGAGCTGTGGCACTTCAGAATTGGCAACATTCTTCAGGGGCCCTGTGCCAAGCTGACCTCAACTATTTCGTGTCAAGTGGCATTCATTTAACCTCAGGTGCCTCATCTGCATGCATTTAAAACATCAGAAACAAGATTAAAGATGCTGCAGATAATCTCCATCTTCTTTTCCTCCAAAATTCATGATCCATCTGTTCCTTTTTGGCATCTACCTTGACCAGTTGCCTCATTAAAAATGCTAATGAGAAGCAGGAGAATTATTTGGAGGAGTCAGAAGGTATGTTCTCCTCCCCTTGCCAGCCATTTCATAACTCATCCCAGCATTGCCAAAGAGAATATTCCTAAAATGGAAAGCAGGAATATTTTGCTCTGGTCCCCAGTTTCCTAAGAGAGGGGAAATCCAGTGGAGGGCTATCCACACATACTTTGGATGAGAGCACTGGAGATTTTTGGAATCTTTATGATATTTATTTTATTCATAAATTTACAAGCAGCACATTGTGGAAGCAAATGAGACTCTCCCAAGCATAGCTGTCAACGTTTCCCATTTTTAAAGGGAAATTCCCTTATTCCGAATAGGATTCCTCACAAGAAAAGGGAAAAGTTGACAGCTATGCTTCCAAGTGAGTTGCATGGATGCTGGTCCTGTCTTTGACTCCCAGACCACCACTGTTGCAGTACCCCAAGATTGCGGTCCAAACCCCCGAGTTTAGATTTTGCAAATGCAAACTGCAAAACTCAGCCTCTTCCAAGTGACTGGGGGATGTCATGTTCCTAATTTTTGATGGGTTTTGTGTTTCAAAGCTGGAGACATGCTGGTAGTTTCCACTGATGAAACAGGGGTAGATCATTTTGGGCTGTGAACCAGTTACTAGCATAACAAAGCATGGCCACTGCAGCAATATTGTCATGGGTCATGCTTTGTCGTTTAGTCATGTCCAACTCTTCGTGACCCCATGGACCAGAGCACGCCAGGCACTTCTGTCTTCCACTGCCTCCCGCAGTTTAGTCAAACTCATGCTGGTAGCTTCGAGAATACTATCCAACCACCTCGTCCTCTGCCATCGCCTTCTCCTTGTGCCCTCCATCTTTCCCAACATCAGGGTCTTTTCCAGGGAGTCTTTTCTTCTCATGAGGTGGCCAAAGTATTGGAGCCTCAGCTTCAGGACCTGTCCTTCCAGTGAGCACTCAGGGCTGATTTCCTTCAGAATGGATAGGTTTGATCTTCTTGCAGTCCATGGGACTCTCAAGAGTCTCCTCCAGCACCATAATTCAAAAGCATCAATTCTTTGGTGATCAGCCTTCTTTATGGTCCAGCTCTCACTTTCATACATCACTACTGGGAAAACCATAGCTTTTACTATACGGATCTTTGTTGGCAAGGTGATGTCTCTACTTTTTAAGATGCTGTCTAGGTTTGTCATTGCTTTTCTCCCAAGAAGCAGGCGTCTTTTAATTTCGTGACTGCTGTCACCATCTGCAGTGATCATGGAGCCCAAGAAAGTAAAATCTCTCACTGCCTCCATTTCTTTCTCTTCTATTTGCCCGGAGGTGATGGGCCCAGTGGCCAGATGGGCCATGCTAGTTGGTTGCATTAAATGAGGAGATAAGCTCTCCTTTTTGGGGAAATCACATATTTTCTTTACAGCCATAATTGGACTAAGTTTCCCCACCCTGCAACTATTAGGTGGAAATATGTATGGGAAAACCTGCTTGCTCATTTCATGCTCATGAGATTGTGAGCTGTTCTGCCAGAGGAGCTTTCCATGTTATTCCGTGTCCAGGGCTTAGGAAGAATATTAAGTGCTTAATAATGGGCATAAAACTTTGTTTAACTACCAAGAACAATCAGCCCAGCCTTTCAGGCTTCCTTTGTGCAGAGATCTTTCCTTAAGAGACATTTGCATTTGGTTCAGAGGGATGCTTGCTTTGAGTGGCTCTCTCTCTCAGAGAGCGTGCCAGAAATTTAATAAACTAGCAATAAAGCCTCTCTTCTCAAGCAAGTGGAAGTTCTGCTGCAATGCCATCAATATTGTGATCTGACATATCTGAGAAAAGCATGGGGATGGGGAAAATATGATTTCAGTGGGTGCCCAGGGAAAACATCGTTCAGTGCTGTAGAATTGTGATTTATTAGCAGTCCAGGGAATCAAGGTAACTTATTCTCCCAAATGATTGGCCTTCCTCAGAAGCTAGAAATAGCAGAAATTTTGCTTATTAGCCTCTTGTGCATTGCCCTCTTCCCATAAGTGGACTAGTTGTAACCAGCCATTTCAATGCATGGGGCAACCTGTTGATCCTGCAATCCCTTTTTCAAGAACCATAATAACACAATCATAGATTTGGATGGGTCTCCGAGGGTCATACAGTGGTACCTCGGGTTAAGTACTTAATTCATTCCAGAGGTCCGTTCTTAACCTGAAACTGTTCTTAACTTGAAGCACCACTTTAGCTAATGGGGCCTCCTGCTGCTGCCGCGCCGCCGGAGCACGATTTCTGTTCTCATCCTGAAGCAAAGTTCTTAACCCGAGGCACTATCTCTGGGTGAGCGGAGTCTGTAACCTGAAGCGTATGTAACCTGAGATACCACTGTATAGGCAACCCCTGCAGTGCAGGAATCTCAGCTAAAGCATCCATGACAGACCGCCATCCAACATCTGCTTAAAAACCTTCAAGGAAGGAGAGTTCACAACCTCACATGGGAGTCGGTTCCACTGTCAAACAGCTCTAACTATCAGAAAGTTCTTTTTGATGTTTAGTTGGAATCTCTTTTCCTGTAACGTGAATCCATTAGTTCAGGTTTTAGCCTCTGGAGCAGGAGAAAACAAAGTTGTTCTATTCTCCATGAGACAGCCCTTGAGAAATTTGAAGACGGCTATCATATCTCCTCTCAGTCTCCTGTTCCCCAGGCTAAACATACCCAGCTCCTTCAACTGTTCCTCCTAAGGCTTGGTTTCCAGATCCTTGATCTTCTTGGTTGCCCTTCTCTGCACACATTCCAGCTTGTCAACATCCTTCTTAAATGGTGGCACCCAGAACTGGACACAGCATTCCAGATGTGGTCTGACTAAGGCAGAATAGAGTGGCACTACTCTATACTTCTATACTCTCGCTTTTCCTTCTTTTTTCCTGTATCACTTTATTTATTTTAACTGAAATCACCTTAATAAAATATAAATATTAGATAGGCCATTGGCCTGATCCTGCAAACTCTTCTGACCATGAACTCCTTGGGGGGGGGGATAAATTTCGCACACACAACTATTGAGTTCTTACCTGGAGGATAAAGTCAATGACAGCCATTGGCCATGGAGATGTGAATCCCAGCACCAGCCCACAGGCCTGAATTCCATGCTGGGTACTGAATTTCCCCCAGGAATACTAAGTGCCAGTTGCAGGAGCCTAATTGGTTCCATCCTCCAAAGTTTGCATTTGAAAGCAAAGCAATCTTCCCTCCACCTCTCTTCAACACACACACTGTGCCCTCCTGCAGGAGATTCCCAGGGGCATTAGAAGAACTATTTGCAATGCACAAAGTGTACAGGAGCCAGCTTGCTGGCAGGTGTTCAGCTGAGCGCGCTGCACTTCCACTTTTCAAGTTGGAAAAGAAAGGGAACAAACAAGAAAGGAGCCCTTTGCGCATCTTGTGATACAATGTGCAAATTCTAGTGGTCCCTTTCTAAATGTTCCTCTTCTTTCTTCTTCTTTGGAGATCCCTCGTAGCCGAGTAAGATTGCCTTCCATGAACACGGTCTTAACAGTGAGTCTGCAAGTGACTGTGGAGGCCAATTCTGGATCCACACATCCTTCCACAGTGGGGACATAGGTTTCCAGGTGGGAGTCGATGATGGTGAGGGTTTGCCAAACACGCCTTCCTCTTAGCATGTTTCTCCCTTTCGTCTTCAGTTCGAGTGTCTTCAAAGCCCATGACACCTTTGGTAAAGGCTGCTCTCCAATTGGAGCACTCTCAGGCCAGTGTTTCCCAGTTGTTGTCCCCCCCCCCTTTTAAGATTTGCCTGGTGTTTATAGATTGTTGGTGTTTATACTACATTTTTTTAGATTTGCCTTGAGACAGTCTTTAAACCTCTTTTGTTGACCACCAGGATTACACTTTCCATTTTTAAGTTCGGAATAGAGTACATTCATACCACGGGTTGAAGTAGCTTCGGGTTGAGTATTTTTGGGTTGCGCTCCGTGGTGACCTGGAAGTAACAGAGGGCGTTACTTCTGAGATTTGCCACTCGCGCATGTTCAGATGCTCAAAATGACGCCACGCGCATGCATGGAAGCAGCAAATTGCGACCCACGCATGCGCAGACACAGGTTGCGTTCACTTCAGGATGCAGATGGGGCTCCGGAACGGATCCTGTTCGCATCCAGAGGTACCACTGTAGTTGCTTTGGAAGATGATAACCAGGCATCTGCACAACATGAGCAGTCCAACGAAGTTGATGTTGAAGAATCATTGCTTCAACATTGGTGATCTTTGCTTCTTCCAGTACACTGACATTAATTCACCTGTCTTCCCAAGTGATGTGTAAATTTTTTTGGGAGATACCATTGAGGGAATCTTTTGAGGAGTTGGTGATGGAATTTATAAGTGGTCCATGTTTCACAAGCATCTCAATGTTCACAGCCCCCCCAGCCTACACACCTACCTTCCTTCAGTATCTCCCAATATTTGGGTGTTTCTTTTTCAAGGACCTTCCCAAATGTTAAAAATCCAGGGAGATCAGGAATTGGATTAGCCCTAAGAAATGTTACTGCAAAGGCACAGCACAAACACACAGTTACTCCAAGGCACAGCACAAACACATAGGAAACCCACTCAAAAGATGCAAAGAAGAACATATTGCAGTTTGCAGCTGTTTCTGAGGAGTAGCTGTGCACACTTCAATTCCATCACTCAGGAATTGAATTGAACTGAAATACAGGATTTTCAGCACATTGAATATTTGTTAATATTGCCAATTACCAATGACAGGATGTCTGTACCAGCAATGCCTGTTTGGTGAATCACCACTGTTAAGTAATTTTCACTGCCCGTAATTTTCTGCATTTTATTTCCCTCTGATTTTGTTTTTTTTCTTCCCCAAACCATGCCTTTACATCTGATATGGTGGACTGTAGATTACAGAAGCTCATGCCATAATAAATTGGTTTGTCTTTAAAGTGCCTCAAGGTGCTTTGTTGTTTTCAGACGCTGGCGTGTTTTTTCTTGAATCATTTCCATTTTTCCTCCCCAGCCTTCCTTTCCTCTTTTTTTCCCTGAGACATGCTGATGGTAGCATTTCTTGACATTTCAATGTCATATTGATGGCTGGAAGATTAAAGACTAGTTTGTATTGCTGGCAAATACAGACCTATGAAAACATCAGAGATATAATATTACAGGATGCAAACATTTAAGTGGGTTTTACAGTAGTGTACCTTCTCCTCTGACACGGCGATCCGCTGACAAGAGCACTTCTCAATTTTCAACAACATTTGAATGGCTGGGGGATAAATATTGGTTTGCATCACTGGCTAATATGGGCGTATTTTGAATATATCATTGGGGAGGGGGAAATGTAGTCTCAGGGTATGCACATAAAATGGTGCAGAGCTTAAAGTGTGCCACAAACAGTCTTCAACCTTGTGCCTTCGAGATGTTTCAGTCTACAATTCTGTGCTGGCTGTGGGTGATGGAAGCTGTTGTCATGACCCTGGGGTCAGACATACTTTCTTCAGAGGGTAATGTTGAGGAATTTGAGTCAGAGGGGCAATTGCACCTGGGGCTAGCAATCTTTTCCAGCAGGGGGCTGGTCAACTGTCCCTCAGACCTTGTGGGGGGCCAGACTATATTTTGAAAATAATTGTTGTTGTTGTTTAGTCGTTTAGTCGTGTCCGACTCTTCGTGACCCCTTGGACAAGAGCACAGTTTGGTCAGACTCATGTTTGTAGCTTCGAGAACACTATCCAACCATCTCATCCTCTGTCGTCCCGTTCTCCTTGTGCCCTCCATCTTTCCCAACATCAGGGTCTTTTCCAGGGAGTCTTCTCTTCTCATGAGGTGGCCAAAGTATTGGAGCCTCAGCTTCAGGATCTGTCCTTCCAGTGAGCACTCGGGGCTGATTTCCTTCAGAATGGAGAAGTTTGATCTTCTTGCAGTCCTTGGGACTCTCAAGAGTCTCCTCCAACACCATAATTCAAAATTCACCATAATTTATTGTCAGGGAACTGCCATCAGAGCATCAGGTGGTGGAGGGACTCAGGCAGGATGAAAGAGACTCAACTGCTGAAGCAGGGACCAGCAGGGGGAGGAGTGGGTCTCTGAGGGAATGCGAGCAGGAGGGAGGG
Organism: Podarcis liolepis; assembly: GCF_965112155.1. Taxonomy (NCBI): domain Eukaryota; kingdom Metazoa; phylum Chordata; class Lepidosauria; order Squamata; family Lacertidae; genus Podarcis; species Podarcis liolepis. Next base: position 113,627,284 of record NC_139557.1, read on the forward strand.
CTCAGGGAGGCTTCCAGCGAGAACAGTGGGGAGGTATCGGAGTCTCCCATAGGGAGACCCACACCTCGCAGGAAACTGTCACGCCGTGAGTCCAGGAGACGCGTTTCCGTTAAGGAACTTCTTTGCTGGAAACGCTTCCGCAGACAGCCACTGTCGGACTCTACTAGTGACTAGAGCAGACATGTCTGAGGAGCTCCGTCACACACGGAGGTTTGTGGGGTCGCACAAACTCTGAGGGAGCACGTTTTCACGCACAAGCAGCTAATCAAACCCTCACAGCAGTCCGACAGTCTTTGTACGCTGCCTGTGCAAGAGAAGACATCATGAGCGAACCAACCGGAACCGGAGGAGCAGGGGCTGGAGCTGGTCCAAGCTTGGAAGATAGATACCGAGCGTTGGAGGTTCAACTGGCCCTGCAGACGGCGAGGCTGGAGGAGAGAAGGGCTCAGGATGCAGACAAGAAGGGGAGAGCCACTCAATTCCCCAGAAAGGTACCAGGATTGGTGCAGAAATTTGGGGGGGACCCCAAGGACTACCATGCTTTTAGGACAGAGATGCAATATGCCCTTAATGTGCAGTTCGATGAGTTCCCTGATGAGGAATCGCGAGTTGCTTTTGTAATTGGGCATCTTGAGAAAGGGGCTAGAGACTGGGTTCGACCCCTAATGGCAACGCACAAGGACATACTAAAGGACACAATGAAGTTCTTTCGTGCAATGGATATCATGTTTTCCAGCGATATTGAGGAAGGGGTGGTGCGCAGACAGCTAATGGCTTGTAAGCAGGGGAGTCGATCTGTCCGTGAATATTGGACTGAGTTTACCATGCTGATTCACAGACTGAGTTGGGATTTATCGGCGGCACCCGTTCAAATGCTATTTGAAGAAGGTCTTTCTTCGGGGGTGAAAGACGAGCTGGCACGGAGCCCCAGGGCGGAGTCTATGGATCAGCTGACCAAATCTGCGCTGACCATAGGAGCGCGGCAGGAGGCAAGAGCCTTGGAGAGGCGGGAAGGGAGAGGGGAACGTTGGAAGGAGTTCCGCATTCCAGACATTCTTGAGCCAGCTTTCCCGCCGGCAGAGCCGATGGAAATCGGAACAGCGCGCGCGCGCGCATTTTCAAAAACCAGCGAGGGAGCTAAGAAGGAGGGAAAGGGCCCCCGGAAATGCTATCTCTGCCAACAGCCAGGCCACTTTGCCAGAGTCTGCCCCCAGAGGAAGGAATGGCAAGGGATGGTGGGAGCTGTTGAGGGGGGAGAAGAAGGGGGAGCGGAGCAGGTAAAAGCCAACGCCTGGTTGCCACAATTGGGGCACTGCAGCCAGGCCAAAGAGCAGTGAAAGTGCCCGTGCCAGAAGCTCCTCGACCTGCTCTAGTGATTGAAGTGTCGCTAGAGCTGCAGAATGGGCACCCCCTCAAAATAAAGGCGCTATTGGACTCAGGCAGCTCCTGCAATTTTATGAGCAAGGAGTTTGCTGCTGAACACCAGATACAGACCATCCCTTTAAGCAACCCCCTGCAGGTGACCACGATTGATGGCAGGGAGTTGTTGGGAGGAGGAGTCCGCTTGCAGACTGTCCCAATGATAATGAGGGTGGCAAGGCACACAGAACTGATAGCGTTTAATGTGGCCACCCTGGGAGGCGCTCCCATTATTTTGGGAATGAGCTGGCTAGCTCTACATGATCCGCTGGTTGGCTGGCATCAAAGAGTGGTGTCCTTTGGTTCAGCACATTGCCTAGAACACTGCAAAGGGGAGAAGGGTTCAGCAGGGGCCCAAGCCACCCTAGCAGGGACTGAAGTAATGGGGAAGGTGAAGGTACCACCACAGTATGCAGATCTCAGCGACGTGTTCAGCGAGAAGGAAGCTGACCAACTACCACCTCATAGACCCTTTGATTGTCAGATCAATTTACTCCCTGGAGCACAGCTTCCCGTGGGCAAGTTGTATGCCATGTCAGACAGGGAAATGCAGGAGTTGCGAGGGTTCATTGACAAGAACCTGAAGAGAGGCTTCATCAGAGAGTCCAAAGCAGCAGGGGGGAGCCCAGTGTTCTTTGTGGACAAAAAAAATGCGGACAAGCCGAGACTTGTATGTGATTTTAGGCGGCTGAATGCAGTGACTGAACCGGTGGCGTTCCCTATGCCCAGAATTGATGATATTTTGACCATGGTGAGGAAGGGAAAGATTTTCACAAAGCTGGATCTAAGGGGGGCGTACAACCTGATACGCATAAGGAAAGGGGATGAATGGAAAACCACCATGTTTACCCCTTTGGGGGCGTTTGAATACCTCGTTATGCCATTTGGATTACAAGCAGGCTCCGCGTGTTTTCAATCTTTTATGAACCACGTGCTGGGCCCTTTGCTCTACAAGAATTGCGTTGCCTTTCTAGATGATGTGTTGGTGTATTCTGAGAATGAGGAGCAACATGTGAGAGACGTCAGAGAAGTGTTGAGCAGACTGCAAGCCAACAGGCTGTGGGTCAAACTGGAGAAGTGTCGGTTCCATACCAAGGAGGTGGAATTCCTGGGGTACCGCCTGTCAGACAAGGGATTGGCCATGGATCCCGGCAAGGTACAGGCAGTGCTGGAATGGAAAACACCCAAAACCAAGAAGGATGTGCAGAGGTTCCTAGGGTTTGGAAACTTTTATCGTAAGTTCATCCGCAACTTCGCCCATCTGACGGCGCCCATCACTGACTGTCTCAGCAGTAAAAAGAAGTTTGTATGGACGGCGGAGGCGGAGCGAGCGTTTGAGGAACTGAAAAGGGCCTTCGCCTCTGAAGAACAACTTCTGCATGTGGATTTACGAAAGAAGCTAAGGGTTGAAACAGACGCATCTGACAGAGCCATAGGGGCGGTGCTTCTTCTGCAGCCGGGGAAGGAGGAGTCAGAGTGGCGTCCGTGTGCCTTCTTCTCGCGGAAGCTGAACAAATCCGAGAGGAACTACACGGTGTACGACCGAGAACTGCTTGCTATTCATGAGGCGTTCCGGAGATGGAGGCATCTGCTAGTTGGTGCACAACATAAAGTGCAAGTGTGCACGGACCATAAAAATCTAGAGTACTGGAGAACGGCGCGAGTGCTCAACCAAAGGCAGTTGAGATGGGCCCAAGAGTTCTCCAAATTTAACTTTGAGATTTGTTATGTGCCAGGCCCAGAGAATGTTAGGGCGGACGCTCTCTCACGCAAACCTGAATATTTGGAGGGGGAGGGAGCACCCGAAGAAACCCATATCATTCCAGAGGACCGCTGGGTGTGTGGGGCGACTTTGGTGGGGCAAAGGGAATTGGTAGAGGGTACGGTGCAGGATGCATACGCCCAGGGGAAACTCAGGGATCTCAGAGGGGAGGAAGACAAATCCGGTGGTTTTGAGGAGAGAAATGGGGCATTGTATTATAAGGGAGCGTTATATATACCTGAAGGGGAATTGAGGGAGAAAGTACTCAAGCAGCTGCACGATAGCCCCACAGCAGGGCACTTTGGGCAACACAAAACCATGTGGCTGGTTACCAGGGAATTTTGGTGGCCCAAGGTCAGGGAAGATGTGCGGGAGTATGTGAGAGGGTGTGAACAATGCCAAAGAGCCAAGGGGGAGAGGCAGGCGCCGGCTGGTTTATTAGAACCACTGCCCACACCTGAGAGACCGTGGGAAGCAGTGGCAATAGATTTCATGACTGATCTGCCAAGGTCTAGAGGGAAAACAGCCATCATGGTTGTAGTAGACCTGTTAACTAAAATGGCCCACTTCATAGCCTGCTCACATGCGGTTACAGCAGAAGAAACCGCCAAATTGTTTGTAGAGAATGTGTTTAGGTTGCATGGCGCCCCCTTGAGGGTGGTTTCAGACCGAGGGAAACAATTTACTTCCAGGTTCTGGAGGAAGCTCATGAGCTTACTGCATGTAGAGGTTAATTTCTCGACGGCCCGTCATCCTGAAACCAACGGGCAGGCGGAAAGAGCAAATGGGGTTCTCCAACAATATTTGAGGTGTTATGTAAATGACAGAGAGAATGATTGGGTGGAGAAGCTGGCGTTGGCAGAATTTGCCTACAACAATGCAGAGAACGTGTCCACGGGGATGAGCCCCTTTTTGGCTAATCACGGGTGCCATCCCAGAGCCTTCCCAGGGGGGGAGGGGGAGAACTGGAGCGTTCCAGCTGCAGAACAGTTCGTGGAAGAAATGGAAGCGATCCATCGCCAGCTCCAACTCAACTTAAACAGGGCTAAGGAGGAATATAAGAGGCAGGCAGACAAAAACAGAAGGGAAGGTGAAAGCATCAGGGTGGGGGACCAGGTGTGGCTGTCAACCCAAGGGTTGCCATTCAAAGGAGGTTGTAAGAAATTAAGACCCAAAAGGCTGGGTCCGTTTGAAGTCATACAGCAGGTCAATCCAGTGGCTTTCAGGCTCCGGTTACCGAACCACATGAAGCTGCACCCAGTTTTTCACAGGTCGTTGCTGTCACCGTATAGAGGAGACAGTGAGGGGAGGGTCACTAGGGGACCAGCAAGGGAGGAGAAGGAACACAGCTACCATGTAGCGGAGATCCTCGATTCCAGGTGGAAGGGAGATCAAGTAGAGTATTTGGTAATGTGGGAAGGGGAACCGGAGTCGGAAAACACCTGGGTTAGGGCAGAGGATGTCAATGACGAGGTTTTAATAGAGACTTTTCATCAGAGGTTCCCACGTAAACCTCAGCCTGTAGCGAGGTTCCGAAGGGAATACTTTGCCACCACCGACGAGGAAGAGGAGTTGGAGGGGTTCCCAGATTCTGAAGAGGAGGAGGATTCAGCTGGCCAGGACGACGATCGATGGAGAGAATTGTTCGAGACGTCAGAAGATGAGGAAGATTCGTTTCGGGGTTTTAGCCCTTCACCTCCCAGGGGGGAGGAATTGGGAGGGGGTGAGGGGGGCCCTGGAGGGGAGGTGGATGTCAGGGAACTGCCATCAGAGCATCAGGTGGTGGAGGGACTCAGGCAGGATGAAAGAGACTCAACTGCTGAAGCAGGGACCAGCAGGGGGAGGAGTGGGTCTCTGAGGGAATGCGAGCAGGAGGGAGGGCTCAGGGAGGCTTCCAGCGAGAACAGTGGGGAGGTATCGGAGTCTCCCATAGGGAGACCCACACCTCGCAGGAAACTGTCACGCCGTGAGTCCAGGAGACGCGTTTCCGTTAAGGAACTTCTTTGCTGGAAACGCTTCCGCAGACAGCCACTGTCGGACTCTACTAGTGACTAGAGCAGACATGTCTGAGGAGCTCCGTCACACACGGAGGTTTGTGGGGTCGCACAAACTCTGAGGGAGCACGTTTTCACGCACAAGCAGCTAATCAAACCCTCACATTTATAATTCACCAAAATTGAAAATAATAATAATGAACAAATTCCTATGCCCTACAAATAACCCAGAGATGTATTTTAAATAAAAGGACACATTCTACTCATGTAAAAACACACTGATTCCTGGACCGTCTGCAGGCTGGATTTAGAAGGCTATTTGGCTGGATCCGGCCCCCAGGCCTTAGTCTGCCCACCCATGGACTAGACCCAGAAGTTATCTCCCTCCCGTCTGATGGTTTACAAAATTAAACTTTACATCTTTACATTTCACTTCATTTCCTATCCTTGTTATATCATTACCTAAAATATTATATTACTCAACCTGAAGAGGTAGCAATTCCATCCTACAAGTCTTCAAATAACCCTGCTAATGATGTTAATTGCTTACAGTTGTCTTTCAGATATAATATAAATTTGTTCCAATCCTTTTGGAATGCTTGGTCTCGCTGGTTCCGCATTCCTCCCGTCAGTTTTGCCAGTTCTGCAAAGTCCATCAGCTTCATCTTCCACTCCTCTTTTGTTGGTAACTCCTGTTGTTTCCATCTTTGGGCTAACAAAATTCTTGCCGCAGTTGTTGCATATAAGAACTTTTTTTTTAATCTTGTCTCGGTATCTATCTACCCACTATACCCAATAAAAAAGCTTCTGGTTTTTTTAAAACAAAAGTGGTTTTAAACATTTTCTTTAACTCATTATATATCATTTCCCAGAAAGCTTTACTTCTTTACATGTCTACCACATATGGTCAAAAGTATCTTCCTCTTCCTTACATTTCCAACATTCATTTTTTGTTCTGTACATTTTGGCTAGTTTAACTGGTGTTAAATACCACCTATCCATCATTTTCATAAATTTTTCTTTAAGCGTACTGCATGTTGTAAAGTTAATACGTTCATTCCATAACCTCTCCCATTCTTCTAATTGTATATTATGTCCAATATATTTAGCCCAACATATCATTACCAGTTGGGATTAAGATCACTGGAAGAAATATCAACAACCTCAGATATGCAGATGATACAACCTTGATGGCAGAAAGTGAAGAGGAATTAAAGAACCTTTTAATGAGGGTGAAAGAGGAGAGCGCAAAATATGGTCTGAAGCTCAACATCAAAAAAACGAAGATCATGGCCACTGGGCCCATCACCTCATGGCAAATAGAAGGGGAAGAAATGGAGGCAGTGAGAGATTTTACTTTCATAGAATCATAGAATCATAGAGTTGGAATAGACCACAAGAGCCATCGAGTCCAATCCCCTGCCAAGCAGGAAACACCATCAGAGCACTCCTGACATATGGTTGTCAAGCCTCTGCTTAAAGACGTCCAAAGAAGGAGACTCCACCACACTCCTTGGCAGCAATTTCCACTGTCGAACAGCTCTTACTGTCAGGAAGTTCTTCCTAATGTTTAGGTGGAATCTTCTTTCTTGTAGTTTGGATCCATTGCTCCGTGTCCACTTCTCTGGAGCAGCAGAAAACAACCTTTCTCCCTCTTCTATATGACATCCTTTTATATATTTGAACATGGCTATAATATCACCCCTTACCCTCCTCTTCTCCAGGCTAAACATGCCCAGCTCCCTTAGCCGTTCCTCATAAGGCATCGTTTCCAGGCCTTTGACCATTTTGGTTGCCCTCCTCTGGACAAGTTCCAGTTTGTCAGTGTCCTTCTTGAGCTCCATGATCACTGCAGATGGTGACAGCACTCACAAAATTTAAAGACGCCTGCTCCTTGGGAGAAAGGCGATGGCAAACCTAAACAGCATCTTAAAAAGCAGAGATATCACCTTGCCAACAAAGGTCCGTATAGTTAAAGCCATGGTTTTCCCTGTAGTGGTGTATGGAAGTGAGAGCTGGACCATCAAGAAGGCTGATCGCCAAAGAATTGATGCTTTTGAATTATGGTGCTGGAGGAGACTCTTGAGAGTCCCATGGACTGCAAGAAGATCAAACGTATCCATTCTTAAGGAAATCAGCCCTGAGTGCTCACTGGAAGGACAGATCGTGAAGCTGAGGCTCCAATACTTTGGCCACCTCATGAGAAGAGAAGACTCCCTGGAAAAGACCCTGATGTTGGGAAAGATGGAGGGCACAAGGAGAAGGGGACGACAGAGGACGAGATGGTTGGACAGTGTCCTCGAAGCTACAAACATGAGTCTGACCAAACTGCAGGAGGCAGTGGAAGACAGGAGTGTCTGGCATGCTCTGGTCCATGGGGTCACGAAGAGTCGGACATGACTAAATGACTAAACAACAAAAGTATTGGGGGCTTTAAAGCCCTATACAGACCCTCATACCTACGGGACCGCCTCTCCTGGTATGTCCCACGGAGGACCTTACGGTCTTCAAACAAAAACATCTTGGAGGTCCTGGGCACAGGGAGCTTAGGCTGGCCTCAACCAGAGCCAGGGCTTTTTCGGCCATGGCCCCGATCTGGTGGAACGCTCTGTCACAAGAGACTAGGGCTCTGTGGGACTTGACATCTTTCCGCAGGGTCTGCAAGACAGAACTGTTCCACCAGGTCTTTGGCCAAGGCACAGTCTGACCCCCTCCTTTGGTAATCCTCAAAGAATTCTAGCCCAGTGGTTGCCATTAATTTGATTCTGAATTGATTTTAGAATGTATTTCAATTAATAGATTGCGATTTTATGTAAACTGTGTTACTTTTACTGTTGTTCGCCGCTCTGAGCCTGGCTTCGGCTGGGGAGGGCGGGATATAAATTATTATTATTATTATTATTATTATTTATTGGTTTGGGAAAATAAATGACTAAGGGAGAGTACGTTAGCCACTTTGCAGGATTCTGAATCGTGTGCAGAAAACGACACACACAGGTCACAGTCACGCAAGACATTTAATGCACTGTCATGCCACTTTAAAGAGTCACGGCTTTCCCCAAGGGATTCTGGGAGCTGCAGGTTGTAGGCCAGAAAACAGGGAATTCTGGGAGTTGTAGTTTGTTAAGGTTGCTGAGAGTTGCAAGGAGGCCCCCATTTCCCCCCACATAACTACAATTCCCAGAGTTCCCCAGAAAGGGGCCAGGGAGGCAGCAGCTAATGCCTGTTGACCATTGAGGCACTGCCCTCCAAGTGGGACCTCCGACTAGCTCATTCAAAGTTTCACTCTTTGGCGGGAAGGTTGCTCCTTAATACCGCCGTTGGAGGGGACTTCCCCCAAAATGGCCGACAGGTGAGTGTGCTCTGACCACTGGGGATGAAGGTGGAGGAGCGCGAGGGGTTGCAACTGTCATCCTCTGTGGAAATGGTGAGCGGCCACTCTGGGAACATCTTCCCGGCCATTGTTGAAAAACAGATGGTGATCTAGCATGGGTGGTAGGATCTGTCAGCAAGCATCTCCATTCTTAGGAACAAAATCCTCTCCTTCTCTCCCTTTTTCTTGGCATTTCAAGGAATAATCAATAAATATAATAACATTTTCAGTTCAGCATTGATAAAACGTAACCACCTGCCCAGCTGTAGCTGCTGATCTCTTTAGAAATGAGGGTAAAAGGAGAGGATTAAGGAGTATCTAGAGAACATCAAAAAGCTTCAAGTAATTGTCTTTTTTCAGGAAAAGAGAGTCAATACTAGGATGACAGTATACTGGAATCTGGCCTGTAAAGATTCCCCCCTCCACCTTTCCATAATGTGGTAATGCTTAGTCAATAGTGACAAGATGACTCACGTTTGTAGGCCAGAAAACAAACAAAGGGAAATCAATCTTCTATTAGACTATTTCCTTCATTGGATACATTGCATGCATTGCCAGCCTGATTCTTCAGCAATTTAGAAATTAAAGCAACTGTGGGATACAAGAACAGCAAATTAAATCTCTGCCTCAGGACAAGCACCTTAAGCTTGGGGCATTGCTGGACTTTTGCTATTCAGGTTGCAGCGCACAGTTAAACTGTGGAACTCATCCTTGCAGGAGGTAGCGATGGCCACCAAGTATAATAATAATAATAATAATAATAATAATAATAATAATAATAATAATTTATACCCCACCCATCTGGCTGGGCTTCCCCAGCCACTCTGGGTGGCTTCCAACAAAATATTAAAATACTGTGATACATCAAACATTAAAAGCTTCCCTAAAAGGGCTGCCTTCAGATGTCTTCTAAAAGTCTGGTAGTTGTTGTTCTCTTTGACATCTGGTGGGAGGGTGTTCCACAGGGAGGGCACCACTACCCAGAAGGCCCTCTGCCTGATTGCCTGTTACTTGGCTTCTCGCAGTGAGGGAACCACCAGAAGGCCCTCGGTGCTGGACCTCAGTGTCCGGGTTGAACGATGGGGGTGGAGACGCTCCTTCAGGTATACTGGACCGAGGCCGTTTAGGGCTTTAAAGGTCAGCACCAATACTTTGAATTGTGCTCGGAAACTTACTGGGAGCCAATGTAGGTCTTTCAAGACTGGTGTTATATGGTCTTGGTGTTGGCTTTTTGCAGTGTAGTGACGCTGCAGAGAGCTTGCTGGGGAGATCATGCATTAAAAAGAAAGGACTCAAAAATAACTTAAAGAAGGTTTTAATAAGAAAAACAAAAACTCCATTTACACTAAATACATTAACAAACAAACATGACCCAACCACCAACCCATCCCCCAGGGTAATGGGAGAGCTAGGTGCTGCTCCTTATATACTCTACCCAGATGCTGACACACCTTAATCAAATACAACTCAGCAGCACCTGCTATGTTTCACAGCTGTAAAGCTGGGTCTCGTTATCTTGCTCTGGCCCTTGCTCCGGCCCCTTAAAGACATACACATGGAGTGGAACAATGATGAACCTTTACATTTAAAGAAACCATTCAACACTCGGCAGCCGCTCCCAGTCACCACTCTGGCTGCCGCGTTCTGGATTAGTTGTAGTTTCCGGGTCACCTTCAAAGGTAGCCCCACAAAAAGCGCATTGCAGTAGTCCAAGTGAGAGATAACTAGAGCATGCACCACTCTGGCAAGACAGTCCGCGGGCAGGTAGGGTCTCAGCCTGCGTACCAGATGGAGCTGGTAAACAGCTGCCCTGGACACAGAATTGACCTGCGCCTCCATGGACAGCTGTGAGTTTAGAATGACTCCCAGGCTGCGCACCTGGTCCTTCAGGGGCACAGTTACCTCATTCAGAACCAGGGAGTCCTCCACACCCACCCGCCTCCTATCCCCCCAAAACAGTACTTCTGTCTTGTCAGGATTCAACCTCAATCTGTTATAATAATAATAATAATAATAATTTATTATTTGTACCCCGCCCATCTGGCTGGGTTTCCCCAGCCACTCTGGGCGGCTTCCACAGAAACAAAAAAACACTAAAATATCATACATTAAAAGCTTCCCTGAATAGGGCCGCCTTAAGATGTCTTCTGAATGTCAGGTAGTTGTCCATCACCTTGACATCCGGTGGGAGGGCATTCCACAGGGCGGGCGCCACCACCGAGAAGGCCCTCTGCCTGGTTCCCTGTAGCTTCGCTTCTCGCAATGAGGGAACCGCCAGAAGGCCCTCAGCGCTGGACCTCAGTGTCCGGGCAGAACGATGGGGGTGGAGATGCTCCTTCAGGTATACTGGGCCGAAGCCGTTTAGGGCTTTAAAGGTCAACACCAGCACTTTGAATTGTGCTCGGAAACGTACTGGGAGCCAATGTAGGTCTTTCAAGACCGGTGTTATGTGGTCTCGGCGGCCGCCCCCAGTCACCAGTCTAGCTGCCGCATTCTGGATTAGCTGTAGTTTCCGAGTCCCCTTCAAAGGTAGCCCCACGTAGAGCGCATTGCAGTAGTCCAAGCGGGAGATAACTAGAGCGTGCACCACTCTGGCCAGACAGTCAGCGGGCAGGTAGGGTCTCAGCCTGCGTACCAGGTGGAGTTGGTAGACAGCTGCCCTGGGTACTGAATTGACCTGCGCCTCCATGGACAGCTGTGAGTCCAAAATGACTCCCAGGCTACGCACCTGGTCCTTCAGGGGCACAGTTACCCTATTCAGGACCAGGGAGTCCTCCACACCAGCCCGCCCCCTGTCCCCCAAAAACAGTACTTCTGTCTTGTCAGGATTCAACTTCAATCCATTAGCCGCCATCCATCCTCCAACTGCCTCCAGACACTCACACAGGACCTTCACCGCCTTCACTGGTTCTGATTTGAAAGAGAGGTAGAGCTCTTTCAGTTACAATCATAGTGGTTCCATTACATACAGCAATACCCTTATTGGTTTCAGTAAGGCACATAAGCATATCGATTCCAATTTTAAAAGTTTGCAGGCATAACTGTTTCATTATCAACTATATCACCCGTAAGACTCACCATCAAATACTAATTTACCTTATTCACCATACAGCTTTACATGTGCAGTTTGTCCAGTGAACATAGTCTTTTAAATAAGCTGGGTGCTTGGAAACCCTGCCGGACTGCTGAGGGCCAGTACCAGAGTCTGGGTGGCCGCCCGATTCTGGCTGCGACTGGTGCGACCAATTGTGGCGTTGAGCCCGAGTTCCCTGGCTCCGCTGCTCTCAATGGAACCGCTGCGAGCGGACTCGGTGGACGGTCAGGCACGGCAGTGGTCCGAGTCTCTGGAGAGCCAGGCAGACCCACCGAAACGGCTTGGCTTGGCTCCATGCCCGCTGTTTGTGAGGAAGATGTAGGTGGAACCTCGCCTTCCATTAGTGACTGCTCCTAAGCTGGGGGCACAGTGGTAGTGTCCAAATTCCCAACCCTGTGCCTTAGCTGGTCTATATGCCAGTGCTACAAGCGTCCATTCTCGAGGGCCACCTGGTACAAACAGGGCCCTGTAACTCCTACTACCGTGGCCGGCACCCAAGGAATGTCCCCCACAAGAGGGCGAGATGAATTCATGGAGGAGGGGGCTGTTGGGGGATCCTACCCACAATGGCTATGCTCTTTGTCCATAGCTGGAGGCAGGAATACATCTGAATAACAGTTGTGGGAATCCACAGGTATAGAGCGAAAAATACGGTAGGTTATGTCTACACATATGTCTACACTCTTGAGAGTCCCATGGACTGCAGGAAGATCAAACCTCTCCATTCTGAAGGAAATCAGCCCTGAGCGCTCACTGGAAGGACAGATCGTGAAGCTGAGGCTCCAATACTTTGGCCACCTCATGAGAAGAGAAGACTCCCTGGAAAAGACCCTGATGTTGGGAAAGATGGAGGGCACAAGGAGAAGGGGACGACAGAGAATGAGATGGTTGGATGGTGTTCATGAAGCTACTAGCATGAGTTTGATCAAACTGCGGGAGGCAGTGGAGGACAGAAGTGCCTGGCGTGCTCTGGTCCATGGGGTCACGAAGAGTCGGACACGACTAAACGACTAAACAACAACAACAAATGTCTACACATTTGAAAGCACATGGCTTCCCCCAAAGAATCCTGGGACCTGTGCTGGGAATTGTAGCACTGTGCCCCTGAAGGGGGGCTAGTTGGGGTGTGTGCCATCCTCAGACTTACCTGGACTGAACCTGGGACCATTTGCAAGCAAAGAACTGATCCATTGGTTGATTGCATTTGTAGCCCGCCTTTCATCCAAGGAGTTCATGATGCTCTCGCTCCTATTTTACCCTAAATCTACCTTGTGAGGTAGATTAGGTGATGTAATAGAGGCCAGCCCAAACTTTCCAACTGAGGTTCATGACTGAGTGGGGACTTGAATCTGGATCTCTGCAGCCCCCAAACCAAAAAATATAATCCAGAAACAATGGAAATGTTTAAATGATTATTTATGTAGACAAGGATTAAGTGTAAGGTATTGGTTGTGTTTAGAATAGATTTATGAAAGATTTAGAAAACTTATTGATTAGAATATTTGTATGAGATTGTATGGGAAAAATACGGAATAACAGATACAAATTTGCTTAAAATGTATATAAAAAGTGCAGTGTAAACGATGGAAGTCAATCAATGAAATTTTATTATTGAGATATTCTTCCAATTTTTCTTCTTATTTTTTCGTTTTCTTTTTCTTTTCTTCCTTTTTCCTTTTTTGTTGTTTTTTATATATGTGTGCTTATCTGAAAAATATATGTATGTATTTGTATGTATTTTGCTTGTATTTTGTAATAATTATTTTAAATAAAATTTAACTTATATAAAAAAAGAATCTGGATCTCTGCAGTCCTAGTACAACACTTTAAGCACTACACTATACCACACTGCTTCCCTATCAATGAGTTATGGCCCTCTTCTTAAATAATCCTCCGCTTTTATTTCCCTTAAAGAAATACATTGTTGAAGATATAGAATATATTATTTTAAGAGAGGGAAGGAGATGGAGACTTTATGGCTCTCTGCTACTTACTGCTACAGTTTTTAAGCATGGTTCTGGAAAATATGCATTAAAGATTATATTTTATTTAATGGTTTGACTGCATTACGCCAGGAAATATGCTAATGCTTCCTTCAGATATACAAACTGTATCAAAGTGCGGCTTTTATTGCAAAATTTTCATATTACACACAGGGGGAAATATACAGCCTTAGTGCTATCGCACAATAAACATACTTTGCTGATATGCAATCTCTGGGGCTTATGTTTGTGCACTTGTAGGACATGTGCTACATTCATGCTTGGTGGTGGGGGTAGTTTTGTTCGAGTTGGAGATTATTTTATGCACAACACTCAATGGCATTCTCTAGATTTCGTTCGTTGGAGCTTCTACGTTGTACCTTAGTGATAGTGGCAATCTAGCTCTCATTGTGCAACTGATACAGAACTTCAATGCAATCCCATCTAATGTTGTGCACATAAATCTCCTGTTACCATAATGTCACACAATGTGGCAGAGCGGCTTGAAATACATGCCGAAATCTATATATATCCGAGGAATGCATTTGCAAAGGTTTATCTTCTTCTCTGCTGGCTTGGCAGCCATCCAAGATGGATGAAGGACACCCGTCTTTCAGAACGGAAGTGCTCTTCAATGGGACTCCGACGTGTGTTTGCATCCGATAGCTGACATTGTTAGAGGAAGATAAACAGTGAGAATAGAGGCTTAATAACGGGTATTAATTAGTGACAGCAACTGCAGCCTTCTTTATGCTAACTGGGAAATGGTACTAGTGAAAAAGGCTGGCTTTTTAAATGGAGAGTTGATGGTTCTTAACCCCTCCTCCTTTAAATGAAAGGGCGTACATCTAAGAAGATGCAAATCTTTTTCATTAATGGGGGATGATCTATGTATTCCTGTGAGGAGGAGGAGGAGGGCTTTATGTCTTCTTGAGATAATATTGTCTTATTTGTCAGGCAATTTGGAGGAAAAGAAACGCCCTCTGTTAGCATATCAAAAGCCGGTCTAAAATCGTGACTGTAATAATAGCATCAATTGTCCTCCTCCCTGCCAGCAGGGGGAGCTCCCAGTATTACTGCGCAATTGAAACGGCTGACAAGCCAACAGAGGATGCTGGTCTGCAGTGAGAAAAGTCCCTTCATATCAGATTCCCTTCACACAGCTACACTTTCCAGAGTTCCTTGTGAAGAGGGATTGATTGTTAAACCACTCTGGTAATTGTAGCTCTGGGAGGGGAACAGGGGTCTGCTAACAATTCTCAGCAAGCTACAGCTCCCAGAATTCTTTGGGGGAAACCCATGACTGCTTAAAGTAGTATCACACTATTTACAATGTACAAGATACAGCTTGAGCAGACAAAGCGTCTTCTTCCTAAAATGAGAGCACATGTTGCGGTGGGGTCTGCCAGGCCAACCCTCTGTTGCCAGGCAGGTTAATGTTTATTGCCTGAAGCAACGATTGGCTGACTGGGTTGCTGGGGCAAATTGATTGTTGTAAATTGGGTGGGTGGGACCAAAGGCTTTAAATATTGGGGCACATTGCTTTTGCTTTCTCTTTCGCTGAGTGCATTGGATCACCCGCCCGCCCTGTGATCCGGTTGACCTTGCTATGCTTGTCATGGGGAGGTCTGCCATTGGGGCAGGGGCCTGGTAGGAATTTTATCCATTTGGCTGATTGGCTGATGCCACTTGGTTTTTGCCTACTACTTAGCAATTCGTCACAACTTGTAAGGTTGTGGTTAGGCATTGGTTATAAAAATTGGTGGTGGAGGGGTCAGGATAGGCTGTGCCTGCCCCTCCAATGGTGCTGGAAGGGAATTCCATTAAAGGAATCCTGGGGATTGCCATGATTTTGTCCAATCCCTGAAATGGGACCAGGGCCGGCAAGCATTGGGGAGTTGGTTGGGTGAGCGGTGAGGGACTGTTGCTCAGCTCAACTGATCCCCAACATTGTTTTCCCTTCACTGGCTTCCGAGGGAGTTTGGATAGTCAGTTCTGTCCCAGACGGGAGGACAGATAGTCATAACCAATGCCTGAGCAACCACTCACAGATTATGTACTTTAATAAAGTTGTGGCCAAAATAGTGCCCTAAACTAAAATTACGTGTGATTTGTGAATTATTTGAGGGGTGGCTTGGGGACCTCCACATGCAACAGCGAAGTCCTAGTTGTGGCTGGAAATCAATCAGGCACACACATTGCATAAAAGATGTGCAATCTTCTAAACAACTTTCACATTTTCTTCTTCTTTTTCTGCCCGCTGCTGATTATGTTTTCAGTTGGTGGAATCTCAGCCCACAATTTATGGAGAGTTCTTGATTCCATCCCCTGCCCCACAGTTGGATTTCCACATCAAATTTTGCAAGCAGAAGTCACAAATTGGAAGAGAACTTTGCTTCTGGATTTCTATGCTGAACGTCAGTCGCAGTTAAGGAATGCAAATCTCATCTTCAAACATTCTTCTGTGTTCTAAATACCTCCCCCTGCCCTGCTAAAACTACAGGCAATTATTATGATCCTCATCTTTAATACCCAGAGCTTTCTTCCCCAAACCCATGGCACGCAGTTTGATTGTCTCATAAACAAGATTACAGATGAAACAGAAGCAAATATTCATCTATCATCTCCCGAGAGGAGATAGGGAAAAGCTGGCATTCAGATTCATTGTCAGTGGTTGATTGCTGAGATTTTATGAACTCATCTATCTCCTTCTCTCCATCTCTTACAGTACAATTTAAAATAATCTACAATGTAAAACTCATCCCTTGCAATCAGCTTGCTGATATGGCGTCACTAGGCAGAAGATCTTAAAGGTGTCATTCTCAGTTATATTTACTTATTCAAGCCTGCCTGAGGAATTTGATTCTTTGCAGATTCTGATACCTGGTATCCTCATCTAATGTGTGGATCGTAACCTAGTTATCCATTAGCTTTCACACTTCCCAAATGTTCCACTGTAGTTGCAGGCTTTCAAAATATGTTTTGAAATGTATTTTTAAATGTGCATGTAAATGCTTTGTGTTGAAGGGGTTATTGTTTTGCTGTTTCTGCACCAACTATTTATTTGTGCTTTCATCTTGCATTTTTGTCTTGTGAACTGCCCTGAAATCTTTCGATGAGTGGTGGTATATCAATCAATCAATCAATCAATCAACCAACCAACCAACCAACCAACCAAACAAACAAACAAACAAACAACAGCAACAACAAAACAGATTAATGCAGAGAAGAGAAATAGTCTGATTTGACTATGCCTAGTTATAGTCATAGCCATAGCCATAGCCATAGCCATAGCCATAGCCATAGCCATAGCGGGCCTTTCAAAATCAAGGGAAATGGAGATTAGCCAAAAGGATGTTGTATAATACGGGCATGACTGAACCACTTCAGAAAGGATTGGGAGGACTGTAAGTGTGAAGTCATCCCCGCATCAATAGCCTGTCCCCAGCAGGTGGAAAACTTGCATATCAGAAAGAAAAGTAGACTAGAAGTCTTCTCTCTCTCCTTGTCTTTCTCTCTCCATCCAGAGCCACATCTAAAATGGACTGTCTGACATTTCTAACATTTTCTGTATATAAACTGAAGCATTGCTGTCTCCAACCATGGAGGCAGATTATAGCCATTGTAGCTAGTAGCCACCAATGCCTTTCTCCTCCGTGGATTGTCTGTCTTGAATCTTCTAACATTAACCTTCCTTGCATGTCCATGGGTTTTCGTGTGATGAGAGAGGAAGAGAAGCTTTTGCATGACCAGGCGGCAACAGCAGCCCCAGCCCCCAGGGATCATAAGGGCGGAATAAAGACTCTGACAACATTATAAGGAATTAAATTAGGCCACAACTTTATTAAACTTCCGAATGTAGGAAGACCTTGGCTTACGCCTTGGACGTGTACCTCTCCCAGACCCCCAGCCAGGGGGAACTGGGGCTCATCAGGGTAAATGGGATATGGGGGTGCTCTGCGAGACATCATCATCATCATCATCATTTATTATTTGTACCCCGCCCATCTGGCTGGGTTTCCCCTGCCACTCTGGGCGGCTTCCACAAAGATAAAAAATACACTAAGATGTCCCACATTAAAAACTTCCCTGAACAGGGCTGCCTTAAGATGTCTTCTGAATGTCTGGTAGTTGTTTATCTCTTTGACATCTGATGGGAGGGTGTTCCACAGGGTGGGCGCCACTACCGAGAAGGCCCTCTGCCTGGTTCCCTGTAGCTTTGCTTCTTGCAATGAGGGAACTGCCAGAAGGCCCTCGGCACTGGACCTCAGCGTCTGGGCAGAATGATGGGGGTGGAGACGCTCCTTCAGGTATACTGGGCCGAGGCTGTTTAGGGCTTTAAAGGTAAGCATAACAGACAGCCAAGCCCATATTCCCACACGCAGGTAGTTCACTGACAACCTTTCAGTGTATAGCCAGTGACACTCATATATATAATCCCTTTAAGAGGAGGACCCTGGAATCGCCACCACAGGGGGGTGAGTCACCACTTCACTCCCCTCCCCATAGGGAAGAAAAGACTAAAGGATTCCACCCAAGGGCATAACCGCCCAAGTTGTGATGAATTGCTACGGGGAAGACAAAACCTGCCAATGCAGGGGGGGAAATTCCCGGTCCTTCAACAGCAACCAGTCAAAGACCATAGCAGCGCCCGCTAAACAGGAAGAAAAAGTTAACCTGCAAAAAAGAAAACATTAAACCAAGGGAGGGGAGGGGGGTGAATCTCCAGAGCCGACTGCCTGGCTGTTGTCGGCTCCACCCCCTTTTTATAAATGGGGCTGGCCCCACCTCCCAGCAAGAAACTTGATTACTGAGGTTGGGCGTGAACCTCCAAATAACAACACTGAGAGGCAGGTCAGTCCCTGTTTGCCAGTAAGTTCCCTGGGAATTGTAGCCCCACGCGCGATCCCGCAAAGGGCACCCACAATGGAAAGTGTGAGTGCTCCTTATCTACCCAGCTTCTCCCTGCCATTCATCATTTCACACACTTCTACAGTGGTACCTCGGGTTACATACGCTTCAGGTTACAGACTCTGCTAACCCAGAAATAGTGCTTCAGGTTAAGATCTTTGCTTCAGGGTGAGAACAGAATTCGTGTCCGGTGGTGCAGCGGCAGCAGTAGGTCCCATTAGCTAAAGTGGTGCTTCAGGTTAAGAACAGCTAAGGGAGCTGGGCATGTTTAGCCTGGAGAAGAGGAGGTTAAGGGGTGATATGATAGCCATGTTCAAATATATAAAAGGATGTCACATAGAGGAGGGAGAAAGGTTGTTTTCTGCTGCTCCAGAGAAGCGGACACGGAGCAATGGATCCAAACTACAAGAAAGAAGATTCCACCTAAACATTAGGAAGAACTTCCTGACAGTAAGAGCTGTTTGACAGTGGAATTTGCTGCCAAGGAGTGTGGTGGAGTCTCCTACTTTGGAGGTCTTTAAGCAGAGGCTTGACAACCATATGTCAGGAGTGCTCTGATGGTGTTTCATGCTTGGCAGGGGGTTGGACTCAATGGCCCTTGTGGTCTCTTCCAACTCTATGATTCTATGATTCTAACAGTTTCAGGTTAAGAACGGACTTCCGGAACAAATTCCCAGGGAACTTAACCCGAGGTAGCACTGTATTTGTTTCTCTGTTGGTCATCTCAAAACTGGTTTTGCTTTGAACTCCTCTTTCCTCCAAGTCTTCTTGGTGTTTGATTTCTCCCGCTGTTTCCCATAGTCAGCCTACTGCCAAGGCAAATCACTTTGTATCCATGTCTTCTGGGAACAAAGCCAATCCACAGCACAAGAAGATCTTCTCCCCCTTCGAAGTCTATAAATTCCCTTCTCATATACGAGCCCAAAGTAGCCAGGCTTTTGCACCTCATGGAGGTGTAGAGGGCCCCCAGATCTTGGGAAATTTGTGTGGGTGACTTGTAGGGCATAGCTGTCAACATTTCCCTTCTTCTGAATAGGATTCCCCGCAAGAAAAGGGAAAAGTTGACAGCTATGTTGTAGGGTGTGACCATTGGGGAGAACAGAAAAAAAAACCCAATGCAGAAGTAATATACAGTCTGAAGATCTTTGGACCCAGACCCAGCCAAGCAAGTTTGGGAAAGATTGAGTGCTGTGCCAGCAGAGAAAATATGAACATCTTTGTCTGTTGACAGGAATAAAATGTAACTTGTCACACGGCTGATATCCTGTATTGATGGCCCTTTGTAAGATACACAGATGCTACTGAGTCAGATACATAAATATTGATGGGATCACGGAGTGTTTCCTAGCTGTCTTATGATTCCCCCCCCCTTTCTTGATAAAAAAAGAGGTAATTGTCTTCAGGGTTGAGAAATCTGAAAGCAGCTCTAGGTTTGCCACCTGGCAAACTGTGAGTGGAGAGTTTGTCAAGCCGTTTGGTAGGGGGCAAAACGAAGAGGAGACCATCAGGGAACACTTTTGTAGAACTTTAACCACAGGCATCCTCTAGTCATACTGGCGTGGATTCAACTGGCCTGGCACACTGAGCCAGTGCCATGAGTGTAATAGGACTTCCCCACCTTTTTGCCTAAATCTACTCAAGAGAAAACCCAGAACAGCATGTGAGAGGAGGGAAGGGGAGACAGTTCCATTTGGTAATAAGAAATGCTTGCACTGACAGAATGATCAGAAGAGCACAACGCTGATGTCTTCCCAAGTTTGTTTGTGCTTTTTGTTTTATTATTATTTTAGTTATTCAACAAGTCATGGATTGTTATTGTTTAGTCAATGACCCCATGGACCAGAGCACGCCAGGCACTCCTGTCTTCCAGTGCCTCCCGCAGTTTGCTCAAACTCATGCTGGTAGCTTTGAGAACACTGTCCAACCATCTCATCCTCTGTCGTCCCCTTCTCCTTGTGCCCTCAATCTTACCCAACATCAGAGTTTTTTTCCAGAGAGTCTTCTCTTCTCAGAGAAGTCATGGATAAAGGTAAAGGTAAAGGGACCCCTGACCATTAGGTCCAGTTGTGGCCTACTCTGGGGTTGCGGCGTTCATCTTGCTTTATTGGCCGAGGGAGCCGGCGTACAGCTTCCGGGTCATGTGGCCAGCATGACTAAGCTGCTTCTGGCGAACCAGAGCAGCACATGGAAACACCGTTTACCTTCCCGCTGGAGGGGTACCTATTTATCTACTTGCACTTTGACATGCTTTCGAACTGCTAGGTTGGCAGGAGCAGGGACTGAGCAACAGGAGCTCACCCCGTCAAGGGGATTCGAATCGCCGACCTTCTGATCGGCAAGTCCTAGGCTCTCTGGTTTAACCCATGGCGCCACCTTGTCATGGATACATGATGATAAATATTCAGACTCATCGGAATGTAAATGGGCTTTGATTTTCTGCCACAAAAGTGACTCTTTCTGCTGCATAGATTAGTGGTGGAGAGGCCAAAGACTGGACTCCCTTGTGGACAACCTTCCCCATGGCACTGGTGGGCGGGGACAGAGGCAAATATGGGTGGAGCAACAGGTATGACTGTCATCCTTCCAGCCATGCAAATGCCAGAGGTTGAAACAAAGAGAACCTTCGCTCAATTTTGCACCTGATCCTGCCCACCCTTGTGATGTGGCTCCCATAATTTTTTCCAGAAGGGAATGTGGCCCTTGACCTGAAAAAAGCTGGTGGGAGGGACAGGGCATGTGAAGGGAGGCAGTGTAAGGATTGAGAATTTGGTTTCGTCCACATTTTAAATCAAGCCAACCCGCTACATGATTCCTCAACCAATATATGGATCACGACACAGTTAATAATCAGATTGTGCACTTCTCCTAAATTTGTGAGAGAACTTTAGTTTAAAAAATGGATGGAGATGTCTATTTTATTGGGGAAATCCATGCAAAATATCAGATTTTAGGAGGAAACACATAGCGAAGCGGGTAAAAAACAGTATTTTGCAGGAGGGTGCATATAAAATGTGTGTTTTAGGGAATTCTGCATACAAAATGTGTGCCACTTAAATGCATTTTTTGTGTTTTTTAAAAAGAAAAGTCCACAGAAAATAGGATGGGATCAAACATGTGGATGAAAACATACAAGACTGACATGGAACACAAATGTGTTGAAGATCTTTCCGTTCCTCCTACCCTGCTCCTTCCCCCATGCTTTCATGAGGTTACGTGGGATGTTAAGTATACAGTAACAAAGTTTGTGTTTCTCTACCATTTTACCCCAATCAAATGACTCACAGTATTTCCTTTCTGTTCATGCCATATGCATTTAAATACCTTTCATACTATCTTGGAAGCATCTTACCAGCTGGTTCTGGTTCTATTCCGGTGCATGTTTCCTTAGCGGCAGGTAAAAAGGGCGCAATGAAAAATTAATATGCGTACAGTAAGAAAATCCATTTAAATCAGGAGTGACATGGGACCAGCAAAGCCATCTTTGTCAGTAGATGTAACTGTCCAATTCTGTGTATATGTCTTGTAGTAGAAATCAAGAGCTAGGGATAAGCTTGACAGCCCCATCCTTTCCATGTTTGGTAGGGCATAAGTACCACTGTACTCAGTTGGATTCGCAGTGCAATCCTGTACCTGCCTGGAACATCATCCCAGTGGATTGTAACTACTATTACCTGGTCAGAAATACCCCCACTTTTTAGGAAGGCGATTCAGAGGGTCATGGTGGAAGAACTGTAGCCATTATTGGTAGGAAGTGATGGTCTGAATCCATGCCAGTCTGGGTTCTGGTTGGGGGTGTGTGAATCAGCCTTGATTGCCTTTATAGAGAGAAGGGAGTGTGACCTACTCCTTTTTCTCATTATCTCATCTACTTTTGATACTATCGCCCATGGTATCCTTCTGGGCTGCTTGTGTGTGTCACTGTCCGGGTTACATGCAGTCGGAGTCCTGGCTTGGTACGTTGTGACCAGGGTAGAGGACGGGACGCAGGGATCAGCAGTCCAGGGTCAGCAGTCCAGGGGTCAGGAAGCCAAGGGTCCACGAATCAGGAAACCAGGAGTCAGGAAGCCAAGAGTCCGAGCGTCAAGAAACCAGGAGTCAGGAAGCCAAAGCACAGCTAGGTGGGTAGTGTGTTGCTGTGGCAGAGAGCCAGAGCCAGAGGGAAATGCTGGTCTTATATACGCCTCCTGGCCCTTGCCACCAGGTGCCACGAGTCTTCTGTCAAGCCTCACCTGTGCGGCCGCGCCTTGCCCTTCCAGGCCAAACTC
Source organism: Podarcis liolepis (assembly GCF_965112155.1). Classification (NCBI taxonomy): domain Eukaryota; kingdom Metazoa; phylum Chordata; class Lepidosauria; order Squamata; family Lacertidae; genus Podarcis; species Podarcis liolepis. The sequence continues at coordinate 113,650,084 of NC_139557.1, forward strand.
AGGAAGGCCCCAGTCCTGCAAGGCCCTACCAGTCACAGGGCTTGGCTCCTGCACTCTCTCCTGACAGTGTGGAGTGGGCATTGGTGGCTCTGTGCTATAGTGACTCAGTTTCTACCTCCAGGTTTGTGTCCAAAGAGTAGATTTCGTGTTTATGGAGTGCCACAAGCTGCTATTTTGTCCTTTGTGCCATTCAGAAGCACTGCTGCCTTCAGTTGTGAAGGAAGAGCATAGCCAGCCTGGCTCGTAGCCATAGCTAGCCCTCTCCTCCAGGAATTTGTGTCACCCTCTTTTAATCCCATCCAAGTTGGTGGCCATCACTGCCTTCTCAGGGAGTAGGTTTCCTAAACAGCCTCTGCCCAGTATACCTGAAGGAGCATCTCCACCCCCATCGATCAGCCCGGACACTGAGGTCCAGCTCTGAGGGCCTTCTGGTAGTTCCCTCACTGCATGAAATGAGGTTACAGGGAACCAGGCAGAGGGCTTTCTCGGTGGTGGCACCCGTCCTGTGGAACGCCCTCGCATCAGATGTCAAGGAAATAAACAACTATCTGACTTTCAGAAGACATCTGAAGGCAGCCCTGTTTAGGGAAGTTTTTAATGTTCGATGTTTTAGACACTCAGAATGGCTGGGGAAACCCAGCCAGATGGGCAGAGTATAAATAAATTATTATTATTATTATTATTATTATTATTATTATTATTATTATTATTAATAATTTGCTTTCTTCTCCTTCTCCTCCTCCTCCTCCTCCTTCTTCATATTCTCTTGGGAGCTGCCCAGAGTGACTGGGGAAACCCAGCTAGATGGGTGGGGTATAAATAAGAAGTTGTTGTTGTTGTTGTGTGAAGAAGTCATTTTTTTCATCTGTCCTGAATCTTCCGACAATCAGCTTCATCAGATCTCCACAATTTCTAGTGTCATGAGAGAAGGAGAATAATTTTTCTCGATCCGCTTTCACCATGTCATCCACAGTTTATCATGTCACCTCCAACTCACCTTTCCTCTAAACTAAAAAGTCCCAAACACTGCAACCATTCCTCATAGGGTAGTCTCTCCACCCCCTAGAATTATAGGGAAAGTGGCTGACCTTGAGCCTACCACCTCCTTAGATACTTCATTGCTCCCTTGGACAGCTCTCTCCGTCAGAACGTTCTTCCTGATGTTTAGTTAGAATCTATTTTCTTGTAACTTGAATATATTGGTTGGGTTCCTACCATTTGCAGTGGCAGAAAATAAGCCTGCTCCATCTTCCATGTGACAACCCTTCAGATGCCTGCAGACAGCTGATGTGTTTTGATAACGTGTTTGACATTCATCCAGTAAGGCTTTCTCAGCTAGTGCACCTACATGCTTAAAGAGCTTTCCCTGCTGAAGTTCTGCTTGTCTTGTAGCAGTTCAAGGCAACTTTAACGTCAAAAACGTGCTACACAACTGATTTGGGTACAAATCAAATCCAGGAGCCATTGCTTAAACCTCCTCCTTGCAGTCTCCCTCATCACTTTGCACCACCTGTCCCCCCCCCCCCAGATACAAATCAGATCCTTTTGTGTGCATTGTCTCTGCAATTAGTTTAATTGCATAACATCCATCAAAATTTCCTCCCCTGCAACCTGTGGATGCAAGGATTTTGCCATGCTTGCCTCCCGTTCAGGACAGCTATCTGAGCCTTCTGTAGCAGCAGCAGCAACAGCAAATATTCCACAGAGGGCTCATTCACACTGCCTTTTGTGCTGTTTTTTAAGACACTAGTCCGGGATGTAGAGTCAGTGTCCAAGCTTTTATTTTTTTGTCCTGCACTTTCCTCATGAAAACCCTGTGTTTTACCACTGAATCAGAGCAAACAAGCAAAGATTGCCATTTGCTTGGATTCAGCAGTAAAACATGGGTTTCCCCAGGTAAAACGTCAGGACGAAACAAAAACACACACTCTGACACGTAGTTTTCAAGCGTGGACCTCTTCCTGGAAATTGTGGTGCAATTGTGGTACGTTTCCAAGCACAATTCAAAGTGTTGGTGCTGATCTTTAAAGCCCTAAACAGCCTCGGTCCAGTATACCTGAAGGAGCGTCTCCGCCCCCATCGTTCTGCCCGGATGCTGAGATCCAGCGCCGAGGATCTTCTGGCGGTTCCCTCATTGCGAGAAGTGAGGTTACAGGGAACCAGACAGAGGGCCTTCTTGGTAGTGGCGCCCACCCTATGGAACACCCTCCCTTCAGATGTGAAGGAAATAAGCAGCTATCCTATCTTTAAAAGACATCTGAAGGCAGCCCTGTTTAGGGAAATTTTTAATATTTAATGCTGTACTGTTTTTAACACTTGATTGGAAGCCGCACAGATGGGTGAGGTATAAATAATAAATTATTATTATTATTATTATTATTGTTGTTGTTGTTGTTGTTGTTGTTGTTGTTGTTGTTATTATTGTTATTATTGTTGTTATTATTGTTGTTATTATTGTTGTTATTATTGTTGTTATTATTGTTATTATTATCATTGGAAGTCTGGTTGGCCCTTCATGAGCAATAATCAGCCCGAGGCTGACAGCAGTGGCAATATTTTCATCCATTTACCAAGTTGTTGATCAAGAAGCCAAGACAGGCATTTGAAGAAGCTGAAAAGTGTCTGCTTTGTGGTGCTTGAAAGAGGGGGAAAGCCATTACCTCTGTCACAAATCACAATGCACTTCTGTTTTGTATCCGTCCCTTTGAGAAACGTATGGCCAGTTGGGAGTGTGGCAATTTGTGGCAGAAAGAAATCAGAGCAATTATTAGGATGGACAGGGGAAAAAGGTGTTGGCTTTGTGTGTATTAAGTGCCATTCTTTCCAGCAGCCTTTTGAATCCCTCTTGCTGATGTAAATTTGACAGTACTGTAGTAGAGGTGCTTTATTATTCTCTCTGGATCACTTTTTCCTGTAAAGTGAAACAACAACAGCAACCATCAGTTTTCTCCTCCGGAGGGATTGCAAGAAAGAAAGGCACCCACCGAAAAACACAAAGCCATAGAGAATTCAACCATCACTGTAAATACTTCTGACCCTTCTTCTTTGCTTTCTCCATCTTAAGTCATATGTACTTCATGTTGTGAAAGGCTCTCTGGCCCTGTGGCTCAACTGCATGCATTGAGAAGGCACACATTTCACTGTAGGAAGTTCCAAATCATTACTAGAAGGCTATGAGACTTTTTAAAGTCATCAGTTTATTAAATGTCTTTTAAATAATAAATACTGGTATACAAACCTAGACAGCATCTTAGAAAACAGAGACATCACCTTGCCAACAAAAGTCCGTATAGTTAAAGCTATGGTTTTCCCAGTAGTGATGTATGGAAGTGAGAGCTGGACCATAGAGAAGGCTGATCGCCGAAGAATTGATGCTTTTGAATTATGGTGCTGGAGGAGACTCTTGAGAGTCTGCAAAAAGACCAAACCTATCCATTCTGAAGGAAATCAGCCCTGAGTGCTCACTGGAAGGACAGATCCTGAAGCTGAGACTCCAATACTTTGGCCACCTCATGAGAAGAGAAGACTCCCTGGAAAAGACCCTGATGTTGGGAAAGATGGAGGGTACGATGAGAAGGGGACGACAGAGGATGAGATGGTTGGACAGTGTTCTCAAAGCTACCAGCATGAGTTTGAGCAAACTGCGGGAGGCAGTGGAAGACAGTAGTGCCTGGCGTGCTCTGGTCCATGGGGTAATGAAGAGTCGGGCACAACTAAATGACTAAACAACAACAACATACAAGTGGGACTCATAGAATCAGGTCATCTACTCCAACCCCCTATCTGCAATGCATGAATCACAGCTAAAGGATTCCATGGGGTCCCTTCCAACACCACAACTCTTTGGGGTGCTGTAGGCTTGATAGGGAGGCTCCAGGGGCCACACCTGACTCCTGGGCTGGTGGATCTCCACTCCTGTTCTAGGCTCTTAGCTCAGTTCAGGACTCAAGTTGAAACCCTTCACTTTTCTGCCGCGGAGACATGAGGGAATAGGAGTCACGACTCACAGAAAAGGCGCATTGGCAAAAGCATGAACAACCTATAAAAAGAAATGGAGGCCTTTGCTGGCCTTTCATCTTTGATATTTATAACTGGAGCCCTCTTAAAACATATTAGTGGCTGTGAATCTCCAAACGCCTTGTTCAGTTCTGATTTATTGACGGAGCAAGTCACAACAAAATCCCGCTATAAAAATAATGCCTGCTATATTTCATTGCTTTCTGTTCGGGCTTTCCTTCCCTTCTGCTTTATTTACCTCGATTTTTAAAATGAAGACCTGAAGGTGACTAATAATTTGAGCCAGGACATGCTGTGCTGACAACCGAAGATCAGGTCCCTGAGTCAGCATTCCGTCTGGAGGCAACAGAAGGTTTCATTTAAATAAGTAGGAGGAAGGGCAGCAATGGGGAATGACTGCTTCCTTTGTGAGAACTACCTCTCCCCATCGTGGTCAAAACAGAACACATGACCACAAATAATTTGCGGCCCAGTTTAGGGAAGTTTTTAATGTCTGACGCTGTATTGTTTTTAATATTGGGTTGGAAGCCACCCAGAGTGGCTGGGGAAACCCAGCCAGATGGGTGGGGTATAAATAATAAATAATAATAATTTGCATGCAGCCCTATAGGAGGAGTGGGCAGACTCAAGTATTTATTGACAGCAGAACTCCCACCCATGGCTGTGCCAGCCCATTGGCAAATTGCAATGACAAGGAACAACCGATATCAAACTTAAATATTTTTCAATAAACCCAAATTATTTCAGTGACAGCAATAGATAGCAGTGCAATTTGATTAGTTTTGCAATATCGTGGGGATGAGGAACCAGGTACCTTCAGATACTCCTGTAGTGCAACCTCCTAATTTTTCTTGGAGACTCCTAACACCAAGCTTGGCCTCATTGCATATGAACAAAAGAGACTGCATTGTGTGCCTGCTCATTATTTCCTCCATGGAATAAACTAAAACCTAAATGTCCTTACAATATTTCCTCTTCCCCTTCCTCAATTTGAATGATTGGCCACACAGCTCCTTAACCATAGATGGAGACCCTGCGATCCTCCAGGTGTCTCTCAGATTATAACTCCCATCACCCCTGACCATTGACTGTGAATTGAAAATGTGAATTCACAATGGGAGGAAAGTGTTCCAGTGTGAGTGCTTCCCCCAGCAGAAGTGAGGCGAGGGTACCATGGACAGCTCCCTACAGGGTTGAGGCTAGATATTTCACAAGAGCAGAGCTCAGATGTTGCTTCAGCAGCAGTCATTCTCAGGCTGAGCTTTAAGCAGGAGCTGCAACTCTGTCTCAGGGGCTAGATCTACCTTCACTGAGAGGAGTGTCTTTGTCTTAAAACCTGTGTCTTAAAACCAGCAGTTGTTGACTTTGACAAGAGTAGGAGGGACTTTAGTTGTACTGGGGCTTCTGAGTTGGATTCCTTGGAGTCAAAAGAGCACTTCTTATGGCTGGAAGGGTGCTGGCACTGTGTGCTCTTATTGTGGAAGTTCTTCCAGCTGGTGAGGTACTTTTGGGGCTGCTCCTCATCCCACGCTGAATTTCCAGCCTCATTCCCTGAAAAAGATAAAGTCTGACATCAGGGACATAACAAAAAGCTCTCATTACAGTGGTACCTCACTTTAAGAACTTAATTTCTTCTAGAGGTCCGGTCTTAACCTGAAACTGTTCTTAACCTGAGGTACCACTTTAGCTAATGGGGCCTCCCACTGCTGCCGAACCACCGTTGTGTGATTTCTGTTCTCATCCTGAAGCAAAGTTCTTAACCCAAGGTACTATTTCTGGGTTGGCGGAGTCTGTAACCTGAAGCGTCTGTAACCTGAAGCGTCTGTAACCCGAGGTACCGCTGTAGTGTCAATGGGGGCTTTCCTTCTACTGTGAATGTTGTTCTTTAGTCGTGTCCAACTCTTTGTGACCCCATGGACGAGAGCACGCCAGGCCCTCCTGTCTTCCACTGCCTCCCGCAGTTTGGTCAAACTCATGCTGGTAGCTTTGAGAACACTATCCAACCATCTCATCCTCTGTCGTCCCCTTCTCCTTGTGCCCTCCATCTTTCCCAACATCAGGGTCTTTTCCAGGGAGTCTTCTCTTCTCATGATGTGGCCAAAGTATTGGAGCCTCAGCTTCAGGATCTGTCCTTCCAGTGAGCACTCAGGGCTGATTTCCTTAAGAATCGATAGGTTTGATCTTCTTGCAGTCCATGGGACTCTCAAGAGTCTCCTCCAGCACCATAATTCAAATAATCCACTGTGAATAGCTGTTGTTAAATTTATTCTGATCAGTGGCCAAAGGCTTAATGCCCTATGATGGTCCCTATCCAGCTCACCACCTCCTCCACATTGACTTTCTAAAAAGTCCAGATGCAAACTATGTGACAGCAGTCTCTTCACAACTGGTCCTGAACTAGTTTTGGACACTGCTTACAGAGACAGGTAACCCTGAAAAGCAGCCCAAACAATTATGTACCTAAATATATAATCAAATACTTGCTTGGATTTCTGCCCTGCTCCCGGGCTCAGCTAGCTGCTTATCTGCAGCCAACCTGACAGGATCCAGCTCTTCCCACTCTGAATCTGACACCCAACCAGCTTCAAAACACAAGTTCTTCCAACTGAAGCAGATTGCTTCTAATTTGGAAACAATCAAAGCATACCTTCCCCAATACTTAGCATCCACTCACTCTCCTCTGGCTCTCCATCCTTCATAATGATGGATAACCCATCTTCTGTTCTGTCATTCCTGACATTTGTTGCTCAGCAGCTCAGAGAAGCGAAAACAAACACCGGGAATGGCCCTTCTCACTCATCATGTGGTGCATATCTAGTGATGTGCCAATTCCCAAGAGCATTATACAGAAATTAGCTTTCAGTATGGAGAGGCTAATTGTCAGGGAGGGGAGTATACCTTGCTTCGCCTTCCATCCAAATTCTAAACTTACTCATAGGGATGTTGAGCAAGTCTGGGCATAAGGTGTTGTGACAATGTGCATTCCCACCCCCCAGGGTTAGAGATGATCTGCGGAATTCAGTTTTTGGCATTCCAGTGCAAACTGACCCAATCCACCCCTCCTGAACTAACGTGCAGATTGGAACTTAATTGTTCTTTGGATTCTCCACTTCTGCGAATTTTGTAATACTGTTGTCAGCTCAGAAAAGCAGAATGCATGGAAAATTCATATTTAAGGATGAGATATTGGGAGGAACCCAGGAAGTTTATTATTACTATTACTATTATTACTATTAATTGTTGTTGTTGTTGTTATATTTTTTATTTCCAAAACCAAAAAAGAGAAAAATTACAAACATCAAATTCAAAATTACAAACATCAAATTCAACATCCATATTCATTTTCTAACATAAAGCTATTACATAATTAACTAAATTAAAGTATACCTAATTACTCTAAACTTCTCTTTGCTGAATACAAATACAACACAGTTAAAATTTTTATGTTAAAGCTTTTATATTATAAATAATATTTCAAATTCCCCTATATCCCCTGTTCCTGGGAGGAACCCAGGAAGTTGTATTCCACTGTGTCAAACCATTGGCCCAACCAGCTTAGTGCTGTCTCCACCAGAGGTGGTTAACCTGTATCGTCCTTTGATATTCTTGGACTGCTATTCCCATAGTCCTTGATTGTTGCCCATGCTGTCTGAGACTGATGGGAGATGGTGTCCCAAAAATCTGGAGGACCACAGGTTAGACACAGTGGCGTAGCGTGGGTTGTCAGCACCTGGGGCAAGGCAAGTAATTTGCGCCCCCTAACCCGTGGATTTGCGCCCCCTAACCAGTGGATTTGCGCCCCCTAACCCTAACCCCCAGATGTTGCGCCCGGTGCGGCCAGCCCCCCCTGCACCCCCCACGCTACGCCACTGGTTAGACACCCTTCATCTACATTGACTGGCATTGACTCTTCAGGGTTCCAGAGAAGGGACTTTTCCTTCCCAGCCGTACCTGGAACCTGCATGCAAGACACGTACTCTATCACTGACCATTCCTAATATCCTCAGGCATGACTAAAAACACCACTTTGGATCCCTCCCCTGGAGTTTTTACTCATGATTCCAAACGGTCTCAGATTTATGATGATGTAGCAGAGTGCATTTTCAACGACCAACCCTGAGATGGCATGTTTGACCATCCAATGACCTCTTTAGCTATGGATACCTCTAGGGCTTCCTTTCCTTATGTGAGGGATTGCTTTTTAGGGGTACATTTGTTTTCAGGGCAGCTACTGCCTTCAGGGATCTGTTATGCAAAGCAGTTGTTGCTCAGAAGAGAGACGGCAGACCTTTTGGCATCTGGATTGTAACATGTCTGTTGCAAGAGGCAAGGGACATAATGGGAGGTGACAGATGACTGAGAGGTAAAGAATCCACTGTTGGGAGAAGAAATAAACTTACTGTGGAAGAAACTATTCCCCCCCCCCCAAGTTCCTATAAACGGTTGCTTACCACCATTGCTTCTCAGGGGACCTTCAGAACGTCTTCTGAACTGGACTAACAAATCTCCCACTGTAGGAGGAAACAAAATAACAGGGTTTTGTTGGATTTTTTTGGGGGGGTTAATATAAGTATGTAATTATAGCCCACCCTGCTTTCCAAAGGAGCCCGGGAAGGCAAACAGCAAGAGATAACATGATCAAAACATCTTTCCAATGCAGATGCAGACTGGGAAAGGTCCCAACTTAGAAGAGGAAGGTCTTCTGTAGGCACCAAAAGGACACCAAAATATTAGACTGTCTAATGTTGGGAAAGATGGAGGGCACAAGAGAAGGGGATGACAGAGGACGAGATGGTTGGATACTGTTCTCGAAGCTACCAGCATGAGTTTGACCAAACTGTGGGAGGCAGTGGAAGACAGGAGTGCCTGATGTGCTCTGGTCCATGGGGTCACGAAGAGTCGGACACGACTAAATGACTAAACAACAACAATATTTAAGGAGAGGAAATTCCAAAGGAGAGGTAACACATCACTGAAGGCTGGATTCTTATGCGGTGCATAATGAACCTCCTGATAAGGTGATATCTGTAGTATTGTTTTATAAGTATTAATACAAGTATTATATTAACACTTATAAGTATTAATATAATACAAAAGTATTTATATATAGTTTTGTAAAGTGCTTAAGGCATCCGTTTATGTGCTGGTAGCTAATTGACAGCCAGTGTATACATACACCAGATGCAAAAACATCAGGTAGGACCTGTAATGAAACGTCGTAATATCAAGTGCTCTTGTACAGGTTTCTATCCATTCCATTCCTCCATGCATTCCCTACTCCCTTCTCCTCCCCGATCCTACTGTGCATGTTCAGTCATCAAAATGCTGCAGGCAAGTGTCTCCTAAAAGCAAAACATAATGTCTATAAGTTTATTAAATGGGGGGGGGGGGACATGAGGATGTGTGGGGAAGGGGAGATGAGTCTTTGGCCTGATCCAGCAGGGTTCTTATTATTTAGACTGATCCATCCACCTCAAGTTTCAAGCAAGAGTGGTCTCTTCCCAACACCAGCTAAGAAGATACCCTGAATGCCAAGGTCACTGAAAAGTCACCGTAAGGGTGGGTGGGAAGCATGGATGTGAACTATTTTGCGTTCCTTTAATAGCTTTCTGAACTATAACCTCCAAGCTAGTGTGTTCCTCCTGTAGATCCCTCTCCAAATTGTTGTGATGTTAGGTTGGTTATCCAACATCTGAATAAATCCAATAAGAGCCAATGGCTAAAAAACTGTTGTGGAAGAAGTTGAAAAGCCTGGAGGCTGATGTCAATTTGTATCATTATCTCATCCCCACTGTGAGACTATGTAGGTTGCTGATGGAGAGAACTTGCTCTATGGTCCCTCTGGACAGTCCTCTGGCTTTGTTTTGTTCTTTCAGATGCACATGGTTCTTCTTCCCTGAGCATACAGAGCCTGAGTTTTCCCTCTGACATCTTCACTATTCTGGCACTTGTCTGTTTGATGGCAACTTCAGAATATGCAGAAGGTTTCTGTGCTTTTCTTTCCTACCCTTCAATGTTTGCTTGCCTCAGTAGCCAGGGTGGTGCACTTCATCTGTTGTCACACTCCAACTCCCATCATCCCTGATCCTTGATCAGGCTGGTTGGTGAAGATGGTTGTTGTAGCTGTCTCCTTTTCTCATTATATTCCTTCCCTTCCCTGCCCTCTGTTCTCAAGTCCCCCTCATCTGTCTCAGAGTCTTCCAGTGTTGTCATGTGAGACACAATTCAAAGGAATTTTGACTTGGACATTTTTTAAAAGGAAGTTATTTTAAAATTGGGCAATAATTCAGTCCATGCTGAAACACAGAAGCATGACTAATTTAAAGACATTTTCAGTGGTGTCCATTTCTAATAATCAGATCCAAGGATGGTCTGAAGGCACATGAAACCACCACTTTGGTGTAACCAAGCAGATCTGGGTCTCATCAGTTCCTGCAAACAGACCATCAAGGAATAAGATTGTCAGATCAGAAGTATCCTAGACTCTGAGATTTCAGGGTCCAAACCTGAGACCTAGGAGCAGCTGCTGGTGATGTCATGGGTGGTGGGCGCCAGTAGTTTTTCCTCTGTGGTCCCTCAAACCTCAGAGCCCTGGAGATGGAGGTTAATTGGGAGAGGGGAGGAGAAAGCAAAGTAAAGCAGACCCCCTCCCTGAAATTCCATGCAATAATTTACAAAGCCACTTCCAGGCCTGCCCCAGGAGGTGGGGTTGCGGGCATCACACCCTCCCCACGTGAGCAGGGGGGCTGGTCTCAGCCCCCCCGCGAGAACAGGGGAATCCCGGGGGAGCTCCTAGTCGACGTGCCTCGGCGGGAGACTCCCCCGATTAGTGTTAACCCTTCCCCGTGTCTCCAGCAAATGGGCTGGAGCCGGATAGTCGATAGGACCAATGCCTAAGCCAATGCCTCTCATTCCTGAATTCAATAAAGTTGTGGCCTAAGTCGCCCAATTAACCTTAATTATGGTGTCTCGTGTGTTTATTTATCTTGGTGGGGGGCAGGAACTCGCCACGCAACAGGCTCCTGCCAGGCTGAAACTTGAGAGCTTCACACGTAGTCCATATATATCTGGCAATTTTATCCATATGTATGCTACTGTGAGTTCCATCATGGAAGCAAGGCAGGATTAAATATTGGAGGAATATATCTGATGGAATCCAGCCCTGTAAAACTGGAGAAAAGGAGGCAGCTATTAGCCTTGATATGTTTCAGAGCAGATTCTCTTGGAAATGTTGCTTGAGAGAGGAAATGCTGTGGAACTTTGGGTAGGGTGTCAAAAGAAGATTAAACCTAGTTATTAGAACATTTAGGAACTGACACTCTCACTAGACATGTGTATATGTAATAAAGACTGGTGTTGATGCAGACTTGCTGCAATTATCTAGTTGATCCACTTATCAGCTTACATTTTGCAGTGCATTAAAGCGCATTAGTACACCAAGTGCTCCTTATCTAGAATACACTTATTATTGTTCCCAATGATGTGTGAAATTAGCCCCTGTCGGAAATAGTTTTCAGTATTTATGTATCATTGGAGAGTGGGGGCAGCAAGGTGGGGGGATGGAGAAAGAATAAAAATACTGACAGCTTGAGCTTATAACTCTTAACTCTCCCATACAACTGATGTCCAGCCTTTCTGTTTTACCTTGTCGAAATTGACTCCAGACTTGTCTTATGCATGTGTAACATGACCACAATGGCAGAGTGATTCACATAGCCTCATGTGAGAGAGGTTGTCCCCTCCCATTTGCCATCACTTCCTAAACACAGTTATTGAAACAAATGATTCTAAAGAGTGTTTATGGACAATAATCCGATACACTAATATGTTTACGGGGGCCAGGTTCTTGTATTAAATTACAGTCACACCTCATGTTACATTTGCTTCATGTTACGTTCTTTCAGGTTACGTCCTGCGGTGACCCGGAAGTACCAGAAAGGGTTACTTCCGGTTTTGCTGCTTGCGCATGCGCCATGCGCAGAAGCACAAAATGACGTCACACGCATGTGCAGAAGCGGTGAATCGCAACCCACTGTGCCGCTGTGGGTTGCGCTCCTTTCATGTTGTGAACGGGCCTCCAGAACGGATCCCATTCGCAACCAGAGGTACCGCTATACAAGGTCCTTAACTTTGGTCCAGGATATTTAAGGACTTCCAGTTCACAGTTGTTGTTTTTTGACAAGATATGAAAATTCTTATGTGCACCAGACTTCTTAGGCCCATGAGCACATGTGGATTTTTGAGAGATTGCTATTAGGTGCCACCCCTCTGCTCACTATTTCCCAGTCTCCCACATCAGCGCTGCTGACCTAGAGAAACAGGAAGACAGGAAGAAATTGTGTGCACATGACACTTTAAAATCCAGGAAACACTACCAGAGAGGAATGGCAAACTAAGCTGTTGGACTACGCCAAAATGGCAAAACTAACCGGAAAGCTCAGGAACCAAGAAGACCAAAACTTCAAGAAAGAATGAGGAAATGTATAATTTATGTAGGAACACCACTGTAATCAGATGAAAGCATTAGCAGGGTTTTAATAACACTTGTAATATAACAAACACTATGAAGAATATGTGGAGATATAAAATATGGATGATGGAATAATATGCAGTTGAAAATGTTGACAACAGGACCCATGGAGGGGATGGTGGGAAGTCTGGAGAGTCTGAGAAATCTCTAAATACGGATATGTCTTTAGTATTGTTGTATCTTTACACTTGTAAAATCAAATAAAAATTATATTTAAAAAGAATCCAGTAAACACAACCTAAGCTTTGGAAAGTACATAGAGATGAAAGTACTTAGAGTTGAAAGAGAAAGTAGGGAAAGTGTCAGGAGTTCAGCCTACACTCGAGTAGGACCCTGGCAGAGACACATGCCTGACTGGCATGTTCCCTCCCTCCTGGTTAATCATTTGGGAACTTCTTAAGCTTTCTTCAGCCCGAACATCACAGCGACTGATGCCAACCAACACCGGCACACTTAGGGATCTGCAGAGTTTGCGCAGCATGTGCGTGACAAACCTCAGCAACTCAGAATTTTGGCTAATCAACTTTATTTACATATAAACACACACGGAGCACTGCAACATGGCTCCCTCTCTCTCTAGCGTCAGACAGCAAAGAGAAAAAGGACAAAGGACAATAGTCCCACTTCACGGATCCCAGTAACACAAACTTCCTGTCTCCGTTACTTCCCACACTGTGCAGTCAAAACATATACTGTCATGTGATAGACAACAATCCCATGACTGCAATCATGGGGCAGGAATTCTAACAGAAAGTGCCACTCCTCCAACTTCCTCCTTCAGCTCTATGTACTTCGCAAGGGGAGAAAAGGTAACCACCCTCACCACCTTGTGACCAAGGAAGCAGTAGTTGGATGGGGGGCTCAGAGGCTTTCTGGGCACCAGGTAAAGACCTCAAGTGCAGCATTGTATACATAGGGACCACACTGGTGACCCCAAAGATTCAGGCAATGTTATCTCTCTTCTTAGCTTCTTTCACAGGATGCAATGGGATGAACCCTGTTCATATTCTTGCAGGTTTCCCACAGGCAACTGGCTGGCCACTGTGAGAACTGAATGCTGGACTAATTGAGCTATTGGCCTGATCCAACTGGACTCTTCTTGTGTATCTGATCTGAGCAACTTGGAAGAAGAATGAATGACAAAGAATTCTAGGAAGTTATTCTTCGAGTGAAGAAATACTTCTCTCTCTCTCTCTCTCTCTCTCTCTCTCTCTCTCTCTGGCCAGTTCATTTCATTTGGCAACCCAGGCTCTAGTATTTTCAAGCACGCCTTTTCTTTCTCTCTTCATTTTCTCTGCAGCATTCAGGGTTTTCGCAAACTTTGTGTTGCAGCCCGCATCAATTCCAATGGAATGAAAGGCCTGGGGCAGACTGAGGTCGCTTGCAAGGGAGATGTGATCCCAGTGCCATTGGAAACAAAACAAAAACAGTGGCTTCAGGTGGATCCAGTTGGTTTGCTCCTGACCTCAGGCAATCTCTTCACCTGCAGATGTTGGTTCTGAGCTCAGAGGCTGTCGAGGTGAAGGCAATCTTGGTGATGTCAAATATATCCCTTCCCAGTGGGCGCTGTGGAAAAGAGGAGATAAAAGTGTGGAAATAACCAACGGAAGATCAATAGAAGAATGAGCAACACACAGGGAGGGGATCAAAAGAGCACAAATCAAGGCAAAGCACTTGTTCCTTGGCTTCTCTTGGGTGGTTTAGTTTATTACCACCTTCTGTGACTCGCTCTAGATTGACAGCCCAATCTTGAATTTTGTGCAGTTCTTCATCGGAAAGGAATATGGAATTAGATCTCTTTCTACTCTCCACAAGCGACAAGTCAGTATCCTGCTATTTCATAGGCTGAATTTATGTATGATCTACATTAAATCAGTATTCCATAAACTGTATTATGTATTATGGACAATGCTATACATTTATTGATGCATTCAGATAGATAGATAAAGGTAAAGGCTAAGGGACCCCTGACCATTAGGTCCAGCCGTGGCTGACTCTGGGGTTGCGGCACTCATCTCGCTTTATTGGCCGAGGGAGCCGGCGTACGGCTTCCGGGTCATGTGGCCAGCATGACTAAGCCGCTTCTGGGAGAACCAGAGCAGTGCATGAAAACGCTGTTTACTTTCCTGCCGGAGCGGTAACTATTTATCTACTTGCACTTTGACATGCTTTCAAACTGCTAGGTTGGCAGGAGCAGGGACTGAGCAATGGGAGCTCACCCCGTCGCGGGAATTTGAACCGCCAGCCTTCTGACTGGCAAGTCCTAGTCTCTGTGGTTTAACCCACAGTGCCACCCGCATCCCTAGATAGATAGACAGATAATTTTTAAACTGAAATTTTATTAAAGAAAAAAAGGAGAGAAGAAAAAAAGAAGAGAAGAGGGAGTAAAAACAGAAAAACACCCCCAATCAGCTCACATTAACAATGCAGTAACCATCAATACAGCCATCTTGCTTTATACATATTGCTCAATATATGCCATCCAAATGTTTGAATACCTACCCAAGAGAAGTTGATGTTTATAATAAATGTGTTCCTGGTCATTAAGGTCTTCAGACCACTGCATAATAAACAGTGGGTGTTTATACTTCCAGGATCAAAGTATAAGTATAAGGGTCCAGCCCAATGATTGATGTACTGAGATGTAATGAATTTAGAGGTGCATGACAGCTTTTGTGTTGCCAGAAACTCAAAGAGTGTTTGTACTAACTTTTTCCATTAGGTGTATAATTGAAGAGTCGAAATTTGGTTCTCCTGCCTAGTGTTAATTCTCTGATTTTC
Organism: Podarcis liolepis; assembly: GCF_965112155.1. Lineage (NCBI taxonomy): Eukaryota > Metazoa > Chordata > Lepidosauria > Squamata > Lacertidae > Podarcis > Podarcis liolepis. The sequence continues at coordinate 113,665,412 of NC_139557.1, forward strand.
TTTTGGAAGCCTTGCTCATCTTGTGTGTGAACACTTACTATAGATTAGTGCGGCCTCTTAAACTCAACGTTAGTCCATTAGGAAGTTGTATATTGTATGCTGAGAATTTTCAAAAAATCTAACCAGCCCTTTCTTTGATCCAACAAACTTTAATGTGGGGTAATTCAATCCGAGATTGATTATGAATCAATTAAATGTTCTACACATATGTGGACAAACCTAGACAGCATCTTAAAAAGCAGAGACAACACCTTGCCGACAAAGGTCCGTACAGTGGTGCCTCACAAGACGAAAAGAATCCATTCTGTGATTCTCTTCGTCTAGCGGTTTTTTCGTCTTGCGAAGCAAGCCCATTGACATATTAGCGGATTGGCGCTATTAACGCTATTAGTGGCTTTTAGCTGCTTTTAGCAGCTTATCTGCTGATCGGATCAGCTGATAAGTGGCTTAGCGGCTTAGAAAAAGGGGGGAAGGAAAAAAACCAGCAGGAACTCGCAAGACATTGTCATCTTGCGAAGCAAGCCCATAGGAAATTTGTTTTGCGAAGCACCTCCAAAACGGAAAACCCTTTCGTCTAGCGGGTTTTCCGTCTTGTGAGGCATTCGTCTTGCGGGGCACCACTGTATTTGGAATTTATTACAGAGATGCTTTGCTCCTCACATGGCAGGACACCAACATCCTGAGGTTTTCTGCAGCCTCTCTGGCTGGCCAGACAGTTATTTCCTATTAGCCTATAAATTTAAAGAGTCGTTTGCTAAAGCTGGAATAGGCGAGGGCAACACTGAGGGGGGCTCATCTTCCAGCGTCAGAATTAAGATTGCCAAAAGAAATATCAACAACCGCGGATATGCAGATGACACAACCTTGATGGTATAAAGTGTGGAGGAATTAAAGAACCTTTTATTGAGGGTGAAAGAGGAGAGTGCAAAATATGGTCTGAAACTCAACATCAAAAAAAAACCCAAGATCATGGTCACTGGGCCCATCACTTCCTGGCAAATAGAAGGGGAAGAAATGGAGGCAGTAAGATATTTTACTTTCTTGGGCTCCATGATCGCTGCAGATGGTGACAGAAGTCATGAAATTAAAAGACACCTGCTTCTTGGGAGAAAAGCAATGATAAACCTAGACAGCATCTTAAAAAGCAGAGACATAACCTTGCCAACAAAGTTCTGTATAGTTAAAGCTATGGTTTTCCCAGTAGTGATGTACGGAAGTGAGAGCTGGACCATAAAGAAGGCTGAGTGCCAAAGAATTGATGCTTTTGAATTATGGTGCTGGAGGAGACTCTTGAGAGTCCCACGGACTGCAAGAAGATCAAACCTCTCCATTCTGAAGGAAATCAGCCCTGAGTGCTCACTGCAAGGACAGATCCTGAAGCTGAGGCTCCAGTACTTTGGCCACCTCATGAGAAGAGAAGACTCCCTGGAAAAGACCCTGATGTTGGGAAAGATTGAGGGCACAAGGAGAAGGGGACAACAGAGGATGAGATGGTTGGACAGAGTCTTTTCCAGGGAGTCTTCTCTTCTCAGGAGATATGAATGAATGAATGAATGGCCATCTTTAAATATCTCGAGGACTGTCCCATGGAAGATGGAACAAGCTTGTTTTCTGCTGCTCTGGAGGGTAGGGCTCGAAACAATGGCTTCAACTTACAAGAAAGGAGATTCTGACTACATAAGGGAAAAATTCTGACACCAAGAGCTGTTTGACATTAGAATGGTCTCCCTCGGGAGGTGGTGGACTCTCCTTCCTTGGAGGTTTTTAAACAGAGGTTGGACGGCCATCTGTTGTGGATGCTTTAGCTGAGATTCCTGCACCACTGGGGGTTGGACTAGATGACCCTTGGGTCCCTTCCAACTCTACTGCTATCTCTATTCTACAACCAAAATGATCAGGGGTATGGAGTGACTTCCCTATGAGGACAGGTTGCAACATTTGTAAACAGGCAGTTTTTTCCCAAGGCTTTGGCTACAAGCAAGTAATTGATAGCATTGAATCAAGGGAAGTGCAAACAGCAGCCATACAGAGTTTGAAGAGGCAGATAATGTTTCTGTGAAATCTGTTGCTTGGGGCTGGCTGAGAAAATGTCCCTGTATCCAGAGCTGTAGAAAAAAAACAAAAACAGACCCTGAGGAATTGTGTTAACACTTTTTCTTTTTTCCCCTTTTTGGTACTTACTGAATCCCTGGCAGGAATAATTGCTTGAACACAGAACTTAAGCCAGCAGGAAGTTCTGATAGCCAGCTGTATAACATAAACTCACAGGAAACTAATATTAAAAATAAAATAAAATAGATGGTTGAGCACTAAGGTTCAATTGCAGCCTATGCTTCAACGAACGCTCATGCACACACACACATATATAAAGGGGGAAGTGGGCATGAAATATAATGCTATGAATACACCTTGCATTTACAGACCCAGATAAATATAGATTTGACCTTTGTTGCTGGAGTTGAACCTTGAATACCACACTCAGGCTACGCATAATAGTCCAGCGTCATTAGCCCACCCTGCACATTTAGAATAAAAAGCTGAAAATTGCATGCTATGTCTATGTGATAGCTGTGACAGACCCATTGAAAGCCCCCGAAAATTTGGGAGAGAGCTTTCTTTGGGAGAAAGCTGCAGATTTCTGTCCATTATTTTGCTAAAAGCACCCGTATGCCTAATGAGATGTAGCTCAGACTAATGAACATCTCCGCGCGCAAAATGATCAGAAGCTCTCAGAGAGCAATTCTTGATAGGATTTTTTAATAGGATATTTTGGGATGTTCCTTATGTTCATTGCGGTGCACAAGGGAAGATAGCCTGCAATTTTCAGGTTTTAATTCTGAGCGTCTGGGTCGAATGTCAAGTTCATTGTGGAGCAGCTTTACCTAACAGCTTCCGTGGGCAGGGCTCTGTAGAGCATCCTGGTGTGGTTCCCAACACAAGCCGGCACATGGTTTCTTGCGTTCCAAAGGAAGAGAGGGATGGAGAAGTCTGGAGGCTGGTCGGTACTGAAAGAGGCCTTCCACAATTAATTCCCTGTGCCTGGTTATAGCACACAATCCTACCCTTCCAATTTAAACCAGCAGTACCTGACTTCAGTGTTTCTGAGCCAATTAATAAGCTAATTGCAATCTCACACTTATTTCTTCTCCTTCCATACAATCCAGATCTTGCAAAAGCCTTGTTTCCCCACCTAAATCTTGCTCTCCTGCAATGCAGCTCAAGCATTTAGGAGAGAGATGGGGGATCTGTATGTCAGGAGCTCGTTCTACTCTCGAGTAGGACCCTGGCAGAGACACATGCCCGACTGGCATGTTCTCTCCCTCCTGGTCATTTGTTCGGGAGCTTTGAAAGCTTTCTTTTGCCCGAACATCACAGTGACCGATTCCAACAGACATCGGCACACTTAGGGATCTGCAGAGTCTTCGCAGGTTGCGTAACAGACCTCAGCAACTCAGCATTCTGGCTAATCTACTTTATTTACATGTAAGCACACAGGGAGCACTGCAACATGGCTCCCTCTCTCTCTAGCATCAGACAGCAGAGAAAAAACAAAGGACAATAGTCTCACTTCACGGAACACAGTAACACAAACATCCTGTCTCTGTCACTTCCCACTTTGTGGAATCATAACATACACCATCATGTGAAAGACAACAATCCCATGACTACAATCACGGAGCAGGAATTCTAACACTGTATTCAGCCTGGAGGTCACATTCCCTTCTGTTCTGCAGACCACTGGCCTGTCATGGGCAGGTCCAGAAGTTAAAGTGGGAGGAGCAAAAAATGTACAGAAGGCTAAATTCGACATGAACTCACCCCCCCTCCTCTACCCAGTCAAGATAGAGCCCTGGTTAGAATCCAAGTACGCATTCCCACCAGACCTAGATACTCAGGACAGGGGCAGTGAGGGGTGTGGCAGAATGGAAATCAATCCATGTCTGGCGCAGAAATGAATCCAGGAATTAGTGTCCACTATTGTTGCTTTCAGCCTGCAATTGATAAGAAATGGACTACACCCCTCTCAATTTGCTTTGCGTTTCCTCTGAATGAGGTGGAATAGCATAATGTGAATGAGACACGTAATTTTCACAAATAATTGATTATGCAGTTAATTGCATCACCAAATAACTGTGTAAATTATGTGTTTTCTCCACGCCTAGCAGCAAGAAGAACAATGTAGTTTTGGGCAGAAGACAAACTGCAGCAGCAAGGAATCAGCGCTGTATGCAATGAATGAATGGTGGAAGGGAATATGATGTATTTATATACCCCAAATTGTTTAATGTGTGTGTGTGTGTGTGTGTGTATGCACACACACACACACACACACACACACGCACAATCCCTTGAGAACCATCTCTTAGACTGAACAATCCTGTCTTCACTTTTGCATAATTTCCCTGGGTGTCCTTAGGCAAGTCTCACTCCCTTAACACCCCCGGTTTGTAAAAAGGAATATTAATGATCTCAGGGCTATTGTGTGTAGGTGAATGGGATAATTATCAAGCCTTCACTGAGTAAAATATCAGCCTGAGGTAACTGTCCATCCACTTCCAAGGCCTTTAACAAATGCCTCCTGGTCTTAATAGCTCGTGATTAATTCTCTTGGACATCTTAAAATCCAAGACTAGATCGCTTTTTAAAAAAAGAGCCTCTGAGACAGGATGATCTACAGAAGGTATGGGGGAAGGGCTGTTGGTTGGATATTTTAGCTGCTGTCATTTGTACTGAGCTCACTCTGAAAGGTGGTTGTGAGCAGAATGACAAAAAGGGCAGCAAATACCACTGAGCAGGCATTTGACAGGCAATAGTGGACTGATTAATGCAATGAGCACTTGATGGATTTAAGACACATTGGGGTAAATTCTTCTTAGTATTGGGAATCCAGAGATAAGATCAATACTTTCAATACATCCAGTAAAATGTCGGTGGAAAACGCTTCCCCCAAAGAAGTGCCATTGTTTGAAAAAACCAAATCTGAATTATTCCTATTTTGATTTACGCCCCACTTTCTATTACCATGAATATTCAAAACTGCTTACAGACCCATAAAAGTAAACCAGTCAACCAATTAAAAGAAGCTCAGATGGACCCAAAGCTCCCAGTTAGCAAGGCTAACACAATGCATTCAAAGCATTATGACCACTCTGAACAGTCATGGCTTCTCCCAAAGAATTCTGGGAGCTGTAGTTTGTCAGTGAGGAGATCCCAGTCCACAGAGCTACAATTTCCAGAGTGGTTTTACAATCAATCCCTCTTCCCGGGGAGCTTTGGAAACAGCAGCTCAGTTGATTAGAGCCTGGTGCTGATAATGCCAAGGTTGCAGGTTAGATCCCCATAAGGGAAAGCTGCATATTCCTGTATCACAGGGGGTAGGAATAGGTGGTCCTCAGGGTCCCTTCCAACTCCATGATTCTATGATTCAAGGAATAGGGACCCCCCTCACAACTCTCATTAAAAGTAAAGGTACCCCTGACCATTAGGTCCAGACTCGGACAACTCTGGGGTTGCACGCTCATCTCGCTCTACAGGCCGAGGGAGCTGGTGTTTGTCCGTAGACAGCTTCCCGGTCATGTGGCCAGCATAACTAAGCCGCTTCTGGAGAACCAGAGCTGCACACGAAAACGCTGTTTACCTTCCCGCTGGAGCGGTACCTATTTATCTACTTGCACTTTGACGTGTTTTCGAACTGCTAGCTGTGCAGGAGCTGGGACCGAGCAACGGGAGCTCACCCCTTGCGGGGATTCGAACCGCCGACCTTCTGATTGGCAAGTTCTAGGCTCTGTGGTTTAGACCACAGCGCCACCCACGTCCCTATCACAACTCTCATTATCCTTAGCCATCTACAGTTCCCAGAATTCTTTGGGGGAAGCCTTGAACGTTTAAAGTGGTACCATGTTGAATTAAATGTACGGTGTGAATATGGCTTAAGTAACAGCAGCATTACAATTGGGTAGCCCATGTAATACTCTTCAGTTGTTGTTGCATTGCAGTTCCCAACATCCTTGACCTTGCAGTCAGGACCTAAATGTACCAGCACTCTCCCCACATGTGATTCGCAGCAGCAACGGCTGATGCTCAGAGCCATCCTGCCTCTGACAGTGGAGGTGGTTACACAGTCATTGTGGCGCAGACTTTTTGACTGGAGATCCTGAGAACAGAACCTGGAACATTCTGCATGAAAAATGTGCTTTACCATTGAACCACCAACCCTCTCTTGACTGGAATAGCTCTGTCAGTAGAGCATAAGACTCTTAATTTCAGGGTTCGAGCCCCACATTGGGCAAAAGGTTCTTGCATTGGATGACTCACATGGTCCCTTTCCACTCTACAATTCTATGATTCCATGATTGTATGGTTGGGGAATTTGCACACTTGTTATTTGTTCATACGTGTATGGCTTTATGGAATGGCCAATGTGATCTGAACAGTCCCATGTTTGGGTGAAGAGCAACACACTAGGCACCTTGCATGACTTTGGGATTCCAGGTTGCGGATGATTCAGCATGTTGGTGGTTCCATCTAAAGTTCTCAATGGCTTACATCCAAGATACCTCCCAGACCACCTCCTCCCATATCTGGATGTCAGATTCTGGTGAAGAGGCTTCTTTCTGCTTTCTTTCTTTGGCAGGAGCACAATAGCTTGGGACTTGGCCTGACTTCTCCAGCTCAGAGAATACCCCCTCAATGTTGTTGTTCTTGTTGTTTAGTCGTTTAGTCGTGTCTGACTCTTCGTGACCCCATGGATCAGAGCACGCCTTGTGCCCTCCATCTTTCCCAACATCAGGGTCTTTTCCAGGGAGTCTTCTATTCTCATGAGGTGGCCAAAGTATTGGAACCTCAGCTTCAGGATCTGTCCTTCCAGTGAGCACTCAGGGCTGATTTCCTTCAGAATGAAGAGGTTTGATCTTCTTGCAGTCCATGGGACTCTCAAGAGTCTCCTCCAGCACCATAATTCAAAAGCATCAATTCTTTGGCACTCAGCCTTCTTTATGGTCCAGCTCTCACTTCTGTACATCACTACTGGGAAAACCATAGCTTTAACTATACAGACCTTTGTTGGCAAGGTGATGTCTCTGCTTTTTAAGATGCTGTCTAGGTTTATCATTGCTTTTCTCCCAAGAAGCAGGCGTCTTTTAATTTCATGACTTCTCTCACCATCTGCAGCGATCATGGAGCCCAAGAAAGTAAAATCTCTCACTGCCTCCATTTCTTCCCCTTCTATTTGCCAGGAGGTGATGGGACCAGTGACCATGATCTTGGTTTTTTTTTTTTTTTTGATGTTGAGTTTCAGACCATATTTTGCACTCTCCTCTTTCACCCTCATTAAAAGGTTCTTTAAGTCCTCCTCACTTTCTGCCATCAATGTTGTGTCATCTGCATATCTGAGGGTGTTGATATTTCTTTCGGCAATCTTAATTCTGACACTGGAAGATGAGCCCCCCTCAGTGTAGCCCTCGCCTATTCCAGCTTTAGGAAACGACTCTTTAAATTTATAGGCTAATAGGAAATAACTGTCTTGCCAGCCAGAGAGGCTGCAGAAAACCTCAGGATGTTGCTGTCCTGCCATGTGAGGAGCAAAGCATCTCTGTAATAAATTCCAAATAACTAGCATCTAGAAACCTGGAATTTTACAGCTGGTTGACAGTTTGTGCATTTGGGTAGTACAGAGGGACCGTTCCTTGTCTCAGTGCTGTTGCATTCATTACCTCAGTTTTATTGTACAGTGGAACCTCGGGTTATGTACTGTCCTCCTTACGAACGCTTCGGGTAATGAGCTCTGCTAACCTGGAAGTAGATGCTCCTGGTTGCAAACTTTGCCCTGGGATGAGAGCGGAAGTCACGCGCCGGCAGCAGGAGGCCCCATTAGCGATAGCATGCCTCATGTTAAGAACGGTTTCAGGTTAAGAACGGACCTCCGGAACAAATTAAGTTCTTAACCTGAGGTACCACTGTATCCCCTTAAGGAACACATAAAGTAAAGGGTAAAGGGGCCCCCTGACCATTAGGTCCAGTCGTGGCTGACTCTGGGGATGCAGCACTCATCTCGCTTTATTGGCCGAGGGAGCCAGTGTACAGCTTCCGGGTCATGTGGCCAGCATGACTAAGCCGCTTCTGGTGAACCAGAGCAGCGCACCGAAACAGCGTTTACCTTCCTGCCGGAGCGGTACCTATTTATCTACTTGCACTTTGACGTGCTTTTGAACTGCTAGGTTGGCAGGAGCAGGGACCGAGCAACAGGAGCTCACCCCGTCGCGGGGATTTGAACTGCTGACCTTCTGACTGGCAAGTCCTAGGCTCTGTGATTTAACCTGCGTTCCTTAAGGAGCACATACTGTTAGACAAATACAGTCACAGCTGTATCAGTTTTAAAAATTTCAATTCTTCCCAGCTTGTCCTCAGGAAAGCAAATGGGAAAGGGAGAGGGTTTCAGAGAATTTCATGTTATTTGGTAACATCAGTGGTTATTTTACCCCACTGCAGGAGCACTGTAGCAAACATTGGCATTTGAGGGAGATAAGCTGCTCTTGAGAGCTTTTCTAAGCAAAGATGTGATAACATAATAGAATAGGCTATTATGGCCTCGTTGCTTTCCAAGGGATAGCAAATAACCTTGGAAATCTCAGAACTGGAAATGTCTTTATTGCACTTTGAGGTTGATTGGGTTGTCAATCAAATGTTGACTCCTTACTCAATTTGCGTCATTTTTCACTTCAGAGGTGCTTTGACTCTCTTATTACTGTTTGAGTTATTTTTCAGAACCTCCTAACTAACTTTGGCAGAAGAGGGAGAATGCAGACATAGATCTTTTTGCTGAGAGGTTTTCCATCATGGGTAGGGATGGGAAGAGGAATTAACTAAATCTGGGTTCGAAAGCAGACTCACCTCACTTGCACTTAAAGTGCCAATTGGGACAGAGTTCTGCTTTGAAATATTGACCCAGGAAACTGGTCTGCATGGGAAGAAGCTGCCTTAATTCCCCGTCTTCCTTTCCACAGGCAATTGCTATTTGGTGCACCTTGAAAATGGGTGGCAGCTGTCTAAAATGGGACCGCTGAAAGGCCTGGGGCAGAACTCTTGCTTGGTTCAAATTTAAAAGTGAACCAAACTATTTTACACTTCCCCCCAAAATAAGAGAACTGAAATGCAGCCATCCTTTGAAATTCACGTTTCTCTGAATTTTGCAATGCAATTCGCCAGCCAAGTACAAAAACGCGCACCCTAAATGGTGCATAAAAATGCATGTGTTGGTGAAAGGGACATTAAAACGTCCTGTACTAGGGAAAATGGCTTTGCAAAAAAAAAAGTCTATGTTAGGCAAAATAAATATTGCATATAGATATTTGTATGTTAGGAGACGTTTGCACTGAAATGCTGGTGAATTTTCACAAAGACTTAGTTTTTATTCTTGCAAACTGATGTGGAGATCTGAACTGAAGCTTGGGAAAATAAGAAACTGTGAGAAACTGCAGCTGACAGGTATGCTTGTCTTTAGCTGCAAATGCTCCCTGGAAGCAGTGGGACAGGATGACATTGTGTCACTCACATTGACGGTGTCATTAGGACAGCTGGGATTACAAAAGAACCTTTCACTGGAGGCCTGATGGAGAGTAGGTGGGCCAGTGTAGGGTTCAGCAATGGTTAAGTTGCAGTAAATTTGAGTCTTGCACGTTCTCTTTTCTGACTAGAGTTTAGTTTACATTTCCATATTCAATTTTGTTTCCCATATAACCATTATTTGCATATACTGTTTCTTATTTCATGTCCTGCATAATGCACTCCTGATTTCTTTTCAGTGTTATGCTCAGATCTTTTATAAACTGAAATGCTTTCACTGATCTCCTGCTAATGTATTTAAAATAAATCTTTCTAAACAGAGTATATCTTCTTGGGTCTTGTTTGGCTACCAGCTTCTCACGCACTGGTGCAAATTTAGGACCTCATTTTCAAGCAGTATAGCTAAACAGATGGGTGACCCCATGGCCCTGTGGGGAGAGCAATCTATTTTTGCCCTATAGTGGTCCTGAGAATCTTACAGGGATATTGAATATCAAAAAAATGGCAGCCTCTATTGGGATCTTTTTTGCCCAGGTCATTATATGTGTATTGGGAAGTCGAGAGGGTGGCGGAGAATATTTGGAGAACATTTGGAGAAAATTCAGCAAAAGTGGCTTCCGTTTGGGAGTGGCAGAGAGACAGACTTCTGAAATTTTCTCAGAAGCCTATCAAAATTTGGCCATGCTCTTGCCACAGTCTCGCATTGGATCCAGGAAGAATCCAAACAATGGGACAGATGGTTGTTCACCTAGCAAGCCTGGCTCCCCCTCCCAGACCTCCCCACTAGCCAACTGCTCCCCTAAAACACACAATTGCAGCTGTCCTTAAGAAAACTTCACCTTACACCATCCTCTGGGATTTTGTTGCCTCATTTGCTGCTAATCGGTATAAACTGCCGGTCCTGCCCCTGTTTCACTTAGAAAGTAAGGCAAGAGAAAGGAAGAGGTAAGTGTGCTTGAGATGCTGGTGGGAGGAGCTGGTGAGGATGGTGGAGGCTGGTAGAGATGGATGCATATTATCAAGAGTCATCTAGTCCAACACTTGCAATGCAGGAATCACAGCTAAAGCATCCATGACAGATGGCCACCCAAGCTCTCTTTAAGAACCTCCAACAATGAGGAGTCCACCACTTTCATTGCCTTGATAGAGTCTTTGGATCTCTTTTGTCGACCACCAACATTACGCTTGCCACTTTTAAGTTTGGAGTAGAGTAGTTGCATTGGAAGACGGTAATCAGGCATCCGCACAACATGACCAGTCCAACAAAGTTGATGTTGAAGAATCATTGCTTCGAAGATGGTGATCCTTGCTTCTCAAGGCAAATCTTAGAAAATGTAGTATAAACACTGACAACTGGGAAACACTGGCCTGCGACAACAGCCTTTACCAAAGGTGTCATGGGTTTTGAAGACGCTCAAACTCAGGATGCAAGGGAGAAACGTGCTAAGAGGAAGGCACGCTTGGCAAACCCTCACCATGATCAACTCCCACCCGGAAACCTATGTCCCCACTGTGTAAGGACGCGTGGATCCAGAATTGTCCTCCACAGTCACTTACAGACTCACTTTTAAAACCGTGTTTATGTAAGACAATCTTACTCAGCTATGAGTGATTGCCAAAGAAGAAGACCACCTTCCTAGGGAGTCTATTCCACTGTCAAACAGCTCTTACTCTCAGAAAGTTCTTCCTAGTGTTCAGTTAGAATCTCCTTTCTCGTAATGTGAATCCATTGTTTTGGGAAGGTAGGATGCAGATGAGCTGGGAAGGTAGGATGCTTTTGACTTTGGAAACTGTTCTGGGCTCTCCTGATTTGTGATGGAAGAGTGTGGATCAGTCTCAAGTTAAAAAGGGAATTTGCCCGTGTCTGGTTCCAAACGCTGAAGCCACTTAATAATAGATATTTTTGTGATGCAGGATTCAGTCATGTTGATGATCTATTCTCATGACATATTAAAGAATTTAAAGGGACAATAAACTGAACTTCCACGATACCTTATTTTCGCTGCAGCAAAGCTTTATGATATAGAGCTTTATGGTGTAAATATCTAATACAACTTATGCTATCAACTTCAGAGACAGGCATATATGATTAATGAGCACTAGAGGCGTGTGATGACATTACTATGCCCCTTAGACAGAAGATATAAGTCTGGCTCTTTTCTTTCATAAGCCCAGCAGCGGCAAAAGGGGGAGATAAATGAACCACAGTCACAGAGTATTGCAAAGATTGCTTCTCTTCTAAATCACCAGCTTACAGTGTAAATTGCAGCATTTCACATCAAATATTCCAGGCGTTAATTCTCCATCCTTTTTTAATATTTAAGTTTAATTTGTGCAATTTGATCAAGACTTATACAAGGTAGAAAAATAGAACTGTGACATTTTGGGAAGTATTTGTGTAACCTTTAGGATTTTTGGAGGCAATGGGATGTTGCCGAAGCTTTGCAATGACAGAAATGTTGAGAATTATAAGTGTGGTGAAGCAAGTGTAGAGAGAGAATTCTCTCTCGTAACGATAGAACTCAGGAAAGGGTGTAAAGAAAATCCTCCAGGCATTGAAAGGATGTGAATGAGGATTTCCTATCCTGCACAGACTATCCCCAATACCTGCCCCAGATAAGAAAACAACAACAACAACAACAACAACAACAACAACAACAACAACAACAACAACTGTCTCTCATGCCTTGTTACACTGCCGTTTCTACAGGGATATACGCTCAGTATTTATTACCCCTGCTATGCAAAAATATCCAAATGAATCTGTACTTCTCAAATCCCTGGTAGAGGACAAGGATCCTGAGATCATGTTAAGGAATTCCTGGGCCAGCCTATGTAAAATGACCTAGCCAAGCTAGGGCCATTCAGAAATAATACAGGGCCATTGAGAGCCATTGACAATACCAGAGAACTCCTCCTCACCCCCTTGCCCTGAGGTGTGAACAGAGGATGGGGATTTGGAAGGTTGCCTGGGTAACTGGGTGTGAGGTGACAGGAAAAAGAGAGTTTTTAGCAAGGCATTCTGGGAAGAAAGAAGAAAAATGGACTGGGATCCATTTTGAGCAGGCTGGCTGAAGGCTGGCTGAGAGAGATTCCTTGGACTCACTCAATCTCCTTTATTGGCATAGTAAGAGAACGTTGTACACATGGATGGGAACACGACACAGGTAACAAAACACAGGAAGTACTTTAAGATAATCTTTCACCTTGGACTCCATGGCTGCACTGCTGTGGGGACAAGCCCCTCTTGAAATGGCCCTGCTGTAAGACCTGGACTCCCTCTTTATGGTCTGAAGGAGTTAATAGGTGAATAAACACCTACAACAGCTACAACATATAGAGGGGGAAGCACCCAACTTTTCTAATAAAAATATTGGTCATGCTGCAGTTTGCATGGCTGCCAGTAGGACAACACTTCACACCACATACAGTGGTGGTCAATAGCTCGAATTATTGTTAACAAGCAATTGATGTCATGGAAGAAAAATTGGTCTATCAATGAATATTAGTCATGAGGGCACAACAGAACGCTATACTTAGCATCATCTGAATTTGTGCTGTGCTGAAACCAGTCCTGCCGTTCCAGATGTTTTCTTCCATTTCCAAGGAGGCATCAGTTTTTCTGCCTCTTTCCTATGCCACTTTTGAATTTCTTTAGAAATGCCGCTTCTGTAATAGTGGTTTGTTATGCTCTCCTATTGTTTATCGCCTCGTGGGAGATGAACCTGCACCCCACATTTGACATTGGTTAAGTGTGGGAGGCATCCCACGTTTAACATCGGTTTCATGTAGAACCTCTAACTGTCCCCAAGCCGCGAGGGAAGAAAGGCACGAGAAACGGATCACAGACAGAAACTCACATAAGCAGCTGCATTTGTGATACAACTAGATTTGAGGGTCTGTGTACCACAACATCATTCCAGTGTTCCGTAGAAAGTCATGAGCGCCGTTCTAACGCCGAACCCAAGCTGAGCTACATAATGAAAGTAGTTGGGCTGAAATTAACTCTGCGTTCAATATCCTGTTTGTAATAAGCAAGCGCCTCATTAAAACAGCTGCTGGAAATGAAGTGTCGTGCAGGCAACTGGCTTCTGTTCCCTTAAGGAAGATGTTGCAAGGGTCAGGGATTGAGAAATGAGGGATTAGCCTCTGGAGGAAATGCTGGAGTCCGCAGGAGAACTTCCTCAAGAACGGCTGCTTCTTCTCCTTTGCTTTTAACAGAGTAACAAGATAATAATAATAATAATAATAATAATAATAATAATAATAATAATAATAATAATAATTTATTTATACCCCGCCCATCTGGCTGGGCCTCCCCAGCCACTCTGGGCGGCTTCCATAAAAACCAAAAATACAGTAAAATATCAAACGTTAAAAACACACGTTAAAAAACTTCCCTGAACAGGGCTGCCTTAAGATGTCTTCTGAATGTCAGGTAGTTGTTTATCGCTTTGACATCTGCTGGAAGGGCGTTCCACAGGGCAGGCGCCACTACCGAGAAGGCCCTCTGCCTGGTTCCCTGTAGCTTTGCTTCTCGCAATGAGGGAACCGCCAGAAGGCCCTCGGCGCTGGACCTCAGCGTCCGGGCAGAATGATGGGGGTGGAGACGCTCCTTCAGGTATACTGGACCGAGGCCCATGCACCAAATAGCTCACAATCTGAAATTAGGAAGGAAGGAAGTGACCATATGCAAATCAGACCATCCATCCATCCATCCATCCATCCATCCACTGATCAGCAGGGAATCTCCATAGTTCAGTGTAGTCTTTCTCAGCCTTACCTGGAGATGATTGTAACCTGATCGTCAACCATCAATCGTGTATCTTAAGCATTCTTCCTGATAGCACATGCAGCGTTATATATCTAATAGTTTAGTGGAGGAGGAGCTTAGCCATCATGGCTAGTGACCATTTTAAACTGTATCCTCCATGAATCCAATCCATGAAGGCGTCCAGAAAGTCCCTGAAATAAATATAGAAATTGTATCGGCCAAGTGCACAGGCCCTGCGTAGCAGTGCCCGGTTTTGTGATATTGGAACTCCAGAGGTGGTTGTGTGGGTGGACAGCCAGCAGGGGCATAGCCTGGGGGTGCCAGGAGCACGGTGGCTCGAAGGACACAATTTTTGAGGGGGCATGAACCAGGCGCTGTGATGGCCTGGGAATAGGATTCAGAGGCTGAAGCTGAGGAACCCCAGCCTGCACAGGAGTCCCCACCTCTGGGACCGGCTGAGCCGGGGCTGGGGCTTGAACCTGAAGGGCCCTCACCAGTGCCGGATCCTCAGGAGCAGACACCAGCTGAATCCGCTCTGGCTTCGGAGGTAATCAGGGACCCATTGCCTGCGGGTGCTCCACTATCAGCCCTGTCAGGGGAAGGTGAGGTTGCCTCTGGGTCCAGTAACCCTCCAGCCTCTCCTGAGCTGCAGAGGCTCAGGGCAGAGAGGTGGAGGGAACTAAGTTCTCGCAGGAGGAGTGCTCGTCTCCAGGCCAGGAGAGGCAAGTCACCTGTGAGCCGGGACCGCCCTATGCCTCAGAGGAGATAAAGGTCAGCCCGCCAAATCCCAGGTTGCGGGAGCAACATCGTTGGTAACCTGTTCCTGCCAGCACCCTGTCCTGCTCTTCCAGAGTTCCTGACCACGCCCAGCTCCTTGCCTTGGACCCCGCTTCGCCCTTGACAGACAGCCTCCATACCCTCGACCTAGGACCGGACTCAAACCACACTGCACGGTACACCCCCCACCCCCGGGACCAGCACAGGCACTCTCACACAGAGTGCTCTGGTGCTCCTCTCTACCTGCCAAGGGCTGCATCGGCCGACCGGGCTCCCCGCTGTGTGGGGTCAGTAGCCAGATGTATGAACTAAGCCGTTCGGAAGAGGAAGGAGTTACTGGGACCCAAGGAGCAAGAATCCCATAAATGCTGTAGAAGATATTAGCATTTCAGGTGTGGGTAAAGGCACCATATGCTCCCCAGCCCTTTGGCTTCAAGGGGGGGCACCTTAATGATGCTACGAATAGCACACACCTTTGCTGAGGTAAAGGAGGACAGATGGCATCTCCAGCTCACCTCTCTCTTCTCATTTCCTTGCCTCCCCTCCCTCCCGCAACTTTGCCTTTTATCAGAAAACCTTTTGAGGACTCCCTTTGCCATGCAACATTATCACTTTCCCCCTTCTCTCTTTTTGTTTTCATTTTCCGAGCAGCGAATTGATACGGCATGATGTAACAAAGGAGGCGAGGAAAGCAATAAATTGGTTCGACGGCGTGTATATTACACAAAACAGACATGCGATTCAATCAAACAAGGGCACAAATCAGAAATTATATCGGTCTAGTTTTCTTATTTCACTCTCTCTAGTCTGCCTCGTAAGCCTTAATATATTTTCCCAAACGTCCCTACTGAAGGTCTGATGTTAATCTTTCCGTAATGATAAGCCTCTGCCGTTCACTCTTGGATATTATGAACAGTAATACTTTGGGCCTCGGCAGACTACATACATTATCTTAATAATATTAGTAACAACCCTGTAAGGTGGGTCAATATTGTTCCTTCCTCCCCTTCTATATTGCAGAACGGGTGTGGGCAGGAAATTGGGCATTCCGCAAGACCATCAAGTGATGTCACAGCAAAGGCATTATTTCAACCACGGATTTTCTGGTGCTACGTCACTATGGCTTCATCCACATAATATATTCAAAGCAATATGAATGAAATACTTTATACTTTATTGTCACTTGTACAACTTGTATACTGTGAGATTACACGAGCACCCCCCACTCAGCTCTCTTACTCTTAATTCCCCTCATTTACTGATGCACACCCACCAAACCTGAAAGTCAGTTACCCTGTTGTTATATTTTCATTCAGCAGTCTAATAGCCCACGGATAGAAGCTGTTCTTTACCCTGTTGGTGCGACTAATCATGCTTCTATATCTTCTGCCTGAGGGCAGGAGATCAAGAAATTGCTGGCCAGGGTGTGAATCATCCCCAAGAATTTTCCTCACTCTCCTGAGGCAACGTTCTTCCACTATTTCACCCAGCGGATTCATGGGACAGCCCATAATATCTTGTGCTGTATTCACCACCCTCTGTAGGTGTTATGTACTGAAGTTCTCACCCTGGGCCAGCAGGGGGATACTGTAGATAGTTTTCACTCAGGTCCACATATACAAATAAGGGATTGAAAGTGATGTTCAGTGATTGGATAGTTACAGAAAATTGTTACAGTTGCGTTGTACTGGAGCTCTATATAAGCAGGCTGGCTGAACCCTTCAGTTCAGTTCTGTTCTAGCCTGTGAATAAACAAGAGCTGTTTCAAGAATCGCTGTCGTCTGATATGTTCACCCACAACTTAACAGTAGGCATTTCATTACACCAATGACAGCCATGGCTTTCCCCCAAATAACCCAGGGACCTGCGGTTTGTTAAGGGTACTGTCAGTTGCTAGGAGACCCCTATTTCCCCTCACAAATCTACAATTCCTAGGGTGGCTTAACAGAAAAAAACTACTTACTAGGGAGCTGTGGGAATTGTCATGAGACAAAAGTTCACAAGAGCAGAAACAGTAAGGCAAGGCCTACACAATCATTTCAAGTCTGCTAGCTGTAACTGTTAGCAGTAAACTGCCACGTCACTGTGACTTGTGACTCGTCTTGGGTTCCCTATAAATGTAACCAGCCATCTCTCTGGGCCTCAGTCTGTCTTCAGTTCAGAGTCTGTCGTTCAGAGCGACAGTGTGTTCCTGAATTGTTGCAGACAGAGCGGCTTCAAGACTCCAGTTAGTCAGTAACTAAGATTGGTGCCTCTGTGACGACTAAGAGCACTCTGTGTATGCTGTTTATGAACAAGTATACAGTGGACGCTCAGATTGTGAACGGGATCCGTGCGGGATGCACGTTCACAAACCACAGAGTTCGCAACCCACAGCGGTGCATCTGCGCACGTGTGGATTGCGATTCGGATTGCGCATGCGCAAAGCACGAATTAGCGCCCTAGCTGTCAATGTTTCCCTTTTTTTAAAGGGAAATTCCCTTATTCCAAATAGGATTCCTCTCAAGAAAAGGGAAAAGTGGACAGCTATGTTTAGTGCTAATGCGCATGCGCGACCCCTGAAACCCGGAAGTAACCCATTCCGGTACTTCCAGGTTTCAGGGGGTCCCTAACTTTAAAAAACACAACCTGAAGCATCTGTAACCTGAGGTATGACTGTATTTTCTCAAGGAAAAGTTTTATTCTGTTTATAAAGAAGAATCTGCGTTGAACAACTGTAGCTCTCTGAGGGGAATAGGGGGCACCCAACAGCTCTCAGCTCTCCTCCTTTATTCCACAGCCTCCCTCCTAGTTGCTGGACCGATGATGTACAGTGGGAGGCATCTTGTTCTTCAGCACAAGGGGAAGATGCTCACAAGGGTCCGGTCTCTGGCCCCATAGGCCCTGGCAGTTCTGTGGGTCCCTTCTGGAAGTTCTTGCTGCTGTTTCCATATGGCATCTATCCTGGGCCATTTTCTCCTCAGAACTGCACCAAAACCCAAATGGACAGCCCCTGCCAGTCAGAGGGAAATGGCATAAAAACAGTGGCGTGATCCATTAAGGATCATTCACAAATGGCAGGGTTTTTTCCTGGTAGTATAAAATGCAGTTTCACGAGTACATTGTTCCAGAATAGCAGCTGAAAAATTTTAAAATGTGTGTGTGTGTGTGGGGGGGTAACTGGGTTGTTTTTGAAAAAGTATAAGGGGATTAATAAATGGACAAACTAATAGATCATGAATTTGCTGAACTAAATTTAAAAGGGATACAATAATGGGAGATGTGAGGAAGTCAGGAAAATAAGTTAATTTAAAGTGGAGAGATCAAGAAAGAGAGAAATTTTGTTTTTCTTTTATATGTGTGTTTTTTCCTCTTTTTGTGCTTAATGTTTGTAATTTTGTATTTATGTGCTTTTGTATTTCTCTATTTGTCATGTATGTGTCTTTTGTGCTCTCTAAACTCTTTTATTGATAAAATCTAATAAAATATTATAAAAAAAACAACTGGGTTGTTTTTGTTTCTATTTTGATTATGTATTTTGTTGTTTTATATAGTATTTTTATCGGGAGAACCGCACTGTGAACTGCGGGTATAGGGCAGTATACAAATTTAATAAAGAATAATAAAGTGGAAGCAATGAACAAAAGAGGGAGCAACTATATCAAAATAAAAGGTCCTTTGAGAGGGACAACCCATCTTTATATTGTTTGAAAATGAGGCCATTCCTTGACGCCTCCATTTTGATGGCTACATGGCGACACCAGAAAACTAATTAAGGTTAGCTTTGTAGTGTTGTCATAAAGCTAGTTCAGACAGAGGCCAAATAGCATTTCTCTCGTTCTGGATTAGGTTGGTGAGACATCATCAGATGTACAAACCTGCACGTCTCTGTGGCACTGAGGTGACAAAATGCCATGGCCGACTGTCTGGATTTGGACAAAGAGCAGAACAAGGTCAAAAGTCGGATCCAGGGGCCTTGGATATCTGAGATTAACAGAAGACCTTTCTCTTTGTCTTCCTTAAACAAAGATCTGTTAAGTAGAATGTGATTTCAGGAGTTATACTGGGCAGATTGTTAGTAGAAGAGGAAGAAACCACAAGCACTCAGTCCACAGACCCATAAAATACCATTTCTTTCAATAACAGGCTTAAAAAAAATATTTTCACTCACTATCCTAGTTGCCCTCAGGAATAATAAATGCAACAGGAATTAATCTGGTGTGCATTCATGCAGGGGATATAGACTCTTAAAACATAATGCTGGCTTGTAACATTTATATAAAATACCAATAAAATACTTTTGGAAGTTTTTCTGCATTGCATTGTATTTGAAGACAGAGCTTTGTTGCTTTGCTCGGCGCATAGTGTCAACAAAGATTTCTTTCAGCTAATAACCTCCTTTTGCAGGCATATTTTAATTCTTTAAAAGAAAAATTAAGCTGGCGCCCTTTGTTAAGACATTCATTTATTTCTTTTAAACTGCAACAGGAACATATTGAATGGGTTCACCTACTGTAAGTACGTAATAGCAATTGTTCACATGCTAGCCTATGCCTTGTGGGATATTTTCAGGAGAAGAAAAACTAAAGAGGCAACCCCAGTCTCTAAGATGGCTGGATGGCGTCTTGTAAGCCTCCTTCTGGCAACTCCTGCAGCCAAGCTTGTGTCAAATGCATTGCTCTGCTTTCCTTTGGACCACATCAGAGAGGCCGAGAAGGGGGACTTGTTGTCTGGGCAGTCCATACACACTGTCCAGGCTTGCACCCCAGAGAGTTCATTTCGGTGTTGCTAATGCAGCAAAAGCAACACGGGAGGCAGGAGTTGCAAGTTACAAAGCCTATAACACCGGTCCTGAAAGACCTACACAGGCTCCCAGTACATTTCCGAGCACAATTCAAAGTGTTGGTGCTGACCTTTAAAGCTCTAAATGGCCTCAGCCCAGTATACCTGAAGGAGCATCTCCACCCCCATCGTTCTTCCCAGACATTGAGGTCCAACGCCGAGGGCCTTCTGGCGGTTCTCTCCCTGTGAGAAGTGAGGGAACCAGGCAGAGGGCCTTCTTGGTAGTGGCGCCCACCCTGTGGAATGCCCTCCCATCAAATGTCAAGGAAATAGACAACTATCTGACTTTTAGAAGACATCTGAAGGCAGCCCTGTTTAGGGAAGTTGTTAAAGTCTGATGTTTTATCGTGTTTTTAATCTTCTGTTGAGAGCTGCCCAGAGTGGCTGGGGAAACCCATCCAGATGGACAGGGAATGAATGAATGAATGAATAAATGAATGAATAAATAAATAATAGTTACTGGTCTCTGCAGCCACAGCTTGCACTGTGATTCTCCAGCGATTTGACTTCCCTCCCAGAGGCATACTCCCTATCTTTTCGACAAGCTTTATTCCTCTGGTTTATCATGACCACCGTTATTAACATTGAGCTTCAGCAATGCAAAGAATTTAATTAGACAGCACAAAGTGGCTTCTGATTGGCACAACTGTTTGCATTTGGTACGTGTTGGCAAGGGAATAATTTACAGCTTTGGTTGGCGCCCCGAGAGTGAGTGGCCTTCTGCCAGCCTATTTACTAGATCTGATGGACCAAGCAGTGTTGTTGTAAAGCCAATTCAGAGGGAGGCCAGTAGCATTCCTCTCACTCTGTACATGCTTTGTGAAACATCAACTGATAGCCAAACCTGCATAGCTGTGGCATCCGTCTGGGAAGATAGGTGCTGGTGGAATGTTCTCGGGGCCCTGCAGGTATCATCCTGCCCATCCTCAGCCAGTGAGGGTGGGGCAGGGATCTCTCCCAGGACTATTGCAAGATGAAGAAGATTGAATCTGGAACCATTTGCATGGAAGCAAGATGCCCTATGACTTTGCTACTTTGTTTGGCTTTCTGCTACTCTTCTGCCTGCATAGGAACCTCTGGATTTTATGTTAGGTGGAATTTGGAGGCAGCTCTATAAACAGGCTTCATTATAAAAATGCTGTCTATTAACGTGAACTGCTGAATGAAGTCTGAATAAGGGATGCTCTTCTGAGCTCTGATGCGATTACCATGGTTACCAAAAGTGTCTAGAGCCTAGTACAATTTTTCACTTTATTTTTTTATATTTTTTAAAAAATAGGAACATAAACAACAAAAACAACATGTAATTTTTGTGAGCAAATGACAAGCATGCTATAAGAGTCACTCTATGGGGAAATATGCAGAGGTCATGCCCAGGGTTAAACTGTTGGTAGAAATCATTTTTCGTGTTTTAATTGAAAGAGAATATATTCAATATATATCCACCCACCACAACCATTATAGTCTTATCCTTGGCTGAGATGACACGACTCAGGTTCCAACAATCATGTTTGCAAAGGATCAAATGTAAATGAGAACCTCTCATCCTCCCATAGAGGAGAACTGCCTGTGTTAAAAGACTCCTTTGGAACATGGGAGCAGGAGAAAAACACACAACCCAAGCAAATTTTTGTTACACCTGAGCTGCCGCTGCCATTTCCCCCAGGCACCACAGACGTTCTAGGATGTTTTTTCTTCTTCTTCACTATTACATGGCTTCCCCACTGCCATATTTGCACCTCAAGGCAGAATATTGCAGATTATTTGTATCTCGGTGATACAAGATAGAGACTCTTGAACAAAACCGATGGATGCTGGCCAGAGGACATTTGGCAATGTATCATTTGCAGTGGAGACTGGTCCATTTGGGCAAATGGGGCACTGCCCCGCTGATCTCAGTCTGCCCTCAGTTAGGCCCCACCTACCTGCCTTCTTGGGACGCGGGTGGTGCTGTGGGTTAAACTACAGAGCCTAGGACTTGCCGATCAGAAGGTCGGCGGTTTGAATCCCTGCGATGGGGTGAGCTCCCGTTGCTAGGTCCCTGCTCCCACCCACCTAGCAGTTCGAAAGCACGTCAAAAGTGCAAGTAGATAAATAGGTACCACTCCGGCGGGAAGGTAAACGGCGTTTCCGTGCGCTGCTCTGGTTCGCCAGAAGCGGCTTAGTCATGCTGGCTGCATGACCCGGAAGCTGTACGCCAGCTCCCTCGGCCAATAAAGCGAGTTGAGCACCACAACCCCAGAGTCGGCCACGACTGGACCTAATGGTCAAGGGTCCCTTTACCTTTACCTGCCTTCTTACAACCAATTGCAGATCCAGCCAATGGCTCAGCTAGCCCAGCAGCCTGAACTTCCAGTGGTTAGCCTGTGCGAAGCCTACAATTAGATCCTGAATGGACCAGCACTCTCCCCGCCTGATTACCTTGGCAAGCATCCTGCTGTCCTCAGAGGGCAAAGGGATGGTTACGCAAAGGGATGGTTACAGGAGGCAGGAGTTACAATTACGAAACCATATAACACTGGTCCTGAAATACCTACATAGGCTTCCAGTACATTTCCGAGCACAATTCAAAGTGTTGGTGCTGACCTTTAAAGCCCTAAACAGTCTCGGCCCAGTATACCTGAAGAAGCGTCTCCACCCCCATCGTTCTGCCCGGACACTGAGATCCAGCACCGAGGGCCTTCTGGCAGTTCCCTCATTGCAAGAAGTGAGGTTACAGGGAACCAGGCAGAGGCCCTTCTCGGTAGTGGCTGTTGGCTTTTTGCAGTATGGTAGCGCTGCAGAGAGCTTGCTGGGGAGACCATGCATTAAAAAGGGACTCAAAAATAACTTAAAGAAGGTTTTAATAAGAAAAACAAAAACTCCATTAACACTAAATATATTAACAAACAAACATGACCCAACCACCAACCCATCCCCCAGGGTAATGGGAGAACTAGGTGCTGCTCCTTATATACTCTACCCAGATGCTGACACACCTTAATCAATACAACTCAGCAGCACCTGCTATGTTTCACAGCTGTAAAGCTGGGTCTCGTTATTTTGCTCTGGCCCTTGCTCTGGCCCCTTAAAGACATACACATGGAGTGGAACAATGATGAACCTTTACATTTAAAGAAACCATTCAACATTTCCCCTGCGGTTCATCATTGTGGAACAAAAACATAAAGCATACTTTGTACATGTTTTTCATGTGTAACCTTTGGAAGTGCTTTAGTAAAAATGTCCGCAATTTGATTGTCACCTGGAACATATTTAAATACAACCATTTCATCAGCAATTAGTTTCTTTACAAATTCTAAACGTAATCTTAAGACTCTGGTGCGCTGCGTATTGGTCTCTGAACACAGGATAGCAAGTCCACTCTGGGAATCAAGGTAAACTTTTACTGGTAGTGTTACTTGCATCTGTAGGTCTGCAAATACTTGCAGATACCATTCTACATCACGAGTGGCCTGAACGCATGCACATAATTCACTCTCTGTTGTGGAGAGACAAATAATGGTTTGTGTCTGGGACTTCCATTCAAATGGACAACCGTTATAACAAAACACCATACCAGACACACCCCTGCAATTATTTTGTTCCACTGCATGAGATGCATCGCAGAAAATTTCAAAACCTTTATCAATACTGGATGTAAACTGCAACCTATAATGTTTGGTATGTTTAAGGTACATTACCACTCTCTTAAGAGCAGAGAAACATTGTGTAGTGGGCTTTTCCACAAATTTTGCCAGAAAGTGAAAAGCATAAGTTATATCTGGTCTTGAGATTCTTTGAATGAAATTTAGCTTGCCTATAGCAGAACGATACAAAGTTTTGTTAGGAAATGGCTTATCTTCACCTGTAAAGGTGAAACCACACACCATAGGTGTTTCCTTCCCATTTGCATTTTCTAAACGTAGCATTTCAACTAGATCATCAATTTTTGCAGTTTGATGAACCAGAAAAGATCCATTTTTGCCTTTCTCAATTTGCATGGATAAGTAGTTTTTAGCTATGCCTAATTCCACCACATCAAACTTCTTCTGTAACTGTGAAACTACCTGTTCATATTCCTGTTTAGTTTTTGTAGAAATTAATACGTCATCTACATACACACATATTTTTGTTACAGAGTTTGCCCTTTCCTTTATAAACACACAATTGTCTGCCTTTCCTTGTGAAAAACCAATATCTAGCAATTCTTTTGCTAAAGTTTGGTGCCAATTCCTTCCACTTTGGTGCAGACCATAAAGGGATTTATTTAATTTGCATACCAAACCTTCAGCAGCGTCTATGCCTTCAGGGACACGCATAAAAATTTGTTCTTTTAAATCTGCAAACAAATATGCAGTTTTTATATCTAGGTGGTAAACAGAATGTCCACGTTGTGATGCATCTTTTAACAAAAGCTTAACTGTTTCATATTTTACACTTGGTGAATAGCACAAATCATAATCTTCGCCTGGAATTTGTTGAAAGCCCCTAGCAACTAATCTAGCCTTGTACCTTACAACTTCATTTTTGTCATTCATTTTAACTCTATAAACCCATTTTGAATCAATAAGTCTCATATCTGGGGTTTGTGGTACAAGAGACCAAGTGTTATGCTCTTTTAAAGAAGCTATCTCAGAGTTCATAGCTTTATACCAATTTACAGCTTCGTGCTTAGGTAAATTCTGAACATCATTGTAGCTTTTTGGCTCAAAAACCGCCTTATTGGCATACACAGTATTAAAATGTTCATCTGCAAAACGTTGTGGCTTCTGCCTCTTTCTATCTGAACGTCTCAGTCCAGAAGGAGAGTCAGACTCCTCAGACTTAATGGGACTCAGTGAACTACTAGTTTCAGGTTGTAAATTATCATTGTCAGACTGAAGAGGTGCCTGTAGGCTAAGCTCACGGTCAGAAAACTCAAGAGAATCTAACCTCCCCTCAGGTGCCTGTGACTTTAAATCATCAAACAAATTATCAGATTCAACAGGCTTTTTGTCTTTTTCTATTAATTCAGAATCACCATTTCCCCCTGCTGCTGCTCCTGCTTCCTCTTCTTCCTCAGTATCATTTATACCATCAGTATCTTGGAAAACAGCAACTCCATTCCAATTTACAGTTTGTATCATGCTTCTGGTAATATGAAATTTGCCAGTTGCTGGTATGTAAATTCTGTACGCCCCCTGCTGGTAGCCCATTAATTTTCCCTGAACACTACGTTCACCCAATTTCTGCTTAGCGGGATAATGCATAATTACATCTGAACCCCAAATGCGTAGGTATTTCAGATTAGGGCGTTTTTTAAACAACTTCTCATAGGGGGTGACATCTAAACCAGAATGATAACTGCGATTTCTAACATAACAAAAGGCATGGAGCGCTTCAGCCCAAAAGTCTTTGGGCAGATTAGCATCGTGCAGATAAGTTTTAACCCCTGCCTGCAGGTCACGCTGCACAACTTCAACAAGCCCATTGTGCCAGGGACTTCGGGGGCAAGATAACTCATGAGTAGTCCCCTGCGCTTCCAGGAATTTCTCAAAATCCTCAGAAACAAATTCCCCGCCCCAGTCAGAAAACAGGTTCTTAATTGGTTTGTTAAAGTGCGTTTTTACCCAGTTGCAAAAAACCTTGTACTTCTCAAATGCTTGGGACTTCTCAGCTATTGCATAAGTCCAACAATATCTACTACAGTATACTGGTCTATCAGGGTAAGCCAGTACTTTGAACCTCCTAATGATGGTGGGAGTGGCCCAACTAAATCACAATGTACACGCTCAAATGGCTCAGTTACTTTCCTATCTGAGCACCTACCCTTGCGTGCAACCTTAATCTTATTCTTGCAACAGGATAGACACTGCATAAAGAATTTACATGGTTTTAAGTTGAGGCCATTGACAATATTCTTTGTCTTAATTACATCAGCAAAATTCAGGTGTCCCAGAATTCTGTGTGCCATGTGGATACACCCAGAATGTGGCCTTACATTCCTCAACTCCTGGCTTGACTGTGCTGCTCTGCAATTTATAGGCGATTGGGAGTAGGTGCGAAAATACAGTCTATATAAACCATCAGATTCCCGGGCATACAATAGACGTTTGTTCCCCTCGAAAAACTCACACATAGACTTTAAGAAACGCACAGTTATCCCTTGATGAGCAAAGCACCTTACTGATAATAAATTGTCCACTGACGGGCAGTAAATGCAGTTCGCTATTGTAATGTTTAAAGAGTCAAGTTTAACAGTACCCCTGCCAAGCGACTGCAAGACTTGTGAATTGGCTAAATGTACATTACCAATTTCCTCTTCGAAAGAAATAAACAAGCTTCGATCATTGCAGATGTGCTGAGATGCACCTGAGTCGACAACAAAAGACTTCCACTTGGCACCTTTAATTCTTTTACGATCTTTAGTCCGAGCGTGAAAAGCTCGCGGCTCGTTTCTGTCTCTACTATACGATGCTGGCTGCTGGGCTGACGACCGTGATTGACGAACAGAAACAGGCTTGGGAGTACTTTGCTTTCTTTTGGATCTGCAGTCCCTTGCAAAATGTCCTTGCTTATTGCAGAACCAACAACGCTTTGCAGCTTTAAATGCAGTTGTATCACCACAGGTTTGCATATGGCGTTCCTCATTCTTTCTGGAAACAGGAGTGCTTATGGCACAAGCCTCCCTTCTATCCAACTCGCCCATTAATCTTGCCGTTACCCCTTCCACAGTTAATCGTGCTGGTGGAACAGCAGATATCTGGCTAGCTACCCCATCAAAGTCTTCATTAAGGTAACAAAGGATGATAAAAACATACTGAATATCAGGTATCTCCATGTCCCTTTGAATTAATTCGCAGCGTATTGCCTCCAGACGTCTCAAGTGTGCTGCCAAATCACCACCAGGCTGCAACTTCGTCTGGTACAACTGCTTGAAAAACGTCAATGCAGACGCTGACTCTTTTCTAACATGCACTGCTGCAAGACTGTCCCACATTTCTTTGGCAGTTTTCTTATTTCTTATATAGACTACTTGCTGGTCGCTGACTGCCAAATTAATTATCGCCCTGGCTTTTGCATCTCCTTTCGACCAAGCATTAGTTACAGGGTCAGGAGGGTCATCAGTTACATAGGTCCATACTTCTCTAGAGGTCAAAAGCGCCTCCACCCGAAAAGACCATAAACTATAGTTCTCATCTGTTAGCTGTGGGAAGACCAGAGCCTTCTCAGCTTCAGGAACCCGGTCAACCATTCTGGAACTCTTCCAGACCCACAAAAAAACTACGCTAACAGGAGAAGGAGTTTTCAAACCTTTCTCAGAGTCCAAAAATATGCAGTCATCCACTCAGCAGCTGGGCCCATAACCAAAGATGTTGGCTTTTTGCAGTATGGTAGCGCTGCAGAGAGCTTGCTGGGGAGACCATGCATTAAAAAGGGACTCAAAAATAACTTAAAGAAGGTTTTAATAAGAAAAACAAAAACTCCATTTACACTAAATATATTAACAAACAAACATGACCCAACCACCAACCCATCCCCCAGGGTAATGGGAGAACTAGGTGCTGCTCCTTATATACTCTACCCAGATGCTGACACACCTTAATCAATACAACTCAGCAGCACCTGCTATGTTTCACAGCTGTAAAGCTGGGTCTCGTTATTTTGCTCTGGCCCTTGCTCTGGCCCCTTAAAGACATACACATGGAGTGGAACAATGATGAACCTTTACATTTAAAGAAACCATTCAACAGTGGCACCCGCCCTATGGAATGCCCTCCCACCAGATGTCAAAGAGAAAAACAACTACCAGACTTTTAGAAGACATCTGAAGGCAGCCCTTTTAATGTTTCATAGGTTATTGTATTTTAATATTCTGTTGGAAGCTGCCCAGAGTGGCAGGGGAAACCCAGGCAGATGGGCGGGGTATAAATAATATTATATTATTATTATTATTATTATTATTATTATTATTATTATTATTAGGGCTACCTTTGCCTACAAAATGGACTTGCCTTTATAGGAGACAGAACTGGGTTTTGCTCCTCTAGGTTTAGGGAGTTGCATTTGCATTGGAAGGTCAACATTTATTTGTACATCACAGATTGTTACAGTTCAAGAGAAGTTACAACCCTTAAATGCCACCCGTTTTGGTGCCAAGTTCTCAGTCTGGTGAGTGGGCAAGAAAGACCTTCTTTTCCCGACGTCTCCGTTCAGAAAATTCCCAAGTCGTAAGCAAATAGATAAGTAAAACCCCTTGCAAAACACCCAGCCGATATACTTAAAATAAAATCAACAATTTATGCTAAGCACATTTCAAAAATTAAAGGAGACAACCTAATTATTTTGCCAGTGGGGAAACGACAGAGAAATGAGTCATGCTTTCATAACTCAATTGGGCTTTCTTAGTTCTGGTTGTATAATTACTTTAAGAAACTGTGTTATTTGTTTTCATTAGCAGTAATTGAACAATAAGTATGATACGGAGGATTTCCCCCCATTTCGAAAAGAACAAACCCAAGGAATAACATTCTAAAGGTGGATTCACTGCTCTGATAATGCACGAATACTAACATTAATGCTATTAGAACAATGACAAGGAAGATGACTACTTGACATACTGCATTGGTTTTAATTGCAGCAAATAATGTGATGCTTCATTTTCTCATTAATGATAAGAACATAAGAAGATCCCTGCTGGACCAGGCTCAAGTATTCTAGCATCCTTTCCTCACCAGATGCCGAGGGGATGCCTTGGTGGCCATCAATACATCCTAAAGGAGAGACTTTCATAGTCTGCACTCCATGAAGCACTTTCATTTGTCTGTTCTGAATCTTCCAACCTCCTTGGACGGTCCAAAGTTCTAGTATTAGGAAAGAAGGAGACTGACTTTTCTTCCTCCATACTATGGGTAATGTTGTTCACCTCTAACATGTGCCCCCTGTTACTCACCTTTTTATCTAAACTAAAAAAGCTCTGAATGTTGCAACCTTTCCTAATAGGGAGTTTCTGAACCTTTTCTAATACAGTGATACCTTGGTTCTCAAACACCTTGGTACTCAAACACCTTGTAAGCCCAGAAGTGTTCCAGTTTGCGAACTTTTTTTGGAAGCCAAACATGCTCCCTTTTGAGTCTTACGCTTCCGATTTGAGTGCCACACTTCCATATTAGTGTTACACTGAGGTCTGTCTGTTTTTGCTTTTTTGTGATTCTTTTTTGGGTTGTTTTTGTGACTGTGTGGAACCCAGTTCAGCTACTGATTGATTGATTGTGTGACGGCAGTACATTGTTTATTGCTTTCATTTTATGGATCAATGGAGGTAGTAAAACTCATGTTAAATTGCTGTTTTAGGAGTTGTTTTTAAAAGTCTGGAACGGATTAATCCAGTTTGCATTACTTTCTATGGGAAAGCGCACCTTGGTTTTGGAACGCTTTGGTTTTGGAACGGACTTCTGGAACGGATTACGTTTGAGAACTACGGTACCACTATATCCTATTTGAGGTGAAGTCAGGATCTTGAAGAACTTTTTGCCTCACTTCCTACCACAGCCTACTAATCCAGCTCTTATATAACTATCTGGAGTGACATTCATGAGGGGCTGCCGTTTGGGAAGAGAAGGTTGGCTTTCTCTGCCCTTCTCTCCACATGCAAGTACTGAGAGACTGACATGCCATACCCTCTAAAGCATCAAAAGTATTAACCAGGACACCATTTTCTGGGACACCATCTTCCCTTTTTCTCTCGCAAGAGGATGTTGGCCATTTTGGGCACCTTGAAGTGATGCGATTTCATGCCACAAGCCCTCCCAAGTGTTTTTTTGGGAGGGAAATCACGATGTGAAATTGAGAGAGATTACAGCACCCAAAATGGCAGTTGTCCTCTCTCAAGAAAAAAATGGGGCATCCTGGTTTTTCTGGGACTCTTGCAGGATGTGACATGCATTTAGCAAAGCTGCACATGATCAGTAGGAACGTTGAAGCTAGGGTGGCCACCATTATAGGCAACCAGCTCATTACCTCAGAGCAGTTTGCACGATATTTGTTGTTGTCTCCTTTCTGTTAGGCCCTGAATCCTTCAAAACAGATTAGCAATGAGGTTCCCATTAAAGTTTAAAACAAGTTATTAATTTCCCTAGCCCTGTAAATTCTTTGTTGGTTGAAAGGGATGTAGGTTTCTGTTTCTGAGTGCCAATCCATTTGAGAGAACTGCTGTGGAGCTGAGGTAAATGAGATGAGGTCATTTCCCCCCTAGCCAACATACAGTTTTGTTTTTTTTATAAGATATTTATTAAGATTTTTTAAAATATTACAATAACAATGAAAAAAAAAAGAAAAATACAAAATAAAAACAGTTAAAAACACACAGATTTTCCATTACTTATTTTCCTTTAGCTTGTTTCCCGGACCTCCTCATACCTCCCTTTTTTGTATTCTACTTCAATTTGTTGGTTCAGCAAATCCTTACCATTAGATTTTTACCCATTTATAACCCTTTTTTCATATTCTCTTAAAGCATTACAGCTGAAAACCACTTAATTTCTATCCAACATCATACTAACATTCATTAATTTTACAATATTTCTGTAGATAGTCTTTAAATTTCTTCCAATCTTCTTCCACCAACTCTTCTCCCTGGTCTCGGATTCTGCCAGTCTAGCCAACATACAGTTCAAGCTTCAGGAAGTCACAACCTGAAAGAGATAACTTTGAGGGAAAGGGTCTCTGTTGCAATGATTTTATGACACTTATATAAGTTATATCATTTATGTAATATCCTCATTCAGGGAGCCCTGACTGATGGTTGCGACAGCACTCCCATTATAAAGTGGGCACAAAGTTCAAGGGCTGTATATATAACAGGCACCCCCAAACTCGGCCCTCTAGCTGTTTGGGGACTACAGTTCCCATCATCCATGACCGCTGGTCCTGTTAGCTAGGGATGATGGGAGATGTAGTCCCAAAACAGCTGGAGGGCCGAGTTTGGGATGCCTATAATGAACCCTTGGTTTCTATAAAAAAAAAACTGAATAAAAATACCTCTCTCGCTCAAACTCCACTTTCATTCGTTAAGATGTTGGAGATTCTCTTGCTTTTCTTTCTTATTGAAAAAAAGTTTTTATTATTAAAATAATTCAGCATTAATGCACACATGTTACAAATATACAAACATACAAACATACATTTCATACAATCCTTAAAAATGTTTATACATACCCACACTCAGCCCCACAGATACTTCCTTTTCCCATCACCATCCCTCACCGCTCACCCCACCTTTGTGATAGACTTCCAATCTACTCAATTGCAATTTCTTTCCACTTCTATTACTTTCTTTCACACACCTTTAACCCAATTTTCTGCTTCTTTTTCTATTACACATTGTTATCCATCTTATTTAGTATTTCAGCATTTAAAACGGAACTTGTTTATTCTAATAGGAGTTCTGATTTTTCAATATGGTTTTGCAAGTATCCTTTAAATACCTCCCAGTCCCTGTCTATCTTCTCTTTTGAGATCCTTCCAATTTCTCCCATTGTTTTGGATATATTGCAATACTCCAATAATTTGGCAAGCCACTCTGTTTTTGTCGGTATAATACCACTTTTCCAATTTTTCACAATCAATAGCCTCGTGGCTACTGTTGCGTACAAATATAATGTCTTGTCTTCTTCCTTTAGACTTCCTGGTACTATTCCCAATAGAAAACATTCTGAAGGTTTTCAGATCAGAACATCAGGAGATTCTCTTTCATTACCAGGTCTCTCACAGAACTATTCCTGTTCTTAGTCAGCAGTAACAAAACAAAATGAAAACAGCTCTGACTTTTGATGTTTGAGTAATGTGGCAATGACATTTTTGTGTGATACCAGCAGTACAGAGAGCAGAAGCAGATTTAGGCAACCGGGGGCCAGATCTTCAGGGGTGCCACAGAAAACACTGCAACCATGATTTAGAATGGATTGGTGGAAAGGCACCAAATTTTGGTGTTGCACAGAGCACCTCTGAATTGTGAGACCCAGAGGTCTGCCACTGTAAAGGTCTGTTCAATGTGTATACCTGTGAGAGCCATCAAGTGTAAATCATGTTTAAATTAAAGGTACCTGTGAATGTAGCCTGTGACCAAATTTTCTCTAAAAACATGCCAACTGGCAACATTCAGTAAAGGCAATAACATGGACCACCTGCCCGATTCAGTGGAAAGCTGCTGAAAGAATCTGATGTGCCATATTTTTCGCTCTATAAGACACACCAGACCACAAGACGCACCTAGTTTTTGGAGGAGGAAAACAAGAAAAAAAATACCCTGAATCTCAGAAGCCAGAACAGCAAGAGGGATCGCTGCACAGTGAAATTCCTCTTGCTGTTCTGGCTTCTGGGATAGCTGCGCAGCCTGCATTCGCTCCATAAGACGCACACACATTTCCCCTTACTTTTTAGGAGGGAAAAAGTGAGTCTTATAGAGCAAAAAATACAGTAATCAAAGTACAGTGGTGCCTTGCAAGACGAAATTAATTCGTTCCGCAAGTCTCTTCGTCTTGCGAGTTTTTCGTCTTGCGATGCACGGTTTCCCATAGGAATGCATTGAAAATCAATTAATGCGTTCCTAGGGAAACCGCCTTCAGACCAGGTCCGGGTACAGTCTGTCCCCGGACCTCTTCTGAAGGCTGGGGGGGGGGGCAAGGGCTTTTCTTCCCACCCCCAGCATTTTAAAAAACCCCGGGACAGCGGAGGACCTCTCCGCTGTCCGGGCGATCTTAAAATGCTGGCGGGCGGCATTTTAAAATCGCCCCGGGACAGCGGAGGACTTCTCCGCTGTCCGGGGCGATTTAAAAGCCCCTGGGAAGGCAGGCAGGGGGGACAAAGACTTTCGCCCCCCTCCCGCCTTCAGAAGGTGTTCCCGCCCCGCCGCCCGGCGGCGGCGGGAGGAGGCGTTCCCGCCCCACCGCCCGGCTTCGGAGCAGCGTTCCGAAGCCCGGCGGCGGCGGGAGGAGGCATTCCCGCCCCACCGCCCGGCTTCGGAGGAGGTCCAAGGACAGTGGGGAAGACGCGCTGCGCTTCCCCGCTGTCCCGGATATTTCCCTATGGGCTGTCGTCTTGCGAAGCAAGCCCATAGGGAAATTCGTCTTGCGAAGCGCCTCCAAAACGGAAAACCCTTTCGTCTAGCGGGTTTTCCGTCTTGCGAGGCGTTCGTCTTGCGGGGCACCACTGTATAAGCTCCAGAAGGAGAAGAAAAGTGAAATGGGTCAATATGAATAATTGTGTCCCCTGCTTTCTTTCCTCTCAGGAAAAATTCTCACTCTCCTTGACGCTGCGAGTGGAAGACAATGAGCAATTTTAGACTTGTCCACTCTCTGTTTTCTTTGCCACACTATTAACAGCACCGCTGACCCATTTGCAACAAATAAGTGTAACTTTCTCCAGCAAGCTGGAGGATCATGAAGATTCACACTCTGCGGGGAGGAAACTGTCCCTGTTTCTGGTTTCTTAGCACCTCTTTTAAGATCTTGCATAAATAACATATTGATTTCCGATGAAAGTAAGGACAAGAGCTCTTTTTCCTGTAGTGCCTCTAGGGTGTTTGAAGAAGATGCCTGGATTATTTGGCTCTTAAGCATCCTCCTCGTTGCAAATACGTCTCCGCCGCGAAATCTGTCTATAATCTCAACGTTATCAGGAGAGAATTAAATATTCCTCTTGTCCCTGATGGGCCCAAATGATCAGCTACCAGCAAAGGCAGCAAGTTAGCAAGGAAGGTACTGTGGTTGTAAAATGATTTTCATGCAACGGGTGCTGTGCCAATGATAATAAGACCACAATGCACAACAAATGTTTGTGAGGTAAAGCTTGCAGGTGACCAGTGTTAAGAGAGCAACCTGTGGGTGAAGGTAAAGGGTAAAGGGACCCCTGACCATTAGGTCCAGTCGTGACCAACTGTGGGGTTGTGGCGCTCATCTCACTTTATTGGCCGAGGGAGCCGGCGTACAGCTTCCGGGTCATGTGGTCAGCATGACTAAGCCGCTTCTGGCGAACCAGAGCAGTGCACGGAAACGCCGTTTACCTTCCCGCCAGAGCAGTACCTATTTATCTACTTTGACATGCTTTCGAACTTCTAGGTTGGCAGGAGCAGGGACCGAGCAACAGGAGCTCACCCCGTCGCGGGGATTCAAACCGCTGACCTTCTGATTGGCAAGCCCTAGGCTCTGTGGTTTAACCCACAGCGCCACGCTCAACCTGTGGACTGACACGCAAAGACGACTTGCTAATTTTAAGAATCTGTGTGTGATGGTGTTGGCTCCTGTATTCGCCCAAGGAAATTTGGGTTCAGATCCCTGTTCTGCCATAAAACTTACTCGTTTTTATTGTTTTGTTTTGTTTTGAGGGGGCATCACCACATGGCCTCCATCACACATTTATTGGACATGTGACGGAATTGAGAGGGTGCATCAGTGTCACGAATATGCTAGCTCCCAGCCTAGGGATGCACCTGGTAGCAGACCGCAGTTTGCAACCGACAGGATCAGATTTCTCTCAGACAGAGAACAGAAAGCAGATGCAGACCTGCCCTCCTAGAAGAGTGACTAGTGGGGTGCCACAGGGTTCTGTCTTCGGCCCGGTCTTATTCAACATCTTTATCAACGACTTGGATGATGGACTCAAGGGCATCCTGATCAAATTTGCAGATGACACCAAACTGGGAGGGGTGGCTAACACCCCAGAGGACAGGATCACACTTCAAAACGACCTTGACAAATTAGAGAGCTGGGCAAAAACAAACAAGATGAATTTTAACAGGGAGAAATGTAAAGTATTGCACTTGGGGAAAAAAAATGAGAGGCACAAATACAAGATGGGGGACACCTGGCTTGAGAGCAGTACATGTGAAAAGGATCTAGGAGTCTTGGTTGACCACAAACTTGACATGAGCCAGCAGTGTGACGCGGCAGCTAAAAAAGCCAGTGCAATTCTGGGCTGCATCAATAGGAGTATAGCATCTAGATCAAGGGAAGTAATAGTGCCACTGTATTCTGCTCTGGTCAGACCTCACCTGGAGTACTGTGTCCAGTTCTGGGCACCACAATTCAAGAAGGACACTGACAAACTGGAACGTGTCCAGAGGAGGGCAACCAAAATGGTCAAAGGCCCGGAAACGATGCCTTATGAGGAACGGCTAAGGGAGCTGGGCATGTTTAGCCTGGAGAAGAGGAGGTTAAGGGGTGATATGATAGCCATGTTCAAATATATAAAAGGATGTCATATAGAGGAGGGAGAAAAGTTGTTTTCTGCTGCTCCAGAGAAGCGGACACGGAGCAATGGATCCAAACTACAAGAAAGAAGATTCCACCTAAACATTAGGAAGAACTTCCTGACAGTAAGAGCTGTTCGACAGTGGAATTTGCTGCCAAGGAGTGTGGTGGAGTCTCCTACTTTGGAGGTCTTTAAGCAGAGGCTTGACAACCATATGTCAGGAGTGCTCTGATGGTGTTTCCTGCTTGGCAGGGGGTTGGACTCGATGGCCCTTGTGGTCTCTTCCAACTCTATGATTCTATGATTCCTCTTGACCTTGAGAGGCCAGATAAGGTTGGAGTGGAGACTGTGCTGGAATGCAACCGCGGCTCACAAGAGGCACAGACAGGCACGAAAGAGAAGATTGACAGCCTGTCTTCTCGGGGAGAAGTTGGAGGGGATCCAATGAACCCACAAAGTTATCACCAGGAAACAAAATAAGAAGCGCAAGGGTCATAGGTTCAGTTTATTCTGCCGGAAATGGAAGGATTCCTTAGCAGGGTCAACTGAATGATGATGCCGGAGGCTTGGCTAGAGCCGTCTGGAGCTAATTGCTTGTTTTTTTTCCAACAAATCCTACTTTTTCATTACGTATGTTTACTGTGTTATCAAGCCAGGAACCTGGACTCCTAACAATCAGGCAGCCCAACCACTGCCACACCTGTTTGCCTCTATGCCTGCTGCCGTTGGCTTTTCATTTGGGAAGTGGCTGTGTGCACAAGGCAACACATGCACATATAGTGCATGTGTCTAATGAGGGAGAATCCCAACTACTTCAGAATTCCATTCCACATGTTGATGATGCAGGAATACCACTACTATTGCTGCTGCTATTGATACTTTCATGTGCTCCAGCCACATTCAAACACTTTGAAGCCCCATTCAGTTTAATGGGAGTAATTAAGGCTGCAATCCTAAACACACTTGCTAGGGAGTAAGCACCACTGATCACAATGAGACTTACTTCCAAGTAAACATGGACAGACTTGCACTGAAATATATTGAATTGAAGGTTGGAATTGAGGCCTTCTACATCCCAACCGCTCTGGCGGGAAGGTAAACGGCGTTTCCATGCGCTGCTCTGGTTTTGCCAGAAGCGGCTTAGTCATGCTGTTCACATGACCTGGAAAAACTGCAGACAAACGTAGGCTCCCTCGGCTAGTAAAGTGAGATGAGCACCGCAACCCCAGAGTCATTCATGACTGGACTTAACTGTCAGGCGTCCTTTACCCTTACCTTTACCTCCCAATTTACTCGTCCTTCCCAAAAAATTCACTATTCATGATTACACATCCTCCAACATTTCTCTGATGAAAATAGAGACATCCTATTCTATTATTATTATTATTATTATTATTATTATTATTATTATTATTATTTTCTATTTATACCCCATCTATCTGACTGGGTTGCCCCAACCACTCTTGGCTGCTTCCAACATATAAAAATAATAATAAAACATTAAACATTTAAGAAAACCCTGCCCTATACAGGGATGCCTTCAGATGGCTGTGGGGTAAGATAACTTGATACCTTCCAACATTTCTTGGATGAAAATAGGGATGTCCTAGGGGAAAGCAGGACAAATCAGAAACCAGGACAGCTTCTGTAAATCAAGAGCTGTTCCTGGAGAAAGGGGGCACTTGGAGGGTCTGTGATTGAGATACCCTACAGAGTGAAATTCATGAGAAGCCCCCTCTGTGAAAAATCTTCCAACACAGACAGACAATTTCTCCAGAATGCGCATATTTTGCTGGAGTTACAGCTGCAAACTGGTTTGATTTTCTTGAAGCCTCCCTGCTGATAACATGCCTAGAGGTAAATGTAAGATGTAATCCTGAAGCAATGGGGGTACTCCAAAGCAAATGATCTCATGAAACCATAGTCTTCTCGGTTAAGATAACCACCTGGTGCAATATTTCACTGGCGGGTGGCCTTTGAATGAAATGCAGAGCAAGACTCTGAGTAAACTAATCTCAGGCAAGCTTTGCATGAGGTCCAGTGATACGGTACCCATCCATCATTGTTCATCTTGCCAAACAACTGTGATATTTCCACATAGATTTAATCATCACAAATGGATGGAAGAGAAAATGCCTATCTCCTTTCATCTGTCCTTCTGTTTGCAAGTTCAGGGGTAAGTGGAGAGCTTTATGCGGCCAAAATGAGGGGGTGTCAGCAGGCTAGGAGGAACCCAAAGGTTTGTGGAAATGCTGCTTCTGGGAACATAGCAGAATATAGCACAGGTTTAGCATTCATTTCCATGGTGTTTGCTTCCATAAAAGAATTCTACTTCCATCTAACACAGAAATGAGTGCTATATTCCACTACATTTCTAGAAGTGGCTGCCTGACTGCGCACTGTCTCACCGGGGTGATATATGGTATGGTTATCTCCTGCTTGGACAACTGCAAAGTGCTATACATGGGGCTACCTTTGAAGGTGACCAGGAAACTACAACTAATCCAGAATGCGGCTGCCAGACTGGTGACTGGGAGTGGCCGCTCCCATATAACACCGGTCCTGAAAGACCTACATTGGCTCCCAGTATGTTTCCAGACACTATTCAAATTGTTGGTGATGACCTTTAAAGCCCTAAACAGCCTTGGGCCTGCATATCTTGGATCCCTGAGAAAACACTCCTGTCTGGTATTAGAGGGTACATAATGGGTTTGGTGAGGGACGCGGGTGGCGCTATGGGTTAAACCACAGAGCCTAGGACTTGCCGATCAGAAGGTTGGCAGTTCAAATCCCGCAGCGGGGTGAGCTCCCATTGCTCGGTCCCTGCTCCTGCCAACCTAGAAGTTTGAAAGCATTGCAAAGTGCAAGTAGATAAATAGGTACTGCTCCGGCGGGAAGGTAAACGGCGTTTCCGTGCGCTGCTCTGGTTCACCAGAAGTGGCTTAGTCATGCTGGCCACATGACCTGGAAGGTGTACGCCGGCTCCCTTGGCCAATAAAGCGAGATGAGCGCCGCAACCCCAGAGTCGGCCACAACTGGACCTAATGGTCAGGGGTCCCCTTTACCTTTACCCTTTAATGGGTTTGGTGGCATCTTCTTTGATTGTGTCTGGCATGACTGGCCTACTCAAATTGGAATGAAGGCAGGAAAATTATTTACCCATCCACCCCCTGACTTCCATTAAAATGGGAAGAATGAGGATGAGCAGGACAGAGAGGTTCTAGGTGTCAGCAGTGGACCCTTGCTGGATATGGGTAAGTCTCAACTTGTGCGAAACAGTGTCAACCTCTGATGCTTTCCCTGACAACCACACAAGTCCTGAAATGGGTAGTTCTTTCTTTCTTTCTTTCTTTCTTTCTTTCTTTCTTTCTTTCTTTCTTTCTTTCCCCCTCTCCCAGTTTGCTGATTTGTTGCAAGGCCAGAATTAATTTCAAGGTCTCAATGAAAGTTTGAATTCACTAAAGTGAATGGACATTTTAAGACCAATGATTATGGCAAAGCCATTATTGATTTCCGTGGCGGAGAGATGTTGCCCCCTGTGTCTTAAACTCAGAGAGCACTCTTGTTCTCTATTAAAACCTTCAACCATCTCATTCCTTTTCTTTTCTCTTTAAAATGAACATACTAATGACAGATTTATCCCAGCCAGCGTTACCTGCTTGCTTGTTACATTGAACTAAACGTTGAAATTACAAGATGGGCTAAAAGTGGTGCTCTGTTCTTCTTAAAATTTGATACCAGGTCCCTTTGGCCACTAATAAATAAAGAAAAGTGAATTGCCATTGATTCAGCCCACAGCTGGAATAGCTGGAATGAAATTTGCTAGTAGCTACAAATCAATAAAACATTTCTAACTGAGAATATAATATTGAAATCTATGGAGAAAAAGTAAGGGTGGTTACATTACAGAAAACATCATGCTTTGAAAGGGAGCTGCCATGCCATTAATTTCTCAGCTCCTGAGAAAGATAAATTTTCAGATGTCATGTACAGAAGTCTAGAGTTGAATGAGCCTAAAAGTTATAAAACCTTGCCAACAAAGGTCCGTATAGTTAAAGCTATGGTTTTCCCAGTAGTGATGTATGGAAGTGAGAGCTGGACCATAAAGAAGGCTGATCGCCGAAGAATTGATGCTTTTGAATTATGGTGCTGGAGGAGACTCTTGAGAGTCCCATGGACTGCAAGAAGATCAAACCTATCCATTCTGAAGGAAATCAGCCCTGAGTGCTCACTGGAAGGACAGATCCTGAAGCTGAGGCTCCAATACTTTGGCCACCTCATGAGAAGAGAAGACTCCCTGGAAAAGACCCTGATGTTGGGAAAGATGGAGGGCACGATGAGAAGGGGATGACAGAGGACGAGATGGTTGGATAGTGTTCTCGAAGATTGGGGAATGCAATCGCCCGGAGATCAGTTCCTAACAGAAGAGGAGGGAAAATATTCGTGCTCCCCCCCCCCCCGTCCAGCGTTTCCAGAAGCAGAGAGACAGGCAGACACAAAAGCTGCAGAGTTGAGGAGAGAGGAGCTGCCCAGCTATAAGACAGTAGCTAAGCAACCAGAAGGGAGGGAGCAGTTGGACAATACATCAATTGAGAGTGGGGAAAAAACCCCTCCCTCCCCCCGAACTTGCAGGTCCGAGTGTGTCAGAGAACGAAGGAGACGCGCATTGGTACGCTTCTTGCTGCAGAAGTAAGGAGTAAGATATCCTTGCATAATGCTGAAATAAAAGGACTATAAATCTACCAAATAATAATAATAATAATAATAATAATAATAATAATAATAATAATATTAATACTACTACTACTAATAATAATAATTTATTTGTACCCCGCCCACTCTGGGCGGCTTCCAACAAAGATTAAAAATACATCAAAATGTCACACATTAAAAACTTCCCTGAACAGGGCTGCCTTCAGATGTTTCCTAAATATCTCTTTGACATCTGATGGGAGGGCGTTCCACGGGGCGGGTGCCACTACCGAGAAGGCCCTCTGCTTGGTTCCCTGTAGCTTTGCTTCTCACAGTGAGGGAACCGCCAGAAGGCCCTCTTCACTGGACCTCAGCGTCCGGGCAGAACGCTGGGGGTGGAGAGGAGGGTTGTAAAGCAAATGTTTATTGCTACTCAAACTTGCTTAATAATGTGAGCCAGACAAAGATATCCCACTCTTCATTGCTTTTAAAAACCTTTTCTTTTTGTTAAGACCTGTGCCCCTCTGTGTGATGCAGATCTCTCGGTGTACCTTTCTGAAAGTTGCACTTCCTGAAGTGCCTTGGGAGCGATGCTGCACAACACCAGATCATTCTCGAGTTGCTCTGGTCCACAAATATTCAATAAGATTTATTTATTTTTGGCAGAATACCAAATGATACACATTGACCGAGAGCCATAAACGTTTTATATACTTTGCTGAGCGATTTGCAGGATAATTTTAAAGCTTAACATAACATTTTCCTGTGATTTTTATTGGCGCTTATGAGCAATCTCAAGACTCATAAAAAGAAGGGAGCTACTATCATTGATCTCAGATGTATGAATGAAGGCTCTGGACTTGGGGTTCTTTGGGGGGGGATTATACCATTACAAGTGGTTTGAATATCCTGGGCTGAGTGAAGAAGGCACCCAGTACCAATAAGAATGCACAAATGATTATAGAAGCACTAGTTCCCTATGTCCCAAGTGATATTTATGAAAGTACAGTGGTACCTCAGGTTATATACGCTTCAGGTTACATCTGCTTCAGGTTACAGAATCCGTTAACTCAGAAATAGTGCTTCAGGTTAAGAACTTTGCTTCAGGATGAGAACAGAAATCGGGCTCCGGGGGTGCGGCAGCAGCAGGCGGCCCCATTAGCTAAAGTGTTGCTCCCTGGAAAGACCCTGATGTTGGGAAAGATGGAGGGCACGATGAGAAGGGGATGACAGAGGATGAGATGGTTGGACAGTGTTCTCGAAGCTACCAGCATGAGTCTGGCCAAACTGGGGGAGGCAGTGGAAGACAGGAGTGCCTGGCGTGCTCTGGTCCATGGGGTCACAAAGGGTCGGACATGAC
Organism: Podarcis liolepis; assembly: GCF_965112155.1. Lineage (NCBI taxonomy): Eukaryota > Metazoa > Chordata > Lepidosauria > Squamata > Lacertidae > Podarcis > Podarcis liolepis. The sequence goes on from NC_139557.1 coordinate 113,706,607, forward strand.
TAAACGACTAAACAACAACAAACAACAACAACATTTATGATTAAGTTTTGGAACACACTAAACATAAAATTGCAATGTCGTGTTTTCTCTCCAAGTGCACATTTGAAAATGATCCCCCCCCCCTTTAAAAAGTATGTAACACTCTGGATAACTAACTTCTGATCTGCACATTAGTCTGGGGGGCGGGGTGCAGATCCGGTCTGTTCCTACTGGATCAATTACCTCAGACATCCTTAGGCTCTGCTCCCTTGCTGTCTGCTTATATGTTGCTGGATTGCCATTTGTTCTTTGATATTAAACAGTCCCAACCAGTTCCCAGCTGAAGTGCTCTTCCTCAGGGGATAACTTTAAGAACCAATTTATACCAATCACTCAATGTGAGATTCATTCTAAAATTATATCTGCAAAGACATACAGTTATGAGAAGAAAGTCTATTATGAATACAGGAAGCTTATACACACACACAAAGATGTATTTGCGTTCAAGTAGATGATGCAAGTAGATCATAGAATCATAGAGTTGGAATAGACCACAAGGGCCATCGAGTCCAACCCCCTGCCAAGCAGGAAACACCATCAGAGCACTCCTGACATATGGTTGTCAAGCCTCTGCTTAAAGACCTCCAAAGTAGGAGACTCCACCACACTCCTTGGCAGCAAATTCCACTGTCGAACAGCTCTTACTGTCAGGAAGTTCTTCCTCATGTTTAGGTGGAATCTTCTTTCTTGTAGTTTGGATCCATTGCTCCGTGTCCGTTTCTCTGGAGCAGCAGAAAACAACCTTTCTCCCTCCTCTATGTGACATTCTTTTATATATTTGAACATGGCTATCATATCACCCCTTAACCTCCTCTTCTCCAGGCTAAACATGCCCAGCTCCCTTAGCCGTTCCTCATAAGGCATCGTTTCCAGGCCTTTGACCATTTTGGTTGCCCTCCTCTGGACACGTTCCAGTTTGTCAGTGTCCTTCTTGAACTGTGGTGCCCAGAACTGGACACAGTACTCCAGGTGAGGTCTGACCAGAGCAGAATACAGTGGCACTATTACTTCCCTTGATCTAGATGCAATACTCCTATTGATGCAGCCTAGAATTGCATTGGCTTTTTTAGCTGCCGCGTCACACTGTTGGCTCATGTCAAGTTTGTGGTCAACCAAGACTCCTAGATCCTTTTCACATGTACTGCTCTCAAGCCAGGTGTCCCCCATCTTGTATTTGTGCCTCTCATTTTTTTTGCCCAAGTGCAATACTTTACATTTCTCCCTGTTAAAGTTCATCTTGTTTGTTTTGGCCCAGTTCTCTAATCTGTCAAGGTCGTTTTGAAGTGTGATCCTGTCCTCTGGGGTGTTAGCCACCCCTTCCAGTTTGGTGTCATCTGCAAATTTGATCAGGATGCCCTTGAGTCCATCATCCAAGTCGTTGATAATGCCCTTGAGTCCATCATCCAGGTACTGCTGTGGCGAGAAGGTAAACAACGTTTCCATGCGCTCTGGCTTCTGTCATGGTGTTCCGTTGTGCCAGAAGCGATTTAGTCATACTGGCCACATGATCCAGAAAAGCTGTCTGTGGACAAACACTGGCTCCCTTGGCCTGAAAGCGAGATGAGCGCTGCATCCCATAGTCACCTTTGACTGGACTTAACCATACAGGGGTCCTTTACCTTTACCTTCCTATTATGTAGTAGAAATCAGGTCATAACTGGTATTATGTGTACCTCAGAATGCCTCACACACTTCTCAAAGCATTTGGAAACTTTCTTCAACATGAGGTAACATAAAAACAGAAAACTGTACCAACAGCTGCATGCTATTCCTGATTGATTCTGTCACCCAAGTACAGATGGGCAAAACTGTCAATGGCTTTTCTTCATTTCACATTTTAAGTTCAGTTTACCCCATTTGCACAGCACTTTGCAATTTTTTAACATGACTTGAAATATTTTTTCCCCTTTATATGAGTGTTCTCAGTGTTGGAATCTCTGCTACGACCGAGCTACTCCTCCAGTTGAGCCTTCGGAATCTCCTCCGACAATGAATAACGACCTGAGCCTTTGATAAGGCTCCAGGCATGTTCCCCATTCAGCAGAGTATCAATGCAGCAGAAGAGACGAGAAGTTTGAACTACATTGCTAGGTTTTATTTCTAACTACGCAGACAGAAAAGAAATATACATGCTCTCTCTGTGAAAGCAGAGAGCAACTGAAAAACAAAGGAACAGGAAACCAGTAACATCACATCCATTTCCTGTCTTCCGTGAGACTTCCAACAGTCTGGAATGTCTGCTATGCAAAAGAGAGTCTTGTGACTCCAATCACTGCACAGTGGCAAAATCAGAAACCAACAATCAGAACCCCAGAGGGTACTCTTACACCAGCGTTCACCTGGTGGGTCCCTACAGCCCCAAGAAATAATGCACACTTTTCATTGCAGGATCTCTAACTGGATCTTTAAATTATCTTCCTCCAGCCCTTTGCTTCCTATCTCTATATCTCCACTTGGTGTCTGCACCAATAATTGACTTAGGCTCCCAGTCTCCCTTCTCAGTTCCTTACTCCAATGTCACATTTATAGGGATACCGTCTGAACCCTATAGCCAATTATGGCTTGCATTCATCTCCCATCTTCCTTCCATTGTAGTATTTGTGGGTGGCTGGGTGGGGTGAATTCCATTGCCATGGTATTCCTCTCCTGTCCTGATCATATTTACATCTGGTTGAGCTGCAAGAAAGAAACCATGGAGATGAAAAGCTGCTCTCTCTGCTTTCTTCTCACAAGGACACACAAAAACGTGTTGTCATTTTCATGTGCATTACCCCTAATATGCACATTTTTTACCAAATTTTAGCTAGTACATTTATTTCTGAAACCAATTTTCCTTAATTAAGTGCATGTCTGTGCGCTTATTGTACACTAATCTTGTATGCTTATTCCCCCCCCCATGCAATGCATGCATTTTTTTGCACGCTTTAATATACATTTTTTAAAAAAATGTATTTTGGGTGTGCTGAAGAACCGCACTGCAGATTTTTGAGAACTGGGAATAATGATGCACCTCTATATTTCAGTCTGCATCTTGGAAGCGCAAATGAGTTAGGTTGACATTAAAATGTGAACTGGAGGGCGGGGGAAAATCTCCTCTGTTTCTACGTTCAACTCACTAAAGCAGAACTTAGCTGAACACAAAGTGAACTTATATGAAGAGAAAGAGAGGAGTAAAAACCTGACAGCATAAAATGCTCTCACAAAAAATGAGCAGAAGCATAAATAAGACATTTACGGTTAGGCAGAGATAGCCGAGCTGACCTTATACCTTGTCTGCAACTCTATGGCCTCTGGCTATCACTAACCTACGGAGGACCATATATGTGACATTTGTTTTATACAGGCTGTAAGAATGGGAAGAGGCAAAAGGGCATCACTCGAGGTCAGCCTGTGCTGGCAGGCCATAGCTCAGAGGAAGAGTTCATGCTTTGCATTTTTAAAGTCCTATGTACCTTCTTCTTTGGCGATCCCTCGTAGCTGAGTAAGATTGTCTTCCATAAACACAGTTTTAACAATGAGTCAGTAAATGACTGTGGAGGCCAATTCTGGATCCACACATCCTTCCACAGTGGGAACATTGGTTTCCGGGCGGGAGTTGATCTTGGTGTGGATTTGCCAAGCATGCCTTCCCCTTAGCATATTTCTCCCTTGCTTCCTGGGTTCGAGTGTCTTCAAAGCCCATGACACCTTTTGTAAAGCCTATTCTCCAATTGGAGCGCTCACAGGCCAGTGTTTCCCAGTTGTCAGTGTTTATACTACTTTTTTTTTTAAAAAAAAATGCCTTCAGATAGTCTTTAAACCTCTTTTGTTGACCACCAGCATTACGCTTTCCATTTTAAAGTTCAGAATAGAGTAGTTGCTTTGGAAGATAATCACCAGGCACCCACACAATATGATTAGGCCAGCAAAGTTAATGTTGAAGAATTATTGCTTCAACACTGGTGATCTTTGCTTCTTCTTCCAGTACACTGGTATTAGCTCGCCTGTCTTCCCAAGTTATGTGTAAAATTTTTCGGAGACATCGTTGATGGAATCTTTCGAGGAGTTGGAGATGGCATTTGTAAGTAAGTGGTCCATGTTTCACAAGCATACAGTATGATACTATGTGTCACCCCTGACATCAGCAGTTAAAAGGCGCTCAGGCAGCTGGGTGTTGGAAGACTTCTACTTGAGTGCTTGGGTATTCTGCTGGGGACAGTTGGCCTGTCTCTGTGTAGGTGGTTCTACATATTTAGCTTCCATAAGCATAGCAGAAAAAGCCAGAAGCTCATCTCTGCCCTTGCTGGTCTTGGAAGGATCCTTTTAAAAAGTCCCATATGCCCAGAGACTTTGCACCTGCCCATTGGGGGATATAGGAAACTCCAAATACATATTTTTTAATGTCCCTTTTATGACGAGGCACATAGAGAAAACTTTGACCCCCTGCTGGTCTGGCTTGCTGGCCTCCTGATAAAGCAAAAATTCGATCTTCTCCTGTTAGGCAAAGATCACAAGACGACCCGGACGGTCGCCAGATTCTGCGCACAGATCTGTAGGCACAGACCATCCCCCTATTCAAACTAGTTTGTTAAGAAAATTCCCAAACTCGGTTCTACGGGTGACTGTGTCACTTCTCTATGGTAGTCTATCTTAAAGTTTTTGCGTGTTTATATGCCTACCGCATTTTTAAACTTAAAATCCATTGTTGTATATTGCTTTAAATGTTTGCTTTGCTTTTGGGATTGTAGTTCCATTTGTGTTTCACAAGCTGGTCTCTGGACGTAATAATAAATAAATAATAATTTGTTGTTGTTTAGTCGTTTAGTCGTGTCCGACTCTTCGTGACCCCCTGGACCAGAGCATGCCAGACACTCCTGTCTTCCACTGCCTCCCGCAGTTTGGTCAAACTCATGCTTGTTGCTTCTATAACACTGTCCAACCATCTCGTCCTCTGTCGTCCCCTTCTCCTTGTGCCCTCCATCTTTCCCAACATCAGGGTCTTTTCCAGGGAGTCTTCTCTTCTCATGAGATGGGCAAAGTATTGGAGTCTCAGCTTCAGGATCTGTCCTTCCAGTGAGCACTCAGGGCTGATTTCCTTCAGAATGGATAGGTTTGATCTTCTTGCAGTCCATGGGACTCTCAAGAGTCTCCTCCAGCACCATAATTCAAAAGCATCAATTCTTCGGCGATCAGCCTTCTTTATGAAGCTGCAAATGATTCTGGGTAGAGAAGAAAGAAGGCATCATTTTCATTTTCTACCCTGTAATGGTACAACACTATTTTACTTCTGCTGCAGTTTCATCTTCTGTCCAAAACTACATTATTCAGCTCGCTGTCCGCTGTAGCAAAACTACATAACTTACTTTATTTATCACATAGATTACATTCCTGTTACGTTATTCTAACCCATTCATTTCAATACAAAGGAAACGCAATGCAAATGGGAATGGGAATGGGGAATGTGATCAGTTGAGTGTTGTCTGCAGACTGAAAGTAGCAACAGCAGATGCTGATCATATTTGCTGGGTTCATTTCTGTACCACGTATGAGATGAATAAACAAAGATTAGCAATTTCTGCTTCTGTTCCTGTTTTCCTCAGAGATCTCCAGCATCCCCATTGCTGCAGACTCTGAAAACTCACTTCTTAGAGGAGTATTTACTGATTGGCAGAAAAGGGATCAGGAGAATAATGCTGATCTCCTTTCTCTTAGTCCTGACTTTAATATGTGTACATTCATGATTTTTGTATTCATTATTTTGCCCATGTAATCAGCAGTCATAATTGTGAGCACTCAGCGAATGTTGATCAATAAGTTGTTTTTAAAGGGACTTCTTAAAATGACTGGATGAGCCCGGTTGAAAGGATTCTGAAACTACCCAGGTTTATTTGCCTGATGAACATCAAAGTAATCAAGGTTGCAAAATGTGAAAGTAATCAAGGACGATAGTAATCACACTTCAAAGTTCGGTTTCATTAACTAACACACTAGCCCCATTTAATGAACTAAGCATGTTAATAGAAATAAATGTCTTTTGAAAATCACTACCAAAAAGACACTGTTAGGTACTGAGATGAATCCTAGAACAATAGGATCCAGAATGCAGCAGTCTGATTGGTCCGCAGGAGCCACCCAATCCAGGAAATGAATCAGCGACCTGATTGGCGGACAGGAGCAGCCAATCAGGCTCCTGGATGAAGCGAATCAGCAACCTGATTGGCCTGCAGAAGCAGCCAATCAGACTTCTGGAGGAGATGAATCTGCAACCTGATTGGCCTACAGGAGCAGACCGGAATTAGCCAGTCATGCGGGGCCCATTGTGTAAATAATGTATATATAGCTAGAAGTTTTGGGGAAAGTTTCATTCATTGCTACTATGAGCTGAATAAAGAGCATGAAATTCACACTCGACTCCGAGTATATTTCAGACACCCTCCCTTTTTTGATCATAGAATCACAGATCTGTAGAGCTGGAAGGGACCCAAGAGTCATCTAGTCCAACCCCCTGCAATGCAGGAATCACAGCTAAGAATTGGCTGAAAGATGGCAAATTCTGTAATTCAGTTCCCTACCAGAACCCCAGTTTTTCATTGCTCACTTTCCTTCTTCTGTGGTTGGGAGCTGACAAATGGATTTGGCACACAGACACGAACCACTTACCTCCTGGACCACGGTTTTTTGAAGCCTGCTCAGAAGAACCAGCCAGCTGTGACAGGAGAAATCCTTTAGAGAAGCTGCCAGGCAAATCATTTGGAATGAATCAATCAGCAATTGCCCTGTCTCACCCGAAAAACCATTGTCAAATCAACAAATAGGTTGCTTTGGTGGAGCAAATGTGTTTGCTGTAGGTTAATCAAACAGCCCTGCTCTACGCCGACCCGTGTTTCAGTGAGGTTCCTGTGCATTAGATATGGTTTCCCGCAGCAAGAGTTTCCATAAATAAATAAACACAAGAACCAAAGAATGCAATCATATTGAGGGTACAAGTATCACACACCGGAAGATAATGGAGTATGATCAAACAAGGCATTTCAATCAGTGTGGCCTTTGGAATGTGAATTAGATCTGCCGAATGCAGAAAGCTTTACAGAAATCATTCATTAAGGTCTGGGAAAGGGGTTAGAATGTCCCAGAATTACATATGTGCAGTCCATTCTTTTTTCTTTAATATATTTTTTGCTGCAGACAGGTCTACTGAGTTGCACATTTCAGGAGAGGGAGGGAGGCTAGCTGTTAGGAATGAGAGAGGTGAATACTGAATAAAGTCTGACGGATTGGGAATTTGGCCTGATAGGGAAGTTTTTAATGTCTGACGTTTAATCGTGTTTTTAAGATTCTGTAGGGAGCTGCTCAGAGTGGCTGGGGAAACCCAGCCAGATGGGCAGATGTTGTTGTTGTTACAGTGAAACCTCACCATCCATTTGTGTCCATTCTGGCGAACATCCACGGCAAACCCAGAAGTACCGGAACGGGCTACTTCCGGGTTTGCCACTCACACATGGGCAGAAGCGCTAAATCGCACTTTGCGCATGCACAGAAGCACAAAACCGCTCTGTGCTTGTGCGCAGACACAGCACTTTGGCTTGCATCAATTTTGGCTTGTGGCTGGGGCTTCAGAACGGATCCCGGCCGCAAAACAAGGTTCCACTATATTTGGTGGGCCCAGCCTGACTCCCTCCTCTGGCAACCTGCACAGAACTTTGCTTAACGGTTGCCATTAATTTGATTTTAATTAATTGTTATAATGAAATGTTTTAGAATGTTAGATTATTTGATTGTTTGATTATTTGGTTGTTGTTAGCCGCCCTGAGCCCGGCTTTGGCTGGGGAGGGCGGGATATAAATAAAATTTATTATTATTATTATTATTATTATTATTATTATTATTATTATTATTATTATGTGAGTCTCTGTTCTTGAACCCCCAAGGAGGAATTTCCTTCCAACTTCCTTCTCAAATGACTTTTCATCTGATCCAACCATTATTTTATATTTAACATCCTATTATATTTAATTGCCTAATGATGATGGTGGCAACTGGATTACGTAATGTAGGAACCATCATAGAAAACGTTCATTTCTCCCAGACACCAGACATTTGTATTCTCTCAGCCATTGTTATGTTTTGTTTCAGACCCAAGGGGAACGGCAGCACTATTTCAAACATTATAATTGAGTTATGCTTCCTGAACTGGTTCTGAAATTGTTTTGGGAAAATCCACTCATTTTAATTGTGGGTAATTGGAAGAGATGGTGCCATATTCCAAATTGCAGAACAGCGTCTTATTGCAAATTCCGAGCTACCCTGGGCATGCAAATACCTTAAGTGACAAACAAACCACTCACTGAAATGAGAAGAGAAAGAAAGAAATATTCTCAGGAATTTCATGTGGTTGATCTGCTCCTTGCAAAAACAAGTCCCACCTTCTTCATTTGCATAGCTCTTGTTTCTTGGTCACACCAGAGTGTGACAGACAGAGGCATAGGAAGGTTGTGCAGGGATTGCCATGCTGATTCCCCCCCGGGGTGGAGATTGCCATGGATTGCAGCGCCGATCGCCCCTATGGGCAGGATTTATGGCAGATCGCCTCACGATTGCCCCCGTGGGTGCCCCTCCCCATGGGCGGCCCATCTGGATGCACGGCATGTGCACTGCTCTGGGTGCCCGAGCTGCTAGCCATGCCACTGGTGACAGAATGATAGTATGATGGCCTGGGATTCGGACTCGGATGCTGAACCTGAGGGATCCCAGCCTGCACAGGATTCTCCGCCTCCAGAACCAGCTGAGCCGGGGCTGGGGCTTGAGCCTGAAGGGTCCTCACCTGGGCTGGATCCTCAGGTGCAGGCACCAGCTGAGTCTGCTCTGGCTCCTGAGGTGATGGAGGACCCATTGCCTGCAGGTGCTCCACTCTCAGCCCCTTCAGAGGAAGCTGGGGTTGCCTCTGGGTCCGGTAACCCTCCAGCCTCTCCTGAGCTGCAGGGGCTCAGGGCAGAGAGGCGGAGGGAACTAAATTCCCGCAGGAGGAGTGCTCGCCTCCAGGCCAGGAGAGGCGAGTCACCAGAGGATCGGGGCTGACCCATGCCTCGGGGCAGATAAAAGCCGGCCAGTCCCAGTCCCAATTTGCGGGAGCAACATTGTTGGTTGCTAGTTCCTGCCTGAACCCTGTCCTGCTGTCCTTCCTGAGCTCCTGACCTGCCCTGGCTCCCTGCTTGCAAGCCTGTTCCTGACTTCACCCGGTTCCCTGCCCTGCACCCAGCTTCAGCTACTACGAACTGCCTCCACGCTGCACCTTTGACCATGGATGGGACTTGGACCTTGCCTCTCGGGTAACCCACGGGACCAGCACAGATAGATAGAAACACAGAGCTGCCTAGGATGTCAGCCTAGCTAACTAGATCACTGTCATGCATAACCGAGTAGACCTCTGCCAGCAAAGCATTGCAGGGAATTGGACCAGATGACCCCCAGGGTCTTTCCAACTCTATAATTCTATGATTCTGTGAAAGCAATTTGAGAGCTTGAACTGACTTGACCAGAGATTCCAACAACCTTCTGTGACTTTTAGCAGCCAGAGCCAAATGTTAATTGATCTTTAAATAAATCACTGACTAAATATCACCAGGGCATCTTGCAGATGGAGAGGAAGACTGTATAATTAAAGAAGGTGTTTGTGCATCAGTCATCTGCTGGGAAATATTTTTAGCTGTCCGGTGTATTTTCGGAGCCTGTTTAACCATCGTCACATCAAACATGTGTCCGTGGTTCTCAGCAGGAAGGCCAATGCTATCGGTTATTATTACAGAGATAAAAGCTCAGTATCGCTCCCCCTTCAGCTGCAAGAGAGTACCTAATGAAAGGGGGTGTTCGCAATTGCTAGGCAGGGGTCAAAGGTAAAGGTTGTAGCTATGGTGTAGAGAAGGAAATGCCATCAGAACCAGATGAAGTGTTTATTAGATCTGAAACAAAATGCCACACTCACGGAAAATCTGACAATTAATATTATTTGGCTGGGATAAACATTGAACCTAGGGGTGGGAGGCTCCAGCTGGAAGGTCCCCTACGGCAGCTTCAGAAAAGGAGGGCTCAGAGTCAAGGCAGTGGTGGTGGGACACCGAAAAGCAGTCAGAGGACGAATGGGAGGGGGCCCAGAATGGCTGGGTGCTGAACAAGCAACAGGCTTGAGTGAGAGAGAGGAAGAAGAGGCAGAAAGCACTGCAGATGTAGGGCAGGGAGCTGAGGGGGAGGTGGCAGCTGAGACTGCAACAGATTCATAGGAGCTTTCTGGTCTTGCTGTATTCAGCTCCCCCCCCCCTCCCACGGGCGTAGGAAGGGGGTGCGGCATGCCCTGGGTGTTATCCAGTGCAGCCAGTGTGGTGTAGTGGTTAAGAGCAGTGGACTCGTATTCTGGTGACACACTTCGTATTCTGGTGACACACTTCACTAGTCACACTTCTCTCTGAAGTCTCTCAGCCTCACTCACCTCACAGAGTGTTTGTTGTGGAAGAGGAAGGGAAAGGAGATTGTTAGCCGCTTTGAGACTCCTTAGGATAGTGATAAAGCAGGATATCAAATCCAAACCCCTCCTCCTCCTCCTCCTCCTCCTCCTCCTCCTCCTCCTCCTCTTCTTCTTCTACCTCACAGGGTTGTTTTGAGGATTAATGAGGAGGGGGAGATCCACCTTGAGCTGCTTGGAGAAAAGTGAGGGCAATAACCAACAAACAAACAAATATTGGCTGAAAAAAAGGTATATGCGTTGTTCAGTCTCAAGTAGCTCATTCCTGGTTCACACATTTGACTGATGAACATGAATGTAGGAGCTATATTTAAAGCGTATTCTATTTATGAGATCTCTATTCCAGTCCTCCCTGCTCCCAGTAGAAGCATCCTTCCCCTCCAGATAGGCTACTAGCCAGTTTCACTGATGGATATGCTTGCTTTTCATATTTATCCCCAGCCATCTGCTCCTTGCATGCTCTACATAAATACAGATTTCGGTTGTTTGGTGCTGCCGTCTGCCTTTCCATGGCATCTCTCTTCAAATTCTTTTTTTTTTTTTTTCATGCGTAATTTTTATTAGTTTTCAAAAGTCAAAATACATAGCAAACATAATCAAAACTCATATCTGTCACTTAAAGAAAAGAAAAGAGTTGACTTCCTTCAGTCATTTCACGAATCGTCCAAAATAACATTAAACAATAAATCCGCATTTCCATATTTCAAATTCTTCAAATTCTTTTCAGTTCTGCATAGAAGGTACCTGCTAATTAGATAAGTTAGTTGCACAGATTTAAGTGGAAAGGAAACCGTGTGTGTGTGTGTGTGTGTGTGGTCTGGTCTTTCCTAATCATGCCAGGAGAGCAAGAGGGCAAATTCTAAATTCCTCCCAAACAGGTTTCAAAGCCATTGCATACCTGCAATATTGCAATTTCTGTTTCCTTCGGATGTGATGGTTAAACACCATTGTTTTAAAGGACACACTCCTCCTAAGAATCCTGGGAACTGGATTTTATCTCCTACAATTCCCAGCACCCATAACAAACTGCAATTCCCAGAATTCTTTGAGGGAAATAGTATCCGTTAAATGTATGGTGTGTATGGATCCATCAAATCATTAGATAAGGAAAGCGGTTGCTCCTTAGCCTTTGTCTGCAATCTGTGTTTCCACCAGGATATGGCATTGTGTCTATTTGACCAGTTGCAGGCCCAGGCACTGTGCCCCTCAGTTCCCCACCCCCCAGAGAATTAAAGGGCAACTGAGACTGGTTTGGATCAAAAGAAGCCACAACTTTATTGAATACAGATGAAAGAGGTTTGGCTTCGACATGGGGCGATCAAATACTTCTGGCCAGCCTGTAGGAAGTGACACCATAGGTCACAGGGGTTCCTAAGGCTTACATCAAACAGGGCAGCCCCCAAAGGGACCACTGTCTGGGGGAGTTCCATCGACCCTAGCCCCCGTCTGGGCATGAGGACATGGCAACTCCCCCCAGATCCCTTTAACAGGATACCCCAGCACTTGGAGGGGCAGGCAGAGACTACCACCTCCCCTTCATCCAAGACTACAATTGCCCCGATGCCCAACGCATTTGTGACAACTGCCATGAAGCAGGCAAAACCAAACCACAGTGCCTTGGGCTTGCCGATCAGAAGGTCGGCGGTTCGAATCCCCGCGACGGGGTGAGCTCCCATTGCTCGGTCCCTGCTCCTGCCAACCTAGCAGGGGCCAGCATCAGGTTCTCAGTGTGGCCAACCAGATAACTGTGAGAAACCTCAAGTAGGAGTCAAACACAACAGCATTCTCCTTGCTTGTAGTTTCTAGCAATTTATTTTAAGAAGCACTGTGCAGCGGTGTAGCGTGGGTTATCAGCACCCGGGGCAAGGCAAGTAATTTGCGCCCCCTAACACCTAACCATGGTCATTAATATGCCAAGATGCGCGTCTTTGGGCGTCGCGGCGCAGCCTTCTCGGTCTCCCTCCCCGGCCCGGCTAGTCCCGACGCGGCTTCTTTCTGGCGTGGGGAGGGGGCTTCTTTCTGGCGCAGGGAGGGGGCGGCTCTGGGGCCAGTGCATCGGCCGGCCTCCGGCGCGGGTGGGGGTGCCCCGTCGGGGCGGGTGGGCGGTCTTGGCGCGCAGGGACTAGAGTGCCGCCGATGGCGCGTTTGGCGGGCTGCGCGCGTCCAGACAGCGACCCGAGCCTGGGCAGCGTGGCGCTTGGTGCCGGAGCCTCCGCCCGCAGTGCCCCGTCGAGAGACCCAGCCGGAAGGAGCCTCGAGCCGGCTGTCGGAGGCGGTTGAAGCAGCCAGGGCGGCATGGCAGGCGGCGGCGGCTCCTCGGCGACTCCACGCGGCCAGCCCAGCGCGCTGGCCGAGCCCCGCAGGCGAACGCTGCCCATCGGTGAGGAGGGGCTGCCTGGCGCGCCCTCCGTGGCCCTGACGCGCGGGGACCGCGGCGAGCGCTGAGAGCCGCTGCCAGCTCGTGGGTTCCACGAGACATGGGGCTCTGCTACAGCCTGCGCCCGAGGCTCTTCGGCGACTCCGGAGGCAGCGAGCGCGCCCCCCCAGAAGTTGCGCCCGGTGCGGCTGGCACCCCTGGCACCCCCCACGCTACGCCACTGGCACTGTGACCTCCAACTGTTGAGGCACCATCCCTATTTATTTTCAGTGGCAATTTTGTAATCTGGTAAGATTTTTTGTGTGTGAGCTCAGTGTGTGTGTGTGCATGCGCACATACAAATATGTATCATTTTCAACTCTGCGGTTAAAAACATGTCCTTTTCGCAGACATTTCTCTAAGACACATCCGTAAGATGATGGACTGATTGTGGTCTTGCGTTTTCATTTTTCCACCCTAGTCACTCATGTGTTTCATTTAACGTGTCAGAGATGGGATCTTCTCCTGCGGACTCCAAGGTGGGCTATCACTGACCATCTGACAGTGAATGACAGGTGGTATGACCTGATTCCGCCAACTGCCAATCACAGTCCACCAGGGCCTCGCCCGTAAATTACATTCTGAACGCAAATCTGAACACTTTGTATGATTCGAGGCCCTCCTCTTGCTCCTCGCTTTATTGTGCCTAGGACTTTGCATTGTTTGGTGATGTCCACCCCATGCATTTCATTTTTTTTATATAAATTTTTTTATTGGTTTTTCACAGTTTTTATAAACACAAACAATACACAACACAAACAAACAAGCACACAAACAAACATGTATAGTTTCATATCCTTTTTTTCTTAAACCTTACTTCGCCGACTTCCCCATACCTCCCCTTTCTACATCCCAATTTCCAAATTTGTTTCAGAAAATCCTAGCCCCACCCCATGCATTTCAGTGGCTCTCTATGTGGGAACAGATGTCCACAGACCCAAAAGTTCCCAGTTCGAATCCTGTCACCACTCCACTATTCTTCAGTCTGTGGTCTTGGCGCATGCAGATTTTAGATCTTATGACCGAGCATGGGCTTTGCATGATAAAACTCTCCTGTTGGTGAGCACAGTCATTTGTCTGAGTCTCATCTGGAGGCACCAGACTTGGGATGCAAGTGTGTGACTTCTGTAAAGTACATCAGCTTGGACCTGCACAACTCTCCTTCGAGATGAAGACAGCCTCACCACCACCGGCTTAGTACTCAGCTAAGGCTCAGGCACCTCCTTGACAACAGGAGATGCTTTGTTCACAGGAGGTGGGACTGAGGACGAATTTGATGACTCTCCCTCTTCACTTGGGACATCCACTGTCACTGAGGTGATGTCAGGCTTCAGGGAATCAGTTCCCCCTGCTTTGGCAGTAGATAAGCAGGACGCGGGTGGCGCTGTGGTCTAAACCACTGAGCCTAGGGCTTGCCAATCAGAAGGTTGGCGTATCGAATCCCTGTGACGGGGTGAGCTCCCGTTGCTCGGTCCCTGCTCTTGCCAACCTAGCAGTTCGAAAGCACCTCAAAGTGCAAGTAGATAAATAGGTACCATTCCGGCTGGAAGGTAAACGGCGTTTCCGTGCACTGCTCTGGTTTGCCAGAAGCGGCTTAGTCATGCTGGCCACATGACCCGGAAGCTGTACGCCGGCTCCCTCAGCCAGTAAAGAGAGATGAGCGCCGCAACCCCAGAGTTGCCCGCAACTGGACCTAATGGTCAGAGGTCCCTTTAGCTTTACCTTTAAGTAGAACAAATGAAAGGAGTCTTCTTACCAGTTAGAAACTTTAATGATCACAGTGAGAGAACTAGGAATCCATTTCCTAGGAATGACAGTGCTCCCAATTAAGGTTTCCACCCACTTCCTCCCTAGTCACCCACGTTACTACTGCATCTTGCAACCTGAGCTTGTAACCACTGTACTTTCTGTGTTGCCACCTTATCAGCTCTTCTTGACCTTGGACTGTGCGGATGAATGCTTTCCAGAGACAGCGAATCTGTTAACTCTCGCTCTCCCAGTGCTGCTTCTCCTAGCTGTTCCCTATCCAGTACTTCTTCTGCCTTCTGAACTACAGCAGTACCTATGGTTATGAACGCTTCTGGTTACGCATGCTTCAGGTTACGAGTTCTGCTAACCCAGAAGTAGCTGCTCCTGGTTGCAAACTTTGCCCCAGGATGCGAGCGGAAATCACGTGCCAGAGGTGTGCACAAAGCGGGAGGCCCCATTAGCAAAAGCGCATCTCAGGATAAGAACGGTTTCAGCTTAAGAACGGACCTCTGGAATGAATTAAGTTCGTAACCAGAGGTACCACTGTATGCCCCTCTGCAAACCACTGTTCCAAATCCATACTGTTCTCCTGCTCCTGGGAAGATTCAGGATCCTGATCAAGAACAGGGGGAGGGGGAGGCTCCCACCATTCCTTCTCAGTGCAGCCCTGCTCAGCATAGTCCCTGACAGGTGAGTCCTTCTCATGACAGCTCTCTCCAACATCCAGATCAGCACCTCCCAAGCCATTGTGCCTGTCCCCAGGAGCAGGCTTGGCACTCCTGTCTCATCCCTCCCTGTCTCTCCAACCAACTGTACCCAGAGGTCTCCACAAAGCTCATGACAGGTGTCAGTTGGAGCACCGGGGGTCGGACAATTGGCCAAGGATGCCCAGCACTGATGCCAGGCCTACCAACAACCCTCTGAGCCAAGCTGACACGCAACGTTATATATAGCTGATACGCAACATTATATATTGAGTGTGTAACTTTTAGCTGTATTTCGGTATCCCTTTTACATCGCTAAGATACAGCAAGAAAAGAAAGGGTGGGGAGCAATAAAAAGATTTTTCTAAGGTAGAAGAGTTAATTATATTTCACAGCGGATTCAGTCAGTATTAAGCTCTTCGGCATGCTGCGATTGCCACATTAGCCCTGTGTATAATTGAACTGGTCACTGGGTGGTAGAGACAAACAGGTAAGCACGTCTTTAACTAAAAATTACATTACAGCCTGTTTAAATCCCAACTTTATTGTCGCTGTTAACTGCTTTCACTTTACGTTGTCTGTCGCTGCAGGGAGGAGGACATTTGTTAGAAAGACCTGCTCCTGAAGGTGTGGAACATGCTGGTAGGTGCAAGGACACCCCAATTTCTTCCATTGTTAAAGGGACAGGCATCTGTTTAAAGCAATATCTTCTCCTCGTCTTCATCTTGTTTGGTGATCACTCATGGCCGAGTAAGATTGTCTTCCGTAAACACAGTTTTAACAGTGAGTCTGTAAGTGACTGTGGAGGCCAATTCTGGAGCCACACATCCTTCCACATTGGGGACATAGGTTTCTGGGTGAGAGTTGATCACGGTGTGGATTTGCCAAGCATGCCTCTCTCTTAGGACGTTTCTCCCTTGTGTCCTGAGTTTGAGCGTCTTCAAAGCCCATGACACCTTTGGTAAAGGCTGTTCTCCAATTAGAGCACTTGCAGGCCAGTGTTTCCCAATTGCTGGTGTTTCTACTATGTTTTTAAAGATTTGCCTTGAGAGAGTCTTTAAACCTCTTTCGTTGACCACCAGTATTACGCTTTCCATTCTTACGTTCAGAATAGAGTAGTTGCTTTGGAATACAATAATCAGGCATCTGTACAACATGACCAGTCCAACGAAGTTGATGTTGAAGAATCATTGCTTCAACACTGGTCATCTTTGCTTCTTCCAGTCCACCAGCATTAGCTTGCCTGTCTTCCCAAGTGATGTGTAAAAATTTCCAGTGGCACCGTTGATGGAATCTTTTTAGGAGTTGGAGATGGAGTTTAAAACACACTTAAAATGTTATATTTGCAGCTGTATAGCTGAGTCCTTTCAAAGAATAGCTGCCTTTTGGTGTCATTTCAGGAAGCGTGAATCAAGTAGGTAAACTGAACTGAGTTCCTCCATCAAGTGAGGAAGAGTTCATTACACAGTTTCTCCCAGGAGAATTTGCCTGCAAACTGTGAATGTTGGTCCATTGGATTGAAAGGGACATGGCCTCACCAACCTCAGCCTGCCTTTAGCCCACCTCCACTGGCCTTCCTGTAGGGCTTTGCAGGGAGAAGGAGACAAAACCAGAATCAGTTGGATCTGCCTGTCATAGGTTCTTGCGCCACCTAATGTTGGGCTCCCTACCTTCTGCCCTACCGGCCCCAATGGGTACCAGCTATTGCAGCTTGCACATCCTTCCCCCTGTGGGCATTCTGTATTGCTTCTCCGGTTGTTTTCTAGCTCAGTTTCAGCCAGAACAATTAACAGACTGATACGCTGGCGGAGCCATGAGGGACATATTTCGTTGGAGAGCTGCACTGTTTGTTGTGTGATTCAGAATCAGGAGACGTACCAAATGGCGGTTGCTTGTTAGATCTCTCCCCGTAATTAGATGTGGCTGTTCCTCCAACATATTCAGTGTATTTACTCAAACTAAGACTAGTTAAAATTGCATTCCAAAGACTTGCCTAATGCCGGCACTATTGAATATATAGCAATTACCGAAATAGCTCTATATTTAGTTAATTGGCCATTTGGGCTGTATACACTCTCATAATTTTCTCCTTATCTTTCTCTTTAGCGGGGAAGTAATTTTCTTATCAGTGACAATGTTTTCCAGCATTTTTTATTCACCTCCCCACTCCCTGCCATGTTCTGCAACCATGTTGTGCTTTAAAACCTCAGCTGCCATTTCCCCTCTGCAAACCAGCAATGGGGAGGGGGGATTTGAAGGAAAGAAGCAATGGGAGGGAGGGCATGCGTTCCCCTTTTCTCCTGAACTCGAGAGAAGTATCAGTCCAACTCTCACAAAGTGGTCTGCACAGATCCAGCCGTAACGTGGCTCCTGATGTTGACATTTTTCACAGTCCATACAGCGTGCTTTTGTAGTTTATTTGTGAAACATACTCGAAGTTGAGAGTGGATTTCATGCTCTTTATTCAGCTCATAGTGGTGAGGAGGAATGGAAGTGCCTCCAAAATATCTGCTTTATATACATTATTTACACAATGGGCTGCACGTGATTGGCTAATTTGGGGATTCTCCTGTAGGCCAATCAGGTTGTAGATTCACTTCCACCTGGAGCTGGATTGGGTGGCTCCTGTGGACCAATCAGACTGCTGCATTCTGGGTCCTATTGTTCTAGGACCAATCAGACGGCTGTATTTTGGATCCTATTCAACTCAGTACATAACAATTTGCATTCTAAGCAATTTCAGGATCGGGGCAAAGAGACTTCAGTAAGGGGGCAAGATTCACAGAATGGTTCCCCAGCCTAATATCTGATATTTTAACTTTTGGAAAGCAATATCTTTTAGGAGAGGTAGAGCATCTGGTTTAGGAGAGGTAGAGTATCCCAGTTTCAATGCCCAGTATCTCGAGCTAGGGCTGCAAAGGAACCCTGTGTGGAATCATGGAGCACCACTACAGACAATATAAAGCTTCGTGGAATAATGATCTGACTTAGTATGAGGCAGCTTCCTATTTTCCTAAGAGTTATTGTGGACTGGTTGGACACAGAGGAATGGTGGAGGGGAATCAGCTGGGGAACCACCAAGGGAAGACAGCTCAGAGCCCCGGGAGTGGAGGTGGGACCACGATGAGTGGTCAGAGGGAGAAGAGGACAAAGACTGGGAGAAGGAGATGCCAGAAGCTGAAGGGGTAACAGGGTTTAGTGATCTAGGAAGGTCTGTGACAAGAAGAAGTCCAGAATCAGGGGCAGAAGAAGGAGGGCAGGAGGAAGGAGGCCAAGAGGCAGATACGAATCAGACTGGTGAAGAGTCACAGATGTCTCCCCTTCCTGCTGCAACAAGATGCCCTCTCCTTGGTCTTACAGAACCAGAAGTGGTATGAAGAAGGTGGAGGAGAGGTTGATGGCACAGTCTCTGATTGCTTGGGAAAAACCCAGGAGATGGGGGGACTTAGATGGCTGTAGCGAGGCAGGGACTTTCAGTCTCAGCAACTGCTTCATGGGAGCAGGTCCCACCAGAGATGAGCTGCCAGGTCTCTGCGGACTCTGCCAGGTCTGTGTGGAACATGTTTTTGCTAATACGGAGTTAAGTCCAACTTCCACAGTGTGATTTACTGTCAGCTTGCTCCTGACAATAGCATTAGGTGTTGCTACTTCAGGGATGAAGTGGAGGCAGTGAGAGATTTTACTTTCTTGGGCTCCATGATCACTGCAGATGGTGACAGCAGCCACGAAATTAAAAGACGCCTGCTTCTTGGGAGAAAAGCAGTGACAAACCTAGACAGCATCTTAAAAAGCAGAGACAATACCTTGCCAACAAAGGTCCGTATAGGTAAAGCTATAGTTTTCCCAGCAGTGATGTATGGAAGTGAGAGCTGGACCATAAAGAAGGCTGATTGCCGAAGAATTGATGCTTTTGAATTATGGTGCTGGAGGAGACTCTTGAGAGTCCCATGGACTGCAAGAAGATCAAACCTATCCATTCTGAAGGAAATCAGCCCTGAGTGCTCACTGGAAGGACAGATTGTGAAGCTGAGATGGTTGGACAATGTTCTCGAAGCTACCAGCATGAGTTTGACCAAACTGCGGGAGGCCGTGGAAGACAGGAGTGCCTGGCGTGCTCTGGTCCCTGGAGTCACGAAGAGTTGGACAAGACTAAACGACTAAACAACATCATATCTCCTCTCAGTCTCATCTTTGCCAGGCTAAACATACCCAACTCCCTCAACCGTTCCTCATAAGATTATAATATTAATAATAATTTTATTATTTGTGCCCCGCCCACCTTGCTGGGTTTCCCCAGTCACTCTGGGCAGCTTTCAACAGAACACTAAAAACAGAATATAACTTCAAACATTAAAAACATCAGAAGCCTTGATCATCTTAGTTGCTCTCCTCTGCACACATTCCAGCTTGTCAACACCCTTAAATTGTGGTGCCCACTTCATCCACTTTGTAATGCCCAAATGTACTTTGAATTGAGTCCTATTTCCCCAAGCGGTTCTTCTCCAGGTAGTTCTGCTCCAGTTCAGAATGTGCCACGCGTGCTCTGCTCCATGGTGTCACGAAGAGTCAGACACGACTAAACGACTAAACAACAACAAACTTCAGGGATGGGGTGTTTGTAGTCTTCTAAGTGTTGTTGAACTCCAGCTCCCATCAACCCCAGCCAACATGACCAATGGAAAGGGATGACAACTGTTGTCATCCAACAACATCTGAATGGGGAGGAGAGTTCCTCATCACTGTGTTTACTTTTTAATAACGTCTCTTAACTGGTGATGGGCAAACATAAGTTGGAATTGGTTGATTGTTTTGCATTTGGTGAAAACCTCATCTCCTTCCGTCCTGAGAGATCTCTTGAAACTCATAATGTTGAGGCATGTTTCCTCCTTTATTGCTGTCTGGAAATTGCAGTTCCCAACACCAGCTGTGGTGGGAAACCACTTGGAATGCAACCACAGATCACACATGTGCCGAATCTCATTTCACATTCTGAGCTGGAGCAGAACTACCTGGAGAAGAACCGCTTAGGGAAATAGGACTCAATTCAAAATACATTTGGGCATTACAAAGTGGATGAAGTGGGCACCACAATTTAAGAGAACGTTGACAAGCTAGAACGTGTGCAGAGGACAGCAACCAAGATGATCAAGGGTTCTGATGTTTTTAATGTTTGAAGTTATATTCTGTTTTTAGTGTTCTGTTGGAAGCTGCCCAGAGTGACTGGGGAAACCCAGCAAGGTGGGCCGGGCACAAATAATAAAATTATTATTAATATTATTATCTTATGAGGAATGGTTGAGGGAGTTGGGTATGTTTAGCCTGGAAAAGATGAGACTGAGAGGAGATATGATGTTGTTGTTTAGTCGTTTACTTGTGTCTGACTCTTTGTGACCCCATGGATCAGAGCATGCCAGGCACTTCTGTCTTCCACGGCCTCCCTCAGTTTGGTCAAACTCATGCTGGTAGATTCGAGAACACTGTCCAACCATCTCGTCCTCTGTCGTCCCCTTCTCCTTGTGCCCTCAACCTTTCCCAACATCAGGGTCTTTTCCAGGGAGTCTTCTCTTCTCATGAGGTGGCCTCAGCTTCACGATCTGTCCTCCCAGTGAGCACTCAGGGCTGATTTCCTTCAGAATGGAGAGGTTTGATCTTCTTGCAGTCCATGGGACTCTCAAGAGTCTCCTCCATCACCAGAATTCAAAAGCATCAATTCTCCGGCGATCAGCCTTCTTTATGGTCCAGCTCTCACTTCCATACATCACTACTGGGAAAACCATAGCTTTAACTATACGGACCTTTGTTGGCAAGGTGATGTCTCTGCTTTTTAAGATGCTGTCTAGGTTTGTCATTGCTTTTCTCCCAAGAGGAGATATGATAGCTACCTTCAAATATATGAAGGGAACAAGCTTGTTTTCTTCTGCTCTGAAGGGTAGGAATTGTACCAATGGCTTCAAGTTACAAGAAAGGAGACTCTAACTAAACTTTAAGGAAGAACATTCTGGTCAAAGGGTTGTTCAGCAGTGGAACAAACTGCCTCAGAACATGGTGGACTCTTATTCATTGGACGAGACGTTGCATGGCCATCTGTGAGGGATTCTTTAGCTGTGATTTCTGCATCACAAGGGGTTGGACTAGATGATCCCTTCCAACCCAGCAGTTTTTATCTTTCACAGCAATGTCAAACCAACCAGGGATTGAACAAAACACAAAAATCTATAGCATACATATTCAGCAGCTGTCAGGGCTGGAGTCAGACACAGGTCAGCCAAAGAAGCAGAGCCAGTTGTCAGTCACTTCTTATTCAAGGCAACAAACATACACTCAGTAGGTCTTGTCCTATGGAGCAGTTGCCAGGACTAACGGTTCCTGCCCTCTACCTCCTCGGAGACTCCTCCTCTCCTGCATGTTTCCCAAGCAGTCTCAAACTCTGTCTGGGCATCTCTAATCTCTGTTTCACTCTACGCATTGCTCTGTATGGGGAGGAGAGCTGCTCACAGTAGGGGAAGCAGGCCCCCCGTATTCTTCTGCAGTCTCTTGACCACCCCCTGCTTCAGCCTCTGAGTCTGAACTGTTATCTGTCACAGGCTCTTCCTGCTCACTAAATCCTGTTGCCCCTTCAGCACCCACCAACTCCTCCTCCTCTTCTCCCTCTAACCTCTTCTCAGTGCCCCGCCACCAGTCCCCTGGCTCTAAGCTTTCCAGCTCTTGTGTTTTCCAGCTGGTGCTTCCCACCTCATCATCCAGCCGGTCCCTGACAACAGGCTTCTCCATTGTGGTTCCCTCCAGATGTTTTGGACTATAACTCCCATCACCTATTGGGCATGCTGGGTGGGGCTGAGGGGAGCTGGAGCCTGGCCACATCTGGAGCTGCTAAATGCACAGGTAATTGTCAGGAGCGTCCTACTCTCATGTAGGACTGAAATATATTCGGAGTCGAGAGTGGATTTCATGCTCTTTATTCAGCTCATAGTGGTGAGGAGGAATGGAAGTTCCCCCAGAATGTCTGCTATATATACATTATTTACACAATGGGCCCCACATGATTGGCTAATTCCGGGATTCTGATGTAGGCCAATCAGGTTGCGGATTCACTTCCACCTGGAGCTGGATTGGGTGGCTCCTGCTGCATTCTGGGTCCTATTGTTCTAGGACCAATCAGATTGCTGCATTCTGAGTCCTATTGTTCTAGGACCAATCAGACTGCTGCATTTTGGATCCTATTCAACTCAGTACATAACAAGGACCCTGGCAGAGACACATGCCCGACTGGCATGTTCTCTCCCTCCTGGTCGATCGTTCGGGAGCTTCAAAAGCTTTCTTCTGCCCACAGCGACTGACGCCAAAAGGCATTAGCACACTTAGGGATCCACAGAGTATTCACAGTTTGCGTAACAGAGCTCAGTAGCTCAGCATTCTGACTTAGCTCCCGCTTCTTTCTCATCAGACAGCAAAGAGAGAGAAAACAAAGGACAATAGTCCCACTTCACGGAACACAGTAGTACAAACATCCTGTGTCCATCACTTCCCACACTGTGGAATGAAAACATACACCGTCATGTGATAGACAACAATCCCATGACTGCAATCATGGAGCAGGAATCCATAATACCAATGTGGTCCTTTTAAGTGGAACTCTCTGAATTCTGTGCTCCAGGTATCTTGAGGAAAATTGCTTGTCTGTGTATTTACTTTAACTAGATTGACTGGTAGGAAAAAAATCAGAGATCCCTCACTGAATTGTCATAAATGACATGTTCCAAATTGGACAGTATTTCTCACTTTGGCTGAACCATTTCCCATGTCTTTTCTGACAGCAATCTAGTCTAGGGAATTTTCAGTTTAAAGGAAATACTATGAAAATCACCATGAAGCTGCTGTCAAAAGGGGGCCACTTGTCTGGTCACAAGTAAATTATGAAAATATTCTGCAGCTGGCGAGTTCTTTTTTCTTTTCTCTTCTGTTTTTTGTTAACAGCAAGGAAAGGTGCCTGAAATATATGCTGCTGTTGGCTAGAGATTAAGGCCGTCAATTGCCTTAGTTTAACTCGATTAACTCATTGATTAAACGTGCATACAATATATAATGTGCATAAATCTGAATGTGCACATAACTGACATTTTTGAGTGGACATTGGAAAGAGCAATTTAATTTATGAATATATGAAACAAGGTGGACTCCAAATGTGGAGGGGGCAATAGGAGAAGAAAACCTCCAGTGCTTAAAATGAAATTTCTCCCAGAGCAAACATGTTTTGGAACAAATCCTTCCATGGAGGGCAGGTTTTTAGCAGCAATTTTCAACAAAGAGCACCCCTTATAAAGTTGTTGTTGTTTGGTTGTTTAGTCGTGTCCCGACTCTTCGTGACCCCATGGACCAGAGCACGCCAGGCACTCCTGTCTTCCACTGCCTCCCGCAGTTTGGTCAAACTCATGCTGGTAGCTTTGAGAACACTCTCCAACTATCTCGTCCTCTGCCGTCCCCTTCTCCTTGTGCCCTCCATCTTTCCCAACATCAGGGTCTTTTCCAGAGAGTCTTCTCGTCTCATGAGGTGACCAAAGTACCGGAGCCTCAGCTTCACGATCTGTCCTTCCAGTGAGCACTCAGGGCTGATTTCCTTCAGAATGGATAGGTTTGATCTTCTTGCAGTCCATGGGACTCTCAAGAGTCTCCTCCAGCACCATAGAGAATTTCTCTAATCCCTGTTTGAAGCCATCCATGCAGGACCCGATCCCTACATTTTATAGCAGACGACTGCTTAACCTGTGCTGATAACGTTGCTATGGTTATTATGTGATCTTAAAAATAACCATGGCTGATATCTGGGATGAGGCCATTCGTCGCCTTCTCCCTTGAGTGTCATGGGATTTGCTTTTGGAAAACACAGGTTCTATGAGACTAGATTTGATTTATGAGGCTTTGTGCTGCCCCCGTTCAATTATTTTGCTCACTCGGATCACAGAACCCGCATTGCTGGAAGGGTTGAGGTTTTTCCCCTCTTGTGAATCCACAATAGATTCCTATTAGCAATATTTGTAGCCTGCCGGTACGGTTCCACACAAATATGAGTTTATTCCTGTGTGTCTCATTGAACTATTTTGAACTTTGCCAGTTCAGGCAGAACAGAAAAGAGGGAGGGGGGGACCCACTACACACAATCAGCCAGCTATCAATGTTATTAATCAGAGAGTGGCAGGCTTTTATTTTATTTTATTTTATTTTATTTTTCTCCCCTTCCCCAGGCATACATTCTTGCAGGGCCTTTAAAATCTCCCTTGCTCCAATATTTCAAGCTGACAGAGTCTGGCTCGCAATAGGAAACTCTTGCACGCTTGATTAATGTTTTGATAAATGATTCAAAGTGACTGTCCTCCTACCTGGGGTGCCGTCGCATCCTTGCCCGTAAGGTCTTCTTACAGAAGTCTCTCTCCTGGCAGTTTTACATGGGCTGTGGGAATTGTGGGATGTGTCTCTCCTCCTCTCACCAGTCTGGGTGCTTAAGTAATAAATCAAGGTCAAAGAGGTAAGTTGATGTTTCTAAATGATGGGTGAGGAACTGCAGGTGCTCCAGAAACACCACCTCGTTTAATGCAACATTGCCTCATGGTTGTTGGAGTTGCTTTCCTGAAATGGATTTATGACAGGTTTATAAACGGGGAGGCGGCAAAAGCTGCAATTTTCATTTTATGGGGGAAGGAAAGCAGTATATTCACAGCTGCGGGCAACTACCAGCATCAGGGCTGGACCAAGACATTTTGCGGCCAGAGAGACAAGAAGATAGCCCGTCCTGCCCCCTTCATTCCATGTGCAAAAGCCAAATGGAGCGGCAGTTCAGTCTGCTCTAAGAGGCTGGGATGGCCAACAACGTCTGTGACTTCCAATGAAGATTAGGCAGATTCCTGGAGGAGAGGGCTATCGATGGCTGCTAGCCTGGATAGCTAGGCTCCACCTCTGTAGTTGGAGGAATCAATGCTTCTGAACATTGGTACCACAGGGGCACAGTGGTACCTCGGGTTAAGAACTTAATTCTTCTGGAGGTCCGTTCTTAACCTGAAACTGTTCTTAACCTGAGGTACCACTTTAGCTAATGGGGCCTCCTGCTGCTGCTGCGCCGTCGTCGTGCGGTTTTTGTTCTCATCCTGAAGCAAAGTTCTTAACTCGAGGTACTATTTCGGGGTTAGTGGAGTCTGTAACTTGAAGCATCTGCAACCCGAAGCGCGTGTAACCTGAGGTACCACTGTAGAGTCATACCTCTTGTTACGTTCAGTTCAGGTTATGTTCTTTCAAGATACATCCCGCGGCGACCTGGAAGTAACGGAACGTGTTACTTCTGGGCTTCGCCGTGCTCGCATGTGCAGACGCTCAAAATGACATCATGCTCATGTGCAGAAGTGGCGAATCACGACCCGCACACACGCAGACGTGGGTTGCATTCTGCTCATGTTGCGAACGGGGCTCCGGAACAGATCCCGTTCACAACCAGAGGTACCACTGTATCTGGAAATCACAAAATGAGCACTCACACTTTACATTGTGGGTGCCCTTTGCGGGATCATGCGTGGTGCTACAGTTCCCAGGGAACTTGATGGCAAACAGGGGCTGGCCTGCCTCTCAGTGTTGTTATTTGGAGGTCCACGCCCATCTTCAGTAGTCAAGTTTCATTGCTGGGAGGTGGGGCCAGCCCCATTTATAAATAGGGGCTGGAGCCAACAGTAGCCAGGCAGTCAGCTCTGGAGATTCACCCCCCTCCCCTCCCTTGGTTTAATGTTTTCTTGTTTGCAGGTTAACTTTTTCTTCCTGTTTAGCAGGTGCTGCTGCGGTCTTTGACTGGTTGCTGTTGAAGGACCGGGAAGAAATTTTCCTGCATTGGCAGATTTCTGCATTGCAGAGGGTTGGACTAGATGACCCTTGGGATCTCTTCCAACTCTACATTTCTATGATGCTATGCATTTTTATCCTCACTTTCCCCTAGTGTGGAGGACTCCCTGGTCCTGAATGCGGTAACTGTGCCCCTGAAGGACCAGGTGCGCAGCCTGGGAGTCATTTTGGACTCACAGCTGTCCATGGAGGCACAGGTCAATTCTGTGTCCAGGTCAGCTGTTTACCAGCTCCATCTGGTATGCAGGCTGAGACAATATCTGCCCACGGACTGCTTCGTCAGAGTGATGTATGCTCTGGTTATCTCCTGCTTGGACCACTGCGATGCAATCTACGTGGGGCTACCTTTGAAGGTGACCCAGAAACTGCAACTAATCCAGAATGCGACAGCTAGACTGGTGACTGGGAGTGGCTGCCGAGACCATATAACACCGGTCTTAAAAGACTTACATTGGCTCCCAGTATGTTTCTGAGCACAATTCAAAGTGTTGGTGCTGACCTTTAAAGCCCTAAACGGCATCGGCCCAGTATACCTGAAGGAGCATCTCCTCCCCCATAGTTCAGCCTGGACACTGAGGTCCAGCTCCAAGGGCCTTCTGGCGGTTCCCTTACTGCGAGAAGTGAGGTTACAGGGAACCAGGCAGAGGGCCTTCTCGGTAGTGGAATGCCCTCCCATTAGATGTCAAGGAAATAAGCAACTATCTGACTTTTAGAAGACATTTGAAGGCAGCCCTGTTTAGGGAAGTTTTTTATGTTTGATCTTTTATCACTATTATTATTATTATTATTATTATTATTATTATTATTATTTTGGGAGCTGCCCAGAGTGGCTGGGGAAACCCAGCCAGATGGGTGGAGTATAAATTATTGTTGTTGTTGTTGTTGTTGTTGTTGTTGTTGTTGTTGTTGTTGTTGTTGTTGTACAGGGACCCCTGACCGTTAAGTTCAGTCGCAGACGACTCTGGGGTTGTGGCGCTCATCTCGCTCTATAGGCCGAGGGAGCCAGCGCTTTGTCCACAGACAGCTTCTGGGTCATGTGGCCAGCATGACTAAGCCGCTTCTGGCGAACCAGAGCAGCACACAGAAATGCCGTTTACCTTCCCGCCAGAGCGGTACCTATTTATCTACTTGCACTTTGACGTGCTTTCGAACTGCTAGGTTGGCAGGAGCTGGGACAGAGCAATGGGAGCTCACCCCATCCCGGGGATACGAACTGCCAACCTTCTGATCGGCAAGCCCAAGGCTTTGTGGTTTAGACCACAGCGCCACCCGCGTCCCTTATTAATATACAACTTTGCATATATTACTTTGACAGAGAACTGTATTGCAAAATTCGAAAAAGAATGGGTTTCGAAGGATAGCTATGCTTGGGGTTTGTGTATTGTTCCAGAAAGCGTGCATCAGGTACATTTGCCTTTATATGTGAACAGAATGCAATTCCTCCCCCACCTCTGACCTCACCCTTCACTATGACATGACGTAGGTCCCGGGTGCTGAAACTATTGAGCTGCTACAAGGCTGTTACATCGCTTTGAAGTGAAACACCTGCTTCCAGGAGCTACCTGGTGCTTCGAAAGATATCCTGTTCCCTTGCCAGCTCGGAGCTGACATTTTTTCCGCATCTCATTGGCAGTCTGGGAATGGATTTCCATGCCAACAGTGAAAATGAGTACATTTTCTTTAACAGCTGAACAATTCTTAGGCCCACTGGGACACTGCTGCTAGACTGAACAATTATGAGATTAGTGGTGTTTCATAGCAATATTTCCATCTTTAAAAAATTGCAAGGATCAAAACAGGCAACACGGGTGGCAAGAAGTAAATGGGGAAACCTGAATAATGCTAAAGAAGAACCAGGATATGGGGAAAGAGGGAAGAAGAGGAAACAGTTGCGCGACCAGAGGATTTTCATTCATTCATTTTTTAGAATTTACATACTGCTGGATTGTAAAACGAGCAAACTTCAAAGCAGTTTGCAAAGACAATAAAACAATATTAAAATCAAAACACCATATTTTATAATAATAATAATAATAATAATAATAATAATAATAATAATAATAATAATACAGTGGATGCTAGTTTTGCGAACGTGATCCGTGCGGGATGCACATTTGCAACCCACAGTGTTCGCAACCCGCAGCGTTCGCAACCCCACGTCTGCTCATCTGCGCATGCGCGGGTTGCAATCCAGTGTTTCTGCACATGTGCAGAGCGCAATTTAGCGCTTCTGCACATAGGTGACTGCCGAAACCTGGAAGTAACCCGTTCCGGTACTTCTGGGTTTTGGTGGTCCGCAACCCAAAAAAAGGCAACCTGAAGTGGCTGTAATAATAATTAAAATGAATGATAAGCCAAAAACCAGATTAAAACTCAACAGTCTACATGGCTTGCCTAAACAAGAATGTTTTTCTCAGGCGCTGGAAAGAGCGCAGGGAAGGCACCTGTCTGATTTCAATAGGCGGACATTTCCAAAGTGTAGGCGCTGCCATACTAAAAGGTTGAGGTGATACATAGAATCATAGAATTGCAGAGTTGGAAGGGAACCCAACGGCCATCTAGTCTGACCCCCTTGCAATGCAGGAATCTCAGCGAAAGTATCTATGACAAATGGCCGCCCAACCTCTGCTTAAGAACCTCGAAGGCAGGAGAGTCCAGCACTTTCCGAGGGAGCCTGTTCCGCTGTCAAACAGCTCTTAGCGTCAGAAAGTTCTGCCCAACGTTTAGCTGGAATCTTCTCCTTTGTAAGGAACAGTGCCAGTTCTGGAAATTGAAGCAGTCGAGGGGGCATATCTCGCAAGAAAACTAATCCTAAGCTGTTAAGAGCCCTAATACATACTATTAGTATATGCTAATCGTATATACATTGAACTTGGCCCAATAGCAAGTCAGCAACCAGTGTGGATCTTGGAGCATATGCTGACAAGGCCCCGCTCCTGTCAGCAATCGTGCTGCAGCATTCTGCACCAACCAAAGCTTCTGGATCGAGGGGAATCTTCTAGATCTATGCATTCCTATGTAAGTGCATCTTTGCATTTTTTAAAAAAATACTGAATATGTATGGTTCTGTTATGTGTTAGTTTGTGCATCTCTTTATGGTGAATTATTAAAAAATTAATTAAAAAAAAGAAAGGAAATACGGCATTTTAGGCGTTGGCGCTTCAGGTAAGGTTTGGGGCAAACTGAACTGTGGGGGGACTAGCGAGGGGGTGATGGGTTAGGTTTAAAGGGAGTGGAGTTGCTCAAGTGTCGGGGAATGGCAAAGGGGTATGTAGGATTGGTTCATGGAGTGAGTAGAGGCAGCAGCCCCTATATTATTATTATTATTATTATTATTATTATTATTATTATTATTATTATTATTACATTTCTATATTTATTTATTTATATCCCACCTTTTCCACTGATAGGGACGCAAGGTGGCTAGCAGATAAAGATAAGAACAGCTAAAAACATAGAAAAAGAATAAGTAAAAAGACAATTAAATATTGATAGAATTAAAACTAGAATCTATTAAAAACAAATAGGCAATTACAATAAAAACGGAGTTTGAAAGTCCTGGAGCAGTGCACATGTATTAAAAAAAAGACTTTTTCTCCAATGAGGTATTTAAGTGCCAACTACTAACCAGGACAAACTGTGAAGTCAAAATTTCAGGATCCAGAATGCAACACTGATTGTTTTCTCCACTTTCTTGCCATCCACACCTTAGACTAATAAAGGAGAATGAGGTGCTACGCTGTAAATAACAAACTGTGTTTCATTTCTTGGAAGCAGTTGTGGTACCCACTGTCCGTTGGCCACGGAATTGAGTGCAAAGCAGAATTTCTTCTCCAAATCATTGATCTCCGGAACTGCATAGTCCATGGGTTAAATTGCAAGGCACTAAGTTAAAAGGTTCTTTGACCCGGTGTCAGACAGATCCCATTAATTTCCCCTGCCCTGGTTACTGGGAATTATCATAATTGGCAACTATCCTCTCGCCGTGTTCCCAAGCAAAATGCAGAGCAACGGAGCAATAGATTGTTAGTGAACTGGGGATTTGACCCGCATATAATTAGATTCTCGTCTCTAATTGTTGCAGACATGATGGGAGCCCGGTACAACTAGAATATAGGAACTGTCTTGCTGAATCAGACCAAGATTCTTATGAATTATATTTGCATCTCACCTTTCTTGCAAGGAGAGCAAGGTAGAGTATAGGAGGAGCATAGCTGTCAACTTACAGATTTGAAAATAAGGGACCAGCAGCCTTGAAAATAAGTGACCTGCAGCCAAAATAAGGGACCTGCAGCCTCACCTGTTCCAGGCACTCCAGCCTTCCTGTCCTCCTGCAGTCTGGTCAAACTCATGCTGGTAGCTTCGAGAGCACTGTCCAACCAACTTTGTAACCAGAGGTTCAACTGAATAGAATCTGAATCACATGCACCACAAGGCCTCAACTTAAGATGGCCTTGCTTTGCACTGCGAAGTTTGCAGCAGCACATGCAACAAAATGGCGTCCAGCATTCAAAAACCTCCTCAGCTTGCATTAACTAGCCACACACAAGGCATGCAAGCTCCACCCCCCAGTCGTTCTTAGACTCCTTATTGGGTGAGCAACACAGCCAAGCAACACAGTTGGAGCCTCCCTCCTCCCTGGCCGGCAGGGAGGGAGGGAGAGGAGCTGCTTCCTTTGAAATTTAAGGGACATCATTTAAGGGACATCCATCAATAAGGGACAGCAGCGGGACATGGCGCTGGAATAAGGGACTGTCCCTTCAAGTAAGGGACACTTGAGCTATGAGGAGGAGAGAACAGTCTTGTGCTTCCCACAGGCATCTGGTTGGCCACTGTGAGAACAGGATGCTGGACTAGATGGGCTGCTGGCCTGATCCAGCAGGCTATTCTTATGTGTGCTGGGCCCAGGGGTAACCCGAGTAACGCGGTCCAGGTCCGGTCCCAAATCCAAGGGTTCCACAAGGGGTCAGTGCGACAGGGCCAAGGCAGGACACGAGGCAGGAAACCAGGCAAGGTCAGGCACAGGACCACAGGCAGGTTCTGGCAAACAGCAACGTTGCTCCTGCAACCTGGTGTGGGGTCCAGCAGCCTTTTATGTCTGTCGGGGTCACCCAACAGCTGCATGTGGAGGAGCGGGGAAGCAAACCTGGTTCACCAGATTACGAGTCTACCGCTCTTAACCACTACACCACACTGGATATTTGATGCCAAGTACAGGAGTTCTCCTCTCCCTTCTGGTGGCTCACTGATGAGAATTAACAAGCATATTATTATTATTATTATTATTATTATTTGGTAGATTTATAGTCC
The DNA here is from genome assembly GCF_965112155.1 of Podarcis liolepis. Classification (NCBI taxonomy): domain Eukaryota; kingdom Metazoa; phylum Chordata; class Lepidosauria; order Squamata; family Lacertidae; genus Podarcis; species Podarcis liolepis. The sequence continues at coordinate 113,738,192 of NC_139557.1, forward strand.
TTTTATTTCAGCATTATGCAAGGATAGCTTACTCCTCCTTACTTTCGCAGCAAGAAGCGCGCCAATGGGAAGTCCCTACTCCCCGCGTCTCCTTCGTTCTCTGACACACTCGGGCCTGTGAGTTCGGGGGGAGGGAGGGGGTTCCCCCACTCTTGATTGATGTGTCGCCCAACTGTTCCCTCCCTTCTGGTTGCTTAGCTACTGTATCAAAGCTGGGTAGCTCCTCTCTCAACTGTTCAGCTTCTGTGTTTGCGTGTCTCTCTGCTTCTGGAAACGCTGGACTCGGGAAGGGGAGCTGTGCTGGGCCTGGGGGTTAACCTGAGCAACGCAGTCCAGGTCCAGTCCCGAATCCAAGGATTTTGTAGGCGTCAGTCCGACAGGGCCAAGGCAGGACACAAGGCAGGAAACCAGGCTAGATCAGGTCCAGGGTCTCAAGCAGGTTCTAGCAAACAGCAATGTTGCTCCTGCAACCTGGGGCGGGGTCCAACAGCCTTTTATCTTTGTCGGGGTAACGGCCGGTCCTAATCCCCTGGTGACTCACCTCCCTGTCTCGCCTGAAGGCAAGTACTCCTCCTGCGAGTACTCAGGTCTCTGGGAGGTGTGGCTTGCTCCATTTAACGCTCCTCTTTGCCGCTTCCAGCTGCTCCAGTTTCCCACCCTCCCGCCCTTTAAGGTTTTTTCGTCTTTGACCTTGCTATGGACCTCGGTTGGTCGCCATTAAGGGGCCTGGTAGGAATTTTTCCACTTGGCAAATTGGCACCAGCCACTTGGTTTTTCGCCTAGCTCATAGCAAATCGTCACAACTTCCTTGGTATTGGAGGTTAGGCATTGGTATTGGTATTGTTATGTAGATGGAGGGGGGGGAAGGAAGCGCCATCACCTCCCCCGCATATTGAAGGGTAGTCTGATAAAGGATTCTGGGGGGCATGGCCCTGTCCAAAGCCTATGGAGGTGAGGGGCTAAGGCACGCCCCTGAGCGGTGACCCTGGGGGAGTTCCTAGTTGACGTGCATCAGCAGGACTCCCCCTACTGGTGGTTAACCCTTCCCGGACTTCAAGCGAACAAGCTGAAGCCGGATAGTCGGTTAGGACCAATGCCTAAGCCAATACCGCACATCACCCGTAACCAATAAAGTTGTGGCCATATTTAGCCCATTAACCTTAAATATCTGTGTCATATGTCTTTATTTCCACTGGGGGGAGGCGGGAACTCACCACGCAACTCAGGTCTCTCCTTCTCTCAGACCTGAGTCTCTGCAGCTCGGGAGATGTCATGTGTTCCTAGACCCAGAGGCCGCCTCAGCCTCCCCTGACCCAACTGGTAGTGGAGCAGCTGTAAGTGATGGCCCAGCTGAAGGCAACGAGGCAATCCCCGCATCTGGAGCCAGGCCAGGCTCAGGCCTCTGACTCGGCCCAGCTGGTGTTTGTTGCAGGGGAACCTGTGCAGACTGGGACTCTCCAGAATCAGGCCCCAGACTTGGTTCAGATGCCGCCTGAGGCAAAGGATCCAGTGCGGACTGAGACTCTTCTGGCTCCGAGTCCGAGCCCCAGGCCAACACATTATGCACACAGCTCTCCCCGGAATTGTATCCAAGTGAGAGTGACCTATATCCAGGTGAGAGCCATGCCTGAATGAGGATTTGAAGCTGCATTTCGCCAGTCTGAGTCCATTCATCCATGCTGTTTCCATTCACCAAAGTCTCACATTCTGTATTCCACACAGATTAGCAGTTGTAAAAAACAGCTTTCACCTCACTGTTTTAACAGATGGGGCCAATATACTGCTGTGAATCAAACTGGCAACACAGATTAGGTGGGCAAACTTCTATTATGTCACAGGTCTTCATTACCATAAAAAGGTAAAGGACCCCTGACAGTTAAGTCCAGTCGCGAATGACGCTGGGGTTGCAGCTCTCATCTCGCTTTACTGACCAAGGGAGCCAGCGTTTGTCCGCAGACAGTTTTTCCAGGTCATGTGGCCAGCATGACGAAGCTGCTTCTGGCGAAACCAGAGCAGCGTACGGAAACGCCGTTTACCTTCCCACCTATTTATCTGCTTGCACTTTGACGTGCTTTCGAACTGCTAGGTTGGCAGGAGCAGGGACCGAGCAACGGGAGCTCACCCCGTCGTGGGGATTCGAACCGCCAACCTTCTGATCGGCAAGCCCAAGGCTCAGTGGTTTACACCACATCGCCACCCACATCCCATCCCATAGTTGATATTAATAACACAGTGTCTTTGTGCTGATCAAATACTTCACATATATTGTCTAAATATATGAATGTGTGAATTTTTCCTTTTCCCTTCCCATTTCTTTTTCCTTTTGTGTCATGTCTTTTAGATGAGAGGCCTGCAGGTAGGGACTGTTGAATTTTAAAGGATTATGCATAAGCTTCTCCAAATCTATCTATCTATCATCTATCTATCTATCTATCTATCTATCTATCTATCTATCTATCACCTATCTACCTGTCATCTATCTATCTATCTATCTATCTATCTATCTATCTATCTATCTATCATCTATCTGGGTCATTTTGTAGCCTGCTGTTTTTGGCTGAAGCAAGGTAAAAATGCTGCAAATAAATTAGTCCCAGGCAGGGTGCCTTGGTAAGACGAACAGGCAAGAGTTACCTCTAGCAAACCTGCCTCCTTTTGGTAAAAATGAACTTGTTCACACAGCATATGCTTAGGTTGATCTTATTTCTTTAAGGCAAATACTTATTTTTTTGGTACCTGTCTTTGATAAGGGGATTTCTATTCCCACTTTGCCTTTGGAGGGTGCCTTACTAACATTTTATTAGTGTGAATTACTCAGGGTAACACTGTTGGGATACTGCCAGGGAGACAAAGGCCAACGTGCTGCCTAAACGTCGTCTCCAGACAATCTCTTGATCTCCCGTAGAACAGCATCAGTCAATTAGCGACACGAGCCTCAGACACATTCCAAGACTCATGCACGCCCTTTTCAGCAGACTCTGCAATGGAAGAAGCACCCAGAGGAGCATATTTACAGCTTTATTCAACATTGGTCAGAACAAAGGAAAAACATGACTGCTTGCCTTCATGTCGAGGAAACAGCCAGAAACAAAAGCTATATACAAAACGGAAACTCCCTGTGATCAGGAAGTACACAGGCTTGTGACACACAACAGCCTCTTCCCTTTTTAAGGAGGAACGGACATATCCTAACAAACACTTAGGTGTGACTGTAGCAGGAGGGTATCCCATCGTTGAAAAGCAGCCACCGAGCTCACCTTTACATTAGCATAATGACTCCACACAGAATCCTCAGAGTGGCTTAACAATCTGTCTCTTCCCAAGGAACTCTGGGAATTGTGGCTCTGTGAGGGGAATCAGGGTCTCCTAACAGCAGTCAGTACCCTTGACAAACTACAGTTCCCAGGATTCCTTGGGGGAAGGAAGCCAGGACTCTTAAAGCGGTAAACCAGTGCCTTAAGAGTATGATGCAGATATAGCCTGTGTTTCCATGAATGAAAAACTAGCACTTGCTGAATTGCTGTCTTTCATGAAGACATAGGAGTCTTATCAGGCGGAACAAAAGATGGCAACCCCTTTATGGCAGCAAGACTTGGTCGTTCTGAATTCTGACAAGCCAGTTGGGCAAAAAACACACACAAAAAAAAACCCTAGTTGAGTGTAACATAACCCAGAAGATTTGTAAGCATTTTTACAAGGGAACCTAAGAGCTTAACAAGGCCTTTGAAGGTATAGTTAAATCTAGTGACGTTTTTACAATCCCCCAGTATGCATAAAGCGAGAGGGAGGGAGGAAAGGTTATTCAACAATCTCTCGCTTTGCGATAATGATATGCAACTGCATGATGAATGACAATGAGAGGAAAATTATGATCTGTAAGCATTTCCAGCTGGGGGAGAGAGCCTGTGGGGATTCAGCTAGGCTTAACAGGGCAGTACGTATACACAGGTCTTCATCATATCCTTATTAATGATCCATCATATAAGAGACCTGCCTCCTTCCCTATTGCTGCGTTGTGCTTTTTGGCACTGAGCTGTATGGCCTTTTCAGTATTCCGTAAGGATCTTGGCTCCCGTGGCTTAGAACACCCAAGCTCTGCTCTGATTTGCTGGCTTAAGATGCCAAAGCTACATCACAGAAAGAAGGTTAGGGAATGGAAGTGAGAGCTGGACCATAAAGAAGGCTGATCACCAAAGAATTGATGCTTTTGAATTATGGTGCTGGAGGAGACTCTTGAGAGTCCCATGGACTGCAAGAAGATCAAACCTCTCCATTCTGAAGGAAATCAGCCCTGGGTGCTCACTGGAAGGACAGGTCCTGAAGCTGAGGCTCCAAGACTTTGGCCACCTCATGAGAAGAGAAGACTCCCTGGAAAAGACCCTGATGTTGGGAAAGATTGAGGGCAGAAGGAGAAGGGGACAACAGAGGACGAGATGGTTGGACAGTGTTCTCAAAGCTACCAGCATGAGTTTGACCAAACTGCGGGAGGCAGTGGAAGACAGGAGTGCCTGGCATGCTCTGGTCCATGGGGTCACGAAGACTCGGACACGACTAAACGACTAAACAACAACAATGTGGAGAGAGGTCATTGGAGTATCTGTCCAAGAGGAAACGTGAGAGTGATAGGCCACAGGAAGTGCTAGTCAGAGGCACACTGCCTCCAGTGCTGTTGGTCTGTGGCTCTCACTTAAATAAAAAATGGGGGTGGTGAAAGATCACCAGAAGGACAGGTGGAGGACTGTCTAAGTCAAGCCCCACATAAAGTTAAAGAACCATAAAGATGGAAATTAGGGCTCCTTGATGTTCCCCATGAACAGCAACCTCCTGGACAACAACTTGGCAGACCCCCAGGTCAGTTGGTTGCAGTCTTCCCCTTATGAGGGAATTGTTATAGGACTGGGCATGAGAGTTAGTATGAATGTCATCCTTGGAGCCCCCTCAGTATGCCTGGGGTTTTTTTGGGGGGGAGGAAGCCCTTAGAAACTTAAGGGGTGATCACAATTGATGGGAATGTTGCCACAAGCCCTTCATTCTTTTGTATTCTTTTTGTACTGGCCTCAGTCCAGTATATCTGAAGGAGTGTCTCCACCCCCATCATTCTGCCCGGACACTGAGGTCCAGCGCCAAGGGCGTTCTGGCGGTTCCCTCACTGCGAGAAGCCAAGTTACAGGGAACCAGGCAGAGGGCCTTCTCGGTAGTGGCACCCTCCCTGTGGAACGCCCTCCCACCAGATGTCAAAGAGAACAACAACTACCAGACTTTTAGAAGACATCTGAAGGCAGCCCTGTTTAGGGAAGCTTTTGATGTTTGATGCATTACTGTATTTTAATATTTTGTTGGAAGCCGCCCAGAGTGCCTGGGGAAGCCAAGCCAGATGGGCGGGGAATGAATGAATGAATGAATGAATGAATTCACATACTGCTTGATTGTAGAAAACCTCATCTTATGATCAACCAGTATATATGTGCGAAAAAGCTACATATCACAAAGGAACAGCCATGTAAAGTGACCTAAGGATTTGTAAGGAACCCCGATGTGAATTGTGGGCTGGGATCCCTGAAATCTCTCACTATTCAGAGACTGGTCTGCAGATAACAGTCTTGCTGTTTTAAATTGATTGTGTAGCGAGGCCCCGTGACCACCCTGTTCCCTAAGGTTCAAATAACTAGACAACACACGGCACATTGGTTTGGAATCAAAGAAGGCCACAACTTTATTGGTTACAGATGTGAAGGTTTGGCCATAGGTATTGTGGGAAGCAACTGCATATGTCATTCCCAACCCATCTGCTGGGAGTGTTTCTAAGAGGGAAGCCATTGGGGGAGGACCCCCTATGTAATGATCTCAGGCAGGCAAGCACACCTTGATAAGAATTAATGACCCTTTGGCAGTTTTATGGTATGGTTATTTACAAATAACATCCAAACAGCGGCTCCCAGCTCGCCACCATTGCAATGAGTTGGCCACTCTGAGTCTCTGCCCTTGTCACAGCAGAAAGGATGCCAAAGCTCAGCCTTCCCCCTTCTGCACTTCCGTTGCATTCTTACTTTTTCAACTCTCCAAGAACGGGGGCTAAGAGGGTGGAAATCCTCCTTGCTCTCAAAAGACTCACTCACTGTCCGCTGTCTCTCTGCTGGTTGCCTAGCAACGCTCCCACTGCCATCTATCTCTCCCCCTTCTTGCAAGCTGCCTATGTCTGCTCTATCTGAGTCAGGGAACTCTTGGTAAAGGGGATTGAAGCCTATCTCCTCCTGCTCTGTCTGCGATCTATCAATTCCAGAGCCAGACAGTCTCTCTTTGTACTGGCAATCTTTCATTTCCTGAGCCTGACTCTTCGCTGGCACTCAATATAACCATGTCCCTGACACCCTATGACCTATGTCAAATCAGGGCATCCCCCAAGTGGTCCCCATTGGAGTGGTATAGCCCTAGCCTCTGTCTTGGCACAGGAGTCACTCCTCCTAGATCCTTTTACAGGATACCTTTACCCATGGAGGGGCAGGTGGAGGCTAAAACCTTCCCTCTAACCAAGACTAGGCTTACCCAATGCCTATCTGCCTTACAAAGTTGTGACAATTGCTATGAGGTAGGCAAGAACCCAAAAGATGATGGCAATTTTCCAGTAGGGAAAAATTCCTGCCCGGCCCCTAAAACAGGTGACTGACATTGTTCATAGCAAGGTCGTATCATCTGTGGAAAACCCTTAATCTGAGGGAGGGTGGGTAGGAGAACCGGTGCAGTGCGAGAGAGGGCCAAAGGCCCTGTAGGCCGGGGTTTTATCCTTGCACTGGACATGGAGCCAAGCACTGCTATTGGTCAGTTGTTCCTGTGCCCAGGGCCATGCCACGAAATGCCTGTCGCCATTGGCTGATTTGGCAGCAGGAGGACGATCTGGCCTGCAATAGGCCAGTTCATAATGGAGGCCCAGGGCCCACCCACCCAAGAAGGGGCGAATGGACTTGAAGTGATAATTTCTAAATTCCCATCCATATGAATAAATTAACACATGCAGATTTAATGCAAACGGTGTCCTCTTTTTGTGTGTGTGTGTGATCATTACCTGCAGGTAAAGGTAAAGGGTCCAGTCGTAACGGACTCTGGGGTTGCGGTGTTCATCTCGCTTTATTGGCCAAGGGAACTGGCATTTGTCCACAGACAGCTTCCAGGTCATGTGGCTGGCATGACTAAGCCGCTTCTGGAGAAGCAGAGCTGCGGACGGAAACGCAGTTTCCCTTCCCACCAGAGTGGTACCTATCTACTTGCACTTTGACATGCTTTCGAACTGCTGGGTTGGCAGGAGCAGGGACCGAGCAACGGGAGCTCACCCCGTGGCGGGGATTCGAACTGCCAACCTTCTGATCAGCAAGTCCTAGGATCTGTGGTTTAACCCACAGCGCCACCCGCGGCAGGCCACCCTAAAAGTCTGATCAACTTACATTTGGCTTCGTGTGTCACAAGGTGTGTGGAGGCACACAAAAGAGTTTTAAAAGGTGTGTAATGCAAAGTGTTTTTCATGTATAATTATAGCTACCAGGACCCTGTTCCAATAAATTAACCCAAATCTTATTTTCTATAACACAGTGTTATGCGAGGGAGAAAAATACCTCCCAGAAATTAGAAAATGACAGAACATTAATAATCATTAAGCCCTGTTGTGTTCTTTGAAGTTGGCCTCGCACTCTGAGGAATGTATCCACTTCTTTTTGCTTTAAGTTTACACAGAGTTTATTTTTTGCAGGCAATTCTTTTTATTGGACAACTGGGCTTTGCACCAATGCCCCGATGTGTATATATGATCCTGACATTCCCCTCATCCCCACTGGTGCAATGAATAAGATATAGTGCCTGGGTTGCGCAGTAATTAATCTGTGTTCGGCTGGCACAGCACACCCTGCATAATGAGATGGGTCAGAGATGAGGAGAACCTAAAGGCCGTGTTCATCTGCAGAGCAGTTGCTGTGAATCACAGGGTGGGGCTGGAGAGTGCTGTTGCTTCCCATAAGACACCTGGCTTCCCATAAGGCACCTGGTTGGCCATTGTGAGAACAGGATGCTCTACTGGCCAAGCCTTTAGCCGGATCCTGCAAACAATAAACACACAAGACGTAACCGGCTGTACGTTTGAAAAAATAATATATACTATTCATTGTATTGAATTGTAGATTTCAACAGAAGTAGCTCATAAAGTTGGGCTACACCACGCTGGCTCCCAACAAGGTTGACCACAAACTTGACATGAGCCAACAGTGTGACGCGGCAGCTAAAAAAGCCAATGCAATTCTGGGCTGCATCAATAGGAGTATAGCATCTAGATCAAGGGAAGTAATAGTGCCACTGTATTCTGCTCTGGTCAGACCTCACCTGGAGTACTGTGTCCAGTTCTGGGCACCACAATTCAAGAAGGACACTGACAAACTGGAACGTGTCCAGAGGAGGGCAACCAAAATGGTCAAAGGCCTGGAAACGATGCCTTATGAGGAACGGCTAAGGGAGCTGGGCATGTTTAGCCTGGAGAAGAGGAGGTTAAGGGGTGATATGATAGCCATGTTCAAATATATAAAAGGATGTCACATACAGGAGGGAGAAAGGTTGTTTTCTGCTGCTCCAGAGAAGCAGACACGGAGCAATGGATCCAAACTACAAGAAAGAAGATTCCACCTAAATATTAGGAAGAACTTCCTGACAGTAAGAGCTGTTCGACAGTGGAATTTGCTGCCAAGGAGTGTGGTGGAGTCTCCTACTTTGGAGGTCTTTAAGCAGAGGCTTGACAACCATATGTCAGGAGTGCTCTGATGGTGTTTCCTGCTTGGCAGGGGGTTGGACTCGATGGCCCTTGTGGTCTCTTCCAACTCTATGATTCTATGAAGGTTGTTGCAGTTCCACAGAATCCTTTCACAGAGTCTAAGACAAGGATTTCCAGAATATTAGCCTTGTTTCACTGTCCTGGGCTTCATCGGTAGCACACTCATATATGATACTATGTGGAACTGCAACAACATTTCGTGTGGATTGTTGGACTCTATGAACAGACAGGTGGAATAGACGCTTTCACATGTATGGACCTTATGCATAAACTGATTAGAGAATGAACTGACCCACTGGGTCTTCTACTTTTTTCGTTGAACTTTATGAGCTACTTCTGTTGAAATCTACAATTCAACACAATTAATAGTATATATTATTTTGTCAAATGTATAGCCGGTTACGTCTTGTGTCTTTATTGGATCCAGCCAACAGGCTCTTCTGGCAGAGTTTGACCAAATACACGTCCCACCCAAACATGAGGCAAGGTGAGGCAATTGCCTTGGGCAGCAGGGTCCCATGCCCTCCAACATTTCTCCGATGAAAACAGGGAAATCCCATTCCATAATGACAATTTTACTATTTGTACCACACACATCTTACTGGGTTGCCCCAGCTGCTCTGGGCAGCTTCCAACATATATCAAAACATAATAAAACATTTAAAAGAACTTCCCTATGCAAGATTGCCTTCAGACAGCTCAGGGGTTGGATAACTCCATACCCTCCAAGAAGAGGAAGAGTTTGGAATTGATATCTCGGCTTTCACTCCCCTTAAGGCAGCAGCTCTCAACCAGTGTGTCCCCAGATGTTGTTGGACTACAACTCCCATCATCCCTGAGCTCTGGCCTTGCTAGCTAGAGGTGATGGGAGTTGTAGGTCAACAACATCTGGGGACCCACAGGTTGAGAACCGCTGCCTTAAGGAGTCTCAAAGCGGCTAACAATCTGCTTTCCCTTCCTCCCCCACAACAAACACTCTGTGAGATGAGTGAGGCTGAGAGACTTCAGAGAAGTGTGACTGGTCCAAGGTCACCCAGCAGCTGCATGTGGAGGAGCAGGGAAGCGAACCCGGTTCACCAGATTACGAGTCCACCGCTCTTAACCACTACACCACACTGGCTCCCAACATTTCTCCAGTGAAAATAGGGACATCCCAAGGGAAAGCGGGACATTCCAGGATCAAATCGGAAACCGGGACAGCTTCTGTAAATCAGGGACGTCCCTGGAAAATAGGGGCACTTGGTGGGTCTGGAATCCACAGGTTCAACCTTCTATGATGCAGAAATCACAGCTGAAGAATCCCTGGCAGGTGGCCATCCAACCTGTTTAACAATCTCCAATGAAGTAGAGTCCACCACCTTCTGAGGTCATCTGTTCTAGTAGAAGAGCTCTTGCTGTCAGAAGGTTAAGTTGTTAATTTTCCTGGGCAACTGATAAATAAGATATGAGAAACTGGGGGTGTTATTTGGAGCATTTAGCCCTTGTATTCAATAAATAACTTTCCCTTTTTTGAACAACCTAAATTCCACAGCCACGTTTTGGGTTTTTTTCCTTACTCGCAGACACATTTTGTTCTATTTCCTACCGGCAACCTGAACAAGAATAAATCGTTCAACTTTGTCTTGGTTAATTAACTCAAATGTAATTTGACTTTGCAGGAAAGAATAATGATTTCTGTGTGTATGTGTGCACAGAATATTCTACTCGAGGAAGCAGTTGGGAGCAGATCAAACTAAATTGCCAAGGAAATGGCTGGTTTCTACCCTAAAAGCTAAAGCAGATGGTCTTCATTTCTGTTCAAAGATTAACTGGATATATAACACACCAGCTTCTTGGTGTGTACCGACACAACTATATCTCTAATGAACAACTCCAGCAATCTCAAAATCTGGCGGTTTCTATTTTGAACTTAAAAATCAACATTTCTCTTTTGGTCCATGTGCCAATGCTGGCCCTGCAGAGATGGTTTAGATACATGTCCACATGTCCACTCAGAAGCAAATCCCACTGAATTTAAGGAGGCATTTCTAGGCAGACAAAATAAAATACTTCTTCACACAGCACATAGTTTGATTATAGTATTTGCTGCCACAAGATGCCGTTATGACCTTGGGATAGTAGTGAACAGCTTCATGAGGATGTTGACCCACTGGAAAGCCTGTTGAAACAAAAGTGAATTCAGTTGTTTCCAGAATGTGCAGATAGTGGGCTCCTGTTGTATAGAATAATAGAATTATAGAGTTGGAAGGGGGGGGCAAAGGGTCATCTAGTCTTAACCCCTGCAAGGCAAGGAATGCGATTCCACAAAACAGGGGCAGCCATATTGAAAGTCCTGCTCCAGGTCTGAGTGCATCAAAGCAACATTAAACGCTAATAGAATTATTGCATACCTGATTACTACAGTGGTACCTCGGGTTAAGAACTGAATACATTCTGGAGGTCCGTTCTTAACCTGAAACTGTTCTTAACCTGAGGTACCATTTTAGCTAATGGGGCCTCCTGCTGCCGCCGCGCCACTGCCACACAATTTCTGTTATCATCTTGAAGCAAAGTTCTTAACCCGAGGTACTATTTCTGGGTCAGCGGAGTCTGTAACCTGAAGCGTCTGTAACCTGAAGCGTCTGTAACCTGAGGTGCCACTGTACATAGAAAATTCTATATAACACACATTCTGAGTTTTTTCCACCCAAGCCAGAAACTGCTCCAATTACCACTATCCTATCCTAGTCTTTGGGGTGTTATGGATGTTAGGGGAAGAGTAGTACCTCTGGGAGGGGACATGTCATGCTCCTTCTGGGGTAGTTTCCTCACCTTTGGTCCTCACTCTGCACTCAGTTTTCACCCATGGCTCCTAGAAGCTCAGCGTGTGACAGCAGTTACACCCAGGGAAACTGCATCGATTGGCCAGCTAAACCAGGGGGAGATAGCCGATGGGTCTCAAACCCTCAGTGAGGGACTTCCCCTGCATGTGAAGGCTCCATTGGATTGAGCGGATGAGACCAATAGTAGGTCCAATGGTCATTTTCACACAAGCTATAGAGGGAGCTGATGGGCAGATGGGGTTTGCCAACCTGGGAAGGTTGGGAGAAGGAAAACTCTGATCCTAAACTTCCGCTGCCTTGTGGGATATCTTTGGGAGAAGAGAAGGCTACGAGTAAACCCTACGCAAATCTGGGGTGGAGTCCCCAAGGCGGTTGAACGGTGTCCTGTATGGAAGGGAAAGGAGATTGTTAGCCACTTTGAGATTCCTTAAGGGGAGTGAAAGGCAGGGTATCAGGTCCAAACTCCTCCTCCTCCTCCTCCTCCTCCTCCTCCTCCTCTTCTTCCTTCTGGCAACTCCTGCAACCTAGCTGGTGCCAAACGTATTGCTCTGCTTTCCTTTGTACCACATCAGGGAGGCTGCGAGAGGGGACTTGTCTAGGCCGTTCCAGGACCTCCATATGCACTGCCCAGGCTTGTTCCCCAGTGAGTAAAGGTAAATGTCAAGAACCCCTGGATGGTTAAGTCCAGTGAAAGGTGACTACAGGGTGCAGCACTCATCTCGCTTTCAGGCCGAGGGAGCCAGTGTTTGTCCACAGACAGCTTTCTGATCATGTGGTCGGCATGACTAAACTGCTTCTGGTGCAATGGAATACCGTAACAGAAGCCAGAGTGCACAGAAATGCCATTTAACTTCCCGCCACAGTGGTTCTTATTTATGTACCTGCACTGGTGTGCTTTAAAACTGCTAGGTTGGCAGGAGCTAGGACAGAGCAATGGGAGCTCACCCCATCACGGGGATTTGAATCACCAACCTTCCTTATGGGACGCAGGTGGTTTCCCAGTGAGTACTGCTAACACAGCAGTTTGACTTCACCCCTAGAGGTACACTCCATTGTCTCTCAAGACAGACAGCTGTCAACAAATCCTAGTCTTCACTAACCTGGTGTCCTTCAGTAAAAGGTAAAGGTAAAGAGACCCCTGACCATTAGGTCCAGTCAGGGATGACTCTGGGGTTGCGGCGCTCATCTCGTTTTATTGGCCGAGGGAGCCAGTGTACAGCTTCTGGGTCATGTGGCCAACATGACAAAGCCGCTTCTGGCAAACCAGAGCAGCGCACGGAAACGGCGTTTATCTTCCCGCCGGAGCAGTACCTATTTATCTACAGTGGTGCCCCGCAAGACGAATGCCTCGCAAGACGGAAAACTCGCTAGACGAAAGAGTTTTCCGTTTTGGAGGTGCTTCGCAAAACGAATTTCCTATGGGCTTGCTTCGCAAGACGACAATGTCTTGCGAGTTCCTGCTGGTTCCCCCCCCCTTTCTAAGCCGCTAAGCCACTTATCATCTGATCCGATCAGCAGATAAGCCGCTAAAAGCCGCTAAAAGCCGCTAAAAGCCGCTAATAGCGCTAATAGCGCTAATAGCGCTAATAGCGCTAATCCGCTAATCCTTCAATGGGCTTGCTTCGCAAGACGAAAAAACCGCTAGACGAAGAGAATCACAGAACGGATTCTTTTCGTCTTGCAAGGCACCACTGTACTTGCACTTTGATGTGCTTTCGAACTGCTAGGTTGGCAGGAGCCAGAACCGAGCAATGGGAGCTCACCCCGTTGTGGGGATTTGAACCGCCGACCTTCTCATCAGGAAGCCCTAGGCTCCTCCAGTACTAGACTACAACTCCCTTCAGCCCCAGTCAGTATGGCTGATGTGAGTTCTTCTCTGGGACATGTGGAGGTTTTTGTACCCTAACAGACATATAAGCACAAAGCTTATCTTTGAAATCTGCTCTGCTAAAGAAAAACTGCTGACATGTTTCAAACAAGGCTTCAAAAAAGCATCTAGGAGTCTTGGTTGACCATAAACTTGACATGAGCCAACAGTGTGACGCGGCAGCTAAAAAAGCCAATGCAATTCTGGGCTGCATCAATAGGAGTATAGCATCTAGATCAAGGGAAGTAATAGTGCCACTGTATTCTGCTGTGGTCAGACCTCACCTAGAGTACTGTGTCCAGTTCTGGGCACCACAATTCAAGAAGGACACTGACAAACTGGAACGTGTCCAGAGGAGGGCAACCAAAATGGTCAAAGACCTGGAAATGATGCCTTATGAGGAACGGCTAAGGGAGCTGGGCATGTTTAGCCTGGAGAAGAGGAGGTTAAGGGGTGATATGGTAGCCATGTTCAAATATATAAAAGGATGTCATATAGAGGAGGGAGAAAGGTTGTTTTCTGCTGCTCCAGAGAAGCGGACACGGAGCAATGGAGCCAAACTACAAGAAAGAAGATTCCACCTAAACATTAGGAAGAACTTCCTGACAGTAAGAGCTGTTTGACAGTGGAATTTGCTGCCAGGGAGTGTGGTGGAGTCTCCTACTTTGGAGGTCTTTAAGCAGAGGCTTGACAACCATATGTCAGGAGTGCTCTGATGGTGTTTCCTGCTTGGCAGGGGGTTGGACTCGATGGCCCTTGTGGTCTCTTCCAACTCTATGATTCTATGATTCTATGATTCTAAGGCTAAAACAATACAGAATAGATACACATGGAGAATACCCATTCTGCTACCTGGGAATGGATAGGCTTGTGTTGTTTTGAGAAGGAACAGATAGGGGGCACCAGTCGTATCTTGGCAGGAATGTTGTTCTATGAAACAGGGGCGACCATAATGAAGGCCCTGCTTTGAGTTACTGTGGAGTAGGTTTTTGAACACTTTGAGAAAAAACTATCCCACAGACTGTGATGGCCTACCGGGTATATAAGGGATAAGACAGCCTCTCAGGTATAAATTGCAATGTATTAGGGAAATTTAATGTAAAATGCATTTTATTAGGAACACTCGCGTGCACAAATGTGTATATTAGGAAAAAATCATACTGAATTGCTGGTGAATTTTCACGAGGATACATCACAAATTGCTGCAGAAATATGGAGAACTGACGAAAACGAGAAATCGGGATAAACCACGATCATCTGTCCCTAGTAACACTGCAATGAGGCTATAAAACTCTGTTAAAAGAGCCCAGGGGTAGGATACTGTATCCTTCCCTATGACAGGAGGTTACCAGTTTTCTCAAAGTGTAGGAATAAACAAGGATCAGATGAACAAGCTCCGGATCGTTTGGGTTCTGGAAAGCACAGGAGGCACTTCATGAATAAGTCATTAATACCTTGTCACTTGCCAGCAGCTGTCATTGGGGTGATTTAAGAACAATCAATGGACTCGAGCTGTACTTAAAAGTTGCTGCATTTCGAATATTGCGGTCTTAAATAACCAGGAAAATTAAAGCGGGGACAGATTGCGTCGCAGACATACATAATCAGATGATCAACAAACCGCCCGCTCAATGAGCAACGAATAAATTTGGTTGATGGGGAAAGGGAAAGTGCTGAAAGAAGCAAAAAAAGGAGAGGACCTTTTCTGCTTTCCTCGCTCACAGCAATGCAAAAGTCAAATGAGGATGTGTGGAACACCTTGGAGAAAGGGGACTGAATTCCTCCCCTGACGTTCAAATGGAAAAGATCTGCCCCCATCCCTAATTATAAGCTCCATGAGTTTGAAACCAATATTCCAGCCGTGGTGAACTTCATCTGTGAAGTTATCCTAGCTCATCTTGGAAATTTATGTTCACCAGTCATATAGACTGATAGCAAACTTAGTTCTTGAAGTGCAGGTCCTTATGTAGCCAAAACAGCACCATCCATGTACATGGAGGAGGTATTAGTAGTAGGGTAAGGTTACCAGATTCTTTTCAAAAAATCCGGGGACACAATAAATAAATAAATAAATAAATAAATAAATCTACATGTTCAGGAGTTTTCTTGGCAGGGATACTGGAGTGGCTTGCCGGTTCCTACTCCAGGTGGATCACGTTTGGTGAAAACTCTCCACTATGACCTGTCCGTCTCAGGTGGTGCTGCATGGCATAGCTCATAGCTTCTCTGAGTTATTCAAGTCCCTTCGCCATGGCAAAGCAGCTGCGGGAGGCAGTGGAAGACAGGAGGCCCTGGCGTGCTCTGGTCCATGGGGTCACGAAGAGTCAAACACAATTGATTGACTAAACAACAACAACATGTTCAGGACGTTGATCATAGAATCATAGAATCATAGAGTTGGAAGAGACCACAAGGGCCATCGAGTCCAACCCCCTGCCAAGCAGGAAACACCATCAGAGCACTCCTGACATATGGTTGTCAAGCCTCTGCTTAAAGACCTCCAAAGAAGGAGACTCCACCACACTCCTTGGCAGCAAATTCCACTGTCGAACAGCTCTTACTGTCAGGAAGTTCTTCTGATGCTGAAGTGATGGCGGTGGTAGAGGGGTGGCTGCCGCCTTAACCTCAACCGCCATGTTTCCCCTTCCTCCGAGGCTTCTATCTACTTTCCCCATGAGCCTGGGCAGCCCCTGAGTTGTTGGTGGTGGTGGTGGGGAAGCAGTGCGTGGTGGGTCAGGCATGTAAGGCAGAGAAGGAGGGTCGAGAGCGGTGGCGGCGGCGAGGCTCAGGCAGTGCAATGCCTCCCTTCTCATCGGAGCAGCCCCAATCCCATTCCTACTTGTGTGCAAGCAGGAGGGGGCGGGGATCCCTTAGCTGGGAAGTGAGGCTTCCAATTGCCTAAGAGATCCCTGCCCCCTCCTGCTTGCACACAAGCTCTGTTAGGCAGCGTGAAGCCTCCCTTCACAGCTAGATCCTTGCCTCCTCCTGCTTGCATGCAAGTAGCAGTTGGGAGGCTGCTTCAATAGGCAGAATGAAGCCTCCCTTCACAGCTTAGTTGCTGGGGTCAGGGAAGGTGGAGGCAGCCCAGAAGGTGCATCTTAGAGCCCCTGTACCGCCATCATATGGGGACTTCTGAGCAGCTCCTGAAGCCAGCCAGAGCCAACTGCTCTGGGCTGCTGAGACTGCCGTTGCTGCGTTTCCTGGGGACATTAGATAAATAGGTACCACTGCAGCGGGAAGGTAAACAGCGTTTCCGTGCGCTCTGGTTTCCGTCTCGGTGTTCCATTGCACCAGAAGTGGTTTAGTCCTGCTGGCCACATGACCTGGAAAGCTGGAAACGTCGGCTCCCTCGACCTGAAAGCGAGATGAGCGCCGTAACCCCATAGTTGCCTTTGACTAGACTTAACCGTCCAGGGATCTTTTACTAGATAAGCCTTGTGGTCCCTTCCAGTTCGATGATTCTGTGACTCTGCGACCAAGGATCTGACTTGGTATATGGAAGCTTCTTGTATTCCTTGTGTTGCGTTCACACAGTTGACTTTGTCCAGGGCTCTCAGTAAGCCATGGATGGTCTGCACAGTCTTATTGCTCCCACCAATCTGTGCATTCCTATCCGTAGATAAGTCACCTAGAAAGTTTAGCGCCCATCTTCCTGGTTTTGGGCTCTCTGCCTTGCCCGTTTTATTTGCTTCGGAGAAGCTCCTGCCTATTGAACAGGAAGAGTCAGGGATAATGACCCCTGGAGCTATCTATAGCCAGAGCATCTTGTCTGTGCGCCAGAGCATGATCTGCTGATTACAGAAGCTTTGAAGGCAAACACCCAGGGAAAGGGGTTGTTGATCAGAGTCTAATTGGGAGACTCGAACGGGGAGGAATCAATGAGCAAGGACACTAACTTATTGAGTTCTTGCTTGGAGACACAGACTACCCTTGTGAGAGACTTTATTGCACAGCTGTAGCAGAATAAAATACACCCGGGAACCCTCCGTGGTGGAAGTACCAGTGCTGGCGGTGAAATTCTATAAGAGAAGCAGCTTTCTTATGTTTGGCATGGGGTACAGAGCTGATGTTTCTGCTGCTGCTGCCGAGTCAAGTATTTGGCTCTTAAAACATGAATAACAATAATATTTATTTATATCCCACCCTCCCCAGCTGAAGCCAGGCTCAGAGCGGCTAACAACAATAAAAGTAACACAGCATTCTAAAATCAATTCATTTTAAAATCAAATCAGAATCAAATTCATGGCAACCATTGGGCTAGAGTTCTGTGAGGATTACCAAAGGAGGGGGTCAGGCTGTGCCTTGGCCAAAGGCCCAGTGGAACAGCTCTGTCTTGCAGGCCCTGTGGAAAGATGTCAAGTCCCGCAGGGCCCTAGTCTCTTGTGCCAGAGTGTTCCACCAGATTGGGGCCACAGCCGAAAAAGCCCTGGCTCTGGTTGAGGCCAGCCTAACCTCCCTGTGGCCAGGGACCTCCAGGATATTTTTGTTTGAAGACCATAAGGCCCTCCGTGGGACATACCAGGAGAGGCGGTCCCGTAGGTACGAGAGTCCTAGGCTGTATAGGGCTTTCAAGGTTAAAACCAGCACTTTAAACCTGATCCTGTACTCCACCAGGAGCCAGTGCAGCTGGTATAGCACCGAGTGAATGTGATTCCGCAGCGAGGACCCCGTAAGGAGTCTCGCTGTGGCATTCTGCACCCACTGGAGTTTCTGGGTCAGTCTCAAGGGCAGCCCCACGTAGAGTTGGGCTGTAAGGCAGGGGTGGGGAATCTAAATCCCAGGTTGGGGGGGGGAGATACAGCCCTCCAGATCTTTTAATCTGGCCCTTGAGACTCTGCCTAGGCCACCCCAGCCATGCTCCAAACTCTCCTTCATTGGAGGTTTCTAAGCAGCAGCTGGATGGCCAGATGTCATGAATGTTTTAGTTGAGATTCCTGCATTGCAGGGGGTTGGACTAGATGACCCTTGGGGTCCCTCCCAACTCTGCAATTCTATGATGCTACATCAGAATAGGCTTCAGTGTTCACTTTGATGCCTCTCCTCTCCCACTGATGGGTCTGAGTGGGCTTTCCTGGTGGTGGCAGAAGTAGTGACAGCATCAGAATTTATGTGCCAACGTGTGATTTACCTCCAAGTAAACACCATCTTCAGAAGAAGGTTCCATGCTCTCCTCTTTTCCTGGCTGAAATGTAGTCTTGTCCTGTGATAAGGCATATTGCTCGTCTGGATGGAGGGGGTTTATGAGTTTGTGCATAGAAACATCTGGATGTATTGGCTGCACTGACTGGCAGTCTCCAAGCGCTAAAAGTAGGGAGAGGTGGGCGGGTGTTCCAAATGCACACGCTGAAAGAGGAAGCTCTGGGTCACGCGCATGGGCATAAATAGGTCCCTCGAACCATTTGGACTGCGTCCCATTGGCCAGATTGCACCCAGCTTTGAGGGACCTACCAATCAGGTGTTGTGGCTGACCAAAAGTACCCACCCACAACACAGGGTGTCGGTTTTCCAGGTTTCACTGCAATATGTGCCCTCTTTAAGGGAGGACCAATGAAATTGTCCAATGTTAAACTGTTAGCAATATCCATACAGACATTCTCCATTTTAAACAAAATAAAAAAATTCCTTCCAGTGGCACCTTAAAGACCAACTAAGTTAGTTCTTGGTATGAGCTTTCGTGTGCATGCACACTTCTTCAGATACACTGAAACAGAAGTTGCCAGATCCTTCTATATAGTGAGAAGGTGGGGAGGGGTATTACTCAGAAGGGTGGTGGGAATGGGTGATTGGCAGATAGCTGAGATGAGCCTGTTGACGACTCTTAACGACTGCAATAGGTCTTACAGGAAAAGGCAAGGGGTGAGAAGGTGGAAGCAAGAAATTCCTGGAAGGAATTTTTTTATTTTGACTATGGCAGACCAACACGGCTACCTATCTGTATCCATTTTAAACAATTCTTCTTTACACTTGCTGTGCCACAGAAATCAGGTCCATTAAAGTTTCTGTTTAGTAATAGCAATGGTAGAAAGTAAAGTGATGTTTTCTGCTTCTGTATCATTTTATTATTTTCCAGCCTTTCATGTTTTTCAAGTAATCTTGGACATCTAGTAAGGTATTGTTTCACCCTTGGAGACAGCTCCAGCTGTTTAAGAGTGACCAAGTCTGGATATTAAAACTGTGCTATCAGTCCACCTTTGTAGATTAATGCCAAACATACTCCACTGAGTGGAGAAGACTAGCAATTAAGCCAGGGTTTCAAAGGTATCTTATGGGGAAAAGAAGAAAAAGGATGAATATCACCCCTGTTGCTGCTATCAAAGCATCCTCACTTGAAAGAGCCGACCAAAGCACATGTACAAAACTGAAGAAGACATGAACCAGTAGGATTCTTAATGTGTATTAAAAGATCCAGGGAGTCACTTGAGGTCTTACACAAAATGAATTGCTCCTTGGTCAATTACGTAATACCTAATCTGCTTTGGCAAGGGCTGGAGTTTTAATCAGTAGCCAATGTCTGTGTTCCTTAAATGTGGTAGGGTTGATTAACACGGGGCCAGATTTACCGTATTTTTTGCTCTATAAGACTCACTTTTTCCCTCCTAAAAAGTAAGGGGAAATGTGTGTGCGTCTTATGGAGCGAATGCAGGCTGCACAGCTATCCCAGAAGCCAGAACAGCAAGAGGGATTGCTGCTTTCACTGCGCAGCGATCCCTCTTGCTGTTCTGGCATCTGAGATTCAGAATATATATTTTTTCTTGTTTTACTCCTCCAAAAACTTGGTGCGTCTTATAGAGCGAAAAATACAGTAATTTGTGCAGAGGTGAGAAGGGGACTCTTTGTACAGTTCTGCTCTCCTCCCATCAAAATGGATGTTTTAGAGTTGGGGTGGTGGTGGGGGAAATCAAGAAAGCCCCATACATTTTAAATCTGGGCACCAACCGGTTTTTCCCTCTGTGTTCACCAAGGCATGTAGGTCTCTTGTTGCTGTTTAGTTGTTTAGTCGTGTCCGACTCTTCGTGAGCCCATGGACCAGAGCATGCCAGGCATTCCTGTCTTCCACTGCCTCCTGCAGTTTGGTCAGACTCATGTTGGTAGTTTCGAGAATACTGTCCAACCATCTTGTCCTCTGTCGTCCCCTTCTCCTTGTGCCCTCCATCTTTCCCAACATCAGGGTCTTTTCCAGGGAGTCTTCTTTTCTCATGAGGTGGCCAAAGTATTGGAGCCTCAGCTTCAGGATGTGTCCTTCCAGTGAGCACTCAGGGCTAATTTCCTTAAGAATGGATGTGTTTGATCTTCTTGCAGTCCATGGGACTCTCAAGACTCTCCTCCAGCACCATAATTCAAAAGCATCTATTCTTCGGTGATCAGCCTTCTTTATGGTCCAGCTCTGACTTCCATACATCACTACTGGGGAAACCATAGCTTTAACTATACGGACCTTTGTTGGCAAGGTGATGTCTCTACTTTTTAAGATGCTGTCTAGGTTTGTCATCACTTTTTCCCCAAGAAGCAGGCGTCTTTTAATTTCGTGGCTGCTGTCACCATCTGCAGTGATCATGGAGCCCAAGAAAATAAAATCTCTCACTGCCTCCATTTCTTCCCCTTCTATTTGCCAGGGGATGCTGGGACCAGTGGCCATGATCTTCATTTCTTTGATGTTGAGCTTCAGACCATATTTTGCCCTTTCCTCTTTCACCCTCATTAAAAGGTTCTTTATTTCCTCCTCACTTTCTGCCATCAGGGTTGTGTCATCTGCATATCTGAGGTTGTTGATATTTCTTCCAGCAATCTTAATTCCAGTTTGGGATTCATGCAGTCCAGCCTTTCGCATGATGAATTCTACATATAAGTTAAATAAGCAGGGAGACAATATATAACCTTGTCGTACTCCTTTCCCAATTTTGAACCAATCAGTTGTTCCATATCCAGTTCTAACTGTAGCTTCTTGTCCCACATAGGGATTTCTCAGGAGACAGATGAGGTGATCAGGCACTCCCATTTCTTTAAGAACTTGCCATAGTTTGCTGTGGCTGACACAGTCAAATGCTTTTGTGTAGTCTCTAGAGGATTAAATGTAATTAACATTTCCTCTTACTGTTTCCCATCAAAGAGAACTCTCCCCATCCTGTGGGATATTTAGAAGATTTATACTGTTTCTGAGCATGGAGGAAGGGCCTGGCTATAATGGTTAGTTACTATTGTCTGTCCTCTCCAACATGAATTTGTCCAATCGTTTCTGAAGCCATCCAATTTGCTGGCCATCACTGCCTCTCGCCAGAGCAAGTTCCGTGTCATTTTTATAGGAAGCCCTCCAGAAAATGCAGCCCAAATCATAGGCAACCACCTGAGCATGGTTAATTGTGGCTAAGGGATCTGCTTCCAAGTTTGGTCACAGCTGGCACATCCATTGAAACTGATGAGAAGCGCTTTAAGCCACAGAAACTACTTGAGCATCAAATGACCATGCTGGCTCCAAAAGCAGCCCCAGAGAGAGGATTTACTGTGGGATCCCCCCCCCAAAGCAAATCAATCACAAAGATGAGCTGTTTTTCTCTTATTCTTAAAAAATACCCTTTTGAATCTGAAACAACTGGTGAAACCTAGCTTGACTATTACATATGCAATTATATTTGGAAGAACGGCTTTGAACTGTACACTTGACTCTGTTGCTCTAGCCGATAACAATATTTGACGTAAAATATATTTAGGCTCACAAAAACATTTTATATAAAAAAATACAAAAACCTTTGGCTCATCTGTATGCGGTTGAGTTTGTAATACTAATGATACAATCCTGGAAGGGGAAAAGCCATTTGGAAGAATTGCTTTGTCAGCGAGTGTGTTTGTGTGTGTGTGTATGTGTTTGTGCATTCAATAATGAATGAATCCACTTAAAGCTCCAGGCATCTAGCTTGCTTTTTCTTCCCTACGCTCAGGTTTGGCTTTTTATCCTATTTCTATACCTCGTAACTATTTGGGGGAGAGAATGGAAAATGCAGAAGGCTGCATTCGCTTGAGAAAAAGCAAATGGTGTTTTATAAAACTTGGGTGGGGAGAATTCATTTGTGTGTCCTCAGGATCAGGGCTGGATTTCGGTTTGATGAGGCCCTAAGCACTCTACGTGGGGCTACCTTTGAAGGTGACCCGGAAACTACAACTAATCCAGAATGCGGCAGCTAGACTGGTGACTGGGGGCGGCCGCTGAGACCACATAACACCGGTCTTGAAAGACCTACATTGGCTCCCAGTACGTTTCCGAGCACAATTCAAAGTGTTGGTGCTGACCTTTAAAGCCCTAAATGGCCTCGGGCCAGTATACCTGAAGGAGCGGCTCCACCCCATCATTCTGCCCGGACACTGAGGTCCAGCGCCGAGGGCCTTCTGGCGGTTCCCTCATTGCGAGAAGCAAAGCTACAGGGAACCAGGCAGAGGGCCTTCTCGGTAGTGGCGCCCGCCCTGTGGAACGCCCTTCCAGCAGATGTCAAAGCGATAAACAACTACCTGACATTCAGAAGACATCTTAAGGCAGCCCTGTTCAGGGAAGTTTTTAACGTGTAATTTTACTGTATTTTTGGTTTTATGGAAGCCGCCCAGAGTGGCTGGGGAGGCCCAGCCAGATGGGCGGGGTATAAATAATAAATTATTATTATTATTATTATTATTATTATTATTATTATTATTATTATTATATGTCCAGCTGTCCTTTGTCAACAACAAATTGTCACTGTTTTTGTGTGTTGAATATATGCTATATGGTAGTTTATGGACCTAATAGGGATCTAAAGCCATTTGCACATGTTGCCATGCCACCAGTCCATGACTATTGTTCTAGGGGACGCGGGTGGTGCTGTGGTCTAAACCACTGAGCCTCTTGGCCTTGCTGATCGGAAGGTTGGCGGTTCGAATCCCCGTGATGGTGTGAGCTCCTGTTGCTCCATCCCAGCTTCTGCCAACCTAGCAGTTCGAAAGCAAACCATTCCAAGTAGATAAATAGGTACCGCTGCAGCGGGAAGTAAGCAGCGTTTCCATGCACTCTGGCACTTGTCATGGTCCTTCGTGCATCAGAAGCGGTTTAGTCCTTCATGATCAAGGTGTCTCCCCTGCCAGGTAAGTATTCTTCACCAACAGTTTCTAGACCATCTATGTATCCCAACATGGAAACCAGAGACTGAGGTTAGGTAAAGGTAAAGGGACCCCTGACCATTAGGTCCAGTCGTGGCTGACTCTCGGGTTGTGGCGCTCATCTCGCTTTATTGGCCGAGGGAGCCGGTGTACAGCTTCCAGGTCATGTGGCCAGTATGACTAAGCTGCTTCTGGCGAACCAGAGCAGTGCACGGAAACACTGTTTACCTTCCCACCAGAGCAGTACCTACCGTATTTTTCGCCCTATAGGACGCACTTTTTCCCCTCCAAAAATGAAGGGGGAAAGTGTGTGCGTCCTATGGGGCGAATGCAGGCTTTCGCTGAAGCCTGGAGAGCGAGAGGGGTTGGTGCGCACCGACCCCTCTCCCTCTCCAGGCTTCAGGAAGCTATCCACAAGCCGTGGGAGCCCGCAGGAGTTCCCCCAGGCTCCCACGGCTTGGGCAGAGCTGCCTGCACCCCGAAGCCCCGGCTCGCTGAGCAGTCGCGCCAGGGCTTCGGGTAGCTCTGTGCAAGCCGCAGGAGGGCTCCCCCGGCTTGCGCAGAGCTGCCTCTTATCCCGACGCCCCGGCGCGCTGAGCAGTCGCGCCAGGGCTTCGTGTAGCTCTGCGCAAGCTGTGGGAGGGCTTCCCTGGCTTGTGCAGCACTGCCTCTTATCCTGAAGCGACCCGAAGCAACTGCTGAGCGCGCCGGGGCTTCGGGATAAGAGGCAGCGCTGCGCAAGCCGGGGGAGCCCTCTCGTGGCTTGCGCAGCGCTGCCTCTTATCCCGAAGCCCCAGCGCTCTCAGCAGTTGCGCCAGGGCTTCGGGTAGCTCTGCGCAAGCCGCGGGAGGGCTCCCCCGGCTTGCGCAGAGCTGCCTCTTATCCCGATGCCCCGGCGCGCTGAGCAGTCATGCCGGGGCTTCGGGTAGCTCTGCGCAAGCCGCGGGAGAGCTCCCCCGGCTTGCGCAGCACTGCCTCTTATCCTGAAGCTACCCGAAGCAACTGCTGAGCGCGCCGGGGCTTCGGGACAAGGGGCAGCACTGTGCAAGCCGTGGGAGCCCTCCCCCGGCTTGCACAGCGCTGCCTCTTATCCCGAAGCCCCAGCGCGCTCAGCAGTCGCGCCGGGGCTTCGGGTAGCTCTGCGCAAGCCGCGGGAGGGCTCCCCCGGCTTGCGCAGAGCTGCCTCTTATCCCGACGCCCCGGCGCGCTGAGCAGTCATGCCGGGGCTTCGGGTAGCTCTGCGCAAGCCGCGGGAGAGCTCCCCCGGCTTGCGCAGCACTGCCTCTTATCCTGAAGCTACCCGAAGCAACTGCTGAGCGCGCCGGGGCTTCGGGACAAGAGGCAGCACTGTGCAAGCCGAGGGAGCCCTCCCCCGGCTTGCACAGCGCTGCCTCTTATCCCGAAGCCCCAGCGCGCTCAGCAGTCGCGCCGGGGCTTCGGGTAGCTCTGCGCAAGCCGCGGGAGGGCTCCCCTGTCACGGCTAAAATGGCCGCTGTTTCTTTAATGTGAATAAAGCTGGGTCAGCATGACTCAGCGGTCTGCATCAATCTGTATATATATAAGTGAGACATGTTAGTTTGTTGGTGTGGCTGGTGTTTGGGTTGGTTGGTGCTGGTGTGTATTCAGTCGTGTTTTGCACAAAGACTTTTAATAAAACTCTGCAAGGATATTCCCGTGGACTCTTTTTGTACCGACAAGGAGACTGAGAAGATAAAGGGAGGTCAGAACCCTTTCCTTCTTTTTTTTTTTGCTTTCTACAAACACTGACAGGTTATGGGCCCAGCACGCTTCCGCTGCGCCACTCTGCTGGAACTATAATTTCTCTGACCAGAAGGCTGTTCAGGACTGTTATGAAGGAAGGTGAGAGTTTGGCAACTCATCTTCAAACGCTGAAATCTCTGTTTCTTCAACTACAACAGAGAGGTAAGCGTTATGATGAGACTGACCAAACCTACATTATCCTTTCAAGTTTGCCTGAAAGCTGGTTGCCTGTGATTAACAGCATGGAGAGTATGCGTCCCCGAGATCTGACCCTTGAGTATGTGGTTGGCAGATTGACCGAAGAAGCAGAAAGAAGGTCAGATAGACAGGCTGAACTCCAAGAGCGGAGGAGTTACAGCCGAGGGGGCCAGCAGCAGAATCTGCCAATGGAGCAACGCCAAGGTTTGGACTTGGCCATGGCGGTGAGGAGATGCTATAAATGCAACCCACCTGGGCATCTCCAACGTCAATGCAGGGCAAGACTTCCAGGAGACGACGTGGAGCAGAGACAGCAATCGACACAGAAACGTAAGCAGAAGGGGTTCTCTTCAGGGAAGAAGAACACGCGTTCTGCTCAGTTTGTGTCTGCATTTTCTCGAGAGGAGAGAAAGATACCTCGGAGAACATGGCTGCTGGACTCTGGCAGCAGCAGGATTATCTGCAATAGTCGGGAGGACTTTAAGACCCTGGAGAAGCCAGCTAATGGAAAAGACTCAATCTATCTTGCTGATGGTCGTAGAAGCAAGATTGATGGCCAGGGAACATGTTTCCTGCAGTGCTTGAACACTACTCTACCAGAGACTCTGTTTGTCAGCAGTTTGGACTATTGTTTGCTGTCTGTAAGCTGTTTGATTAATGCAGGGTATAGTGTTAAGTTCACGCAGGATGGCTGTTTGATAAAGAATGGAACTCAGGTATGTGGCCATGCAAAGTTGGAAAATGGGTTGTATGTAATGCAGGACAAGCCAGTTAAAGCAGCCCAAGTGGTTCAGGATAATTTGCCAGTTCATAAGGGGTGTGTACATCAACTGCACAGAAAACTGGGTCACGCCAATTTCCGTGTGCTTTCAGAAATGCAAAAGGTGTGCAAGAACCTAAAAGTAAATAGCTGTAACTGTTTCCTAGATTGCAATGTATGTAAAATGGCCAAATCTAAGAGGAAGCCTGTGGCTTCTAAAAGCGACAGAGTATCTAAAGAGGTTTTAGAACTTGTCCATTGTGACGTGATAGGCCCTTTTCCACAGAAGACTGAAGGGGGCGCCAGATATGCTTTTCTGGTAATAGATGACAAATCACGTTTTAGTTGGCTGTTTTTGTTAAAGCAGAAATCTGAGTGTTTCCCCACATTCAGAGAATGGGTTGCCCAAGCTGAAAAGCTCTTTCCTCGCCCTGTTGTGCAGTTGCAAACAGATAGGGGCGGAGAATTTATGAACAAACAATTTGGGGCATGGTTGCGACGTAAGGGGATCACTCACCGTTTGACTAACCCTTATAGCCCTGCTGAAAATGGTCTGTGTGAAAGACGTGGGGCTGTGATACAGTCAGTAAAGGACTGCCTGCTAGTGGATGCAGGATTGAGCCACAACCATAGGCTGTGGGGCGAGGCTTTTCTGACCGCGAACTTTTTGATTAATAGAACCTGGTCTAGCTCTATAAAAGATATTCCATATCGTGTATTGTTTGGGAAAGAACCAGAGTGGACAATGCTCCATAATTGGGGTTCTTGGGCACATGTAAACATTCCCAAAGCTCAGCGTCAGAAAGGGAGCGCTAGAGCGCAGAAACTGCGGTTTGTGGGATACCAGTCCTATGGCAAAGGGTGGCGTTTCAATTTACGCCCAGGACGAGTGGTTCTGTCACGAAGTGCAGACTTCGCTGACCAGGACAGATGGACTGCGATCCATGCCAACCCAGATTGCCTACTGCCCCTGCAAGTAAGAGAAGAGGCTTCTTCTCAGCCATTGGCAACACAGGAGCAGAATGAGGAGGAGGCACAGATTTCCCCAAAAGATGTGGCAATAGATAATACTTCTCTAGAGGAAGAGGAAGAAGAGTCAGAGATAAGGGGGGAAGAAGAAGTAGTTGTGCCTAGGCGCTCCCAGCGTTCAAACAAGGGTGTACCTCCTCAGCGCTTGACCCTAGGAGGAGTGAGAGTATGCAATGTGAGTTGTGTGGAACCACAAAGTTATAATGAAGTCTTAGACTTACCTCCTGGGGAACGTGCTTTGTGGGAACAAGCTATGAAAGAAGAAATGGACTCTTTTAAACGTAACAAAGTGTTTGAGGTCATAATGCCGCCACCTGGTGGCAGAGTGGTGTCATGCAAATGGGTTTACAAAAGGAAAACCCTTGCATCTGGGGAACCACGTTTTCGAGCCAGATTAGTAGCCAGAGGGTTCACTCAGATTAAAGGGGAGAGTTATGATGAAGTGTTTTCTCCCACGGTAAGGAGTGAAACTTTTCGTTTAATGCTTTCCATTGCTGCTGTAAGACAACTAGCAGTGCACCATTTTGATGTTGATGCTGCATATCTGCATGCAAATTTAGACCATGAAGTGTTAATGAGACAACCCCCTGGGTTTGAAGAGGAGAATGGTGCAGTCTGGCGTTTGAGAAAGGCTGTTTATGGTCTCAAACAAAGTGGAAGGTGTTGGAACCAGTGTTTAAATGAAGCCCTTGTAAAACTTGGTTTTAAAAGGAGTGTGGCTGATCCATGCCTGTACACCAAGGGGACAGGCAACAAATATCTAATGCTCTTAGTCTTTGTTGATGATTTGCTTGTGGCAGGGAGTTCCACAGATGAGATCCAGAAGCTCACAAGTCAACTGGAAAAGAGGTTTAAGCTTAAAGCCTTAGGGCCTGTAAGCAATTACTTGGGAGTAGAAGTAAGGCAGGAAGCAGATGGAAGCTTCCTATTGAGCCAGAAAGAGAAAATTCTTCATTTAATAGAGCAGTTTGGCATGGAAAACTGCAAGCCAGTTCAGACTCCCATGACACCAGATTTCCCAAAGACAGTGTGTGATGATGAATTTGATCAGCCTGAGTTGTATCACTCAAAAATAGGATCACTGTTGTATTTAAGCCAGTGGTCAAGGCCAGACATTGCATGTGCTACAAATGTTCTGAGCCAACGTGTATCTAAACCCAGTACTGCTGATTGGTGTGCTTTGAAAAGGCTTATCAGATATCTAAAGGGGACATTAAATGCATGTTTAAAGATATCTAGTACACAAGATGAAAAACTAGAAGTATTTGTTGATGCGGACTGGGGAAGCTGTGTAGCTACTAGAAAATCTACAAGTGGAATGGTTATGATGTTTGCCAATTCCATAATTGGATGGAGGTCAAAGAAACAAGGATTTGTTGCGACCTCATCCTGTGAGGCAGAATATGGGAGCCTGTCGCTAGCATGCAATGAAATCATGTGGTTTATACAGATACTAAAAGATCTAGATTGTAAAGTAGATTTGCCTATCCAAGTGTATGAAGATAGCCAATCGTGCATTGCATTAGCGGGCTCAGAAATAATGAAATCCGCATCAAAACATATTGCTATCCGTCATGCGAATGTGAGAGATTGTGTACAGAATGGGGTAATCAAACTGGAGTACTGTCAATCACAAGATAATATTGCTGATTTGTTTACCAAGCCTTTACCGGCAGCATGCCATAATGAATTGATGACAAAACTGGGTTTATGTATATAATGTATTGTTGTATTGTTGTAATGTATGGTTTCTGTTGGGGTTTTTCGCATTTAAGAAACAGAAGGGGTGTCACGGCTAAAATGGCCGCTGTTTCTTTAATGTGAATAAAGCTGGGTCAGCATGACTCAGCGGTCTGCATCAATCTGTATATATATAAGTGAGAGATGTTAGTTTGTTGGTGTGGCTGGTGTTTGGGTTGGTTGGTGCTGGTGTGTATTCAGTCGTGTTTTGCACAAAGACTTTTAATAAAACTCTGCAAGGATATTCCCGTGGACTCTTTTTGTACCGACAAGGAGACTGAGAAGATAAAGGGAGGTCAGAACCCTTTCCTTCTTTTTTTTTTTGCTTTCTACAAACACTGACATCCCCCGGCTTGCGCAGAGCTGCCTCTTATCCCGACGCCCCGCCGCGCTGAGCAGTCGCGCCGGGGCTTTGGGTAGCTCTGCGCAAGCCGCGGGAGAGCTCCCCCGGCTTGCGCAGAGCTGCCTCTTATCCCGACGCCCCGGCGCACTGAGCAGTCATGCCAGGGCTTCGGGTAGCTCTGCGCAAGCCGCAGGAGGGCTCCCACGGCTTGCGGAGAGCAGCCTGTTCTGGGGGCTGGGGTCGGGGGAAGCTCGGGCTTCCCCCGCCCCAGCCTCGCACCTTGGGGGGGAAATAAATTTTTTCCCTTTATTTCCCCCCAAAAAAACTAGGTGCGCCTTATGGGCCGGTGCGCCCTATGGGGCGAAAAATACGGTATTTATCTACTTACACTTGTTTTTGAAATGCTAGGTTGGCAGGCGCAGGGACCGAGCAACGGGAGCTCACCCCCTCATGGGGAATCGAACTGCAGACCTTCTGATCGGGAAGTCCTAGGCTCTGTGGTGAAACCCACAGTGCCAGGTTATGCGCTTCTTATTACAGGGGAGAGACCAGGAGCTCACCAAGACAGTAGCTAAGTTCCTCTATCTGATTTTTTTGTCGCTGAAGTATGCTACAGGATCCTGCCATTACTGGAAACCCACAGAGATGAGGCGGATTGCTTGCCTCTTTTGCCCTTTGGTGGGTGACTGTGCCGCTGGGGTGGCGACGAGATCGCACTGGCCTATCTATTCTGAATGTATTCTGAATGTTCTTATGTGATGCCAATAAAGGTTATTTGACTTGGTTTAGTCCTGCTGGCCACATGAAGAAGAAGAAGAAGAAGAAGAAGAAGAAGAAGAAGAAGAAGAGGAGGAGGAGGAGGAGGAGGAGGAGGAGGAGGAGGAGGAGGAGGAGGAGGAGGAGGAGTTTGGATTTGATATCCTGCCTTTCACTCCCTTTAAGGAGTCTCAAAGCAGCTAACATTCTCCTTTCTCTTCTTCCTTCCTCCCCCACAACAAACACTCTGTAAGGTGAGTGGGGCTGAGAGACTTCAAAGAAGTGTGACTGGCCCAAGGTCACCCAGCAGCTGCATATGGAGAAGTGGAGACACAAACCCAGATTACGAGACTACCGCTCTTAACCACTACACCACATGACCCAGAAAGATGTCTGTGGACAAACGCTGGCTCCCTCAGCCTACAAGTGAGATGAGCGCCACAACCCCATAGTCACCTTTGACTGGACCGTCCAGGGGTCCTTTGTTGTTGTTTAGTCGTTTAGTCATGTCCGACTCAGGAGTGCTCTGATGGTGTTTCCTGCTTGGCAGGGGGTTGGACTTGATGGCCCTTGTGGTCTATTCCAACTCTATGATTCTATGAGTCTATGACTCTTCGTGACTCCATGGACCAGAGCACGCCAGGCACTCCTGTCTTCCACTGCCTCCCGCAGTTTGGTCAAACTCAGGCTGGTAGCTTCGAGAACAATGTCCAACCATCTCATCCTCTGTTGTCCCCTTCTCCTTGTGCCCTCCATCTTTCCCAACATCAGGGTCTTTTCCAGGGAGTCTTCTCTTCTCATGAGTACTGGAGCCTCAGTACTGGAGCCTCAGCTTCACAATCTGTCCTTCTAGTGAGCACTCAGGGCTGATTTCCTTAAGAATGGATCGGTTTGATCTTCTTGTAGTCCATGGGACTCTCAAGAGTCTCCTCCAGCACCATAATTCAAAAGCATCAATTCTTCTGCGATCAGCCTTCTTTATGGTCCAGCAGTGGCGTCGCGTGGGTTGTCAGCACCCGGGGCAAGGCAAGTAATTTGCGCCCCCTAACCCGTGGATTTTGCGCCCCCCTAACCCATGGAGCGCGGCCCCCCGGATGTTGCGCCCGGTGTGGCCGGCCCAGCCTGCACCCCCCACGCTACGCCACTGTAGCACAGAACACCATCCCTAATCCTGCAACTGCAAAAAGTTCTGCAACACAGCACAACAGACCGTGCAAAAGGATCGTTGTTGATGCTTTTATTAAAAAAATGTAAACAACAGCCATCTTTATTTACACTATGAGCTGACTGTCTGAGATGGGTAAAACCAATCCCAAAGGGCCCTTACAAACAGTAGATTATGCTACATTTTCCTTGTTTAAATCCACAATGTTTTGGTTTTTTAAAATGCACTCTACCTCCCCACCCTTATACCCTTTCCACCCAAGACGTACACCTGATGCCTTTGTCACACATTACATGCACCCAACCCCTTCCCTGCAGTCAGCTAGATTTCCCTCGCAATAAACGTGGGTGGGTAGGTACCGGAGAAGGGAAACCTGAAAAGAGGAAGCGGCTGCTTTCCTGCATTCTGCCTCAGGGTCTTACTGCCCACCCTGCTCTGTTTCGTTGCTGTGTTTGCTCAAACGGAACAAAGAGCAGGGAAAGCCCCTCCCCTCCAGGCAGAGAGAGAGAGAGAGAGAGAGAGAGAGAGAGAGAGAGAGAGGCGCCCTCCACGAGTTGTCGAGCTTGGGCAACGGCTGCGCGGCCGACGGCGAGGTGCTAAGGCGCCGGCTCCCCAGGCTGCAGCGCTTGGCCAGGCGCTGCGCTTGCATGCCTGGCCGCGCCCAGCTCGCCTCAGCGCAGCGGAAAACAGAAGCAGTGGCGGAGACGACGACCCCCCACCCCAACCAAGCCTCGATTGCTTGTCCCTTCCCTCTGGACTCGCGCCCCCCCAGGTGTTGCGCCCGGTGCGGCTGGCACCCCTGGCACCCCCCACGCTACGCCACTGTGGTCCAGCTTTCACTTCTTTACCTAAGACCATTGTTGTATCTAGCTTAATATTGCCCACACTGACTGGCAGCAGCTCTCCAGGATTTTAGTGCCCCTCCTGGTTTTTAGGGAGGGGTATTTTACAGCTTTACCTGGAGGAACTTTTGGTATTCAAAGCATGTGCTCCACCACTGAGCTACAGCCCTTCCTCGATTGATAAGCCCTGACACTCTTCTGAAAATCTACATAATACAAGTAGTCCTTTAAGAAAAAATAAAAAATGTACCTGCCTGTCAGGTTGAATGCTATCAAAAGAGATCTGCAACATAGTATCAACCGCTGGCTGTCAGATATGTCTGATATAGTTTTGCATTTTAATTGTAAATCAAAATGTTACTCGTTTCCCCCCGCACACCAGCAAATCTGGAATTATTCAAGACAAGGATTGTTTGAAAGATCTGATGGCATCTTAGCCCGCTGAGAATGACTTGAAAGAGATTTTTTTTTTTAAGGAGAAGGAGAAGGGGGGAAAGTGGGAAGACCCTTAACAGATGAAAAACGTTATGATTTGGTGTGGGGGGTTTTTTGGTGTGTTTTTTTACACTCAAGATACTCATTATCATTTAAAAATAGTTTCCCACTCTGAAACGGGAGAATTAAAATTGCACAATGAAATATGCATGGGGTTAATGCCGGATACGTTTTGCAAAGCTGTTTTCGATGTGTGCTACAACAAAAAAAGAACAGCAACAGCAGAAAGATTAGCGGTTGTTATGAGGAAAAACTGCTCCTTTTCCCTTATGGGGTACCCAAGAGCCCATATAGAGTCCTTTTGTAGGTTCTCTATCGGTAGGAGAAAATATCAGAGGCCAACCAGAGAATATTAAGAAGCAAAGCAGGTATTAAGCCTGATTTTTATTAAAGCTGTTGCAACAGGGTGCTCCCCCCCTCCACACACAAGGGGGAGAGGGACCCCGAGCCATGCGCACAAGCCCTTATACAGACATTTTTAATTGCCCGTCCTAGAGTCCAAGACCACCCCCAGAAATGTCATACATACATCACAGAAGGGGTGGACTACAACAGAAATCTGAGTGTGTTGTTTATTTCTCTTGTCTGCTTGGCTGCTTGACTGGATTACCTGGGCATCCTGGCCTCTCTTTTGTTACACAATTCCTAAATCCAGGCTCACACCCTATTCATATCTTAAATGTGCCCTTAAGACAGGATTTGTAATCCGAGATTTGGGAGAAGAAACAATGGAAGAGGACTGGAAAAAATTTAAGGACTATTTACAAAAACAATATAAGTTGTATGAATGTTAAAATGTTACACGATTCGGAAATTATAGCTTCAGCAATTAGATTTGGGCAATAGGAAACTATGTTTTAGGAAAGAAAAGATTAAAATCTAAGGTAATACTATGTTTAATTCAAGATATAAGCAACTGATGAAAAGTATCTTAAATTTAGAGGTATAGTATTTGAAAAGTACAAAATAAGATATGAAACAAGGTAATAATTTGCTGATATCTTTATTATAAAGAATGCAGGGTAAGGGAGATGTGAGGAAGTCCGGTTAGTTATATAAAGAATGTTATGAAAGGTTGGTTTTTTTTCCCTTTTCTTTTTCTTTCTTGTTCTTCTATTTTCTTCTTCAATGTATGTTTCTAAATTTGTATCTGGAAATTCAATATATATATATATATATATATGCAGGTTTTGGTGTCCTCGGGTGTCTTCCCGTGTAAAAGTTGGGGTGTCTAGGCGACGTTTCGACGAGGTCTCACTCGTCATCTTCAGGCTGGTGCTTTCGGCTTCTTGTTACTGGAACAGAGCGGGATCTCAGTGTTTGAGTTCCTATAAATACTGTAGAGGGGTGTGGTGTATTGCCTCAAAAGTTCTGGGCAGAGGGGAAGTTCCCAGGCTAGTGTTCTTTTCTTCTTTTGTTCCTTAATTACTTGAGGGATATCTTGAGTGATTTCTTGAGTGATATTCTGAGTACCACTTAGGTGGGTCATTAGGTGTGGATTAGTTGCTAAAGCCTTCGTGTCTTGACCTCTTGAATTTGTGAAGAGTTTTTCTGGGAAGATGGCTGTACTGCACTTAGTTGTGCTTTGGCTTGGCTTCGTGTATAGGGGCGAGCTGTGGTTTTGTGCCCTGTGCCAGCCAGATCTGTGTAGGGATTGCAGGGGGGTGCAGCATCCGGAGGTGCCACTATGGTTTGGTTACTGGATGGTGTCTGTAATTTATCTGTGGAGAGGGTCTGGGTTTGGGTCTGGTGTGGTTGATTGGTGGTGGCGTTCTGTGTGCCTCTGGATCTGGTGTCGGTTTTTGTGGGGAGGGCTAATTTCCAGATGTCTGGCAGGCGGGACGTGTCGTCACGCTTGTTCATGTTGTGAGGGTGTTTCTCTATCTCGATGGCTTCCATGATTATTCTCTTGTGGTGATGTTCCATGTTAAAGAGCAATTTGGAATCTGCAAAATTAATTTCGTGTCCTGTTTCTTTCATGTGTTGGAAAAGAGAGGAAGATTTTTCTTCTTTTTTGACGGCATTCTTGTGTTCTGCGATACGTGCATTTATTCGTCTGTTTGTTTGTCCAATGTACGTGGCTGGGCAGACTTTGCAGGGTATTTCATAGACCCCTTGGTTTTCCAACTGGATTTTATCTTTGGGGTTTCTGAGGATATTGGCTATTTTTTGGTTGGTGCAAAAGGCTGTTTTGATATTGTGTTTATGGAGGATTTTGCTAATTTTATCTGTAGTGCCCTTGATATAAGGAAGGAGGGCCATGCCATTGTTTTCTTCTGTGTCTTGGTTTTTGGGGGGTGTTTCTTTTTGGATTAGCTTCGTAACCCTGTTTTGCTGGTATCCATTGGCGATTAACACATTTGAGAGATTCTGTTAATCGCCAATGGATACCAGCAAAACAGGGTTACGAAGCTAATCCAAAAAGAAACACCCCCCAAAAACCAAGACACAGAAGAAAACAATGGCATGGCCCTCCTTCCTTATATCAAGGGCACTACAGATAAAATTAGCAAAATCCTCCATAAACACAATATCAAAACAGCCTTTTGCACCAACCAAAAAATAGCCAATATCCTCAGAAACCCCAAAGATAAAATCCAGTTGGAAAACCAAGGGGTCTATGAAATACCCTGCAAAGTCTGCCCAGCCACGTACATTGGACAAACAAACAGACGAATAAATGCACGTATCGCAGAACACAAGAATGCCGTCAAAAAAGAAGAAAAATCTTCCTCTCTTTTCCAACACATGAAAGAAACAGGACACGAAATTAATTTTGCAGATTCCAAATTGCTCTTTAACATGGAACATCACCACAAGAGAATAATCATGGAAGCCATCGAGATAGAGAAACACCCTCACAACATGAACAAGCGTGACGACACGTCCCGCCTGCCAGACATCTGGAAATTAGCCCTCCCCACAAAAACCGACACCAGATCCAGAGGCACACAGAACGCCACCACCAATCAACCACACCAGACCCAAACCCAGACCCTCTCCACAGATAAATTACAGACACCATCCAGTAACCAAACCATAGTGGCACCTCCGGATGCTGCACCCCCCTGCAATCCCTACACAGATCTGGCTGGCACAGGGCACAAAACCACAGCTCGCCCCTATACACGAAGCCAAGCCAAAGCACAACTAAGTGCAGTACAGCCATCTTCCCAGAAAAACTCTTCACAAATTCAAGAGGTCAAGACACGAAGGCTTTAGCAACTAATCCACACCTAATGACCCACCTAAGTGGTACTCAGAATATCACTCAAGAAATCACTCAAGATATCCCTCAAGTAATTAAGGAACAAAAGAAGAAAAGAACACTAGCCTGGGAACTTCCCCTCTGCCCAGAACTTTTGAGGCAATACACCACACCCCTCTACAGTATTTATAGGAACTCAAACACTGAGATCCCGCTCTGTTCCAGTAACAAGAAGCCGAAAGCACCAGCCTGAAGATGACGAGTGAGACCTCGTCGAAACGTCGCCTAGACACCCCAACTTTTACACGGGAAGACACCCGAGGACACCAAAACCTGCATTCCTGTACCCGTGAAAATCTACGAAAACAAATATATATATATATATATATATATTAATATATATATTAAAAAGGCAGGATTTGTTAGCACAGAGGCAATGGGGAGATTTCCCATTTCCTTCGACCTTGCAGAGAAATATTTGAGGTCATTTTGGGAGAGAGAAAACTGTTTCAGGACTTTCCTGTGAGTTTCAGGCATGTGGTTTACATATTTGTATGTGTTTGCTTGGTACATTTATGAACATCTATTTTATATACATGAATGAATTTTATTATTTTGGTCACAGACCAGTTCCAGCCCACATACAATATCAAGGAAGTCATAAAACACGATAGGGATACATTTGAATTTGCAATTAGGTATAACAGGGACAATACATATATAGCAACAGTTATATATATATATATATATATATATATATATATGCTTTCGTAGATTTTCACGGGTACAGGAATGCAGGTTTTGGTGTCTTCGGGTGTCTTCCCGTGTAAGAGTTGGGGTGTCTAGG
This sequence comes from Podarcis liolepis, assembly GCF_965112155.1. Classification (NCBI taxonomy): domain Eukaryota; kingdom Metazoa; phylum Chordata; class Lepidosauria; order Squamata; family Lacertidae; genus Podarcis; species Podarcis liolepis. The sequence continues at coordinate 113,774,947 of NC_139557.1, forward strand.
CAACGAGGTTATATGTTAGTGAATAAGTTTTAATTTATATATATATATATATATAGTGGTGCCCCGCAAGACGAATGCCTCGCAAGATGAAAAACTCGCTAGACGAAAGGGTTTTTCGGTTTTGCGTTGCTTCGCTAGACGAATTTCCCTATGGGCTTGCTTCGCAAGATAAAAACGTCTTGCGCTTTTTTCTTAAAGCCGCTTGAAGAGGCGCAGTTGCGACGGACCATGCTTCGCAAGACGAAAAACATCACAAGACGAAAAGACTCGCGGAACAAATTGTTTTCGTCTTGCGAGGCACCACTGTATATATATATATATATATATAAATTAAAACTTATTCACTAACATATAACCTAAAATCATCATTTAAAACCTTAATCATTATGATAGCACAGCTTCTTCCCTAAGTTTTATGGCAATCGCACAGAATTTGGCTACCCTTAACGTGATCTCATTATATATATATATATAAGACCTTAAAATTCTTATAATACGTAGAGCAGCATAAACTTTCAGGGACTGGAGAAGGGTTTCGAATGTGGTACCCATGAGTGCCTGTGGCAGCTGCAAACAATATCACTGAATATTCCAAACGAAAATGTACAGTTCGCAGCAGGCAGTTCCTGTTTGTTGTGGCTCTCCATTGCTTGTACTGAGCACACAGGAACTCTTAAACATGCTCCCGTTTCATGGGATGCCAGGATTGGAACACTTATCCTCCCTTCCACTCTGATCAGAGCATCACTCTGTGAGCGAGGCTGACTGTGGCTGAGGTAGCTGCCTTTTCCCATTGAGAGGGAGGACTGTGGTGTAGTGATTGCAGTAATTTGGAGACACTTGCTTCCTCTTTGCTTTTCAGTATTGTTTTGGATGATGAACCTAGACAGCCTCTTAAAAAGCAGAGACATCACCTTGCCAACAAAGGCCCATATAGTTAAAGCTATGGTTTTCCCAGTAGTGAGGTATGGAAGTGAGAGCTGCACCATAAAGAAGGCTGATCGCCAAAGAATTGATGCTTTTGAATTATGGTGCTGGAGGAGACTCTTGAGAGTCCCATGGACTGCAAGAAGAGCAAACCTATCCATTCTGAAGGAAATCAGCCCTGAGTGCTCACTGGAAGGACAGATTCTGAAGCTGAGGCTCCAGTACTTTGGCCACCTCATCCTCATAAGAAGAGAAGACTCCCTGGAAAAGACCCTGATGTTGGGAAAGATGGAGGGCACAAGGAGAAGGGGACGTCAGAGGGTGAGATTGGACAGTGTTCTTGAAGCTACCAGCATGAGTTTGACCAAACTGCAGGAGGCAGTGGAAGACAGGAGTGCCTGGCGTACTCTGGTCCATGGGGTCATGAAGAGTCAGACACGACTAAACAACAATGCTAAAAATCTTGAGGGGGTTTCCCAAGAAAGGAAGACATGGAAAACCCTAACAGTTTTTGTACACCCCCTCCACATCAGATGAAACTTGGAAGGGATTGCCGAGTCCAGCCTTCTGCTCTATACAGGAATTTCAAATGCAGCATATTCAGTCTGTCGCAAACTCAAACAGGGTCTGATTTGACTCAAAATAGGGCTAGGATGGACAGGTGTCTAATTCCAGATTTTTTGTAGGTGCCAATAAATCCATTCTCCCCTGTTGCTCATTAATCTGCAAATGGAAAAGAAAAAGATTGAAATGAGAATCTCAGACCCTCCAAGTGTCCCTATTTTCCACGGACATCCCTGATTTAGAGAAGCCATCCCAGTTTCAGATTTGATCCTGGATTGTTCCACTTTTCCTTAAAGGTAAAGGGACCACTGACCATTAGGTCCAGTTGTGACCGACTCTGGGGTTGCGGTGCTCATCTTGCTTTACTGACTGAGGGAGCTGGCGTTCAGCTTCTGGGTCATGTGGCCAGCATGACTAAGCCGCTTCTGGCGAACCAGAGCAGCACACGGAAACACCGTTTACCTTTCCACCAGAGCGGTACCTATTTATCTACTTGCACTTTGATGTACTTTCGGACTGCTAGGTTGGCAGGAGCAGGAACTGAACAATAGGAGCTCACCCTGTTGCAGGGATTCAAACCGCCAACCTTCTGATCGGCAAGTCCTAGGCTCTGTGGTTTAACCCACAGTGCCCCCGCGTCCTTTTCACTTTTCCTTAGGATGTCCCTATTTTCAGTTGAGAAACATTGGAGGGTATGGAGTTATCCCATCTCATGAGAAGAGAAGACTCCCTGGAAAAGACCCTGATGTTGGGAAAGATGGAGGGCACAAGGAGAAGGGGACAACAGAGGAAGAGATGTTGGACAGTGTTCTCGAAGCTACCAGTATGAGTTTGACCAAACTGCAGGAGGCAGTGGATGACAGGAGTGCCTGGCGTGCTCTGGTCCATGGGGTCACGAAGAGTCGGACACGACTAAACAACAACAAATGGAGTTATCCGACTCCCAAACTGCCTGAAGGCAATCCTGTATAGGGAATGGTTTCATGTTTTTGTATGCTTAATGTTTTAGTATGTTTCTATATGTGTTGGAAGCTGCCCAGAGTGTTGGGGCAATCAATTAATATGTGTGGGGTATAAATAGTAAAATTATCATTATGGAATGAGACGTCCCTATTTTCATCAGATAAATGTTGGAGGGTATGGAATATCTATATTTAAGCTTGCCTCCAAATATGCATTTTATCTCAACGTAAAAGTTTCTAAACTGAATTCATCACAAACTATTTATTTCTTTGTTTATTAAATGTATACCCCCCTTCTTTCCAAAGGGACCCATGCAGGCAAGCAACAAGTGATAAAATAATTAAAACATATTTAAAATAATTCCAGTAGAATCAAATGCTTCAACTTTTGATATGTATCAATAATAATAATAATAATAATAATAATAATAATAATAATAATAATAACTTTATTGTCAATGTACAACCTGTGTACAATGAAATTAACCAAGTCTCCCTCCCCCCCACCACAAACACTCAGTCTCATTGCACTCTGTGTTCTTGTCGCACAACACACCAACCCCGAAAGTCAGTTGCACTATATTATTTTCCATTCAGCAGCCTAACAGCCCATGGATAGAAACTGTTTTTTAAATACCAGATAGGTTTAGGATTTAAATTTGTATCGTGATGAATTAATACGTTTAATGTCGAACTGGAAAGAAAGAAAGGTTTTTTTTTTTTTAAATTCAAAGAAGAAGAAGAAGAAGAGTTTGGATTTGATATCCCGCTTTATCACTACCCGAAGGAGTCTCAAAGCGGCTAACATTCTCCTTTCCCTTCCTCCCCCACAATAAACACTCTGTGAGGTGAGTGGGGCTGAGAGACTTCAAAGAAGTATGACTGGCCCAAGGTCACCCAGCAGCTGCATGTGGAGGAGCGGAGACGCGAACCCAGTTCCCCAGATTACGAGACTACCGCTCTTAACCACTACACCACACTGGCTCTGTTATAACAAAGTTATAACAAAACATATTTTCCAAAAACATATCCTTATTCCCCCCCATTTTTCCTCCCCCCTCCCCCCACAAAGCCCACCCCCCACAAAGCCCACCCCCCAACTTCCCTCAGTTCCAGTCTTTGGTTTCTCCAATAATGCTATTTTCTGCATGTTACAGAGTTGTATAGCTCCTCCAACTGTTTAGCTAATTATTATCAGTAAAAAATTGTGGATGTTTATTCAAAACCTGCCAAGGAGTCCAGTTCACTTTGTTGCGTCTTCAAATACTTTGTGAAAGGTTCCCATTCATCCTTAAAGTCACAGTTATCCTTGTCCCATAGCTTATATGTCAATTTTGCCAGTTCTGCATAATCCATCAATTTTTCTTGCCATGATTCTTTAGTTGGGATTTCTTCAGTCTTCCATCCTTGTGCTACCAGAACTCTCGCGGCCGTTGTCGCTTACATGAAGAAGTTTTTCAACTTTTTTGGCAGGTCTTTCCCTACAATCCCCAACAAAAATGCTTTGGGTTTTTTAACAAATGTTAAATGGAACATTTTCTTCAGTTCATTGTATATCATTTCCCAATTTTTTTTAATTACTTTACAATCCCACCACATATGATAAAATGTTCCCTCCTTTTCCTTACACTTCCAACATAGGTTTGAGCTAGTTTTGTACATTTTCCCTAGCTGCACTGGTGTTGTACATCATCTTCATGTAGTTCTCCTTCAGTAGTGAACAATCTGTAAATTTTAAGTCAGTTTTCCATAATTTAACCCAATCCTCCATCATAATATTGTGACCTACATCTTGTGCCCATTTAATCAGAACTGATTTTACCTCTTCATCTTTCGTCTCCCATTCTAATAGTATGCTATATGCAGCCTTCAGTAATTTCACTTTCCCTTCAATCACTTCCGTTTGAAACCTAGATCTAGTATAACTAAATCCTTTCTTACAGTCTTCTTTATATGTTTCATGTAATTGTCGATATTGCAACCAACTCTGAAAGAAAGAAAGATGTTAAGTGATTAAGTTAATTTTCTTAAGAATTCAGAATTGGGAAAACCATTAAAATGATATAGACTGAAATTCAACCAGGGAGACACGAGGAAGTCACTTAACAATGTAATTAAGTTTGATTTAATAAGGTGAAGATTTATGCTTGTTTGTTTATTTGTTTGTTCATTTAAAAACTTTTTGGAAAATTTGAAAAAAATGGAAAAAAGAATCTGTTTTTTAGCCTGTTGGTACGACTGATTATACTTCTATATCACCTGCCCAAGGGTAGAAGATTAAAGAGCTGCTGGCCGGGGCGTGAATCATCCCTGAGAATTTTTCTCGCTCTCCTAAGGCAACGATCTCTTGTGATGTCATCTAGCAGGCTCAGGGGACAGCCCATGATATCATGTGCTGTGTTCACCACCCTCAATATGCATTTGGGGTATCTCTCCCCCCTCCCCGAAACTCAGACCTGAACTGGAGAAATGCAAAATCAAAGGATTGTTACATCCTGTTATGTATATTAATTCTGGAGGTTGTGACCAGCTCAGGTCACATTGGAGTTCAGCAAAAATGAGTTGTGCCTTTTAAAGCCTGCCCCCAGGAGGGGGGGGTTCATTTCACCCACCCCCTCCAGCATCACTGATGTTTATCAGTTGTTGTGGGCAGAAGGACTTTTTCTTGGCTGCCAATCAATTTGGTTGACTCTCAGTTCTTGTTTAATGAGCAAGGGAGAAATAGTTCTCTCCATCCGCTGCCTCCACTAATCAACTCTGAGCAGGCATCATGACAGCAAAATGAATTTTCGCAAGGTCAAACGGGCTTAACAAAGCTGTACCTACTTTTTTTTCTTTTTTAAAAAATGATACATAAAAACAAATATAAATTCTACTAATGGGCAAAGGCCAAGATTAATACCCATTTGTGGAATAGTTAGAGGCAATGCTGTCATAGTTAAAATCCCTTGAAATACAATTATATCTCGTGCTAATAGGTTTTTCATTGCTGAAAAGCTCCAGAATAATTTACTGAAGGAGCATTTATGCCAGGAGAACTCTTTTAACATTTACACTCTTACCGAAGATTACTAAGTGGTTGGATATAATGGAGGGAAGAAAAGGTTTGGCTTGTGCGCGTAATTATTTTTAACGGTGGTTGTATTTGAAGCGTCCAAAAGCGAATTGCAGGGAGATCAGGACCATTATGCTACAAGTGTCTGCAGAAAAGGAGAGTGAGATACAGTCATACCCCATGTTACTGTTGGGAAACTGCCAGGGAGATATTGTCCATCATGGCCCCAAGCCGTCTGCCGGACGTCCATCGATCTCCCGTAGACAGGCAGATCCAGCAGTTAGCGACACGAAGCCTTAGAAATAGATTGCCACATTCCAGGCTTGTGCACATTGTTTATCAGCAGAAACACAGCCAGAAAGCTTGCACCGCAGAAGAGCAGAAGAGAATATTTACAGACTTTATTTAACGATGAACAGAACAAAGGAAAACATGACCGTTCTGTGTCAGCGTCTCTGGCCAACAGAAATCGAAAGGAATCAGCAAACATAAACATCCTGTGAACAGAACATGCACAGACTCTGTTAACTTACAAAGCCTGCTCCCTTTTAAGGTGGAACGGAAATATCCTAACATCCTCCCCCTTTCCGTGTAACCTGTAGTACCTGTGGTTCAACCCAATTGCAACCTCTGTGTGTAAACCTTAAGTTGTTCTCTGTTAACAACCTTAGACAACAGATCAGCAGGAATTTCATTTCCTGCCATGTAGGACACTTGAATCAGTCCTTTCTGAATACACTCTCTTGCACGATGTAGCTTAATCTGCAAGTACTTGGTTCTCTGCTTGCAACTCTCGGAGTTCAGCAAAGCCAAGCACGAGCTATTGTCTTGATACACTTGTATAGGACATTTCACAGAAACCCCGATGTCCTTAAACAGTTGCATCAACCATTCACAATCCATGAGTGAAAATGACAGAGCATTGAGTTCTGCTTCACAGGAACTTAGGCTCACTGTCGTCTGCTTCTTGCACAACCAGTCAAACAGGCAGTGGTTGTACATGTAGCATACTCCAGAAGTGCTTGTACCATCCGTGGTGTCACTTCCAAAACTTGCATCAGCAAAGATTTCAAGACCTCCAGTCTTCTGACTGGTGAACCTCAGCCTGTAGTGCATAGTCCCTTTCAAATAGCGGGCTATGCGCTTCAGAGCTTTCCAATCCTGAATCGTAGGATTGTTGGCATGTCTGCTAAGCAGTTGGATACCTCACCAAGATCCTTCATGTCAAAGTGCTCCTTCAGTTGAGCTAGGGTGCTTTGGTAAAAAGCCTGATTCTTCCAAAACATCAGAAGATCATCAACAAAACTTAAACAATACAGTTTGTTTTGCCCCTCCTCCTTGACAAACACACATGGATCAGCTTTGCCCTGGTGAAAACCTAGAGAAAGCAACGTCTCAGTGAGTTTTGTGTTCCAACACCTGGCACTCTGCTTAAGACCATATAAGGATTTCCGCAGTTTACAGACCATTCCCTTCTGTATCTCCATCCCATCAGGTGGAAGCATGAACAGCTCCTCCCCCAAAATCCCGTACAAAAAAGCTGTATTAATGTCGTGGTGGGAAACATGCAGTTTCTCCTCCGCAGCGACCTTGAGCATCAGCCGAATGCTCTCATATTTGACTGTGGGTGAGTAGGTCTCGTGGTAATCCTGCCCTGGTACCTGTGAAAAACCTCTGGCAACCAATCTGGCTTTGTGTCTGACTACCTTGCCATTCTGGTCTGTCTTGGTCTTGAAGACCCATTTGCTGCCAACCAGTCTCATTCCTGGGACTACTGGTACCAATTCCCAAGTTTGGTTCCTGCTCAAGGAATCTACTTCAGCCTTCATGGCATTAAGCCAAGGCTCAGCATCTTTAGAGGTTAACTCCTGGACCTCTTTGAAGCTTGAAGGTTCCCACACCTTCTCTGAGCTACTAAGAACAGCAGTTGCTGTCTTAGCAAACTCATCAGCAAATCTCTTTGGAGGTCTGCCTTTGGTCGCCCTTTCAGACCTACGTACTAGACGCAAGTCTTCTGGACTCATCTCCTCTTTCTTAGGAGAAAAGTGACCAATGGTGAACAGTGGTTCTTCCAGTTCATTGTCAGACGCATCAGATGGTCTGACTGAGGCCTTTGCGCTCTGGTAGTCTGCTGTGTCATCACTGTCACTGACACCAGCAGCAGCACCGCCCACTGAACTGGAATCCGAACTCTGATCATCATCATCATCATCATCACCATCTTCATCCTCAGCAGCTTCCTCAGCTTTAGCTGCTTGCTTGACATCACCTTCATCCTCCTCTGGGTAACTCTGGAAAATCCCCACATTTTCCCCCCACTTAGGATTGTACTCAACACTCCTTGTGAACTTAATGGACTTAGAGTTAGTCATCCATACCCTGTATGCACCTTTCTCGTACCCCATGAACAAACCATGTGCCCCATGCTTCCCAAGCTTGTTGGTTTGTGGGGAGTGTACCCACATGTCAGAACCGAAGATTCTCATGTGTTTGGTGTTGGGTTTCTTGCCAAACATCTTCTCATAGGGGGTACAACCAATGGGTGATGACAATCTGCGATTAAAACTGTAAACCAAATTCCCCAAAGCCTCCCCCCAAAACTTATCAGGGAGATTGGCATCATGCAACAAGGTTTTGATTCCTTGCAGCAATGTTTGATTTGCTCTCTCCGCAAGCCCATTCATCCATGGCGATCTGGACGTTGACATGTCATGCTGGATTCCCTTCTCAGTCAGGAAAGCTTCAAACTGCTGAGAAGTAAACTCCCCACCCCGATCAGTAAACAAACAGGAAATACGTTTACCGTGCACATTCTCCAACCAAGCACAGAATGCCTTAAACTTCGGAAACGCTTGCGATTTCTGTTCGAGCAAAAACACATGAATGTACCTAGAAAAAGAATCAATTAGAACCATGAAGTACCTTGCTCCTCCTAAAGAGGGCGCAAGTGGACCAACCAGGTCCGCATGCACTAGCTGGTAGGGCTTGGAAGCCTGCCTGCTAGACTCCTTGCCTTTTGTTTTTTTTTTTTTATAAAATTTTTATTGGTTTTACAACATTTTTGAGAAAAACAAACAAACACTAAAAAAGACAGACATACACGCATAATTTCAAAAATATTTTCATGAACCTCTTTTCTTGGACTTCCCCATACCCCCCCTCTCTGCATCCCAATGTCCATAATTCAACTAGCAACTCCCAATTGTTACTTTCCAATCTCTATCATCTTAGTCCTCTTTTATAGTCTAACCTTATATCCCTGTACCCTTTTGCTTCTGGCAACCACAACATTTTAGCATTCATTAAGTTTATAGTAGTCCTTAAGGTAGCTTTTAAATTTTTTCCACTCCTCTTCCACCGTCTCTTTTCGTTGGTCACGGATTCTGCCTGTCATCTCGGCCAATGTCATTAGACTCCTTGCCTTTTGGAGCAACCTTCACCTTCTTCTCTGCACAAGATACACATTTCATGTGAAATTTACAGGGTTTGATGTTCAAACCCTCAACCACCTCTGGCATCTTGGCCAGTGCCTTCCAAGAGAGGTGACCAAACCTTCGATGCGCATCGTGAATGCAACCTGCATGAAGAATTTTGTTAGTTTGTGCAACACAACAAGAATCAGCATTAGATACAACAGCAGTGTCCTCATAAGTTATATGGAACAAACCATCCATAAACTTTGCATGCAAATAGTCCTCTTTGCCTTTACTGATGACACAGACGCTCCTCTTGAAGGAAATCTGAAAACCACGCCCAGTAAGCTGCGGGACACTCAGCAAATTGCTTGCAGCGTCTGGAACATAAAGTACACTGCTGATGGTTGTGTGCAAACTTGCAAGTTTCACAGTCCCTTCTCCTGCAATTTGCAACGTCCTTCCATCAGCCAGGTGGATCTCACCTTCCTGAGGCTTGAAGGAGATAAAGAGGTGGCGATCCTTCGAAATATGGCGGCTGGCACCTGAATCGATAATAAACCTGCCTTTGGCTGTTGGAGCAGTCTTTACAGCAAGCAAACCCTTGTTTTCCACTGGCGTGGGCTTTTGCAGCTTGCCCCCCTGCTGCTCCTGGCCAGCAGATGTGCCTTTAGCCTTTGGTGAAGCTGTGCCAGTAAACAACGCTTTGTTTTTCCCTGGCGCGGGCTCTTCACCCTCCCTCTGCTCCTGGCCATCTGCAGACGCCTGTTTACCTTTGCCTTTCCGGCCTCTGCAAAGGCGATGACCTTGGTTCTCACGAGAAACAGAGCTCTCAGCTGCCGACTCCTTGGCTCCCCCTGGAGGCTGGAATGCTGCCTGGGATGACGTGACGGTCAGCTCCCCCTGCAGCTTGCAACCGGTGCCCTCAGCATCCCTGCATTCACTCGCATTCTGGGAAACAGCTAGGACCTCCGATGCAGTCAAACCTTGGGCTGGGATGACTGGCAAATGAGCTTTCATCAAAGCATTCCACATCCCACGTGCAGTGGTGTTGCCAGCCAGCGTCTTAATTTCCTCAAGAGATACGGATAAGACTATTACGTCTATTGCCTTCGAATCATCGGCTTTCCATCTCTCTGTCAGAGGAACTGGGGGGGCCTCACTCACGGTATGCCACACCCGAAACTGACGCAGCAAACTTTCACACCATTTTGCCCAGGTTTCATAATTCTGCCCATGTAACTTAAGGCACTGAGCATCTCCAGAAGCTTGGAAAAACTCCATTTCCAGCTTATTGCTTTAGCCGTGAGTCCTTTTTAACTTCAGAGACTCCTTATCTTGGCAGCCCATTAATCACGAACTCTCTGGCTTGGCTCCCAGGCCAATTAAGCTGCCGGAGTTCCAAAGGCTCCGTCCGAGGTAAAACAGAAAAGCCTCCCTTCTTTCGCTTTTCCCACATCATACCTCTCAAACGCAGTCTGTTGCAGCTTTACTCTCCTGTAGGTGCTGTGAATCTGGGCCCATAACCTTGTTGTTGGGAAACTGCCAGGGAGATATTGTCCATCATGGCCCCAAGCCGTCTGCCAGACGTCCATCGATCTCCCGTAGACAGGCAGATCCAGCAGTTAGCGACACGAAGCCTTAGAAATAGATTGCCACATTCCAGGCTTGTGCACATTGTTTATCAGCAGAAACACAGCCAGAAAGCTTGCACCGCAGAAGAGCAGAAGAGAATATTTACAGACTTTATTTAACGATGAACAGAACAAAGGAAAACATGACCGTTCTGTGTCAGCGTCTCTGGCCAACTGAAATCGAAAGGAATCAGCAAACATAAACATCCTGTGAACAGAACATGCGCAGACTCTGTTAACTTACAAAGCCTGCTCCCTTTTAAGGTGGAACGGAAATATCCTAACAGTTACGTCCGCTTCATGTTACGTTCTTTCAGGTTACGTACCGCGGCGACCCAGAAGTACCGGAAAGGGTTACTTCTGGGTTTCGCCGCTCGCACATTCTCAGAAGCGCAAAATTATGTCATGTGCATGTGCAGAAGCGGCGAATTGCAAGCCGTGCGTGCTCAGACGCACTGCTGCAGGTTGCATTCTTTTCATGTTGCGAATGGGCCTCTGGAACGGATCCTGTTCGCAATCAGAGGTACCACTGTATAGACAGAGGTGGATTTAAGGTAGTATGACTGGACAGTGGAATGGTCTCCCTCAGGAGGTAGTAGACTCTCCTTCTTTGGAGGTTTTTAATCAAAGGAAGTGAGAGCTGGACCATAAAGAAGACTGATCGCCGAAGAATTGATGCTTTTGAATTATGGTGCTGGAGGAGACTCTTGAGAGTCCCATGGACTGCGAGAAGATCAAACCTCTACATTCTGAAGGAAATCAGCCCTGGAAGGACAGATCCTGAAGCTGAGACTCCAATACTTTGGCCACCTCATGAGAAGAGAAGACTCCCTGGAAAAGACCTTGATGTTGGGAAAGATGGAGGGTACAAGGAGAAGGGGACAACAGAGGATGAGATGGTTGGACAGTGTTCTCGAAGCTACCAGCATGAGTTTGACCAAACTGCGGGAGGCAGTGGAAGACAGGAGGGCCTGGCGTGCTCTGGTCCATGGGGTCACGAAGAGTCGGACATGAGTAAACGACTAAACAACAACAACAATCAAAGGTTGGGTGGCCACCTGTCATGAATGCTTTAGCAGAGATTCCTGCATTTCAGGGAGATGGAGTAAATAGCCCTCAGGGACCTCTCAGTTCCTCAATTCTATGATTCTATGAATATTCCTGCTTTCATCTGTTCTTTCCCAATCCAAGGGCTGCCCAAATCAAATCAACTCACCATACTGCGTGACAGCACTGGTCCTGGTGGTTAATGTCCAGACCAGGAAAGTCCAAAGTAGGAAGAAGAGGAGTCCATACAAATCTACATTTGGCGTGAAAGCCTGATCTATCTACCTCTGCTGAGAAAGTCTTCAGCAACCATTTATTTCATTTACATAATAATAACTTTGGAGTGAATACTGGCCTTCGGTTTCCAAAAAGCAGAGGAAGGAAATTCTAATATTGCAGTACTGACTGCAGAGAGTAATGAGAGATCCTACAAGCCCTCTGGTCACATTTGCAAGTACTTCTACTAGGCTTCTACTAGGCGGCATGATTGATTTGGAAAGTGCCCGCCTATCGGTTACAGGCAACGCAAATGTTTCTGGGAGCAGGAAGATTGATTTCAGTCTCAAACTTCTCCAGGATAATAGTAATAATAGCCAAATACAGTGGGAAAATATGAAAACCTTCCCCTTTCCCAGCAGACATGCTAATGGGGCTGTATTAAATTAACTCTTCTAGGGAACAAGGCATGATCAAGACTAATAGGCAGTTTGATTTTTGTCAGGGAGGAAGGAGTCATATTTTAATATCTTGGGGTCAATCACAGCATTATAGGAGAGCAGCGAATTGATGCTGCAGATCATACAAACCATATACAGTGGTACCTCTCTTTAAGAACAGTCCTGTTTATGAATGATTTGGTTTACGAACTCTGCAAAAACTTTACCTTGCTCTAAGAACAGAATCCAAACAGTGGAAGGGCACCGGCGGGGGGAGGCCTCATTAGGGAAAGTGTGCCTCGGTTTAAGAATGGTTTCGGTTTAAGAACGGACTTCTGGAACGGATTAAGTTTGTAAACCGAGGTACCACTGTGCTGTGCCTCTTTGCATCCCAACCAGCCAATGAGGCAAGGCAGGAGGCAGGGAAACAACTTGCACAATGATGTCACATGACATATCATCAATCCATCAGTTCAGTCATGGTATTTGTATTCAAGTGGGGTTGGGCGACATTCCCTCGAAACCATGGGTTCTCCTGGATTTGAAGCAAGGCATTTCTCCCCAATAAGGGGCCAAAGGCTGGGATTTGGGGTGGGGGTGGGCTAGGTCAATGAGAAGTGACACTCTCATTGGGGTATGGTAATGGAGGAGACTTTTATATGCCTGTTGTCTTTGTCCATGGAGTTTTCTTGGCAGAGATACTGGAGTGGCTTGCGGGTTCCTGCTCCAGGTGATCACGTTTGGTCAAAACTCTCCACTATGACCTGTCCATCTTGGGTGGCCCTGCATGGCATATCTCATAGCTTCTCTGAGTTATTCAAGCCCCTTTGCCACGACAAGGCAGTGATCCATGAAGGGATTCCATGTCTCTTTGACATCTTGCAGTGAGGGAACCACCAGAAGACCCTCGGTGCTGGACCTCAGTGTCCGGGTAGAATGATGGGGGTGGAGACACTCCTTCATGCAAGATATTGCTTGATGATCTGGTCCTCGTTGGCCACTCAACCATGCCCATTGGGAAAGGTAGAGTGTAAGGCAGAGCCAATGGCAAACAGCCAATTAATTCTAGTTTTGTTCCCACCCTGCTCTCTGCAGAGTTCTACAAGTGCATCGGTGAGACTGAGGAGGAAGAGGTTGGGCCACCTCCTTGGTTGGTTGGTTGGTTGGTTGGTTGGTTGGTTGGTTGTAAGTAAGAAGGCAGGCATGCATGCAAGTGAGGACTGACTGAAGACAGACTGTGGTTGATGGACCCGTCTCCAGTTTCAGGTGTGAACCTGGCCTTTTCCCCCTCTGGAATCTGGGAGACATTCCTAGAAGAACATTACAGTCAAGGTTGTGTGTCAGAGGTATCCATGTTTCTGAATACCAGTTGCATGTTGAGGTCCCCAAGCCACCCCCTAAATAATTCACAATTCACACAGAATTTTTGTTTAAGGTTTTTGGCATAATTTTGGCCACAACTTTAAAATACATAATGTGAGTGGTTGCTTAGGCATTGGTTACGACTATCTGTCCCCGCCCTGGGACAGAACTGACTTCAGGATTCCAGCGAAAGCCAGTAAGGGAAAACAATATTGGGGAGAGAATGGGGCTGGGCACCATACCGTCACCTCTCCCCGCATGCTCCCAGGCCCAAGCCCCTTGCCAGGGATTTGGACAAAAGCATGGCAAACCCCTGGATTCCTTTAATGGAATTCCCTTGCAGCAGCAGCATTGGAGGGGCAGGCACAGCCAACTCTTACCCCTCCACCAACCACATTTTAACCAATGCCTAACCGCAACCTTACAACTGACGATTTGCTATGCAGTTGGCAAAAACCAAATGGCACCAGCCAATCTGCCAAATGGACAAAATTCCTACCAGGCCCCTGCCCCAAAAGCAGACAACCCCATGACAGGCATAGCAAGGTCAAGGCAACAACCCCTTACTCTAGGGCGGGTGGGCGGGTGATCCGTTGCACGCAGCAAAAGAGACTGTAGCAAGCTGCGTGCCAAGAATGTATAACCTTCGGGCCAACCCTCTAAACTGTAACATCAAAATCTCCCCAACAACCCAAATTGGCCCAATCACAGTCACGGCCATCCAAACGGTGCAGCCCAGCAACCAAGAGGGGGTGTCTTGCTAGACCCCACTGCAACACGTGCTCTCCATGAAGGAGAACACGCTTTGCAGGATAGGAGAATGCTCTTAGAATCATAGAGTTGGAAGAGACCACAAGGGCCATCAAGTCCAACCCCCTGCCAAGCAGGAAACACCATCAGAGCACTCCTGACATATGGTTGTCAAGCCTCTGCTTAAAGACCTCCAAAGGAGGAGACTCCACCACACTCCTTGGCAGCAAATTCCACTGTCGAACAGCTCTTACTGTCAGGAAGTTCTTCCTAATGTTTAGGTGGAATCTTCTTTCTTGTAGTTTGGATCCATTGCTCCGTGTCCGCTTCTCTGGAGCAGCAGAAAACAACCTTTCTCCCTCCTCTATGTGACATCCTTTTATATATTTGAACATGGCTATCATATCACCCCTTAACCTCCTCTTCTCCAGGCTAAACATGCCCAGCTCCCTTAACCGTTCCTCATAAGGCATCGTTTCCAGGCCTTTGACCATTTTGGTTGCCCTCCTCTGGACACGTTCCAGTTTGTCAGTGTCCTTCTTGAATTGTGGTGCCCAGAACTGGACACAGTACTCCAGGTGAGGTCTGACCAGAGCAGAATACAGTGGCACTATTACTTCCCTTGATCTAGATGCTATACTCCTATTGATGCAGCCCAGAATTGCATTGGCTTTTTTAGCTGCCGCGTCACACTGTTGGCTCATGTCAAGTTTGTGGTCAACCAAGACTCCTAGATCCTTTTCACATGTACTGCTCGCAAGCCAGGTGTCACCCATCTTGTATTTGTGCCTCTCATTTTTTTTTGCCCAAGTGCAATACTTTACATTTCTCCCTGTTAAAATTCATCTTGTTTGTTTTGGCCCAGTTCTCTAATCTGTCAAGGTCGTTTTGAAGTGTGATCCTGTCCTCTGGGGTGTTAGCCACCCCTCCCAACTTGTGTTCATGGGTTTCCACAAACCTTTCTGGTTGCCACTGTAAAAACAGGATGGTTGAATTAGACTTGCCACTGGCCTTATCCACCAGGCTCTTCCTATATTCTTAAGGTACTCAACCTTATCAATCATGTAGACTAAAGTTCTAAATAGTTTAAGTGGCTCATCTGGTTTCCATAAACATCTGCATGTTGCTTTAAGTCTCCATTATCTGCGTTTTCAGAAAACATTAATATTGGGATGCATCCATCTGAAATCTGCAGTGCAAAAAGGAATCCTTTCAGAGGCAAGGATTACGGCAGAACAACAACAGTGTTTATTCTGAAGTGGCCTTGAGCATAATAAAATTAACAAATAATGCACTATTTTCAGGAGATGAGCAACTGTAAGTATACTTTTAACAAAATTAGGGGTTGAGGCATTATGCACTTATACATGCAGATGAAATTAATATGCAATATCGGAGCCAGGAAACAGCAAGTTGGCTTCTCATTACAACGCAGATGGGTGCTGATGTAGCAAAATAAGATTATCCTTCACATTTTTTTATTGGACACCCCTTTCATGTTTTTTTGGGGGGGAGAAGCGAGCTAGTCTTTGAAGTCTCTCATCAAAGGTTAAAAATCCACTCTAATTGTACATCTCTGCCGACATTTTCAGCCTTTAATTTATCCTTCGTAAGTATCATTTACCAAACTTTTAACTGAGGAAATGACCGACCTAAGAAGCCTCTGGAATTGTAGAAGGTCAGCAAGCATTTTTGCAATGGCCTCTGCACATTTTAGAAACAGACTGTCAGTAACTACTAGCCATAGCTGTCAAGCGTCCTTTATTTGGCGGGACAGTCCCTTATCCCAGCGCCATGTCCAGCTGCTGTCCCTTATTGATGATGTCCCTTAAATAAGCTACTGAAGGTAATGGGGCCCTTTCTATGTCCAGCTGTGCTTTGTCAACAACAAATTGTTGCTTTTTTGTGTGTTGAATATATGCTGTATGGTAATTTATGGACCTAATAGGTATCTAAAGCCATTTGCACGCAACAAAATATATATTTTATCAAAGTAATTGTTGATCCCTTATTTTGGCTGCTGATCCCTTATTTTCGAGGCTGCTGGTCCCTTATTTTCAAATCTGTAAGTTGACAGCTATGCTACTAGTCACAATGGCTATGTCTTCCCTTCCTCTGCTGCAGACAACATGTCTCTGACCTTTGATTTGGGGGCAGCAGTCCTTTCCTCATTCATGATCCCTGAAATCTGCCCTGAACCACCAGGACTTTTAATGCTCTTATGTATTTCAGACTTTTTCCTGAACTTAAACTGCTGTAACTCAGCCTCCTCTCACTTCATTAAATATGTATTTACTCTGTAGATGCTTAACAGCTTCACTGATGCCTGTATGGATTACTGCTCCAGCTAAACAATTTGCATATTAAAAATGAGCACAAACACTCGCAAAACGGTAAGGGCCATTTGCATCGATAATCCATGTGCAATGTGGCAACCCTGTTTATGAACATTTGGATCTATTTGCTTCTCATTTGCGGCAGCAGCGCAGCTCCACTTCATGGTTTCGGTGGTTCAAACACTTTAGTCTGTCATGTCAATAATGTCTCTTTCAGCAATTAACATTTGGGAGAGCAAGGGAAATCTTTGCTCGGTTAATAAGCTTATTAAAATAGAGTGCAAAACGACGCCTCCGGAATATATTTGATACACGGACACCCCATTTGTTTTCCCGGCACAAAATATTTTGTTTCCTGCTGTTAAATAATGCTGAGATGAAAGTTGTCTGGAGAAATTGGACTTGCTCTCCGGTATGTGTAAGCAGAAGAGAACTCAGTAGAGAACTTTGATTCAAGATGGAGGTGGGGGTGAGGGAAAGCCACTTACACCCTGCAGAGGAGGTGGGGTTGCAGGCTGCACCCCCCCACACGATTGGAGGAATCCCCGGCCATGTCACCCCCTGGCCAGCCAATCGGCTGGCTCTGGGGGCATGACCTGCCCTATTTAATGCAGGTGTGGCCAAGGGTCTCCCTCTTTTCTTGCCTACCAGCTGTTCACTGACCACCCCAACATCCACTTCAGCAAAGTGGCCCTCTACTGATGCTGGAAATGATGTTTGGTTGGATGATATCACTTCTGGGATTAGGGATTGGTTGCAGGTCTGAGGGTATTGGCGGCAAGCTTTTGCTCGAGTGGCGGTTAGTCGTTGGTATTGTTTTGTAGGTGGAAGAGGGGAGGAAGCACCATCACCTGCCCCACATATTGAAGGGTAGTCCGATAAAGGATTCAGGGGGGTGTGGCCTTGTCCGAAGCCTATGGAGGTGAGGGCCTAAGGCACGCCCCCGAGCGGTGACCCCGGGGGAGTTCCTAGTTGATGTGCATCAACAGGACTCCCCCTACTGGTGGTTAACCCTTCTCGGACTTCAAGCGGATGGGCTGAAGCTGGATATCGTCGGTTAGGACCAATGCCTAAGCCAATACCGCTCATCACCTGTAACCAATAAAGCTGTGGCCTTATTTAGCCCATTAACCTTAATAATTGTGTCATGTGTCTTTTTTCCACTGGGGGGGGGGGCGCGGGAATTAGTCAAGCAATCAAATTTCTTTTAGGAACATAGGGAGACAGGAAGCTGCCTTGTCAAACCATTGGTCCATTGTCTACTGTGACTGACAGCTCCTTCTCAAGGGTTTCCAACCAGGGATATTCTCAGTCCTACTTAGTGATGATGGGGATTGAACCTAGAAAGTTCTGCTGTGGCATCTGTGGCCTTCACAGTGCTCATAGGCTCTCCCAGAAGGATGAGACTGTGTTGCACACCAGTTCTCCACGTGGGGAAAATTCATGGAGGTTACGGCTAGCAGTGGGTACTAGCTGTAATGACTATACTCTGCCCCCACAATCAGATATCAATACTCTTTCTGGCCTCGTTCCTGACAATTGTGAAAACACACACACACAAACCTTTGCCACCTTTCCTTCCTGCATTGGAACTTTTTGAAACAAGGAGAAAAAAAACCAACCACTCCAGCAAAGTTATGCTGAATAAGTCTCCTTTTGTTCCAGCCCAGATTCTATGAGCTAGTGCTCTATAACGTAGTTGACCAAAGTGACCCATGTTCTCAGACCTGGAAAACAGCCATGCTGTCACAGAACAAGACAAATGAGCCGTAGTTCCGAGACTGACTCGTGCAGATACTGTCTACAGTCTGACATTAGGAGGTCAAGTTTAGCATTTGGGAGGGGTTCTTTGGCCAGATTAAATCATCATGCTTCCAGCTGAAAGGCAAACTGCCGCTATGACTTGCTTGCTTTCCAAACGAATCCAAGGCCCCTTCATCTTCCTTCAGTATCGCAGAGACAGAACATGACTCAACTCCACCAAGCACTGAAAGTTGGAATGACAGTTTTATTAAAGATTACATTTTATAGCTGACTGGAAGCAGATATAAAATATCACGTATTATTCACTCTCTGGAGAGCAACAAGCACAGATCTCAAAATGTCAGGAGTCACCATTAAGAAAGACTCTTTTATAATGTTTTTAAACAAAATAATCAGAACATCAGGAACACTTCATCCAAGGACATTCTACATTTTATTTTCTATTCTGAGAGACTCTGGTCTGTACAGATCGTATGACTATAGCATAAGCATAATTTATTGCTTTCCAAAAATACAAATAGAATACCTTACAACTATATAGATTGTCCCTCTGGATTGATCTGCTTTGTGTTCCAGCTCTTCTGAATTCCAGCTAAACTAAAGTCTTCTTTAGTTGTTTTATCCAATCCTGGTTCTGCTCTGTTTCCACCTGAAGACAAAAGTATAGCAGTATTCAATAGAAAATCAAAATGGGTAAGAAGCATATTTCATATCCAAGGAAGTATTGGATATCCTAGCCTGTGGAGATCATACATTTTCAGTGGTAAAGGTAAAGGGGTAATATAACAGAACACAGCATAAATCATATGAAATAACTGACAAATCATCAATAAAACAGTTAGAAAAGGACGTAAAGGTAAAGGACCCCTGGACGGTTAAGCTCAGTCAAAGGTGACTATGGAGTTGTGGCACTCATCTCGCTTTCAGGTAGAGGGAGCTGACATTTGTCCACAGACAGCTTTCTGGGTGATGTGGCCAGCATGACTAAGCCACTTCTGGCGCAATGGAACACCATGATAGAAGCCAGAGTGCATGGAAACGCTGTTTACTCTCCCACCACAGCAGTACCTATTTATCTACTTGCACTTTGACGTCCTTTTGAACTGCTAGGTTGGCAGGAGCTGGGACAGAGCAAGGGGAGCTCACTCCATCACGGGGATCCAATCAGCAAGACCAAGAGCCTCAGTGGTTTAGACCACAGCGCCACCCACGTGGTAGAACATGGTAGAATGTCATCAGTGGTAGAACACCTGCTCTGCATACAGAAGGTCCTGAATTCAGCCCCCAGTATCCTCAGGAAGGGACGCAGGCTGCACTGTGGGTTAAACCACAGAGCCTAGGACTTGCCGATCAGAAGGTCGGCGGTTTGAATCCACGCGGCGGGGTGAGCTCCCGTTGCTTGGTCCCTGCTCCTGCCCACCTAGCAGTTCGAAAGCACGTCAAAGTGCAAGTAGATAAATAGGTACCATTCCGGCGGGAAGGTAAACAGTGTTTCCGTGTGCTGCTCTGGTCTGTCAGAAATGGCTTAGTCATGCTGGCCACATGACCTGGAAGCTGTACACCGGCTCCCTCGGCCAATAAAGCGAGATGAGCGCTGCAACCCCAGAGTCGGCCACGACTGGACCTAATGGTCAGGGGTCCCTTTACCTTTAGAACTTTATTCTAACAAGACTCCTGGCCCAGGCCTCAGACAAGCTTTGCATAGGGCCTGGTAGGGCCCAAAGTCTCATCCTGCACTCTCCTCAACCAAGGTTTGAATACCTGAAGAGGTTTCATACTGAGTGGGGATCCTGTGTCCCTTCAGATCTTGTTGGACACCAGCTTCCATCAGCCCCAGCCAGGATGGCCAATGGCTGGGAATGATTTAGTTATTAAACTGATAGACCATCCTTCACCAGAAGACCAGAGTTCAGTTTGCAACACAGAGCTCAAATGTCCCTGCAAAATATTTAGATAACATAAACACCAAAACAATTATATAAACAATTATAGTAAGTATTACATTATAACATGCATATTTTCTTAACAGCAACAGCTTAAAAATAAGGGAGACAAATAAATAAATAAATAAACAAACAGCAGGATATCTAAAATACACTGTATTCCCCCACACAAAGGTAGCTTTAATTCTGGCCTCCCACAGAAAATGATAGACCTTCCCAGTTCTCACCTGGGATCTTTCTTTTCTTCACTCAGTCTCGCACCCTGGGAGATCTTACCTGCCTCTCACTCAGGGTCCTTCAACCATCTATCTGCCATTTTCATCTGGGTTCAACCCTTGACCCCTAATGATATCCCAGAAAGGCGGGGTCTTTCCCTTGAGGTAAAGGTAGTTGTAAACCAACAACATCTGGTTGGAAATTCTTCTAAGATAGGGTTAGGGCTAGGAGGACGCTGGTGGCATTGTGGTCTAAACCACAGAGCCTAGGGATTGCTGAGCAGAAGGTTAGCGGTTCGAATTCCCTCGACGGGATGAGCTCCCATTGCTCAGTCCCAGCTCCTGCCAACCTACCAGTTCCAAAGCACATCAAAGTGCAAGTAGGCACCGCTCCGGTGGGAAGGTAAATGGCATTTCCGTGCGCTGCTCTGGTTCACCAGAAGCGGCTTAGTCATGCTGGCCACATGACACAGAAGCTGTCTGCGGACGAACGCTGGCTCTCTCGGCCTATAGAGAGAGATGAGCGCACAACCCCGGAGTCGTCCGTGACTGGACCTAATGGTCAGGGGTAAAGGTAAATAAAAGTAAAGGGACCCCTGACCATTAGGTCCAGTCTTGGCCAACTCTGGGGTCGTGGTGCTCATCTCGCTTTATTGGCCGAGGGAGCCGGCGTACAGCTTCAGGGTCATGTGGCCAGCATGACTAAGCCGCTTCTGGCGAACCATAGCAGCACACGGAGACACCGGAGAGGTACCTATTTATCTACTTGCACTTTGACGTGCTTTCGAACTGCTAGGTTGGCAGGAGCAGGGACCGAGCAATGGGAGCTCACCCCATTGCGTGGATTCGAACTGCCGACCTTCTGATCAGCAAGTCCTAGGCTCTGTGGTTTAACCCACAGTGCCACCCGCATACTTTTACCTTTACCTAGGGTTAGGGCTAAAATTAACTCTGTAACAGGGGCATGCAAAATTTATCTCAATCTATTACTAAGTACCAGTTCCTGGAGAAGAACAGTAGAAGAGGCCTGTTGCTACCACATGGTGCTTGTGGACTTCCTGAAGGCATCTGATTGGCTGCTTCAGCAGGGCTCCTTTTAAATTAACATAAATTGTGTATATGGCTTGTGTAGTAGGAAATCAGAATGAACACTTCATAGGATTCCATTTATCCAAGACAGCCTGCAAAGAAAAATGCATGTTGCAAGAGTGTTTTGTCAATGATAAAATGTTCTCTTTGCAGGCATTTTAGTTGTTAATGGAGTCATTTTCCATAACGTTTTGTTTATTAATGTCGTTTTCCATGGTCTTCTAATCCCTCTGTTATTTTTGTATCAATTAAGAAATAAGGATTTACCATAAACTGGTTTTTTAAAAATTGGGACACTGCTCTGCAATAACAATTATGCTACTCAGAAACGTAATTTTTAATCCGAGTCCAGAAGGATTATTTCACAGTGATTTAAGAGGGTAATGTTAATTAATTCCCATTAATGCTACACAGAGAAATAGTAAAATACAAAGCTGTCTTGCACTGAGTGAGACCACTGATCATGAGAACATAAGAAGAGCCCTGTTGGAACAGGTCAAAGATCTCTCTGGTCCAACATCCTATTCTCACAATGGCCAGTAGGAAGCTCACATCTGTAACCAATAAAGTTGTGACCTATTTTATCCCATAAACCTAAACACTCGTGTCCATGTGTTTATTAACAAAGGGAACTGTGGGGCCCAGGGCCTTTGCACACAAATAGTTCTAATGCTATTGTCAGGAAACTGACATCAGAGGCACAGGAGAAGGAGAGGGTCTCTGATTCTGCAGGAGAAGGTCCCAGCGCTAGGGGGAGACTCAGCTGGGAAGAAGGGGAAGGGAATAAGTGTAACACCAGGGATCCAGGAGAGCAACGGGACAGGGAGGTGCAGGGGCTCCAGGACTCTTCGTTGGATGTTAGTGAGGAGAGCCCAGGCACCCTGCTGCCCACGCCCATCCTGCGCAGGAGACTCCCACACAGTGAGAGGCAGAGACGATTGGGCGTCAAACAACTCTTATGTTGGCAGCCACGCTAAGGGCAGCCACACTAAGATGGGCTGTGCAGTCCGGAGGGTTTAACTAGGCAAACTAATGCTCAAACGGAGCAGGATTACGCACGAGTAACTCCCAACCACTACAGCTATCAACGTTTAATTTTCTTTTTTTTCTATGTTTTTAGATGTCCACTTCTGAGAGCTGTTCAATGCCTTATGAAGAATGGATTTTGGACCATACCAGTCCTGACTGAAGTTGAAGGGGGAGTTATATTTGTCCTAGTAAAGCACATTTACTAACATCCTTAGTAAAAGGAGTAAACAAGTGCATCTGTTATAAAGATTAATGGGATGAATTACACAAATGGGGCAAGCTACTCAAATCTGATGCCTTTTATTAACTGTTGGAGAATAAAGCTCGTACATTTACAAATATGATCTATATGCTTAATTAGTTCAAAACACCTCATCAAATATTTTTTATATGGGGAAACAGAAGGGGATTATCAAGATTCATTTGCACAATCAGCAAACCGTTCTTATAAGCCAAAATGATCCCTTTGAAAGAATAAGAATAAGAACCTCAAGTCACCTGATCTACAATTATCAACAATTCTGTACATACATAATGCCAAAGATCTTCAGCACAGTGCAGACGTCCCCACTGCACATTCATGATATATGTCTAATATAATGATGTATGTGGCAGAATGCACCTGGAGTCAACTAACCCAACATGCTAGCTCCATGCTAGTGCAACAGGGTTTCCCCTCTCTCCTCCCCCACATGAGCCTTGTGCCTCCCCCAAATCCATTCTGTGAGGATAGGCAAACCCCCAGAACAGCACACAGGGGGAGGAGATGGGGGAGATTTGTTCCATCTGCCAAGAAAAAATCAGAAAAGGGTGAAGATGAATCCCTCTTATATGGTCAGATGACACAACCTTGATGGCAGAAAGTGAGGAGGAATTAAAGAACCTTTTAATGAGGGTGAAAGAGGAGAGCACAAAATATGGTCTGAAACTCAACATCAAAAAAATGAAGATCATGGCCACTGGTCCCAGCATCTCCTGGCAAATAGAAGGGGAAGAAATGGAGGCAGTTAGAGATTTTACTTTCTTGGGCTCCATGATCACTGCAGATGGTGACAGCAGTCACAAAATTAAAAGACGCCTGCTTCTTGGGGGAAAAGCAACGACAAACCTAGACAGCATCTTAAAAAGCAGAGACATCACCTTGCCAACAAAGGTCTGTACAGTTAAAGCTATGGTTTTCCCAGTAGTGATGTATGGAAGTGAGAGCTGGACTATAAAGAAGGCTCTTCATGACCCCATGGACCAGGGCACGCCAGGCACTCCTGTCTCTCATTGCCTCCTGCAGTTTGGTCAAACTCATGTTCGTAGCTTCAAGAACACTGTCCAATCATCTTGTCCTCTGTCGTCCGCTTCTCCTTGTGTCCTCCATCTTTCCCAACATCAGGCTCTTTTCCAGGGAGTCTTCTCTTCTCATGAGGTGACCAAAGTATTGGAGCCTCAGCTTCAGGACCTGTCCTTCCAGTGAGCACTCAGGGCTGATTTACTTCAGAATGGAGAGGTTTGATCTTCTTGCAGTCCATGGGACTCTCAAGACCATAATTCAAAAGCATCAATTCTTTGGCAATCAGCCTTCTTTATGGTCCAGCTCCAAATTCCGGCCATTGGTGTACCAAAGCTCTAAGATCTTGGAAGTCTAGTACCATATGCCTATTTAATTTGCAATAGTTCCATTCTGCTCTTCCTTCAAGGGCAACATGGGTCTTCCATGGAATCTCACGTCCAGATGCTGCAACTAATGAAGGCCTCCTTTGTTTCTGAGAGAGCAGATGTCTTTATGTTTTATGAGACAGAATTGCAGGGGCTGGATTGGACATTCATTAAGCAGCTAAGTTTATTCACGTCTAGATCCATAGTTCATTCAGCCTATGCTACAAATGTAGCTCATTCATGCAGTGATTAACTGAAAAATTATATCTTTTCATTGGTGGGTTCAACATGCCATGCTCATGAATCAAACTTCATTGGCAGGCGGAAAAGAGGATCAAAGTCTAGTGAAATGTGCAAACCTTTCCTAGACACTTGGCTAATTTAATGTAAATACCAACCACAAATCACTTCCATTAATTGGGTCTTCAATCTTCTATAAATGAGAGGGCATCAGGTGCATGCACTAATGCCATAAACAGTGCAAGCAAGAACGAAGGATTGTGAGTGGCAGCAATTAAAATCAACAAAGATGCTTCCAGGAAAACACATATTATTCAGCTTGGAACAGCCATTTTCGTACAACAAGCCAGTATTAAAAGGGGATTTTGCAACAAATGCTTGGGGGGATGTTCCTTGGGGCTTTTGCTGTGGGGTATACTTATTTGTTAGTAAAAGGAACAGTGGAGGAAATTATTTCAATCAATACTGAAAGGCCCATCATAACATAAAAAAATGGACCTGATTTCTGTGGCACAGCAAGTGTTAAGTAGAATTGTTTAAAATGGAGAATGCCTGTATGGATGTTGCTAACAGTTTAACACTGGACAATTGCATTGGAGTAAAAAGAAAGAAAGAAAAAGATAGAGGACCCCTGGACGGTTAAGTCCAGACAAAGGCAACTATGGGGTTGTGGCACTCATCTCGCTTTCATGCCAAAGGAACAAATGTTTGTCCACAGACAGCTTTCTGGGTCATGTGGCCAGCAGGAGTAAACCGCTTCTGGCACAATGGAACACCGTGACGAAAACCAAAGTGCACAGAAACACTGTTTACCTTCCCACCGCAGCGGTACCTATTTATCTACTTGCACTGATGTGCTTTTGAACTGCTAGGTTGGCAGGAGCTGGGACAGAGAAATGGGAGCTCACCCCATTGCAGGGATTCAAACCACCAACCTTCTGATCAGCAAGTCCAAGAGGCTCAGTGGTTTAGACCGCAGTGCCACCTGCATCCCTACATTTTTGTAGTGAATCCCATAGTACGGAGCTGGGGAACGTCAGGACATGGGACTCAATGTGGCCCTCTGGGCCTCTTTATCTGGCCCTTGGGTTTCTTCCCAGGTCACACCCACTACCTTGGCTTCATTGCATGAACTATGTTAATGTTGGAATCGGGGGACGAAAAGCTAAATGGCTCGGCCCCAGCTGGAGCGTCTCCCTCTCAGCATTGCCACTGCGGAGATCCATCGACCTCTGCTCCTCCAGCGTGCGCCTGTGACTCAAGCTGAGCATCCTTGAGCACACAATTATTCAGCTGTGTAATCTGCGCAGCAGATGAGGCTTGAGGCGTGAACACATACTAAACTACGCATTTATTACACATAAACCAGGACAAAGAAAAACATGTCTTCTCTTCTTACCGTCTTCTTGGAGAGAGAGTGAAAACAAAAGCAATACAGAGCAGAAGTTCTGCTCACGGACTCCAGCAATCCGTGCTGGAATGTAAACAGACATGTGACATGCAACAATCCACATATCTGCAGCTTCAGGAGGAGTGTAATCCCAACAGTTAGTGCCTCTTGCTTGACTGGATGCAAAATGAAGCGCATGAAGTGGTGGTGTAAAAATCCCTGGTATTTGCATACAGGAATGCATGCAAGGGTAAGAACTGCATCCGATGTTCTGCCCACCGTTGCCTCTGACTCTACCCACCATTGGAATGCAATCATTGGAAGTTGTTCAGAAAGCAATTGGACAACGGGATTAGACTGTGTCCAGTTCTGGGCACCACAGTTTAAGAAGGATGTTGACAAACTGGAATGTGTGCAGAGGAGGGCAACCAAGATGGTCAGGGGTCTGAAAACCAAGACTTATGAGGAACGGTTGAAGGAGCTGGATATGTTTAGCTTGGGTAAGAGCAGGCTAAGAGGAGATATGGTTGCCATCTTCAGATATCTCAAGGGTTGTCACATGGAAGATGGAGCAAGCTTGTTTTCTCCTACTCATCAGGGTAGGACCTGAACCAAGGAATTCAAGTTATAAGAAAGGAGATGCGAACTAAGAAGAAACGGCCTAGGACCCTTGTACCTACGGGACCACCTCTCCTGGTATGTCCCACAAAGGACCTTATGGTCTTCAAACGAAAACATCTTGGAGGTCCCAGGCCACAGGAAGGTTAGGCTGGCCTCAACCAGAGCCAGGGCTTTTTCAGCTGTGGCCCCGATCTGGTGGAACGCTCTGTCACAAGAGACCAGGGCCCTGTGGGACTTGACATCTTTCCGCAGGGCCTGCAAGGCAGAGCTGTTCCACCAGGCCTTTGGCCAAGGCACAGTCTGATCCCCTCCTTCTGTAATCCTCATAGAACTCTAGCCCAATGGTTGCCATTAATTTGATTCTGAATTGATTTTAGAATGAATTGATTTTAGAATGTATTTTAATTAATTGATTGTGATTTTATGTAAATTGTGTTACTTTTATTGTTGTTAGCTGCTCTGAGTCCGTCTTCAGCTGGGAAGGGCGGGATGTAAAAAAATTATTATTATTATTATTATTATTATTATTATTATTATTATGTTTCCGTAATACGTAGTACGTTTCCGAGCACAATTCAAAGTGTTGGTGCTGACCTTTAAAGCCCTAAACGGCCTCGGTCCAGTATACCTGAAGGAGCGTCTCCACCCCCATTGTTCAGCCCTGACACTGAGATCCAGCGCCGAGGGCCTTCTGGCAGTTCCCTCATTGCGAGAAGCAAAGCTACAGGGAACCAGGCAGAGGGCCTTCTCGGTAGTGGCGCCCGCCCTGTGGAACAGCCTCCCATCAGATGTCAAAGCGATAAACAACTACCTGACATTCAGAAGACATCTTAAGGCAGCCCTGTTCAGGGAAGTTTTTAACGTGTGATATTTTACTGTATTTTCGGTTTTATGGAAGCCGCCCAGAGTGGCTGGGGAAACCCAGCCAGATGTGCGAGGTATAAATAATAATAATAATAATAATAATAATTATTATTATTATTATTATTATTATTATTATTATTATTATTATATAATTTTCTGACAGTCAAAGCTGTTTGACAGGCAAGATGACCCTCAAGATCCCTTCCAACTCTACAATTCTATGATTCTATGGAGGTAAAGGCTATCAATGGCTACCTGTTGTGGTGGCTATGCTCTGTCTCCACGGTCAGAGGCAGTATGTTTCTAAATATTGGTTGCCGGAAACTACAGGAAGGGCGATTGCTCTTTTGCCTGGGCCCTGCTTGCAGCTCCCCCCCCCCCCCCCGGCATCTGGTTGGACTAGATGGGTTACTGGCTGGATCCAGCAGGCTTTCCTTACATAGAATCATAGAATCATAGAGTTGGAAGAGACCACAAGGGCCATCGAGTCCAACCCCCTGCCAAGCAGGAAACACCATCAGAGCACTCCTGACCTATGGTTGTCAAGCCTCTGCTTAAAGACCTCCAAAGAAGGAGACTCCACCACACTCCTTGGCAGCAAATTCCACTGTCAAACAGCTCTTACTGTCAGGAAGTTCTTCCTAATGTTTAGGTGGAATCTTCTTTCTTGTAGTTTGGATCCACTGCTCCGTGTCCGCTTCTCTGGAGCAGCAGAAAACAACCTTTCTCCCTCCTCTAGGTGACATCCTTTTACATAAGGCAGTCCATAGACTGAAAAGGGCTTCCTGCTCCTGCCATAATCTAATAGAATAAGTTATATAACCTAGTAGAATAAGTCATATGAAGAAATACTGTCTTCCTTTTGCCAGTCACAAAACTGCAGCTACTCAGCATCACCGGGTGGTCCTGAGTTTTGCTATTATGATAGATAGAGAAAATGGTAAACAGCATGTGATGTATTTTTTCATAGGCTTAATTTTATCTGTTGCATTGATTTTCCCATTCAGTCTTTAATGTCAGTACAATTAAAGCCCATGTTCACCTGTACAAGAGAGGATAATCGATGTGCTGGTGCAGAGCAATTTGTCTGAGCATTCCAGAGTGCTATGGCAGCCCATATATCAAAAGAAGGTCTCTCTTTTGTGGTCTTCTTAAAATATCGTTTTGTTACATGGAAGATGGGAGCCGATAGAACAGAATCTGGTAATTAGGCCGAAATCATATCAATCACGTGCTTCATGAATACAGTGAGTAAAAACATAAACAGAGATCCTACCATATATGTGCAATGAGACTTCTTGTTAAGATAACAGGACACTTGGGTTTTTCAAGAAAGGAGATATTTTGATCACATATTTTATTAGGAGACAAACAAATTCAAATTATTTATGAAGTCATTCCTTCATTTACTCAGATCAGTAAGTCTCACCCTCAATCAGATGTTCTATCTTTTCCTGATCCATATTTCAACAGACTTGGTTTCCATCTTCCACTTGGAAGCGATTTCATTTCTCACTGTAATTAACATATCACCAATTCTCCATTTTCCTGTCTTCGGGCATGCTTGACAGAAGCCAGCTGGATAACCACATATTACAGGGGAGGTCTTGCCCCATTATTTCCCCAGTTACTGCTATTATTACTTCCCCACAAAGAAGCAACTTTTGAATAGCACCCAGCAATTTGGGATGTGTGGAAATAATCAGTTGGTGGCAACAGACCGGGGGCCTGAACATCAACTGTGTTGTTCGAGTCAAGTGTGGTGTAGTGGTTAAGAGAGCCAGTGTGGTGTAGTGGTTAAGAGTGATAGACTCGTAATCTGGGGAACCGGGTTCACGTCTCTGCTCCTGCACATGCAGCTGCTGGGTGACCTTGGGCTAGTCACACTTCTTTGAAGTCTCTCAGCCCCACTCACCTCACAGAGTGTTTGTTGTGGGGGAGGAAGGGAAAGGAGAATGTTAGCCGCTTTGAGACTCCTTTGGGTAGTGATAAAGCAGGATATCAAATCCAAACTCCTCCTCCTCCTCTCCTCCTCCTCCTCCTCCTCCTCCTCCTCCTCCTCCTCCTCCTTCTCCTCCTCCTCCTCTTCTTCTTCTTCTTCTTCTTCTTCTTCTTCTTCTTCTTCTTCTTCTTCTTCTAGCTGTTAAGAAGCCTGGATGGGTTTGAAAGGTGAAGGGTTAGAGAAATGATCGGATTCCATTCCTGTTGCATTAACTGGTCCTCCAGAGGTTACTGAACTACTACTCCCATCAGCCCAAATAAATTGTGGGCAGTGACCAGGGATAACGGAAGTTGTAGTTCAGGAAAATTTGGAAAGTCAAAGGTTTCTTATACCTGATGGAGGAACTAACCGGGACTACTCCATTCTCCTTGCGGAGGTGTGTTGCTCTGTGGAACTGAACAAATCTTGCCTTCCAATCTGACTATTCTGATGGTATATTGAAGTAGAAGCTTTCTAGGTGTCAGGCGTCAGGGAATCCAATTCCAACCCCTCATGGCTGGCTGCCAGGGATAGATATACAGGAAAGGATCTTACCAAAGTCTTTTATTCAATATTCACAGAGAGAGGCTTAGAAAGGTAGCCTTTTGGAGTAATAGTGTTGCACTGAGTAAACTCCACCCCCCCCCCCCAATCATCAACAGCACCATCACCCTTACAGTGGCTGCTTTGGGCCATATGCCTCTTAGTTCTTTGCTCTCCTACTTTCACTGCTCACTAGGTTCTGGGAGAAGGGGGGTCTGGAATGCTTTCTAGTGATAATGTGTCAGCCAGTTGCTCCAGCTCTGCTTCTCTCCCCTCCTCTTCTCCCATTATCTCCCAGCTTTGTCCCTCTTTTATCTCTGAGCCGTGACCTTCTGCAAACCATTGTTGTAAATCTATACCGGGGTCAGCAATTTTTTTCAGCAGGAGGCTGGTCCACTGTCCCTCAGACCTTGTGGGGGGTCTGTGGACTATATTTTGAATATATATATATATATATGAACGAATTCCGATGCCCCACAAATAACCCAGAGATGCATTTTAAATAAAAGGACATATTCTACACATGTAAAAACACACTGATTCCCGGACCACCCACAGGCTGGAATTAGAAGGCGATTGGGCCAGATCTGGCCCCCGGGCCTTAGTTTGCCTACCCATGATCTATACTGCCTTCCTCTTCTCTGGAAGGTTCAGGAGGAGGAGGGGGAGGCGGTCTTCATCATCCCTTCTCAGTCCAGTCCCTGGCATCAGAACAGAAATCTACATCATGGCAATCATTGTAAGATTTGAGTCAGAGGGCTTAATTAGTCCCAGTAGGAGTTCTAATTGTCGGGAATCAAGCCTGCCTTCAGTAGAAACTGGCCACTCTCCAGGCACCCGGCTTAAATCACCAGTTGACCTCCCTGTCTGCATTCCCGGCAAGACCCAGGCAAGGTCACGATCGGCGATCCTCCTCCTGCGCGAGGAGAACACACCACTCTTTCCTGCCCCCCCAGGGGCAGGGGAAAGAGATAGACAGAAACGTATTTACATGCCTTTATTTCTGTTTTTGCAGCGTTACAGAGAAACACATCTGCTCTCTTCAAACTCCAACAGCAGAGAGACAAACTCCACCCATACTTCCTGTACAGCTCATATTACACTGTGAGCTAATTCTGGTGCTTTGCACTGTGAAAAGACTGCCCCTTTGTTTCCCACGGAACAATCCCAACATTCCCAACATTCCCATTTATGTATTGCTTCCAAGCTAGCAGCAGCTCGTGGCCGCATTGCTCCTTTTCCGTAACACTAATTTGACCAGCAGGGTCATTCTCCCCAAGCCACACCCACTAGCCTCACACATAATCTATGATGTCATGTGTGTGGGAGGTAACAGTGGATAGTTAAATTATGGAATTGACTCCCACTACAAGAGGCAGTGATGGCCACCAATCTGGGCAGTTTAAAAATAAAATTCTTCTTCTTCTTCTTCTACAGCATATCACATCCATCTTGGGACATATGCTGTGGCGAAGCTGCATGCTCCGCTACCGGGGGCGGAGAGCAGGCAGGGGCATGGCTGGCACCCCGGGGGAGTGGTACACTGCCTGCAAGGGCGTGGCGTGCTGCCTGCAGGGGCGTGGTGTGTGTTCTGGGGGCGTGGCACACTACCTCTGGGGGCATGGTGTCTGGTGTGTGGGGTGTGTGTGGAATGTGTCCGGGGGGGGGGGCGCCATGATGGCACCCTACCGGAATAGTGGTCTGGGAGCGGTCCACTCCCTCCACACCCCTGTTCCTCTGCCAGTGGATATATGCCTCTTCAAGTGCACTCTGTTTGCTCGCTCCATTATCATTGTCATTATTAGTATACTTAATTTTATTATTAAAATTTGTATACTGCCCTCTACCCTTAGAGGGACGCGGGTGGCACTGTGGGTTAAACCACAGAGCCTAGGACTTGCCGATCAGAAGGTCGGCGGTTCGAATCCCCGCGACGGGCTGAGCTCCCGTTGCTCGGTCCCTGCTCCTGCCAACCTAGCAGTCTGAAAGCACACCAGTGCAAGTAGATAAATAGGTACCGCTCCGGCGGGAAGGTAAACGGCGTTTCCGTGCCCTGCTCTGGTTCGCCAGAAGCGGCTTAGTCATGCTGGCCACATGACTCGGAAGCTGTACGCCGGCTCCCTCGGCCAATAAAGCGAGATGAGCGCCCCACCCCAGAGTCAGCCACAACTGGACCTAATGGTCAGGGGTCCCTTTACCTTTACCTTTTACCCTTAGCTCTTAGGGCGGTTCACAACATAAAATTCAATATACAAAAACACAAAATGCATAAGAAACTAAAAACAAAGACAACCTAATAATACCTCTTCCCACAATACATTTAGAAGGGCACTGGATGTCAATCAGCCGAAGGCCTGGTTTAAAGAGGAACATTTTCACCTGACACCGTAATATGAAGGTGCCAACCACACCTTCCCGGGGAGAGCATTCTACAACAGGGAGTCACTGCAGAAAAGGTCCATTCTTGTGTTGACACCCTTCAGAGGATGGAAATTGTACCTCTTTGAAGGGAATAGGAGTCTTCTAACAGCTGTCAGCACCCTTAAGAAACTGTTCTTCCTAGGATTCTTTGGGTGGAGCCATGCCAGTTTTAAATGGCATGATAGAGCTTCAAATGGGGCCTCAGCTGAAGACATGCCATACTTTGGTCAACAGGCATTTAATACATTTAATACCTCAATCTCAACTCAACTGCTACCTTATAGCTCCTGTACAGCATTTTATCTCAAAACTGGTTGATGCATAATATTTTATTCCTTGCACATCTGCTTACTCACACATGTCTTCCATAATATTTCACTTTAAATTCATCTTACTCTCACTTCTGTCAAATAAATATCAAATATCTATTATCATGTCTGTATGTTCGCTATCAACTCCCTGCATCATCACCCCAATTTATCAAATCCCCGGTTATATATATGACGTTGAGCATTCTTTCTGTTCCTTTCCTTGCTATCCTCCTTGTTCTCGGCATCCTGAGCATTTAAGAAGGGGCCTGGAACATTTGCAAGCAGGTTTGAGGCATGTTTCAATCATGCAAATGCCATGAGCTCCCCCCACTTTCGGCCTAGAGGCGTCTTTGCAGCTTCTCATCCTTCAGGCCACCGACGAGGTGGTCACGAAGCATGTTCTCCAACTCTGAGAAGTTGCAGAACCGGGCGGCTTGGCGGAGGAAGGTCACAAACCCAGTTATGGTTTCCCCAGGGGCTTGCCACTTTGCGTAGATGACATTTCGACGAGCCACCACCGAGGGCTGTGGCGAGAAGTGCCCCTTCAGCCGTTCCATTATTGTTCTGTAAGGAACAGTAGCGACGTCTTCAGGCTCAAGGAGAGCCCGGGCGATTTCAAATGTCTCCTCTCTGCAGACACTGAAGAATATCACCCTCTTCTTGGTGTCTTCTTCGTCGGTGACCCCTTTGGCTTCTAGGAGGAAGGTGAAATGGGAGGCGTACGTTTCCCAGTCTCTGGATGGTGGGTTGAACGGTGAGAAGCTTCTGTTGGTTGCCATTCTGGGTTCCTTGGGTTCTGGAGCTGAAGCCTGGATACAGTGCAAGACAGCGGTGCGGCAGGTGGCGGTGCTGCGGTGCTGTGTGTGGTGGTCAGCTCAGCGGAATCCCATCCTCGTCGCCAGTAAAATACTCGGAGTCAAGTGTGGATTTCATGCTCTTTATTCAGCTCATAGTACAGTGGTAACTCGGATTACATATGCTTCAGGTTACATGCGCTTCAGGTTAAAGACTCCGCTAACCCAGAAATAGTGCTTCAGGTTAAGAACTTTGCTTCAGGATGAGAACAGAAATCGTGCTCTGGCGGCGCGGCAGCAGCAGGAGGCCCCATTAGTTAAGAACAGTTTCAGGTTAAGTACAGACCTCCGGAACGAATTAAGTACTTAACCCGAGGTACCACTGTAGTGAGGAATGAAAGTTTCCCCCGAAATGTCTGCTTTATATACATTATTTACATAATGGGCCCCACATGATTGGCTATTTCCGGGATTCTCCTGTAGGCCAATCAGGTTGCGGATTCACTTCCACCTGGAGTTGGATTGGGTGGCTCCTGCAGACCAATCAGACTGCTGCATTCTGAATCCTGTTGTTCTAGGACCAATCAGACTGCTGCATTTTGGATCCTATTCAACTCAGTACATAACAGCCATCAACATTCAGGGCAAGCAGAGGGATAATCATGCATCTCCCAAGCACTTTATCACATGCAAGTCAGTTTTGGGTAGAAAGTCAATTAAGAGCAAGGGTGGGAAGCATTGCCCTCACTCTGAATACTCAACCCTCTGAAAATTCACTGGAAGGTGAAGTGCTTTTTTCCAGGGGCAGAAATATCCATAAAAAGCACCCCATCATTTTCTGCTATGCCCTGGCAATAACTGCATTTTCCCATGGCGCTCATCCCCAGCCGCCAAAACTGCACTTCAGGAATGCCAGACTGTGCTGCATCCTTCATTCTGATTCACAAAAACAGGCCTGCTTCCTTCAAAATGATGTGGAAACTGGCACGTCGCATCCCTTTTCTGCTGGATTACATGGT
The DNA here is from genome assembly GCF_965112155.1 of Podarcis liolepis. Lineage (NCBI taxonomy): Eukaryota > Metazoa > Chordata > Lepidosauria > Squamata > Lacertidae > Podarcis > Podarcis liolepis. Next base: position 113,809,524 of record NC_139557.1, read on the forward strand.
ATACGCCATGTAAAGGGAGAAAGCAAAACAACACGCTCCTTTGTGCGGGGCATGTTTGAAAGAAAACAGAAGGGTGAGCTATTAAATATCACGAAGGCTGCACAGCCTTCTGCCGAAGATGGACGTGATTGATGGTCCAGGTCCAGCGCTTCTTGAACTCATGATAATGCCCACCAAATTAAGATAAATCATTGGCAAAGTGTACACAGAGCATGTGCCAAAAATCAATCATGTTTAGATTGAGCTCCATTCATCAGCCTCTTCTTTCCCCATTTACCTCTCCACTCGCTGCCTCTAGTGGCTTTTTTCCTATTCCAGGCGCCGGGCATCTATTTATTGTACTGGCACAGCTTCCAGCAGGTTGAACAAAGTCTCACACCATGGAAGAGATCTTCCCTTTCATTTCTCTGTTTCTCCCTCCCTGGGGATGAATGCAGATCCCACAATGCCAAGTGGCCGGAGCCTTCAAAAGGGATCGTCATCCTTGCATCATCCTTGAATGGGAGTGAAAGCAGAAAATATTCCCCCTAGACCACTTTTCCTTTAAAAAAAAATGTATACCTGGTTAAAAAGTAAATGCACATTTTCTCATGAATGATGGCAGTGAAAACCACCGCAATACAGTGGTGCCCCGCAAGACGAATGCCTCGCAAGACGGAAAACTCGCTAGACGAAAGAGTTTTCCGTTTTGGAGGTGCTTCGCAAAACGAATCTCCTATGGGCTTGCTTCGCAAGACGACAATGTCTTGCGAGTTCCTGCTGGGTTTCCCCCCCCCTTTTTCTAAGCCGTTAAGCCGCTTATCAGCTGATCCGATCAGCAGATAAGCCACTAAAAGCTGCTAATAGCGCTAATAGCCCTAATAGCGCTAATCCGCTAATCCGTCAATGGGCTTGCTTCGCAAGATGAAAAAACCGCTAGACGAAGAGAATCACAGAACGGATTCTTTTCGTCTTGCGAGGCACCACTGTACAATATTTATACTTTCTAATGAGCTTCGTCATAACCTTTGATTTTTTTTAAAAAAAGGGTATTCAAATCCTGCCTTTCTCCCAAGTTAGGATTCAAGGTGGTTTAAAGAGCACCATTTTAAAATACAAAGTAATAAAAGCAAATGAATTTATTGCATTTCCACCCCCTTTTCTCCAGGCAACTCAAGGAGGTGTACATGGTTCCACCTTCCTCATTTAATTCCACACAACAACAACAACCCTGTGAGGTAGGATAGGCTGCATGAAAGTGAAGTAGTGACTGGCCCAAGGTGGCCCATTGTGGCCCATGCCTGAAAGGAGTGGAGGAAAGGCAATTTTCTAAAGCCCTCCAATAGAGGGGCTTCCTATGTCCCTGTTTCCAGTGTTATCTTTCTAGAAAAAGAGGTGCTGGACCTCGCCATGAACGCCACCTTTGTTCTCTTATAATGGCAATGGCGACCACCTAAGAGGTGGCAGAAATCTGTTCCTGCAAGTTCCAAATGAAAAAAGCCCTGCCTGTCCCACTGTGTCAGGCTGTTGTTCCCAACTGTTACTTGAAAAAACAAGAAGGAAGGTGTGCAATAGCTAATAGGTAAGCGTGGGTGGCGCTGTGGGTTAAACCACAGAGCCTAGGGCTTGCCAATCAGAAGGTCGGCAGTTCGAATCCCCGCAACGGGGTGAGCTCCCGTTCCTCGGTCCCTGTTCCTGACAACTTAGCAGTTTGAAAGCATGTCAAAGTGCAAGTAGATAAATAGGTACCGCTCCGGCGGGAAGGTAAACGGCGTTTCTGTGCGCTGCTCTGGTTCGCCAGAATTGGCTTAGTCATGCTGGCCACATGACCTGGAAGCTGTACGCCGGCTCCCTCAGCCAATAAAGTGAGATGAGCGCTGCAACCCCAGAGTTGGTCAAGACTGGACCTAATGGTCAGGGGTCCCTTTACCTTTACCTTTAAGCATCTTCTAGCCATCGTTGTTCATGAAAGAGGTTACTAACCCTGTGGGTGATTTAAAAAAGGTCTTTACAGTGGTACCTCGGGTTGCATATGCTTCAAGTTACAGACTCTGCTAACCCAGAAATAGTACCTCAGGTTAAGAACTTAGCTTCAGGATGAGAACAGAAATTGTGCTCCGGCGGTGCAGCAGCAGCAGAAGGCCCCATTAGCTAAAGTGGTACCTCAGGTTAAGAACAATTTCAGGTTAAGAACGGACCTCCGGAACGAATTAAGTACTTAACCCAAGGTACCACTGTACTTCACTTCACACAACACGAGAGCATTCTTGTTACTATCATTCCCAAAATGGGGGGAGGGGGAACCCTGTAGCAATCAAAGCCTTGATTTCAAAACACTTAAAAACAACAACAAAAACCCCTGCCTTAGCTAATACCTGTGTAATAAGAGGCAAATCTCCCAGCTGCTGTGTTTCATTTACAGTGGTGCCTCGCAAGACGAAAAGAATCCGTTCTGTGATTCTGTTCGTCTAGCGGTTTTTTCGTCTTGCGAAGCAAGCCCATTGACGGATTAGCGGATTAGCGCTATTAGCGCTATTAGCGGCTTTTAGCGGCTGTTAGCGGCTTTTAGCGGCTTATCTGCTGATCGGATCAGCTGATAAGCAGCTTAGCGGCTTAGAAAAAGGGGGGGGGGGAGAAAAAAAACCAGCAGGAACTCGCAAGACATTGTCGTCTTGCAAAGCAAGCCCATAGGAGATTCAACGGAAAACTCTTTCGTCTAGTGAGTTTTCCGTCTTGCGAGGCATTCGTCTTGCGGGGCACCACTGTAAATGGGCACACTGATCAGTTAAAAACAGAAAGGAGACTTGGAAGGAACTTTTTGTTGTTGCCGCTGAACCACTGCTGAGAAGCTATCCGGAAAATAATTCCATGCCCATAAGCAGTGAAGGCAGGCCTATTATGGGAAATGGGACAGTGCCCAACCAACACTGCCTGTCAGCTCTCCAATCCTTTGTCTCAGTGTTGCAGAGAGGAGGATGCTTATAATTGGCCCTGACTCCACCTGGCAGTGGCGCCACCTACTGTTGATCTTCTTGTCCTCCAGCCTACTAGTCTTCCTCTTTTAACATATCATTTCCAACAGCCATATAACACAACTTATTATCAAATACAATGTTTTAGACTTCCGTCAACACCTCAGATGATTTTTTGTTCTTTATCACTTATTCTGCATTTCTTAATTTCTCTATTACTCTTAATTATCATTAACTAATAATTCTCCTCATAGTCTTTCTTGCAATATTTCAGTAGTCCGCCTTACAGAACTTCTTGCAGTCCTACTAGCGTAATCTGTTCATTACTATTACTTTTCAAATAGTTTGTATATTTACTCCAGTCTTCTAAGAATCTCTGGTCCCGCAGGTTTCGAATCCTTCCTGTTAATTTATCTAGTTCTGCATAGTCCATCAATTCCATCCGCCATTCTTCTTTCATCGGTAATTCTTCTTGCTCCTCTAGCCTACCAGTCTCAATGGGTGCCAGACACCACTTACTCTTATGAATGAGCCCTTTATCTGTAGGGTGGTACAGCTCCCTTGATAGATTCCACACACCCCCATCTCCTGCAAATTATTTTGCTTTTCCTTCCCCCATTGTATTTTGGAATTAAATCAGATGAGGAAGTGAGACAGGGGATTTCAATGTCTCAATGCCATATACAGTGGTGCCCCGCAAGACGAAATTAATTCGTTCCGCAAGTTTTGTCGTCTAGCGAATTTTTCGTCTTGCGAATCACAAAATCCCATAGGAATGCATTGAAAATCAATTAATGCGTTCCTGTGGTCAAAAAAAGTCCAAACAAAGCCAAATTTGGTACAACAACAGTTTATTAACTGCTCTTTAAAGTCACACATACTGTAAAGAGCAGTTCAAAAATTGAAGGGAAAATAAATTAACTTTATAAACAAAACATGTCTTTGTTTTTAGACAAAGGAAACAAAGTCGTGAGACGTTTTCGTCTTGCGAAACAAGCCCATAGGGAAATTCGTCTTGCGAGGCAAATCGAAAACGGAAAAACCTTTCGTCTAGCGAGTTTTTTGTCTTGCGAGGCATTCGTCTTGCGAGGTACCACTGTAAATTGTCTCAATGCCATATAAATTGTTTACCAGGCACTGTGGGTAGGGGCTGAGTTTCTATTTTAAGCTTTTCCTGCGTTAAAGAGTAAGTTAAAAAAAATGCAAAGGAGTCCAAAGGATTCATTCCAATCCGCATATGATTTGTGTTTTTTTTTGTTTTGTTTTGCGTTGATTTGATTTTAGAGGGAGCTGATCTTATTTGAAATTTATGGAACATACAACATATCACTGACCAGATAATATCTTCACTCACTGGTACCGGGGTTTGTAACATGACATATTAAATGTACTTCATTGTCATGTCTCTGATCTTTACTGTGGCTGTGCAGAATTGAAAGCTTGAGGGATTTTGCTATAATAACTGCTTAATCTCTTCCTTTGTCAATACCCTTGCTTTTAGTAATATTCTCCCTCCATCTTTCAATTCCTTCTTCTTTTTAAAGATTTATATCTACACCAGATTTCATCTGGCTGAGATCATTAAAAACAGACCAGTCTTTCGGTATGCAAATGCATTCTGCTATATTATTTGATCTCTCTTCCAATTAGCCATTCCGCTATGGAAATAAGGATTTTAGTACACTTTGGGTAACTAATTGGTAGTGCTGTCCATCAAGCTCTCTGCCACTGCTTATCGGCAAAGATCCCCGCAGAGGGATTTCACAGATTTTTGCTTTTTTAAAAAAAGAGAGAGAGAGAATAACCAGTTTTATATTTAAAATGTTGTGTCACACTTGAGTGTGACCAAGAGACTGAACCCAGAACCACGCTACACAGATGGGGCAGGAAGGTTTTATTCTCTGTGACTGGAGTCTCTGGAAGTAGCTGCTTGCAAAGGAGCAGGATTGGTGCCTCCACTGAACAGCTGGACAACCTCATAGCCAATAAAATAAAATAAAATAAATAAAATAAAATAAAATAAAATAAAATAAAATAAAATAATAAAATAAAATAAAATAAAATAAAATAAAATAAAATAAAATAAAATAAAATAAAATAAAATAAAATAAAATAAAATAAAATAAAATATTGAGGTCTACAGGTAAAATCCAGCATATGAAAACACAGTAAGCACAATCTAAAGTATAGATCACTGCGGATGGTGACAGCAGTCACGAAATTAAAAGACGCCTGCTACTTGGGAGAAAAGCAATGACAAACCTAAACAGCATCTTAAAAAGCAGAGACATCACCTTCCTGACAAAGGTCCGTATAGTTAAAGCTATGGTTTCCCCAGTAGTGATGTGTGGAAGTGAGAGCTGGACCATAAAGAAGGCTGATCGCCGGAGAATTGATGCTTTTGAATTATGGTGCTGGAGAAGACTCTTGAGAGTCCCATGGACTGCAAGAAGATCAAACCTATCCATTCTGAAGGAAATCAGCCCTGAGTGCTCACTGGAAGGACAGATCCTGAAGCTGAGACGCCAGTACTTTGGTCACCTCATGAGAAGAGAAGACTCCCTGGAAAAGACCCTGAGGTTTGGAAAGATGGAGGGCACAAGGAGAAGGGGACGACAAAGGACGAGGTGGTTGGATAGTGTTCTCAAAGCTATGAACATGAGTTTGACTAAACTGCGGGAGGCAGTGGAAGACAGGAGTGCCTGGTGTGCTCTGGTCCATGGGGTCACGAAGAGTCGGACACGACTAAACGCCTAAACAAACAAAAACAAAGTATAGAATATGATTTAGCCCAGGAAGTCTGAATGTCTGTGAGAGGTCAGGATTGTTTCTTTTATGCATGAAATCCATAAAAGAGTACCAGTCAGTTGAAGATGAGGGTTTGTGCCTCTATACCAGGGGTCAGCAAGGCTTACCAGACATGGGCAAGATCACTCCCGCGGAGATCTTCCATGAGCTGGACAGGTGCAGTGCGATGCCAGAAATTGCGTCTGCACATGTCTGCGGTGCCGGAAATCACTTCTGTGCATGCCCAGACATCGAAAATCTGGCCTGCGCAGAAGCGATTTCCGGCATCTGGGCATGCGCAGAAGTCATTTCCGGCATCTGGGCATGCGCAGAAGGGATTTCCGGCCTCTGGGCATGCGCAGAAGTGATTTCTGGCGTCTGGGCATGCACAGATGCGATTTCTGGCGCCAAGGACATACACAGATGCAATCTCCGGCATCTGGGCATGCGCAGAAGTGATTTCCGGAGCCGCGGAAGAGAGTCCCCGCACTGCACCATTTTAGCGCAGTACACGGGGACTTGCCGAGCGGACAGCTCAGTTCGGAGGCGGCTCATAGGCTGGTTAAATGACCTCTGTGGGCTGCTTCGGGCCCATGGGCCTTAGGTTGCCGAGCCCTGCTCTATACTGCAGCTTCTTGTGGTTTGTTGCTCAATTTCTCTCTTGGGGCCAGTTGCCAGCCTCTTTTTAGTCAGTTCAATAAGATGCCCTTTTCCAAGTCTTTCCAAAACCAAGCTTTAACGAGTCTAGCTGCTAACGACAGATAGCCAATAAGACAATTAAATGAGATATCCATATCCTGAACCTGAAATATATTCAATAAAGCTACCTCAGAGAATTGAATGGCTTGTTGACCACCTTTGTTGCAAGGTCTAGATTACTTAAGGAGGATTGAGGCAACAGGGTTTTGCCGGGGAGGGGGGCTGGTGAGGCTTTGGCTATGCAGGATTTGAACAAAAGACCTTCCTGCTCAATGCCTCATCCCAGCACACTCATTGTGAGCTGAAATCCCCTCCCCATTTCAAAGCTGTCCTTTGTCAACCACAAATTGTCACTGTTTTTTGTGTTGAATATATGCTATATGGCAGGCACCCCCAGATTTGGCCCTCCTGATGTTTTGAGACTACAATTCCCATCATCCATGACCACTGGTCCTGTTAGCTAGGGATGATGGGAGTTGTAGTCCCAAAAACATCTGGAGCGCCGAGTCTGGGGGTGGCGGCCATATGGTAATTTATGGATCTAACAGGTCCATGCGCAACACAAAACACTGTTGCTGTATGTAGGTTTGGTTTTATTTTATCTTATATTTTGGAAATGTATATCCAGGTTTTTTTCCTTTAATTTTTTGGGTGGCCCCCAAGAGAGTGGGGCCCTAAGCTATAGCTTGTTTAACTTATATGTAAATCCAGCAGTGGGACTACTGGATTCTTTAAATCACATCCTGATCCAACAAACGATGCCTTCCTCACCAACATGATACCTTCCTGATGTTTTAGACTATAACTCCCACCAGCCAGGTTTATGAAACTGTGGTAGAAGACAGAGGGGATAAGGAACATCTGGAGGGCACTAGCCTGAGGAGATTTATCCTCACTAATTGATCTCTTTGTAGAATGCTACCTTGGGGGACCACAAAGCAGAAGTTTCATTCACAAAATAAGAAATTGAGGGAAACCAAATTGACAGATCTGCCCACCCCCAAACATCTCTCCAAAAGCCCACAACTGCACAAGGTCCTGACTTACCATAGTCTGACTTACCATAACATGTGAACCAGGCCATTCTCCTTAGCAAATCAGCCATATTATCCCAGTTGTCGGATACACCCTTATACATTGGATAATTATCCCAATCTGACCCCAGCTGCCTTTCGAAATAAGCAGCTATCTTGCGTACCATTGTACAACAAGAATCCTCTTTAAACAACAGATGAGTCTGTCAATCATCTCAAATTTCAACATGCCTTAGTAGGGTTTGAATGCCAGTTCTGACGCGACGTCAAATCAGGAATTGAAGTAATTTGTTGATGAATGACAAGCTAAAAGGTGCTCCATATAACCCCAGAGGATGAATGTATTCAACCAAGTATAGATCCAGACAAGGATTTCTTTTTGACAATGAATGATGGTGCTGGAATGATGATTCCGGAACAGAACTGAATCACAGGACCATTTTAGCTTGGTCAGAGCTGTGAGCAAGTAAGCACAGGATCCACAGGAAACAAATTATTTGTGAGTTTCACCAAATACTAGAAGAGAAATGCATTTGTCCTCTTTGTAAATGTTGATGGTGAATCTTCACAGGCTGTGAAGCTATTCAGTGTCCAAATTTGGCATCCAATGATTTCATAATACCAGTAGGAGTCCATATCAAACCATTTATGATAATCCAACTTGCAATTGCATATCATTCTTGCAAACAATCAATACCTTCTGACTATTATTGTTGATTACATTTTTACCTCACGTTTTCTTCTAGAACAGTGCCCACGAGTCGAGGAGGGCAACCAAAATGGTCAAAGGCCTGGAAACGATGCCTTATGAGGAACGGCTAAGGGAGCTGGGCATGTTTAGCCTGGAGAAGAGGAGGTTAAGGGGTGATATGATAGCCATGTTCAAATATATAAAAGGATGTCACATAGAGGAGGGGGAAAGGTTGTTTTCTGCTGCTCCAGAGAAGCAGACACGGAGCAATGGATCCAAACTACAAGAAAGAAGATTCCACCTAAACATTAGGAAGAACCTCCTGACAGTAAGAGCTGTTCGACAGTGGAATTTGCTGCCAAGGAGTGTGGTGGAGTCTCCTTCTTTGGAGGTCTTTAAGCAGAGGCTTGACAACCATATGTCAGGAGTGCTCTGATGGTGTTTCCTGCTTGGCAGGGGGTTGGACTCGATGGCCCTTGTGGTCTCTTCCAACTCTATGATTCTATGATTCTATGATTCCTCCTCTTCTCCATGCTATCCTCACAACAAGCTTGTGAAGCCTGTTGTGTTTAGACCTAGTGACCTTTATAGCTTCGTGGGGATTTGAGTCCAGTGCTTGAACCACAACACCACAGTGGCTCATTAAAACTGGGTTTTGCTGTGAAAGGATTGCAGCCTTCCTTATTTGGCTGTTTAGTAGGTAAGCTGCCTTTCATGCAGGACCCATTGATAAGAACATAAGATGAACATGATGAATTAGGCCATATTTTGTGGGTTCTGATACATAAGTAGCAGTCAAGCACAACATTCCTTGTTTTCCTAGAGTGGACATGCAGGTGGATGTTTGGTCCAGCCAGTCAGAACTTCCTGTTTCCTCCTGGGCTCAGACATACTTCCTTTGCATGTGACTAGAGGTGGGCCTCACCTTAACTGTCCAGGTAACAAAAAGGACAAGGCATGCTGCCATCTCTCTCTCTCCGTCTCTATTTTTTGACTTCCTCCATCATTGGAGCAGCTTTTTAGCTAAAGAGCAGAGGACACTGGGATTGTCCACATATGTATACCTGAAGGAGTGTCTCCACCCCCATCGTTTTGCCCGGACGCTGAGGTCCAGCACCGAGGGCCTTCTGGCGGTTCCCTCATTGTGAGAAGCAAAGCTACAGGGAACCAGGCAGAGGGCCTTCTTGGTAGTGGCGCCCACCCTGTGGAACGCCCTCCCATCAGATGTCAAAGCGATAAACAACTACCTGACATTCAGAAGACATCTTAAGGCAGCCCTGTTCAGGGAAGTTTTTGATGTATGACAAATTAGTGTATTTTTGGTCTTCGTGGAACCCGCCCAGATTGGCTGGGGAAACCCAGTAAGATGGGCGGGGTACAAATAATAAATTATTATTAATAATAAATAATAATAAATTTTATTTATATCCCGCCATCCCTAGCCGAAGCCGAATTATTATTATTATATGGGATAGTTCCACATGTATGTACTTTGTAACTAAGTCTGCCTTCAGAGATCCAACTGTGAACTGATGATGATGTAAGTCAACTTCTTTTATTGACTTTAAATAAGATTGTCATGTGTTTATTCTTTTAAGAGGGATGAAAAGGGACCTTACCAGGAACATACAATTCAATATTGAATTGTATGATAGTAAGAGGCTTAAGCAAGCCTGCAACCAGCTACCCTCTGTGTGTTTCAAAGGGGAATGTAAAACTCTGCTAAGTAAAGGAACTTGCTAGCACAAGTTAGGAAGGATATTAATAAAAAATATATTCTCTCCTGCCTCCCGGAACAGTCCCACAAATTTCCCCTCTGGTCCAGCATCTTGTCCTCCCAGTGGTGGACCAGATGCCAATGGAAAGCCTGCAAGCTGGACATGAGCACAACTGGTATTCAGAGGCATCAGCAGTATCAGAGGTAGAACATAGTCATCATGGTTAGTAGCTATTGATAGCTTTGCCCATGAATTTGTCTATAATAATAAAAAAATGTTATTTGATGTTAGATTTCTGTGTGTTGCCACTGTGCCGTGCTCTTGGAGTCACAAGACTCTGTTTTGCATTCCAGAGACATTCCAGACTGTTGGAAGTCTCATGGAAGACAGGAGACGGATGTGATGTTACTGGTTTCCTGTTCCTTTGTTTTTCAGTTGCTCTCTGCTCTCACAGAGAGAGGATGTATTTTCTTTTCTGTCTGTGTAGTTAGGAATAAAACACTCTTTAGCCATGTAGCTCATACTATCTTGTCCTTCCGCATGGTGCTGGATACTCTGCGTAATGGGGGAACGTGCTTGGAGCCTTATCGTCGGATGCGATTCTGGAGGACTCGACCGGAAGAGTCGCTCGGTCGAACACAAGTCCGACATTTATACCTCGCCTATCTGGCTGGGTTTCCCCACCCACCCTGGGCGGCTCCCAACAGAAGATTAAAAATGTGACAAAATATCAAACATGAAAATCTTCCCTAAACAGGGCTGCATTCAGATGTTTTCTAAAAGTCAGAAAGTTGTTTATTTCCTTGACATCTGATGGGAGGGCGTTCCACAGGGCTGGCACCACTACTGAGAAGGCCCTCTGCCTGCTTCCCTGTAGCTTCACTTCTCACAGTGAGGGAACCACCAGAAGGCCCTTGGAACTGGACCTCAGTGTCCGGGCTAAACGAAGGGGGTAGGGATGCTCCTTCAGGTATATTGGGCCGAGACCATTTAGGGCTTTAAAGGTCAGCACCAACACTTTGACTTGTGCTTGGAAACGTACTGGGAGCCAATGTAGGTCTTTCAGGACCAGTGTTATATGATCTATTGCTGTTGTTGGCCTCCATCACAATTGAGTGCACTCTGGGGGCATTAGTAGCACTCAAGTGACTTCCCCAGGTCACAAGCCTGGGCAGTGTGTATGTCACTGTGATGCTTTTTGGACCTCTTGAGCTCCTGTAGTTTGCATGCTGCAACCCTCCAAACTGAGTTTATTTTTCCATTATTGCTATATGGCAAAAAAAGGACAGTTGTGTTTGAGGTGCCTGATACTTCTTGATTTGGTTTCCTGCTACCCCAACACAACAGAAACATATGGCTCTGGTCTTGGGGCCAGATCCTGTTGCTGGGCTTAGAATCATAGAATCATACAGTTGAACTGCATAGGTGGAAGAGACCCTGAGAGTCATCTAGTCCAACCCTCTGCAATGCAGGAATCTCAACTAAAGCATCAATGGCAGATGGCTATCAAACTTCTGCTTCAAAACTTCCAAGGAAGGAGTGTCCACAACCTCCTGAGGGAGTCCATTCTACTGTTGAACAGCTCAGAAAGTTATTCAGTACGTTTCCGAGCACAATTCAAAGTGTTGGTGCTGACCTACCTGGACACTGAGGTCCAGCGCCGAGGGCCTTCTGGTGGTTCCCTCACTGCGAGAAGCCAAGTTACAGGGAATCAGACAGAAGGTCTTCTCGGTAGTGGCACCCACCCTGTGGAACGCCCTCCCACCAGATGACAAAGAGAGCAACAACTACCAAACTTTTAGAAGACATCTGAAGGCAGCCCTGTTCAGGGAAGCTTTTAATGTTTGATGTATTACTGTATTTTAATATTCTTTTGGAAGCTGCCCAGAGTGGCTGGGGAAGCCCAGCCACATGGGCGGGGTATAAATAAATTATTATTATTATTATTATTATTATTATTATTATTATTATTATTATTCCCCCCATCATTTAGTCAGAATCTCCTTTCTTGTAACTTGAAGCCATTGGCTCGGATCCTACCCTCTGAAGCAGGAGAAAACAAGCTTGCTCCATCCTCCATGTGACTGCCCTTGAGATATTTGTAGATGGCTACCGTATCTCCTCTCAGTCTCCTCTTTTCCAGGCTAAACATACCCAGCTCCTTCGACCGTTCCTCATAAGGCTTGGTTGCTGGCACAAAAGTAAAACAAGAATGGCACATAAAAGCACACACAAAAAGTACCCTGTGCATTAAATGTCCTGTCCTCCCTGCCTTGGCCCACAACTGAGAGATGGTGCAAATGCCCCACTTTGAAGCTTGACTGGTGCTGGGAAAAACAACTTCTTTAAAAGGAGGCTAACATGTCTTATGAATATTTATACACTGCGTCCGAGCTCCTGTGTTCTCCCTGATTAAATGCCACTATTCCCTTAGTGCTCCGGGAGCTACCGTAGCCCTATTGAAATAAACAACGGGTAATGGAAAAGACCCCCACAGCATTATTAATTACCCGAGCTGTCACTTAGACAGTGCATAGGGGGACAAGGCAGATGGCAAGACAAACTGCAGCAATAAGAGAAGGTACGGCTGAGCACCTCGCGTTACCTCCAGCAGGAGCGACAATGCATCACTGCTTTGCATGGTAAAAGATGGCTTCCTTTAGCACTTGTGTGGATGATTGGCTCAAGAGAGATTGACCCAGCAGGGAAGTCGAGCAGCTGGTGTTCAGGAGGAACTGGAGACTTCAGAAGGTGGTGTTGGGTAGCCATCCTTTGGCTGCTTTCCAACACTGAGAAGGGAAATCCCATCTCTGCGTTACGCACCGTTCCTCAGCAGAACAAAGCAACAAATGAATAACAAAGAGGAGAGGCAGAGCCTAAATTGGATGCTCAAAAGTGGCTTTTTATTGTTACAGATACGTTTCCCAGCATGCTTTGATCCTTCAAGGAGGAAGGCTTTTCTTGCATCCTCTCTAAGTATGGCAGCTTTTTGAAATGTGGCAGGTTTGCTTTCAGTGAAACAGCCTTCTTTGTGGTGACACCCCCCAGCTGTGCGGGGGAAAGGGCGGGTGCCACAGCAGTGAGCAGTTCCTGAAGCCAGCCAGAGCCAACTGCTCTATCAGGCTGGCTCCGGGCTGCTGCAGTTGCCGCTGCCACGTTTCCGGGGACAGATTTGCAAATCTGGGGACTGTCCCCGGGAACTGGGGACGTCTGGTATCTATCTATCATCTATCTATCTATCTATCTATCTATCTATCTAATCTCTATCTATCATCTAATCATCTATCCATCTGTCCATCTGTCCATCTGTCCATCTATCCGTCTATCTATCCATCAAATCATCTGTCTATCTATCACTGTATTCTTCTAACTACATAAGTGTTTAACAATAGTACCAGAATTTTGTCTTTCAGCAACCTAATTCCATGAGAGAGTGGTACCATAAGCACAGCAGCACATTTGAATCAACAGGCTCAGTGGACTGTGGGCATATCTGAAATACAAACATTTGGAGTTCCATGCCAATTTAACTGTCACAGCATCTCCCAAAGAATTGTGGGAATACAACTTTGGCAATGATGTTGATATCCCTAGATATGCCTAACCCACCTCACAGTACTACAGCAGTGTAGCTTCCTCATGGGTTGGGAGAGGCAATTAAACTATTTTAATTTTGTAGAGTAGATAATGGCCACCGAGGAATGAGGATGTAGAATTTTGAACAGCTGGTTGAAAGAGCAATGAACAAACACAGTCCTGGAAGGGTGCTAGTGAATTTTTCTTCAATCCTTCCCCCAGCGCATCTTCTGACGGAGGACCTACAGGAAATGAGAAGGAAACTCCATGAATATTTAACTCCAAGGACAAATCAAAGATTCTTGCCTAAAATATTTGGACGACTTGCTATGCAAATATATTTGAAATCCATAAACATGAAGGGGATCGTTTGAAATTCCCTTTTTTAAGATTAGGCCACCAACTATACCTTCTACTTGCTATTAATCATACCTTCTGCTCTTCAAGGGGTTTGTGGAAAGGCAATTCCAGTGATCCTTCGGCTCTCTTTCATTTCTCTGTGTTCTTGTATGCTCTGTGTACATGAAACTGATCTCGGTTCTTAGGGAAATGTCTAGGTGCGAATAGGCATTATATATAAGCACAAAAACAACCTTGTTTGATAAGGTCCATGGTTGCTATAATCACAGTAGACTGGGACTGGGGCTAGGCCAATCCGGCATTCCTGACACAGCATCCAAAGACACTTTTTTTCACTCAGTAATGCCATTTCCTCCAACATTTATCCGATGAAAATAGGGACGTCCTAAGGAAAAGAGGAGCATTCCTGGATCAAATCAGAAACCGCGATGGCTTTTGTAAATCCGAGACTGTCCCTGGAAAATAGGGACACTTGGAGGGTCTGCAATGCCTGCCTGGCTCTTTTTCTCCCTCCTGCTGCCAAGCTAACTGAGTGTTAGGATATACCGTATTTTTCGCTCTATAGGACGCACACGACCATAAGACGCACCCAGTTTTAGAGGGGGAGAACAAGAATAAAAAATATTCTCTCCCTCTCTGTGCAGTGCCGCTTCAGCGAAGTGGCAGGAGAAACGGAGCCCCTTCCATTTCTCCTCCCGCTTCACTGAAGGGGCGCTGTGCAGAGAGGGAAAGCTGTGCAGCGCCTCTCCAGCGAAGCAAAGCCAGGAGAGCAAGAGGGGTCCGTGCGCACCGACCCTTCTTGCTCTCCTGGCTTCAGCGAAAGCAACACGAAGCCTCTGGAACGCTCCTGCTGTGCTCCAGAGGCTTCACGTTGCTTTCGCTGAAGCCATGGAGCCTGCATTTGCTCCATAAGACGCACACACATTTCCCCTTACTTTTTAGGAGGGGAAAAGTGCGTCTTATGGAGCAAAAAATACGGTAGTTCCGTTCCACCTTTAGAACAGGCATGTGAAGTTGTTGTAAGTCACGTGTCTGTTAACTTCCAGCACAGTCTGCCGGGAACTTCTGTTGTATATAGCTTTTGCCTATGCTGTTTGCTTGGACACGGAGGGAAGCAGACATGTTTTTCCTTTATCCTGCTGCTGAATAAATGCTTGTAAATATGCTTACATATGCCTCTGTCCACTACTTCTGTTGCAAAGAGTTCTTATCTCTGCTGGCTTGCGTGCTAAGCTTCTAAAGGTCTCTGAGGCTTGAGTCGCAGTTTTGATGCTGTTCCAAGAACCGGAGTTCACCCGGCTGTCGGCTGATGGGCTGGAGCCAGCTGGGGGCTTGCCAATTGCCCCCGTCTCCCCAGACACATCCCAACACTGAGCACCCCACCTTTAGACAGTGCCAGATTGCACTGGGTAGAAGAAGCTGACTTTCAAGGGCTTTCTCAACCCAATTTGACCGAAACCCAAATCTACCATTTGCATGTGATTGACAAGCATTGCCGGGAATAGCAGCCAACTCCTAGGGGCTTTGGGGACTTCAGCGCCCCCAGTAAAATATTTCAGGAGGCTGGAACCCTCAAAGTTGATGGGTATTGTCATTTAAATGGAGTGCTTGCACCATGTCGTGTGATCAATTATGTAGGGCAGGGCTTACCTGCCCCCCATGTTTTACTCAAGTTGCCACCCCTGTTGCCAAACACCTCTACCATTGACGTGGACACGGGTGACGCTGTGGTCTAAACCACTGAGCCTCTTGAGTTCACCGATCAGAAGGTCGGTGGTTCGAATCCCCGTGACAGGGTGAGCTCCCGTCCCAGCTCCTGCCAACCTAGCAGTTCGAAAGCACACCAGTGCAAGTAGATAAATAGGTACAGCTGTGGCAGGAAGGTAAATGGTGTTTCTGTGTGCTCTGGCACTCGTCATGGTCCTCCGTACACCGGAGGCGGTTTAGTCATGCTGGCCACATGACCTGGAAAGATGTCTGCGGACAAACACTGGCTCCCTCAGCCTGAAAGTGAGATGAGCACCGCAATCCCATAGTCGCCTTTGGCTGGACTTAACCATCCAGGGGTCCTTTACCTTTTACCTACCATTGAAGTACAGCCCATGGGAAAGCAGAGCAGAACATTATCATTAATCACAAAGATTAAGAAACAGAAGCACAAGTTCTATCGCATGCCTATTGAACAGGCGCATTTAACAGGGTAATTAATTCTGAGCACAGTGTATTTCACAGCAGTATGAAATAACTGTGCCCAATGCTACGAGATGCACTGTGAACATTTTGAAAGAACAACAAGTAGGATCTCTGCTTCCCCAAAGGTTTACGCAGCTCTTCTGAAACAGACAGCTGTAACCTGTGAGGGGAAAAGAAAAAGCAATTAAGGGAGAAATCCCCGGAGAAGGATTTGAGATCTGGATAATGATCCTGGTTTCCAAAGGTAGTGCTAATTAAATGATTATTTACTACTCGGTGCTGTTCCAATGAGCCAGAAGATGCATCTAAAATAAAGGCATATATTCCACATTCCCAAAACATGTTAAAATAAAGAATCATACATTTGGCCTGATATGCTTTCAATATTTATTTCTAGACTCCCTGGAAAAGACCCTGATGTTGGGAAAGATTGAGGGCACAAGGAGAAGGGGATGACAGAGGACGAGATGGCTGGATAGTGTTCTCGAAGCTACCAGCATGAGTTTGACTAAACTGCGGGAGGCAGTGGGAGACAGGAGTGCCTGGCTTGCTCTGGTCCATGGGGTTATGAAGAGTCGGACAGGACTAAACGAATAAACAACAACAATTTTATTGCATTTATATCCCACCTTCCTCCCCAAGGAGCTCAAGGTGGCATACCTTGTTCTTTTCCTCCCCATTTTATCCTCAGCAACCCTGCTCTCCAACTCCTGTCGGCAGTTGTGCTGCAGCATTCTGCACTGACTGCAGCCTCTGGATCAAGCACGAGGGAAGCCCCACATAGTGTGCATCGCAAGTCTCCATTGTTTAACTGCTTTACAAGTGACTAAACATCAGAAAGAGCTTTCCGACATTAAGAGCTGTTCCACAGTGGAACGGTCCCCCTTGGGAAGTTGTGGACTCTCTTCCTTGGAGCTTTTTAAGCCTCCATCTGTCATGGATCCTTTAGCTGAGATTCCTGCATTGCACGCATTTGTACTAGATTACTTCTGGGGTTCCTTGTAACTCTACAATTCTATGATTCTGTGAGCATTTAACTGATTTTATTGATAATTTTATTGTTTGGTGTGTTTTTTAATAAACTGCTTCGACGTTTTGTACGATCAAGTGGTGTATATTTCTATGTTGTTGTTGTTGTAGTAGTAATAATAATAAAAACAACAACAGTACTACAGCCATTTTTTTTACACTTCCGGGGTTGTTTTTTAAAACAGACCAGGGGCTGAGGTGGCAGGAGGGTTTCAGATTGCTAATCATCTGAAGAATCTTCAGTGTGTTTCTTGACAGTTATGTAATGGCTTTCAAACTATCTTTTCTCTTTCCTGCCATTTTTTGCTAAAGAGCTGCCCACGGATGGGATCACCTCCTGCATATCCTATTTATTTAAATTACTTTCCGATACGCTGTCCAAAATCAAATGGAAATACAGTGGTACTTTGGGTTACAGACGCTTCAGGTTACATACGCTTCAGGTTACAAACTCTGCTAACCCAGAAATAGTAAATCGGGTTAAGAACTTTGCTTCAGGATGAGAACAGAAATCGCGTGGTGGCAGCATGGCGGCAGCAGGAGGCCCCATTAGCTAAAGTGGTACCTCAGGTATAGAACAGTTTCAGGTTAAGAACGGACCTCCGGAACGAATTAAGTTCTTAACCTGAGGTACCACTGTAAATGAAGATGCACAGCAACACATGGATATGTTGCTCACACCTAATTTATCTCCCCAGTTTCATCTTCATGTGGAACAAGAGACAAGGTTTGGTTTGAAGATCTGTAGAATGAAAGAGAAAAAGTCAAAAACAAACAGAGCATCTTAAGCAAAATGAATCACTTTATTAGCTCATAACTACTGTGGCTGATATAAACAAAGACTGAAGACTGAGTTCTGAAATAATTAAGTGATTGTTATGTATAAAAGCTTGTACATTCTGATTTCTACTAGGTGGTTGATGTGACTGGAAATCCTACAAGCTTCTGCAAGCTGAACTTTCAAAATATAATTGAAAAATGCAAGCCAGATACTGCAGACAATCTGTCAGTGTTGGTCCTCCAAATTTCTATATTTTCCTAGTCTTAATTTATCTTCCTCACATTTCTGCTGCAATTTTCTTTTAACAAACAAACAAAGAAAAAATCCTCATGAAAATCTGTCCGCATTTTAATGCAATTTCCTCCCCCAAAATGTATTTTATATACAGTTTTGAATAACATACAATTTTGCTAGCACTTCTCCCTAACACTTCTGCATGTTACTTATTCGGATATAAGCATGTTTATGTATATTTCCCCTTAAATCCTGCGGTTTTGTTGATATTGTTTGTGTGAGGAACTGCCCTGCAAAATTCAGAGAAGCATGAATTTTGAAGGCTAGCTGAGACATAATCCCCCCCCTCCCTTTACCCCTGTATAAACCAATTGATACAAACTGCTATTTATAGAGAAAGATAGGAAGAGGCTACAGGGTCAAATTCTGTGGATGATGGCCTCACACCTGGAAGATCTGAAGAGAGGGGCTGCCCCATCCCAAAACTCTTCTTTTTGTTCCTCTAGGATAATAATTCCCCCCCCCCACAATTCCATGGAGAAATTCCCCTTTCAATAGGGGAAAATTGACTCCACACCCGGACTCCACACTGAATTTGGGGCTTTGTAAATACGATGCAAAGTGAGACCAAGGCATAGTCGGAGGTACCCGTTTCTGGGATGACTGCGTGTAACAGCAATTGCTGCTTCCGCTATAACAGGAGAGGATGCTGTAGGTGAAAAATGCATGTGGGTTCCTTTAAAGCTAATCATTGCACAAAAACCCAGCTTTTGTAAAACAGCGATTAGTTTAGAACAACCTGCCCCATTGCCAGTGGTGTCTGTTTCCATGGCAGCGAGAGCCTCAGCTGGCAGCCTAGTTATCAGAGGAACTCTAATAAATTTCAGAAGCAGACTTCTGGAAATTACTTTTCTTTGCCTCTTCTCTCCTTCCCCCCCCCCCTCCTTTTTCTTTTTCTTCTCCTTTTTGCTCTTTGGCTGTTGCTGTTTCCAGATCCACTTTTGCTAGCGAAAAATCCAAAGATCTCTTAAAGTCCACGGCAGGTTGAGATTTTTCTGTTCTCTTTTTTTAAAGTAGTTTCCCCTAGGTATCTTTTAAAAGATCATCTCATTGATCATAGCAGATTAAGGAGAGACAGAAGATGAGTTCTTCCTCAGGCAGTCAGCCCATGTCGGGGTGATGGCCCTTGAGACTGCAGGAGTCATGTCACTGAAAGGCTGCCACTCAAAATATGAAAAAAAGAAAAAGCAAACCTTTGCACATAGAAAACTTAGATATCATAAAGAGCTTTCTCCCTGTCATCCTAGTTATCTATGCACACAGACTACCCCCCCCCCCCATGTAAGAGAAATAATCAGGTAGTCCTCACAGAGAAGCACGGAATCAAAGAGCTGTAAGGTACCACATCAAGTACCACATCAAGCTGTAAGTTCAGCCCCTGCTAATAGAAAATCCAGTCCTAGCATCACTGATAGCTCCTGCATAAAGACCTCTGCCAAATGAGAGCCTATCAGCTTCCAGGCACCCAGTCCCATTGCCAATTCAGGCCATCAGGAAGCTCTTCCTAATCTTAACTATAAATCTCTCTCCTCCCAATGCCATTTGAAACTGTTGGTTCTGATCCTACCCCCCTGGAGATGCAGAAACCAATCTGCTCCATCATCTATGTGACAGCCTTTCAGATATTTGATATAATGTCATCTCTTGCTCATCTCTTCTGCAGGCTAAATATATACAGTCCTTTGAGCCTTCCATGGTCTCCAGATGCCTTTGTTGGCTTCCTCTGGAGATGTTCACCTGTAGTCTGAAATGGAACGAAGCTGGATGGAAAAGGCCAGAAAAAGGCCACCAAAATGATCAATGTCCCTTGTGACAGAGCATGGTTAAATTGTGGAATCTGTTCCCATGAGAGGTAGTCTTCAGGGTGGAGATTGCCAGGGTGGAGATGGCCGAAATGGTATCTTTGGTGAACTAGTTTTGAAAGTGCCAACTGTTAAGGTTTGTTGTAAGTTCAATGCATTTTGGAACTGAAGTTGATTCTTCTGAAGCAGCTCACACAAATGTTGTTTGCAGGTGTCTGGACATATATAGAGGAGACATCTGCAAATAAAACATATCCATGCATGGGGACAGGGACATCCACCTATTCTCTACCCCCAATGTCCCAGTGTATGCCACCCCACCTGCTGTGTCCTTGTCCTTCCCTGTTTTAAGCAAGGAAGACCTGCAAGGTGGCTTTTACTCATGTTTGGTTCAATATGAGTAGAAGTCATCATGCAATCAGCGACTGTGTGTTGGAATTCTTTCCCCCGTGCTGCAGATATGTGGGATTGTTTCATCTCATGTCTGTGTGTTTACATTCCACAGTGTTGGATGTCACGGGAACAGAAGTTCAGATACGCTGTTTCCGTGATATTGCTTTTGCTTTTCTCTTCTCTTGCTGATGAAGAAAGTAAGAGGAGTCATGTTCTCTTTTGTCCTGTAAATAATAAACATAGTGCTTCGTATCCATGCCTCAAGACTCACTTTCACTGCCTGCTGATATCTGCTGATACTGCTTGCAGATGTTTACGGATATCTGTCGCACCGGTGGCTCGAGAGGAACATTAATCACCCGAGTGGCACTTCGAAGGGAGTAACACACCAGCCGTGGTGTTGATTTCCCAATATCTGGTTATGGGCCCAGAGCAGCGAGGCTTTTGTTCTGGACAGAGCTGTTTGCAGAGACTGTGCTGGACTCTAATGAGGTAAGTTGGATCAACGCCCAGATGTGGAGGCAAAAGGCTTTTCTGAGGTCTGGAAGCCGAACCTGGAAGCTGGCGGCAGCGTACACAGCTTAAATTAATGACTGCTTGCAAGTTCCCAGCAGCAGTTAAGAGCTGGGATGGATCACCCAGTGCAGGAAGGGGTTCCTTTCCCCAAGTTGACGCAGGGAAATTATCAGACCTGGTCAGTCTATGCGGAGGCATTTTTAAGGAAGGACGGGGTTTGGAATACAGTTGATGAGCCAACCCCAGCAGACCCTTCAGCCACTTGGAAGAGGGCAGAATCAAAGGCAAGAGGCTTGTTAACCCTTGCAGTATCACCTGAAGAATTAATTCTTTGAAGGGAGTAACACACCAGCCATGGTGTTGATTTCCCAAAACTGTGGTGATGTGTTTTTGGGAGAACACAACACTGCTGGCCCATCTCCCTGTTCTATGTTAAAGACTCAGATGTTCTTGATACTTTAGGGCAATGCAGAAAGAGCTCGGTTGAACTGTTTTGCCAAAAATGGCACTGTTTTGACTGACAAAGTGGGAGGCGTCTCTTCTAGGGTGGATCGGTGAACCCATGAATCGCATCAGGGGGCCAGGGGAACAGCTGGACCACTAACAACCTCCTTCTCCTTGCATAACCACCCCCCCCTCCTCATATCAGACAGTGGTCTGTCATGACTCAGAAAATGATGTTCACTGCTGCCATCACTTTCTGGAGGAAAAGACAGCTGACATGAACAATACATCTCTCTCTAAAAAGGAGAGAATGGGGATGGGCCATAGCTCAATGACAGAGCATCTGCTTTGCATGCAGAAGGTCCAAGGTTCATTTGCCAGCATCTCCAGATTGGGTTGGGAATGTTCTCTGCATGAACTGGAAAGCTGTTGCAAGTCTGTGCATGCAGTACTGAGCTAGAATGGATCTTCCTATTTTGCTAGATGAGTGCTCACTGGAAGGATAGATCCTGAAGCTGAGGCTCCAATACTTTGGCCACCTCGTGAGAAGAGAAGACTCCCTGGAAAAGACCCTGATGTTGGGAAAGATGGAGGACACAAGGAGAAGGGGACGACAGAGGACGAAATGGTGGGACAGTGTTCTCGAAGCTACCAGCATAAGTTTGACCAAACTGTGGGGGGCAGTGGAAGACAGGAATGCCTGGTGTGCTCTGGTCCATGGGGTCATGAAGAGTCGGACACAACTAAATGACTAAACAACAACAATAACAAATTTTGCTAGAATGAGAGTATGAACCCATTTTGACATCTTCTTCTTCCTCCTCCTCCTCCTGCTCCAGAGGCCCTTTTCAACCCTTGGGTAATAATGATCACTACAATTTTGATTAAGAACAGAAAACAATGAATTTCCTTGCCAAAGCCACTACAAGAAATCTTCCTGTCTTCTGAATACCAAGATGCCTTGCCCACACCACAGGTAGACCTTTTGCTAGGATTTACTTGCTCACTTTTCAAGAAATAGTACAAGAGATAGTACAAGAATACTTGGCTAGTTTAGATGTATTCAAGTTTCCAGGGCCAGCTGAACTGCATCCAAGAGTATTAAAAGAACTGGCAGATGTGATCTCAGAACCACTTTGAGAATTCCTGGAGAACAGGCGAAGTCCCGACCGACTGGAGGAGGGCAAATGTTGTCCCTATTTTCAAAAAGGGGAAAAGAGAGGACCCAAATAATTATCGCCCAGTCAGTCTGACATCAATACCAGGGAAGATTCTGGAGCAGATCATTAAGCAAACACTCTGTGAGCACCTAGAAAGGAATGCTGTGATCACCAATAGTCAGCATGGATTTCTGAAAAATAAGTCATGTCAGACTAACCTGATCTCGTTTTTTGACAGAATTACAAGCCTGGTAGATGAAGGGAACACAGTGGATGTAGCCTACCTTGATTTCAGCAAGGCATTCGACAAGGTGCCCCATGATATTCTTGTAAAGAAGCTGGTAAAATGTGGTCTTGACTATGCTACCACTCAGTGGATTTGTAACTGGCTGACTGACCGAACCCAAAGGGTGCTCATCAATGGTTCCTCTTCATCCTGGAGAAGAGTGACTAGTGGGGTGCCACAGGGTTCTGTCTTGGGCCCGGTCTTATTCAACATCTTTATCAACGACTTGGATGATGGACTCAAGGGCATCCTGATCAAATTTGCAGATGACACCAAACTGGGAGGGGTGGCTAACACCCCAGAGGACAGGATCACACTTCAAAACGACCTTGACAGATTAGAGAACTGGGCAAAAACAAACAAGATGAACTTTAACAGGGAGAAAAGTAAAGTATTACACTTGGGCAAAAAAAATGAGAGGCACAAATACAAGATGGGGGACACCTGGCTTGAGAGCAGTACATGTGAAAAGGATCTAGGAGTCTTGGTTGACCACAAACTTGACATGAGCCAACAGTGTGACGCGGCAGCTAAAAAAGCCAATGCAATTCTGGGCTGCATCAATAGGAGCATTGCATCTAGATCAAGGGAAGTAATAGTGCCACTGTATTCTGCTCTGGTCAGACCTCACCTGGAGTACTGTGTCCAGTTCTGGGCACCACAGTTCAAGAAGGACATTGACAAACTGGAACGTGTCCAGAGGAGGGCAACCCAAATGGTCAAAGGCCTGGAAACGATGCCTTATGAGGAATGGCTAAGGGAGCTGGGCATGTTTAGCCTGGAGAAGAGGAGGTTAAGGGGTGATATGATAGCCATGTTCAAATATATAAAAGGATGTCATATAGAGGAGGGAGAAAGGTTGTTTTCTGCTGCTCCAGAGAAGCGGACATGGAGCAATGGATCCAAACTACAAGAAAGAAGCTTCCACCTAAACATTAGGAAGAACTTCCCGACAGTAAGAGCTGTTCGACAGTGGAATTTGCTGCCAAGGAGTGTGGTGGAGTCTCCTACTTTGGAGGTCTTTAAGCAGAGGCTTGACAACCATATGTCAGGAGTGCTCTGATGGTGTTTCATGCTTGGCAGGGGGTTGGACTCGATGGCCCTTGTGGTCTATTCCAACTCTATGATTCTATGAAATCAAATAAGTGTCCAGTGGATCTCCTCAAAATTTCATTCACTGAACACTTAATAAAACACCCAGCTAGATTATTCCCCTTTAACACACCACTGTAATTCATTTTAGAGAAATAATGTTATCAGGTTGAGACATTAAAAAACAATAAAACTCCAGAATGGTTATTTTCTCCAGTTAATAAGCAGAGCACAATTCACTAAACTTGGGCATAATACGCTGGGAGTTTTATAAACGGGCAGTGCTTGGTCTATTAATTTCTAGACTAGCATTGAAATTCAGGCACTTGGCCAGTTCTCCCCACCCCTCCGTCCCCACTTCTTGGAAATATTTTAGATAGCTCTTCATGAAGCTTAACTCTGATGCTGTTGCCATTTCACTGTTTAGAGGAAACCTTATTTATTCAGCTTAGTATAAACTGCTGCCATGCCCGTGACCAGCAGAATCTGAGAACCAGGGGGATGATAGCATCTTTTACGGTTAAGGTTCATACTGTGCAAGGAGGCACTTTCATCTTCCGTTCCTTCTTCTCACCACCCTTGTCTGGGCTGGAGCGAGTGGTGGGTGAACAAGCAAGCAGGTTGCAAGGGTGAAGAGCAAAAGCAGGTACAAAGGGCTCTTGCCAGTGGGCCTCTCGGTGGGGTGTGGATCCTCACCGGATGCCCAAATGTGCCAACCTTTCATGCCAGCTAGTCTAACTTGATTCAAGCAAGCTTCCTCTGACCTTGGTCTGATCCAAGCTCCTTATGTTGAGGACCATTGGTCTACATTTATGCCAAATTGCCAGCTATTTACCGAAAATAATGACATGTCCCTTGACCTCTTCAGTTTTACGGTCCTCCATGCCCCAATGTGACTAAGGCAACCAATTAAAAATAATTGGGAGTCACTCCCTACTAGTGAGCACCAGACTATTAGAATATTCAGTGATGTGTCCCACGCCTTCAAAAATCAACAAGTTGCGCATTAGAAAAGACTGCGGTAATTGCCGGCTGCAACAGTGATATTAAGATTTGACAGTGGTTTATAGCCTACGTCAACGTGAGCAAAAGTATGAAGCACTGCTCTAATTGCCTTGGATTATAATTAGTATTGTCCCTTTCTCTTCAGTGACTAATGCAATGGGTGATCAGCCAGCTTGCCATGTTTACACCCGATCAGTAATGAATGTTTAAGTGTCAGTTTCAGTGGAGAGGGACTGTTAAAGTTTATTGGCATTGCACATGCTCTTTAGTGAGAAACAGTGGACTTAGATATGAAGACTATTGCAGAGAAGATTATATGCAGAGTGGATTTTATGAGAGGATCCACACCTTGTGCCTCTCAGTCTTTATTATGCATGCCAAGAATGTGTGGGCTTTTCACGCCTAATGCACACACACACACACACACACACACACACACCAAAACAAGCATCAGGGGTGGAGAAGCAGCAATATGTCAAACAGAGCTCCTAAGAAGAATGCTGCTAGGTTTTGTGGTTGTTGTTTAGTCGTTCATGACCCCATGAACCAGAGCACACCAGGCACTCCTGTCTTCCACTGCCTCCCGCAGTTTGGTCAAACTCATGCTGGTAGCTTCGAGAACACTCTCCAACCAGCTCTGTCATCCCCTTCTCCTTGTGCCCTCAATCTTTCCCAACATCAGGGTCTTTGCCAGGGAGTCTTCTCATCCCATGAGGTGGCCAAAGTACTGGAGCCTCAGCTTCAGGATCTGCCCTTCCAGTGAGCACTCAGGGCTGATTTCCTATAGAATGGATAGGTTTGGTCTTCTTGCAGTCCATGGGACTCTCATGAGTCTCCTCCAGCACCATAATTCACAAGCATCAATTCTTCGGTGATCAGCCTTCTTTACTTTGTGGTCCAGCTCTCACTTCCATACATCGCTGCTAGGTTAGATCAAATATTTATCTGGTCCAGCATCTTGTTTCTCAGTGTCCAGTTGCCAGTGGTCCAATTAGACCAGCATCCTGTTCTCACAGCGGCCAACCAGATGCCTGTGGAGAACCCTCAAGCAGGATTTGAGTGCATCAGCACTTTCTCCTCCTTTGGTTTCCAGGAATTGGCATTCAGAAGCATCTCTGCCTCTAGCTGTTAAGGCAGAGAATAGGATTCATGGCTAGTAGCCATTGATAGCCTTCATGAATTTGTCCAGTCTTCTTTTAAAGTCATCCAAGTTGGTGGCCATTGTTGCCTCCTGTGCTGGCATGTTCCACAGTTTATATGTGCTGCATGAAGAAGTACAGTGGTACCTTGAGAGCCAATGTGGTGCAGTGGTTAGGAGTGGTAGACTTGTAATCTGGGGAACCAGGTACGCGTCTGCGTTCCTCCACATGCAGCTGCTGGGTGACCTTGGGCTAGTCATACTTCTTTGAAGTCTCTCAACCCCACTCACCTCACAGAGTGTTTGTTGTGGGGGAGGAAGGGAAAGGAGATTGTTAGTCGCTTTGAGACTCCTTCGGGTAGTGATACGGAGGAATATCAAATCCAAACTCTTCTTCTTCTTCTTCTCTTCTTGGTTCTCAAACCGTAATCCATTGCGGAAGTCCGTTTGACTTCCAAAATTTTTGGAAACCAAGGCACAGCTTCCAGTTGACACAGGCACCCCAGAAACAATAGCCGACAGCCGCATTGGACATTCAGCTTCCAATTTCCCCCCGAAAACTTACTTCCTGTTTTTCAGTGTTCAGGAGCAGAAATGTTCGAGTACCAAGGCATTTGAGAACCAAGGTTCCACTGTATTTTCTTTGATCTGTCCCAAATCTTTGATCTGTCCCAATACTCATTGGATGTCTAGAATCATAGAATCATAGAATCATAGAATCATAGAATCATAGAATCATAGAGTTGGAAGAAACCACAAGGGCCATCGAGTCCAACCCCCTGCCAAGCAGTCTACTTGTAGTGATGTGAGAAAGGGACAAAAACTTCTCTCTATCTGCTTTGTCCATGGTATATTTAACTTTAGAAATGTCTATGATGTCGCTTCTCACCTTTACTCTAAACTAAAAGGTCCCATTATCTTAATCAGGGAGTTATCTCCTCCTCTTGATCATTTGCCTTGCCCTTTTCTGAATCTTTTCCCACTCTACAATATCCTTTTTTGAAGCAAAGCGAGCATAACAGAGTATTCCAAATGTGGCTGCACCATAGATGAGTATAATGGCTTTTATGACATTGGCAGTATTGTTTTCAATTCCTTTCCTAATGATCCCTGGCATGAAATTTGCCTTTTTCACAGCTGCCGCACACTGGGTTGACATCTTCAGGAACTCCAGAAGCAGGACATGAAAGGCAATAGCCATCTCCTGCTTTTGTTGCTCAGCAACTGGTATTCAGAGATATGGTGCCTCTGATCCTGGAGCTCATAGACAGCCATCATGAATAGAAGCCATGAATAGATTTATCCTCCACTCATTTGTCTAATCCCTCTTTTAAGCAATCTAAGTTAGTGACCATTGCCATGTCTTGTGCAAATGAATCCCTTAGGTTAATGATGAATGTGGGAAGAAGCACTATTCAGTCTATCCTGAATCTCCATTTGACTTGGTTGGTGACCCCTGTTTCTAATATTATAAAGAGAGGAAGAAAAATCTCTTCCTTCCTACTTTCTCTCCACCATGCATAGGGTTACAATGTGCAACACATCTCTCTTCCACATTGGCAACAGGAAAACAGCAGCCTCTCTGGAATCTATCGTTCTGGAGCAACTGTTTCAAAGTACTTTGTGCGAAAACTGAGTGCAGATTTATTCAGGCCAGATTTGGCACTCTGAACATTGTGCTATAATTTCTTTCCCCCTTCCAGAGTGCTGCTGCAGCAAAAAGGAGCCCGAATCAATTGATTTGCCATTCCATTCCATGCTCAACTGATCTAGTTTCAAGCTTGGTGACACCGGGACAGAACTTGCAAATAAATATTAATTTGACACCTGATTGTGGTTATGATCTATCGTTATTTGTGACTAATGTACTTTGTCTCTGCATCTTGTGTACTTAGTGAATTGCAATGCTGCGCACAAATTGATGCAATCTCTACTTATGCTCTAGCTGGGAAAATCTATTTTGCCTTTAAATCACATTGTATTGACTTTACTTTTGATATGCTCCATATTTCTCTCTTTTAATGCACTGCCTGTCTCTCCCGTGGAAATGTTGTGTTCATGTCTCTCGGTGCATAGCAGAAGCCAGTTAAAAGTTTGGACTCTTAAAAGGAACCAGTGCCTATCACAGCCAGTATGGCATGCATGCAGTAGGGACCCTAGAGAAGGGGTGCAAATTGCAGAAATTGAATTGCGTGCATTCTCTGGAATAAGTCCAAGTTGGACATGACTCCCCTAATTAGACATATAGCTGGGGGATTTGATATCCCACTTTATCACTTCCCTAAGGAGTCTCAAAGCGGCTCACAGTCTCCTTTCCCTTCCTCCCCCACAACAAACACTCTGGGAGGTGAGTGAGGCTGAGAGACTTCAGAGAAGTATGACTAGCCCAAGGTCACCCAGCAGCTGCATGTGGAGGAGTGGGGAAGCGAACCCGGTTCACCAGATTACAAGTCCACCGCTCTTAACCACTACACCACACTGGCTCTCAGGGATGGAGAAATAAGACCTTGGCTTTTCTTCCGCTCTCTCCCAAGTTTGAGGGTGCCTCCCTCACAAGATAACTCCCTTTGCTCATAGCTATTGATTGGATGGGGTGATTGCGTGAGTTTGTGTGCCATGCGATAGACTTTCCTAAAGGAAAGCCACTTGCAGAACATGTCCTGCACTTTGCAGGATTGTCGCCTCCACTCAAAAATTTTTGAGGCATCAGGCGGGCAGGCAGGTTTTCCCACCCTGGCTGTCTCTCCTTCCTGCCTGATGCCCTGCCCCATCAGACTGCCATAGATTGCTCTGGGACATCCAAGCCAGCCCATAGCAATCTGTGACTATCAGAACCTGACTCATTTGATGACCAAGTCCCTCCAAATAAGCTCAATTTGGCCCAGGACTTGACCAGATCCGATACACAGCCCTAAAAGTCACCATCTTAGAGGAAAAGCAAATTCTGGGTTCAGGACCATGGACACTTCTTACAGCTGAGACTTGTCCTGTCAGCAAGGGCTGAGTTTTATAGCAGTCAGGAAGTCATGGACAGGAGGCTCCACGATCCGAGTGCTGCCTCCTGGCCAGATAAAGGACTAGTGCTTCCCCCCCTGCAGCCATTGGCTCCTCATAGCTCTCTTGATCCCCCAAGGAGTTTGTGGACTACCCATCAGAGTAGGTGATCAGAGGTGTCTCCTTGGGGTTCAGGGTAGGCAGGTTCCTATGCCCCAAAACTTAGACAGGGCAGACCAGAGCCTGGATCCATTTCTCTCTCTCTCTCTCTCTCTCTCTCTCTCTCTCTCTCTCTCTCGTTCTCCATCATCTATCATCTATTTATCTATCATCTATCTATCATCTTCATCTTTCATCTTTCTATCTATCTATCTATCTATGATATGATAGCCATGATATGATAGCCATGTTCAAATATATAAAAGGATGTCACATAGAGGAGGGAGAAAGGTTGTTTTCTGCTGCTCTAGACAAGCGTACATGGAGCAATGGATCCAAACTACAAGAAAGAAGATTCCACCTAAACATTAGGAAGAACTTCCTGACAGTAAGAGCTGTTCGACAGTGGAATTGGCTGCCAAGGAGTGTGGTGGAGTCTCCTACTTTGGAGGTCTTTAAGCAGAGGCTTGACAACCATATGTCAGGAGTGCTCTGATGGTGTTTCCTGCTTGGCAGGGGGTTGGACTCGATGGCCCTTGTGGTCTCTTCCAACTCTATGATTCTAGGATTCTAGGATTCTATCTATCTATCTATCTATCTATCTATCTATCTATCTATCTATATTAAAGGGTTTGGTTTGGTTTGGTTTGTTACAATAGTACGTGCATTGTCTCTTTTTGGCCTCTGTGGAGTCCTAGTGGGGATCTGGGATTCCAGCCTGGGAATCTGGGATTGCATTCTAAATTCTTTCTGGATTACAGCTCTGATCACTCTCTCTGTGTATGTTTGGATTGACATCATTGTTTTAAAAGTGACCATAGCAAAAAGAGTCAAAGGTCCTAAGCAGAAAAGAAGAAGAAGAAGAAGAAGAAGAAGAAGAAGAAGAAGAAGAAGAAGAAGAAGAAGAAGACAATCTTTCTTGTGTGTGTGTGTGTTTTCAGAGAAATGGTTGAATGATTTGTGAATTATCTGGCTATGCAGTGCTGAAGGAAGATTCATTGTGCATACCGTTCCACATTGTGACTCGAAGGTTTCCAGTAAATTAAGGTATAACGCACAAAACACTGAAGAGTAAAATATATCTCATTTCATTTCATTGTATCAAATCATAGGTTTCTACGGGGCTGGAGTATATTCTGTTATCTTGTTTAGAGCGAAATGAATGTGTGGGTGTGTTTAAAAGTGCAAGTCGCTTTTACAGGATTATAAACTTTCATAAGGGTAATGAATGGTGGCTGGAGGGAAAAATAGCATTTTACAGATG
The DNA here is from genome assembly GCF_965112155.1 of Podarcis liolepis. Taxonomy (NCBI): domain Eukaryota; kingdom Metazoa; phylum Chordata; class Lepidosauria; order Squamata; family Lacertidae; genus Podarcis; species Podarcis liolepis. The sequence continues at coordinate 113,839,890 of NC_139557.1, forward strand.
GGGAACAGTGCGGCAGAAGCAATTTGGGCAAATGGAGCCTGGTTCCACCAACCTCAGGTAGTCCCTGCCTGCTTGCTTTCCTTAAAAGCAGTCGGGGTGGCTCTGGGTCCATCTACATTTGGCCTCATTGCCTTCTGTTCTAACTGTCCCATTGGGCACCACCCACTACTGGAAATGTGAGTGTATGAGATAGAGAGAGAGTGTGTGAATGTGTGTGGAGAGGGACAGGAGAGAGGGAAGCAGGGGCCATTGATCTATGCATATGGAGTTGGGTGTTGGGAGTTCTCATACCGGACCTCCCTGAAGTTAAGCTTTGGCCAATCACCTCCTGACCAGCTGGCCATTTTGTCTTCTCTGCAGACTTAGAAAAGCAAGCTTCCTTCTTCAAGGGTGCCATCTATTCTGCAGTGCCACCCCATCTGAACATTAAGTCAGCTGACTCCAGGCCAATCCCCACCCACTATGCTTTACGGTGCAAAACCCTTAACTTTAGACCGGAAGTGCGCACTTTTCTTTCAGCCCAAAAGCTGCATTACCTTCTCAGCAATGTGTGTGTGTGTGTGTGTGTGTGTGTGTGTGTGTGTGTGTGTAAATGCCAGTGGTAGGTGGGGCCCAAATAAAAAGTGTGGGGAGCAACAAACATATATTTTACCTTTGTGCATTGTGCTAGTTTCTACACACCCTTGCCCAAGACACTATGAGAGTTTAAGGATGTGTCCCAGTCAGGCAAACAACACTCAAGGAAGGTGTGAAGTAAGAGCAGTGAGTGGTGTGGCTGGGAAGGGGATATGGCTTGGGCAAAGTCCCAAGGATCAATCAGGGAGATTCGAGGGCCACATTTGGTGATATCTTGATTGGTGGCTGAACCCATAGAGAACAGATGGATGGACAGACAGAAAGTCAGACAAACCACTTTCCAAAGTATATACTTTTTTTGGCACATTTTTACCTCAGTATATATGCAGTTTTCTACACATTACTTGGCTGGAGAATTGCATCTCAAAATTCAGAGCAGAGTGAATTTTGGTTTCATTTCTTGAACGGTTTTGGAAAGTGCGAATTAGTAGATTTGCCTTTAAATGTGAACTGAATTTAATTTCTCTCCACCCCTAGCTACCTTCTCTCCCTGGCTTTTTTTTTTTTTTTGGTTGTGTATGTTATGATCTCTGTGTTGTAGAGGATTAGATTCTGTGAAGCTAAAATGCTACTGAGCTCCTTGCATCAAGTGCACCCAAATGTAACCAATAACTATGCAAATTATGTTTACTTTATGTTATTAAGTATGCAAATTTGGCATTTCGCTGAAACTCATGATGCTACGTTTCCAGTGGGGTCCTCACCAATGTAAAATTTAGTCATTCCTATATTAAACCATTAGGTTCTTCCCCTTCCTAAATGGCCTTCTGTGGTGGACCAGGCCTGTGAATGGAATGGAAAGCAAGGCATCTGTGAACTTCAACCTTGATCACTGATGGATAAGATTGAGCCTGGCAGGGAGAGATGTATATAATTGTACAACTGGGTGTGATTAATCTACCCTAATAATAACAGAGATTTATACTAGTCCCTGTGCAGTAATCTGTACAGAGTTAGCCAGATAACACCCTCTCCCATGAATAATTCAAGGAAATGAATTAGATTATTCCAGATCTCCTATGGGTAATATTTACATATTGGCTTAATATTGCTAAACACTCATCTTCACAAGCAGACAGCTTATCCAAGATAAAAGCAAACATGATGTATAGTTTGTGATCAATCAATCACAAAGTGATGGGTTTCCCCCGCCCAGTGTCAATTCTTCTCATTCTCCCACCTTACTTTATGAAATGACATCAACACTATCATTACCCAGCCTCACATTTTCCGTTTGAGGGCAAAAGACACTCTGCAAGGCATGGGATGGCAAACCACATACAGTGGTACCTGTCAGGAAAAAGCAGCAATGCAAGAGCGAGCTGCAGGTGTCTGCAAAGCAAAACAGAATGTTGATGTTTGGGACTGTACCATAGAAACAAAGAGGCAGTCTATTCACTGTACTGAGCACCGGATGTTAGCTCAGAGTGTCATCTGACCTGTACTGGAAGTACAGGGGTGGAGTTTTTCTCTCTCTACTGTTGGAGTCTGGAGAGTGCAGACGTGTTTCTCTGTACTGCTGTAATGGCAGAAATAAAGACATGTAAATAGATTTCTGTCTGTCTCTTTCCCCTCCCTGAGGGAAGCAGGGAGGAGGGAGGAATGGTGTGTCCCTCTCACGCTGAGTGGGATCGCCGAATGTGACCTTGCCTGTATCCTGCCGGGAGACGCAGACGGGGAGGTCAACAAGGATCTCAAGCCTAGTGCCTGGAGAGTGGCCAGTTACCTCTGACTGAGGCCTGAGAATCCGGGTTAAGTACTTAATTCGTTCCGGGGGCCTCCTATTGCTGCTGTGCCGCCAGAACACGATTTCTGTTCTCATCCTGAAGCAAAGTTCTTAACTTGAAGCACTATTTCTGGCTAAGCGGAGTCTGTAACCTGAAGTGTATGTAACCTGAAGCATATGTAACCCGAGGTACCACTGTACAGTTCTTTGATTTCTAATGCTATGGCAAAAAGACATCCCAGATGTTTACAATGTTAGGTCGAGAATGATTTCCTTTCCATCTTATCCCTTTCCGTTTTCATAGGAACTCAAAACCCTCAGCATGCTTTTACCTGCAATCCGGCGCCACCTGGCCTTTTGCCACACATATGCTGTTCTTTCACAACCTCCCTTTTTATTTCATGCAGCGAAAAAGGAAGGATGGAATTGCACCTTTATGGATCGATCCACATAAATTCTCAGTGTCCTCCTGGGCAGAACCACCCATTATCAGGTACGCAGGCCTGCTGGTGGAAAACAATGGCCCCATGTTGAGTGCTGTCATCTCCTTCTATGATGTGCGCTTCAGGGGCCTCGAGTTCTCACACCACATGTTTCCCTGTTCCCATCACTCTGTATCTCTGGCTGCTGCTGGCAGGAACGAGGAACTGCTCTGTGCAACGATGACCTGGCATGAGTTAAGCTGTACTATTAAGAAGAAGATGGGTGTCAAGAGCTTCTGGGACTCAGGTTGGCTGCTCCCTTGTGACGAGCCACTGAACTGGGTATTGCAGCACCTGGCTAGTCAGCTTGATTTATTTTAAGCATTTTTTGTTTACTCCACACTTCAGCCAAGAAGACTCCCAGGATAGCTTGCAAAGATCTGCAACAAGATAGTCCTTTCCTTCAGGCTTACTCTCAGGTCAGGTCCTGGACTTGCCTGCTTTCCCAGGGGTGTGACTAGGCCCTCCTGGACAGGAAACAGCTACCTTAATCCAGAATGCGGCAGCTAGACTGGTGACTGGGAGTAGCTGCTGAAACCATATAACACCGGTCTTGAAAGACCTACATTGGTTTCCAGTACGTTTCCGAGCACAATTCAAAGTGTTGGTGCTGACCTTTAAAGCCCTAAACGGTCTCAGTCCAGTATACCTGAAGGATTGTCTCCAACCCCATCATTCAGCCCGGACACTGAGGTCCTGCTCTGAGGGCCTTCTGGTGGTTCCCTCACTGTGAGGTTACAGGAAACCAGGCAGAGGGCCTTCTTGGTAGTGGAACACCCTCCCATCAGATGTCAAGGAAATAAACAATTATCTGACTTTTAGAAGACATCTGAAAGCAGTCCTGATTAGGGAAGTTTTTAATGTTTAATCGTGTTTTTAATATTCTGTTGGGAGCCACCCAGAGTGGCTATGGAAACCCAGCCAGATGGGTGGGGTATACATAATAAATGATGATGATGTCTTCTTGACGTCTGCCATAAGAACATAAGAAATGCCTGTCAGGTGGATGAGGCAATAGATCCATCTAGTCCAGCATCCTGTTCTCCCCGTGGCCAACCAAAGACCTCTTGGGAAACCTGCAAGCAGAGCCTGAGTGTAATAAGACTTTCCAGCAAAATAATTCAACTGCGTGTTTCATTTTCATTCACTTTGATGGGACCTAGTAATAACTGACTTTTGGTTCATTGGCTCTTTCAGTTCTCCTTCTGTCTTTACCTGCTAGCTAACCGCAAGACACGGCATGCTTTGGATGGGAGCACCAGACAGAACTTAAGAACTTAAGAGGAGCTCTGCCAGATCACGCCAAAGATCAGGCCAGTTAGTCCTCCATTCTGTTCTCACCGAGGTCAAATAGATGCCAAGGGAAGCCCCCAGGCAGGACCTGCGTGTAACAGCAGTCTCCATACTTGTGATACGCAGCAACTGGTGTTGAGAGAGAAAATTGCTCCCACAGAGGAGTTAGAAGTAACAGGTAGGTAGCCGTGTTGGTCTGCCGTAGTCAAAACAAAATAGAAAAATTCATTCCAGTAGCACCTTAGTTTGTTATTGCTTAGAATGACAGCTTAGAAGCATAGCTGTCAACTTTCCCCCCTCTTTTAAGGGAAATTCCCTTATTCTGAATAGGATTCCTCGCAAGAAAAGGGAAGAGTTGACAGCTATGCTTAGACGTTCCTCAGAAACTTAGAAGTCAGAAGTTCCTCATCATGGCTGATGGCCATTGACAGCCTTACTCTTCATGAATCACATACACACACGAAAGAAGGCATCCCTGTTCAGGGAAGTTATCAGTGTATGGGGTTGTATCGTGCTTTTATTGTTTTTTGTTGGGGCAACCCAGTCAGCATATAAAGAATTATAAATGATGATAATGACGATGAATCGTTACCTACTGACATGCAGCCCTTGCCCTTCTCTCCCCTCCATGTTACACCTAGTAAGTCAATGTCAGGGGTCCCTTTACCTTTACCTATTCCATTGGCCACCCCCAATCCCACCCCCCTCCCTACAGCATGTTATTTGTGCTATAATGCCATGCCACCATAGTTCTACACTTTCAGCTTTTATGATTAGGCTGTGATTGCTATGCTAAAATATTGTTCATTTTCAAGGGGTTGGTGTATCCGTATATTATACCAACAGGAAGTATGTGGGAGTAGCTACATCACAAAAAGTGGATACATTTTTCTAAGGCATTCTTGCACCATAGCGCATTAAATGTGGGACTAAAGAAAGCAACAACTGGTGAACTTGTAGTATAAATTGTTACAGGATTTTTATATCATCATTGACTAGTGGGGTGTCACAGGGTTCTGTCTTGGGCCCGGTCTTATTCAACATCTTTATCAACGACTTGGATGATGGACTCAAGGGCATCCTGATCAAATTTGCAGATGACACCAAACTGGGAGGGGTGGCTAACACCCCAGAGGACAGGATCACACTTCAAAACGACCTTGACAGATTAGAGAACTGGGCAAAAACAAGCAAGATGAATTTTAACAGGGAGAAATGTAAAGTATTGCACTTGGGCAAAAAAAATGAGAGGCACAAATACAAGATGGGTGACACCTGGCTTGAGAGCAGTACATGTGAAAAGGATCTAGGAGTCTTGGTTGACCACAAACTTGACATGAGCCAACAGTGTGACGCGGCAGCTAAAAAAGCCAATGCAATTCTGGGCTGCATCAATAGGAGTATAGCATCTAGATCAAGGGAAGTAATAGTGCCACTGTATTCTGCTCTGGTCAGACCTCACCTGGAGTACTGTGTCCAGTTCTGGGCACCACAATTCAAGAAGGACACTGACAAACTGGAACGTGTCCAGAGGAGGGCAACCAAAATGGTCAAAGGCCTGGAAACAATGCCTTATGAGGAACGGCTAAGGGAGCTGGGCATGTTTAGCCTGGAGAAGAGGAGGTTAAGGGGTGATATGATAGCCATGTTCAAATATATAAAAGGATGTCATATAGAGGAGGGTGAAAGGTTGTTTTCTGCTGCTCCAGAGAAGCGGACACGGAGCAATGGATCCAAACTACAAGAAAGAAGATTCCACCTAAACATTAGGAAGAACTTCCTGACAGTAAGAGCTGTTTGACAGTGGAATTTGCTGCCAAGGAGTGTGGTGGAGTCTCCTACTTTGGAGGTCTTTAAGCAGAGGCTTGACAACCATATGTCAGGAGTGCTCTGATGGTGTTTCCTGCTTGGCAGGGGGTTGGACTCGATGGCCCTTGTGGTCTATTCCAACTCTATGATTCTATGATTATTGCAGGAAGCTACAGGGCATGCAATTGTATTGACAACACAATCACATATAACTACCCCAAACAGTATCATGAGCACAAATGGTGATGAATGCGCAATAAGAAAGGACATCTTGAGGGGCTGGCTCCCAGCGAAGACTGTGGGATTTACTTTTGAGTAAACATGCAGAAGATTGTGCTGCAAGCCACATTTGTTTCAGTGTGATTTAGGCTGCAATCCTACACTCCCATACTTGGGAGTTCTCAGTCAGATTTACTTCTAAATAAACATGCAGAAAATTGGGCTGAACGGTCTACTTAAATTGCATACCTAGGAAACAGCTGCTTTTGAGACTTGGGAGCGGGCAAAGCTGAGATGTTTTTCAGCAGGAGAGAAGACAGACTGCAGTGCTCCTCTTTGGTTAATATCAAAAGCCAAAGAGTTGCATTCTATAAATAAAGGACGGCTCCTGTACCAAATGCATTTGCATGTATTAAATCACGATGCCCTAATTAAGGTAACACATTCAGCTGAATGCATAATAGAGTAACAGCCATACATAATTCGACTCACTCTGTGTGATAGATGGTTGGAAGAAGGCACGGCGAATGAACTTAAGACCGCATTTGAGAAAAGATTCCCATCACATCTTGAATGACTTGATAAGAGTAGAGCAAAGAAGTTGGCCTTTATAAATATATCAATAAAGCAAAAAGATGCTTACAGGCAGTTACTGAAGCCAAAATTATGGTGCAATCCTAACTTTGTTTAACCAGAATTAAATATGATGTGCCTAGGTAAGTGCGGTTAGGTTTGCAGCCCTAGACCTTATTCAGAGTAAACCCATTGAAATTAATGGCCATATGTAACTGAGTTTCATTCATTTCAGAGTCCATTGTCTTGATTAAATATTGTTGTTGTTGTTGTTGTTGTTGTTTAGTCGTTTAGTCGTGTCCGACTCTTCGTGACCCCATGGACCAGAGCACACCAGGCACTTCTGTCTTCCACTGCCTCCCACAGTTTGGTCAAACTCATGCTGGTAGCTTCGAGAACACTGTCCAACCATCTCGTCCTCTGTCGTCCCCTTCTCCTTGTGCCCTCCATCTTTCCCAACATCAGGGTCTTTTCCAAGGAGTCTTCTCTTCTCATGAGGTGGCCAAAGTAATGGAGTCTCAGCTTCAGGATCTGTCCTTCCAGTGAGCACTCAGGGCTGAGTTCCTTCAAAATGGATAGGTTTGATCTTCTTGCAGTCCATGGGATTCTCCAGAGTCTCCTCCAGCACCATAATTCAAAAGCATCAATTCTTCGGTGATCAGCCTTCTTTATGGTCCAGCTCTCACTTCCATACATCACTACTGGGAAAACCATAGCTTTAACAATACAAGGTTGTTGGCAAGGTGATGTCTCTGCTTTTTAAGATGCTGTCTAGGTTTGTCATTGCTTTTCTCCCAAGAAGCAGGCATCTTTTAATTTCATGGCTGCTGTCACCATCTGCAGTGATCATGGAGCCCAAGAAAGTAAAATCTCTCACCGCCTCCATTTATTCAGAGTAGACCCACTGAAATCAATGGCCATGTTTAACAGAGTTTCATTCATTTCAGAGTCCATTGTCTTGATTAAATATTAGTTGAATGCAATCGTATGTGTGGTTGCAGTTGAAAAAGGCAATCCCAGGCAACTTCATCTCTCCTTTGATGGCATGATATTACCATAGTAGGACATTCTTTCTGAGAGTTCACGCCCTTGCAAGCTGCAGCCAATGACGTAGCATGGGGCAGAGAAGCAAGGACTGCAATGATGTCGCATATTTTGTTGGTTACCAGGGGACAGAGGAGGGGGGATGTGAAGCTGCTATTTTTGGACAAAGCCATGTGTCTCTCGTGATGCCTAGCTTCTACCCAAAGCCTTGCTTGTCCGTTGTATTTCTTTTTTGTTTTCGTTTGTTTTGCACTGCAGCCGCTGTAGAGTTGCAGGAAAAATAAGATATGAACGACTATAAATAAAACACAATCCTACGAATGTCAACTGCTTTACATACATTCAACACACCAGTGCTAGCTTAAATTAAAAACGAGCAAAAACTAACAACCAACAATTAACTATTTTTTTGTTTTTATTATCATTTTCAGGAATGTAAGAAACTGCCTTATAGTGAGTCAGATCCTTGGTTCATCTAGCTCAGCATTTTCTGCACATGAGCAGGGGAATGTTTGGCAAAACTGCAGTTTTAAACGCAGTGTAAGGTAGTCTGTATGGGAGTATATTGTATTTAATTATGGGGTATCAGAGTTTTTAGGGGGTTAACCAGGCTGGGATAGCAGGCTTGTTGCTTTTTGAATGTCTGATGTAGATTTTTTCAGTTTCGTTGTTCTGTATGGGACAATGACAATAAAGATTATCGTATCATATCGTATTGTATCACTTTGGTTTTGTTGGACTCCAATTCTCGTCAGCTCCAGTCATCAATGCCAGTGGTCAAGGATGATGGCAACTGGTCTCCAGAAACATCTGGAGAGCCACAGGTTTCTCTGCCCTGGTCTATGTTGACTAGTAGAGGCTTTCTAGGATTCCAGACCCAACGCCTTTTCCAAGCCTACCTGGAGAGATCTAGGATTGATTGAACCAGAAACCTTCTTCATGCAGAGCAGATAGCCCACCCTATGCTATGGTTCTTCTCCAGAACACAGGAAGCTGCCTTATACTGATTCAGATTGTTGGTCCATCTGGCTCAATGTTCCCCAAACTTGGGCCTCCAGCTGTTTTTGGACTACAACTCCCATCATCCCTAGCTACAAGGACCAAAGCCATCAGTATTAAATAATAGGAAGACCACATATTCAGCAAAAAGTGAGGAGTTGTTCTGCAGTGAGAGATGATCTCACTGGAAGGCTACCCTGGTGTCAGGATGCTGCCAGTGGCTCCCGGCTGCTTGCCCAGGAAAGTATAAAGACAATGAAAGGTTTCTTACCATCCTCTTTTCATTGTCTTTACAGAGAGAGGCTATAGAACCCAGCCTCTTGGATAATAGCATTGTCCCAAGTGAATCTCCACCACCCCGTCTCTCCCACTTCCTCATCCGTCACTTCTACAGGTGCTGCTACGTGCCCTCTGTCTTTGAGTTGTTTGCTCTCCTACTTTCAAGGCTCGCCGGGTTCTGGGAGATGGAGTGTCTGGAATGCTTTCTAAAGACACTGTGTCCATCAGCTGTCAGTCTGCTTCTGCCTCCTCCTCCTCCCTGGAAGGGTCAGGATGGGGAGGCGGTCTCCACCATTCCTCCTCTTCCCAGTCCCTGATACCTGGACAGCTCCTGTAAAACTCAAATTGGAAACTTCACGAGACCACAGCTCAGATGTTGCCTTAACATCTTCAGACTGGAAATTAAATAGGAGTTGCACCTCTGTCTCAATAGCTATCTCTGTGGATATTTCACCCCTCCCATTGCGAGAATCTCATGCTGTTTTCAGAAAGGAGGGGGCGGAATCTGCTCATTGCTTCTTCCGCTCCTGCCTGACTCTGTAGGAGTCTGAGTGTTATCCGTGTAAAGATAAGATGACTGCATAAGAAACTCATGCAGTCCAGAAGCCTCCGCTAGTCTTTAGTTTGTAGTTTATTTTTAGTTTGCAGTAGCTGTAATAGAATAAAGTTAAGCTCCAGAGCTGTCATTCGTGTAATTCATACTCTGCTGTGCTCTGCTGACTTTGGTGCTGAGTTTGGTACTCACAGCTCAAAGCTGTGAGTCCATTGCACTTAGACCTGCTCTCCCACCGTGGAAGTGCTTCCCAGCTCACCTGGCCCAGCCGGGGCTGAAGAGGTTGAGTCCAGTCATTGGCACCAGCTCAAAGGCGAAGCTGACAATCTCTACTTTTGATAAGAGGAACCTCTTTCGTTACAGATGCCCAGCCTAGGGCAGTGATGGGGAACTCGTGGCTCTCCAGATATCATAGGCCTCTGGTTCCCCTCAGCCCCAACCAGCAGGGACTGTGAGTAGGGATGATGGGAGTTGTAGTCAAGCAACATCTGGAGAACCAGAGGCTCCCTATCCCTGAGCTAAGTATTCTGAGCCAAATTCCTCTGAGTCAAAGGAAGGCAATTTAACAGTATTGGATCAAAAGGGTACTGGTTGGATCTTTGGAACTTTCTGCTAAAAGATCATTGGATCTTTCTGCAAAAAGTGTTTGCTGTTGTTTAGGTGCTTCTTAGGCTGGCCTTAGGTGCTATGCCCTCTCCCAGTCTGAATCCCGGAATTCACCCCTAGGGTCATAACAAAATTACACAGCGGGGTGTAGACCACAACTCCTATCATACCTAACTATTGGCCATTCTGGCTGGTGCTGATGGGAATGGGAGTTTAAAACCCATGGGAGCATCCAGTTGGAGGATGTTGGTATAATGCAAGTGACAATGACTCATGGAGATATTGGACAAGTGTTTCTCAAGATCAGCTATCTGAGAAGCTTTAATCTGGGCATGCCAGGGAGGAAATCTGGGCATTTTTCTGCAAATTATATGCTCGCAGTGGCCCTTCCCAGTTTGCATGGTAACATGCAGATGTGTTTAAATGCAAACAAAGCCGGCTTTAATCAATATGACAGTCGCTAATCAGCCTGAAGTTCTGCAGAGGATTGTTCCTTGGCTGGGACAACTCCGACAAAGCTTTCAGCGGGCGAAAACAGTAAACATTGAAAAGATAGCAATCACGCCATTACACAATTAGCCCTGGAGAAATCAGACCACTTTTTATGTTCTGCCAAGTTCATGACGTACAAATGTGCTCTTTGTATAGCTAATGGTTTCGTGATTATGATAAGCCAAAGAGCTTGTTAGATGGGTGATGCAGCGCAACTAACCAAAATGAAAACATTTCAATTGTTTTCCTGCAGATTTACAATGGGCCCTTGAATGAGTTAAAAGGGCCCATTAAAGTGTCAGCGTTTTATATTACCGCTGATTTAATCCCGGTTTGCAATCAGACTGCAAATCATCATGTCATTTTTTTTTCCTCCCAGGGAAGACATGAATGCAATCAGAGGCAATTATTTCACTTCTGCCCTCCAGATTCTGTTTATTATTATTGCTGTAGTCAACTTGCCCTTAACAGGTTGTCCTTGCAAAGTGCACATGATGCTTGTCCTATCACTAAGCATATGACCCAAAAGGTGTAAGAAGATTGATGCTTCGACTATATTAAAAATAAATACAGAGAGTTCAGATGCAAAGCGTGAGGGTAACGCCCAACAATGGCACAGACAAGGCAGCAGTACTGAAATTGGTGTCAAATGTCAGCTGGAGATAGTTATTTAAAATACTATATCATGTCGCATTCTCTGCTCAGAATGGAATAATCAGGAATGTTTTCAAGATGGTAGATGAAACGTATGATACCCGCCTTGCTTGCGGAAGGAGGAGAAATCTTGTTTGGGTTTTAATGAGGACCTACTTAATTTGCACCTACCGAACAATTTGTGGGTTGAAAGGCAGCTATCCTTCAAAACGCACACTTCTCTGAAATGCCTGGCTCTGAAAATCTAAGCTTTGAACAAGTTGTGAGGCACAGTTTTCTTCTCTCTATATCTCTGCCGAGAGAAGAACGTTTTGCCTCAGAACTTGTTCAAAGGTGATTCCTAAGTTTAGTTTTTTCAGAGCAAGGCGCTTTGGAGTTTTAAGAGCTTGCAAGCTTTTCAGACTTCTGAAGAAGGAGTATTTCACTCTAAGATGCCCAGAACTTAAAGTCTTACATCAGTAAGGACTGGAGTCAGTTCTTCTTTCTGTTTTCATTATTTGTGGTGCTTCTCTGCCCCCACAATGCCCACTTTTCTGCTTGCTAGGGCTTTGTAGGGCCTGGTGGACAGGGATTGGTCCTTGGGATCAGCTGACCAAATGGTCTGTATGCTAGTACTGCAGCCTGACACAGGAGCTAGTTTATCAGGCTTGTGGTTTGCACAGAGTAACGGTGGAAGTCCCAGTCTGAGACTTCTCTTAGCATCTTTCAGCCTAATTAAAAACCTCACAACATTTTGCCACATCTCTACCGCTTTCTGTGTGTTTGCTCAAAGATGGGGTGCTAGGTTCGGTCAATAACATCTCCAGATTGACTGAGATAAAACACTTCTCTAAAGCCCTGGAGAGGTGCTGTTTGCCTGCACACCCTTAAAGAAGATTCACAATGACCTTTGCAGGAAAGATTGCTATTGTACTACCAACCTTACTGTATGCTTGTGAAATGTGGATCACCTATAAACGCCATCTCCTTCAAAAGATTCGATCAACGGTGTCTCTGAAAATTTTTCCACATCACTTGGGAAGACAGGCGAACTAATGCCAGTGTTCTGGAAGAAGCAAAGATCACCAGTGTCGAAGCAATGATTCTTCAAAATCAACTTCGTTGGACTGGTCATGTTGTGCGGATGCCTGATTACCATCTTCCAAAGCAAAAGAGGCTTAAAGACTCTCTCCAGGCAAATCTTTTTTAAAAAATGTAGTATAAAACCAACAACTGGGAAACACTGGCCTGCGAGCGCTCCAACTGGAGAACAGTTGTTGCCCAAAGGTGTCAAGGGCTTTGAAGATGCTCAAACTCAGAACAAAAGGGAGAAAGGCATGCTTGGCAAACCCTCACCACGATCAACTCCCGTCTGGAAACCTACCCCCACCGTGGAAGGACATGTGGATCCAGAATTGGCCTCCACAATCACTTACGGACTCACTGTTAAGACTGTGTTCATGGAAGACAATCTTACTTGGCTACGATTGATAGAAGAAGAAGAAGAAGAAGAAGAAGAAGAAGAAGAAGAAGAAGAAGAAGACTCACCATAGATAAATAGGTACCGTATTTTTCGCCCCATAAGACGCACTTTTTCCTCTCCAAAAATGAAGAGGAAATCGGGGTGCGTCTTATGGGGCGAATGCCTGCAAGCCTCGTGCTCCTGGCAGGAGGTCCCACCGGGTGCGCGAGGCTTGGGGCGGCAGCCTGTCGCCCGAAGCACGGGGAGCCCTCAGGAGGGCTCCCCCTGCTTCGGGCGAGTGTCTGCAAGCCTCGCGCACCCGGCAGGAGGTCCCACCGGGTGCGCGAGGCTTGGGGCGGCAGCCTGTCGCCCGAAGCACGGGGAGCCCTCGGGAGGGCTCCCCCTGCTTCGGGCGAGTGTCTGCAAGCCTCGCGCACCCGGCAGGAGGTCCCACCGGGTGCGCGAGGCTTGGGGGGGCAGCGGACTGCTTGCGCGCACCTAGAAGCTTGGGGCTTCTAGGTGCGCGCAAGCAGTCCACTGCCGCCCCAAGCCTCGCGCACCCGGTGGGACCTCCTGCCGGGTGCGCGAGGCTTGGGGCAGCAGCGGACTGCTAGCTTCTAGGTGCGTGCAAGCAGTCCGCTGCCGCCCCAAGCCTCGCGCACCCGGTGGGACCTCCTGCCGGGTGCGCGAGGCTTGGGGCGGCAGCGGACTGCTAGCTTCTAGGTGCGCGCAAGCAGTCCGCTGCCGCCCCAAGCCTCGCACACCCGGTGGGACCTCCTGCCGGGTGTGCGAGGCTTGGGGCGGCCGCGGACTGCTTGCGCGCACCTAGAAGCTTGGGGCGCGCTGAGCTCAGCACGCCCCAAGCTCCTGTTATAGCGCAGCGATCCGCTAGCCCTGGGAGAGCCCCGCGGCTCTCCCAGGGCTAGCGGACTGCTTGCCGGCACACAGAAGCTTGGGGCGCGCTGACCTCAGCTTGCCCCAAGCTTCTGGATTAGCGCAGGGGTCCGCTAGCCCTGGGAGAGGCACCCGGCTCTCCCACACTAGCGGAGACCTTGCCGGCACGCAGAAGCTTGGGGCGCGCTGAGCTCTGCACGCCCCAAGCTCCTGGTGTAGCGCAGCGCACCTGGGGGGGGAAATAAATTTTTTTTCCTTTATTTCCCCCCCAAAAATCTAGGTGCGTCTTATGGGCTGGTGCGTCTTATGGGGCGAAAAATAGGGTAGCGCTCTGTCGGGAAGGTAAACAGAGTTTCTGTGTGCTACTCTGGTTTGCCAGAAGCGGCTTTGTCATGCTGGCCACATGACCTGGGAAGCTGTCTGCGGACAAACGCCATCTCCCTCGGCCTATAGAGCGAGATGAGCGCCTCAACCCCAGAGTCGTTCGCAACTGGACCTAATAGTCAGGAGTACCTTTACCTTTACACATCTTCTCAGTAGCTGCTTTTTTTAGCTCTCCGAAAAATATATGCAAAATGTATTTCTGTCAGCTCAGTGCTGTATTTAACTGATCAATTTACCTAACAATTGTATTCACCAAAAGCATGTTTCCAATGCAGACAATATTCACTACGCAGGAATGAACATAATGTAATGAAATTAAAAGAGAATGAATTCTCACATAGATCCATCCCACTGGGCTTGTCATTTCCTGAGCAATCACCTGGGGCATAAATAATCTTTTCAGATGCTTTTATTGGGGGGAGGGCTGTAGGCAGAAAAGTGTACATTCAAAGGAGTTAAGCTGCTCCTCTTTCCTGGGTGCCAAGGCTTTTAAGAACAAAATCATAAAATATATGGCTTAGCTTAGCACAGTGAGAATGCAGATATATATTTCCTATGACAAGGTCATTGGGATTTATTTTTTTTAATGAACCCATTTCCCGCCCCCGTGTATTATGCTGCTTATATCATTCTTGCCTAGCTTGATGTCAGGAACATTTAATAAAGTGAATTTAGGGAAGCAGAAGAGACCACGAAAAGTTATCCAACCTATATTAATTTAATGGTATGAATTATTCAGAGCTGAATTCCTCAAACTCTCCCTTTTGCTAAGCAGGCATATTCCTAGGGCTGGCAGGGCTAAATCTCTTGGGCTTTTTATTCCTCCGAGACCATTAGATACCTAACACCCCACTGAGATTTCGTATCACTGTCCTGTTCTTTTTATGGGAAGGGACACCATAAATGAGCACCAGGGATTAGCTTGTTGGGTGATAGCAGGAGTTGGAACAGAATTTGATACAGTTCACATTCAAATCAAAGCCTCCTGATTTGCACTTTCTCAAACAACGTGCAAAGCGAAACACAGACATCCTTCAAAATTCGCTCTTCTACACAGGGTTTCCAAAACGTGGGTCTCCAGCTGTTTTGGGACTACAACTCCCATCATCCCTTGCTAGCAGGACCAGTGATCAGGGATGATGGGAAGTAGAGTCCCATAACTTCTGGAGACCTAAGTTTGGGAAACCCTGTAGAAAGTTACACTGAATCTTGCCCAAACTGGTCGTGGATTATGGGTTCTAAAGTATTAGCTGATCAGGCAGGAATTGATATGCTCATCAAGAAATCCTAAAAGAGTCCTCTCTCCACCAGGCCAAAGGCAGGGCCTGATGTCCTACAAAAGGACTACTGCTGTCCAGCAGAGAGTCCTGTTGACATTCTTTTAAACTGCTTTTTAATTGCATTTTTAAATTTTTTGAAATTGTATTAATGTATTTTGGGGGGATTATTCGACTGTTTCTGTTTATATCTTGAATGTATATTTTGCAGCCCTGAGACCTGCAGGTATAGGGTGCGAAAATAAATGAAATAAATGAAATAATAAAATAAAATAATAAAGCAAAGAAAGGCAACCCTTTTCTTCCTTCTCTTCCTCACAAGCCACACGCACCCTCTCCAGTGAGCCTGCTCATTGTGTACCAATCAAATAAGCCCGATCATAAGTAAATGCAAATTTTAATTAGTGTTTCCTTAGAAAGTGTTGAGGACTCCGCCATTCCCCTGAACACGCCCTCCCTCCCACACTGCCTCTTTTTCGGCATGGGAAGAGAAACGACTGCCGGTAATTTATAATTGAATTATATGAAAGCAAATAACCCAAATATAAACACTGCCTTCTCTTATCAGGGTTTAAGCTGCCATTTTTAATGGATGCTGCCGGGTTTTCTAATTTGTGTTTACTTGATCTACAGAGTTGGTCCCCCGCAGTGCAGATTATTGTGGGCAAAGCATCCTGCCTCGATTAGAAGGTGATTAATAAACATGGTTGTATGGAAGGCTTTTATGTCAAGAATTATAGTTGTAGCTTTTTCTTTAAAAGTCCATGTTTATCCCCACTTTAAACCATTGGTGGGGAACCTGTGCCCCTCCAGATCTTGTTGGCTTTCAGCTCTAGCCATGATGGCCAACGGCTAGGGATGCCAGGAGTTTTGGTCCAGCAACATCTAGAGCAGAGGTCGGCAACCTAAGGCCCATGGGCCAGAAGCAGCCCATGAGGGTCGCTTAACTGGCCCATGAGCCAACCCTGAACTGATCCGCCCACTAGGCGAGTCCCTGTGCACTGCGTTAAACCGGCACAGCACAGCATGGCGACTCTCTTCCTTGGCTCCCGAAATCATTTCTGCACATGCCCAGACGCTGAAAATTGCTTCTGTGCATGCCTAGACACTGGAAACCATGTCTGTGCATGCCCAGACACAGGAAATCGCACACCGCTTGACCTGCACCCACCCGACGTGTGCCATGTCCCCTGCGGGTGGCCGTCACAACCCCTGGGATGCACCACGACCCCTGGGACGCGTGCCAGCCACACCCCCAGATGTATACCGCTCACGGGGCCAGAGAAGGTAGCTCCGCCACTGCCTGCCACTGTGCCTCTCCTCTTCCATTTGCACAATGGGGCATTCCTCCCCGCCATCATGTGCCCCCATGCCCTCCAAAATTGGTTTGTGGGGGGTGGGCAGAACAGCACACAGCTCATTGTGTTTGGCAAGCCAACAGATTTGTCCTGGTAGAATGTTCACCTTAGTGCAGCACTAAATTCCTCCCGTAATTTCTATTTATTTATTTACCGCCCTCTCATAAGATATCAGAGTAGTGTACAGCAATGTATGAACACAATGCATCAGGTCTGCTTCATTTTGCCCTCCAATACAAAGGTGCTCCCTCCCCAGAGCATTTCTGCACATCTTATCTCAAGCATCTCAAACACAGAAGTTCTAACAGATACCTTTGTAGCCAATGCTTGATCTTGTAATGCTTGTACCGTAGTATTTTGGATGTATGCCAGATGTAAATTGGCAGCCCACCAACCTGTTTTCCAGCTTAGCCCCTGTCCAATTGATCTAGCAAGATCTGGAGATAAATTGTACTTCAGCATTAAATTATACTTAAGCATTAATCTCACAACACATAACTCAGTTATGTCTCGATTGTACTAAAACAAAAATATAAATATGATGCTATATCTGCTCTCAGGATAATTAGACAGTTTCCACCAGAAAGGGGATAACAGCAAGAATACAATCTTACCTTGCCTTCGTCAGCTCTCAACATTGAAGCAGAAGGAAAGGCTGAGAAAAGCTTTGAGAAACTCAGTAAAGGGTTCATCTCATTGTTTTAGCTTTTATTGTGAACATATTTTTATTGTATATTAATAAAACTCATAGTTAAACTATGCTCCCACAGGAGGCAGTGATGGCCGCCAACCTAGATGGCTTTAAAAGAGGATTAGACAAATTCATGGAGGAGAAAGCTATTGATGGTTACCAGCCAGGATAGCTTGCTGAGCTTCCCCAGTTGGAGACAGTAATGTTCCTGAAGGCCAGTTGCTGGAAGGCACAGGAGGGGGGGGGTGCTAGTGCCCTTGGGTCCTGCTTGCAGATTTCCCACAGTGTGGTGGGAGCCAGTGTGGTGTAGTGGTTGGGAGCAGTAGACTCGTAATCTGGTGAACCGGGTTCACTTCCCTGCTCCTCCACATGCAGCTGCTGGGTGACCTTGGGCTAGTCACATTTCTTTGAGGTCTCTCAGCCTAACTCACCTCACAGAGTGTTTGTTGTGGTGGAGGAAGGGAAAGGAGATTGTTAGCCGCTTTCAGACTCCTTCGGGTGGTGATAAAGCGGGATATCAAATCCAAACTCCTCCTCCTCCTCCTCCTCCTCCTCCTCCTCCTCCTCCTCCTCCTCCTCTTCTTCTTAGAATCAAAGAAGGTCTCCGCCAAGGTCTCTGCTGCCAGTTTTCGGATCTGAGATTCATAGAATCATAGAATCATAGAGTTGGAAGAGACCACAAGGGCCATCGAGTCCAACCCCCTGCCAAGCAGGAGACACCATCAGAGCACTCCTGACATATGGTTGTCAAGCCTCTGCTTAAAGACCTCCAAAGTAGGAGACTCCACCACACTCCTTGGCAGCAAATTCCACTGTCGAACAGCTCTTACTGTCAGGAGGTTCTTCCTAATGTTTAGGTGGAATCTTCTTTCTTGTAGTTTGGATCCATTGCTCCGTGTCCACTTCTCTGGAGCAGCAGAAAACAACCTTTCTCCCTCCTCTATATGACATCCTTTTATATATTTGAACATGGCTATCATATCACCCCTTAACCTCCTCTTCTCCAGGCTAAACATGCCCAGCTCCCTTAGCCGTTCCTCATAAGGCATCGTTTCCAGGCCTTTGACCATTTTGGTTGCCCTCCTCTGGACATGTTCCAGTTTGTCAGTGTCCTTCTTGAACTGTGGTGCCCAGAACTGGACACAGTACTCCAGGTGAGGTCTGACCAGAGCAGAATACAGTGGCACTATTACTTCCCTTGATCTAGATGCTATACTCCTATTGATGCAGCCCAGAATTGCATTGGCTTTTTTAGCTGCCGCGTCACACTGTTGGCTCATGTCAAGTTTGTGGTCTTCTTCTTCTTCTTCTTCCCACAGGCATCTGGTTGGCCGCTGTGAAAACATGATGCTGGACTAGATGGGCCATTGGCCTGAGCAGGTCTCTTCTTTTATTAAAACAGTATGGGTAACAAAGGTCAGTAAAATAACCAAGGATGGATCAAAATGATTATCTTTGCTAATACAAACCATTAATTCCATTTCTCTATCAAAGTCCCAGCATTTTACAATTAAAGCAAGCTAGCCAGCCTTTAGACCACATAACACCGGTCTTGAAAGACCTACATTGGCTCCCAGTACGTTTCCGGGCACAATTCAAAGTGTTGGTGCTGACCTTTAAAGCCCTAAACAGCCTCGGTCCAGTAGGCCTGAAGGAGCATCTCCACCCCTATCGTCCAGCCCGGACACTGAGGTCCAGCTCCAAGGGCCTTCTGGTGGTTCCCTCACTGTTCGAAGTGAAGTTACAGGGAACCGGGCTGAGGGCCTTTTGGGTTGTGGTGCCTACCCTATGGAACGTCTTCCCATCAGATGTCAAGGAGATAAGTAACTGTTCAATCTTTAGAAGCATAGGAGCCAACTCTAGGGGGTTGTGGGAGCTTGGGCACCCACAATAATATAAATAATATAAATGTGGGGGCTGGGCACCCACAAAG
Organism: Podarcis liolepis; assembly: GCF_965112155.1. Classification (NCBI taxonomy): domain Eukaryota; kingdom Metazoa; phylum Chordata; class Lepidosauria; order Squamata; family Lacertidae; genus Podarcis; species Podarcis liolepis. The sequence continues at coordinate 113,859,233 of NC_139557.1, forward strand.
TCAATGAAAGTCCAGGAGGGAAGCAGTTCTGTCCTCCACAGCCAGTGAGCAAGGCATCCTTTTCTGGGGAGTGGGTCTTGGATGTGGAGGCAGTGTCTCCCTGCCTCCAAGTCCAAGTCCCTCCCCATGGAAAAGGGTGCCTCACTGGCTGTGTGACGTCTCATTCACTACATGCAGGTGTGAGCGTGTGGCGTTGCACATCCATGTACAGCGGCAGGCAGCCACAATCCTAAGGGTGAGGTGGTGCCTCTGTTTAGAAGACACCTGAAGGCAGCCTGAAGGTAGTTTTTAATGCTTTGTGGTGTTTTTGTGCACGCTGGAAGCTGCCCAGAGTGGCTGGGGCAGTTATAACAAATACCTTTGTAGGCAATGCTTGATCTTGTAATGCTTGTAAAGGTAAAGGATAAAGGGAACCCTGACCATTAGGTCCAGTCGTGGATGACTCTGGAGTTGCAGCGCTCATCTCGCTTTATTGGCTGAGGGAGCCAGCATGCAGCTTCCGGGTCATGTGGCCAGCATGAAAAAGCCGCTTCTGGAGAACCAGAGCAGTACGCAGAAATGCCGTTTACCTTCCCGCCAAAGCGGTACCTATTTATCTTCTTGAACTTTGATGTGCTTTCAAACTGCTAGGTTGGCATGAGCAGGAATCGAGCAACGGGAGCTCACCCTGTCGCGGGGATTCGAACCACCAACCTCCTGATCGACAAGCCCTAGGCTCTGTGGTTTAACCCACAGTGCCACCCGTGTCCCTTGTAATGTACAAATAATAAAATCATCATCATCATCCTAAGTCTCACCCTGTAGAATCAATCACATGATGTGGTGCACACACAGAAATGTTGATCAACTTGGGGAAGGCTGTTCCCTCAAATGTTTTATTGGGTGGGGGACGGCAAAGGGACCTCAGCCCCCTAGGAGTTGGCTCCTATGATTTAGAGCACTCACACACATGTCTGTAAGGCTTTGTCTAGTCACATATATTTAAACCCTTCTCATTCTCCCCCAGACTTTAGGATTAGTATCTTAGTTAGGAACTCACGTCATTCAACAAGGTTCAGCTGGTCACTTCTCACATCTGGCACCAGGATAACATGGACGTGTGTCAAACTCCAGACATTCTCACTAGTTCATCAGAATGGCTTTCCTCTGGCCGTCCTTGAAGACCGGATCTCTGATCATTGACTAAATACGAGTATTCATCTGGGATCTGGTGCAAAATTGTTGACACGGGCTAACCACAGCTTTGCTAACTCTACCTGGAGACACTGAGAATTGAAGTCACGACCTTTTGCATGCGAAACATGTGGTCTACCGTTGAGCTAGGTCCTTTCTCCTAATAAATGAAAGGAGGAGGAGGCAGAGGGTGAGCCATTTAATTCTGCCACAATGTTACTCAGATTCTACAACTGAGCTTGGAAGCCTCCACATAGCCACCAATCTGTTGTTGTTGTTGTTGTTTAGTTGTTTAGTCATGTCCGACTCTTCGTGACTCCATGGACCACAGCACGCCAGGCACTTCTGTCTTCCACTGCCTCCCGCAGTTTGGTCAAACTCATGCTGGTAGCTTTGAGAACACTATCCAACCATCTCATCCTCTGCTGTCCCCTTCTCCTTGTGCCCTCCATCTTTCCCAACATCAGGGTCTTTTCCAGGGAGTCTTCTCTTCTCATGAGGTGGCCAAAGTATTGGAGCCTTAGCTTCACGATCTGTTCTTCCAGTGAGCACTCAGGGCTGATTTCCTTCAGAATGGATCTGTTTGATCTTCTTGCAGTCCATGGGACTCTCAAGAGTCTCCTCCAATCTAGATGGCTTTAAATACATGGGGGAGAGAGAGCTATTGACGGCTGTTAGCTTTGATGGCTATATTCTTCCGCCACAATTTGAAGCAGTCGTGCTTCTGAATACCAGTTGCTGGAAACCACAAGAGGGGAGAATGTTTGTGTGTTCAGGTCCCGCTTTGGGGTTTTCTGCATCCATTTTGGTGGCCCCTGTGAGAACAGGATGTTAGACCAGGTCGGCCGTTGGCCTGATCCACCAGGCTCTTCTTATGTTCTCCTTTCACATACTTTTGTGTGCTGTGAACATATGGTGGAATTGACTTTCTTTGCTGCTAAGTAGATTTACAGGTTTTACACTGACTCTTTGATTACAAACAATTATGTTAATTACACGTAGGCAAACAATGCTTTGCTATTTACTAGCATCGTAAAGTGTTTTATGACAGCCACGAAATCATTAAATGCTATTATAAAATATGAGAAGTGTTACACTGAAATGGGCAAAAGACGAACAATCTATGGCTCCATAGGTTTTTTTCCTCCAAAAAGGCAATGGAATGCAATACAGTGGTACCTCGGGTTAAGCACTTAATTCGTTCCTGAGGTCCGTTCTTAACCTGAAACTCTTCTTAACCTGAAGCACCACTTTAGCTCATGGGGCCTCTTGCTGCTGCCGCACTGTCAGAGCACAATTTCTGTTCTCATCCTGAAGCAAAGTTCTTATCCTGAAGCATTATATCTGGGTTAGCGGAGTCTGTAACCTGAAGCGTCTGTAACCTGAAGCGTATGTAACCCGAGGTACAACTGTAGATACAAGGGGGAGGGGAAACAATGGATAACCATGGAAGAAGCAGCTATCTACTGTCAAAGCTGGCAGTATGAATCAGCCACGTGTCTTCTACAGTCATTGGGTGCCCATGCACCAGCTCCTAACCTTGCCCAGTACCATAGCCTCCAATATGTTCATGTCGCGAATTCTTCACGGCACTTTAGCAGAAATGCTCAGAGTTCCAGGTTCTTCAGTATATTTATTGTGAGCTATATATACAAATGTGGAATGTGGGTGGCACTGTGGATTAAACCACAGAGCCTAGGACTTGCCAATCAGAAGGTTGGCGGTTCAAATCCCCGCGATGGGGTGAGCTCCCGTTGCTCAGTCCCTGCTCCTGCCAACCTAGCAGTTTGAAAGCTTGTCAAAGGGCAAGTAGATAAATAGGTTCTGGCGGGAAGGTAAACGGCCTTACCGTGCGCTGCTCTGGTTCGCCAGAAGCAGCTTAGTCATGCTGGCCACATGACCCGGAAGCTGTATGCCAGCTCCCTCAGCCAGTAAAGTGAGATGAGCGCTGCAACTCCAGAGTCAGTCATGACTGGACCTAATGATCAGGGGTCCCTTTACCTTTACCTTTTACAGGCTCTATAAAGCTAAACTGCCGGGAGAGGAGAGTCCAGAAAGACTAGCAGAGGCATTTCCATGTTGTTGTTGTTTAGTCGTTTAGTCATGTCCAACTCTTCGTGACCCCATGGACCAGAGCATGCCAGGCACTCCTGTCTTCCACTGCCTCCTGCAGTTTAGTCAAACTCATGCTGGTAGCTTTGAGAGCACTGTCCAACCATCTCGTCATCTGTCGTCCCCTTCTCCTTGTGCCCTCAATCTTTCCCAACATCAGGGTCTTTTCCAGGAAGTCTTCTCTTCTCATGAGGTGGCCAAAGTATTGGAGCCTCAGCTTCACGATCTGTCCTTCCAGTGAGCACTCAGGGCTGATTTCCATACAAAATGACAATTTTCTCCGCCAGGCTCTGTGGCAAGTTAAGCCTGATTAATTGCAGTTAAGCTCAGACTAAAGCTAACGTTGAAAGGTGCAAAACCTGGTTTGTTGATTTTAAGGGAGAAGGGCAAAAGTGTTAAGCAGCAGAAAAGTGCTTAGCTGTAGTCCCTGGAAAGTCAAAGGATAGAAAAAAGATTTAGAAGTAAAAGTGTCAATATAGCCAAGCTCAAAGCAGGTCAGACTTCTGTGCTCTTTGAAGAGCCCACGTGACTCTTAATCCCTTTTAATCACCTCCAGTGGCAGCCTCAGTTTATGCCTGACAAGGTGTGAGCTCCATGGCAGCAGAGGCATCTGTCTGAAATAAATAGTCTTGGGATCAAGCTACTCACACAACACAACTAGCCTCCCCACAAAAAAACCCCACCTCTACAATCTCTACAACAGGAATTGCAGAAACAAGCCCGCAGCTGTTTGTAGGCGACTCAAATTTCCTCTTTTTTTACTTGCACACAAGTAACAAATCTTGATGCCTTCCTGATTGTGATCTGGGCTAGGGATGGAGGACAAATTTGGATTATATTTTAAAGGGAACTTTCTTATCTCACACCTCGTAGGCTAAAACCTGCAGGAAAAACAAAGTTACTCTTCGGATTTCTCACTTCTCTGCATTCTGCTATACGGTTCTCAGCTCACAAAAAGGTGTGGGACAAAATGTGTTTAGAATTGTGTATGTTGAGATCAAGAGTTGTATCCTAGGCCTACTCAGAGTAGGGCTGTTGAAATGTAGGTATTTAATTTCCAAAACTATTTCTGTACCACCGTATTATATGACATCGGGGCGGTGTACCATGTTAAAACATAAAACACCATTTTAAAACTAAAAATGCAGATCATTAAGGTGACTGGCTAATTAAAGATAAAAATCAAACAGTTACATAGGCCTGATGGCATTGAAAAGTCTTTCAGAGATGCCTGAAAGTCAATGGTGAGATTGCCTGCCAAATCTCAGCTGGAAGAGTGTTCCAGAGCACAGTAATGCTAAATGCTCAGCTGCTAGATGAGATCAGTCAGGCCTCCTTAACATGGGAGACAACTTGTGCTGCTCTTCCCGGTGAACTCAGAGATGGAGCTCATATATAAGGGCTCAGGTGGTCCTTAAGTTATCCTGGCCCAAATGTTTGTTCGCAGGGTGCAATAAGGGATGTTTTTAGCTTGGTCCAGTGTTCCTCGATGTTATCAAGGAATTCCGAAAGCAGATGATCCTTAAGAGTCGTTTGGAAGCAAGCCCACTTAATGGGATCTTGAAGAGCTTGAGTGTTCATTTTGCACCTTGGTTTCCTTCCTTGAAGCCTGCGTTGAGGTATAATCTTGATAGCCAACACGGAGCGTATTAGTCGGTGATCTGTCCAGCAGTCGTCCTCACTTGTCATAGCTCTGGTAAGGAGAACATCACAGCGATCTTTAGCATGGAAACCAATGTCCCCACTGTGGAAGGATGTGTGGATCCAGAATTGGCCTCCACAATCACTTACGGACTCATTGTTCAAACCGTGTTTATGGAAGACAATCTTACTCAGCTATGAGTGATCTCCAAAGAAGAAAGAAGATTCTGGCCCAAATGTCCAGAGGAGGGCAACCAAAATGGTCAAAGGCCTGGAAACAATGCCTTATGAGGAACGGCTAAGGGAGCTGGGCATGTTTAGCCTGGAGAAGAGGAGGTTAAGGGGTGATATGATAGCCATGTTCAAATATATAAAAGGATGTCACATAGAGGAGGGAGAAAGGTTGTTTTCTGCTGCTCCAGAGAAGCGGACACGGAGCAATGGATCCAAACTACAAGAAGGAAGATTCCACCTAAACATTAGGAAGAACTTCCTGACAGTAAGAGCTGTTTGACAGTGGAATTTGCTGCCAAGGAGTGTGGTGGAGTCTCCTACTTTGGAGGTCTTTAAGCAGAGGCTTGACAACCATATGTCAGGAGTGCTCTGATGGTGTTTCCTGCTTGGCAGGGGGTTGGACTCGATGGCCCTTGTGGTCTCTTCCAACTCTATGATTCTATGATTCTATGATTCTATGTATTCAGGGCTTTGCATATCAAGACAAGAACTTGGAACCTGGCCCGGTAGGATACGTCAGGCAAGATATTTATAAATATGACCGTACAAAAAAAGTTAAACTTTTTAGAGGAGAATACTCTTTTGAACTATATACCTATTGTATGGAAGCTGACAACCAGACAACGAAGAAAGGATTCTATGGGCCCTAACTGGGGTTCAGAGACTGATATTGATGAACTGGAAGAATGAAGATAAAATCCCCTTTAATCAATGGAGCGACGACAGCACTTGCAATTTAGGAACTGATTGCTTCTAGACATAGACTTTGTTTGGACAAATATAGTAATATTTGGAATGGGTTTTTAAAGAATGTGGTTGGTTACGAATAACCACATTTGTATCGGGATTAGAACATCTTTTGTTTCTATAGAAGAAAGTACGGAAATGTTACTGATTTTGCTCGTTGTATTTCTGTAGCACCTTTCTCACATATTTTTCTCCTTTTCCTTGTATTGTTTACTTCTTTATAAATAAAATTGTTTTAATGAATTATCAATTTATAAAAGGAATCTCAGAAGCCAGGAGAACTTCCGCATGATGTTTTCCAGTGGGGTGGCATCCAGCATTTCTGCTAAAATCTATTTGCCCCTCCCCATGTGACCGACAAAACCCGCAAAAGAAAATAATAAAAACCCAGATGTTTTAGCAGAGGTGTCAGCTGTCTGTACCCATCAGTAGTCTAGAATCTGCATTCTGCATCAGCTGGAGCTTTCAGACCAGGCCTAAGGGCAGCCCCACATAGAACAAATTGTAGTAATCCAGTGATTGTAATGGGCATGATTAACGTAGACCCATCAATTTTAACAGATCCAGTCTGAGTAGAACTTAGTTGGATATGTTCCAAACCATGTATCTGAATAACATTTTAATGATGTAAACAAGAAAAAAAAAATCAGGGCAATACAAAAACAGGACCAAGAGATTTACAAATAAATTCCTGAAAATTTGATGAGGACCAGAAATAGATTAATTAATTCAGGACTGGCTCCAGTTCTTAGAGGGCCTTTGGCAAAGTGGCCTCTGGCAGGCTGCCTCCTACATCAGTGAGATTACATGGTAAGGATGGTGAGCAGCCAGTGGCCATTGGAATTTCCCACAATGCCCTGGGGTGACCCTATGTCAGGCGCATTGTGGAAACTCAAAATGGAACCTCATGGGCTCAGAAACCAAGGCGGGTGAAAGGGTAGGTTGGCAGCTCCCCAACAAGGGCACCATTTGCTAACGCTGGCCTGGCAAACAATCACATCAGTGGGAAAAATCTCTTTATATGCAGTGTTTTATCAATGTGTTTCTGTGTATTGGTGAGGAAGATGGGGAGAAAAACAAACGAACTGAACAAAATGAAGACTGTTCAGGCAGAGTCTGGCTTCTTCTTTTTTTTAATAAAGGGAATGAATTGAACAATGGATAATTCCTAATTAAGAAATGCCTGAGGATTTTGTTCAGTCCGCATTGTTAAGCGACCTGACCTGATTTGCACTCTCTCGGTTAAAACGCAGACTGGGACAGATTTATTTATTATTATCATGAAAGAAATAACCGCAGAGTCTTTATTCTCTCTGTTTAGTTTTTTCTAAAGCTGCTGTATTAGGCCAGTGTATACGCTGTTTTATGCAAAGCCGTACGGATTGCTTGATATTTTCATAATGTGTTTTCTCATGGCCACTTATGGGCTATCTGTAATCCTTCTTATTAGGGTTTTAAAAAATACTTATTGCTGTTCATTTGTGCAGTGCTTTGGGCACAGCAAGAGCAGGTGTGTGTGTGTGTGTGTGTGTGTGTGTGTGTGTGTGTAGGCCAGTATACCTGAAGGAGCGTCTCCACCCCCATCGTTCTGCCCGGACGCTGAGGTCCAGCGCCGAGGGCCTTCTGGCGGTTCCCTCATTGCGAGAAGCCAAGTCACAGGGAACCAGGCAGAGGGCCTTCTTGGTGGTGGCACCCGCCCTGTGGAACACCCTCCCATCAGATGTCAAAGAGATAAACAACTACCTGACATTCAGAAGGCATCTTAAGGCAGCCCTGTTCAGGGAAGTTTTTAATGTATGACATCTTAGTGTATTTTTGGTCTTTGTGGAACACGCCCAGAGTGGCTGGGGAAACCCAGCCAGATGGGCGGGGTACAAATAATAAATTATTATTATTATTATTATTATTATTATTATTATTATTATTGGCATACAACTGATCTTCGGGCAGCAGATTCATAGAATCATAGAATCATAGAGTTGGAAGAGACCACAAGGGCCATCGAGTCCAACCCCCTGCCAAGCAGGAAACACCATCAGAGCACTCCTGACATATGATTGTCAAGCCTCTGCTTAAAGACCTCCAAAGGAGGAGACTCCACCACACTCCTTGGCAGCAAATTCCACTGTCAAACAGCTCTTACTGTCAGGAAGTTCTTCCTAATGTTTAGGTGGAATCTTCTTTCTTGTAGTTTGGATCCATTGCTCCATGTCCGCTTCTCTGGAGCAGCAGAAAACAACCTTTCTCCCTCCTCTATGTGACATCCTTTTATATATTTGAACATGGCTATCATATCACCCCTTAACCTCCTCTTCTCCAGGCTAAACATGCCCAGCTCCCTTAGCCGTTCCTCATAAGGCATCGTTTCATTGCACTTTACACCCCTGACCCTCAAGGAGACCCTTGTCCTTTACTCTCAAGATGAAGGGCTGTAGCTCAGTGGAAGAATATATTCTTTTCATGCAGAAAGTGCCAAGATCAATCCCTGGCAACTCCAAGTAGGGCTGGGAGAGAGGCTCTTCAATAATAATAATAATGTTTGTGAGAGAGATAAAACTATGCGACTCAGCCCTGATTATAAGTTTATTTCTAAGCTGCTGAGCATGCTCCGCACAGCGCAAGATATTGTATGGATATTTTGGGTGTACCGTTGATGCTTTTGTTTTGTTTTTCCAGGACAGTTCTACAGGTAAACTTTGGAATTAAACTTATGGGCCTGGACAATGTTTTCATTTCAAAAAAAGCAATCAGTTTTCATGCATTCTGTAGCTTCAAACCGCACAATATTAATGTTAAGTTGTGGGTGAACATATTAGACGACACAGCGATTCTTCAAACAGCTCTTGTTTATTCGCAGGCCAGAACAGAACTGAACTGAAGGGTTCAGCCAGCCTGCTTATATAGAGCTCCACTAGAACGCAACAGTAACCATTTTCTGTAACTATCCAATCGCTGAACGTCACTTTTGATGCCTTATTTGCATATGTGGACCTGAACTATCTACAGTATCCCCCTGCTGGCCCAGGGTGAGAACTTCAGTACATAACAATTAATATCTGCAATAACGCTTTCATCGTGCTGCGGCCCAGACTTGGACCTTTTATTGGCAGCAAGCTGTTTTGAGGCACCATCTTGTCCTTTGCCTCAAGCACCAAAATGCCTTGGGGTCAACTCTGAAGAAGCACAGCCTTTTAGGGGTGCGCAGGCCTGAAGCAAAGGCCACAGAGCGGGGAGGGGAAAGGACAGGAAACAGAGTTTTACCTGAAGTTTTTAAAGCTGAAACTCAGCTTCACTTCACACCCCTCCCCACACCTTGCTCTTGGCCTTCCTAGCTAGGTCTCTCACCCACACGTGAACCAGAGAACAGGCCTTATCTCAGCCACTTCACCTTCACCATGTTCCTAAGCAGCCCTTCAGAAGGAACTTAAAATCGGCAGGACTGATTTTTCGAATCCCTTTGAATAAGCAGTAGCGCAAGCCAAAGACTGGTGGCTTTCACTTTACATGTAAATAAGGCTTAAGATGTGGCATTCTGTGCATAATCTTAGGCGACAGGAACAATAAGCCTTGGCTTGAATGTTAAATGATCGTCGTCGTTCTGCAGGCGGCGATGAATACTCTCCGTTGCCAACTGTCAGAATTATTCCGAGGGGTTGAGAAAACCTCGGCTGCAATCCCTTTAAATTATGAATACATTCCGTGCAAAGATGTCCTTCATGCCCCCTTTTGCCTTTATGGTTTTATAACCTTTGGCAGAGCTCACAATAAATAGATAAAAGCAATCTCTTATGGTACTTGGCCCTCTGAATTATGTATATCCGCAGAGAGGATATATTTCAGGTCTTTGTAAATAGCGCACAAGAAACCTCCCAGAATGGATGCATTCCGTGGTCTGATCCTTCTTCAGGTCTCTTTTCGCCGTTTAGTTCTTCAGCAGAAAAAAAGAAACAAGAAACCGACCGCTTTCTTGAATCACCTGGGCTTTATCGTACCTGCTGTCAGGACTTAATCCTAGAGCCTGTTTTCAAAGCAAGGATAAAGTGAAGTTAAGTGTCCTTGAACATCTGCAGATTGATTTCTTTTACTCTGCCTAATCAGTAGCAACACTTGACTCAGTTCAGAATTGGAAGCAGAAAACAATTGTTTTTCTCCAACAAAGTTGGAAAACAGCCTAATTCTGATACTCAGACTTTGTTGCATCCTGTTGTTGACAAGGTGATGGAGGGTGAATGCCCAGGCAGTGCTCCACGAGAATCAACCTCATCCTCTTCTCTTTTAATTTGTATACCGTCTTTCTATCTTACAATACCCAAGGCGGTTTACAAGCTGAAGGAACAAAGAATGTACACCTTATAACAATCTAATGCAATACAAAAATGAGATAATGAAAGATAACTTTAAAATAAGCAGCCTGCATCAAAAAAGTAACATTCAGCCATCATTAGAATAGTATAGAATAATAATATCAGCATATAAAAATTAAACAGAATTTCACTCTTAACAATTACAAGAAATAATTTCTAAACGACAATCAATAAAACAATGGCAAGCCACAGTGCATAAAATAATACAATACAAATTGAGAAGCAGAGACTTGAGGGTGGGGCAAGGCAGGTGGAAGAAGGCTTTGCCTGATGAAGTCTCTCCCGCTCACCCCACTAACTCCTTTGGCTACTTATCGGACAGTGGCAAATGCAGTCAAGAGGAGGTATCGCTGGAGAGTTCCCTCCCAGGCACCTTGGCTGCTATAACAGGAGTACCTGGAGTACTGTGTCCAGTTCTGGGCACCACAATTCAAGAAGGACACTGACAAGCTGGAACGTGTCCAGAGGAGGGCAACCAGAATGGTCAAAGGCCTGGAAACGATGCCTTATGAGGAACGGCTAAGGGAGCTGGGCATGTTTAGCCTGGAGAAGAGGAGGTTAAGGGGTGATATGATAGCCATGTTCAAATATATAAAAGGATGTTGTTAAGTTGTGGGTTGACATAGCAGCGGGCACAGCGATTTCTTCAAGTAGCTCTTTTATTCTGGTAAGCTGGAAATAAACTGACAGCGAACAGCTCAGCCGGCCTGTATTTATAGTCAGCCGGCTGTCAACATTGTAACCACAACAGCTCAGAGTTCCCGCCTAAAATAACGGACGCGGACCTGAGTGAAAACTATCTACAGACCTGAGTGAAAACTATATACAGTATCCCCCTGTTGGCCCAGGGTGAAACTACACTACATAACACCCCTCCCCACCGAGATAAGGCGTTAGTTACAATCGTAATGGTTTCCTTATATACAGCACTACGCGTAATGGTTCAATTAGGCACAAAAGCATATCGGTTACATTTCCCCTACTTAGACCAACAGTGATACCTGTCCAACAACATAGTCCTTTAAATAAGTTGGGCGCTTGGAAACTCTGCCAGACCGCCGGGGACTGGTAGCCAAGTCCGGAGGGCCACACAGTTCTCGCTGAGGCTGTGGTGCGACCCTAGGTGGCATTGGAACCAACTCCCCTGGATCCGCTGCTGTGAGTGGAGCCTCCGCAAGTGGAGTGGTCTGAGTCTGTTCTGAAACGGCTTGGTTCGGCTCCACGCTGGCAGTTTGCGAGGGAGGTGTAGGTGGGGCCTCGCCATCTGTACGTGTCTCTTCTGGAGCCGCAAGCGCAGTTGGGGGCACCTCGGTAGTGTCCAAGTCCCCAACCCTGCGCCTAAGCTGGTCTATGTGCCGTCGCCACAAGCGTCCGTCTTCGAGTGCCACCTGGTATGAGCGAGGTCCAGTGACTCCCACTACTGTGGCTGGCACCCAAGGGATGTCCCCCACATAGTTCCGGGCAAAGACCTGGTTTCCTGGGACAAATGACCGTGGTGCGTTGGCACAGCCTGGGGGTTCAGCCACGGCAAAGTCTGGGTGTAGCCGGTCGAGCGGTGACCTGAGGCGGCGGCCCATAAGCAGTTCAGCAGGGCTCCTCCCTGTGGCCGCATGAGGGGTGATGTGTTGCACGAACAAGTATTCGGCGACCCGCTCATGCCAGTCTCCCCGGTCCAGGCGCGCCAGTGCCTCTTTTGTCGAGCGCACCATTCTTTCTGCTTGCCCGTTGCTGGATGGATGAAAAGGTGCCGTTAGGGCATGGCGGATGCCCAGTCCCAAAAGATACCGCTCAAACGTGCCTGACGTGAACTGCAGTCCGTTGTCAGAGACCAGGACATCAGGACACCCATGCGTTGCAAACAGGCCTCGCAGCACCCGGATGACAGCTTCGGTAGTGGTGGAGGGCATCAGGGCGACCTCCAGCCATTTGGAATAGGCGTCCACCACTACCATAAAGGTCCGGCCGTGAAAGGGGCCAGCCAGATCAATGTGCACCCTCGACCAGGGTGTCTTTGGCGTCTCCCAGGTGTGTCCCTTAGCTGCCGGTGGTGCAGGCCTCGACTCTTGGCACGCTTGGCAGGCGGACACCCAGGCAGTGATGGCATCGTCCATATTAGGCCACCAGACGTAACACCGAGCCAACGCCTTCATTTTGACAATTCCTGGGTGGCCAACGTGCAGAGCCTCCAGGACGCGCTGACGGAGTCCTTGGGGAATCACGACGCGGTCTCCCCACAGCAGACAGCCGCGATGAGCTGAGAGTTCATGTTGTCTGGTTGCGAAGGGCTGGAACTCCGATGCAAAAGGCCCTTGTGGCCACCCCCTCCACACCCAGTTGAGCACCCGGCTGATGGTGCGATCCTGGGCAGACGCGGAGGCCACAGTGGCAGCCGATACAGGCGCTGTCGGAAGATCCTCAATCAGAAGGAGCGATGAAGCTGGAGCCGGGTCTTCCACAAATGCTGGAAGAGGGCAACGGCTGAGGGCGTCGGCATGGCCCATCGATTTCCCCGGGCGATGGATGAGCCGGTAGTGGTAGGCAGCCAGGAAAACAGTCCATCGCAGCATGCGTGGTGAGAGGACCGGTGGAGTTGGACGATCACCGGCGAGGAGGCCCAGGAGTGGCTTGTGGTCAGTGATGAGGTCAAAAGTCCTGCCATAGAGGTATTCATGGAACCTCTTCACCCCAGCCACAAGTGCCAATGCCTCCTTGTCGAGCTGGCTGTAATTCCGTTCCGTCGGAGATAGTGTCCTGGAAAAGTAGGCGAGCGGTGCTTCTCTTCCATCTGGAAAACGGTGACTAAGGACAGCACCGATGCCAAAAGGTGAGGCGTCGCAGGCAAGGACCAGCGGCCTGGATTCACTGTACTGTACCAGCACACTGTCTGAAGAAAGGAGAGCCTTGACCGCGTTGAAGGCCGCCGTCTCCCGATGACCCCAGGCCCAAGGCGTCTTAGTGCTAAGGAGTCGGTGAAGAGGCTCAGCCACTGTGGCTTTGTGGGGCAGGAACATGTTATAAAAGTTCAGCAGCCCCAGGAATGCCTGCAACTCCGTTTTGTTCTTTGGGGTGGGGGCCTGCTGGATAGCGCGGATCTTGGATGTGGTTGGATGAAGGCCGGAGGCATCGATAAGATAGCCCAGGAACTCTACCTGTGAAACGGCAATCTGGCACTTCTCCCTCTTTACCTTGAGCCCGGCCTCCTGGAACCTGGTCAGCACGGCACGGAGGCGCTCGAACAGCTGCTGGTGTGAGTCTGCAGACACCAAGACGTCATCAAAATATGGTACCACGCCCGGAAGCCCTTGCAGGAGACGCTCCATAAGGCTTTGGAAGATGCCAGGAGCCACACTCACCCCGAACTGCAACCGGCGGCAACGGAATGCCCCCCGGTGGGTGACGATCGTCTGGGCCTCAGCAGTGGCATCATCGACAGGCAGTTGTTGATAGGCTTGGGCAAGGTCCAGCTTAGCGAAGACCTTACCCTCACCCAGGGAATGCAGCAGGTGGTGGACAACAGGAACCGGATAAGCGTGCTGCTGAAGTGCCTTGTTAATCGTGCACTTGTAGTCAGCGCAGATTCTCACCGACCCATCTGGCTTGACAGGCGTGACGATGGGGGTTTCCCACTTTGCGTGGTCAACCGGCTCCAAAACTCCTTGGGCGATCAGTTTGTCCAGTTGTTCGTCCACCTTAGCCTTGAGAGCAAAGGGAACCCGGCGTGGCTTTAGCTTGATGGGGGCGACTTGTGGATCAAGGCTAAAGGAGATGGGCGTACCTGTATATTGCCCCAAGGTGCCGTCAAAAACCTCGGCAAAGTCCTTGACCAGACCCTCAGTCTCTGCGTTAGAGATGCAGTTGATGCCGGTGATTTCCAGGCCGAGGGCATCAAACCAGTCTAGCCCTAGGAGGCTTGGCCGCTGACCTTCGACCACCACCAACCGGAGCAGGCCCGAAAAATCCTTGAAGGCGATCCGGAACCGGCCAACGCCTACCACGGGAATGTCGTTTCCCTGGTAGTCTCTCAGGTGTACGCGGTGAGAGTCGAGTTGCCTTTTGGACACTCTGGGTACCAGTCTTTTGAGGGTGCTCCATGACATGATGGACAGGGCAGACCCGGTGTCGATCTCCATGTCACATGGAGCTCCTTCAATGAGCACCGTGACGTTCAGCTTGCGTCGCGTCGACGAGTCGGTTTGGCCAATCGTGGTTCCAGACGGGCAGCGGCAGTGGGTGAGTGCGAAACAACTTTCCTTGGCAGACTGGAGTGAAGACTTGGACTTGCGAGTCGATGAAGGGGGGGTGTCAGACGGAGCCGATCGGCAGACCTTAGCGATGTGGCCCCTTCTGGAACACTTCCTACAGATGGCGTCTCTGAATCGACACTTGGCACGGGAATGGTTGCCTCCGCAGCCAGCACATTCCGGTTGGCCCTTGGAGTTCTGTTGGAACTTCCTGCGCTCCCGCTTTGTCTGGTGCACATCATCGTCTTCACTGGAGGATGCCTCATCACTGCTGGCCTCTTCATGATGCACCGGAACTGGCTCCCTAGCAAGACGTGGGCTGCTGGACTTGCGGATCTCCTGAGCAGAGCGTTCAGCAGCTTCTGAGGCCACAGCCTCCTCAATGGCTTTCTGCAGCGTGAGGTCTGGCTTGGCTAGGAGACGCCGTTGCAGATGGATGTCCCGGACCCCGCAGACGATTCGATCCATCAGGGCATCGTCTAAGTCTCGGAACTCACAGTGCATTGCAGCCTGTCGCAGGGCGGTGGTGTAGTTGTTGATTGACTCCCCCTCTGCCTGGTTCCGGTGGTAGAACGCATGGCGGGCAGCAATCTTGGACGGCTTTGGCGCATAGTGGCTGCGGAGCTTCTCTTGGATCGTGTCCCATGGTGTTTCCTGGACTGCTTCAGGCGCAACCAATGCTCGGGCTGTCTCAAACACCTCAGGCCCACAGAGGCTGAGGAATAGGCCCCGCTTCCGATCCTTTGATACTGCTGTCAGCTCGTTGGCTTGGAGGTAGCAGTCGAACCGAGCGAGGTAGGAGTCCCATGATTCAGATGCTGGCGCAAACGGCGGTAGAGGCACAAGTGAAGCCATGATTCCGATGCCGGCGTGAAGGGCGATGGATGGACACAGTGCTCCAGCCAGAACAGTCAGCTCTGAATTGGTTCTGCCCAGTGATTTCGCTCAGTGATTTCGCTCTGTGATTCAGCTCAGTTCAGAGGCTGGCCGCATCTGGCTGTGCTCTGATGTCCATCCATCCCATCCTCGTCGCCAGTGTTAAGTTGTGGGTTGACATAGCAGCCGGCACAGCGATTTCTTCAAGTAGCTCTTTTATTCTGGTAAGCTGGAAATAAACTGACAGCGAACAGCTCAGCCGGCCTGTATTTATAGTCAGCCGGCTGTCAACATTGTAACCACAACAGCTCAGAGTTCCCGCCTAAAATAACGGACGCGGACCTGAGTGAAAACTATCTACAGACCTGAGTGAAAACTATATACAGTATCCCCCTGTTGGCCCAGGGTGAAACTACACTACATAACAGATGTCATATAGAGGAGGGAGAAAGGTTGTTTTCTGCTGCTCCAGAGAAGCGGACACGGAGCAATGGATCCAAACTACAAGAAAGAAGATTCCACCTAAACATTAGGAAGAACTTCCTGACAGTAAGAGCTGTTTGACAGTGGAATTTGCTGCCAAGGAGTGTGGTGGAGTCTCCTTCTTTGGAGGTCTTTAAGCAGAGGCTTGACAACCATATGTCAGGAGTGCTCTGATGGTGTTTCCTGCTTGGCAGGGGGTTGGACTCGATGGCCCTTGTGGTCTATTCCAACTCTATGATTCTCTGATTCTATGAAATCGGGTCCTCCCTTAGAGGGCATGTATTGTGGTGAGACCTGGAAAACTGACACCCTGTGTTGTGGGTGGGTACAGTTAGTCAGCCACAACACCCAATTGGTAGGTCCCTCAAAGCTGGCCAATGGGACACAGTCCAAACAGTTCAAGGGACCTATTTATGCCCATGCACGTGACCCAGAGCTTCTTCCGGTGTGTGCATTCGGAATACCCGTCCACCTCTTGCTACTTTTAGGGCTTGTGCGCTTGACCTTGCTATGCCATTGTGTGTCATCTGTTGTTGGGACGGGGGCACAGCAGGAATTTTCCTCACTTGGCTGATTGGCTGTTGCCATTTGGGTTTCGCCTGCCGCATAGCAAATCGTCACAACTTGTAAGGTTGCGGATAGGCTCTGGTTCAGGTGATAGGGATGGGAGAACACTCTTGCCTATCTGAAGGGTATTCCATTAAAGGAATCCAGGGACTTGATGGTTTGGTCAACCCCTGTGAGGGGGTTGTGCCCATGCCTGAGTCCAGGGAGACATTTTGGTGGTGGAGTTAGCCCATTCCTAGCTTTCCTATTATCCAGGTGTTCACCCTTGGCTGACCTATGCTGGAACCCTGGGTCAGTGCTACCTGTATGGCAGGGAGCTAGTCGAACCAGAGCCTATGCACCAGAGTCACTTTCTGTAATCAATAAAGTTGTGGGCTAAATTCTGCCAAAAACCAAACCAAAAATTTGAGTCAAGTGTGAATTCATTTAGGGGGGAGGTTTCTGGGTCTGAACACACAATAGCACAGCTGCCAAGGACTCTGGGTAATGTAGTTTTCCAGAGCACATGAGATCTCAATATAGGCATCAGCAGATTTAATTCAAAAAATTCTCTTCCCCCATCTCCTTCTTTCCTGCCTGCTCTCTGTCACAGTCCTATAACAAATGAGATGTCATGTTGGACGGCATTATTTGCTTGGGAGATCAGTTGTCTCCCTCTAATGGGACAATTTGTTTGTTTGCTTGCTTTTTTTTTATTGCTCATTGTCTGCACTGGAATAATTCCTGTGCATTGTTTACCCTATGGGTTTCATGCTTGCAAATGGCTCCGACTGTTGCAGAAAAACTTAATGATATTTAATTGGAATCGGGGTGCTTGGGACTCCAATTGCCGCCAGCTGCTTTTATTCTGAATTTTAAAATGTCATGGTTCCGTAGCTCTTAATCTCTGACAGCCAGTGATGCAATCAACAAACTTTACCCTCCGAGTGAATCATTTTGGTTTTTGAAAGAGAATATGGATAAATACCACTCCATGAAGTTTCAGCGGTTTCGCTTCTAGCTCCCTGTTCCTCTCTCCTTGCCTCATTCCTTTTTAATGCCCCCCACATAAGAGTAATTCTCTCTATCAGAAGAATTATTTATTATTATCATGGTTTTACCTCAGCACAGGCGATCAGTCTTCCTTGATCCTTCCATTTCAGCTTCCAGAGGCACTAACAGAGCTGACCTTCCCAAAGTTAAAGTGGAATAATAAACATACAGTACATGGGAAAGCTTGCTTCTCTCTCTCTGAAACCTTTGCTTGATATGTACAAAAAGATCCAGGGGGATCCTGCACGAAAAGGTATTGATAATTCAATGCGTAATAAATATTTCAAGGCTGTGTCATGTCTTTCATTATCAAGTCTTCAGGGTTCAGATCTTCGCTGGGGTGCTGTGTGTGTATCTCTGCAGCCTGCAGAATTTGGGCTACAACTGGAAGTAAATTAATCCTTAAAACAAAACGGCTTGTGATAGTGATTAAAAAAATTCTCCAGCTCTCCAAACCCCTTTTGAAGGCTCGGATGTTATCCAAATATTTGATATCTCTATTTGACATACAAGGCTATTATCGATGATGGGTTCTTTTATAGATGTTGTATGCTATATTTGATCCTATAAAGAAAGCTGATCGCCGAAGAATTGATGCTTTTGAATTATGGTGTTGGAGGAGACTCTTGAGAGTCCCATGGACTGCAAGAAGATCAAACCTCTCCATTCTGAAATAAATCAGCCCTGAGTGCTCACTGGAAGAACAGATCCTGAAGCTGAGGCTCCAATACTTTGGCCACCTCATGAGAAGAGAAGACTCCCTGGAAAGACCCTGATGTTGGGAAAGATGGAGGGCACAAGGAGAAGGGGACGGCAGAAGATGAGATGGTTGGACAGTGTTCTTGAAGGTACCAGAATGAGTTTGACCAAACTGAGGGAGACAGTGGAAGTCAGGAGTGCCTGACATGCTCTGGTCCATGAGGTCATGAAGAGTAAATGACTAAATGACTAAACAACAACAACATATTTGATCCTAGTCAGTGGTGGGCATACAGTGGTATTCAGTTTTTGAAAGCTGACAGCGTATGAATTTTCATATCCTGGATAGATCCGTTGGTTAAAGCATGGTACTGATAATGCCAAGATTGTTGGTTTGATCTCTGCATTGCAGGGCGTTGGACTAGAAGATGATCCTTATGGTCCCTTCCACGTCTACAATTTTATGATTATCTTTAGTGCTGGCCAAAGCAAAGCAAAAGAACAATTGGGGGGAACTAGAAAGCCCAAATGGGCTGAACTGAACTAACTAGTCCTGTTAGTGAAAGTCTGTGCAAGGAGTTCAGCCAGTAAAATGGGACTTTCCTCTCCTCTCCTCTTCAAATTGGCTTGGGGTGTGTGTGTGTCAAGAATTACAGAATCACCACAACAGCGGCAAGAGTCTTGATAGCACAAGAATGGAAGAATGAGGAAATTCCAGCGAAAGAACAGTGGCAAGAAAAACTGATGAGCTACGCAGAGTTGGCTAAATTGACATACAAACTGCAGGACCAGGACAACTGTGACTTTAAGGAAGAATGGGAGCTTTTTACAGATTATCTAAAAAGACAACAAAATGAACTGGACTTCTTGGCAGGTTTTGAATAAACATCCACAAATTGATTGGTTGATAACATGATAGATAGATAGACAAGGCAAGGATATGTATAATTTTATAACATGCAGAGAATATGTGCAGAGAAATCATAGGGAGGAGCTGAGGGAAGTCCCTGGTTGGGGGGCGGGCGGAGGGAGGGATGGAAGGGGGGAAAATAATGTATGTGATTATATGGTTTGATAATTTGTTATGCTGAAATTGTTTAATAAAAATATTTTCTTAAAAAATTACAGAATCACAGAATCGTAGAGCCAGCGGCGTAGCTAGCCGCTTGGGTGCCTGGTGTGTGTGTAGGGCGTTGTCCTGCAGCCAGGGGTGGGGAAACCCACCCATGAGGGCGGGGCGAGCCTCTCCGACGCTTGGAGCCTCTCTGCTGCCTCTCTGCCAGCTGTAGGGCAGCTGAGGAGGAGGCAGTAGGCAGATGCAAGTCCTGTTACAGAAAAGGAGCAATGCGGCAGTGAGCTGCAGCTGGCTGGAAAGCAAAACAGGAAGGGAATGTTTGGGACTGTACCATGGGAACAAAGGGACAGTCTATTCACAATGCTGAGCACTGGATTTAGCTTAGAGTGGAATCTGACCTGTACAGGAAGTACAGGGGTGGAGTTTGTCTCTCTGCTGTTGGAGTTTGGAGAGTGCAGACACGTTTCTCTGTAATGCTGCAAGGACAGAAATAAAGGCATGTAAATACATTTCTGTCTATCTCTTTCCCCTCCCTGGGGGAACAGGGAGCAGGGAAGAGTGGTGTGTTCTTCTCACACTTGAGGAGGATCGCCGATAGTGACATAGCCTGTATCCTGCTGGTAATGCAGACAGGGAGGTCAACCAGGAGATCAAGCCGGGTGCCTGGAGAGTGGCCAGTTTCTCCTGATAAGGCTCAGATTTCCTGACAAGTCCCACGCTGCCATTTCAGGCAGTGCGGAACCTGCAGGTGCCAAACCACCATGTCACTCCTAAAAAGTTCTGTGAGCCCATTTTTTTTATTATTTACCGTATTTTTCGCTCCATAAGACACACTTTTTTCCTCCTAAAAAGTAAGGGCTAATGTCTGTGCGTCTTATGGAGTGAATGTGTGGTCAATCACTGGCTCCCTTTCTGGCCCAGGCCTCCATTGTTGAATGTTCTGCAGACGGAGGCTGTTTGTTTCCCCAGCGACATGTGACCGGCTGATTAGATTATCTGTCTGGAAACTGTAGAAACGGCTCCTTTTCCTTTCCTAAAGAAGCTGCAGAACTGTGAGCTGATCCCCCCCAAAAAGGGGCTTTCCCCCTTTCCTCCTCTAAAAACTAGGTGTGTCTTATGGTCAGGTGCATCTTATGGAGCGAAATTTGTCACCCCCTTCAGTGATGGCACCCGGGTCAGCCTGCACCCTTCCTCTGCCACTGTGTAGAGCTGGAAGGGACCTCGGGTTAAGCACTTAATTCGTTCCTGTGGTCCGTTCTTAACCTGAAACTGTTCTTAACCTGAAGCACCACTTTAGCTAATGGGACCTCCCACTGCTGCCGTGCCGCCGGAGCACGATTTCTGTTCTCATCCTGAAGCAAAGTTCTTAACCCGAGGTAGAAGTTGTTGTGTTGGGAAGTGGTCTGTTACTATGATGACGATTTTGCCGTTAGGCTGTCTGCCTTTATTTTTTTAATTGTGTTTTTTATTGTGGTTTTATCAGTGATGTTCTGTAATGACCGCTCCCCGCTTAAAACGGGGGGCGCCCTTTGCATGGACGCACGCAGCCCCTAGATCTGGAGCGGCTCCATCAGCATAGGCTTGGCTTTGCCTTCCCTCAGGTGGGATACCTGGAGGTCTCCGCCTACCTCAGTCAGTTGTCCAATCCCACCTGGGGGAAGCGTTGCCAAGGAGACCAGGCCAGGTAGGGGAGGGATTACCTGCCCACACAATAGAGGGAGGATCTTACCTGAGAATCCTCACTTGGCTCCAGAGCTTCTCCCACCCTACCCACCCTCAGTTAATGTCTTATTTTGTAGGTTAACTTTTCTTCACAGGTTTTGCAGGTTAACTTTTCTTCACAGGTATGCGGGCGCTGCTACATTAAGGTCGCTGTTAAAGGGCCGGAAAGGAATTTCCCTGCATTGGCAGGTTTCGCCTTTCCCGTAGCAAAACATCACAACTTTGGCGGTATCAGGCCTTGGGCGGAATCCTTTAGTCCATCTTACTCTTTGCGGTGGCGGTACCAGGGTTCCCCGTTAAAGGGGTTTCTGAAGGGAGGCTTTGACCGTACGCCGAAAGGTTGTCATTGCTCTCCCCTGCGGCGGCGGCATAACGGGGGCGGCTATCTCTGCTTGAACAGATGTTCCTCAGAGCCGGCCCATCCCCCCCCCCACACACTGGATAACCCTGATGCTCCCTAGGTCCCCAGCTGGGGACTGGGGAGGGAGAACGCCCAATGCCTGAGCCAAGGTCTACCCACATTTGAAATTTAATAAAGTTGTGGCCAATTTAATCCCATAGCACGTTGTCTTCAGTCGTTATTCCACATGACGGGGGGGGACCGTTCGGGATCTGGGGACTCCCCCTGTCCATGCAATGTGATTTTAACATTGTACACCGCCCTGGGACCTCCTGAGAAAGGGTGGTATATAAATTGAATAAATAAGAATAACAATAAGAATAACAATAACATTTCTATCTCGACCCGGAGATGTCAGGGATCAAACCTGGAACTTCCTGTACACAAGGCACCGCTATCATTATAAACATGTGAAAACCCCAATAAATGAAGTTTCTGATTTTGTTCATTAAAAAAACTACTTAAAGTTCATATTCAAAGTCTAAAATTTGCTGGGTTTCTAATCTGTGTGCGTGGGGTTTCCCCCCCCTTTTTTTCTTTTAAATCATTTTAATTTTCTGTTCATTTGGAAAGGACCTAAGATGAGTGGAAGACTTTAGAAGCGACTGCGTAGTCTTCTGGTAGGGAACTTGCCCCGTGGGGAGCCAATTACACTTGGCTACCTAGATGGAGATCATAAGAACTCGAAGGAGCCTTTCGCATCATTTTCAGGTGCTGGTTTAGAGAACTTCTCCCATGTTAATCACACTCATTATTCAGTCCTTCCTTTCATCTGTCATTACCCTTTCTTTGTCCTCTGCTTGCTCTCATTTCCAGATACCCATCTCCCCAGGTGCCTTCTGAGAGAAAAGTGCTAAAACTATTTCTTCAAGGCCCATTTGTAGTTATTTGACTTCACGCTATCCAACTTTGAGGCTCTTGAAATGTTTCCTAGGGATGAATTAACAAAATTAGTGCTGTTAGAGAAGATACTGAGTCCCCCAACTGCACTATACACTTAAAGCAGAACGGTGGGGTGTGGTAAACACTCCGGCTGTTAGGAGGCTCCTATTCCCCTCCCAGAACTACAGTTCCCAGAGTTCCCTGGGAATAGGGAAGATTGTGAAACCACTACGGCTCTCAGCACTCTTAGCAAATTGCAGTTCCCAGCAGTGGCATAGCGTGGTTTGCCAGTGCTGGGTGCACACACACTGGGCAGTGGAGCAGGGGATGAACGGAGCCCACCGCACCCAACCTTCATCGCCGATGCTGCCAGAGCAAACCCACTCACCGGAGCGGGGCTGTGCTGTACCACCTGCCTACCCACACAGGGGGGAGCCCATCCAGCCGACATGTCCCCCCACCAACACCTGTGGGGAGGAGCCCCAGGCCAGGCCACCTGCAGTCATCCCTTGCCCATTTCCCTCCATTTGTGCCTGCTCACCATAGGCAGAGCCAGCTAAGCAAGGAGCTAAGCTGGGAATGCAGCAGCAAGGCCAGGCTGTGTTACCCAGGGCCAAGAGACCAGGAAACAGTGGGCTCCTTTATTAGAGGTTAGCGACTATAACTGCTTTCCAAAGTGTCTAGCAGAGTTTTCCTGGCGGCAGACGATGAGAACAGTAGTCATACTCAAATGCACAGTCAATAATTACTTTATGCAAGCCTTTGGTTATACAGTTGTACCTCCGTTTACGTAACCCTCTGGTTACATAAACTTCGGGATGGGCGCACAGCAAACCCGGAAGTATTTTACCGGGTTTTGCTGTGCATGCATGTGCAGAAGCGGCCCTCAGGTTGCGGAAACCTCAGGGTTCGACTGGACCTCCAGAACAGATCCCGTCCACAACCGGAGGTACCACTGTACAAGCATTTTTAGTTATTACTATCTACAAACCATTTACAGTCCTTCTTCCTCTCTTCAGCACGGTATTTGTTGTTGTTTAGTCATTTAGTTGTGTCCGACTCTTCGTGACCCCCTGGACCAGAGCACACCAGGCACTCCTGTCTTCCACTGCCTCCTGCAGTCTGCTCAAACTCATACTGGTAGCTTAGAGAACACTATCCAACCATCTCGTCCTCTGTCATCCCCTTCTCCTTGTGCCCTCCATCTTTCCCAACATCAGGGTCTTTTGCAGGGGGTCTTCTCTTCTCATGAGGTGGCCAAAGTATTGGAGCCTCAGCTTCAGGATCTGTCCTTCCACTGAGCACTCAGGGCTGATTTCCTTCAGAATGGATAGGTTTGATCTTCTTGCAGTCCATGGGATTCTCACAAGTCTCCTCCAGCACCAGAATTCAAAAGCATCAATTCTTCGGCGATCAGACTTCTTTATGGTCCAGCTCTCACTTCCATACATCACTACTGGGGAAACCATAGCTTTAACTATACGGACCTTTGTTGGCAAGGTGATGTACTTTCAATCTAGTAATAAACAGTCCTGATACCTGCAAACTCATAGTAACAGCAGCTCACTTTATCATATATCCAAATTAGCTGGAAACATGCTTACTAACAGGGTATGTGTGCTCTCCTTGTGCCCCCCCCGCAAACTCAACTTCCTCCTTTTAATTGCATCTCCAGATGACACCAATTAAGCCTGGAGTGCCATACAACCAGGAACTTGTAGTTAGGTGTTTATTATATACAGTGGACTATTTACAGGAACAGAACACGGATCTTTTGCTAGCTCTCTCTGATACGACTCACAACTCCTACACTAACACACAGAACTCTGAACACGAACACTGAACTCCTGAACTCCTGAACTAACACATTCCAGTTAGTAGGCCACCTTTTTAACAACCTGTAGAAAACTAGTGTTTCCAAAATTAGGGATGCTATATATCCTCGACATTACTGGGATTTCGAAGGCGGAATTGACGTCCAGAGGGAATTTCTGAAAGGTGATGCTTTGTCCTGGATCTTAGGCATGTCAATCGATCGTTTAAAGTGGTACAACACGGCTTTAGACATATAGTGCAAATGGGATCTGAGAAGTCAAGGATGGCCTATGGAGTTGACTCCCCCTATTCTGATCAATCTTGGTGGCTCACACTGTTTCAGTGCTAAACCTGGGTATGGAGCTTGATTGAAATGGATTAAATAATCTGCTTTCTCCAAGCATGTCTGCTTAGATGGCCACTTTGCCCAAGAGGAAAAGTTTTGCTAGTGGTTCCTGATTATACAGAGTGGCTGGGGAGGCCCGGCCAGATGGGTGGGGTATAAGTAATAAATAATTGTTGTTGTTGTTGTTGTTGTTGTTGTTGTTAGTAGTAGTAGTAGTAGTAGTAGTAGTAGTAGTAGTATTACAATCTTACATAGTCCCTCTGGTGCTTCAGATAAATTGATACCACCATACAGCTGTTCCACAGTGATACCAGTTGTCATTTTACCTTATTTAATTAAGGCATAAACATGATAATAAAATACGTGACAGGGGTCTGGAAAAATCCCCTCCCCATGAAAGATGGAATTGTGCTGTTCTTTTATGACATCACTGCATACTCCAGATGATCACTGAAAACTCAACTACCTGGTTAATCAAAGAAAAGGCAGCTCCCTCTCCCCAGGCCATTAAATTTGATGCATCCAGCTGCTAATTAGCCGACATGACATCTTTTGTGACATATGTTCTTCTGCTGCATGACAATCGCTTAGCTATTTGTTTGGATTCCTCCCCTCCCTCTTCTCTCCAACTCCCCCGCAAGGAAATCCTGATGTACATGTCAGTGTACACTACAAGGCTGTGCTCTGTGCACAGCTCAAGAGAGAAGGAGGAAACAGTCAACTGCTTTGCTTGACATCCCCTCTGAGAGCACCCCTTCCCCTTTTTTCCACTGTCGTCTCTACTGGCAGCCCAGAATAGCCTGCTTTTCCATGGCATTCGATAGGGACTGCATCCTGAGAAGGGAGGGAGGAAGACATAGCAGCTCTTGCTGAACCTGAAAGGAGATTCAGATGATCAGTAGCATATCTGGGACAGTGCCACTGCAGAATGCCTGATGAGCCTGCCGATTTGGACTATTGTCTAGCACACACTGCCCTTGAAGACAACTCAGAAGTTTCAAATGAATGCAGTAACCAGATTACAGGCTGGAGTTCCATTTAGGACTCAAATAACGCCTGTATTTTTTTATTTAACAACTGCACTGGTTGTCAGTTCCTGCCCAGGTCCAGTTCAAAGTTTTCGCATGTGTGTTTGAAGTCCTAAATTACTTAGGTCCCAAATATCTGAATGGCTTGTTCAGATGTTAAGATGGGCAAAGGGAGTCTTCTTCATAGTTCTTCCACAAAGCTGAGTCAAGGGTGTGTTTCTTCTTCTTCTTCTTCTTCTTCTTCTTCTTCTTCTTCTTCTTCTTCTTCTTCTTCTTCTTCTCCCCCCCACCCCCTCCTCCTTCTGGTGCCTACTGAGAAGATCCATAAAAACACAACTGTACCAAAAAGAATTACTGTGAAAATAAGAATAGAATCATAGAATCATAGAGTTGGAATAGACCACAAGGGCCATCGAGTCCAACCCCCTGCCAAGCAGGAAACACCATCAGAGCACTCCTGACATATGGTTGTCAAGCCTCTGCTTAAAGACCTCCAAAGTAGGAGACTCCACCACACTCCTTGGCAGCAAATTCCACTGTCGAACAGCTCTTACTGTCAGGAAGTTCTTCCTAATGTTTAGGTGGAATCTTCTTTCTTGTAGTTTGGATCCATTGCTCCGTGTCCGCTTCTCTGGAGCAGCAGAAAACAACCTTTCTCCCTCCTCTATGTGACATCCTTTTATATATTTGAACATGGCTATCATATCACCCCTTAACCTCCTCTTCTCCAGGCTAAACATGCCCAGCTCCCTTAGCCGTTCCTCATAAGGCATCGTTTCCAGGCCTTTGAGCATTTTGGTTGCCCTCCTCTGGGCACGTTCCAGTTTGTCAGTGTCCTTCTTGAATTGTGGTGCCCAGAACTGGACACAGTACTCCAAGGGTCACCATCTTTGTTGCTCTTCTCTGAACACATTCCAGTTCATCAATCTCTTAAACTGCAGTGCCCACAGTGGGAGACAGTATTCCAGGGACTCTGCTACATTTGTAAAGATAAAGCGCTTTATATGCACTATAAGACTGTCACACCAGGTGGCGCTGTGGAGTCCCGTATTTCACCAACAGGATTTCCATGTATGAAGTTTACAACGTGTTTAACTGAATTGCTTCTAGATCCAGCCCTAGTAAGTCTGGCCAAAGCGGAAAAGAGCAGAACCATTACTTCTTGTGATCTGGACGCTACACTTCCATTGGTGCAATCCAGAATCGCATTAGCCTTTATAGTCGCTGTGTCACACTGCTGACCCAGATCCTGAAACCAGTTGTGAATTTGCACATCGTATTCTTCCTGCCTAAAAGCATGGCCTGAATGCAGAACTTAACATTTAACTCTGTTAAAATTCTTTTCTCTCCCCATTATAATAGCTATTGGTTTAAGCCAATATGTCTTTTTGGCAGATCTAGACTTTCTGAAGCCTTTACTGGGGGCGTTTTCCTTCCCCACTTCCGCTGGTTGTAAATTGATTAAAGAGAGAGAGAGAAATTCTCTCCTTCAAAGCATCAGGAACAACTGCCTCGCACTGGAGCTGACATCTGGTCTCTCTCTCTCTCTCTCTTTTTTTTTTTTTTAAAAAGATATTTATTGAAAGTTTTTAAGATATAACAAAAAAGAAAAATAAACATACAAAATAAAAAAACAGTTAAAAACACACATTAATTTTCAATAACCTAACTTCCATACACTTATTTCCTCGGACCTCCTCATACCTCCCTTATTTGTATTCCAGTTCGCTTTGTTAGTTCAGCAAATCCTTACCATTAAACTTTTACCCATTTGTAAAGCCTTTTTTTATATATTTCTTAAAGCATTACAGCTGGAAACCGCTTAGTTTCTATCCAACATCCTTCTAACATTCATTAATTTTACAATGTTTCTGTAAGTAGTCTTTAAATTTCTTCCAGTCTTCTTTCACCAACTCTGGAGCTGACATCTGGTCTCAACTTTCGTGTCATACCACAATATACAGAACATAACCTGGGGGAAGGGAATGACTTTTTTAATAGAAAAAGTACCCACGAGGGAATTTAAAACAATCTATCTTCTTTCTTGTTGTCTTTTATGTGACGTTGAGTTATTGAGAAATAGCAAGTGTTTAATAAGGATATGGGCTTGTTACCAACTCAGTGGTAAAAGACTTTGATAGTAAGATAAAAAGACTCCACCAACTAAATGCACGATTCGATGGAAAATGTAAGCAATCCCATAATTGCCAAGCCATCCATGCCTGTCATAGACACATTTGGGAAATCAATTTCCCCTAATATGCATTTTCAAATGTATGGTTTTTACTAATATATGCATTTCTTTGCACACTTTACCCCACTGTGTACATTTTTGTACACATTGCTTAGCTGGAGAGCTGCGCTGCAAAATTCAGAAAAGTACAAATTTCGAAGGATTGCCTTGTTTAGTTTAGCTTAGTTCTTTTAAATGTGTTTGGGGGTTTTTAATGAAAAGATTTTCACGAGTAACAAAAGTACGTTCAGTTTCTTTGTTTTCAAATTGTATTGTCCTTCATGCAGGTCAGTTACCTTCAGTTTGAGACATTTTTGTTATGGGCAGTTTGGAGTTTCAGGGGGAAGGGAAGTGGGGAGACAGAGGGGAGGAAATAAACATGGGGAAGCAGTAAACTTCTGTTGCTCGGTTAAGTTAGCCAGATTGATTCACATGTTGCCGGGGGGGGGGGAGTGTCGGTCATTGTAATATGCCATAAAGGGGCGCCACACCAGGGGGGCTGTGTTTCGTAGAAGTGTCAATTAAGCAGATTCACCTAAAAATGTAAATGGATTCAAGTTGCACCCCCGACCCTACTCAATCCAACTTGGACATGTGTTTTTCATGGTGCAGCAATTTTCTAAATCCTTTTGTTATAAGAATTATAAGGTCTAAGGTACAAAATAAATGTTCATAAATGTATCAGGCAAACACATGTTGTTGTTGTTTAGTCGTTTAGTCGTGTCCGACTCTTCGTGACCCCATGGACCAGAGCACGCCAGGCACTCCTGTCTTCCACTGCCTCCCGCAGTTTGGTCAAACTCATTTTAGTAGCTTCGAGAACACTGTCCAACCATCTTGTCCTCTGTTGTCCCCTTCTCCTTGTGCCCTCCATCTTTCCCAACATCAAGGTCTTTTCCAGGGAGTCTTCTCTTCTCATGAGGTGGCCAAAGTAGTGGAGCCTCAGAATCAGGATCTGTCCTTCCAGTGAGCACTCAGGCAAACACATACATAAATATATACCGTATTTTTCGCCCTATAGGGCGTACCAGCCCATAGGGCGCACTTATATATATATATATATTTTTTTGGGGGGGGGAATAAAGAAAAAAAAATACCCCCCCGAGCCCCAAAGAGCAAAGAAGCCATAACAGCGAGCGGGATGGATCCCGCTAGCTGTCCTGGCTTCCTTTTTAGCCTTGGGGCTGGGGGTCCGGGAGTGAAGGTGAGGTTGTGCAACCTCCCCATCTCTCCCGGAGCTTGCGGGGCTCGGGGCGGGGGAAGCCCGATCTTCCCCCATCCCCAGCCCCCAGAACAGGTCTGGCAGCCCAAAACCCGGGGAGCGCAGCGGGGCTCCCAAGGCTTGCGCATAGCTTCCTGAAGCCTGGGGAGCGAGAGGGGTCAGCCTGCATTCGCCCCATAGGACGCACACACATTTCCCCTTTATTTTCGGAGGGGGAAAAGTGCATCCTATAGGGCGAAAAATACAGTAAACCACATGTCTGAAATAGTATAGGAAAACAATCCTAAAGCCATTTTGACTCTTTCAGTGACCTCAAATATTCCTCTGCAGTTTGGATGGGAATGGGAAAAGCCTCCCCATTGTCTCTGTACTCACAAATCCTGCCATAAGGGCACATTTGTGTATGCATAGGGTGAGCCTATGACCTGGACTCAGGAATTAAGTATTTATCATCACAATGGACCAGGCTGTCCAGGTAAACCCATTAACAGGTTTCCTGCTGGACAGGATTCCACTGTAGACTGCCCCTTCTGTGATGTATGTATGATTTATTGGTGGGTGGTCTTGAGCTATAGGGTGGCAATTTCAAAAGTCTATATAAAGGCTTGCACACCATTGTTCTGGGTTCCTCCTCCCTCCTGTGTGTGTGTGAGAGAGAGAGAGAGAGAGAGCACCCTGTTGCAACAGTTTAATAAAGATCAGGCTTACTAGCTGCTTTGCTTCTCAATATTCTCTGGTTGGCCTCTGTTATTTTCTCCTACTGATAGAGAACCTACATAAGAACTCTCTATGGGCTCTTGGGTTCCCCATAAGGGAAAATGAGCAATTCTTTCTTATAACACTTTCCTTTTTCTTTTCAATTTGGTCATTGGAGGAGAAGTCCTTTCAACCAGCTTTTGCATGTTCCATGAGTCCATTTGCTAAATACTTCATCCTCTTAATGGCTAATTGCCTATACTCTCTCTAGGAATATAGACAGTAATGTTTCTGAATACTATTTGCATGAAACCACAGGATGACAGAGTGCTCCTGTGCTTGGGCCCTGTTTGAGGGTTTTCCACATGTGTCTGGGTGGCCAGACTCTTCCCAGGCCACACCCCTCCTCAGCCACACCCCTTCTCTCCAGGCCACACCCCTTCCTGTCCTTGTGTGTCTTTGCCTGGCTGGACTGTGTCCTTGAGCTCTGATAATGCCTCTTGGTTGCTAAGATGGAGGCCAGAGACAGGTGTGGATTGTCTGTGGAAAGTATTCTATAGTACAAGGCTAGAATAAACATCCATTGTTTTGCTCATCTGTGCTGATGGTTTCACCTGCCACTAACAACAACAACAACAACAACAACAACAACAACAACAACAACAACAAAATTTTATTTACACTGCGCCCTCCCCGGCCAGAACCGGGCTCAGGGCGGCTAACACCTTTAAAATTACAATAAAATGCAATAAAAAAGAAAAAAAATGTTAATTAAAATACCGCTTCAAAATACAATTTAAAATGCAGCCTCATTTTAGTAGTAGCCCATAAATCAAAACCATAAGGGAAGGAAAATGCAAGGGTCAGACTGAGTCCAAACCAAAGGCCAGGCGGAACAGCTCCATCGTGCAGGCCCTGCGAAAAGATGTCAAATCCCACAGGAATCTAGGTCTCTTGTGACAGAGCGTTCCACCAAGTCGGGGCCAGTACTGAAAAGGCCCTGGCCCGAGTTGAGACCAATCTAACCTCCTTGCGGCTTGGGACCTCCAAAGTGTTGTTATTTGTGGACCTTAAGGTCCTTTGTGAGGCATACCAGGAGAGGCGGTCCCGTAGGTAGGAGGGTCCTAGGCCACACTAGGATTCAGCCTTCAGGTAAGTTTGCCCAGAGCAATCTGGCCCTCAGGATAAAAAGGGTTCCCCATCTTTGCCCACAAGGCGGTTGCGTCCCAAAACTCAAGAGGGATCAGGCTGAATGAAAGCCAAAGGAAGCATTCCATCAAACGCAACCAAGCCACGGAGGAACGCCTTGATACTAGATGCTAAGACTAGCTAGCATTCAAGTCACTATGTCTGAAGCAATGCACTCTCGAAAGTGATTTGCCACCCGAGGGCCTAATTCTCTGCTCAAGTTGTGGGGCCCTATTGACTTTCACAATTCCGATCTCATTTGTCTCCATCGCTTGAAGGATACGGCTGTTTCCTGGCCCTGTGTGAGTTTATCGAGTCGTTTTAAGTCTGTGATATAAACTTCTTCAAACAATTAAACCCCTGGACACCTGGAGTGATCAGCGATGGAGTTTTCTGCGTTTCATCTTTGTATTAGAAAGCCTCGTAGGCTTCCTTCCAACTCTCCATTTTCAAGTATTCCTTTAAAGTGGCCTTTAATCGAGAGAATTGTAGAAATACAAGCCCAATTTTGAAAGCATTTCATTTAGATTTAATAGGGGGAATTAAACACACATGCATTTTTTTTTATTTTTTAAGAGGAGCACTTACTGTGATGTAACGAGAATATAGGATAAATCTGCTCGGAAGAAAATTGAGTGCCCACTTCCCCCCTAAACCTGTTGTTTCTAAGAAATGCTCTTGACTGGGTTGAATTTATAATTATTCTTGCAAATGGCACCACATGCAAAATTCGGATCGCATCCAAAGGCCCTAGTTCTGGGAGGTGAAAGTCGTGTTTGCATTGCTATCTACTGAAGTCTTGGCTGGCACTATCCTTTGGTTCACATTTTGACTTCTGGAGCATGCAAAATTCCTCCCATTCATTGCCGTGGGATGGGTGGCTCTGCATGCAGTATGGTAGTACATTCGATGCAGTAATGCAGGGTGGTAATGCATGTACAGATTTGCCTCAGATATTGACATGGAAAAGCACACAGGCAAGCTCAAGGTTTGATTATAGTCTATGTGAGCCTGATCCAGCTAGATTTTTAAAGGGGACAGACTGTCTCCTGCATTCTGGTGCTCAAAATCTTGCATTGGCTATTTTTATGATTCTGGAATAAGGTCTATAAATTAATATCAGAAACTTGAACGTAACAATTTGGGTTCCGTATACCTCTGGGACTGCCTGATTGCTTCTCTTCCTTTTGATCACTGCTTTGGCCCTGTATTCATGAAGGAGCGTCTCCATCCCCATCATTCAGCCCAGACACTGAGATACAGCGCAGAGAAGAAGAAGAAGAAGAAGAAGAAGAAGAAGAAGAAGAAGAAGAAGAAGAAGAAGAGTTTGGATTTGATATCCCGCTTTATCACTACCCGAAGGAGTCTCAAAGTGGCTAACATTCTCCTTTCCTATCCTCCCCCACAGCAAACACTCTGTGAGGTGAGTGGGGCTGAGAGACTTCAGAGAAGTGTGACTAGCCCAAGGTCACCCAGCAGCTGCATGTGGAGGAGCGGAGACGCGAATCCGGTTCACCAGATTGCGAGACTACCGCTCTTAACCACTACACCACACTGGCAACAGAGGGCCTTCTGTTGGTTGCCTCAGTGCGAGAAGGGAGGTTACAGGGAACCAGGCAGAGGGCCTTCTCAGTAGTGGCACCCACCCTGTGGAACTCCCATCAGATGTCAAGGAAATACAGTGGTACCTCGGGTTAGGAACTTAATTCATTCTGGAGGTCCGTTCTTAACCTGAAACTGTTCTTAACCTGAAGTACCACTTTAGCTAATGGGGCCTCTCGCTGCCACCATGCCGCCGCCGCACGATTTCTGTTCTCATCCTGAAGCAAAGTTCTTAACCCCAGGGTTAGTGGAGTCTGTAACCTGAAGCGTCTGTAACCCGAGGTACCACTGTAAACAGCTATTTGACTTTTAGAAGACATCTGAACCCTTTATAGGGAATTGTTTTATGTGTGATGTTTTGCCATGGTTTTATAATTTGCTGGAAGCTGCCCATCTGACTGGGGTTACCCAGTCAGATGGGCAGATCATCATCATCATCATCATCTTCAGGAGAGCCATGGTGGTCTGTCATGGCTTGTATGCATGACTGGTATCCAACAGCCTTGCGCTCAGTATTGTGTCCCTAATTCTGTGGAACTTGAATTTTGATTTTATAGTCTTAACTCATTTGTGGCCATCTAAGTTTTCCCCACTACATTATCAGGAGAGGAGTGCTGGGATATGTGTTCATCTTTATCACCTATAAATCTTTCTCCTTGTGTGTGTGTGCTGTGGAAACTTCAACAAAGCTATTAAGCTGGGCAACACAAAGCACTTGCTGTTTTAAGCAGTGTTGTTTGACTTGGCACACACAAGACACACACTCTACATTTACACATTATATACAGGTTGCGAGAAAACTTTTTCTTCCTCTGGTCCCAGAGGGGCTTCCAATACTTCAATGTCCTTGCTGAGCAAAGTCCACACACAAGTTTTGAGTCAATTTTCACGGAGTCTTGTAATAGTTTAGAGTTATCTGAAGTCTGACACCCTTCCAAGTCTTCATCTCAGATGAGCTCTTCTCAACCTGTTCAGATAACTCCACAGTTCCACAATGATCTACTCCTTCCTGATAATCACCCATGATTTATGACCCACAATGGAATCTGAGCCCTTTTATATACAGAGTTGTGTGCCTAATCTGCCCAGAACCCTGATATGGAAGCCACCAGATTCAGCCACCTGCATCTTGGAATGAGTCATCTCTTCCTCACTAATGGAGTTAACCCATTCGCTGCATTCCTTTACAATGAGTGGTTATGAAATGCATTCTTCTTCTTCTTCTTCTTCTTCTTCTTCTTCTTCTTCTTCTTCTTCTTCTTCTTCTTCTTCTTCCAGTGGTACCTCAGGTTAAGTACGTAATTCGTTCTGGAGGTCTGTTCTTAACCTGAAACTCCTCTTAACCTGAAGCACCACTTTAGCTAATGATGTCTCCTGCTGCTGCCGCGCCGCCGCTGCACGATTTCTGTTCTCATCCTGAAGCAAAGTTATTAACCTGAGGTACTATTTCTGGGTTAGCGGAGTCTGTAACCTGAACCATCTGTAACCTGAAGCGTATGCAACCCGAGGTACCTCTGTATTTGCCTCTTAATTGCCAAAATCGGCTTCTAAGCAGTTTACAAGTATAAAAGTCATTGCAGAAAACCAGACTCACAATCAGTGCTTAAAAAAAATGTTTAAAAGAAAGTTTATTGGTACACTCATTTTCCTACTCATATTGAAATACTGCCCCTCAATGAGGTCAAACTTAGATTCACAAAATGTTTAGGGGTATGCGTCCCCCCAGAAAACAAGCACTGCTCACAACTAAGACGCACTGGTTAAATTATGCAATAAAACAATTCCATCGAAGCATTAAAATAAATGCCCGCAGTTAAAATATGCAATAAAACAAGCCTGTTAAAGTTACACAGTATCTAAAGTGTGGGATGTATGTGGGAGCAGTCAATGACAACATTCCTAGAGTGTACATGGGAGGGATGTCTGTCCAGCAAGCAGGTAAACTTCCTGGGGACGGACTTCCTCCGCATGTGACCAGAGGTGGGTGTGGCCTCACCTGTGCAGGTAATGACAAAAAGCACAGGGCAGGCAGCCATCTCTCTCTCTCTGCCATTTTCCTTCGATGAGGAAGCATGTAAAGATGCCCTCTTGGCTCTCAGCCAAGAGAGGAGATAAGGACTATCTTGCAATAAGATAGATTCTAAGTATATGTAACTTTTTAAGCCTGTCTGCCGTCTGGGATCATATTGTGAACAGATCGTGAGTAAACTCTTTATACTTTTATAAAGACTGTGTTGTGTCTTGTATTTTAAGAGGGAACAAAGGGGAAATTACCAGAGTAATTATTATAGAGGTTCTAGCGAACCTGTGCACACGTTACCGTTGCGAACTTAAAGGGGAATGTCTATAAACTCTGCTGATATTTTGGGAACTTGTTAGCACAAGTTGGATAAGGATATAATTAGTCAATATATCCTCTCCTGCACCCCAGAACATTCCCACAAAGGGTTAGTGGCCCCAGTATTGCATATTTCTGCGTATTTTTGAAGGATTGCATTGGATTGTGCTTTTGAGTTGAGTAGTATTTTTCTGAGTTAACATCCTGGTAAGCACATGGTCCTTTGTTCCATTGTGCAGTGGGGATCAAGCAACCCCCCCCTTCCCTCAGAGTTCACAGTGACCCAAGGCAGTGAAGAATTGTTTTGTATTTTGAGATTTTTGAGATTTTGATTTTAAAATTTTGAGAAATTTTGAAATTTTGAAGAATTTTCAAATTTTGGATTTTAAGATGGCTAGAGCAGCTTTTGATAGTGATGCAAAGCTAGGAATGCCTGTGCTGAATGAGTACAATTTCATGCACTGGAAGCAGCGTTTGATAGCATGTTTAGATTATAAGCACATTTTGGAAGCTTTAGAGCCTCAGCCTACAGGATCATCTGAGGAGGATTTAGCCAAGATAAGTGCTTGGAAACGCATGAACAGCGAAGCTAGACACATAATTTTGAGTGGACTTCGTGATGAGCAGCTATCATTAATAAATAGTACAGATGATGCATCTCAAATCTTAAGAGATATTGAGCGCGTGTATGGAGAATCTAGCATAAACAGCTTCAGAAACTTGGTGTGTAAATTAACCAGATTGAGGATGAATTCAAAAGAGGAATTCACAGAGCACATCAACAAGTTTACTGAGATTATTCAAAGAATTGATCTGACTCCCAAAGCTTTTGATGAGGATACAAAGATAGCATTTTTGTTATCATCACTTGGACCATGCTTTGGCGCATTTGTAAGTTTGATGGCTCATAGACAAGGTCTGACTTTTAAAGACTTGATTGGTTATTTAAAAGAGGAATGCAGAGATAGAGCTGAATCTCCAGTGAGAAATGCTAGAAGCAAGGACAGCAGTTATGCATCTAGGCAATGTACAAAGTCCAAAGAGATGCCTAAGAAAGTGATTTGCTTCAATTGTAACAAAGAAGGACACATTGCAAAGAACTGCAGAGCTCCTAAAGCCAAGAAACCCCACCCCTTTCAGGCAAAAGGGGAAAAGAAGGGGAAATGTGAATGCACATGGTTACTGCAAGAAAGGAACTTAGCTGTCCAGAATCGTGAAAATAAACGTAACAAATGGATTTTAGATTCAGGTGCCAGTTCGCATTTTTCATATAAAAAGGACTATTTTAATGAGATTAATGAAATAAATGATGAAGAAGGATCTGAAATTGAGATTGCAGATGGCAACATTGTTAAAGCAAAAGGTGCAGGTTCCATGAGCCTGAAATGCAATATAAACAATGAATGCATTGAGAACACAATCTCTAGAGTTTTGTATGTTCCAGAGCTGAGCTGCAATTTAATCAGCGTGTCCACTTTGGACAAGAAAGGTTTCCAGGTCACATTTGGAAATGGAGAATGTAAAGTGACTAGAAATGGCAAAGTGTTTGCTCAAGCAAAGCTAATAAATGGTGTATATGAGCTTGATCTTTCAGAGAACCAGTCTGCAAAAGTGGCACATTCCAGCCAGAAGGATGAAGCAGATCTGGACCTGTGGCACAGAAGGCTTGGACACAGGGACGCCAACCTCATTCTGGATCTACAGAAAAGAAATCTTGTAAGAGGTTTGCAGGTAAAGCAGAGCAACAAAGCTCCAGCAAAGTGCATAAGCTGTATTACTGAGAAGGCTGTAAAACCTTCATTTCCACGTTGTGCAGAACAAAGAAGCAACAAAGTGCTTGACATAGTGCACACTGACATATGTGGACCCATGAATGTTCCCTCACTGGGAAAGAATAGATACATTTTAATATTTCTGGATGACTTTTCAAGATTTTGTGTTGTATATTTCCTCAAAGAGAAGAGTGAAACAGTGGAGAAGCTCCAGGAATACATTGCCATGGTCAAGAACAAATTCCAGAGAGCTCCAGCTGTGTTAATGAGCGACAATGGAGGTGAGTACTGCTCAAATGAAATGCAGGCTCTCCTGGCCAAGGAAGGAATTACACACGTAACCACAATTCCTTACACACCACAGCAGAATGCCATAGCTGAGAGAAAGTTTAGGTCCATTATGGACATGACAAGGTGCATGCTAAAGGATGCACGTTTGCCACACAAGCTGTGGGCCGAAGGAGTGTACACGTCGGTCTATTTGCAGAATAGACTGCCAACTAAAGGTGCAGAGCGCACACCATTTGAACTTTGGCATGGGAAAGCTCCCAATTTGTCGCACATACGTGTGTTTGGAAGTCCGTGTTACTTCCACGTGCCCAAGGAACACAGACACAAGCTTGACTCCAGGGCAAAAGCAGGTATCCTTGTGGGATATGCTTCTGGAGGCAAAGGATACAGAATTATGGACTTACAAACTGGTAAGACAAATGCATACCATGCGGTTTATTTTGATGAATATGGAAAAGTAGACACTAAGAACACTGTTGTGGATTCTTCAGATGAGTCAGAAAGGACTCAAGAGTTTGCATATTTCCCTTTTGAGACCCCACAAAGTAATAATCTGCCTTCGAGTGTTACAGCGCCCCCTACAGGCGACGCACCAGAAGACGCAGAGGACCAGAACCCTGGCGGCACCAGAGACGAAGATGAGGACTCAGATGGGGACATGCCTGCTTTGGAGGAGGATGAGGAAGCTGATGCGGTCGCAGAACCAGAGGTCAGGATCTCATCCAGAACCAACAAAGGTGTCCCACCAGTACGGTTGTCCTACCTTGCAGGGTCGGCGTTTCCACAGGAACCTTCCACTTGGGAAGAGATACAGGAGATGCCAGCTGCAGAAGCCAGTCTCTGGAGGAAGGCCGCGCAGGAGGAGATGGATGCACTGCATCAGAACAAGACCTGGACACTCACTGAGCTGCCTCCCGGTAAGAAGGCCATTGGCAGTAAATGGGTTTTCAAGGTTAAGAAGGGGTCAGAAGGAGAAGTGCAGCGCTACAAAGCTAGACTTGTGGCACAGGGATTTTCACAGCGTTTTGGTGAAGACTATGATGAAGTTTTTGCACCAACTGTGAGGTACAGCAGCGTAAGAATGCTTTTAAGCATTGCAGCCTCCAAGAAAATGAGGGTGAAACACATTGACATTGCTACCGCTTTTCTACATGGGCAGATTTCAGAGGAAATTTACATGAAGCAGCCCAAAGGTTTTGTAAAACCACATGAGGCACATCTAGTGTGCAAGCTGCAGAAAGGACTTTATGGACTTAAACAGGCTGCCAGAGCCTGGAACCAGAAGTTGCATAAAATGTTGACGCAACTTGGGTACAAGCAAGGCGACGCTGACAAGTGCTTGTACAGTAAGTCAAATAATGGACAATTCTCATATATCCTAGCATTTGTTGATGACCTGATTATTGCCACAGCAAGTGAGAAAGACTATACACAGATAGTAAAACACCTTAGCAAAGAGGTGGAGGTCAAGGAGCTAGGAGATGTCCAGTACTACCTCGGGATCCAGGTGGAAAGAGAAGAGGATGGCTCATTTCTTCTCAGCCAAAGACAGAAGATCCACGAGCTAATTGAGCACATGCAGATGCAAGACGCACATCCAGTTGCTACACCGATGGCTACTGACTTCCTGAAGAATCAGCAGGATTCGAAGCAGTTGCCAGACAACAATGACTACAGGTCGGCGATTGGTAAACTTTTGTATTTAGTTACCACATGTAGACCTGACTTAGCTAATGCTGTGGGGATTCTTAGCAGAAAAGTGAATTCTCCCACTGAGCATGATTGGGCAGGTGTAAAGAGGGTGGTGCGATATTTGAAGGGTACCATGAATTGTAAATTAAGGTTACCAGCTGTCAAAGACCCTAAGTTGGTTGGGTATACAGATGCTGATTGGGCTGGGGATAATGCTGATTATAAATCAACAAGTGGTCATGTTTTCATGTTTGGGGATGGACCTGTTTCATGGGGCAGTTATAAACAGAGCTGTGTAGCATTATCTTCCACAGAATCAGAATACGTTGCAGCAACAGAAGCCTGCAGAGAGATCGCCTGGCTTGATCAACTCATAAAGGACTTTGGGTTGGTGAGAAAAGGGCCTGTCAGCTTGCTAGAGGACAATCAAAGTTGCCTGAAGCTGACGCAGAGTGAGAAGTTCCTGGCCAGAACAAAACACATTGGGGTTAAATACCACTACATACGCCAGATGATCCAGGATGGACTTGTGGAGCTATCCTACTGCAGCACCCAAGAGATGACTGCTGACATCCTGACGAAACCCCTACCAAGAGAGAGTTTCCAGAATCTACGTGTCAAACTGGGACTCTGGGTGGTTGAATAAAGTTGTTTATGTTTTGTATATGTTGTATTGCCTGAGAAGGGGTATGTGGGATGTATGTGGGAGCAGTCAATGACAACATTCCTAGAGTGTACATGGGAGGGATATCTGTCCAGCAAGCAGGTAAACTTCCTGGGGACGGACTTCCTCCGCATGTGACCAGAGGTGGGTGTGGCCTCACCTGTGCAGGTAATGACAAAAAGCACAGGGCAGGCAGCCATCTCTCTCTCTCTGCCATTTTCCTTCGATGAGGAAGCATGTAAAGATGCCCTCTTGGCTCTCAGCCAAGAGAGGAGATAAGGACTATCTTGCAATAAGATAGATTCTAAGTATATGTAACTTTTTAAGCCTGTCTGCCGTCTGGGATCATATTGTGAACAGATCGTGAGTAAACTCTTTATACTTTTATAAAGACTGTGTTGTGTCTTGTATTTTAAGAGGGAACAAAGGGGAAATTACCAGAGTAATTATTATAGAGGTTCTAGCGAACCTGTGCACACGTTACCGTTGCGAACTTAAAAGGGGAATGTCTATAAACTCTGCTGATATTTTGGGAACTTGTTAGCACAAGTTGGATAAGGATATAATTAGTCAATATATCCTCTCCTGCACCCCAGAACATTCCCACATAAAGCAGCAATTAAAATGGTTAAAACAGAAGGTTCCAGTCGTGAGATCAGGGGAATACTTGACCCAAAAGTATTCCCCGACGGAATGCCAATAATGATGGAACCTTTCATATTTCAGCAGGGAGATCATTCTCCAACACTTGTGCAGCCAGTGGAAAAGCCCACCTCTGTGTTGCCATAAGCTGATAAACATCACTGCACATTAAACACACTCCTTGGTCCCCTCCTCCCGTGCCAGCAAATCCCTCCTCACTGGAAGGGGCTGTTAAAACAGGAGGAAACAATGTTCAGACTGAATTATTTAGACACTAGAAAAAAGTCGGCATCCTGATTTTTGTCACCTGGGCTGAGCGCGTGCAGTCGCTGCCTATTGTTGCTTAGCAATGCCCTGTCGTGTGTACAAATAAATGCACCACACATGGAATAAGGCGTTTATTTCTGCACAGAACTGGGACATTTGATTGATTCTGTGGAGGACTGAAAGCCCAGGGAATAAGCAGAACAGTGCAGCGATTCCAGGCATAACATTTAACATCTGTCGAGATGACAGATCATCTTCAGAAAACAGACTTTCAGGAGACAAATTTTCGGCAGGTCATTTGTGCTGCTCTCCCCACCCCCCACCATTGCATTCCACGGACTTGCAAATTCACTTGCGAGGTGACTCTGTTGCTATAAAAATTAAAGAGCAGAACTAATCGACGCAGTCGCATTTGCAACACAACACATGTTATCTGCGGATTATTTTACAACTCTTATTAGTAAGGCGTTGTTAACTTTAACTGGTAGTAAAATGAAACTAAATTATATTGAGTGGCCAAAGCAGCCTGCGGTGCCAAGTTTGAGCATAAAATTCAGGCAATTTAAAAGGCCCGGAGAACTGAGCCATTGAACAAAAGCGCCTTAGCACTATGCTTTAGGAATAGCACACTTAAGGATTAAATAAAATCACAAAAAATGTAGGGTAAACACCGACAATTGGGAAACACTGGCCTGTGAGCGCTCCAATTGGAGAACAGCCTTTAAAATGGTGTCATGGGTTTCGAAGACACTCAAACTCAGAACAAAAAGAAGTAACATGATAAGAGGAAGGCACGTCTGGCAAACCCTCACCGTGATCAATTCCCACTCGGAAACTTATGTCCCCACTATGGAAGGACGTGTGTGTTAAGTTGTGGGTGAACATATCAGATTCTTCAAACAGCTCCTGTTTATTCACAGGCCAGAACAGAACTGAACTGAAGGGTTCAGTCAGCCTGCTTATATAGAGCTCCAGTACAACGTAACTGTAACAACTTTCTGTAACTATCCAATCACTGAACGTCACTTTCGATCCCTTATTTGCATATGTGGACCTGAGTAAAAACTATCTACAGTATCCCCCTGCTGGCCCAGGGTGAGAACTTCAGTACATAACAGTGTGGATCCAGAACTGGCCTCCACAGTCACTTACGGACACTCTGTTAAGACCGTGTTCATGGAAGACAATCCTACTTGGCTATGAGGGATTGCCAAAGAAAGAAGAAATGTATATATATTCTATCTAAAGCTGCTCAAGTCATGACAGCCCTGTCAGAACTGTTAGGATCTAGCTGAATCACTTTGCCCGCCGCATATCATCACTCTTCCTGATTTCCTTGCTGACAATTATGGGCTAGAATAATATTAACCTGGTTAACATTCCGCTGACTACAGTTTTACGTGACGCTGATGATCATCATTCAGAACGGGATTATGAGTGAAGGCGGGGGCCAGGAGACGTTAAAATTGGCCTAATTCTGCTGCCGCTGCCATCAAAATCAGAAGAGGGGCAATTAAGCTAGTTTTGTACATTTCTGGTAATCTCTCCAGAGGCAGTTCTGCTAGCCTTTCAAGTCTCAATTTGAGACCTAGAAGTTCAGTGGCTCCCTGATTCGCAGCTGAGGGCCTGGTCCCCAAATACATTTACTTGAAGCACGGCTGAATATATCAAAACGAATGTAAAAGCAGCTCTGCAAAATTCAATCCAAACCAGGAATGCTTGAGGAATATGATTTCTGTGGATTTGACTATGAATTGATCCTATTCCCTATGCCTGGACAAATGTACAGATGGAAACTTTAGTCATCCACCAGATTTTACGCTTTTCTGGATGTCTTGCAGTTCTTGGCTGAAAGAGCATATCAACTTACATTTAAGAATTGCAGAGCTTGGCAGAAAATATCTGCTAAAATGTGGACTATTTATATACTTATATAAAATGCAGATTAATCCAGAAGAGGGATGGAAGTAGTGACCACATGCAATACTATAAACCAGAGATTTCCGAACTTATTTGGCCTATCACCCACTTTTTTGGGGGGGGGGATACTCAGTGCCCCCCTGAAAATCTACCTTCTGCCAGCAGACTTGACTTGCATTTTGTGTGTTTATTCATTTATTTGGAAAATTATTTGGAAAATAAAGTAATCACTATGACTTTAGAATAGGCTGAAGAATTGATGCTTTTGAATTATGGTGCTGGAGGAGACTCTGGAGAGTCCCATGGACTGCAAGAAGATCAAACCTATCCATTCTGAAGGAAATCTGCCCTGAGTACTCACTGGAAGGACAAATCCTGAAGCTGAGGCTCCAATACTTTGGCTACCTCATGAGAAGAGAAGACTCCCTGGAAAAGACCCTGATGTTGGGAAAGATGGAGGGCACAAGGAGAAGGAGACGACAGAGGACGAGATGGTTGGACAGTGTTCTCGAAGCTACAAACATGAGTTTGATCAAACTGCAGGAGGCGGTGGAAGACAGGAGTGCCTGGCGTGCTCTGGTCCATGGGGTCACGAAGAGTCGGACATGACTAAACGACTAAACAACAACATGACTTTAACTCTACATTGCATCAGTAAGCGTCATTATACAGCAGAAGAAACATGTACGAATTGTTTTTCGAAATGTTCTTCTCTTCTCTTCTTTCTTTATGCTTCCTCCCTCTTCACAGGGAACTCTGT
Source organism: Podarcis liolepis (assembly GCF_965112155.1). Lineage (NCBI taxonomy): Eukaryota > Metazoa > Chordata > Lepidosauria > Squamata > Lacertidae > Podarcis > Podarcis liolepis. Next base: position 113,901,957 of record NC_139557.1, read on the forward strand.
GAATTGCAGCTCTTTGAATGGAATAGTGGCCTCCTAAGAACTCTCTGCACCCTTAACAAACTATAGTTCCCAGGATACTTTTGAGGAAGGCATGGCTGATTAAAGTGGCATCATAGCACTTTATTTTATTTTGATAATAATAATAATAATAATAATAATAATAATAATAATAATAATAATAATTTTTATTTATACCCCATGCTCCCCAGCCAAGGCCGGGCTCAGGGCGGCTAACAAGCAATAATAAAAACAAGTAGAATGATTACAACTTAAAAACAAAATTAAAATACAACATTAAAATATTGAAACATTAAAATATTAAAATATAGACTACATGGAAATGGCGGAAATGACTGGCAGAATTCGAGACCAGGGAGAAGAGCTTGTGGAAGAAGATTGGAGAAAATTTAAAATTTATTTACAGAAACATTGTAAAATTTTTGAATGCTGATGACGTTGAAATGAACTGAAGGGGTTCTAGCAACAAGGTAAAATGTAAGATGGGATTGATAATAGATAAGCTAAATTGGATATGAATTTGCTGAACCAATTTTTAAAAAGGGATACAAAAAAGTGAGGCATGAGGAAGTCAGGAAAATAAGTTAACTAAAGATGAGAAACTAAAAAAGATGGAGTTTTGTTTGTATGTGTTTTTTTGTTTTTGTTTTGTTTTTTCTTTCCCTTTTTGTGTTTAATGTTTGTATTTTTGTATTTTGTGATTTTGTATTTTTCTGTTTTGTACTTTTTCTGAATTATTTTATTGATAAAACTTAATAAAATATTAATTAAAAAATATTAAAATGTAGCCTCATCAAGGAGGAGAAAAGAAAAGGAAAAAGGAAAAAGAGAGGGAGAGAATCAAATTGGCTCCAAGCCAAAGGCCAGGCGGAACGACTCTGTCTTACAGGCCCTGCGGAAAGAAATCAGATCCTGCAGGGCCATGGTCTCACGAGGCAGAGTGTTCCACCAGACCTGAGCCAGAGTTGAAAAGGCCCTGGCTCTGGTTGAAGCTAATCTAACTTCCTTAGGGCCCGGGACCACTAGGGTGTTGCTATTTATGGACCTTGAGGCTCTCCGTGGGGCATACCGGGAGAGGCGGTCCGGTAGGTACGAGGGTCCTAGGCCATGAAGGGCTTTAAAGGTCAAAAGCAGCAACTTAAATCTGACCCTGTACTCCACCGGGAGCCAGTGCAGCTTGAAAAGCACTGGGTGAATATGCTCCTATGGCAGAGACCCCGTGAGGAGTCTCGCTGCAGCATTCTGCACCCGCTGGAGTTTCTGGGACAGCTTCAAGGGCATAATAATCTTTATAATATTATAATCTTCATAATAATAATCTTTATTAATTTAAATTGCACACATATACAAATAATTTACAATCTCATACTACAAAAAGAAGAAAGAAAGAAAAAACAATTAAGAAAGAAGAAAAGAAGAAAATACAGGAAAAAAGAAAAAGCAGATTTACGTACATAAAAAAACTTAATCTTCCTAATTAATACTTAAGTGAACATTTAAATCAAAAATACTTCTGGCAAAACGAGTCTTCCAATCACTCTCATTGTACTGTTTATACTGTCGTCGTTTCCCCCGAAAAGTTTTATATTCTTTAGTATTGTTCCTGTCTACTCCACAAACGGCATTTGTTGTGTTTACACATATCACTCAAGTTCGGCTAATATGGTGTGGTTGGTACAATATGATCTTATATAATCCTTAAACATTCTCCATTCTCCAAATATTTTCTGGTTCAGTACTCCTCTATCTCTTCCCAGGAAGCACTTTAAGCGTATGGTGTGAATGTGGCCATAGACTGACTGACTGACCCCATCCCTAGCCTCAAATCCCATCAAATCTGACATCTTTTTTCCTCCCATGGTGGACCTGCTTGGCCATTGGCCTGGTCCAACAGAACTCTTCTATGTCCTCTGCTACCAATGGTGCAATCGTAGCTGGATCATCAATTGTGGGGGATGGGGAGGGCTGCTTAATCCTTTCACCTCCAGTCACTTCCACACACATTAACACCCTCCCCCGGCTGCTTTTCACCCCATGTGCCCCCTATAAGTCAAAAGATCCCCAAGGGGAAGGAGCAGGAAACTGACCAGAAATGAAAGCCTTAACCAGCTCCTTGTTTCTACCCCATCCTCTTCTCAAGAGACTGCTTTTGGATTAAAACAACAACAACCAGGAGAAAATTCATGCAAGTAGGTGTCCTTACTTCATTGTATTAAAGCAGGGGTCAGCAAACTTTTTCAGCAGGGGGCCGGTCCACTGTCCCTTAGACGTTGTGGGGGGCCGGACTATATTTTGAAAAAAATAATAATGAACGAATTCCCCACAAATAACCCAGAGATGCATTTTAAATAAAAGGACACATTCTACTCATGTAAAAACATGCTGATTCCAGGACCGTCCGTGGGCCGGATTGAGAAGGCAACTGGGCCAGATCCAGCCCCCGGGCCTTAGTTTGCCTAAAGGTAAAGGGACCCCTGACCATTAGGTCTAGTTGTGGCCGACTCTGGGGTTGCAGCGTTCATCTCACTTTATTGGCCAAGGGAGCCGGCGTACAGCTTCGGGGTCATGTGGCCAGCATGACTAAGCCACTTCTGGCAAACCAGAGCAGCGCACGGAAACACCGTTTACCTTCCCACAGGAGCGATACCTATTTATCTACTTGCACTTTTGACGTGCTTTCAAACTGCTAGGTTGGCAGGAGCAGGGACCGAGCAGCGGGAGCTCACCCCGTCGTGGGGATTCGAACCGCCAACCTTCTGATCAGCAAGTCCTAGGCTCTGTGGTTTAACCCACAGTGCCACCCGCATCCCTTAGTTTGCCTACCCATGTATTAAAGCATGAAAACATAAAACAAGCTCGCTGATCAGGTTAATGGCCCATTTAGTCCAGCATTCTGTTCTCACAGTGACCAACCAGATGCCTGTAAGCACAAACTGAGCTTGTGAGCCTTCTTCCCTCCTGTGGCTTCCAGCAAGTATTGGTGCCTGCAACTGTAGTGGTGGCAGAGCATAGTCCTCATGGCTAGTAGCCATCAATTGCCCCCTCCTGCATGAATTGATCTAACCATCTTCTGAAGCCATCCAAGTTGGTGGCCATCCCTGTGAGTTCCATCGTTCAACTATGTGCTGCAGATTAGTCAGAATTGCCAACTTAACAAGGGATGGAGACATTCCCCAGTGGCATGATTGAACCAGCTGGCCCCTGGAATTTTTTTTTTTTTTTTTTTTTTTTTGCTGTAAGGAAGTATTAGTGGATCAAAGCAGAAATCATCCCAGCAATAAAACAGTGAGAAACCGTTTCAACAGCATCTCCCCACCATCAGTCCTGCCTTTGGCAGAGGAAGGAGGGAACCAGAAACTACCACCTTACATTATCGCAGGCAATTTTTTAAAACAATTGCTCCAGCCTTTGAACAAACAGAGCCTGATAAAGCAGGTTTCATAGCTCCCTGGTGGTGCAGCAGGGATCGTATATAACCAAGATACAGATTTACTTCCTCACCGGCACTGCAAGGTACACCTTCCACCCCACATTCCTCGTATCTTCTCGGAACAAGCCCTCTTATCTCCGGACGTGTAACCGAGTGATCTCACACGCAAGGCATTTCTAAATCATGAGCCCATTACTCTTGTTCTCAATTACCTCGGGACAGATGAATTCTTCACACTCATTAGCCACGAAGGTGGGAAGAACATAAAAAGCCCGTTCGGTTCAGCAGGAGAGGAAGGGGGAGGAAATGTTATTTAAGTGAGCGAAGGCCTCATTTTTAATCCCTTGTAGGGTTTCATGATAAGGTGGCTGGTGAAATTGTCCTCTTACAAATGCATTTTAAAAATACATGTTTACTAGATAACATGAGCAGAGCTATGGCCTGTCGGCTACGCAAATAAAGTCTATTGATTGATTGATTGATAACATGAGCAGAGGTGTGTGGAAAATCCCAGTCTTTTCCTCCAGCTCACCCCTTGTTGCACCTATTCCCCAAGGAGAGAAGCAATTTGGGGATACCATTGAGTTGGGGGGGGGGATGCTGAATTGAAGCTCTGTTTCTTGTCCCTGAGGTGGAGCAGCAAATCCGGGGGGGCGGGCGGTGTCAATGCAGATAGTACCCAAGGCAAGCCACGTTGCTTGGGCATAAAATCCCACAAGAACCTTCCCCATCACTGCTGCAAGAAATACAGTCAAATTACCATATTTTTTGCTCCATAAAGCGCACCGGACCATAAGGCGCACCTAGTTTTTAGAGGGGGAAATCAAGAAAAAAAATATTATTTATATATGCACGCAGCCTGTCCACTTCTCCCAGAGTTTCTCGGAGTTGCCAGGGAAAGCCCGGGTCCCCCCCCCCAGCCCCAAAGAGCAAAGAAGCCAAGACAGTGAGCGTGATCCACCCCGCTGGCTGTCTTGGTTTCCTCTTTAGCAGTGCGCAGCCTTTCCCGGCTGGAGAGGTTGCGCGCGGCTAATGAGGAAGCCAAGACAGCCATCAGGATGAATCACGCTTGCTGTCTTGGCTTCTTTAGCTGCGCACAGCCTCTCCGGCTGGGAGAGGCTGCGCATGGCTACGGCAATTCCCCCACCTCCCACAAAAGCCCACAGGAGCCGTGCACCCTTTAAGGAGCGTGCGGCTCCTGCGGGATTTTCTACGAGGAGGGAGAAGGGACTGACTGGCTGTGTCAGTCCCTTTTCCCTCCAGGGGAAAAGCCTGCAAGAGCTGCGTGGAGCTTGTGTGCGGCTCTTGGGGACTTTTCCTGCCTGCCTCCCCCCTGCATTCGCTCCATAAGACGCACACACATTTCCCCTTACTTTTTAGGAGGGGAAAAGTGTGTCTTATGGAGCGAAAAATACGGTAAATGGGCACTACATTCCACAGGTCCTTTGCACTAGGCTGTGGCGGTGGACTGGGCAGAGGGACACGGGTGGTGCTGTGGTCTAAACCACTGAGCCTCTTGGGCTTGCCGATCGGAAGGTCAGCGGTTCGAATCCCCACAATGGAATGAACTCCCGTCGCTCTGTCCCAGCTCCTGCCAACCTAGCAGTTCAAAAGCACGCCAATGCAAGTAGATAAATAGGTACTGCTGTGGCCGGAAAGTAAACAGCGCTTCAGTGCACTCTGGTTTCCATCACAGTGTTCCGTTGTGCCAGAAGTGGTTTAGTCATGCTGGCCACATGACCTGGAAAGCTGTCTGTGGACAAACGCTGGCTCCCTCCGCCTGAAAGCAAGATGAACGCCGCAACTCCAGAGTCGCCTTTGACTCCAGGAGTCCTTTACCTTTTTGCTGGGCAGAGTTTCATATCCTTCAACATGGATCGAAGAGAAATTCCATGCAATTCATGTTTAGAGGCAAATCAACTGATTTGCACTTTCTGAAACAATACAGGAACTGAAACCTAGCCATCCTTCGAGTTTTGCCTTTCTCTGAATTCTGCAGGGCAGTTCTCCGTCCAAGTAATGTGTACAACAAAATGCATATACGAGAGCAAAGGGTGTGGGAAAATCCATATTGTTGTTGGCATCTGTCTGTCTTGACATACAATGGAGTGTGCCTCCAGGGGTGAGGTCAAACTGCTGCATTAGCAGCACTGAAGTGACCTCCCTGGGGTGCAAGCCCGGGCAGTGTGTATGGGGGTTCTGGGCTGCCCAGATGACAAGACCTCACTCATCACCTCGCTGATGTGATCCAAAGGAAAGCAGAGCACCAACTTGGCTGCAGGAGTTGCCAGAAGGAGTTGCCAATGCATATATTGGTCAAAATAACATACAAAATGCTGACAAAAACATGTGCATTAGGCAAAACTGCATCAAAAAAAGTGTACAAAAATGTCGATGGATTTTCACGAGGCCTTAAAAAAATAATGCAATCACAAGTTAGTCTGGCGAACGGAACTTAAGAGCGGAAAAATGAGAAAGTGAGAGAAACCTAAATTGACAGATTCAGCTGTTTCCCATGGAGGCGTCTCTCTGTCCATCCCTGCTGGCCTCTGCAGAGCACTCAGTGAGGTTCCCACTGCTGTCGGGCACAAGCCAGGCACGATTGCTGCACCAACACCAGGCTGGCAATTCTCCTGCCCCCTGCTTTCTGACTTATTTTTTCCTGTGCCCCCAACAGTCTGTTAAGACCCACTGGGTTTGAATCGAACCCTAAACAGCTAACAATTTGCTGTCCTTTCATGACATCCAAAACCAGTTTCCTGAGGCAGCTGCCTCACTCTGCCAAACGGTAGAGGTGGCCCCTAGAAAGGGCCACAGATACAAAATACAGAAATGTATGGGTATTGCTTCCTAGAATTTGTATTTAGGATTGCAGGATGAGGTTGTGGTCCATATGCCACTTCTTTCTGCCTCTAGTCAACACAGTGGACCTACTTCTGAGTAAGCCTGCTTAGGATGGTTGTGCCGTTAATTATGTTTATATAAATGTATATAACTGTGATGTTAATTACGTATATGAAAATATTTCTCTTGATATGCCAGAACGCAGCCTGAGTGCGTAAGAGTGTCGTCTGCCTTCCCCAGAAATGTACCTACAAGAAAAGTGTAGTGTTTGACAATTTTGAAGGTTGACATATACATATATATATTAGTAGGCAGGCATGAGGTGACAAGAGAAGCAGAGGAGAACACGGTGTCATGGTTACTGAGAAATCAAGGCCGTATCTGATAAAGCAAAGCAGCTGCCCTTATTTCTCTCTGAAGTTAATCAAATAAGTGAGCTGTGTGATGACAAGGTGCAGCCGCAGCAAACAACTGAGGATTTTAGAGAAGCAGCTAAGAGGTTGCAAGAGTCTACCTTTCTGGGTACAAATAATCTTTGTGATTAAGTAACATGACTGATTGATTGATTGATTGATTGGTCATTTGTATCAGTTGTGGCTCTTCTCTAAAGGTGTGGGGGCAAATAGGCTGTACACTGCCTATAATATTGATGTAATTATTCATGAAAATATTCTTACCTGCTTTTCACTATTTCCTCCCGATAGAGGTTAGACCTTCCTGTTCGGACAGGCTTTGGGAAATTAAGGTGCTATCAGGACGAAGTGCATTTGAGACCCTTCAAGTGTCCCTATTTCCCAGGGACAGTCCTGCAGTTACAGAAGCCATTCTGGTTTCTGATTTAATGCCAGACTGTTCCACTTTCCCTTTCAACATCCTTCTTTTCATCAGAGATATGTTGAAGGGGATAGAATAAGACATCCCTCTTTTCATCTGAAAAATGTTGGCAGTGATGGAATAGGAAGTCCCTATCTTCACCAAAGAAATGTTGGAGACGATGGGATTTTAACCACTGGTTCTAAATGTGTTTCCACGAATCTTAGCTATTGTTTTAAACTAGTTTCTTTTCTTTCTTTCTTTTCCTTTGTGTTTTATAATGATTTTCTTAAATGTTGGAAGCTGCCTTGAATCCTACCTTTGGAAAAAAATATGAGATATAAATACATTAAATAATAATACTGTAATAATAATTTTCAAAATGATCTGAAAGTGGGCTTCAATTTTGATAGGCAGAACAAAATCACACAGTCAATCTCTAAGCAACAGAACACAAAAAACCTAGAGGAAAGTCTTCCAACAGCAGGGGTGCACAGATGTATATATTAGAGAGAGACACATATAAAAATGCAGAATTTCAAACTAATATGCTGGTGAATTTTCATGAGGACTTTAAAAAATGTTTTCCTAACCAGGGGTTGTCAAAACAACTTACCCCCCCCCCCCCAACTTGGACTGATACTCTTTTCGGTTTCCCTTATAATTTCTCCATTTTTTTCCTTCACCGGGTGTATGTGGAGCAAGTAGAATATTCCAGTGTCGAATATGAAAAGATTGAAAATCTAATGCAAATTGGTAGCTTACTTCCATGTGAAAAATGTTATTTGTGGGGTGCCTGCTTCTGAAAGATACTGTTTATTATGATCGTATCAGAGATGGGATATTGCAACCTCAGATGAGAGAATCGATTGTAAAGGGCTTGGCAACACACAGATAGACACTGATTTGCGAGGTCAGAAGGTCAGAATGCATTTCCTTATCTCATCCAAAAGTGAGGTATGGTACGACGCAAGTGTACATCACCCCGAGAATATAATCAACCACTATTCCTCCTATTTAGGGCAGGTTCAAAACCAATGAATGAAAATTGCCTTTCACACATGGTGAGATGGTAAGAAATTGGAATCCAATTGAGTATGGTTTCCAGAGTTGGGTTCCAATCATGCATTTTGTCATCTCAGTTTAAAGACAGTATTTGGGGGGTGACCAATGGTGCAAAAGTCTTTAGCATACTAGAAAGGTTAGGTGTAAATCCTGGTGCACTGATCTTGTGATGCCTCCAAAACAGACCCAGATGTTCAAATTGGTCTTCGGAAATGTCCACTAGGCTGATCCAGATTATTTTAATTGTCCTTCATTAGTTGACAACTGAGCATGCAGATCGCCAAAGTGTGAGCCATAAGTAGAGCAGACCAATGTCATGCCTTCCCTTGTTCACTTCCCACACTGTTCTCCCCCACCCCAAGCTATTCAGGACACTGTACATGGACAGGATCCTGTCTGAATGTCTGGCTAACCCTGTGAGATGTCAATTTGTTTTGTTTTTCCCAAGGTCACCCAGTGAGTTTCATGTCTTTGCAAGCATTTCAGTCTAGGTCTCGACCATAGCTGTCAACTCCGGCAGCCTCAAAAATAAGGGATCAGCAGCCAAAATAAGGGATTTTCCGGGCACAGGTGTGTTCGACTTCTGAGCCCCTCCGAGCCAAAGGCAGAAAGCCCAGCCAGCAGCCAAACGAAGCCTCATCAATAAAGGACAGCAGCGGGACATGGCGCTGGGATAAGGGACTGTCCCGCCAAATAAGGGACACTTGACAGCTGTGGTCTCAACACTGGCTCATTTATATTTTAAGTGTGTTTGCCTGAGAGCTGCTTCCAACCACCTCATCTTTTGAAAACAGCTCAAGTGCAGAAAAATCAAGGAATGCACCTCCACGTGTGACTGAACCCTGAGTGATCTTGACGCATCACAGGTGGTTTCTAGTGCAAGCAAGAAGAGTTTGGATTTGATATCCCGCTTTATCACTACCCGAAGGAGTCTCAAAGTGGATAACATTCTCCTTTCCCTTCCTCCCCCACAACAAACACTCTGAGGTGAGTGGGGCTGAGAGACTTCAGAGAAGTGTGACTGGCCCAAGGTCACCCAGCAGCTGCATGTGAAGGAGCAGGGAAGCGAACCCGGTCCCCCAGATTACAAATCTACCGCTCTTAACCACTACACCACACTGAGGTTATCCTCAGAATCCATGGTAGTTTTATTCATGCACATGGCCATGAGTGCCTGGGTAGTTTCAGCAGCAATATTTCGACAGCGTCGGAGTTAGAAATAGCAGACACAAGGAAACCCGATAGCTCCTATCACTAAGCCAGAACACTGTGTTGGTCTTATCTTTAGCAAAGGGAGTTTTTACATAGCAGAGTGAGACTTTCATCAGATCTGTGGCTTTCACTATCCCCTCTATCCCACATCCACCCACAACTAGATCTTCCGGGCAGCCTGCCAAGCAGAATTTCATAAGATGCTATCGAGTAGCTGTTGGAAGGGAAGCATACTGATGTGTAGCTGGTCATTTTGTCAGATTTCCAATAGCTGAGTTAACTTGCAGAGCCGTCCACGTTTTTTTTGCAGGAAGCCCCTTTGGCACTGCTTGAGCAGATCCCCCCTGTCATTCTGACATTCACCTGTGTCGCTCTTTGAATATGCATGTAGCCATTAATTACACCCGGCCAGCAGTGCACAAACCCAAAGTGACTCCTTTATCCCATGGCTATCTACAGCAATCCATGCACGTCACGCTGATGCCCCTGTTGTGTCACCCAAGTCAACAGCCTTTAAATGCTGAATACCAATTCGCATGTTCAGAACGACAAACCTGATAAGGGTTCTCGCTGGGTGGGCTGAGGAATGCAAGTCTAGTCTTTCTGGAGGAGATGTCAGAGGAAGCGGCCTGGTGTCAACTGAGTTTGACAGTTTGCAAGAGTTGGATTTTAATGACAATTCAGTAGGAACATGGGGAGCTGCCTTATACAGTATTTAACCAGACCGTTGGTACATCTGTGAGGGGAGATACTTCCAGCTGTCCATCAGGCAAGACCTTTTCCACCTGCCTTGTCCCACCCTCCAGTCTCTGCCTCTCAATTTGTAGTGTATTATTTTACGCAGTGTGTCTTGCCTTTGTTTTTACAGTGGTACCTCGGGTTAATTCGTTCTGGAGGTCCGTTCTTAACCTGAACCTGTTCTTAACCTGAGGTACCACTTTAGCTAATGGGGCCTCCTGTTGCTGCCGCTCAATTTCTGTTCTCATCCTGAAACAAAGTTCTTAGCCTGAGGTACTATTTCTGGGTTAACGGAGTCTGTAACCTGAAGCGTCTGTAACCCGAGGTACCACTGTATTGACTAGTTTAGAAATTATTAATTGTAATTTTTAAGGGTGGATTTCTGTTTAATTTTTATATGCTGATACTTAATATTACTCTATACTATTCTAAGGGGTTGTTGAATATTACTGTATCTGATATACGTTGCTTATTTTAAAGCTTTGTTTTATTATCATATTTTTGTATTGGATTGGATTGTTATATAAGGGACGCGGGTGGCACTATGGGTTAAACCACAGAGCCTAGGACTTGCCGATCAGAAGGTTGGTGGTTCGAATCCCCGCGACGGGGTGAGCTCCCGTTGCTCAGTCCCTGCTTCTGCCCACCTAGCAGTTTGAAAGCATGTCAAAGTGCAAGTAGATAAATAGGTACCGCTCCGGCGGGAAGGTAAACGGCGTTTCCGTGTGCTGCTCTGGTTCACCAGAATTGTTGGTGAATTGTTGGTCATGCTGGCCACATGACCCGGAGGTGCAAAATGCTGGCACCCTGTCTACAACTTCATTAACATCCATCTACTACTTCACTAGCATCTCTCGGTATTGTGAACAACACTGAACTTACCTTTTGTTGGTATCTTCATGAACTTACCTAAAAAGATAAAGAAAACAAAAGACTGAGTTAAGCACTTGAAAAATCCATTAAAATCAAACATTGTAAGTTCATCTTAGGTTGGGTAGTTCACAAGTCTCCGGCTTTGTATAAGGTTTTGTATTTTTCTCAGAAGATTGATAAAGAATGCACAATCATTTTGGTAATCATTGTGTGTATATTGTTGTCTTTGTCCATGGAGTTTTCTTGGCAGGGATACTGGAGTGGCTTGCCAGTTCCTGCTCCAGGTGGATCACGTTTGGTCAAAACTCTCCACTATGACCTGTCCATCTTGGGTGGCCCTGCATGGCATAGCTCATAGCTTCTCTGAGTTATTCAAGCCCCTTCACCACAGCAAGGCAGTGGTCCATGAAGGGGAAGTGAGAGCTGGACCATAAAGAAGGCTGATCGCCGAAGAATTGATGCTTTTGAATCATGGTGCTGGAGGAGACTCTTGAGAGTCCCATGGACTGCAAGAAGATCAAACCTATGCATTCTGAAGGAAATCAGCCCTGAGTGCTCACTAGGACAGATAGTGAAGCTGAGGCTCCAATACTTTGGCCACCTCATGAGAAGAGAAGACTCCCTGGAAAAGACCCTGATGTTGGGAAAGATGGAGGGCACAAGGAGAAGGGGATGACAGAGGACAAGATGGTTGGATAGTGTTCTCGAAGCTACCAGCATGAGTTTGATCAAACTGTGGGTGGCAGTGGAAGACAGGAGTGCCTGGCGTGCTCTGGTCCATGGGGTCACGAAGAGTCGGACACGACTAAACGACTAAACAACAACAGTGTGTATATTAGTCCATAGCTGTCAACTTTCCCTTTTTCTTGTGAGGAATTCTATTCGGAAAAAGGGAATTTCCCTTAAAAAAAGAAAAACGTTGACAGCTATGTATTAATTGCCAGCGTGTTGCATGAGTCATACTACTTCTATCAACAGCACCGGTTGCATTTTTCTAGCATAGAGCAAATGGAAGCCACAGCAGGAGAAATTTCCCGCTCCAGGATCCCAATCTATTCCGCCCTTACACATGGCAATTGACTTTTAATTGCACAAATGGCATCTCACCCAGTTTGGCCCTGAAATAACGTTCAGCACAGCCACACATCCCTCTTCTTTTATTACCAGTGCTTCAATGTATGCCCATAATGTATTGAACTCTAGGAGCCTCCAGAGTGTTATAGCCTTGGGACTATGACCAACTAAGTTCTTGGCATGGCTAGGCTCATAATAGCTAACTCAGCCACACTTCACTGGGTAAGTTTCTCCTCTGAACGAATTGGGCTGACAGCTTCTCGCCCCGAGAGGACTGTTATATTCAAACACTTTAGCTAATAAAGTACCAATGAAGCAGAACTGCATTAAAAAATGTGCACCACAAAAACAGATCTCCACCCTGTCATTTCACAGCAGCCACCGACAGCAAGGAGCCTTCAGAGTCTCCGCAGCTGTTTTCTTTTTTAAGAGTATCGCCTAATACTAGCTAGGCGCTTGGCACTAATTCTTTCTTGTCCAGTCTCAGTGAAATGGAGTGAACTGGTTCTGTGAACTGCCCTGAGACCTCTGGGTATAGTGAGGTAAATAAATTCAACAAACAAACAAACAAATAAACTGTGGCGATCACAGTTTTTAGCTTCCCTAAAGAGGGCTGCCTCCAGATGTCTTCTAAAAGTCTGGTAGTTGTTCTTCTCTTTGACATCTGGTGGGAGGGTGTTCCACAGGGCGGGCGCCACTACCGAGAAGGCCCTCTGCCTGGTTCCATGTAACTTGGCTTCTCTCAGTGAGGGAACTGCCAGAAGGCCCTCAGCGCTGGACCTCAGCGTCTGGGCAGAACAATTTGGGGAAAGGCAGGTTCATCAGTCCCATGTCTCTCACCTACTCCTAGGTGAGCAGGGGTGCCATCTAGGTGGGCTGGGGGGCAATATTTTCAAGGAGGGGCCCGCTGTGGTGATCACACAGGGTCCCCAGACGTTTCACCGCCTATTGATCCCTGTGCCACCACTTTATTTTTCGCTGCCACCACCCAGGCCCTACCTGGTACAATACTGAGTCCAGTCAGGGTTAAATTGGAACATAAACTTCTGTTTATTTATTGGAGTTTAACAAGCGTGTGGTTTCATAAACGGTATCGGTCAATTACAATCATGGGGTGCCTATCCAGACCTATAACTTCCGCTACCTTCTCTCTCTCACTAAACCACCTCTCAGATATTTACTTGTCTGTCTAGCTCCTAACTGTTCCTGACTCAGCTTATTTTGCTACACTAACTCAACCTACCCACAGACTCTATCCCAATTCGCTCCAACCACCCAACTCCCAACGAACGAACTCTCTTGCCCCTCCCAGAGCTGGTTTTATAGTCCCTCTGACTCCACCCCCCTGGGCTCTGATTGGGTAACTTGTTTAACTATTTCACCTCCAGCACTCTCATATGTTAACATCACACAAACAAACAAACAAACAAATGGGAATAATCGTTCACAAGAGGGAAAGCAGTTTTATCATGGATCCTGACCCAAAGAGCCATTTCACATTAATGTTCTATGTTTGGACCCAGGATGGTGTTTCAGGCCCCTCTTCTTCATATAGACCCCATCCACACTGATTTTTTTAAGCAGTATCATACCGCTTTAAACAATCATGGCTTAGCCCCCCCCCCCCATTCTGGGAACTATGGTTTGCTAAGCGTTTGTTAGGAGGCCTCTACAGTATTCCTTTCACAGAGCTACAGTTCCTAGAGTGGTTTAATAGTTTCTCTTGTGGAACTCTGGAAATTATGCTCTATGGCGGGAATATGAGTCCTCTCAGAACTCTCAGCACCCGTAACAAACTAGTACTCCCAACGTAATCTGAGAATTAAATAAGCATGATTTCAGAGCACTGAAGCAGCTTTTTGCGCTTAAACAAAGGAGAGAGAGAGAGAGAGAGAGAGAGAGAGAGAGAGAGAGAGAGAGAGAACAATGTGGAAAAAGTGGTGGAACATAACTACAGAGATTTCAGGAGGGGGTAATTTAGAAGGTGGATTGGAAATTTGAGTCAGAAACCAGAATTCTATTTGTTTACAAATAGAAGCAGGCAGAGGGCCTTCTTGGTAGTGATGCTCGCCCTGTGGAACACCCTCCTATCAGATCTCAAGGAAATAAACAACTATCTGACTTTTAGAAGACATCTAAAGGCAGCCCTGTTTAGGGAAGTTTTAATGTTTGATGCTTTATCATGTTTTTAATATTCTATTGGGCGTCACTCAGAGTGACTGGGGAAACCCAGCCAGATGGACAGGGTATAATAAATTCATCATCATCATCATCATCATCATTAAAAGAAGTATCCCTTCAGAAGCGCAGTGATGAAGAATGACACCTTATCAGTCTTACCCTGAAGGATAGGAACAGCTGGATTCTGAGGGCTTTGCAAATTCATAACACTTCTTTTAAAAACATAAAAATGATTCATTTATGAGACAGCAATTGCTACCCATTCAGATTTCACAACTGGACAGCTGTCTTCCTCTCCCATCTGGGCGCAGCAGAGTGTGCTACGTTAGCTTTGAGAACTTCTGTAGGCCATCCTTCTTGAAGAACAAAATAATCAAGGGTGTGCTCTCTTGCCTAGCCAGAAATTGCTACCTGCCCAAACCTTGCGGACCTGCCTCTCCAGTCCAAAAGAGCAAATATGTGGAAATGTGGAAAACTGGAGTTAAGAGTGGTAAAAGTGAGAGAAATCAATAGTGACAGATAAATAGAATCAAAGAATTGAGGAGTTGGAAGGTGTCACAGTGTGGGTTACAGGCAGTCAGAGTCCTGGCTTGGTACGTCGGGAGTGGGGTAGAGGTTCGGAAGCAGGAATCAATAGTCCAGGGTCAGCTGTCCAGGGGTCAGGAAGCCAAGAGTCCAAGGGTCAGGAAACCAGGAATCAGGAAGCCAAGAGTGTGATGGTCTGGGATTCGGGCTCGGACTTGGAACCAGAGGAGTCTCAGTCTGTACCAGATCCTTTGCCTCAGGTGGCATCTGGACCAAGTCTGAGGCCTGATCCTGAAGAGTCCCAGTCTGCACAGGTTTCCCTGCAACAAGCAACAGCTGGGCCAAGTCAGGGGCCCGAGCCTGCCCTGGCTCCAGGTCCAGATGTGGGGATTACTTCATTGCCTTCAGCTGGGCAATCATTTACAGCTGCTCCACTATCAGTTGGGTCAGGAGAGGCTGAGGCGGCCTCTGGGTCTAGTAACCCACCGACATCTCCCGAGCTGCAGAGACTCAGGTCTGAGAGAAGGAGAGACCTGAGCACTCGCAGGAGGAGTGCTCGCTTTCGGGCAAAACAGGGAGGTGAGTCGCCCGGGGATCAGGACTGGCCGCTACCCCAACAAAGATAAAAGGCTGTTGGACCCTGCCCCAGGTTGCGGGAGCAACATTGCTTTATGCTAGAACCTGCCTGAGACCCTGCACCCAACCTAGCCTGGTTTCCTGCCTTGTGTCCTGCCTGGGCCCTGTCGGACTGACTCCTCGCGGAATCCTTGGATTGGGGACCGGACCTGGACTGCGTTGCTTGGGTTAAACCCTGGGCCCAGCACAAAGTCCAAGTGTCAGGAAACCAGGAGTCAGGAAGCCAAAGCACAGCTAGGTGGGTAGCATGTTGCTGTGGCAAAGAGCCAGAGGGAAATGCGGGTCTTATATACCCCTCCTGGCCCTTGCCACCAGGTGCTATGAGTCTTCTGTCAATCCTCACCTGTGCGGCCGCGCCTTGCCCTTCCAGGCCAAACTCAGGAAGGCCCCAGTCCTGCAAGGCCCTACCAGTCACAGGGGCTGGCTCCTGCACGCACTCCTGACAGAAGGAGACCCAAGCGTCATCGAGCCCTGTCTCTTGCAACTCAGTTAAAGCCTCTGTGACAGATGTCCATCCAGCCTGTGCTTAAAAATTTCCAAGGAAGGAGAGTCCACAACCTCTTCCACTGCCGAACAGCTCTTACTGTCAGAAAGCTCCTCCTCATGTTGAGTCAGAATCTCCTTTCTTGTCATTTGAAGCCATGGGTTCGAATCCTACCCTCCGGAGCAGGAGAAGAACGACTCATTGGGGGCCTTTCCAACTCTACAATGATTTTATGATTCTATACCATTGAATATTGACTAGTCTTGCGGGGTTTCTAATATTTAAGAGGAGGAAATGTTTAAGGGAAAGATAAGTGCCCCAGCACTAAAAACCCAATTCCAGTTCACAGAAATTACCTGTCTGGCTGCTGTTATTTCATTCTTGTTTTTCAGAGCCAAAACATTTCGCTTTAGAAATAAAAACGGCGAGAGTTTAATAGCCAGAGTAAAGCATCTGCATTGTCCCCTGTGTTTTCCAATTTGATCATGCGGCTTGAAGATTGCAACTTGCATCAAAGTGCCATTACGAATGCCCGAATCCAGGTGTCGATCTGCCTGTGTCTGTTTACACAGGTGGAGAAAAGGGGAGGGGAGAGGAAGAAGAAGACATTAGGAAGAACAGTGCAAATAAATCTGGGCTGGGAAAGAGAGAGATGTAAATGAGGCTTATAAAATTATGACACATTCCAACAAGCAATAAAAGGCCTTTTTATGCTCTCTCTGTGACATTTATGTGATCTGGATGCCTGAAATATGGATCCAGGACAGGTACTAATGGTTCAACGCAGTCTTTAAAAGAGTAAAATATGACTTTGAAAGGTAAATAGGAAATGCCTTGAGCGTAAATAGGAGCACTTTTATTCTTTCATCCAAAGAACTTGATAGGTTGGGGTCTGAATGAGTCAGCGTAAACCTATTAAGATTAATGGACTCAAGTTAGTCATGACAGGGGTAGCCAACAGGGTGCTCCCCAGATCATGATGGATTACAGATCCCATCATCCTCAACCATTGACCATGCTGGCAGGGGCAGATGGAGTTCATTTATTTATTCAGTTTATACCCCGCCCCCATATTCCTCCCAAAGTAGCCCAGCGTGGCAAACAATGAGTAATGAAACAATAACACACTTTAAAACATATTGTTGCATGACACCCCAAGAATTCAGGAGTTCCAGGCGCTAACCCAGAGTTTGTGTTTTTTTTTAAAAATAAGGCACAGAGGAGCCTCTGGTGTCTTTAGGATATATGGTTTATTTACACATATGTACAACCGGAGCCCATGATTGAGGAGTTCATAGCATGTCAGGGCTTTGAGGAATTCTATCCCTCCTCTGGTGGGAGCAAGAAGCTGAGAAAAACAAGGAAGTGTTCTTAGTACAGTCAGGCCTCGGAAGTCGGACGGAATCCATTCCAGAAGTCTGTTTTACTTCCAAGTTGTTCGGAAACCAAGGTATGGCTTCTGATTGGCTGCAGGAACCTCCTGCAGCCAATCAGAAGCCATGGAAGCCGTGTCAGACATTCATGTTCCAAAGAACGTTCGCAAACAGGAACACTCACTTCCGGTTTTGCTGCGTTCTGGAGCCAAAGCATTCGACTCGCAAGGCGTTCGACTTCCGAGCTATGACTATACTGCTTTCCTCTTCTCCAGAAGCTTCAGGAGAAGGGGCGGGGCGATCTCCATCATTCCTCCAGAATCTCGTCCCCTTCAGTCCAGTCCCTGACATAGCACCAAAACCCCAAGTGGGTCTTCTATCTCCTACAGCCTCAGCCTTGGATTCAAGCAAAAATCAGGAATGGCTCTCTCTCTCTGCCTTTTCCAGCTTGCAACCCCCGTTTTCCCTGTAGTTACATTGCAGCCAACTCTAACTTTGTCCTTCGAACTATCTAAAAGCCGAAGGAGGGGTCCTACCCTGGCTCAGAAACCCCCTCTTTTGTTATAGTTGCTGCTGGAATCGAGTGCAATACTTTTTTGTGAGTAAGCACCATTTTTATGCTTAATTTACAGCCTGTTGTGTGCTTCTTCTATTCAGAGGGAAAGGGGGAAATCCAGTCTGCTCCCACAACCTGGATAAGTAAAATAGAGGCTACACAGCCCTAGTCTCCAAGTTTCCACTTCCATGCTGAAAGGGATGGTTGTTTGAAACTCAACTACAGTGGTGCCTCGCAAGACGAAAAGAATCCGTTCTGTGATTCTCTTCGTCTAGCGGTTTTTTTGTCTTGCGAAGCAAGCCCATTGACGGATTAGAGGATTAGCGCTATTAGCGGCTTTTAGCGGCTTATCAGCTTATCGGATCAGCTGATAAGCGGCTTAGCGGCTTAGAAAAAGGGGGGGAGGGAAAAAAACCTGCAGGAACTCGCAAGACATTTTCGTCTTGCGAAGCAAGCCCATAGGAGATTCGTTTTGCGAAGCACCTCCAAAACGGAAAACTCTTTCGTCTAGCGAGTTTTCCGTCTTGCGAGGCATTCGTCTTGCGGGGCACCACCGTAAGTGCATTAAGTCTGGACGCTAAACTGATTACTTTGAACGTTCTGCTAACACACGTGAATAGCAGGGAAATCCATCCCACAAGAACTGTGTATGCCACCTCGAGCTCCCTGGATAAAAAGAGGCATGTAACAACAACAACAACAACAACAACAACAACAACAACAACAACAACAACAACAACTGCAATCCTTAAAACACTTATGATGGACAAAGTGCCTGTGAACAAACTGGGAATCCTTTTTAGGATTGCACTGTTAAATTCAAAACAGATTCAGTGCACTGCACCACAGAAAAGATTTAGTGAGTTTTGTTTTGTTTTAACATTCATATATATATATATATATATATATATATATATATATATATATATATGAAAGATGATATGCTTGATTCATCTGAGCATTATGAGATTATGAGCCAGGAAATCTTTTTACTCTAAACAAAGGAAATGTGTATCTCTAGATTATATAAATTTGAGTTTCCTATATCATCTGGCAATGAACAGAGGAAAACACATTCAGTCCCTTAGAGGGTAATGTGATTCCTCGCCACTCCAAAAAAGGGGAGATGAATTTCACTTTGTTCTCATATCTAGAAGCTTTTGATGTGCAATGCATTAAGGGGGAAAGGAGAGGAAAAATCCATGGTTACCTCGTGTTGCAGTATATTAAGAACTGCAAACCTCAGTCTAAAATTACAGATATGAAAAATATGCTAGAGAAAGACAGAGAAAGGGAGAGAAGCAGGAGGCATGGCTAAGTACAGGGGAGAAAGGCATTGTTATAATCAAACATTTATGGAATATTAGCAGGTGCAACCTGACTGGGCAAATTCCAGCATGTGACCCTGAAGTCAGTAATTTAAGAAATTGAAAATGATGGGAAGATAAATCAGATCCTTGAAGGGCACAGCAAAAAAAAAAAAAAACAAAATCCTGCAGGTCCGCGGCAAAATGCTTGAAAAGGGCAAGAAAGAAGAAAAATAATTGACCAAAAAGGAAGAAAAAGCAGGCTGGTATTGAACTTTCTGTGTGATAGCAGTCATGATTGAATCTCACTACAAGATATTTCAGCCAGTCATCATCAAAATGACACAGGGTGTTCTTGGTTTTTGTTGGCGTCTTGGTTTTGAGTGACAGGATGGCTGGCGTGCCTGCTTCACTAAATATGTACTACTACTACTACTACTACTAATAATAATAATAATAATAATATTTTTTTATTTGTACCCCGCCCATCTGGCTGGGTTTCCCCAGCAACCCTGGGCGGCTTCCAACAAAGATTAAAAATACAGTGGTACCTCAGGTTAAGTACTTAATTTGTTCCGGAGGTTTGTTCTTAACCTGAAACTGTTCTTAACCTGAAGCACCACTTTAGCTAATGGGGCCTCCTGCTGCTGCCATGCCGCCGGAGCACAATTTCTGTTCTTATCCTGAAGCAAAGTTCTTAACCTGAAGCACTATTTCTGGGTTAGCGGAGTCTGTAACCTGAAGCGTATGTAACCCGAGGTATCACTGTATATTAAAATGTCACACATTAAAAACTGCCTTCAGATGTCTTCTAAATGTCAGGTAGTTGTTTATCTCTTTGACATCTGATGGGAGGGTGTTCCACAGGGTGGGTGCCACTACCGAGAAGGCCCTCTGCCTGGTTCCCTGTAGCTTTGCTTCTTGCAATGAGGGAACCGCCAGAAGGCCCTCGGTGCTGGACCTCAGTGTCTGGGTAGAACGATGGGGGTGGAGACGCTCCTTCAGATATACTGGACCAAGGCCGTTTAGGGCTTTAAAGGTCAACACAACACTTTGAATTGTGCTCGGAAACATGTACACACATACACACATCTACAGTAAAACTTCAAACAACAAACAACTTCATAGGTCCGTCGGCCTTAAAATGATCTTCAGGAGACCTGAATGTTACGAAACTAGTAAATCATAGAATTGTAGAGTTTGAAGGGACCACATGGGTTATCTAGTCCAACCCCCTGCAGTGGGGGGAATACTTGGCCCAACATGGGGCCATGACCCTGAGATTAAAAGTCTCATGCTCTACCAACAAAGCTATCCTGGCAAGGATGCCAGCAGATTTTCGGTGCATGGAACCAGTGACACTTAATGCCTAACTGTTGGTTGAGGCTAGTCAGGCCTCTGTAACATGAGGGGTAGCTAACAGTGCTCCTCTGAGTTATCGATAAAAAGGTAAAGGTAAAGGGACCCCTGACCATTAGGTCCAGTCATGACTGGCTCTGGGGTTGCGGCGCTCATCTTGCTTTATTGGCCAAGGGAGCCGGCGTACAACTTCCGGGTCATGTGGCCAGCATGACTAAGCCGCTTCTGGCGAACCAGAGCAGCGCACAGATACACCGTTTACCTTCCCGCCGGAACGGTACCTATTTATCTACTTGCACTTTGATGTGCTTTCGAACTGCTAGGTTGGCAGCAGCAGGGACCGAGCAATGGGAGCTCACCCCGTTGTGGGGATTCGAACTGCTGACCTTCTGATCAGCAAGTCCTAGGCTCTGTGGTTTAGACCACAGCACCACCCACGAGTTATCGATGCTTGCCTATAAATGCAAATTTCAGTGAATTTTTCTCCCTCGTCCCCGCTACCAAGTGACTGAGATCAGTGGACTTGCTGATTTTGTTTCTTAAGAGAAACTATTATTTGTACCCCACTTAAAAAAACAACAAGCACCCTTCTTTCTTGCAAGCCCCACTTTCTGGTGCTTGTAAGAAAGCCCAGCTGGGGACGTCATGGGATTTTTAGGACACGCAGAGTGCTGAGCATTGCTGATTTGTTGAATGTAGGAAAAGACATTCACAACCACCTGGAATGCAAGACAAGTGCATAAAAATTACTGCAACCCACTCAGGAGAATTTCTCAGAAGCTTTCCCTTCTTTTTGATTATTTCCGACTGCAGAAATGTTCTGTTCTGTAGATGCCTCCAGTGCGATTGCAAAATGCGTTCTGGATTTCTCTCTTTTTTAAAGAAAGTTTTTATTTATACTTTTCAAATTTACCGTATTTTTTGCCCTATAGGACGCACCGTCCCATAAGGCGCACCTAGTTTTTTGGGGGGGAAATAAAGGGGGGGGATTATTTTTTTTTCCCAGGTGCAGGGCTGGGGCGGGGGAAGCCCGAGTTTCCCCCAACCCCAGCCCCCAAACAGGCAGCTCTCTGCAAGCCGTGGGAGCCCAGCGCTGGCTCCCGCTGCTTGCAGAGAGGTCCGCGAAGCCTGGACGTGCTGTGCTCAGCGCGCGCAGGCTTCAGCGTGCAGGCAACTATCCGCAAGCAGTGGGAGCCCAGCGCCGGGCTCCCGCTGCTTGCGGAGAGGTGTGCGAAGCCTGGAGAGCGAGAGGAGTCGGTGCGCACCGACCCCTCTCGCTCTCCAGGCTTCAGCGAAAGCCTGCATTCGCCCCATAGGACGCACACACATTTCCCCTTCATTTTTGGAGGGGAAAAAGTGCGTCCTATAGGGCGAAAAATACGGTATACATTTCATTAGTTTTGAAATCAATGTAACATTTCAAAACTTGACTTCCTCCCCCCTCTCTTTCTGCGGTTCCTTAAATTTATTTATTCTTTCTCTTGTGCATATTGAAATTCATTTAATTTGCTCATTTAATTAACTACTTTAAATATATACTCTTGTGAAACTGCAGGTTATTACAATAATCCTGCTAATGTTTTTATCTGTTTGCAATTTATCTGTAAATATTCAGTAAACCATTTCCATTCTTTTATAAAAAGTTTGTTATCTTGATTTCTTATTCTTCCAGTAAGTTTTACCATTTCTGCATATTCCATAAGTTTTTGTATCCATTCTTCCTTTACTGGGACTTCCAATTCTTTCCACTTTGGGGGGGGGGGTATTCTGAATTTCTCAATCCACTTTGGAATTCAAGCAGACAGAATGGATTGATTCCTGGCTCAGTTCAATTCTAACCTAATGTGATGACCAACATTTAAGAACCCTTAGTCAAAGCAATATGGTAGAAAACTGACTGAACGATAGGGTATTAATTAGTAACATACTCAATGTAGTTCATATCTCTATGTATGTAATTGAAATTGAGACCAGCCTTGTGGATAATCTACTGAACATTAACGTAGCTAAATTGCGTAGCGACGTAGCAGTCTCTCAGCGTGGAGTACACACGCTCTGATGTCTTGCAAAAATAGTTTGAGGAAATGGAACAATTGGATTAGCAGATGCCTGGGCTGTTCTAATGCTTTTTAACAGTCCTCAGAATCACATGGCCAATTATGATTAATCAGTTCACGAGCTAACATAAAAAGCCAGTTCATGAATGAAATTATCGCAGGACTAATTAATTTTCTTTAAGCCTCGTTCAGCAACCTGAGTATCAAAAGTTGACATCCAAAAATCTCCTGTTCATCAAGTTCAGCCAGGCATTGTTACAAAGGCAGTGATTTCTCAGACTGGGGCAATCTTGCCTCCCACCCCATGATAGTTAAAGTTCAAATTTGTCCTTTGATACACACACACACACACACACACACACACACACACACACAAACACAATTTTTATTGGTTTTACATGTAAACACATTACGTAACATCATACTCTCTTGTTTTATCTCTTTGACTCAACTGAGCCTAACAACTTCCCTCCCTCCCATCTGATGGTTTACAAAATTAAACTTTACATCTTTACATTTCGCTTTGTTTCCTATCCTTGTTATATCATTACCTAAAATGTTATATTACTCAACCTGAAGAGGTAGCAATTTCATCCTACAAGTCTTCAAATAACCCTGCTAATGATGTTAATTGCTTACAGTTGTCTTTCAGATATAATATAAATTTGTTCCAGTCCTTTTGGAATTCTTGGTCGCGCTGGTTCCGCATTCTTCCTGTCAGTTTCACCAGTTCTGCAAAGTGCATCATTTTCATCTGCTACTCTTCTTTTGTTGGTAACTCCTGTTGTTTCCATCTTTGGGCTAACAAAATTCTTGCCGCAGTTGTTGCATATAAGAACAACTTTTTTATCTTGTCTCGGTATCTCTCTACCCACTATACCCTATAAAAAAGCTTCTGGTTTTTAACAAAAGTGTTTTAAAACATTTTCTTTAACTTATTATATATCATTTCCCTGAAAGCTTTTACTTCTTTACATGTCCACCACATATGGTCAAAAGTACCTCCCTTTTCATTACATTTCCAACATTCCTTTTTTTGTTCTATATGTTTTGGCCCATTTAACTGGTGTCAAATATCACCTATGTTAGTTTCTGTTATCACTGTGCAGCTGCGTGGAGTCACAGGACTCTGTTTACATTCCAGTGACATTCCATACTATTAGAAGTCTCATGGGAGAGGAGACGGCACGTGACGTTAGTGGTTTCCTGTTTCCTTTGTTTCCTTTGTTCCTTTGTTTCAGTTGCACTCTGCTTTCATAGAGAGAGGATGTCTTTTCTGTTCTGCGTAGTTTAGAAATAAAACTCTTTACAATGTAACCAAACCTCTTGTCTCTTCCCTGTGCTGGGAACCCTGCTGGATAGAATGTGCTTGAGGCCTTATCAAAGGCTCAGGTCATTAAATATGTCGGAGGCGATTTCAAAGGCTTGGCTCGGAGGAAGATGAGGCCCTATTGGCTTGGCCGAGCGGAGTTCCGACAACCTATACATCATTTTCATAATATTTTCTTTAAGCATACTACATGCTGTAAAATTAATAAATTTGTCCTTTGATTCAGTTGGACACTCAGCTCCTAATTCTCTTCCCAACATGACTGTTTTGCTATCACCACCCCAGCGGCTTTGCAGCAACCTCCACACTATTGCTCAGAAGACTGAAGTTCATCTGGGCAGCTGTTCCCTCTACGTCACCTTCTTCCTGCCCCATTTTGGGAAATCAGTAATTTTAACTGGTTTGCTGTCCTTTCAGCTATTCAATTTCACAGCGATTAAAACCAGCAGACGTCCAAGAGACTGCTCCACCAGGAAGCCAAGTTCTTATTAGTTAAGCCAAGCTGATTCTCCTGTACATAGTCATTATTTGGGAAGCCAACAATTAAGGATGCAATAAGCATCTCTGAGTTTTTGAGCCCCGAAGCAAAAGAAACATGTTCACATCTATAGATCAGTGTGACAAAGAAATAGTAACCGTACATCGGGTGAAAGGAAGAGGGGGCATTATTATGCAAAACCTTGTGCAATTTCACAGATTTGTAGGTGAATGAACAATAGCCCACCCAGTGGCAAAGCTGGGGAGGACTTGAGGAAGGGAGTTTATGAGATAGTAAGTCACACAGCACTTCCATGAGGAACAATAGCGGCAAACAACATACAATGTTCACTTCTGCTGGCTGTGAACTACCAAGGGAACTAAAGGTAAAGGTAAAGGGACCCCTGAACATTAGGTCCAGTCGTGACCGACTCTGGGGTTGCAGCGCTCATCTCACTTTATTGGCCGAGGGAGCCGGCGTACAGCTTCCGGGTCATGTGGCCAGCATGACTAAGCCACTTCTGGCGAACCAGAGCAGGTTACGGAAATGCCGTTTACCTTCCCACCGGAGTGGTACCTATTTATCTACTTGCATTTTGATGTGCTTTCGAACTGCTAGGTTAGCAGGAGCAGGGACCAAGCAACAGGAGCTCACCCCGTCGTGGGGATTTGAACCGCCGACCTTCTGATTGGCAAGTCCTAGGCTCTGTGGTTTAACCCACAGTGCCACCCGTGTCCCTACCAAGGGAACTAGCCACATGCAAAACTCCACCCTCGAGAAAAGGACAAATCTGCTTCTGTAAATCAACGCCACAAATTTACAACATCAATTTTCAGCAAGGCAGAAACATCTATAAAACAATCAGGAATGTTTTGTACATTCCTGGTCACTGTATAGGGGCATGAGAAAATCCCCGTAAACTGTGCTTGAGGCCGAGTGGCTCTGAAACTAAGGCATATCCACTGAGAAATGGGGAAGAAGAGTGAAAATATTGGCAGCTATCTGTTGTATATTACCCTTCAATTGCCAAGCCTTTCTCAGGGGTTGGGGAAGAGTCATATATCCCTAGGCTGTCAACACATCACTATTCTTTCTAAGAGTGAGCTGTTTGTTCTAAGAGCGAGTGTTCGTTAGCAATGGAAAGGTCTTAGTTTCTCAAGTTTTCAGTATTAAATGCAATTCTCCACATTATTCCTAATATAATCAGGTTTTGCGTGTTATTGTCACGAATATATTAGTTGTTTTAACACACTTTCCCCTAGTACATGCATTTCTTGGTGAATGTTGTATGGTTGGATAACTTCATTGCAAAATTCAGATAAGTGAACTTCTGGAAATATTGCTGTGCTTGGTTCTCATATTGTTTCAAAAAGTGTGAATTTGAGAAATCTGTTCTTAAATGCAAACTTAATCAAACGTCTCCTCTTTGTCTAGCTGCCAATAGGGTTTTAGCCAAAACAATGCCATTGAAAAGCATAGAGAATCCTTCCAAGCCTACAATTCTACAGTTCTATGATTAGCATGTTTGTAACCCTGAGAGCTGGACCATAAAGAAGGCTGATCGCCGAAGAATTGATGCTTTTGAATTATGGTGCTGGAGGAAACTCCTGAGAGTCCCATGGACTGCAGGAAGATCAAACATATCCATTCTTAAGGAAATCAGCCCTGAGTGCTCACTGGAAGGACAGATCGTGAAGCTGAGGCTCCAGTACTTTGGCCACCTCATGAGAAGAGAAGACTCCCTGGAAAAGACCCTGATGTTGGCAAAGATGAAGGGCACAAGGAGAAGGAGATGACAGAGGACAAGATAGTTGGACGGTGTTCTCGAAGCTACCAACATGAGTCTGACCAAACTGCGGGAGGCAGTGGAAGACAGGAGTGCCTGGCGTGCTCTGGTCCATGGGGTCACGAAGAGTCAGACACGATTAAACGACTAAACAGCAACAACCCTGAGGCTTACAGAAGGGTCATATTTTAAGCTAAGGGACTGCTTCTCCTGGTATGCCCCAAGGAGGACCTTAAGGTCCATAAATGACAACACTTTGGCAGTCCCGAGCCTCAAGGAGGTTAGATTTGTCTCAACTAGGGCCAGGGCCTGTTCAGTATTGGCTCCGACTTGGTGGAACGCTCTGTCACAAGAGACTAGGGCCCTGAAGGATATGACATCTTTCCGCAGGGCCTGCAAGACAGAGCTGTTCTGCCTGGCCTTCGGTTTGGACTCACTCTGACCCCTTATATGGGATTTGGTATATAAGTTTTTCCTTGGCTCTTCTGCTGGCCCATGTAGGACCAGCATGGATAGCTGGCTCGGGTGAATATCTGATGTTTCCTCCCTTTATGGTCTTGATTTATGGGCTACTAATAAAATGAGGCTGCATTTTAAGCTGTATTTTAAGCCATATTTTCATTAACTTTTTTTCTATTACGCTTTATTGAATTTATATTTGGTGTTAGCCGCCCTGAGCCTGACCCTGGCTAGGGAGGGTGGGATATAAATAAATAAATTTATTATTATTATTATTGGGGTGAACCCACCCCCAAACAGCTCACTGAGGACTCTGCATGCTGAGAACCCATGAAAGATTCACTGCCGGTCAGAAAGAGGGGGGAAAGGGAGGGTTATGGGATGGCCCGTGCTCCAGACAGCTCAAAATATCCTGCAGGAAAGCATGGATTGATTGGAAGGATCCCTGAAGAGGAGCACTCTTGCAAAGAGCAACTAAGCAAACAGCAAGGTTTAATTTACGACTTTTCACTTAGGTAAGATAACCGTGTGGATTTCACTGGGAGTTAATATTGTTTTGATGGCATGGATTTGGGGTTATAGGAGCATTCCGCAGCATGCTGCCTGATCAGGCGAAGCCACAAACATCAAAGAGTAGGAGTAAAAGTTTCTCCTTTTCGGAGCCATCTGTGTATAGCATAAATATGGATTTTTACCTCTTTCTGTACCCTGAAGCCATAACTAACAGAAGGGGCCAAAAGGTTACATACCAGAAGGGAGGGTGGTTAGAACTTCTTCAACATAAATCCAGTGGGAGTAATTCTGTAAAACAAACCTATACCCACAAAACGCACTAAAGTTTACATTCCTTTAGGATTAGAAATGCCCTTGTACATTAGACAGACACAATTTATCAGCTGAACATTATATATCCACCTACAACTGCAAACTCAAAACCCCACTCAAAATCCCACAACTGCTGGCAACTCTACAGTGTCCTAAGGATGAGGCAAGAAAACGGAAGCCTCTTTTGCAGGAGAAAACTTTGGAAAACCTGGAGATAGATTTTGACATAGCGCAAGTGGAAGCGATTGGCCTTAGGTCCAAGATGAGAAAGGAAGCGTGCAACTAGAACCTCTCTCTCTTCCATTCCAAAGAACTCATTAGCTTAGTCAGCCTAGAATATCCTTCCAGAAGAATGAGCTGAACAGCCTTTGATGTCAAGCCATGTGGGAATCAGTGCACAGACTGGCTGTAGCAATCCTGGAAAAATAAAAGAGCAACAATGGCTTCTCCTTCAGTGGCTTTTGGATATCAAGCCCATTTATTTTTGCTTTCGTCCTTCTCAACTGACTATGTAATAGCTGGCCTGGAAGCCATTTTTCTCCTCTTGGGGATTTCAGCCTGTGGCATCGCTCATCCATCAGTTACATTCATATGGGGCTAATTAAGTAAGACTTGGCATCTTTACTCCTGCATGGCATCGTACCTACAGGACCGCCTCTCCTGCTATGCCCCGTGGAGGACGGTCTGCAAACAATAACATCTTGGAGGTCCTGGGCCTCAAGGAGGTTAGACTGGCCTCAACCAGAGCCAGGGCCTTTTCGGCGCTGGCCCCAGCCTGGTGGAATGCCCTGCCGCAAGAGACCAGGGCCCTGCAGGACTTGACATCTTTCTGCAGCGCCTGCAAGCTGGAGTTGTTCTGCAAGGCCTTTGGTCGGGGCCCAGTCTGACCCCTCTCCTCCTACAAGACCCTATATATAAGAGGCCTCTCTAACTCCTCTCACCAGCTCATATAAATAGCTGAGCCTGGTGAGTACCTAAGGTTCCTGTCAGGGGTTCAGGAGCAGAGGCGAGGGCAAGGAAGGAAACAGAGAGCGAGGGGGAGGAGTCCGAAGAAAAGATGAGTGATGACGACGACCCGAGATCTCCGAGTCTTTCCAGTGAATCAGAAGATTCACAGAAAGGAGCGCCAGTGGCCAGAGCAAGGGGGGAGCCTAGGGGGACACCCCAGGAAGAAGGGTCCAGAGGGGGTTCAGAGGGCAGCAGTTGGAAATCGGGGCCAGCATCCCCAACAGAGCGCAGTGGAGAGGAAGGGCGCCAGGTATCGAGCTCCGGCAGCTCGCCGCGGGGGGGAGGGCATGAGTCAGGAGTGGCCACACCTCCATCGGGGAGCGAGGAAACGGTCAAGCGGAAAGTGGAAGGTTGGGCGCGCGCGCCAAGTTCAAATGCACAGGAAGGCGGCGCAGTAAGCAGCCCGGAAAGGGAGCCAGGTCCTAAAGCCCGACGCAAGGAGACAGAAGTGTCTGGGGGGTCAGCGTCAGAACAGTCCAGGAAGGAAGAGACCACGGGGGGCAGAGGGACCCAGAGAAGAACGGTCAGGCGGAAAAGGTGGAGTAAGGCTAGGGTATTAAGTTGGTGTACAAGGGGCGGGGACTCAGACGGAGCTTCGCCGGTCTAGCTTATAAGACGTAGAGCTGCACGCGGCAGCTTGGAAATGGAAACTGTAACTCAATAAAGACTTTTATAAAGTGAACGCTGGCTAGCGTGATCCTCTGTGAGCTAGGATCTGGGAGCAGCTCTGACAGTTCCCAACCCCTATAGTCATAATTTTCCAGTTGCCTTCTGATCTTATTTGATTTTAATCTGATTTTAATCTATATTTCATTCGATTGCTGAATTTTATGTTTTAATGTATTTATGTTTTGATGTTAGTCACCCTGAGCCCGGTTGTGGCTGGGGAGGCCAGGATATAAATAAAATTTATTATTATAGCTGCAAAAAATTACTGGGCATCTGCCCCTTCCTTCCTGGGTACTGAAAAAGAGGCTATAAAATATCCCAACTGCTTTGGATTAACACTCAGTCCACCTGTGGCCAATGGGCATAAGGTGTGCCAAGTGGTATGGGCATAGGGGTCTTCAGTCCCCCCCCCAAAAAAAATTGGGAGCTGGTCTCCCCCGAAATCCTGCAGCCCCTCTCTGTCTCCTCCCCCCATGTGATGTCGCATGGGCAAGAGGAGGAATTGTGTGGAGCATGGCGGGCCACTCCTCCTCCTCCTCCATGCCTACTCCCCATTCCGCACCCGGCGCGTGAGTGCTGGCATCACGGCAGTGGAATGCCCACATGTTCCGGCCCAGCGCATGGGCACTCTCACGCTAGGTAACATGACACGTCACATGATCCCACAATGTGAGGGGCAAGTCGGCGGCCTTGATGGGCATCGTCAAGGATATAAGGAGAGTCCTACTGTTGAATAAACACTCACAAGCTTTTTGTTGACAATAACCAGTCAGATAAATTAAGAATTTATACAGGTTTTTTTTATAATAATATTTATTAATGTTTCACAAACAATAAAAACAAATTCCAAAATTTAAACTACAAAAACAGAACACATAAAAAATGCACAATAAAAACCGGTTAACAGAAGAAAAAGGAAAAAAGAAAAAAGAAGAACAAAGAGAAAAACCAAAAATCAAAACAAAAAAAGATTAATATTTTCAAATCTTATATTTCCTTCACTAGTTACTTGACCTCCTCACACCTCCCATTTTGTATTCCAATTCAAATATTAAATTCAGCAAATCCTTACCCTCTAACATTTATCCTTACTCCATGTATTAACCTATTATAAATATCAATTTCCAATTGTCAATCCCTATTTACATTTTCTTAGGCATCTTTTTACCAATACCACTTAATTTCAATCAAACGTCATTTCAACATTCCTTAATTTTACAGTGCTTCTGCAGGTAGTCTTTAAATTTCTTCCAGTCTTCCTCCACCAACTCTTCTCCCTGGTCACGAATTCTGCCAGTCATCTCTGCCAGTTCCATGTAGTCCATGACCTTCATCTGCCATTCTTCCAGTGTGGGTAGCTCCTGTGTCTTCCGATATTTCACGATGAGTAGTCTTGCTGCTGCTGTTGCATACATAAAGAAAGTTCTATCCTTCTTTAACACCAATTGGCCGACTAAGAATTTATACTGTTTTGTAACATGCAGAAAATAGCATTTGTAGAGAAGCCAGAGGTTGGAGCTGAGGGGAGTCAAGGGGGGAGGGGAGGGTGGGTCATTTTATGGGGGGGAGGGGGGAAATGGGGGGAATCAAGGATGATATGTTTTAAGATAATATGTTTTGTTTAAATTCTTAATATATTTTTTTTTTAAAAAAAAATGAGAGTCCTACTGGATCAGGCCAAAGACCCATCTAGTCCAACATCCTGAGAGTCAGTGTGGTGTAGTGGTTAAGAGCGATAGACTCGTAATCTGGTGAACCGGGTTCAGGTCTCCGTTCCTCCACATGCAGCTGCTGGGTGACCTTGGGCCAGTCACACTTCTCTGAAGTCTCTCAGCCCCACTCACCTCACAGAGTGTTTGTTGTGGGGGAGGAAGGGAAAGGAGAATGATAGCCACTTTGGGACTCCTTCAGGTAGTGATAAAGCGGGATATCAAATCCAAACTCCTCCTCCTCCTCCTCCTCCTCCTCCTCTTCTCACAGTGGCCAATCAGATCCATCTGGGAAGCCCATGAGCAGGACAGGAGTGTAATTTGTGATACTCATTCAGCGGACCCTGAGTACACATTACCAGCTTAAAACACAAGGCTGTTCTTTTTCTCAATCAGATCAGAGCTGGCTTGAGGCTAAAGCACATCATAGAATTATAGAATTGTAGCATTGGAAGGGACCCCAAGAATTATCTGATCTAACCCCCTGAAATGTAGGAATCTCAGCTGAAGCATCCATGGCAGATGGCCACCCAACCTCTGCTTTAAAACCCGCAAGGAAGGAGAGTCCACAACCTTCCAAGGGAGACCGTTCCACTGCTGAACAGCTCTTACTATCTGAAAGATCTTCCTCATGTATAGTCAGAATCTCATTTATTGTAATTGGAAGCCATTGGTTGGATTCCTAGCCTCCAGAGCAGGAGAAAACAAGCGTGCTCCCTCTTCCATGTGGCAGCCCTTGAGATGTTTGAGAATGGCTATCATATCTCCTTTCCAGCTCCTATTTCCCAGGCTAAAAAAAGCCTCTAGTTCCTTCAACCCTTCCTCATCAGGCTTGGTTTCAAAATGCATATCTGCCTGCGGACTGCCTCGCCAGAGTGGTGCATGCTCTGGTTATCTCCCGCTTGGACTACTGCAATGCGCTCTACGTGGGGCTATCTTTGAAGGTGACCCGGAAACTACAACTAATCCAGAACGCGGCAGCTAGACTGGTGACTGGGAGCAGCCACAGAGACCACATAACACCGGTCTTGAAAGACCTACATTGGCTCCCAGTACGTTTCCGAGCACAATTCAAAGTGTTGGTGCTGACCTTTAAAGCCCTAAACGGCCTCGGCCCAGTATATCTGAAGGAGCGTCTCCACCTCCATTGTTCTACCCAGACACTGAGGTCCAGCACCGAGGGCCTTCTGGCGGTTCCCTCACTGCGAGAAGCCAAGTTACAGGGAACCAGGCAGAGGGCCTTCTCGGTAGTGGCGCCTTCCCTGTGGAACACCCTCCCACCAGATGTCAAAGAGAACAACAGCTACTAGGCTTTTAGAAGACATCTGAAGGCAGCCCTGTTTCGGGAAGCTTTTAATGTTTGATGTATTATAGTATTTTAATATTCTTTTGGAAGCTGCCCAGAGTGGATGGGGAGGCCCAGCCAGATGGGCGGGGTATAAATAATAAATTATTATTATTATTATTATTATTAT
The DNA here is from genome assembly GCF_965112155.1 of Podarcis liolepis. NCBI lineage: Eukaryota > Metazoa > Chordata > Lepidosauria > Squamata > Lacertidae > Podarcis > Podarcis liolepis. Next base: position 113,934,241 of record NC_139557.1, read on the forward strand.
TATTATTATTATTATTATTACAGTGGTACCTCAGGTTACAGCTGCTTCAGGTTACAGAGCCATCAGGTCACAGACTCCGCTAACCCAGAAATAGTACCTCGGGTTAAGAACTTAGCTTCAGGATTAGAACAGAAATCGTGCGGCGGCAGCGGGAGGCCCCATTAGCTAAAGCGTTACCTCAGCTTAAGAACAGTTTCAGGTTAAGAACAGACCTCCAGAACGAATTAAGTTCTTAACCCGAGGTACCACTGTAAATCCTAAGAAATTGCAGGATAGATACTGGTTAGATATGGGCCTGGAAACGATGCCTTATGAGGAATGGCTAAGGGAGCTGGGCATGTTTAGCCTGGAGAAGAGGAGGTTAAGGGGTGATATGATAGCCATGTTCAAATATATAAAAGGATGTCACATAGAGGAGGGAGAAAGGTTGTTTTCTGCTGCTCCAGACAAGCGTACACGGAGCAATGGATCCAAACTACAAGAAAGAAGATTCCACCTAAACATGAGGAAGAACTTCCTGACAGTAAGAGCTGTTCGACAGTGGAATTTGCTGCCAAGGAGTGTGGTGGAGTCTCCTCCTTTGGAGGTCTTTAAGCAGAGGCTTAAAGGAGTGCTCTGATGGTGTTTCCTGCTTGGCAGGGGGTTGGACTCGATGGCCCTTGTGGTCTCTTCCAACTCTATGATTCTATGATTCTATGATTCTATGATACTGGTTAGATATGGACTGGGACTAGTTGTGTGTACAACACTTCCCAAACCAGCAGTGTGAGTGCTCTGAATGCAGAGTAAATGGGAGCATGCACACAGTTTGATATTCAGATGCATACTGCACGTGGCAGTGGAGGTAGAAGATACCCACTGAGGCTCAGAGCAGTTGACTTATGAGCCAAGGTTTATTGTGTGATGAACCAAACTGAAGGCAGAATGGTTCTCTTTGGCAACAGGAGACACAGTCTCTTACAAATGGTGAATGCCAAGCTGGAGAAGGTGGACCACTTTGCTCAGCCAAAAGTAAATAAATAAGCAAGACTTGCTCCAAATAGCAAACATTCTGTCTCCTACCTACCGCAGATGTCCATTGTGCTTCATCTACGGACCCCACCTGAAACAAATTAGACGCATCTGTTTTCCACCCCTAAACCTTCAGTGAAAGGAGAACTAATGTAACTGAATTGAAAGGCATGAGAAAAACGGTGTGTTTCTGCTATGCCTGCCAAGGCCGAATTCTAAAGGGTGTAATTTTCCTCATCAATTAGGAAACAGAAAGGGAGAGAGGGAGAGAGAGGGAGAGAGAGAGAGATGTGAAATTTCTGGCTAAATCAGACATTGAGAGGTTTTTTTAAAAAAATATATGGGTCAGATACAGTGGTACCTCGGGTTACATACGCTTCAGGTTACATACGCTTCAGGTTACAGACTTCGCTAACCCAGAAATAGTGCTTCAGGTTAAGAACTTTGCTTCAGGATAAGAACAGAAATCGGGCTCCGGCAGCGTGGCAGCGGTGGGAGGCCCCATTAGCTAAAGTGGTGCTTCAGGTTAAGAACAGTTTCAGGTTAAGAACGGACCTCCGGAACGAATTAAGTACTTAACCCGAGGTACAACTGTACACTGTGTTCCTCCTTCTGGCTCAGAAACTAGAAATTTGTTTGGTGTAGCTGGTTCAGTTGTTGCTTTGTCACTAATTGGGGGTTACTGAATGAAGGTTGTGGTTATCTACTGCCTGGCAAACAGTTCAAACTACATAAGGTTAGACATTAAACCCTTCTGCAGTAAGTGATGGACCAGTTGGCAGGTGACTATGGGCAAGTACAGCCTTTAGGCAACCAGCTGTGTACTATAAATGGTTTTCCAAGAAAAAACAAAAACCACCAAGGTGCCTGATAGAGTGAAAAGGTACTGTATTTTTTGCTCTATAAGACTCACTTTTCCCCTTCTAATAAGTAAGGGGAAATATGTGTGCATCTTATGGAGCGAATGCAGGCTGCACAGCTATCCCAGAAGCCAGAACAGCAAGAGGGATTGCTGCTTTCACTGCGCAGCGATCCCTCTTGCTGTTCTGGCTTCTGAGATTCAGAATTTTTTTTTCTTGTTTTCCTCCTCCAAAAACTAGGTGCGTCTTGTGGTCTGGTGTGCCTTATAGAGCGAAAAATACAGTATTTTCTTTCATCTGTCCTGAATTGTCCACGAGTTCTAGTAATATGAGAGAGGGAGAAAAACTTTTCTCTTTAGAAATACTGTAAGGCAGTGCTGACCAAACTTGGGACTCCAGCTGTTTTGGGACTACAACTCCCATCATCCCTGACCACTGGTCCTGTTAGCTAGGGATGATGGGAGTTGTAGTCCAAAAACAGCTGGAGACCCAAGTTTGGCCAACACTGACTTACAGGGCTGTGTCATAGGTGTTTAAACTTTAGGGTTCTCATTTACTCTAGGGTAGGACTCAAATCAGTGAAGAAGTTGAATTACAGGAATGGGGATTTTGGCTAAACTTTATGAAGGACTTCCTGACAGTACAAGCTGGTTGACAATGGAGTAGAGTGCCAAAGACTCCAATTTTAGGGTGGATCTAGAGACAGGGAGAAAAATAAGTCAGAAATTAGATTATAGCAAAAGAAAGAAATCCGTATGAAAAACCGTGTTTTAAAATTTCCTGCTCTCTGGCACCATCTGGTGTTCCATGTTTATAGTGCATTCAAATTGCTGTTTCTTTACTAAAGTAGCTGAATTACTATACAGTGGTACCTCGGGTTACAGACGGGTTACTCCGCTAACCCAGAAATAGTACCTCAGGTTAAGAACTTTGCTTCAGGATGAGAACAGAAAGTGTGCAGCAGCGGCGCAGCAGCAGCGGGAGACCCCATTAGTTAAAGTGGTAACTCAGGTTAAGAACAGTTTCAGGTTAAGAACGGACCTCCAGAACGAATTAAGTTCTTAACCTGAAGTAGTACTGTATACAGTTACCTGGGAGTAAGTCCCATTGAATTCATTGGGGCAATAGTAGATATTTACGGGGTTGCACTGTTAGCATAATATATTGTTTGGCCTTGACTGGTAGGTTTCACTTATTAAATGATAAGTTAGCCTACACTTGGAAGCACGCATAAGGGCTGCTAATATGCAAATGTATTTCAGTTTAATCAATTGATGAAGCAATTAATCAGTTAAAAGGTAAGTGGTTAATCAGCTAAATAATATTTAATTGGTTGCCAGTCCTATTTTTCCTCCTTTCCTTTGCAACACTCGTTCATTTTCTTCCTCTTTCGCTGCATCTATTAAGGTCAGCCCTGATCATGCACCACAAAATTTATCCAAGGACCCAGAGGCTTTGATGGAACTGAATTTCCAACACTTTGGCCATTTCCTTAATGCTCATCAACTCATTTGCTTTCGGCCCTTCTCGCCTTCATTTGAAAACCTAACACAAAATGCGAATGAAGTGTCAATTCCATTCTATTAATTGCCTTGGAAACCATCCATTCCTTTTAATTATTTCCTAGCATCTGATCTACTGGAATGTGCCACACAGCTTTAAGATGATGAGGTCTCCAATGTCCACTCTACATAAATTACCCATCCAGCCATTTGGTAAACCACCGAAAGAAATTACCTTTCTCCAGCCTTGCAAATCTATTAAGGGGAAACAACCGGGTGGTTTTGATTACAGTCCTGGGAGATGCAGCTCGGAAGATCTCGTCGTGGGAGATACGACGACGCCATTTGGCTCCACGTTAACCAGGTAGGGCAGAGTTGAAGAATATTATCATTGATGATGTGAAGTTAAGCCGACACCACCTGTTCAGGTGACATTTGGAAGAGAGGCTGGAACAGAGGCTGTAAGGAGAGGGATAACAACGGGAAAATGGATATCACACAAAACAGATGCCCACTTAGTCCATCACTGGTGCTGCCTTAGTCCATCAGCATCGGTGGACATTAAATATGGCTTGAGAAGGGCATTGGGCTAATGGATTGCTCCCAGAGATTTTGATGGCTACTTAGTTTTAAAGAATCAAATTATGCACCTACCAATGTGGGACAATGGAGGCTGTTCTATTAGGATGAATGGGACACCATACCACCTACCTGTGGGAATGTTCAGGGGGGCAGGAGAGGATATATTGTTTATTAATATCCTTCCTAAAAGGGACGCAGGTGGCGCTGTGGGTTAAACCACAGAGCTTAGGATTTGCCGGTCAGAAGGTCAGCAGTTCGAATCCCCGTGACAGGGTGAGCTCTCGTTGCTCGGTCCCTGCTCCTGCCAACCTAGCAGTTCGAAAGCACGTCAAAGTGCAAGTAGATAAATAGGTACCACTCTGGTGGGAAGGTAAGCAGTATTTCCGTGCGCTGCTCTAGTTTGCCAGAAGCGGCTTAGTCATGCTGGCCACATGACCTGGAAACTGTATGCCGGCTCCCTCAGCCTGAAAGCGAGATGAGCGCTGCAACCCCAGAGTTGGCCACGACTGGACTTAATGGTCAGGGGTCCCTTTACCTTTAATATCCTTCCTAACGTGCGCTAGCAACTTCCTTTACTTAGCAGAGTTTATACCCCCCTTTTTTACATGCACAGCAGGTAACTGTTTGCAGGCTCGTGTGAGCCTCTCACTACAGTGGTACCTCGGGTTACATACGCTTCAGGTTACATACGCTTCAGGTTACAGACTCCGCTAACCCAGAAATAGTACCTCAGGTTAAGAACTTTGCTTCAGGATGAGAACAGAAATCATGCTCCAGCGGCGCGGCAGCAGCAGGAGGCCCCATTAGCTAAAGTGGTGCTTCAGGTTAAGAACAGTTTCAGGTTAAGAACGGACCCCCAGAACGAATTAAGTACTTAACCCGAGGTACTGCTGTATTATACAATTCAGTTTGTCTCAGACTGAATTATACGTTCCTGGGAAGTTCCCTTGAATCCCTCTTAAAAGAATAAAGACACCACAGTCTTATTCATAAGCAATAAAAAGGGAGTTTACTCATGATCAGGCAGAGCACAGAGTGATCCCTGAAGGCAGGCTTTAGGCTTAAAGTTACAAATATGTACATGTGGGTCTACCCCATATGGGAAGGTTGTAATCCCAGTGCCTCCGCTACCTGAAAGAGTTAGCAGAGAAGTCCTAGCTAAAAGCTGATCAAACGAAGAAGGAAGTGAAAGAGAGAGAGAGTGCTTTGTGACTTGACCTTTTGTTACCTGAACAGGTTAGGTCACGCCCACCTTCTATCACATGCAAACGGAAGGATGCTCCAGCCAGGAACAGGAAGTTTTGACTGGCTGGACCAAACATTCCCTCGTATATCTCCTCTAGCATTACAAGGAATGTTGTACTTGACTGACTCTCATGGACCGCATCCCTAAGTCTGTTCTTGCTGCCTGACAGTTTCCTCCTTTGTCTCAGCAGGGAATAGGATGGGAGGGTGAAACTGTTGGCTCTACCATTTGCTATAGCTCCACCTGCTGGTGGCCTCCTAACCTCCCACCCTACCAGTTCCAACGAATGCTAACAACCATGGTACACTTGCTCACACACTCCAGTTCATTTGTCGTGCTTTTATTCCCCCACAAGTAGAATCATAGAATCATAGAATCATAGAATCATAGAATCATAGAGTTGGAAGAGACCACAAGGGCCATCGAGTCCAACCCCCTGCCAAGTAGCTTGATTCCTTTGTCAAGGAGCAGTGCATATTTTCTTCTCACCTCGTTCTATCTTAGGCTGATAGTTATTGGCACAAGATGATCCACAGGTCTTCATGCTGAGTAGGGATTTGAACTCCAGTCCCAACACTCTGACCTAGGAGTAAAGAATTGGCACTCCCCCAAGATGTTATTGGAGCTCCCACCAGCCCCAGGTAATATGCCAATGGTCAGGGATGATGGGAATTGTGTTGTGCTAGGATCAGAGAGACCAGGGTTCAAATCTCCACTCGGCCATGAACCTCAGTGGATGACCATGAGCCAGTCACACACTTTCTCTCAGCCTTACCTACCTCACAGGATTGTTGTGAAGTTTAAAAAAGGAGTGAACCATGCGTGCTGTCTTGAGCTCCTCAGAGGAAAAAATGGGATATATATGTAATAAATATATAAATAAACAGTATCAGAAGAGCCCTACCTCCCAAAGGAGCTCACAGTGGGAAAACACATCGGTGATCTAAAACAATTCCATATATTGGATGGCGGCAAACAGATTGAGATTGAATCCTGACAAGACAGAAGTACTGTTTCTGGGGGACAGGAGGCGGGCAGGTGTGGAGGATTCCCTGGTCCTGAATGGGGTAACCGTGCCCCTGAAGGACCAGGTGCGCAGCCTGGGAGTCATTTTGGACTCACAGCTGTCCATGGAGACACAGGTCAAATCTGTATCCAGGGCAGCTGTGTACCAGCTCCATCTGGTACGTAGGCTGAGACCCTATCTGCCCACAGACTGCCTCGCCAGAGTGGTGCATGCTCTGGTTATCTTCCGCTTGGACTACTGCAATGCGCTCTATGTGGGGCTACCTTTGAAGGTGACCCGGAAACTACAACTAATGCAGAATGCAGCAGCCAGACTGGTGACTGGGAACGGCCACCGAGACCACATAACACGGGTCTTGAAAGACCTACATTGGCTCCCAGTACGTTTCCGAGCACAATTCAAAGTGTTGGTGTTGACCTTTAAAGCCCTAAACGGCCTCGGTCCAGTATACCTGAAGGAGCGTCTCCACCTCCATCGTTCTACCCGGACACTGAGGTCCAGCACCGAGGGCCTTCTGGCGGTTCCCTCACTGCGAGAAGCCAAGTTACAGGGAACCAGGCAGAGGGCCTTCTCGGTAGTGGCACCCTCCCTGTGGAACGCCCTCCCACCAGATGTCAAAGAGAACAACAACTACCAGACTTTTAGGAGACATCTGAAGGCAGCCCTGTTTAGGGAAGCTTTTAATGTTTGATGTATCACAGTATTTTAATATTCTTTTGGAAGCCGCCCAGAGTGGCTGGGGAAACCCAGCCAGATGGGCGGGGTATAAATAATAAATTATTATTATTATTATTATTATTATTATTATTATTATTATTATTATTATATAAGAGCAATTAAGAAGAATTCTAATATAGATGCAGACTCGGTTCCCTGCCCCACCCCAATCTGCTCTAACCACTAACCCAATACTGTCAGTTTAAAACTAGTGTGCCCTGGGACCAGAAATGACCAACATCCACAACAATTTATGCCATGAACCACCCTGAGATCTAAGGTATGCAAATGTAATAAATAATAATAATAATCCAACATGCCAACTCTGAGTTACATTTGGGTTAGATAAAGACGCATGCTCATTTTTGCAGCTCTCATTTCTGAGCAGACTCAATTTTCACATCATTTCATGAGAAAATTGACTCCGAATGACTAGGGCATCCTAGTCTATTAGGAACCTATCATCAATGTTCAAGGGACTTTTTTTAAAAAAAATGAATCCTTATTAAAAATGCAGAACGGCTTTAAGAACAAATGTCACCTTTCTGTGTATTATCATAATTGTTAAATAATGACTGAAAGAGACTTGTTTCCAATTTCCCTAATATCCATGAAGCCGGACTTAATGAGATCGTTAATCCAAAGGGTCGTGATCCATTGCCACCCTCATTGCCAAATGCTCTTTTACTCCTCTGTGCTCAAATTAATGACACAGCATTTCAGAATTGGTACTTGAACAGCTCGCACTGCTAATGGATGAGTCAGAGAGGCATGAAGTGTAGGGCATGGTCTGAAGACCTGTGATATGGCAGCCCTGCTGAAGTTAAGTGAATCTGGGACTGGTCAAGATTTGAATGGGAGATCCTTCAACCCAGGTGGCAAACGGATTTTCTTTATCAACACTGGTCATGTAGATCATTTTTCAGTAACAAAATACACTGTAGACAGAGAAGGAGAAATAGGCTATTAATTAATAGCTATCACTGCTTGTGCAATCTTATACACACTCAGCTAGGAGTCACTCCTGTTGGATCCTACGAGGTTTACTCAAGGAAATAAGAAGAGCCTGATTATATGGTTTAGAAGAAGAGTTTGGATTTGATATCCCACTTTATCACTACCTTAAGGAGTCTCAAAGCAGCTAATATTCTCCTTTCCCTTCCTCCCCCACAACAAACACTCTGTGAGGTGAGTGAGGCTGAGAGACTTCAGAGAAGTGTGACTAGCACAAGGTCACCCAGCAGCTGCATGTGGAGGAGCGGAGATGCGAACCCGATTCCCCAGATCACGAGTCTACCACTCTTAACCACTACACCACACTGGCTCTCTTATAGATGCAGGGTTGCCATATTTCTAAAAGTGAAAATCTGAACAAAAAAGTTGTTGAGTTCTTTTGGGGGGCTGGCAAAGTTGTTGAGCTACCAAAGTTGTTTTTTCAGTTTTGCCCAAAGTTTCTGAGCTTCTCCCAGGTTTTGTCCAGGGAGTGGGCAAAGGAGGAATGGTGGAGACCACCTCCCAGGAAGGAAGAAGAGGAAGACAGTATAGATATACAACACTGGTTTGCGGGAAGTCACAGCTCAGAGGCAGATGAGGGGGAAAGTTGGGAAATAATGGGAGAGGAGAAGCAGGCAGAGGCACAGCAACACCCGGCTGACACATTGTAATTAGAAAGCATCCCAGACCCTCCATCTCCCAGAACCTGGCAAGCCTTAAAAGTAGGAGAGCAAAGAGCTCAAAGACAGAGAGCATGTAGCAGCACTGCTAGAGGAGATGATGAGAATGGCAAATGAGACAGGGGTGGGGTGGAGATTCACTCAGGACAATTCCATTATCCAAGGGGCTGGGTTCTATAGCCTCTCTCTGTAAAGTTTGAAATAAAAAAGGACTGTAAGAAACGTTTCCTTATCTTTATACTTTCCTGGGCAAGCAGTCAGGAGCCGCTAACAGCATCCTGACACTAGGATCCTCGGAGCCTGGAAAGTGGAGCGTGATGAAAAGTATGGGACACAATCCATCCTGTCTTGTTGGTGGTGAGGAGGGATGAAGTCTCCATTGAACATTTATTTCTGTATGCCTACTATTTATATAGGGATGCAGGAGGCGCTGTGGTTTAAACTACAGAGCCTAGGACTTGCCAATCAGAAGGTTGGCGGTTCGAATCCCCATGACGGGGTGAGCTCCCGTTGCTCGGTCCCTGCTCCTGCCAACCTAGCAGTTCGAAAGCACATCAAAGTGCAAGTAGATAAATAGGTACCTCTCTGGCAGGAAGGTAAACGGCGTTTCCGTGTGCTGCTCTGGTTCGCCAGAAGCGGCGTAGTCATACTGGCCACATGACCTGGAAGATTTAAGCCGGCTCCCTCTGCCAATAAAGCGAGATGAGCGCTGCAACCCCAGAGTCAGCCACAACTGGACCTAATTATTAGGGGTCCCTTTACCTTTACCTTACTATTTATATACCACGATTCCTTGAATTCTATGTGGTCTACATAAAAATTAAAAAGCATTGTGTTCCACCACACCCAAGATGAGCTATAGCATTCCTTATATTTCGTAGGCTATTGATACCTGCTTTTAACCTCCCAGGTAGGTAGTATGTTATAAATCTAAGTAATTAACTGACATAGTATGTGTCTGTACACTGAAGGAAGGTCCACTGACTTTAGCTGACCAGACTCCTGGGCAAGCATGTAAAGGACCGCAGCCATAATGTCACTAAATCAAACATGCAGTTGTTATGAAGGCAGGAAATTGTGTGAAAATCTCCAAAGCACACTTTTAGTGCTTCAGCTGGTCAGAAAAGAATGTTTCCTGGCAACACATTGCAATGTTCTTTCCCTGTTATTGGCCATAGGAGAGCACTGTCTCCTGCACAGGCTATTAAAATGTTTTGGTACTAACTTTGCAATCAAACATGGCCATTAAGGGAAGGGTACGTTCTCCGAGTCGTAAAGACGCCCACACAGCCAAATTTCAGGGAATCATGCCACTTTGTCTTCCAAGAACATCAGCTCACTTGTTTCTATTTCAGAATTTGCACTGGGGAAATCACTGAATTCAGAGACAGGACCAAGTTCCTGAAGACTTGGGTGAGCCTTGAAGGTGTCATAATTAATGAAAACCAAAGTTGTAATAGGTGTTCGGAGCTCCAGATGTTACAGGGACTCTAACTCCCATCAGCCCCAACCAGCATGGCCAACAGTGAGGGATGATGGGAGTTGTGGTCCAAACACATCTGGAAGGCCCAAGGCTTCCAGGTGCTGTACTAAGCAGATACAGATGATGAAATGTGTGGTGCCAAGTGTGGGGCAGAATGGGATGCAAAGGAGCTGTACGAACACTTGAAGAACATTCTTTTTTTAAAAAAGGAGATTTTTATTAAAGTTTTTTTTATGATATAAGAAAATACAGTGGTACCTTGGGTTACAGATGCTTCAGGTTACAGACGCTTGAGGCTACAGACTCCACTAACCCAGAAATAGTACCTTGGGTTAAGAACTTTGCTTCAGGATGAGAACAGAAATTGCGGTGCAGCAGCAGCAGGAGGTCCCATTAGCTAAAGTGGTACCTCAGGTTAAGAACAGTTTCAGGTTAAGAACAGACCTCCAGAACAAATTAAGTTCTTAACCTGAGGTACCACTATAACAGCTACAAAAAATACAAATAGAATAAGTAACATACGGAGTCCTCTCTTAAAAGTAATTCTTACCGCCCACAGAAGGTAGTAGTATTACCCAGCTCTCCACCTGGGAGCTTTTGTTTAATTTCCCAGACTCTCACCCTGGGAGACTGACACCTCCCCTTTCTCTCACCCAGGATCCTCCACACGAACATCTACTACCACCATGAGTATATGATCCCTGGACCTTAATAAAGGCCCCAGACATAGGACACCAAAAAAAGAAGACAAAGACAAAGAAAAGAGATAAACAAATAAAACAGTCCTGATTGTCCCTTGATAGATGGAGTTTACTCTCAACAGCAATCAGCTGGTAGCTACTGAGAAACATTCCCTTGAAGTCCAGCTTATATTCAAACCTTTTGCAAGCAGATTTCAAAGGGAATGGCTCTCGTTGCCCATCAGCTGATAGGCGCTAAAAGAAAGCTCTCGGCGCCAATCAGCTGACAGTCAGCCTTCAAATAAGCTCAGCCTCTGACCTCATAATGTCAGAGTTGTTCTCTGACATCATAATGATCTCATTCAGGTGAATGGCAGGATAGCAGCCCCGCTCCCTGTGGCGTTTGCTCGTTCGTTTGAAAACGTCTGTACAGAGGGAGAGAAAGAGTTAATAGGTAGACCAATAGAAAAGCCAGAGGCGGAGCCTACCTGTTTATAAAAGGGCTTAGCCTGAGGTTAGTTAGTTAGTTGGTTGGTTGGGAAAAGGCAGTTGGGAAAGCAGTTGACAGACAGCTGGAATTAGAGATAAAGTTAGTGCAGGGACTTCTTGCAGCCAATCAGAAGCCGCGCTCTGGTTTCCAAACGTTTTGGAGGTCAAACGGACTTCCGGAACAGATTCCGTTCGACTTCCAAGGTACGACTATACTGCCAAATGCAGAAAGCGCTGATTTCAGAGGATTTGCTGTGTTTCTGTTTACACATCCTGTCAGGAAGTGCTAATTGGTTAGATTCACCTTTAAATGTGAACTGAATAAAATTTATCCAACCTTCCGCTCACACACACACTGCACACCCAGCTTACATTCTAAGATATTATCACAACGGTTTGCCAACCATGTCCTCACACAGCTCAGTCCTTTGGGAATCTGCAGTTTTATCGGCCCTATAAATGAATCAGTTTTAAATCAAGATAAGCAACGGGAGAGGGCGGGGATGAGAGAGGAGAAAAGGAAATCTATTAAAGTTATCTTCTTTACTCTTCCCTAACTGGGAGAAATCTCCCAAGTTTTTTCTCCTAATGAATTTTGATGCATAGCACCCTTTCTTCCATTTTATGTCGGTCTTACCAACACACACACACACACACACACACACACACACACACACCCTGTTGGATGAGGTGGTTGTTATCAATATTAAAGGCAGGTGAATGTGCTTGCTCCAGGCTGTGTGTGGAGATGGCATGCTCTGGATACAAATGCCTGTCCTTCCTAAATTGCTCTCGCTAAGTCTTTGATTTATCTGTCCTTCAAAAGTGGAGGATCGTTTCGCCAGGACTATTAGGTATCTCGAGAAGGAAGGAAGATTTATAAAACCCTAAAAGTCTGCTCTGAGAGCAGGTGTGTTGCAGTGGATAGAGGGCTTAATTATGATCGGAGAGCCCTGGGTTTACCGTTCAGCCACTGAAGAAAAAAACCTTAAGCCACCCATTGTAAGCTCACAACCTAACCGTCTTCACAGGGTTAATGTAGGTATGAGGTGTCTATGTGGAATCTGATTCAGTTCAAATTTAAAGGCGAACCTACCAAATTTGCACCTTCCAAAACTATACACAAATCAAAACACAGGTAGCCTTTGATATTTTGATAAGGGAACTGGGCATGTTTAGCCTGGAGAAGAGGAGGTTAAGGGGTGATATGATAGCCATGTTCAAATATATAAAAGGATGTCACATAGAGGAGAGAGAAAGGTTGTTTTCTGCTGCTCCAGAGAAGCGGACACGGAGCAATGGATCCAAACTACAAGAAAGAAGATTCCACCTAAACATTAGGAAGAACTTCCTGACAGTAAGAGCTGTTCGACAGTGGACTTTGCTGCCAAGGAGTGTGATGGAGTCTCCTTCTTTGGAGGTCTTTAAGCAGAGGCTTGACAACCATATGTCAGGAGTGCTCTGATGGTGTTTCCTGCTTGGCAGGGGGTTGGACTCGATGGCCCTTGTGGTCTCTTCCAACTCTATGATTCTATGATTCATACTTTCCTGAACTTTGCAATGCAGCTCTCCTGCCAAGTCGTGCGTACAAAATAATAATAAAGCATAACAATTATTTTATAACTAGAAAGGTGACTATAGCTTCAATCTTATACACACTTACCGAAGTGGTAAGACTCACTAAACTGGTCTCACTGAACTGATACTTTGTATAGCTATGAGTTTGTTCTGAATTACAGTGGTACCTCGGGTTAAGTGCTTAATTTGTTCCGGAGGTCCATTCTTAACCTGAAACTGTTCTTAACCTGGAGCACCACTTTAGATAATGGGGCCTCCTGCTGCCGCTGCACCGCCAGAGCACGATTTCTGTTCTCATCTTGAAGCAAAGTTCTTAACCTGAGGCACTATTTCTGGGTTAGCAGAGTCTGTAACCTGAAGTGTCTGTAACCTGAGGTACCACTGTATATTATTTATTTAATGGACCGGGGGGTATTTATATGGCACTGTGTTTTTGATAGTACAGTGGTACCTCGGGTTACATACTCAAAGTGCAAGCAGATAAAGAGGTACCACTCTGGTGGGAAGGAAAACGGTATTTCCGTGTGCTGCTCTAGTTTGCCAGAAGCGGCTTAGTCATGCTGGCCACATGACCTGGAAACTGTATGCCGGCTCCCTCAGCCTGAAAGCGAGATGAGCACTGCAACTCCAGAGTTGGCCACGACTGGACCTAATGGTCAGGGGTCCCTTTACCTTTAATATCCTTCCTAACGTGCGCTAGCAACTTCCTTTACTTAGCAGAGTTTACATCCCCCTTTTTTACATGCACAGCAGATAACTGTTTTCAGGCTCGTGTGAGCCTCTCACTACAGTGGTACCTCGGGTTACATACGCTTCAGGTTACATACGCTTCAGGTTACAGACTCCGCTAACCCAGAAATAGTACCTCAGGTTAAGAACTTTGTTTCAGGAGGAGAACAGAAATCATGCAGCGGCAGCAGGAGGCCCCATTAGCTAAAGTGGTGCTTCAGGTTAAGAACAGTTTCAGGTTAAGAACAGACCTCCGGAACGAATTAAGTACTTAACCCGAGGTACCACTGTATTTACTGATTGTTAACTTTTAATGCTTTTACCAAAGGTGTCATGGACTTTGAAGACACTCAAACTCAGGACGCAAGGGAGAAATGTGCTAAGAGGAAGGCATGCTTGGCAAATCCACACCGTGATCAACTCCCGTCCGGAAACCTATGTCCCCACTGTGGAAGGACGTGTGGATCTAAATTTGGCCTCCACAGTCACCTACGGACTCACTGTTAAGACCATATTTAAGGAAGACAGTCTTATTTGGCTATGTGTGCTCACCAAAGAGAGAAAGATGTTTTTGGAGACTACCCTGTATTTGTGATTGTAATTTGTTTAAACTGTTTCTGATGATGCAGTTTGAAATGTTGTGACCCACCCTGGTGAAGGGAGGGTAATAAATCACCACCCATCAATCATCATTATAATATCATCTACTCTGAAGTAACTCTTATTAATGGCAAGCTAAGCTGATGGACTGGGACGCTGGTGGCGCTGTGGGTTAAACCACAGAGCCTAGGTCTTGCCGATCAGAAGGTTGGCGGTTCGAATCCCTGCAATGGGGTGAGCTCCCGTTGCTCGGTCCCTGCTCCTGCCAACCTAGCAGTTCGAAAGCACGTCAAAGTGCAAGTAGATAAATAGGTACCGCTCCGGCGGGAAGCTAAACGGTGTTTCTGTGTGCTGCTCTGGTTCAGCAGAAGTGGGTTAGTCATGCTGGCCACATGACCCGGAAGCTGTACACCAGCTCCCTCGGCCAATAAAGAGAGATGAGCGCCGCAACTCCAGAGTCGGTCACGACTGGACCTAACGATCAGGAGTCCCTTTACCTTTAGCATTCAGTTGATAGACTCAGGAACCAAGAGGACAAAAACTTTAAAAAAGAATGGGGGGGGGATTAAGTTATCTAGGAGACCACTGTAAGTAGATGGAAACATTAGCAGGATTTTAATTCCACTTGTAACAAATACCATGGATAATATGAATTGATATAAAACTTAGAGTATGGAAGAATATGCAGTTGTAAATGTTGAGAATATGGCCCCATGGAGTCCCCATCAAATAAAAATGATTTCAAGAAGGAGAAGTAAATCTTATTCAATTTAGTGGGGTTACTCCCAGGTAATTGACCCAGGTAACTGTTGGGTCACATTTTCACCATCAGTATTTTCTCCAGTTACTGTCTTTCCAAGAAATCATAACCCACCATGTTTAATTCAAATGAGGTCTGTCCTTAAAGACTTGAAGTTGCAATAAAGAAAGCAGTCCCTCTGAACATGGGCAGAGAGCTTTCCCCCAAACTGTTGGATAGCCTTGACTCCCAGCATCTCCTCTTTGTTTATGCAACTGCAGCATAGGTCTGAAAAAAATAAAATTCATGGCTTGAATCTGAGCATTTGGCAAACGGGTGCAGCTACTTAAATTCTGTATTGCTGAAATTTTAAGCATCGCTAATTCAGTATAAACAATTAGAAAATCCATTGGCTGATTGCAATTATTTACTAATTAGGTTTGCTTGATATTGTTACTTAATACTAATTGGTTTATTAGCTGTAGTATTAGCTGGTGTGATGCCTCCAATCATCAGAATAAGTACGATATAATTCCTCTTATCAGCAACCCAGAGTTAGGCAGCGGTCCCAAAATTAACGTGGATGTATGCCTTGAATACCAATATCTAAGAAGAAGGTGTGTTTCCTTTCCAAGAGAAGTTCTGCACACATTGTGCTAGACTTCATTGCTAAAAGAATTAAAACAGGGCTGGGGAACATCAGGGCAGAGGTCAAATGTGGCCCTCAAAGACTCTCTATCTGGCCCCCAGAACTATCAACAAACCACACATGCCCTCCTCTGACCACACCCCTCATTGGCCCTTCACAGTCTCCTTGAGTATGTCTTGACTGAGTGGAATGTATCCCTGAACACCTGCTAGTCTGGATGGAGGATGGAAAGGACCAAGTGTGTGCAGGAACTACCAAAGTAAAGGCTACATGCAATTTTCTGATCAGGTTTGCATTTACGTGTGGCCCTCAGAAGGTTTCTCAGAAGGGAATAATAATAATAATAATAATAATAATAATAATAATAATAATAATAATAATAATAATAATATTGTTGTTGTTGTTGTTGTTTAGTTGTTTAGTCGTGTCCAACTCTTCATGAGCCCATGGACCAGAGCACGCCAGGCACTCCTGTCTTCCACTGCCTCCCACAGTTTGGTCAAACTCATGCTGGTAGCTTCGAGAACACTGTCCAACCATCTCGTCCTCTGTCGTCCCCTTCTCCTTGTGCCCTCCATCTTTCCCAACATCAGGGTCTTTTCCAGGGAGTCTTCTCTTCTCATGAGGTGGCCAAAGTATTGGAGCCTCAGCTTCACGATCTGTCCTTCCAGTGAGCACTCAGGGCTGATTTCCTTAAGAATGGATAGGTCTGATCTTCTTGCAGTCCATGGGACTCTCAAGAGTCTCCTTCAGCGCCATAATTCAAAAGCATCAATTCTTTGGCAACCAGCCTTCTTTATGGTCCAGCTCTCACTTCCATACATCACTACTGGGAAAACCATAGCTTTTACTATATAGACCTTTGTTGGCAAGGTGATGCCTCTGCTTTTTAAGATGCTGTCTAGGTTTGTCATTGCTTTTCCCCCAAGAAGCGGGCGTCTTTTAATTTCAAAAACCGGGCTCAGGGCGGCTAACAACAAATTTAAAACACTTAATTGTAAAAGCAGCATAAAATACAGTATAAAACATGAATAACAATAAGTTCAGAAATCAATTTAGGGGAAATCCATCTAATAAGCATTAGATAATCACCAGGGCTAGCTGGCTGAATTAGTCCTACTTGGGCCAGCGAGGAGGAGAGAATTAGCTGTGGGGTCTCAGAGCGGATAATCTTCATAAAAGGGGAGGTGGAGGGAAGAGAAGGGAAATCAAAGATCGGGCTGAATTCAAATTAAAGGCCAGGCAGAATAGTTTGGGGACCAAGGCGTTTGAGAACCAAGGTACCACTATAATTCCAACACTTCCTTAAAGCTATTTCACAGAATGAAGCAAAAAGTTAAGTTAGGGCAGATTAAACTAACCTGGCACAATAGCAGAAACCAGCACAAAAGCTCCTGCTAGTGCAACAGGACTTTCCCTTCTCTCCTTCTTCTGTGCATCCCCCGCACCTCCCCCAAATCCACTTGGGGGGGGTTGGGGGACCCCCAGAACAGTGCATGGGGTAGCAGAGGGCAAGAGAGGAGTTTGCCTATTTGCAAGCAGAAATATTGCACTGATCAAAGCAGAGCAACATTGCAACGTTGAATTCCACTTTATAGGCTTTATTCCCACACTTTAAATCAATGTAACTTAAAAGTGCTTAACTTGGGCTGGATCATTTTTAATTTGCTATGATTCCTCCTACCCACCCACTCATTTCCCCCCCTGTACTCAGCCATTGATTTGGGTTCATTAGCATAACCTCAGGAAGACAGAACGTCCATGAATACCCAACAAAAGCTTCCTAATTCCTGGATGAGAACAGAACTTGCAGCGACTCTTTTTCATCCATCAAAATAGAGCACAGGGTTCATTAGCATAATCATTCATCCGTGGAGCCTGCAGCTCTGCAATAACTTCCAAAACTATCCCTCAACATCCATGAATCGAGGGGGTTTGTATTATTTATGGATCTCCTCCATGGCTAGATAATTTCTCTATGGGGCCATAAATTCTGTGTTATTAAAGCGAGGCTGGAGAAAGTACCTGCAGATCCTTTCACTTGCCATTGTCTGGTTACTTTGATCCAGATTCCCGGCGAGGTATATCATCTTCGCTCCATTGCCTTCGAGAAATGGATGTACACAACACGACTAACTCGTAATTCATAACAAATGTCCTTGTAATTCATGACAAGTCTTGTTGTTGGGATCCGTCTGTCTCGAGAGGCAATGGAGTCCGCCTCTGGGGGTGAAGTCAAACCTCTGCATTAGCAACACTGAAGTGACCTCCTTGGGGCACAAGCCTGGGCAGTATGTTTGGAGGCCCTGGGTTGACCAGACGACAATGTTGAATGGTTTCTTTAAATGTAAAGGTTCATCATTGTTCCACTCCATGTGTATGTCTTTAAGGGGCCAGAGCAAGGGCCAGAGCAAGATAACGAGACCCAGCTTTACAGCTGTGTAACATAGCAGGTGCTGCTGAGTTGTATTTGATTAAGGTGTGTCAGCATTTGGGTAGAGTATATAAGGAGCAGCATCTAGCTCTCCCATTACCCTGGGGGATGGGTTGGTGGTTGGGTCATGTTTGTTTGTTAATATATTTAGTGTTAATGGAGTTTTTGTTTTTCTTATTAAAACCTTCTTTAAGTTATTTTTGAGTCCTTTCTTTTTAATGCATGGTCTCCCCAGCAAGCTCTCTGCAGCGCTACCATACTGCAAAAAGCCAACAGACAAGACACACCCACCCCAGCCGAGCACAATTCAAAGTGTTGGTGCTGACCTTTAAAGCCCTAAACGGCCTCGGCCCAGTAGACCTGAAGGAGCGTCTCCACCCCCATCGTTCTGCCCGGACACTGAGGTCCAGCGCCGAGGGCCTTCTGGTGGTTCCCTCGCTGTGAGAAGCCAAGTTACAGGGAACCAGGCAGAGGGCCTTCTCGGTAGTGGCACCCGCCCTGTGGAACACCCTCCTACCAGATGTCAAAGAGAAAAATAAGTACCAAACTTTTAGAAGACATCTGAAGTCAGCCCTGTTTAGGGAAGCTTTTAATGTTTAATAGGTTATTGTATTTTAGTGTTTTATTGGAAGCTGCCCAGAGTGGATGGGGAGGCCCGGCCAGATGGGCGGGGTACAAATTAATAATAATAATAATAATAATAATAATAATAATAATAATAATAATATTGCTGATGTGGTCCAAAAGAAAGCAGAGCAATACGTTTGGCACCAGCTTGGCTGCAGGAGTTGCCAGAAGGAGGTGTACAAGGTGCCATCCAACCGTCTTAGGCAGGGGTCGGCAACGTTTTTTGAGGCTGGACCCGTCCACTCCCTGGCAGACCTCTCGGTCGGCCGGAACGTCTGTGCCCATGCTCCTGTGCTCAAGCTCTGTCCGGTGCTCTTCTGGGTTGGAAGAGCGCTGGAAATAGTGTTTATGCACGCGTACAGGCGCACTGCTGGGATGGAGGAGCGCCCGTGCGCATGCGCACATGCTATTTCCGCGCTCTTCCAACCCGGAAGTCGGTACCCACGGCGAGAGAGAAAATGGCACCATGAAAAAAGGGGAAAAAGCACATAATCTCCATGCTGATCCACGGAACGGCTGTGGGCCAGTTCCAGGAAGCTCATGGGCCGGAAACAGCCCTTGGGTCTTAGGTTGCCGACCTCTGGTCTTAGGGCTATTTTTAATTTTTAAAAATACGGAAATATATTGAATTTCTCCATCATCCCCAGCTGTGGCTTGGGAAGGTATGCAGCCTAGGTCATGAACTTGTCGTGTTGTGTGGTTGTCTGATAATTATCTTCCAAAGCAGCTACTCTATTGCAACCTTAAAAATGGAAAGTGTAATGCTGGTGGTCAACAAATGAGATTTAAAGACCCTCTCAAGGCAAATCTTTTTAAAATGTATTATAAATACCGACAACTGGGAAACACTGGCCTGCAAGGGCTCCAGTTGGAGAACAACCTTTACCAATGTTGTCATGGATTTTGAAGATGCTCAAACTCAAGACGAAAGGGAGAAATGTGCTAAGAGGAAGGCACGCTTGGCAAATCCTCACCATGATCAGCTTCCACCCAGAAACCTATGTCCCCACTGTGGAAGGCTGTGTGGATCCAGAATTGGCCACCACAGTCACTTATGGACTCACCGTTAAGACCTTGTTCATGGAAGACAATTTTACTCAGCTATGAGTGATCGCCAAAGAAGAAGAAAGACAGCCTAGGTAAAGTCCTGAGACCAGACAGAAGAGCCCAGAGGACCAGGTTTGGCCTCTGGTCTTGAGGTTCCCCATCACTGGTCTCCACTGTGATGCACTTAGTTATCTCTTCCACATGATTTGGACTTTTTAAACGAACCATGAACCATGAATCCTCTGCATGTATAGATGATGATGGTGATGATGATGATGATTAGGTGTAACTATACTCTACCACTGGTCCCATCACATCCTGGCAAATAGAATGGGAAGAAATGGAGACAGTGAAAGATTTTACTTTCTTGGGCTCCATGATCACTGCAGATGGTGACAGCAGTCCTGAAATTAAAAGACGCCTGCTTCTCGGGAGAAAAGTGATGATGAACCTAGACAGCATATTAAAAAGCAGAGACATCACCTTGCCAACAAAGCTCCTATTTGTTAAAGCTATGGTTTTCCCAGTAGTGATGTGTGGAAGTGAGAGCTGGACCATAAAGAAGGCTGATGGCCGCAGAATTGATGCTTTTGAATTCTGGTGCTGGAGGAGACTCGTGAGAGTCCCATGGACTGCAAGAAGATCAAACCTATCCATTCTTAAGGAAATCAGCCCTGAGTGCTCACTGGAAGGACAGATCGTGAAGCTGAGGCCCCAATACTTTGGCCACCTCATGAGAAGAGCAGACTCCCTGGAAAAGACCCTGATGTGGGGAAAGATGGAGGGCACAAGGAGAAGGGGACGATGGAGGACGAGATGGTTGAACAGTGTTCTCGAAGCTATGGACATGAGTTTGAGCAAACTGCAAGAGGCAGTGGAAGACAGAAGTGCCTGGCGTGCTCTGGTCCATGGGGTCACAAAGAGTCAGACATGACTAAACGACTAAACAACAACATACTATACCACTAGGCACCTGGGGCTCTGCTATGCAGAGATGATAGTCAGTGCATTTACTTGCTCGTTTAGAACTTCATTTTCATCGCTATTGATTTTTTAAATGCTCGTCGAAGTGAATGATAACATTTTCTTCAGCCCTCTTAATACACTTTGAAGATCTGTTCCTCACTACAGAAGGCATTTCTCGCTGTTCATTTGAATCCTGATTCATGCGAAATGAGCTGCCTCGGTGGAGGTGTTCCAGCGCGAAGGAGGTCAGACGCCGATTTACATTCGTAGGAATCTCATTTGAGTCGGTGGCTGTGAAATGGACTATTAGCATTTCTGAGAAGGAAAGATGAAATGGGACTCTTATCATCGGCTCATCCTCCGCGACATGCCTGTGTCTGGGAGTGTTGGACGCAATGCAAGAACCGCTGGGAATAAGCTATACAATGGCCGCTAGCAAATGTGCGTTTGCGTTTTCACCTGTGATAAGTGAGGAACCAGGACCAGGTGACCGAGCTTATGTCTATTGGACAAGAGTTGGTTCTCCCCAACAAACTTTCCCTGTTAAGGTTCTTTGAGTGCCACAAATTTCTGAGAGAGGAAAGCAAAAAGCACGGGGACCAGTAACTTTCCAAAGTTTTATTTATACGGCAACTTTATTAGGGCATATCAATAATTAGGGTTGGTAGGCAGCAACCCCCAAAATATGTGTACACATATTTTATACACATGAGCAAAGTTAGAAGTGAGGAAGGCTTGGTGGCTCCCTTTCTCTTCTCCCATGGTAAACTCTGAGCTCTCTGGTGGGTGAGAAAGAAAGAAAGAAAGAAAGAAAGAAAGAAAGAAAGAAAGAAAGAAAGAAAGAAGGAAGGAAAGAAGGAAAGGAAGGAAGGAAGGAAGGAAGGAAGGAAGGAAGGAAGGAAAGAAAGAAAGAAAGAAAGAAAGAAAGAAAGAAAGAAAGAAAGAAAGAAAGAAAGAAAGCGAGCTTGCAACTAACTCATACTCAGACTAGACCTCTTGAAATCAATGGGCTTAATTTAGCCGTGTCCATTCATTTCAGTGAGTTGTTCTACTATGAGTATGAGTTAGTTGGGTACAATCCAAGCAAGGGTGGCAACTTGGGGGACAGGTAAGGCCTGCCCCACATAATCGATCACAAGATGTGGGATACACACACCATTTGAATGGCAATGCCCGTCACCTAGGGAGGGGTCTGGCCCCCTCAAATGTTTTACTGGGGGGAGGCAAAGAGACATTGGTCCCTATGAATTCAAGTAACAGACACCATGGTGCTGCTGTGGTTTTCACCTGACCTCCCGACAGAAGAGTTACTACTGCTTTTCAAAAATTGGAGGGGCAAGATGGCGGGGAGGTTGGTGAATGCCCCAGCAGAAGAAGAAGAAGAGAAGAGTTTGGATTTGATATCCCGCTTTATCACTCCCCTTCAGGAGTCTCAAAGCGACTAACATTCTCCTTTCCCTTCCCCACAACAAACACTCTGTGAGGTGAGTGGGGCTGAGAGACTTCAGAGAAGTGTAACTGGCCCAAGGTCACCCAGCAGCTGCATGTGGAGGAGCGGGGAATCGAACCCCGCTCTCCAGATTATGAGTCCACCGCTCTTAACCACTACACCACACTGGCTCTCAAAAACTACGATCTAGTAATCCCCAACAATAGCCTCCCTGGCCACCTCACTTCTCTCCCTCTCAGGAAGCCATCAAGACTCAGTCATTGGGAGGTCAGGTGAGCACTGCTGCCTCACCACGATGCCTGCTGCTGCCAAAGGCTCGTTCTTTAGCAAGACAATGTCCGCAGCAACTCTCCAGCATCACTTCCCACGACGTCCAGTAATGTGCGAACAAGATCCAAAGATTAATGTTGGCATGGGTGTACTTGAAGAGTCCGGGGAGGTCAGAAGAGGAAAAGCACACAAGTGCAAGGCCAGGGGTACATCTAACGCAGCGGTTCTCAACCTGTGGGTCCCCAGATGTTGTTGAACTACAACTCCCATCATCCCTGAGCTCTGGTGATGGGAGTTGTAGTTCAACAACATCTGGGGACCCACAGGTTGAGAAAGGCTGATCTAAAGCATCACCATAGACAGGGCCCTAGCTAGGGGGCAGTGAGGAAGGCCCCTGGCAGGGGTGCAGGTGAGGGAGGGGTTATAAAAAATATGTCCATAAATATGGAGGGTGGACCGAAGGCTGGGCTGTTGGTTGCCCCTCCCTGCCTGCCTTGGGGAATGGGTGGGGCTGCTGCACAGAACAGCATCCGCCAGGACCCTGACAGACCAAAGCTGATCTTGCGACTCCCTGGTCATCCCCTGGGAAGCAGTAGCACTGGTTCTATCCGGGCTGGTCTGGCTGTGCCTACTGGTCTCCTAGCTTTGTAGAGCAATGACTCTGTGGTCTATCTACACCAGGGGTCAGCAAACATTTTCAGCAGGGGGCCGGCCCACTGTCCCTCAGACCATGTGGTGGGCCAGACTATATTTTGGAGGGGGGGGGTGAACGGATTCCTATGCCCCACAAATAACCCAGAGATGCATTTTAAATCAAAGGACACATTCTACTCATGTAAAAACATGCTGATTCCTGGACTGCCTGCAGGCCGGTTTGAGAAGGCGATTGGGCCGCATCCAGCCCCTGGGACTTTGGTTGCCTACCTCTGATCTACACAACTGGAACTACCCGTCCTGCCACGTGGAGGACCTCCAAGGTGCCCCCGGTCTACCTGCTGGGGGAGGGGGAAAGCGCCAAATCTACCTGCTGGAGGGGCTGGACCCACCACCGGGCTGCCGGGTCTACTTGGGAGGAAGAGCTAATTTGTCCATGGCTAGGGGGTGCAATCTGGACAGTTCTGCCAGGGACACAAGATCACCTAGCGACGGCTCTGACCATAGATGCTTATCAGAAGAATCAGACTTGCTGGCAAGTTACTTCTTCCTCCAGCATAGGGGTGTGACTAGAGAAATACTTTGTTGATTAAGGTTGGTTTGGGAGCTGTCTGACATTTCTAAGGATGGATATGTGTCAAGAGACTTAAACTGGTTTAACAGCCATTCTCTCTCTCTCTCTCTCTCTCTCTCCCGGAGGGTCAATCAGTTGCAAGTTGGATAAGGCTGAGCAATACATGACTTCTCAAAGTGTTTCATTCTGTTTGTAGGCAGTTAAAATCCTGACAACATGGGGGGGGGGGGTAAGTGGAGGCCCAAAGTTGATGTTTTGCCCACCCGCCTCCTGTTGGAGATGATAACGATGCCAATGGCAGTAAGTTTTATCTAACGTGGTTCAAAGGAACCCAAGGATTTGCAATTGCACAATGGAATTTGCCCCTTCACCTCTCTGTATGTCCCCTAAACCTTTTCTGGGTCATCCCCCCAATATTCCAGAGCAGATTTGGGGGAGACACAGGGCACACTCAGAGCAAGAAAGGGGAGACACTGTTACACAAGTGCAAATCATTGTGCCAAAATAATTAGTGGATTGGATTAATAATAATAATAATATAATAATAATAGGTATGAAATAGATACCAGTATATAGTGTTGCTGTGCTGTCAGAAAATTTGACAGATATTAAGGGTCTAAAGGTTTTCAGCAAACATTGCTGAAGTGACTTTTAAAAAGCATGAGGCAGTATTATTTTATGGATAGCTTGAAATAACACTAAGTATTTGTCCTTCAAGATGGAAAGGTCTTTGGCATTTGACACAAGCCATCTCAGCCATCCATTATTGTTACTGTTTTTCAACAAGATGGGCTTACGTGTTTTTATTTTATTTTTCTTGTTCTGGAAAGAAAAAAAAAGCACCAGATTTCATGAGCTAGCAAGAATGGAAGTGCAAATTATGGAGTTTGTCTTCCCTTGCTTTATTAATCAGTATGGAAGCCTTTGTTCGCCCAGAAAGCTGAGGTCTAAAATGAGGCACCAGCTCCCTCTTCTGTAAGCAGGAGAAAAAAGTATTGAAGGTGTAAGAGCAAGACCCAGGGCAAAGTCCCTGTGCCAAAGGCCTGCTTACCTGGAAGTAAATCTTGCTGTGTTCAATGGGGCTTCCTCTCAAGTAACTTCAAATCCAAGTAACACACAAGCTGCTCGCTTTTTCTGTGTTGCATAAAAAAGATAAGAGAAGAAGAAGAAGAAGAAGAAGAAGAAGAAGAAGAAGAAGAAGAAGGAGAAGAAGAAGAAGAAGAAGAAGAAGAAGAAGAAGAAGAAGAAGAAGAAGAAGAAGAAGAAGAATTTATTATTTGTACCCTGCCCATCTGGCTGGGTCTCCCCAGCCACTCTTGGTAGCTTCCAACAAAGATTAAAAATACATTAAAATGTCACACATTAAAAACTTCCCTGAACAGGGCTGCCTTTAGATGTCTTCTAAAAGTCAGGTAGTTGTTTATCTCTTTGACATCTGATGGGAGGGCGTTCCACAGTGTCACTACCAAGAAGGCCCTCTGCCTAGTTCCTGTAGTTTTGCTTCTTGCAGTGAGGGAACTGCCCTCGGCGCTGGACCTCAGTGTCTGGGTAGAACGATGGGGGTGGAGACGCTCCTTCTGGTATACTGGGCCAAGGCCGTTTAAGGCTTTAAAGGTTAACACCAACACTTTGAATTGTGCTCGGAAACGTACTGGGAGCCAATGTAGGTCTTTCAAGACTGGTGTTATGTGGTCTCGGCGGCCGCCCCCAGTCACCAGTCTAGCTGCTGCATTCTGGATTAGTTGTAGTTTCTGGGTTACCTTCAAAGGTAGTCCCACATAGAGCACATTGCAGTAGTCCAAGCGAGAGATAACCAGAGCATGCACCACTCTGGCAAGACAGTCCGTGGGCAGGTAGGGGTCTCAGCCTGTGTACCAGATGGAGCTGGACACAGATTTAGCCTGTGCCTCCATGGACAGCTGTGAGTCCAAAATGACTCCCAGACTGCACACCTGGTCCTTCACAGGCACAGCTACCCCATTCAGGACCAGGGAGTCCTCCACACTAGCCCACCCCCTGTCCCCCCAAAACAGTATTTCTGTCTTGTCAGGATTCAACCTCAATCCGTTAGCCGCAATGGAAACAGGAGAACCACTACTACTAAGAGTGGCGTCTGCATCTCTCATAATTCTTCGGGGAAAGCAGTGTTTGTTTATGGTGGCATCGTAGTGCTTTGAAGGTTTGGTGTGAATGTTGGCCTGTGCTGCTTGTATAATCCCACAATTGCTCGCGGGTTTTGGTGCATATTTTGCCTGCATTTCTACACCATGTGGTTCCGAAAAGATGCCAACCTTCTTGCCAACCCAGAGGGACGGAAGATATTGCCTACATGCAACAACTGACCCAGGATGGGACCCGCTGTTCGTACAAAGACCTGTTCAGCATCTGTGTGCGTTTGGAGTAAAAGCAGTAAATGTAGTGCTGGTGGTAGAAGAATAGTTGTAGTGTTGTGATCAATAGTAGAAGAAGAGATAATACCAGTGGTAGAAAAAGCAGTAGAAGCATTGGTAGTCGAAGTATTACCGTATTTTTTGCTCTATAGGACGCACTTTCCCCCCTCCAACAATTAAGGGGAAATGTGTGTGTGTCCTATAGAGCGAATGCAGGCTGCGCGGCTAAGCCCAAAGTCAGAACAGGGAGAAAGAGTGCTGCGGAGCGCTCCGTCTCGCTCTCCTAGCTTGGGGTTAGCTGCGCAAAGCCTCTGCAGGGCAGCGGGGTGCCTAGAAATGCTGTCCCCAAAGCCAGAACAGTGAGACGGAGCACTGCGGAGCACTCCGTCTCGCTGTTCTAGCTTGGGGATGGCTGCTCAAAGCCTCTGCAGGGCAGCAGGGTGCCTGCACTGCAGGGCAGCGGGGTACCCTGCTGCCCTGCGGAGGCTCCAAATGCTGTCCCCGAAACCTGAAGCCTTTGGAGCACAGCGGGAACTTGCGCTGCGCTCCAAAGGCTTGAGGGATCTTTGAGGCTGGCAGTGGGGGAAAGCAGCGCTCCCCTCCACGCCAGCCCCACAAGCTCGGGGGGCAGCGGGAAGGTGGCTTGCTGCCTTCGCGCTGCTCCCCAACCTAGTCTTTGGGGCTGGTGGTGGGGGAAAGCAGCGCTTCCCCCCGCTAGACCCAAAGAGCTGGTCAAAAGGAACCGGAAGCCTCCGGAGCCCAGAGGGAACTCCCACTGCGCTCCGGGGGCTTTGGGTGAATGCACCTTGAACGCACCTTGTTCGCAAACCAGAACACTTACTTCCAGGTTTGCAGTGTTCGGGAGCCAATTTGTTTGGCAACTAAGCCATTCGGGAACCAAGGTATGACTGTAGAGTGGCACCTTGGGTTACATACGCTTCAGGTTACAGATGCTTCAGGTTACAGACTCCACTAACCCAGAAATAGTACCTCAGGTTAAGAACTTTGCCTCAGGATGAGAACAGAAGTTGTGCTCCGGCGGTGCGGCGGCAGCGGGAGGCCCCATTAGCTAAAGTGGTACCTCAGGTTAAGAACAGTTTCAGGTTAAGAACAGACCTCCAGAACGAATTAAGTATGTAACCAGAGGTACCACTGTATATGAAACTGGGTCATATACCTGGCCCCTTGACCATGCTGGCTGGAGCTGAGTTAAGTTATAGTTCAACATGCAGAGGGGGCCACTTTGGCCACCCCTGCGTTGTGCGCTGTGTAAGATTGTCACTGCAGCTGTACCCACCCAATTCCAGATTTATGTATAAGCTAAACAAGCTATAGCATAGGGCCCCACTCTCTTGCCCCCCCCAAAAAAAAATTAAAGGGGGGGAAGACTAGATGTACATTTCCAAAATCTAAGATTAAAAAACAAATAAAATAAAACCTACAATACCTATTAGGTCAATAAATTACCATATAGCATATATTCAATACACACAAAAACAGTGACAATTTGTTGTTGACAAAGGACAGCTGGAGATATAAAAGGCCCCATTACCTTCAGTAGCTTAGGGCCTCATCAAACATAAATCTGGCCCTGTACCCACCCACCCACTTTGGCCCAGGAAACTAGATCTTGAGAAGGACCTGACATGCAGATCCAAAATGGTTCTCCACCTCCGTCTACAATGAGTGTGAGTAACACTGGTTGCAACCCACACCTTCTCCCTTCTAAGGTGGAACTGACTGTGGGAAAACTGGTCAAAGCATACTGGTGTGCACATTAGCTTATTATACAAACATTAACTTTGGGGAGGTATGAAAACTGGGAAAGATTCTTTGGATGATTAGCAGCCCTTTGTTAGACGCTGGAATCATTTAAAATGACACAACTGTGTTAAACAGAGTGGAAACATTGAATATTGCGTAGTAACATGCTTTTTTTATTATTAAAAAGAAAACCTAGTCCTCCTTTGTGCATACAGTTGTTGAATCTCTGCTGCAAATTATCTCACTATTTCAACCGTCTTTTGGATGTGACATTTATCTGTCGTGTTAGATTATATGTTAATATATGTTAATATGTTAATATTAATTGAATCATGATAGAACATTAAAAATCGAAAGGAAGGTTGATATAGTCATGTACTTCACTGAGATGATGATGATGATGATGATGATGATGATGATGATGACAATGGTGATTTAGTGAAGGAAACCTGTTTCACCCTGAGGACTGCATGCCTCATTCTCTCTTGGGCAACCTTCCAGGGGCCACATGCCAGGGGTGAGTAGGGCCACAAGTAAAAGTGGGTGGAGCCTTAAGCTTGAACCTGGGACATTCTGTATGAAAAGCAGATACTCCATCTCTGAGTTACGATGCTTCCAAGTATCACAGTCCCACTTATAGAATCATAGAACTGTTGTTGGAAAGGACCTCGTGGGTCATCTAGTCCTTCAACCATTCCTCATAAGGCTTGATTTCCAGACCCTTGACCATCTTGGTCACTGTCCTCCCCACATGTTCTAGCTTTTGACCAAGACAGAAAAGAGTGATACTATGACTTGCCTTGATCTGGACACTGCAGCCTAGCATAGCATTAGCTTTCCCTCCCTGCTGTATCACAGTGTTGACTCATGTTAAGCTTTTAGTTCACCAAGACTCCTAGATCCTTTTCACAAGTACTGCTAGTAAGCCAGGTGTCCCCCATCCTATGTGTGTGCATCTGGTTCTTCCTGCCTAAGTTCAGAATCTTACATTTGTCCCTGTTGAAATTCATTTCATTAGTTTGGGCCCAGTTCTCGAATCTGTTAATATCAATGTGAATCCCAATTCTCTCTTGTGTGGCATTAGCCTATTTGGTGTCATCTGCAAATTGGCTGACCATCCCCTCAAGTCCTTGAGCAGTTCCACCTTCTCTCAGTCACTCAACAGCATTTCTCTGTCTTCTCCATGCAGAAGACCTACTGCTTGCTTCAAATATACCCAAATAAACCCTTTTTATTGTTTTTAACCTCTCTTGCAAGTCTGTGCTAATTCTGAGCTTTGGGCAGACTGACCTTCTCCCTTCAACTGTGGACTACTTGTGTATACTATTTCTTCATGATTTCCCTTTTCTTCCATTTCTTATACATGCCCTTCTTACATCTCAGCTCATCTGCAAACCCTTTTGAAACCACACTGGTTTCTCTAGATGTCTCTCACTTTTCTTTCTTCTTGTCTGCTTTGGGGACTTCAATATTTCTCCTTTTTGAAATTCCTATCCATCTTGGACTTCCTTCACTTTGGTTATTTCTGCCAGTGGGATCTTACCCAGTAGTTCCTTAAGCTTTCTGAAATGAAGTTCCTTGAGTTTTTTTAATATTAAGTTCCCTGAGTTTTTTTGAAATTAAGTTCCTTAAGTTTTTTGAAAGCTATCAGGTTGGCATGTTGAGTGTGCTACTTTAGGGAAGTGAGTTGTGGGCAACTTGCATCTGCCAGTAGCAGTGCCCCAATGCCTTCCATACGCACCGCACCAGGAGGATTTGGGGCATGACATGGCAAGACAATGATGTGCTCTCCCAAGCCAACATTCCCAGCATGTTTGCACTTCTGTCTCAGAAGTGTAGGAATAATGGAGGACGATGGGAGGTTGGATGCAGGTGGGCTGTACAGAATCACGCTGGCAAGCGTGCTCCAAGCAAGCTGCCGGCTAGCTCTGTAGAGGCTCCTTTTATTAGCAGAAATCAACAATTGGAAACAGTAGTGAAACCACTCTGAACTTAACGTATTTCCATCTATGCACATTTCCAGCATTAGCAAATACATGTGTCAGCAGGAGTTTCCCTAGAATGTTTCCCCCGATACTTGATTACGTCTGTGTTCCCTGCAATGCTCCAGCCAAACGTTATGTCTAGTAAACAAATCTGCGAAAGGACAAAAGGTCAGGGGGGAAACCCTGTTTTCTAGGCAAGAAGGCAAAAGGTCAGGCAAAGCAGGCGCAACGCTCCTTGACACACTGTTGCATGTCTGGTGCGAGGTTTGCCTTTGCAAAGCGGAGCATTACCTCCACACAGAAGATGGCAGAATCCCCAAGAACGTGCTCTACACATGTATTATATTGCTGTATATTAGAGGTTACCGCGCACACACTTCTGCTGTGCTTTTATGCTTGTGTGGTGGCACCTCGGTGAAACCACTTCTTACTGTTTGTAGCAAGGTTTTCCCTGGAGGCAGAGGACGAGAACAGGTTGTTGTTGTTTAGTCGTTTAGTCGTGTCCGAATCTTCGAGACCCCATGGACCAGAGCATGCCAGGCACTCCTGTCTTCCACTGCCTCCCACAGTTTGGTCAAACTCATGTCAGTAGCTTCGAGAACGCTGTCCAACCATCTTGTCCTCTGTCGTCCCCTTCTCCTTGTGCCCTCCATCTTTCCCAACATCAGGGTCTTTTCCAGGGAGTCTTCTCTTCTCATGAGGTGGCCAAAGTATTGGAGCCTCAGCTTCAGGATCTGTCCTTCCAGTGAGCACTCAGGGCTGATTTCCTTCCAAATGGATAGGTTTGATCTTCTTGCAGTCCATGGGACTCTCAAGAGTCTCCTCCAGCATCATAATTCAAAAGCATCAATTCTTCAGCGATCAGCTTTCTTTATGGTCCAGCTCTCACTTCCATACATCACTACTGGGAAAACCATAGCTTTAACTATACAGTGGTGCCCCGCAAGACGAATGCCTCGCAAGACGGAAAACTCGCTAGACGAAAGAGTTTTCCGTTTTGGAGGTGCTTCACAAAACGAATCTCCTATGGGCTTGCTTCGCAAGACGACAAT
This sequence comes from Podarcis liolepis, assembly GCF_965112155.1. NCBI lineage: Eukaryota > Metazoa > Chordata > Lepidosauria > Squamata > Lacertidae > Podarcis > Podarcis liolepis. The sequence continues at coordinate 113,965,019 of NC_139557.1, forward strand.
GTCTTGCGAGTTCCTGCTGGTTTTTTTCCCTTTCCCCCCCTTTTTCTAAGCCGCTAAGCCGCTTATCAGCTGATCCAATCAGCAGATAAGCCGCCAAAAGCCGCTAAAAGCCGCTAATAGCGCTAATCCGCTAATCCGTCAATGGGCTTGCTTCACAAGACGAAAAAACCGCTAGACGAAGAGAATCACAGAACGGATTCTTTTCGTCTTGCGAGGCACCACTGTACAGACCTTTGTTGGCAAGGTGATGTCTCTGCTTTCTAAGATGCTGTCTAAGTTTGTGATTGCATACTCAAATTCACAATCAAAGAGCTTCTTTATTGCTTGTCTGGTTGCACAAGCAATTTTTTTAAAAAAGTATTTTTTATTAAACAGTTTCAACCTAACAATTATCAATCCAAGTAATCAAATACATTATCCCCCCCTTTCCCCCCTCCCCTCCATCCCTCCCTCTCCCCCCCCCCACCAAGGACTTCCCTCAGCTCCCCTCTCTGATTTCTCTACACATATTGTTCTCTGCATGTTATAAAATTGTACATATCCTTGCCTTGTCTATCCTAAATTCAACCAATAAATTTGTGGATGTTTATTCCCATTCTTCCTTAAAGTTGCAGTTGTCCTTATCAGGCAGTTTGTATGTCAATTTAGCCAATTCTGCATAACTCATCTGTTTTTCTTGCCACTGTTCTTTCGTTGGGATTTCCTCATTCTTCCATCCTTGTGCTAGCAAGACTCTTGCCGCTGTTGTAGCATACATAAATAAGTTCTTTGTTTGGTTGCACAAGCATTTCTGTTACTATTATATACAAGCTATTTACATTCCTTCTTTATCTCTCCAGCATGGTATAATCTCAGTTCAGTAACTAACAATCCTGGTCTGGGAATCAGCGTGTTTTTACATGAGTAGAATGTGTCCTTTTATTTAAAATGCATCTCAGCTGGTCGGGAGTGAAGAGGGCGGACCCTGGGCGTGCCCGGCTTAAAATACCTTAAGCCACGCCTCCCCCCAGCCCGCCGATAGGCGGGCAGGGTCGCGAGCACGCCCAGGGATTCCCCCAACTCTCGCGGGGGCCAAGGTTAGCCCCCGCGCTTGGGGAGGAGGGGCTAGACCGCAACCCCCTCTCCTCCCCATGGTCGGAAATGGCTTTGTGGGGCCCGCCTGGTGTTTTTACATGAGTAGAATGTGTGCTTTTATTTAAAATGTATCTCATGGTTATTTGTGGGGCATAATATAGTGGGGCAAAAAAATATAGTCTGGCCCCCCACATGGTCTGAGGGAAAGTGGACCAGCCCCCTGCTGAAAAAGTTTGCTGACCCCTGGCCTAAGGCTACCTAGCAAGTTCATAGTGGATACATAATTTGACCCTCTTAGGCTGCACCAGTTCTCCTGGAAACTCCCTCAATGTGACATAAAATCAGAGACTTGTCCCAGCTAAAATGCCCCATCTGCCAGGCTGTTAGTAACCAAATTACTAGGCTCTACTTGGATTTTCCATCTCTGGGGAAGCCTTTCACATAGTGACTTTCAGCTGCACAGCCTTGTGCTCTACCAATATGCCACTACTGTCGAATGTATATCTGAGGGGAGAAAATGGCAAAGAACGAGGAGTTTGTGCCATGACCTCAAATTTAATTATGGGTGTGCCGAGGTGGCTGTTTTGTTTTTGCAAATCTGCTGGTTTCTTGTGGGTTTCAGCCAGTTCACTGCCTCTCTCGGAAAACATTTTTCAAGGGCACAAAGTTTTCGAGCCAAGTCTGTCCCCAGTGGTTTGGCTTGTTCTTTCTTTATGAATAAACATGAATGCATAATGTATACTTAACACATCACCTATTGCGCTGGCAGAAAGGAAACCTCAAAGGACAGTCAAAACCATTTTGGCTCAGTTGACACTAGCATTGTAGCATTTCACTACACAAAGCACATTATTACACTGGAAATGAAATTGTGTGTGTACCACTTATAAATGCCATCTCCAACTTGTTGAAAGATTCCATCAATGGTGTCTCTGAAAATTTCTACACATCACTTGGGAAGATAGGTGAACTAATTCCAGTATACTGGAAGAAGCAAAGATCACCAGTGTCGAAGCAATGGATCTTCAACATCAACTTTGTTGGACTGGACATGTTGTGCGGTTGCCTGATTATCATATTCTAAAGCAACTACTCTATTCTGAACTTAAAAATGGAAAGCGTAATGCTGGTGGCCAACAAAAGAGGTTTAAAGACTGTCTCACAGCAAATCTTTTTAAAATGTAGTATAAACACTGACAACTGGGAAATATTGGCGTGTGAGCAAAGGCGGAGCTAGCTGCTCTGGCACCCGGAGTGGCGCATATGCAGGGGCAGGGCTAGCCACCAGTGGGGGGCGGGGCAGGGATGACACCTGGGGCTGACTGCACCCACTGCACGCCCCCTTCCTCTGCCAGTGCCTGTGAGCGCTCCATTTGGAGAACAGCCTTTACCAAAAGTGTCATTGGCTTTGAAGACACTCAAACTCACGACAAAAGGGAGAAACGTGCTAAGGGGAAGGCACGCTTGGCAAATCCACACCGTGATCAGCTCCCTGTGTCCCCAGTTTGGAAGGATGTGTGGGTCCAGAATTGACCTCCACAGTGACTTACAGACTCATTGTTAAAACTGTGTTCATGGAAGACAATCTTACTCAACTACGAGTGATCGAAGAAGAAGAAGAAGAATTGTGTGTGTGTGTGTGTGTGTGTGTGTGTGTGTGTGTGTGTTACACACAATCAGCATCCATGGTTTTGTTTTTACTTGCAGGTCCTTTTTGGTTGCTAATGACTGAGACAGCTCAGCAGGATAGAGTGTGGCATTGCTCTTCCGGCAGACAGTAAATTCAAGCTGAGCTCAGAGCAAAACACCACCACCTAGTGCCAGAACATAGCATTAGCCCTCCTAATATAAAAAGAGGCCTGATGGATCAGGTCAAAGGGACATCTTTCTCAGCATCCTCTTCTCAGTATGACCAACGAGATGCCTTTGGGAAACCTACAGAACACAATATTAATGTCAAAAAATATAAAACAGCCACTTATTTCCATACAATCAGTGGCAATATTGGGATTGCTGCTGGGTCCCGTGAGCGGAACTTCCGCTCTGTGTATTGCTTTTGTTTTGAGTCTCTCTCTGAGAAGACGGCAAGCAGAGACAACATGTTTCTTTGTTCTGATTCATGTGAAATAAATCCGTCGTTTTAGTATGTATCCACAGCCTCTTCTGTTGTGCAGTTTTTATTCTGCTGCGTATAGTGTACTCAAGGCAGCAAGCAATGAGTCGCTGATTTACGTTGGAGCCAGAGGTCAACGAATCTCCAGCTGGCCTTTCGACCCCCGGATGCCGAGAGGTAGGACCCAAAATGAATGGATTCAACTTACAAGGAGATTCCGACTCCACATCAGGAAGAACTTTCTGACAGTCAGAGTTGCTTGACCGTAGAATGGACTCCTTCGCAAAGGGTGGATTCTCATCCGACAGAGGTTTTTAAGCAGAGGTTGAATGGTCATCTGTCAGAGATTCTTTAGCTGTGGTTCCTGCATTAAAGTTGGACTAAATGCTTCCTAAATTGGTCCCTTCCAATTCTATGATTCTTTGAAATTATCCTGCTTATTTCAGTTGGAATTTTGTTGTACAGTGGTACCTCAGGTTAAGTACTTAATTCGTTCTGGAGGTCCATTCTTAACCTGAAACTGTTCTTAACCTGAAGCACCACTGTCAGGGAACTGACATCAGAGCAGAGGGGAGAGGCAAGGCTCCCGGATTATGCAGGAGAGGGAACGAGTAAGGGAAGAGAGAGAACGTCATCTGGGGAAGGAAGTCCAGGTGACACCAGGAAGAAGGGAGAGGCAGAGAGCATCTCGGAGGTGAGGTTCCGAGACTCTTCCAGTGAAGTCAGTGAGGAGGGTGGAGGACCACCACTCGGCACGCCCACTCTGCGCAGAAGGCTTCCGCGCAGAGAGGCAAGGTGAAGGTTGTCCGTTAAGGAATTCTTATGCTGGAGGAAATTTAGGAGACGCCCACTCACGGATTCTGCTAGCGACTAAGCAGCAGCGTCAAGGGCTGCTGAGTCAGGGAAAGACACAACCACCCCTTAAGCAGTTTGGAACAGCTGGAGGTTTACACACAAGCAACCCCAATTCCCTTGACAACCACTTTAGCTAATGTGGTCTCCTGCTGCTGCCGCGCCGCCGGAGCACGATTTCTGTTCTCATCCTGAAGCAAAGTTCTTAACCTGAAGCACTATTTCTGGGTTAGCGGAGTCTGTAACCTGAAGCGTATGCAACCTGAAGCGTATGTAACCCGAGGTACCACTGTACTAGAGTGCCTCTCCAGATGGCAATAATGCAGTAAATTTGGGGTAGCATTGCAGATCAGCTGTCAAAGTGGATGGTTCAGTACTAATCATTGCAACTTTGGAACGTTGCAGAATATATCTGCGGGGGGGAATTTCTGGAGGGACCTTGAATTAGCTACTTTGGGAAATAACATTTGTTGTATTTGTTATATATAACAAAAGAAACAGATAAATGTTTATGTGAGGATAATAACTCCATCTGCTCTTACGCCGTGTGGGTGGGTTTGATTCTTTTCCAAAACTGGATAAACAATAAACAATTGTAATTTTTTCTCTCTGGGACTCGCTCTTCTTTCACTGACCTGCCTGAAGCCCGAACAAAGCGAGCTAATTTCACTGCTGCTATTTCAGTCGTTAATAAAGTCTTGTTTTAAAATGTTGTTTCTGGCATTGAGTCTTTTCAGGGACTGGAGGTGGAGGCAGGACAAGTTAAATCAATCAGCCCAGCGCAACAGATAGCATAGGAAATATTTAGAAACCTTGCCTGTGCTTTGACAAGGAGCTAAGCTTCTGCTGCCAGACTATTTTAATTTCAGGAGCTTAACTTCAAATCCCCAAAGTTTGTCAGTCAAGATCACGCACATGAAAGTTTTCTTCACAGCGGTAAAAGAACTGTCATGCTGTTTCCTGGATGGGGAAAAAAAAAACACCTACACCTCACTAGAGTTGGCAGTTCAGTCTGGAAGTTCATTTGCATCTGGAAATACAAATGCCCTTAGTAGCTTTTGAAACACTCCTAAAAACTGATCCAGCCATGGGTTGCAACCTGTTGTGCATCTGAAGCACACACACAACAACAAAAGACTTGTGTTGATGCTCTTGAGTACTTTGCACATGAAGGATGCTCATAGAGGCTCACCTTGTCCTATTAGGCCTCATCCTGCCCCTGGTCCACCCTTTTTCTGCCCTCTTCTGGGTGCAAAATGACCCATGTGTTGGCAGTCGCGCATCAACTGAACACGCCCAAAATGCCCTCTGCCTGAATCCTAAAGACACCACAGTATCTACTGTCTCTCAAGCCAAGGTAAATGGCCTTGGCCCGGTATACCTGAAGGAGCATCTCTGCCCCCACATACCCTCCAACATTTCTCCAATGAAAATAGGGACCTCCCATTCCACAATGATAATTTTACTATTTACACCCCAACATCTGACTGGGTTTGCCCCAGCCACTCTGGGCAGCTTCCAACATATAAAAAATAAAATAAAACATTTTAAAAAACAAAACACCTATACAGGATTGCCTTCAGACACCTCAGGGGTTGGATAACTCCATAACCTCCAACATTTCTCCAAACAAAATAGGGACACCCTAAGGAAAAGTGCCTGCTTCTTGGGAGAAAAGCAATGACAAACCTAGACAGCATCTTAAAAAGCAGAGACATCACCTTGCCAACAAAGGTCCGTATAGTTAAAGCTATGGTTTTCCCAGTAGTGATGTATGGAAGTGAGAGCTGGACCATCAAGAAGGCTGATCGCTGAAGAATTGATGCTTTTGAATTATGGTGTTGGAGGAGACTCTGGAGAATCCCATGGACTGCAAGAAGAGCAAACCTATCCATTCTGAAGGAAATCAGCCCTGAGTGCTCCCTGGAAGGACAGATCCTGAAGCTGAGGCTCCAATACTTTGGCCACCTCATGAGAAGAGAAGACTCCCTGGAAAAGACCCTGATGTTGGGAAAGATGGAGGGCACAAGGAGAAGGGGACGACAGAGGACGAGATGGTTGGACAGTGTTCTTAAAGCTACCAGCATGAGTTTGACCAAACTGCGGGAGGCAGTGGAAGACAGGAGTGCCTGGCGTGCTCTGGTCCATGGGGTCACGAAGAGTCGGACACGACTAAACAACTAAACAACAACAACAAGGAAAAGCGGAACATTCTGGGATAAAATCAGAAACTGGGACGGCTTCTCTAAATCAGGGACGTCCCTGGGAAATAGGGGCAATTGGAACCCCTGGAATCTCTCATTGCATGGAGACTGGGGTAGCATGCAGCAATATATACAAATCCATGATTTGATAGTGTTATTGTGTCTGCTCATTTGCTAAGTGTTTATCTTAGTGATATAAACATTGCCTTCTGACTATTTGGTATTATTTTATATGAACTGTTTTGAAAGCTTAAAAAAGTTAAATGGCATGGAAACATTATATAACATGAACCTTGTGCAATGCTTCCTTATTCAAGGATGACTTACAACGCATAGTTATCTTTTGGGGATTTAATGTTAAGGTGTGGGAGATAGAGCCCTCTAGTGGGCTTTATATAGAAATGCAGTTGTGAGTGACAACACAGGGTGGGGAATTTGTGTTTGTGTGGTTATTTGCCCTGACATAGTAATTATTAATAGTCATACATGTTCTCATTTACACAAACAACAACATAGCAGGATGGGGTCTGTGTGGAGGTTAATTTCTGTCTGTTTTTATACTGTTTGCAAAATTTATTTTCAAATAAATATGCATGGAGCTATGGCCTTTTGCAGTTTGTGTCTTGATCTTGACTCTGGAATTACATGTGCACCGGACTACTTCCTCGTAATTATGGAAGTATTTGGAGATCCTTTTTGCATACACTATTTTGAGGGACATTGCTTAATACTTACCTTTGCAAACATTACAAATACTGTATGCTAGGGAGTGTAGTAATAATATTGTAAACCGCCCTGTGATCTTCAGACTGTTACAGAATAATCTAGGTACGAGGCTGCTCAGTCACCCAGCTGGTCGGGCAGAGCCCGCGGGTCCCTGCAGAATAAAGGAAGGAGTTCAGCCACCAACTGGAGCAAATAGCTATAGACCAAAGTTTATTGCGCAACAGGTTCAAAGAGGAATTTCGAACCCTGGGGATGGGGTGACAATGACTTTCAAAAGTTTCTATCTTATCCCAGCATACAGTTCATTAAGCATCATCACTACATCATTGCTACATCAGAAAAGGGGAGGGTTATGCATAATTAACATAGGAGGAATATGTTGGGGCAACAGGTGGATACAACAGAATCATAGAATCATAGAATCATAGAGTTGGAAGAGACCACAAGGGCCATCGAGTCCAACCCCCTGCCAAGCAGGAAACACCATCAGAGCACTCCTGGCATATGGTTGTCAAGCCTCTGCTTAAAGACCTCCAAAGAAGGAGACTCCACCTTCAGACTCCAATAGAACTTTGCTTTGCATAGTCTTCCACCTGGGCAAGTCGGGAGGAGTGCCTTTGCCCAGCGATTGACACCTATGAGTACCTTCCTATGAGTACTGTGACCTCCTGCTTGAGGGATTATGGCGCTGTTCAAGTGGTTTCCAAGTCCTTGGCCAATGAAGCAAATTGGCAGTGGAATGAAGGAAACTGGCAAAGGAGTTGATTTTATATGATTTTTAAAGCTAGGTAACTTCCCTGAGCTTTCAGGTTGTAAGGATACATTTATGCATAATATTTGTAACATTTAACAACTTTAAAGATGCCCCCCCCCGTAATTTAAGTAACAAGACGCAGAGCAGTACAGAAATTTCCATAACGTTGTTGATGACGTTAGGATAACTTTGCTTAAATATGCTGCAATTCATGAAATGTTGCAATGAAGAGAGGGCAGAGAGAGAACAAGCGGCCAGTCTGAATGCAGAAAAGCAGGATGCCTCGGTGGGAGAGATGGGAAGCGGGGCTCATTCCATCAGTTCAGCCAAAATACCATCTCTATCAAACACCTCTGATACCTGAAGAGAGCCAGTGTGGTGTAGTGGTTAAGAGCGGTAGACTCGTAATCTGGTGAATGGGGTTCGCTTCCCCGCTCCTCCACATGCAGCTGCTGGGTGACCTTGGGCTAGTCACACTTCTCTGAAGTCTCTCAGCCTCCCTCACCTCACAGAGTGTTTGTTGTGGGGGAGGAAGGGAAAGGAGAATGTTAGCCGCTTTGAGACTCCTGAACGGGAGTGAAAGGCGGGATATCAAATCCAAACTCCTCCTCCTCCTCTTCTTCTTCTTCTTCTTCTTCTTCTTCTTCTTCTTCTTCTTCTTCTTCTTCGACACTTGTTAGCATCCATCTGTCCTGGCAGACAATGGAGGAATGCGCCTTAGCAGGTGAAGTCAAACTGTTGTTGTTTCCCCCCGCTTGGTGCAGAATTTCAGTCCACTTGTCGGGTGATATTCTGAGATCCAGTTACCTATTGAAGCAGGTGGACAGTGGCTGGTCAGCACTTTAATGTCCGGGGGCTGTCCAGCTTAAGGAGGGCAGTAGCTAATCAGTGAGACATGATAATCTCTCCCACCACCCAAGGCAACCTGTAATGCTTGCATCTTATGCCAATCATATTGAGCTTATAACTCATAAATTCCCCCCTCCCGCACTGTTTTTGATGCTTTATAGCACCAATGTGACCTCTCTGGGGCGTAAGCCTAGTGTTGTGAATGCGACAGCCCCAAACCAAGGAGGACAGCCTGAGATAGAAGGCAGGCAGGCAGGCAGAAGGAGAACAGAGAGACTTGCAGATTTCTCAGCTGGAACTAGTGGGCTGACGCCTCCTCCTCCCTCTGAAGCTGGCAGGAATGTGGCTTATCAGCTCAGGAAAGGCGGGCTGGAGCAGAGCCAGCTCTCTGAGGAATCACAGTCACTCACGGCACAAGCAAGGGAGAGCATTTCCTCACTGGAAGAGGAGGTAGCTGACCCCATCAGTCCCAGGACTAGATGAATGGGAAAAGTCCAAGCAGAAGACGACCCCCGAAATGTAAGGGTAGGAAGTTCAGGATATTCTGCAGTAGCCGGAAGGATTCTTCAGAAGGGTCAACTTGATTGTGATGGATGGTCACTTGGAGAGAGTGGTTGGAGGCTACCTCTTGCATGCTGTTTTCTCAAACTGGCAGCTGGCCAGCTCCTGACACCTAGGCAGTGTGTCTGGAGGTCCTGGGCTGCCCAGACAACAAGACCCTCTTCCCAGCCTTACTGAAGTGGCCCAAAGGAAAGGAAAGCAAGATGTTTGGCACCAGCTTGGCTGCAGGACTCTTTTTTTTTACTGTGTTTGCAATTGGTTAAAATAAAATCTATTTTGGAAATTTAAGAGGCTGCCTTATGCAAGGCAAGACAATTGGTCCATCTTCTCCAGCACCACGGGGTTTTCTGTTATCTCCCTACCTGAAGAATTGAACCATATCTAACTATCTGTTGTCTAAAGCTGGATTAAAGGCTCATCTGAAGTGCTGAGGGGAAGATTGGCTGGTGCCCATACCCAGATAGGCTGTGCCCATGTTCCCGGGATGTTGAATGTACAAATACGAAACACATTTTATTGCACTGCAGTCTGTATGAACAGGTGGTTGTTGTTTAGTCATTTAGTCGTGTCCGACTCTTCGTGACCCCATGGACCAGAGCACGCCAGGCACTCCTGTCTTCCACTGCCTCCCGCAGTTTGGTCAAACTCATGCTGGTAGCTTTGAGAACACTGTCCAACCATCTCGTCCTCTGTCGTCCCCTTCTCCTTGTGCCCTCCATCTTTCCCAGCATCAGGGTCTTTTCCAGGGAGTCTTCTCTTCTCATGAGGTGGCCAAAGTATTGGAGCCTCAGCTTCAGGATCTGTCCTTCCAGTGAGCACTCAGGGCTGATTTCCTTAAGAATGGATAGGTTTGATCTTCTTGCAGTCCATGGGACTCTCAAGAGTCTCCTCCAGCACCATAATTCAAAAGCATCAATTTTTCGCCGATCAGCTTTCTTCTGGAGTGGCTTGCCGGTTCCTGCTCCAGGTGGATCATTTGGTCAAAACTCTCTACTGTGACCTGTCCATCTTGGGTGCCCTGCACAGCATAGTTCATAGCTTCTCTGAGTTATTCAAGCCCCTTTGTCACAGCAAGGCTGTGATCCATGAAGGGGATGAACAGGTTAGACAGCATGTAATCAATGCAATATTAACAGAACAACCTGGAATTGCCGATTCTTTGCATGTCAAGGTTTTCCATGAAGATAAGATTGATACTATTACACTGGCTGTAGCAAAATTCCCCTCGGGGGCAGTAAAAATCAGAAATCAGTACGTACAGGCTAAAGCTCCTCCATTGGCTAGCAAGGCTGATCTTATACAGTGGACGCTCGGGTTGCGAACGTGATCCATGCAGGATGCACATTCGCAACCCACAGCGTTTGCAACCCACAGCAGTGCGTCTGCACATGCGTGGGTTGCGATTCGGCGCTTCTGCGCATGCGCGACCCCCAAAACCCAGAAGTAACCCATTACGGTACTTCCGGGTTTCAGTGGGTCCGTAACCTGAAAAAACGCAACCTGAAGCGTCTGTAACCCAAGGTATGACTGTACCTTAATATCTGTTGATATACAGTGGTACCCCGCAAGACGAACGCCTCGCGAGACGAAAAACTCGCAAAACGAAAGGTTTTTTCATTTTCGAGTTGCCTCGCAAGACGAATTTCCCTATGGGCTTGCTTCGCAAAACGAAGCTTCCCCCGGGGACAGCGGGTCTTCTCTTTTGAAGCAAAGGGCTGCAGGGAGATCGCTTCTCCCCACCGCCCCTTGCTTCAAAAGAGGTCCGGGGACAGCCCCGGACGTCTTTTGAAGCAAGGGGCTGTGGGGAGATCACGATCTCCCCACAGCCCCTTGCTTCAAAAGAGGTCCGGGGGCAGCGGGAAGCGAAGCGCTTCTTCCCTGCTGCCCTCGGACCTCTTTTGAAGCAAGGGGCTGCGGGGAGATCGCTTCTCCTGGTGCTCCGAAGCCGGGCGGGGGGCAGGGGACACCTTCCGCCGCCGCGGGGACACCTTTTGAAGGCAGGCGGGGGGGAGCAAAGACTTTCGCCCCCCGCCCGCCTTCAGAAGAGGTCCAGGACCTCTTCTGAAGGCTGGCGGGGGGCAAAAGTCTTTGTCCCCCCTGCCTGCCTTCCCAGGGGCTTTTAAATCGCCCCGGACAGCGGAGAAGTCCTCCGCTGTCCGGGCGATTTTAAAATGCCGCCCGCCACCATTTTAAGATCGCCCGGACAGCGGAGAAGTCCTCCGCTGTCCCGGGGTTTTTTAAAATGCTGGGGGTGGGAAGAAAAGCCCTTGTCCCCCCCCCCCCCAGCCTTCAGAAGAGGTCGGGGGACAGACTGTCCCCGGACCTGGTCTGAAGGCGGTTTCCCTAGGAACGCATTAATTGATTTTCAATGCATTCCTATGGGAAACCGTGCATCGCAAGACGAAAAAACCGCAAGACGAAGAGACTTGCGGAACGAATTAATTTCGTCTTGCGAGGCACCACTGTATACTATTGTTGTACAGTGGTACCTCAAGTTAAGTACTTAATTCGTTCCGGAGGTCTGTTCTTAACCTGAAACTGTTCTTAACCTGAAGCACCACTTTAGCTAATGGGGCCTCCTGCTGCTGCCACGCCGCCGGAGCACGATTTCTGTTCTCATCCTGAAGCAAAGTTTTTAACCCGAAGTACTATTTCTGGGTTAGAGGTGTCTGTAACCTGAAGCGTATTTAACCTGAAGCATATGTAACCCAAGGTACCTCTGTACTGTGTATTTTGGGTCTATGAACCACAATAAAGTGTGCCACCCCCTGTGTGTGTGTGTGTGTGTGTGTGTGTGTGTTTAGTCAAACTCCAGAATGTAAGGCAGAGCGATCCCAGGCTATTTTAACTGAGATGGCAGGGCCATTCAGCTATGGCCTCCCCCAACCTTGACACCATCTCTTTCAAATATGTCCTGAAAGAGGGGGAAAGGCAGACATTGTCTTAGCTTTGAAAACGCTAGAGGGCAGGCTCTTGCAGAGCAGATGAACACAGCATACAGCAGGCAGGGCACAGTTTCTGCCAGCGCATAATAACAGCAGATGAACTTGCTTTCTACTGGCTTCTAGCAAGGGGTGAGTCTCCCTCTGTTTGCCCCAGAAGGACAATCGTTTGCAAAATGGCGTTCAAACAGTTTAGTGCTGCCCTTTGAACTTCCAAAAACTGCAAGTTCAAAGAGCAGCACAAACTGTTTCCTCTTGGGGAAGGGGGCAGGGAGGTACAGCCTCTCCCACTTGTCAGATTTGCCCCTCCAGGAGGGGCCCAATGGCCAGAGATGCTCCCCCATGCCTGTCACAGGGCATTGTATCCCGTATTTCAAAGAGAAAACCTCCAAGCTGCTGGTGGGTCCAGGCTGCCATCTGAAGCAGCGGCAAAGCGCATCTTTTTTGTTAAACGCAGCCTTATCTTTAAACTTGACATTTCCTTTCCTTTCATCCCCACTTTTTAAAAGAGGTCAATGCTATTCTCCCATTTCTCTGCATTACTATTCATGCCCACCAGGTGGAAGCACTGGACTCATTTTTGATCCTGTAATCTGCACGGGCAAGAAGACTCTGCAACATTGGCACAGCCCAGAGATTATTTCACTTTCACTTCAAATACTCCAAACTAGGGTTACCAGACGTCCCTGTTTCCCGGGGACAGTCCCCAGATTTGCGAATAAGTCCCCGGACTAATTCCATCCCCGGAATGTCCCTGGATTTCATCTATTGTCCCCAGGAAATGCAGCAGCGGCAGTTTCAGCAGCCCGGAGCAGTTGGCTCTGGCTGGCTTCAGGAGCTGCTCGGAAGTCCCCATATGATGGTGGTGCAGGGACTCTCAGGTGCAGCTTCCGGGCTGCCTCCACCTTCCCTGACCCCAGCAACTAAGCTGTGAAGGGAGGCTTCACGCTGCCTATCAGAGCTTGTGTGCAAGCAGGAGGGGGCAGGGATCTCTCAGTTAGGCAACGGGAAGCTTCCCTTCCCAGCTGAGGGATCCCTGCCCCCTCCTGCTTGGACGCAAGTAGGAATGGGATTGGGGCTGCTCCGATGGGAAGGGAGGCATTGCGCTGCATGAGAGATCCCTGCTCCCTCCTGCTTGCACGCAAGTAGGAGTTGGGATGGGGCTGCTCCGAAAGGCAGTGTGAAGCCTCGCTTCCCTGACCCCTCCTGCTTGCATACAAGTAGGAATGAGATTGGGGTTGCTCCAATAGGAAGTGAGGCATCGCGCTCCCTGAGCCTCGCTGCTGCCACTCTCGGCCCTCCTTCTCTGCCCTGACCTTCCACCACCACCACTGAAGATCCAAGAACTCAGGCTCATGGAGAAAGGAGATAGAAGCCTTGGAGGAAAGGGAAATGTGGCGGTTGAGGTCAGGGCAGCGGCCGCCCCTCTGCCACTGCTATCACTGCAGCATCAACGTCCTGAACATGCAGATTTCTTTGTTTGTTTGCTGTGTCCCCAGATTCATTGGAAAAAAAATCTGGTAACCTTACTCCAAATGCCATTCATAAAACCTCTGCTTCATCCAGAAACTGCCACCCTTCCTTGCAGCATCCCTGTCAGTAGCCTAATGCTATTTGCCCAGTCCTGGGACGGAAGTATACCAATCTACACATGGCACACCCCTTGTTTGTTAGGAGTGGGATTGTCTTAGGCTGAAGCTTTGACGTTGCAAAATTTCTCATTTTTAAAAATTATTTATTTACTGTACAGGAGTTACATCTCGCTTAGTTACTGAAGTTACTAAGCAGCTGTGTGTGTAAAAATATATACAGTGTCTAAAATGAATGAGTTATGAAAACAGAAAACTTCCTTAAAATGCCTGCTGAGATAGAAATGTGTTTGTCAGAAGTGTTTCTTTATGAGACAACAGTGGCTAGAATGCGAATAGCAAACTACGGGAAAAGTGAGTTCATACCAGAAAAAGACGAGTGGCACTTAAAGTTGTGTGAGTACCTCGAACTAGCCAAAATGACAGAACTAATAAGAGGTCACTCTGGCGACAAGGTAAAAAAAGGAATGGAATTGCTTTAAAAACTACCTGACAAAATATGGTTCCAAAAACAAGACTTGGTTGTGCTTAGATTAATCTCACAGATATAATGGGGAAAAACTGATTTCAAATAAATGAACACAGAATATCTGTCACTTAAGAGAAGTGTTGAAGCCACAAAGAGATAGAGGTAAGTCAACTAATATAGCAGGGATTCAAACTAGTTTTCCAAAACAGAAAGAAAGTGACAGTAAAGAAAGAAGGAAAATAAGGTTCACAAATGTAATTTCTTTCTGAGAACCTGGCGTATAGAATATTCAAATTACTGTTTTTGTATCTTTTGAACAAGTTTGTGTACCTGACTAATTCTTTTTCGTTTTTTATTATTTATCATTTTTCTTTTCCCCCCTTTCCCCTTTTTTCTTTTCTTTTTGTATTTTTACTTATTTGTATTGTTCCTTTTTCTTTTTGAATACTTGGATGTAATGTTTAATTCATGTTTTCGTAGTAATTTTTTTTAAAAATGCAGTAAAAATAATAAAAACACACACAAAGGGTCAGACCCACAATGCTGCCTTCACAGATTCTAGTGGATACAGCCCTGCGTTTGAGCCATGGGGGAAACCACAAACAAAGGATCCCTCCAAGATCTCAGCGATCAGACGGGATCAGACAGCCCAGAAGGAATCCTGGACGCAAGGGCATTGTAAATTAATGCTAAGAACATTTGAAGAGCCCGCTGGATCAGGCCAATGGTCCGTCTAGTCCAGCATCCGGTTCTCACAGTGGCCAACCACTGTTGTTGTTGTTTAGTCATGTCCGACTCTTCGCGACCCCATGGACCAGACCACACCAGGCACTTCTGTCTTCCACTGCTTCCTGCAGTTTGGTCAAACTCATGCCGGTAGCTTTGAGAACACTGTCCAACCATCTCGTCCTCTGTTGTCCCCTTCTCCTTGTGCCCTCCATCTTTCCCAACATCAGGGTCTTTTCCAGGGAGTCTTCTCTTCTCATGAGGTGGCCAAAGTATTGGAGCCTCAGCTTCAGGATCTGTCCTTCCAGTGAGCACTCAGGGCTGATTTCCTTCAGAATGGATAGGTTTGATCTTCTTGCAGTCCATCCAAAATCTGCAAGCAGGATTCGAACACAAGAGCCTTCTCTGCTCCTGTGTTTTCCAGCAACTGCTATTCAGAAGCATTACTGGCCCAAACTATAGAGTCAGAGCAGGTGATCTTCTTATGCTGTTACATTCTTATCTCCTTTAGTCTTGTTTCCTGGCCTGCTTCTGCCTTCTGTGGGGACAGGGAGGGAAAATTCAGTTTGGTGCCTATTTGAATAGGACTCTCCTTCCTTGGAGGTTTTTAAGCAGAGGTTGGGTGGCCAACTGTCATCGATGCTTTGGCTGAGATTCCTGCATTGCAGGGGGTTAGACTAGATGACCCTCAGGGTCGCTTCCAACTATAAGACTGTAAGATGATGATGATGATGATGATTAGGCAAGGCTGCATACCAAAATGTGTGTGTTAGGAGAAGTTCGCACTAAAATACTGCTTCATTTTCACAAGGATAAGTTCAAAAATATATTTAAGAATTCAAACTGATCTGGAAATGCACAGAACTGAACACATTATATATATATATATATATATATATATATATATATATATGTGTGTGTGTGTGTGTGTGTGTGTGTGTGTGTGTGTGTGTAGAATTAGTTTTTTAACATATCATTTTCAGCAGTAATTAAACATACTGTCAGGGGTTTAGGAGCAGAGGCACGGGCAAGGGAGGAAACAGAGAGCGAAGGGGAGGAGGCAGAAGAAAAGATGAGTGATGACGACGACCCGAGATCTCCTAGTCTTTCCAGTGAATCAGAGGATTCACAGAAAGGAGCACCAGTGGCCAGGGCAAGGGGGGAGTCTAGGGGGGCACCCCAGGAAGATAGAGCCAGAGGGGACTCAGGGGGGAGCAGCTGGAAATCGGGACCAGCGTCACCGCCAGGAAGCAGGGAAGAGGAAGGGAGCCAGGGGGGAAGCGCTGGCAGCTCACCACAGGAGGGAGGGCATGAGTCAGGAGTGGCCACACCTCCATCGGGGAGCGAAGAAACGGTTAAGAGGAAAGTGGAAGGTTGGGCGCGCGCGCCAAGTTCAAATGCAGAGGAAGGCGGCGCAGTAAGCAGCCCCGAAAGGGAACCAGGTCCTAAAGCCCGGCGCAAGGAGGCAGGAGGGTCCGGGTCAGCGTCAGAAGAATCCCGGAAGGAAGAAGCCCCGGGGGGTAGAGGGACCCAGAGGAGGACAGTCAGGCGGAAAAGGTGGAGCAAGGCTAGGATATTAAGTTGGTGCACATGGGGCGGAGACTCAGACGGAGCTTCGCCGACCTAGCTACTAGACGTAGAGTTGCGCGCAGCAGCGTGAGAATGGAAACTGTAATTCAATAAAGACTTTTACTTAATGATCGCTGGCTAGCGTGATCCTCTGTGAGCTAGGATCTTCAAGCAGCTCTGACAGTAAGCTCCGTCTCCCTCTTGTGGGCATCTACAGCCTCGAGGAGGGGAGAGAAACAGGTGCCTACTAGCGAGCTCACGAACGGCAGACGACATGACGGCTGAGCAGCAGATAGAGGAACTCAGAAACGCAGTGGCACAACTGAACGCCGAGGCTCTCGCATCCAGGAAGAGAGAGGAGGAGGCAGCTGCCGCCTGCAGGGATCTCCAGGTCAGGTTAGACGTGCTGACAAAGCAGACACCCCGGCAGGAGGGAATTGGGTTGGCGAGACGGACAGGCGGGCTGGTCTCTCACTTCGATGGGAACCTGCAACAGTATCCCAACTTTAGAGCCGACGTACTGTGCGCACTGCAACTGCTGCATAAAGACTTTAGAGATGAACAAGAGAGAGTGGGGTTCATCATGTCCCATTTGCATGGGGATGCGAAAGCATGGCTACGCAATTTATGGAGAGATAAGGATCCGGCGCTCCAGAATGCAGATGCCTTTATTAAAGCGATGGATGGGTGTTTTTTATCAAGTATTGACGTGGATCTTGCACGGAAGGAGGTGCATGGGCTGAGACAAGGGAGGGCCAGCGTCAGGCAGTATCATGCCCGCTTTTTCGCCTTGGTCAGTGCCCTGGAATGGGACAGAGATTCGGCTCCTGTAAGAGACCTCTTTTGGGAGGGGCTGCACAACTCGATTAAAGATGAGATCGCGAGGGGGGAGAGACCCCGAACCACCCAGGAGGTCGTTCAGAGGGCACTGGCAGTGGGGGTGAGGCTGGAAGGACGTCCGTGGAGCAGGGACGAAGGGCGTGGAGGGCGCGAACCAGCCGGGGGCCCCTCCTTCCTTCCCAGAGAAGCAGCGCGGGCGCAATCCACGCCTCCGCCAGGAGGAGGAGCCGAACCTATGGAGGTTGGAGGTGCAAGGGCTCAGTCAGCAACCAGAGCCCTAGCACCGGCAGCAGTGAAAGCGAAGCCTCCTAGAGGGAACAGGAAGTGTTACGTCTGTGAGGAGCCAGGGCATATGGCAAAAGAGTGTCCCCAGAGGCCCCACAAGCTCACTGCAGCCTCAGCAATGGTGACTGCAGCAACGCAGCAAGGAGGACCACAGCAGGGAAACGACGCTGTCTGGCTGGAGGAAGAGGCACTGGGGCCCAGCCAGACGTGTTAGTGACGCAGTCCCCAGAGATTTTACAGCCCGTGAACCCCCTCCCGCCCAAACCAGTAGTGAGGCTCACAGCATCTCTCCAGCTGCCCAATGGAATCACCATGGACGTGCCAATCACCATTGACTCAGGCAGCAATGCGGACTTTATAGGGCAGGACTTTGTCCACAGGCACGCTGTGCAGTTGCTGCCGGCCACACTGCCCCTGCAGGTTGTCACGGTGGATGGCAGGGAGCTGCTCGGGGGGCAAGTGGTGAAGCAGACGCCACCAATGGTGATGCGACTTGGGAATCACAGAGAAATCATCAGCTTCAACGTCACTCAACTATCTGACACGCCCATTGTATTGGGCATGAGTTGGCTGGACAAGCACAGCCCAACGATGGCTTGGTACCAGAGGCAGCTGACCTTCGGCTCTTCCTTTTGTGCTGAACACTGCATCGTGCCCAGGCAGGAAGGAGAGGAAGAGGAGTCACAGCTGCTGCTAGGCACGCTGCGAGCGATTCCCCACAAGTACGCTGAATTTTTGGAAGTTTTCTGCGAGAAGGAGGCAGACAGGCTACCCCCTCACAGACCATATGACTGCAAAATTGACCTGCTGCCGGGGGCGGCGCTGCCTAAAGGGAAACTGTATTCCATGTCAGAGGACGAACTGCAAGAACTCAAGGAGTTCATTGATCATAATTTGCAGCGCGGCTTCATCCGGGAGTCCAGGGCAGTGGGGGGCAGTCCCGTATTCTTTGTTAAGAAGCGGTGAGGCAAGGAAGGAAGGGCTACCCCTATACTATCCATATAACCAGTTATCAATAATCAATATATTCAATATATATGCTTACACGAATCAAGGATTACAGTATTTTATAAATCCACTTGAATCAAAAGGGAAGCTGTGCCTTAGCTAAAAATGCAAACTGCTTGGAACAGCAAGTAGGAACCGACCTTTCCCCTAGAAACATCTGTGAACCCCGGACAAGACATGAATCAGAGATTCTGGTACAAATTCCCCATCAGGAACAGGCTAAATTAATCCACAGAACAGGAAGAGCAAAACCACAAAATGTCCAAGCTCCCTGTCCTGTCATAACTAGGGGAAAGGTTAGACTGAGCGTCACTGGGAGCATTGGAAAGCGGAACTTGAACCCTGTGCTGGACCAGTGCTATACCAGTAGCTAGGAGCGTG
This sequence comes from Podarcis liolepis, assembly GCF_965112155.1. Taxonomy (NCBI): domain Eukaryota; kingdom Metazoa; phylum Chordata; class Lepidosauria; order Squamata; family Lacertidae; genus Podarcis; species Podarcis liolepis. The sequence goes on from NC_139557.1 coordinate 113,983,961, forward strand.
ACAACTGCTTGCTGATTGGCTGATATTTTGCTGACCAAGTTATGAGTCCTTCATGATTGTCTTATGATCTATGATTTGCTGTGATTTGCTCAGGTATAAAGACCCCTGTATTTCTGTCAATCGGGGTCCCAGTTCTTTGGAAGAGATTCCAACTGGGTCCTTATTGCCTGGCAATATTGCCTGACCTTTCCCCTAGAAACATCTGTGAACCCCGGACAAGACATGAATCAGAGATTCTGGTACAAATTCCCCATCAGGAACAGGCTAAATTAATCCACAGAACAGGAAGAGCAAAACCACAAAATGTCCAAGCTCCCTGTCCTGTCATAACTAGGGGAAAGGTTAGACTGAGCGTCACTGGGAGCATTGGAAAGCGGAACTTGAACCCTGTGCTGGACCAGTGCTATACCAGTAGCTAGGAGCGTGACAACTGCTTGCTGATTGGCTGATATTTTGCTGACCAAGTTATGAGTCCTTCATGATTGTCTTATGATCTATGATTTGCTGTGATTTGCTCAGGTATAAAGACCCCTGTATTTCTGTCAATCGGGGTCCCAGTTCTTTGGAAGAGATTCCAACTGGGTCCTTATTGCCTGGCAATAAACTTCACCTTCTTATTCTCCATTGCTGCGTCTGGCTGATCCTTATCCCTCGCAACATTTGGTGCCGCGATCGGATCACACAGGCCAGTGGGTTTTTTTTACCCAAAAAAAGAGCCGGCCTCCGGTTCTCGGGGGGAGGGCGTCCCGAGGGTTTTGGCTTCGTTCCAGGCGCCAATCGGACATCATTTCCGAAGGAGGAAGGCAATCGCCTTCGGCGCGGACTCCCGGCGAGACGGAGGCAAGGACCGAACAAGGAGAATTTGAAGGGGAGCCAAGAGGAAAGGCGCGCCACGACGGGAACTCACGGTGAGTTGAGATAAAAGGAGTGCTGATCAACACTCAGGGTGACCCACCAGTAACCTCCCGTTAAAGGGAAAGGATCACCAAAAAGGGTGAGGGAGGAGAAGCTGAGTCAACCCAGAAGGGGAGAGGTTCTGCAGGAAAAGTTGGGGGGAAAACAGCTGTGGGGGGGGAAAGAAGAAAAAAGGGGGTAAAACGCTGTATGAAAGTGTGTGTTTTTCTGCCAAGTTGTTTGCCGCAGGCAAAGGGGGGAGAAAGGGCTGTGTTGTCTGTGTGAAAGTCCCGGGACGCCGAGTGAATGTGTAAGATCTGAGTTGAAAAAGGAAGTGTGCTGTGGTTTTTCTCTTGTTCTATTTTTGAAACTGCCTAGCTGAAAGTGTTTGTCTGGCGAAGAGGGAAAGTTTTTTTTTGCAGAACTATGGGGGGGAAATGCTCAAAACCAATTCAAGCCTGTACACCCCTAGACTGCATGTTAGAAAATTTTAAAATGGTCTTTCCAGAAGAAGCAGGGGAGGTCAAACCGAGTAAGGAAGTTTTAAAGAAATATTGTCAACAGGTGTGGCCCCAACAGGTCAAATCCTGGCCACAACTTGGCTCCTTCAGGATTGAGAAATGTCAAGCAGTTATGGACTCAATAATGAAAAATCCAGATTTGTTTAGGGAGCAGTACTATTACATTTCCAAGTGGACTGCTATTTGTTTAAAAAATCCAGATTGGATGAAAAGAGGAAGTGAGAGCTGCGAGATTTTCGCTGTAAGGCAGGAAGCCAGAAAACCCTTAACAGTTTCTGCAGCTGACAGGAAAATTTATGTTGGTCCTTCAGAGGAGGATGGAATCCCTCCCCCGCCATACAATTATAGCAGCAGTAATCAAGCAATACAGCCGCCTTCAAGGCAAGCATTGCCAGATCAAAATGCAGTGGCAGGACAAACCCAACCCCAAACCCAACGGACCCCTATGCCCAGCCGATCTCAGCCAGAACTGAATAAAGCCCCGCAAGCCACAAATGGTGCTTCGCAGGCAGCCCCACCTTCTCAAGCATCACTGGATGTGCCTAGCCTTCCAGAATTGCCTTCCCAGCCAAAACAAACAGCTGCTCTAGATCAAAGCACGTTACCCTCCCCTCCTGAGGAAAAATACAACCAGGACATGTCAGCCTTGCAAACACAGACGGAGGGAGCAGGAGGGGAAACCAGCGCATTGCAAATGTCTGGAGCATGGGGGGAACAAATTAATTCATTCAGAACCCCAGAAAGCCATGACAGTTCAAAATTATGGAAATTGATGGATGCAATTACAGATTCTGGACAAAAGTTGGTCCTTAAAATGAGAGAAAGTGATTTGCCCAGTATATCTCAAAGCCCAGCCTCGCCTAAGCTTTCAAAAGGAGGCTATTACTTACGTAATAACAAAGGGGCACCAGCGCCAATGCTTCCCCTAAGGGCTGTTTTGGGCCCCCAAGAGCCACGGCCAGTGGATGGAAATGGGAGACCAACGGGTCCTTGGCCTTCCAGGGCAGTTACACTTCAATATGTCCCCTTTACAACCACGGATTTATTGAATTGGAAAACGCATACAATACCCTTTTCAGAAAAACCTCAGGCTATGCTGGATTTAGTTGCTTCCATTATGGTAACTCATCTGCCTACATGGCAAGATTGCAGGCATCTTTTGATGACTCTTTTCACCTCTGAGGAAAGGAGAAGGATAGATACAACTGCAGACAACAATCTTAAAGCTCAGGTGCCAAACTCAGAAAACAATCCAGATGCTTGGGTCCGTGCCAGATATCCACTCACAGATCCAGGGTGGGACCCAGAAAGGGATAAGGACGCCTTGGACAGTTATCGGCAGGAAGTTATAAAGGCTATAAAAGGTGCTGCTAGAAAGCCCACAAACATTTCTAGGGTTGCTGAGGTTCTTCAACTCCCGGATGAATCTCCTTCTAATTATTTGGAACGCTTAATGGAGGCATATAGAATTTACACCCCCTTTGATCCAGAAGCCCCAGAAAGCAAGCAAATGGTGAATGCGGCATTTGTGGCTCAAAGTGCCACGGACATTAAGAGGAAATTGCAAAAGTTAGACGCTTTTGAAACATTGCAGATGGATCAGCTCCTAGCAATCGCTCAAAAGGTTTATTTGAACAGAGAGAATGAGGTTAAGAAGGACAGAGTTCGGGAAATGAAACAAAAGGCAGTGTTTTTGGCTGCAGCCATCAGCCAGGGCTCAGCATTTGATACGGGTGCCCAAGGGAGAGGTTCCAGTAGGGCACGAGGAAGAGGAAGAGGGAGAGGAAGGGGATTGCCATTGGGAAGGAATCAGTGTGCAATTTGCAGAAAGGAAGGTCATTGGAAACAGGAGTGCCCTGAAGCAAGGGACACAGAGGGAGAAGGTGAATACAGGGAACAGAGGGAGCGTGGACGTGGATGGGAATCGCAGAGAGGAAGAATGCAAGCTGGAAGATATGTGAGGAACAGAGGAAGTAGCAGAGATTTTGTTGGATTAGCGCAACTGGAGGAATATGAGAATGAGAATGCATAGGACAGACCGGGCTCAACTCTTTCTTTAGGCTCCCAAGAGCCCATGGTCTCGGTTAAACTGGGGAGCCGCTTAGTAAATTTTATGATTGACACTGGAGCGCAATTTTCGGTGCTCACGAAGCCGTTAAAAGCAAAAAGCAACCAAGCAGTGACAATTGTGGGGGCCACAGGCAACAGGGTCCTCACACCGTTTTTGCAACCTCAAGAATGCCAGATTGGGGGGAAAACCCTTACACATCAATTTCTGTATGTGCCTGAATGCCCAATCCCCTTGCTGGGACGTGACTTTCTGTCAAAGGTTCAAGCACAGATCACCTTCACACCAAAAGGGGCAGAAATGAAATTACCCCAGGCTGCATCAGGGATTGTCACAGTAGAGGTGCCTAGGGAACAGGCATGGAAAATGATGGGGGCTTTGTCAAAAACAGACTCCCAAAAGGACATTTCACAGATTCCTAAAAATCTGAAAGCCCCACCTGGAGTATGGGCAGAGGACAACCCACCAGGCATGGCAAAGAACATAGCCCCATTCATAATAAACCTAAAGCCAGGGGCAAAGCCAATAGCAACCAGGCAATACCCTATTCCAAGACAAGCAGCAGAGGGAATGCAGAAGCATATAGACAAGTTTTTGCAATATGGGCTTTTGGTAAAGTGCCAGTCCAGCTGGAATTCCCCACTTTTTCCTGTGCGCAAGCCCAATTCAGATCAATTTCGCCCAGTCCAGGATCTGAAAAGGATTAACAATTTAATTCAGACGGTGCATCCATGTTTGCCCAATCCTTACAATCTCCTAGGATTAATTCCATCGGAGGCAAGGGTGTTTACAGTATTGGACTTAAAAGATGCATTTTTCTGTTGCCGGATTGCCTCCCAGAGTCAGCCAATATTTGCATTTCAATGGGAGGATCCTTACAAGGGGACAAAAACCCAATTAACGTGGACAAGATTGCCCCAGGGCTACAAGAATTCGCCAACACTTTTTGGAACAGCCCTTGCCCAGGATTTGTCTAAATTCCCTTCAGTGCCTGGGAAAACAATTTTGCTTCAATTTCTGGATGACTTATTGATTAGTTGTGATACCTATGAGACTTGTAAAAAGGCCACAGAGGATTTGCTTCATCTCCTTTGGGAGGCAGGATACAAGGTGTCTCGGAAAAAGGCACAAATTTGCCGAGAGACAGTGAAATATTTGGGTTTTCACATTTCTCACCAGCAGAGGGCGTTGGGATCCGAAAGGAAGGAAGCCATTTGTGTCATTAAGGAACCCACAAGCCGCAGGCAATTGCGGGGGTTTTTGGGGGCTGCAAGCTTTTGTCGAATTTGGATCCCAGATTTTAGCACCCTAGCAAAGCCTCTATATGAAAGCACAAAAGGCAGAGAAAATGCTCATTTTGAATGGCATGCAGAGCAAAGGAAAGCTTTCAATACATTGAAGTCTAAACTGATGCAGGCTCCAGCCTTGGCTTTGCCAAACCCAGAAAGAGCTTTTTTCCTTTTCGTTCATGAGAAGTCTGGGATTGCAGCAGGGGTCTTGACTCAAGTGTTGGGAAGTTGGAAAAGACCTGTAGCTTATTTGTCAGAACAACTGGATGCAGTGGCAAAAGGATGGCCACCTTGTATGCGATCAGTAGCTGCAACAGCCTTATTGGTCAAAAAGGCATTTAAATTCACCTTTGGACAGGAGATTTATGTGAATGTGCCTCATGCGGTGTTGACATTAATGGAATACAAAGGAAGTTATTGGCTTTCCAACGAACGCATGGCAAATTACCAAGGGCTTTTGTGTGGTAACCCACAAGTACATTTGCAAGTTGTAAACACCTTGAACCCCGCTTCCTTGTTACCCCTTCCTGAGTCAGTGGATCATGAACCTCATGATTGCATTCAAGTAATGGACTCAATTTACTCTAGCCGTCCAGATTTGCAGGATGAACCGTTGAAAAACCCAGATATAGAATATTATACGGACGGGAGCAGCTTTGTGAAGGAGGGGCAAAGGAGGGCTGGATATTCTGTGGTTACACTGACTGATGTCATTGAAGCACAGCCTCTGCCAGTTTCGTCCTCAGCGCAGAAAGCGGAACTTGTGGCTTTAACCAGAGCCCTTCAGCTAGCAGCTGGCTGCAGTGTAAATATCTACACAGACTCAAAGTTTGCTTTTTTAACTCTACATGCCCACGGAGCTTTGTGGAAAGAAAGGGGGCTCATAGGGGCAGAAGGGAAAGCACTGAAATATGGCCCAGAATTGGAAACGCTTTTGGAAGCTGTGTGGGCTCCGAGAAAGGTTGCAGTCATACATTGCCGAGGCCACAGCAAGGGAACCACAAAAGCAGCAAAGGGAAATCAATTGGCGGATCTGGCTGCAAAACGGGCAGCTTTACTGCCACCGCCACCTGCCTCTATAACAGCATCTCTTCTTCCTACAGCAGTTGATTTAGAGCAAATAAAGCCCATCTACACGGAGGCAGAACAGGAATGGGCACAGCAGGAAGGGGGATACAGAATGCCACCACAGGATGGATGGTTTATCCTCCCAGACCAACGAGTATTTGTTCCAGAAGCCTTAGGCAGGAACATAGTGAAACAATATCATGAGTCCACTCACTATGGGGCCACAGCATTGCGGGAAAGCCTAAATAGGCAATTCTACATAACAAGGATTTCCCAGCTGGCAGAAGCGGTATCACGTGCATGCCTTCTGTGCGCAAAAAACAACCCCAAGCAAGGCCCAGTTCCTCCACCAGGAATACAGCAAACAGGCTTAATGCCAATGGAGAATTTAATAGTGGATTTTACAGAAATGCCAAAGGCTAAGGGGTATAAGGCTCTCTTGGTCTTCACATGTTCTCTTACAGGTTGGCCTGAAGTCTATCCTACTAGAACAGAAAAAGCACAGGAGGTTATAAAACGCCTCTTAACGGAAATCATTCCAAGGTTTGGTCTACCAAGGTGTATAGGCAGTGACAATGGTCCAGCTTTCATTGCATCAATAGTGGATGGTGTATGTAAAGCCTTGCAAATACAATGGAAACTACATGCGGCCTACAGACCTCAAAGCTCAGGGAAAACTGAAAGGATGAATCGGACTCTTAAAGCGCAGTTAGCAAAATTGTGCCAGGAAACTCATTGTAAATGGGTAGACATGTTGCCTATTGCTTTGTTTAGAATCAGATGTTCACCAACAAAGAGACTGAAACTTTCTCCGTTTGAACTTTTGTATGGGAGACCACCTCCAATAGCAAGGGGGAAAACAGCAGACTTGACTCAAGTGGGGGGGCAAATAACTGCAGATCAAATCCAGGCTCTTTCTCGTATTTTTCTTGATTTAAACAGGTGGTGTCTCCAACGTATTCCCATCTGCCTATCCGAACCAGTACATCCTTTTCGGCCGGGAGACCGAGTTTGGGTTCGAGATTGGAAAGACGAACCGCTGACAGCTCGGTGGAAAGGTCCCTACACGGTTCTGCTGGCCACACCAACTGCGGTGAAAGTTGCGGAAGTTACCCCGTGGATTCATCATTCTCGTCTGAAGCGGTCGGAGGGTCATTGGAACTGTGAGCTGAACCCATCTAACCCTCTGAAGTTGAAGCTCACCAGGACCCCTGCACCTAGCCCCACCGGAAGCGGGCAGGAGCACGGGCAACGGGACTACAGGTCTGCTCTCACTGCACCCCGGAAGCCAGTGAGTCTACGCACACCGGAAGATTGAGGAGCTGCACCAGCGTATGGGAGGACCCCTACCAGTAAAAATTTCAGTCAATCCCAGATTCCAGCCAGACTTTGCTCATAAACCCTTGGTACAAATAACAATAACAAGGGTGGACAAAAGGGGGGTCCTTATTGACAAGTGGGTGGATTGGGTAACTACATACGGTTGTTACATTCCTTTCTTTCTTTGGGAATTCTACATACCAGATTGGGCACAAGCAGGTCCACGACAATAGTTCACATACAGGGGAAAGTACATGCCAGGGGAACCTAGGAGAGCCATACGTTGCTTTTCCTGCCCACCTCCCCAAGGAGCATTTCCCGGTGCCATACTGGTCACTGTAGTTGTTTTCCCTCCACCACCCACAGGTCCCTTTAAGGTAGCAGTTGCAGAGTGTATACAGTGTGAGTTGACCTCACCAGTTCGACCAGAACCTGGGGACCACTAATAAGTCCACTGGGTGCGGCCGAGCGGGGGGCTATATCTCACTGAAGGGTATGTTCTGGTACCTGCTACCTTATATAATTGTTGCAATTTCACTCCTTCTGGTCCTAATCATTGTATATTGTGTATATAAGAAGGATCACCGTATAAACATCAACCTAGAGCCAGAACTAATAAGATTCAACCTTGAAGGTATACGTGGGGAAGATGAAAATGAAAATGAAGCTCCTGTTGAGTTTGATGTGCTTGTGGCTCCAGAGAGGCCCAATGGTAGTAGGTAATGTCTTTATAAACCATGCTGAACACATGTTCCAGATATATGGGGAAAATGCTACCCTATATTACGAACACCCAAGGAAGGTAGCAGACATGTCCCTTATACCAGGATTAATCAAGGATCCTGATGTCGTGTTGGCAGGCCTACTTTACAATCAGAGTGGTCTCTTTGCAGCCCCACCTATTGAAATGAATGACATCCCCTATAGATATCTCAGATATACCAGAACCACCAAAGGTCTATGTTTTTGCTGTCATGCCACTGGAGTATGGAATTCTAAATGGAAGTATTGGCCCCAAGTTAAGTACCACATGGACAAAGGATGGCTGGGAAATTATACCCAATGCTCGGATAAATTTTGGCTTTGGGGATCCCACAATGCCTCCTACCAGGGCAATACTACCTCTTCAGATCTGTACCCATACTTTCCTCAATATTCGGTTAATTTCACCGGACAAGGGTCCATTTGTTCTGGTTGGATGATTAAAGATCCTAACCTCTGGTTTTTATATGATGGATTGGCAACAAATTTCCACCCAGGAAAATACCAGTGTGTTGGCGTAGGGGCATTTACCTTTCCGGTTGCAGTGGAAATCAATCATAAGGTACCTCATCTTGCAAGCAGACGGAAAAGGGAGGCCCTAGGCGACCACTGTGTGGATGAAATTTATCTGGCAAATTCTGTAGGGAGCGTTGGGGGTGGATTTATAGGATTCCTCTCAATGGGAATTTACCCAGGAGTAGTTGCTGAGCAAAATAGAAAGGCACTGTTTGCTCTCACATGCAGGCTGGAGAAAACTATCAATGCCACCACCCATGTCTTGCGCTCCTTGCAGTCAGAGGTTGAGGATTTGAACCAGCTGACAATGACCCATAGAATGGTTTTGGACTACCTCCTTGCACGAGCAGGCGGGTTTTGTAAAATTGTCCCAAAAGGTCGGTGCCAGGTTAAATTCCACGACCTTAACAAAACAATTGAGGACCAATTGCAAAAACTGCAGTCTCTGGTAGCTGACAACACACCCACCCAGAATCCCTGGGAAAAGGTATGGTCGTGGATACCAGGTGAGGGGTGGGTGCATGGCATTCTGACCGTCTTAGCCATAGGAGGAATTGTGTTTCTGTTGTTTCTTTCGGTAATTCCTTGTTGTCTGTCTTTGCTTAGGGGAATGATAGCCCGCAATGTTAAGCATTTCACTGACCCTCACATTATGGCAATATACAGAGCTTTGCCCCCAGTGCCAGATGAGCCAGAGGAAGACGATGGTTATGAGCGAATGCATAGGGAACGCGTCCCAATGCCTGGGGAACAGGTCCCAGTGCAGGAACAAGTCCCAGTGCAGGAACAAGCCCCATTGCAGGAAGCAACGGTTTACTCTGATGTCCTGAGTGGTGTTCAAGCTCAGGAGTCAGATGAATCTTCTCTCTGAGCTTGAAAAGGGGGGAATGAGGCAAGGAAGGAAGGGCTACCCCTATACTATCCATATAACCAGTTATCAATAATCAATATATTCAATATATATGCTTACACGAATCAAGGATTACAGTATTTTATAAATCCACTTGAATCAAAAGGGAAGCTGTGCCTTAGCTAAAAATGCAAACTGCTTGGAACAGCAAGTAGGAACCGACCTTTCCCCTAGAAACATCTGTGAACCCCGGACAAGACATGAATCAGAGATTCTGGTACAAATTCCCCATCAGGAACAGGCTAAATTAATCCACAGAACAGGAAGAGCAAAACCACAAAATGTCCAAGCTCCCTGTCCTGTCATAACTAGGGGAAAGGTTAGACTGAGCGTCACTGGGAGCATTGGAAAGCGGAACTTGAACCCTGTGCTGGACCAGTGCTATACCAGTAGCTAGGAGCGTGACAACTGCTTGCTGATTGGCTGATATTTTGCTGACCAAGTTATGAGTCCTTCATGATTGTCTTATGATCTATGATTTGCTGTGATTTGCTCAGGTATAAAGACCCCTGTATTTCTGTCAATCGGGGTCCCAGTTCTTTGGAAGAGATTCCAACTGGGTCCTTATTGCCTGGCAATAAACTTCACCTTCTTATTCTCCATTGCTGCGTCTGGCTGATCCTTATCCCTCGCAACAGCGGGACACGCCCCAAAAGAGACTCGTAGTGGATTACAGGATTTTGAACAGTGTGACTAGGCCATCGGACTTCCCCATGCCCCGAATTGACGACCTCCTCGCAAAGGTACGGAAGGGCAGAGTGTTCACCAAGTTGGACCTGCGGGGGGCGTACAACCTCATTCGCATGCGGGAGGGTGATGAGTGGAAGACAGCCATGTTCACGCCACTGGGGACCTACGAATATAGAGTTATGCCTTTTGGATTGCAAAATGGCTCCCACGTTTTTCAAGCGTTTATGCATCACGTGTTGGCGGGACTTCTCTACAAGACGTGCGTCTGTTTCTTAGATGACATCCTGATCTTTTCGGAGTCGCAGCAGGAGCATGACAAACACGTCAAGGAAGTGCTGAGCAGGCTAAAGCAACATAGGCTCTACGCCAAGCTGGAGAAGTGCCAATTTGACGTGCCGGAGGTGGATTTTCTGGGCTACAAGCTGTCTGACAAGGGGCTCGCCATGGACAGCGCCAAGGTTCGAGCGGTGTTGGATTGGAAGAGCCCGCGCAACCGGAAGGAGGTCCAACGGTTTGTCGGCTTTGCGAACTTCTATCGCAAGTTTATCAAGGGCTTCGCGATGCAGACGGCGGCCATCACTGACACGCTTAGCTCCAAAAAAAAAGAAGTTCATTTGGACAGAACAGGCGGAGCAGTCCTTTCAGGCACTCAAGCGTCTCTTCGCGTCGGAAGAGCAGCTGCTTCATGTCAACCCCAGCAAGCCGATGAGGGTGGAGACAGACGCCTCGGACAGAGCCGTGGGGGCGGTCCTGCTGCAGAAAGACCCGCAGGGGGTGTGGCGACCGGGAGCGTTTTACTCCAGGAAGCTCAGCAAGTCCGAGCAGAACTACACCATATGGGACAGGGAGTTGCTGGCCATTCACGCAGCGTTCAAGGCGTGGAGGCACTTTCTGATCGGCGCCAAGCACACGGTGCAGGTTTGCACGGACCACAAGAATCTAGAGCACTGGCGCACGGCACAGTTCCTGAACCAGAGGCAGATACGTTGGGCTGAGTTCTTTGCGAACTTCGACTTCCGAATAGAGTATGTCCCGGGGGACACCAACATCATGGCAGACGCTCTCTCCCGTAAGCCACAGTATCTGGAGGACGCAACACCAGCGGCCGCCATGCACATCTTCGCACCAACAGTGTGGGCGTGCGCCGCGGCGACCGTGGACCTAGAGGCGGTGCGACGAGCGTTGCAGGGGGACTCCTTCGCACAAGCAAAGATGGCAGAGGTGCAAAGGGGCAAGGCAGCGGCCGACGGTTTCCAGCTAAGAGATGGATTGCTCATCCGTAAAGGGGCCATCTACGTGCCGGGAGACGAACTTCGAGCCAAGGTGCTGCAGCAGCTGCACGACGCGCCCACGGCCGGGCACTTTGGCAAGGAGAAGACGGTGGAATTAGTAGCCAGGGATTTCTGGTGGCCTGGAATGAGAGGGGAGGTCGCAGACTACGTGGCGAGGTGTGACACCTGCCAGAGGGCCAAACCAGTGCACAAACCGCCGGCCGGACTGTTGGAACCGCTGCAAACTCCGGTCGAACCTTGGGAAAGGGTGGCCCTGGACTTTGTCACGGATCTGCCCAGCTCAAGGGGCAAGACGGCAGTGCTGGTGGTGGTGGACCTGTTTTCCAAGATGGCGCATTTCATTCCGTGTGCTAAGGTGGCCACGGCGGAGCAAACCGCCAAACTGTTCATAGACCACGTGTTCAAGGTTCACGGTCTGCCACGGTCTATTCTGTCCGACCGGGGGCGGCAGTTCATCTCGAATTTCTGGCAGAAGCTGATGGGCTTCCTGAACGTCAAGATCAACCTGGCGTCGGCGAGACACCCGCAGACCAACGGGCAAGCGGAACGGGTCAATGCCATCATGCAGCAGTACCTGAGATGTTATGCAAATCAACAGCCTGCGACGTGGGTGGATTACCTGCCGCTTGCCGAGTTCGCCTACAACAACACGAAGCACGTGTCCACGGGGGTCACGCCGTTCTTCGCCAACAACGGGAGGCACCCCAGAACCTTCCCGGGACTGGAAAGAATGGGGGAGGGGGAGCCGCAGACAGCAGATGCGTTCGCGTCGGAGCTGCAGGAAGTCCACGATCAGCTGAGGCGCCACCTGGAGCTGGCCAAGCACGCATACAAGGTACAAGCAGACAAGCACAGAAGGGTTGGAGAAGAGCTCCACGTGGGAGACTGGGTTTGGTTAGCAGCCCACGCAGTGCCGGCCAGGTCGTTGGCCAAGAAGAAACTAGGGCATAAACAACTGGGGCCCTACCAAGTCGAAGAGCAGGTCAACCCGGTAGCTTTCAGACTGGCACTTCCGGAGGGTTCCAGAATGCATCCGGTATTCCACAGATCGGTGCTCACTCCCTACAAGGCACCGCACAGGTTCCAGGAACCCGGAACGGCGCCGAGTCCGGCCAGAGACAGAACAGGGCACGCGGGAGTGGCACAGAAGGAGCGCATCAACGAAGTCACGGAGATTTTGGACTCCAGATGGGGGGAAGAGGGGGTAGAATACTTTCTCGCCAAGGAGGGCACCCCGGCCAGTGCGAACAGCTGGGTGCCGGGCTACGCCTTAGACGAACCTCTGCTCAAAGACGAGTTTCATGCCCTCTTCCCACATAGACCTATGCCAGCAGACTTTTTCGACGACTGGCTTTTCACGCCCACGCTTTCGGCCAGCACGTTCCGGGGGTTCGACTCGGACGAGGAACCGACACGAGACGTCCGTTCCCCGGAGGGGTCACCCTCGGGATCTGCCTCAGAACCCTCGTATTGGTGGGACGATAGGCCAGAGGAGCAGTTCCGCAGAAAGTGGCTGGAATGCTCAGGACGAGCAACGCCGCCAGGAGGAAGTGAGGGAGAGACGGACATGGACATTTTCGGGGACGACCCTGGTTTCGAGCACGGCGGCACAGAGATGGAAGCGGAGGTGACCGTCGTCGACGAGAGCAGGGAGGAAGACCCGGGAGAGTTCAGATGGAGGCCCGCCACGGGAAGCGACCGATATCCGACGTTCGTCCCTTTGCAACAGCAGCCCCCAGCTCCAGCACCGGAAGGAGGGGAGGGGGGAATGGGGGGCTTCGAGGGGGGGATGGATGTCAGGGGTTTAGGAGCAGAGGCACGGGCAAGGGAGGAAACAGAGAGCGAAGGGGAGGAGGCAGAAGAAAAGATGAGTGATGACGACGACCCGAGATCTCCTAGTCTTTCCAGTGAATCAGAGGATTCACAGAAAGGAGCACCAGTGGCCAGGGCAAGGGGGGAGTCTAGGGGGGCACCCCAGGAAGATAGAGCCAGAGGGGACTCAGGGGGGAGCAGCTGGAAATCGGGACCAGCGTCACCGCCAGGAAGCAGGGAAGAGGAAGGGAGCCAGGGGGGAAGCGCTGGCAGCTCACCACAGGAGGGAGGGCATGAGTCAGGAGTGGCCACACCTCCATCGGGGAGCGAAGAAACGGTTAAGAGGAAAGTGGAAGGTTGGGCGCGCGCGCCAAGTTCAAATGCAGAGGAAGGCGGCGCAGTAAGCAGCCCCGAAAGGGAACCAGGTCCTAAAGCCCGGCGCAAGGAGGCAGGAGGGTCCGGGTCAGCGTCAGAAGAATCCCGGAAGGAAGAAGCCCCGGGGGGTAGAGGGACCCAGAGGAGGACAGTCAGGCGGAAAAGGTGGAGCAAGGCTAGGATATTAAGTTGGTGCACATGGGGCGGAGACTCAGACGGAGCTTCGCCGACCTAGCTACTAGACGTAGAGTTGCGCGCAGCAGCGTGAGAATGGAAACTGTAATTCAATAAAGACTTTTACTTAATGATCGCTGGCTAGCGTGATCCTCTGTGAGCTAGGATCTTCAAGCAGCTCTGACACATACTTTTACATCTTATTCAATTTTTTTGATTCCCATCAATCCTGTCTGAAAATTTTCCAATCTAATCTCTCATTATGCATTTCTTATCTTCCCTATTACATTTCAAACTCATAACCAATATCTCTGTTCTTTATCTACTTTGTAGCACTTCATATATTCCTCCTCTCAAAACTTCTTGTAGTCCTACTAGCGTAATTTGTTGATTACAGTTGCTCTTCAAATAATTCATATACTTCTTCCAATCTTCTGTAAATCTCTGGTCCCGCAGGTTTCAAATCCTTCCTGTCATTTTGTCCAATTCTGCATAGTCCATTAATTTCATCTGCCATTTTTCTTTCATCGGAATTTCTTCTTGTTTCCATTTCTGGGCTAACAATACTCTTGCCACAGTTGCATATAAAAACAATTCAACATCTTGCCTATTAATGTCCCCACAGAACTGAACTTAAGCTTGGGAAAGCAATGAGAAACAGAGAGAAATCAAAACTGACACATTCGCCCATCTTCTGTCACTGATGTCTGCTCACTCAGGAAGGCCAAGATAACCCCGGAAAATACTTTGCTGCTGATTTAACTCGGTGCTTTTCTCCTGGAGACATTCCACCATAGTCCCATCTAAGATTCTATGATTCTATGAATGCAAATCTACCTAATTCATACTTTCTGAAACCCACCTTTCCTTTTTTCCCAATTTACACCTATCTCTTTCCCCTACATGGGATGCGGGTGGCGGTGTGGGTTAAACCTCAGAGCCTAGGACTTGCCGATCAGAAGGTCGGTGGTTCGAATCCCCGTGACGGGGTGAGCTCCCATTGCTCGGTCCCTGCTCCTGCCAACCTAGCAGTTCGAAAGCACGTCAAAGTGCAAGTAGATAAATAGGTACCGCTCCGGCGGGAAGGTAAATGGCGTTTCTGTGCACTGGTCTGGTTCTCCAGAAGCGGCTTAGTCATGCTGGTCACATGACCCGGAAGCTGTACGCCGGCTCCCTCGGCCAGTAAAGCGAGATGAGCGCCGCAACCCCAGAGTCAGCCACAACTGGACCTAATGGCCAGGGGTCCCTTTACCCTTTACCTTTACCTTTCCCCTACCAAAAATGCCCGACACATCTGGTTGGTCGCTGTGAGAACAGGATGCCGGACTCAGATGGGGCTTTGACCAGATCTGGCAGGGCAGTTCCTTAGGTTTGTTAGATTTCATATTTTTAACTCAGAAGGAGGTGGAGGGGGGGCAATGAAATGGAACAACTGGAAACTTGCTGCAAAAAAATGTTCGAATCCCAACATTAATTTTGAACCTTCCGCTAGTTAAATTTAGGCCGAGCAGAAGACACGGCCAAGTTTAGATGCAGAACGAGAAAGGAAAGCTGGTCACCTCTAACTAGAACACATGGTCTCTCTTTGCCTGCGAGAGGGAAAACAAGCCAGTCGATAGCAACAATATTTGTTTTCCACACTCCATTAGCAGCCTAGAAGCAGCTCATGCATGATCCCAAAAATCTGCGCCCGGCTAATTAAAACGAATACTTCACATCTCGTCTTATTCTGGAACCAGCTTGCTTCTGCAAACACGTGGAGAGCTGGTTTGTGTGTGCGGCACGAGGAAAGATCACAATAAATCTATGCCGACAGGTACAAGCAAATTGGTCTATGGAAGTGACACGTCTCTCCGTTTAAATGTCTCCCACAAATCCCAAAGAGGCAGCGTAGGATTTAATCTAATTGGCTGTGCCACTTCCTTATGGCTTAATGTGAGAGTCACAGCAATTACATCTGACTGTACTTAGCCTGGGTGCTGAGAATCCCTTTATTAGGCTATTAGAATCTGGAGAAAACTGAGTCGGGGAATAATTTGGCTGCCTCTGGTAAGTTATTTGTGGTTTTATTTGTCAGATTGCTACTGGTGGAAGTGGCAGTGAAGAAAGCAATGCAGTCCTCTTGTTTTCTTCCTTTATGGCATTTATTTCATTTATATCAAGCCTTTCTTTCATCATGGGGTATGTAGTTCCCAGGGCAGTCACCCATCCAGGAAGTGACCAGACCCGGACCTGCTTAGCTTCAGCAAAGTGGTGGCCTCATGCGCCTTCTGACCAGATGCCAGGCTCTGAATGCCAGGTGCTGCAAATTATTATCTGGACTTTGTTGTTGTTGTTGAGTCATTTAGTCGTGTCCGACTCTTCGTGACCCCATGGACCAGAGCACGCCAGGCACTCCTGTCTTCCACGGCCTCCCGCAGTTTGGTCAAACTCATGCTGGTAGCTTCGAGAACACTGTCCAACCATCTCGTCCTCTGCCGTCCCCTTCTCCTTGTGCCCTCCATCTTTCCCAACATCAGGGTCTCTTCCAGGGAGTCTTCTCTTCTCATGAGGTGGCCAAAGTATTGGAGCCTCAGCTTGAACTATATAGACCTATATAGCTATATAGCTTGAACTATATAGACCTTTGTTGGCAAGGTGATGTCTCTGCTGGACTTACCTAGGAGTTAATCATCTCCCCCACAATTGGCCCTTTTACAGGCCTGGCACTGCTGTAGAAACACAGGAAGTTGTCTTAAACTGAGTCATATCATTGGTCCATCTATATCGGTGTTGTCAGCAGGGTTTCAAGACTTCCCAACTCTGCTTGCAAAAGCCAAAGACTGAAACTGAGAACTTCTGCATGCAAAGCAGGCACCCCATCTCTGAGCCAAGGCCCTTCTCCAAAGACATACAACAGGGACTCAGCTACATTAGTAATTTGAATGAATTATAAACATGCAACACCAGATGGCAACAGAGAGCAGGGAATTTTAAAACACTATTTTCAATAGATCTAGTTACAAGTAGGTAGCTGTTTTGGTCTGCCATAGTCAAAACAGAATAAAAAAAATCCTTCCAGTAGCACCTTAGAGACCAACTAAGTTTGTCATTGGTATAAGCTTTCATGTGTCTGAAGAAGTGTGCATGCACTCCCTGCCTTCCACTCTACCAGTCCCAATGGGGATAAGCCTGTTAGTTTCTGTTTGTGCCACTGTGCAGCTGCTTGGAGTCACAGGACTCTGTTTACATTCCAGAGACCTTCCAGGCTGTTGGAAGTCTCACGGGAGACAGGAGACAGATGTGACGTACTGGTTTCCTGTTCCTTTGTTCATTTGTGCAGTTGCTCTCTGCTTTCATAGAGAGAGGATGTGTTTTTTGTCTGTGTAGTTAGGAAATAAAACTCTTTAGCCATGTTGCCATAAATCTCATCACTTCCGCATGCTGCTTTGATTCTCTGCTGAACGGGAATGTGCCTGAGGCCTCATCAAAGGCTCAGGTCGTTAATTATCATCAGAGGCGATTCCGAAGGACTCGGCCGGAGGAAAATGAGCTTTATCAGCTTGGCCAAGTGGAGATCCCGACAAAGCCACCATCAATTCTCTAACACTTGAGTTTAAGATCTCTTGGCCAGGCAGGCATTCACTCAAATCACTAGGACCTGCTATGGGAGTGGACTACATGGGCCAAGAAACAGGTGGGGAAAGGGCCCAGGAAGAGGAAGTACTGCAGGAGAAGAGGAGGAAGCGTTAGAGGATGGAGACCTGTGGAGGGAAGAGGAAAACCAAATACAGTTGGATGAAGGCTGGATTTCATATTTCGATTTGACCTAAGCAGCCAAATATGTGGCCATAGCTGTCCAGGGATTCAGTTGACTGCCCCTGAAAAGTGTGCAAATCCAACTAAGATACTCTTAAATATCTTAGATTTTGAGCAAGACAAAGACGTGCTCTCCCAAGCCCATATTTCCAGTATGTTCGTGCTTCTGTCTCAGTGACATCTATGCTGGCTTGATCCTGTGCACAGAATGGAAGATGGCAGGATCCCAAAGGATGTGCTCTAGAGGGGCTGGCTTTAGGCACCAGGCCCATTGACTGACCAACTCTGTGTCACAGAGATGTCTGCAAACAAGGCATGAAGGCTGCCTGCCTCAACCCCGCCATATGGGAATAATAATAATAATAATAATAATAATAATAATAATAATAATAATAATAATAATTTATTATTTATACCCCGTCCATCTGGTTGGGTTTCCCCAGCCACTCTGGGCGGCTTCCAACAGAACACTAAAATACAATAACCTATTAAACATTAAAAGCTTCCCTAAACAAGACTGTCTTCAGATGTCTTCTAAAAGTCTGGTACAGTGGTACCTCGGGTTAAGTACTTAATTTGTTCCAGAGGTCCGTTCTTAACCTGAAACTGTTCTTAACCTGAGGTACCACTTTAGCTAATGGTGCCTCCTGCTGCCGCTGTGCCGCCGGACCACCATTTCTGTTCTCATCCTGAAGCAAATTTCTTAACCCAAGGTACTATTTCTGGGTTAGTGGAGTCTGTAACCTGAAGCGTATGGAACCTGAAGCATATGTAACCCGAGGTACCAATGTAGTTGTTTTTTTCTTTGACATCTGATGGGAGGGCATTCCACAGGGTGGGCGCCACTACTGAGAAGGCCCTCTGCCTGGTTCCCAGTAACTTGGCTTCTCACAGCGAGGGAACCGCCAGAAGACCCTCAGCGCTGGACCTCAGTTTCCGGGCAGAACGATGGGGGTGGAGACGCTCCTTCAGGTATACTGGACCCTTGCAGACAACCACAGTGTTGTGTGTGCGGACATAGTCAGGTTGTGTGTCCACAGCAGTGTCCAGAGGAGGAATGACCTCTGGGAGGAGTGCAGAAGGAATGCTGTGGTACATCTGCAGCAGCACAACTGGATGCCTTCATCTGCCTCAGCTGCAACAAAACATGTCTTTCCCATATCGATCTCTACAGCCACAGCGGGCGCTGTAACTCCCCAACGGTTCGGCTTCACTCCCAAAGGCAAACCCCTGCAAATTCTCCCAAGACAGACGGATGCCAACAACTCTCGCTCAGAAACAAGAAGAGGGATTGAGCAGGGAAGGGGCACAATGCGAAGATAACTCCAACAAGAGAAAAGGGGACTAGTGAAGAAGTTGACTTGGGAAAGAAAGCTAGAGATGGGACGAGGGAAGGATCAAGGAAGATGACAGAGGGGGGATTGGAGGAGGAAAGACGAAATTGAAATGGAAGCGATGAGGCTGGAATATGATTTCCAGAGGGAAAGAAGAAGGGTGAGCTGGGGTCCTGGTGGGTCAGTCCATGCATATCGAGTCAGGTATAATAAGGAGAAATTGCTTCCTCATTACAAGGAGAAGGGAATGATGTTGATATGTTATTGCCGGCTTTTTTCACAAAGCGCACACAGCTCATAATTGGTGAGAGGAACCTATGGGCAGCCGAGTGGCGACCCTTGCTCAAGGAAACACCCCAGAGACCTTTCCTGGGCTGGCTGATAATGACTGCGGTGACTATCAAATCATGCAATAAGCTCTTTTGAGGAGGGATGAGGTTGACCCCAGAGACCTCCTGGGTTATACTTCAGGTCTCTGAGGACAGGGTCTGATAACTCCTTTCCTGAGTCGGCTCCAGGAATGACAAGTTGATTTAGCAGGTTGATCGAAGTGGGAGTGGGGGGGGGAGAGGAGAGCAGAGAGAAAAAGTGAGCTGGGGGGGGGGAATAATCCTACAGCAGAAGCTTAGGAGAAACTTGGTGTTTTGTCAGTGAAGTAAAAAAACCAAACCCCAACAACACACTCCTCATTATTAATATTAGCAGATGAATTCTTGCAGCGAATCTTCGCACACGGATGCAAAGGCGACAGGAACAGGGTGCTTCGAGCGAACGAAGTTGCAAATTTTTCCACCCATTTTTCTGCATGTGGAGAAGCTGTTGAATGGTTAAAGGCTGGCACAAAATGTTTGTGCCGTGTTTTGAACATCCAATGCTCCTAAATAGGTTTCTAAAATTGAGAAGGAAGAGAATAAAAACTCTAAAGGCTGGTGTGTGTTTTTACTACAGTGGTACCTCAGGTTAAGAACTTAATTCGTTCCAGAGGTCCGTTCTTAACCTGAAACTGTTCTTAACCTGAGGTACCACTTTAGCTAATGGGGCCTCCCACTGCCGCCGGTGCACAAATTCTCTTCTCATCCTGAGGTAAAGTTCTTAACCCGAGGTACTATTTCTGGGTTAGCGGAGTCTGTAACCTGAAGTGTCTGTAACCCAAGCTACCACTGCATATTTTCTTGTGCTGGGTACTGTGGGTGATTCTGGGTCTTGATCATCCTTTAAGCTAGCAAGGTCACACACCCTGGCGGAAGCTGTTGCCTTTTAGGGAGACCCAGAAATGGTAGCCCTAAATGACCTTGGACTAGTATACCTGAAGGAGCATCTCCACCCCCATCCTTCAGCCAGGACACTGAGGTCCAGCTCCGAGGGCCTTCTGGCTGTTCCCTCACTGAGAGAAGTGAGGTTACAGGGAACTAGGCAGAGGGCCTTCTCGGTAGTGGCGCCTGCCCTGTGGAATGCCCTCCCATTAGATGTCAAGGAAATAAACAACTATCTGACTTTTAGAAGACATCTGAAGACGGCCCTGTTTAGGGAAGTTTTTAATGTTCCATGTTTTATTCTGTTTTTAATGTTCTGTTGAAAGCCGCCCAGAGTGGCTGGGGAAACCCAGCCAGGTGGGCGGGGTAGAAATAATAAATTATTATAATAAATAATTATAGCCAGTTAGGCAGTGACTCCATTCAAGCCAGTAGCTCAGAAGCTTCAGCGAGTGGAGTCACAAAGCCTCCAACATTTCTCTGATGAAAACAGGGATTTCCTTATCCATAATCATAATTTACTGTTTATACCCTGCCCATCTGACAACGTTGCTGAAGCCACTCTGGACAGCTTACAACATATATAAGAACACAATGAAACATGAAACATTAAAAAACTTCCCTACATAGGGCTTCCTTCAGATGTATTCTAACGGTTGTATAGTTACTTATCTCCTTGGCTTAGAGGTCAAAAACTCCATATCCTCCAACATTTCTCCTATAAAAGTGGGGACTTCCTAAGGAAAAGTGGGACATTCCGGGATCAAATCAGAATCCGGGAGGGTTTCTGTAAATCTGGGACTGTCCCTGGAATGAAATTGGTCATGAACCAATGAAATTGGTCATAACTTGGTCAGAATTCAGACTGAGTTATGACCAATTTCCTTGGTTGTTGTTGTTGTTTAGTCGTTTAGTCATGTCCGACTCTTCGTGACCCCATGGACCTGAGCACGCCAGGCACTCCTGTCTTCCACTGCCTCCCGCAGTTTGGTCAAACTCATGCTGGTAGCTTCGAGAACACTGTCCAACCATCTCATCCTCCATCGTCCCCTTCTCCTTGTGCCCTCCATCTTTCCCAACATCAGGGTCTTTTCCAGGGAGTCTTCTCTTCTCATGAGGTGGCCAAAGTATTGGAGTCTCAGCTTCACGATCTGTCCTTCCAGTGAGCACTCAGGGCTGATTTCCTTCAGAATGGAGAGGTTTGATCTTCTTGCAGTCCATGGGACTCTCAAGAGTCTCCTCCAGCACCATAATTCAAAAGCATCAATTCTTCAGCGATCAGTCTTCTTTATGGTCCAGCTCTCACTTCCATACATCACTACTGGGAAAGCCATAGCTTTAACTATACGGACCTTTGTTGGCAAGGTGATGTCTCTACTTTTTAAGATGCTGTCTAGGTTTGTCATTGCTTATTTCAGCACCCACCTTATTCTCTTGGCTGCAATCTGTTTCCACTGGTTTGAATATTGACTTTTTTCAGTCGCTGTAACCTGCTCTGGGACCTCAAAGTAAAGGGCATGTTAATAATAAGCTTCTGTTGAACCATCTGAGGGCCACGTGCCAGTGATCGGCGGGACCACCAGAAGGAAATGTTGGTGTAGCAACAAATGCACATTTTGTGCAGAAGAATGGTTTCTGCATGTGCTCTTGCCTACATCCAGGTAAGTAAAAGTCATTAACAGAGTTACAAATTCCAGACAGGCAAAAACACCCAGGCAAAGACCAGTGGGGGTGTGCCTGGGAGGAGAGGGTGTGGCTGGGGTAGGGTGTGGGGACAGCCCTAAGGGCCAGATAGAAAGGCTTGGAGGCATAGCTGTCAACCTTCCCTTATTTGGCGGGAAACTCCCTTATTCCAGCACCGTTTCCCGCTGCTATCCCAGGTTGTTGATATCCTGTAAATTTCCCAGATTTCAAAGGAAGCAGCTCCTCTCCCTCCCTGCCAGCCAGGGAGGCTCCTCAACTGTGTTGCTCGGCTGCCCAATAAGGAGTCTGAGAACAACTGGGGGGTGGAGCTTGCATGCCTTGTGCTGATCAAATCGGTGTTGCCTGGGGATTCGCCTTTGCTTCAGCACTTCCCAGAGGTGTGGTGGTTTCCTTGCTGCTGTATCCCTTTGCCGGGTCGCTGCGCTGTGGGAACCACCGCTTGAGGCTTTGTTTGGCTGCTGGCTGGGCTTTCTGCCTTTGGGCCTTTGGCTCGGAGGGGCTCTACTCTCTCTGTGTGTGTCTGTCTGTGTGTGTCTGTGTGTGTGTGTGTGTGTGAGAGAGAGAGAGAGAGAGAGAGAGAGAGAGAGAGAGAATGTGTCACTTAAGCTGATAGCAGGAATGCTGTAGCTTCACACACTTACCTTCACACAATGTGTAATTAACTTGGGGAATTTTTTTAACGCAGGCTGTGGTGAGGTCAGTGCTTTAGATTTACAAGGGGATCTGAGAGATGAATGGGAGAGACGGTTTGTCAGTATTAATGGACAGCTAAATAGAAACTTAAACCCAAAAGTTAGGACCAAGATTCAAATCCTGACTGGGTAACTTTGCTCACTAGTAACATTGAACCATGAGGACGAGATGGTTGGGCAGTGTTCTCGAAGCTACCAGCATGAGCTTGACCAAACTGTGGGAGGCAGTGGAAGACAGGAGTGCCTGGGACAGGTGAGGCTGCCGACCCTTTATTTTGGCTGCTGATCCCTTATTTTCAAATCTGAAAGTTGACAGCTATGCTTAGAGGGCCACATTCTACTTGACTGGAGGTTCCCCACTCTAGACCCTCCCTAGAAACAAATCCCACTGGAAAATATAAGATTTACCATAAAACTCTAACCGTACAATTCTGTCCATGTCTACTCAGCATTTAGCACCACTGGGTTCAACAGAATTTACTCCCGAATAAGTGTGGACAGCTTAAGATGGCTCTTTTTCTTCTTAACAGTTCACAGGGTCATCATTTCCATTGGGGATTTGCCTCAAAACAATGCATTGCATTAACCTGCCACCATGCATTAGGGATGAAAAAACTTTATTCCCATAAGCACAGATACTAAATCATCGTGAAAAGTCTGCCACTTCCCCCGCCCACCTGGGGGAAAAAAATAAGAGCTGGTCTTAAAACGAAATATCCACGAGAGCAAAGCAAGGGGAATTGGTTAAGTACTTCGGGGGTTAAAATTGGTGTCCCAAACTGTAAATTTTATGGCCAAATACAAGTGATCCACAGGCTCATTTATTATTGCAAAAATGATTGGAACTGGTGCTCCTGACATTATTGTCCGTTAGGGCAGATTTATTGAAAATTAGCAATTCCATTTATAACTATGAGATTTCAGGGATTATTCTCCTGTAGACTAGGAAATGGACAGATTTACAGCCTCGGTGAGTCTAGTTGTACCAACTAATAGAGCGAGGGAGGAAAATTTAGAGGTTTGTACTCCTAAAGGAGTTAACCTTTGGGTAAAGACACATTTTTCAAGTGGCTTGCGAGGAATTATTGGGCCTATAAATTTTGCCTGCCATGGCATGAAAAATAGCTACTGTGCTACAGATTTTATTTTGGTTGGCATATGGGGTTTTTTCCCCGGGGAAGGAAGAAAAAGCCAAAGGAAAAACGTCATATTGTTCTTTCTTGACCGCAAGCCAAAATTTCTTGCAGTCATCAGTGGAGTTTAGCATCCAAGGATTTGAGCTGGGAAGCTGCTGATTTTGCCCTAAGACCTACACACAAGAAAGCAGCATAGGTTGTTGGTTTTTCCCCCTTCCTGAAACTTGCAGGGCTAAAACTACGCTTGCACGGGTGTTCCACATGGGAGGGGATGACTTTTAAATCCATCCTGGTGATGCATTCATCAAAACCCTTTGTGATGAGAAGCCTCTGGGTGACTGTAGCAGATAGCTGTGATCAGACGTCTCTGGGTGACTGTAGCAGATAGCTGTGATCAGAAGCCTCTGGGTGACTGTAGCAGATAGCTGTGATCAGACGCCTCTGGGTGACTGTAGCAGATAGCTGTGATCAGAAGCCTCTGGGTGACTGTAGTTGATAGTAACTCTGACAGCTGCTACTGCCACCTCTGGAGAGCCCTGTTTCACCACCCCTGCCTAAAGCCACCACACCAGTACCTGCCAGATCATCGTACTGTATACTGAATGATGCCATTCAAAAACTCATATATTAATCACTTAAATTCAAGAGATGATGGGATATAACAAGAGTCTCTAAGCTATGCAGGTCCTGAAGCGGGATGGGACATATCACACTAGGTTTGTGGATTCAAGTCTTCATCTCGGCTGCAGAGGGAAATCTCATGCTATCGGAGTAAGGATGCTATTGACATGGAAGAATCTAGCTTAAGCAATGCTGGTGGTGTGACTGCAGGAAAGGTGGGCCAGGTTCCACGCGCAAATCAAACATCAGCTTTAAAAAAGGGTTTGCGAGCCAAGTCTCCTTAATTGGGGAAGGTGAATTCTTAAGCAAAGTGTCAACTCAAAGTTAATGGGGCCATGGCCAAAGATCACAGGCAAATATCTATTACACTTTGTGAATATTTCATGCCCGTCACCTTTATGTTTGCTAAATTTGAATAGGGGGGATAGTGTCATGTGGAAAGCCAAGCAAAGCGAGAGGAAAAGTGTGCTGGTGGTTTTCACTGAGATTAAATAAGAGGGCTCCTCAGCGCCTGTTGGCTCCCTACCACCACCTCAATAAGTTTAAAAGTCGGCTTTATTCCACTGTGCAGGGATGAAACCCAAATATCTACAGTCTGAGGCTGTGTACACACCATGAATTTAAAGTACACCTCCCCCAAAGACTCGATAAACTGTAAATTATGCCTTACAGAGCTACCATTCCCAGCACCCTCCAAAAACTAAAGTTCCCAGGATTCTTTGGGGGGAGGTTATGTGCTTTAAATGTATGTCGTGTGCACAGCCTGAGTCAACTAGACTAGGGATGTCCTACAGGTCGATAGCGATCTACTGGTAGACCCCTGTGAGGTGTTGGTAGATATCTGTCGATCTCTGGCTCCTTTTCCTTAGCAGCACTAAAAATGACTCCTGCCCCGCCCCCTTACCCTGCCCTCCATTGTTGTTTGATCTCTGGAAGGGAAGAGAGAGCTGTCTCTGTGCTGCTGTTTTCATCCATAGCAATCTTTTTGTGAGTGACTTTACCCCTATGTCCCTTGCCTTTAACCCCCCAAAACAGAAGTCCCCCCAAAAAGCTTTTTTTAAAAACCCCTTAAAAAAGTGATTTGTTCCTCCCTAAAAAAAAGCTCCCTAAAAAAGGGGACCTGGGTGGCTCTGTGGGTTAAACCACAGAGCCTAGGACTTGCCGATCAGAAGGTCGGCGGTTTGAATCCCTGTGACGGGGTGAGCTCCTGTTGCTCGGTCCCTGCTCCTGCCAGCCTAGCAGTTCGAAAGCACATCAAAGTGCAAGTAGATAAATAGGTATAGCTCCAGCGGGAAGGTAAACGGCATTTCCGTGCGCTGCTCTGGTTCGCCAGAAGCGGCTTAGTCATGCTGGCCACATGACCTGGAAGTTGTATGCCGGCTCCCTCGGCCAATAAAGCGAGATGGGTGCCGCAACCCCAGAATCAGTCACGACTGGACCTAATGGTCAGGGGTGCCTTTACCTAAAAAAAGCTCAATAACTTTGAGCTGCCCCCTGGCAGATCACCAGTTTTTAATTCTGAAAGAATATCTGTACTAGACCAACTGGTTCTCAAAAAATGAAACAGAGGGAGACCTCATATGTTCAGTAGATCACTGTGTTCCAGAGAAGACCATCTTATCAGGAGGTCTGTTCCATACAATGTAGGAATCCTTTAGTGTTGTGACACCTACCTTTTGAAACTCCATCTTGTTATGTATCACACAGGCACAATCTCCGTTATCTTTATCTGGTACCCATTGAAGACTTTTTCTTCCAACAAGCTTTTTAAGTGAAGATTTCTTTCTATCCCGCTCTCTTTTCGTATTGAATGAGAAACAGTATTTCTGTATGTTTTTATTGTGTACATTTTATCGTTCATCACTTTGGGGTGCTTCATGGGAAACCATTCATAAATGAAATAAATACTAAGGCTGCTAATTATGGATGGATATCCTAACCTATGAAATGGGGAAATATAAGCAAGCTGTGCCGCAAAGTTTATCACTCATCTGTTCATTTCATTCCAGCTATTTATACGCCGCTTAATCACCAACATGCCCGAACGGTGTACAATATGATTACAAAGAGCATACAGCGGATAAAATCAATTAAAATTAACACCCAAAAATGTTCCCGTCAATGCAATTCCCGCGACATCTGGAATCCAAAGCGCATCAATGGAAACAGCATAAACACGGTCAATAGCTACTGCATCTGTTTTGTCAAAAAGTCCCAAAGAATCACCCCGTTTAGAAGGAAGATCAGGGAGCCATCTGATTCCGTGACACTGATAGATCTATCAGTATTCAATTCCCCTTTCCCTCTGCACCACAAGGCACAAATGCCAATAACTCTAAACAGTCCCCTAAATGCTGAAGGATCATTATTAAAGTGAGCTCAGCATCCCTGGTCATTAATTATAATCTCGCGCACATATGCCGCACGATTGCAGGAAATAATCAGGTTTGTATGCCAAATTGGCAACCCCGAGAAACTAATTTGTTATGACATGCTGTCGAAGATATTTAAACAACAAAACCCCGAACCCTGCCGCATTGTTATAATATCAGATCACATCATTAAAAAATAGTTAACATTTCCACAAGGGGATGCTAAGATTTATCCTTGAAGATTACACACACACACACACACACACACACACACTCCCCTCATGGTTATCCTTGATTTCTCTTTCTGCCACTTTAGAGTTAGGAAGTGTCTTGCTGCAAATATTTTCTTTTCTGAATATAGAAGGACAACCGGACATTCTTTTGGGCTGCTGAATTTGATTTGACCCCAGTTCCGCACTGCCATTAGACAAAGGACAGGTGACTAAGCAGAAGCACTGCGATGAAACCTTTTGTTGTAAAGGTAAAGGTAAAGGGACCCCTGAACATTAGGTCCAGTCATGACCGACTCTGGGGTTGCAGCGCTCATCTCGCTTTATTGGCCGAGGCAGCCGGCGTACAGCTTCCGGGTCATGTGGCCAGCATGACTAAGCCACTTCTGGCGAACCAGAGCAGCGCACGGAAATGCCGTTTACCTTCCCGCCGGAGCAGTACCTATTGATCTACTTGCACTTTGATGTGCTTTCAAACTGCTAGGTTGGCAGGAGCAGGGACCGAGCAACGGGAGCTCACCCCATCGTGGGGATTCGAACCGCCGACCATCTGATCGGCAAGTCCTAGGCTCTGTGGTTTAACCCACAGCTCCTCAAAAGGTGTACAAGTGTCTGCAGCATTCATATGATTGATCAGTCTATACAGCAAGCAGGAACTGCAACAAAATGTTGCATTGTTGCTCCTATTCAGGGCCATAGCCAGCCAGTTCTGCCCCTTTCCCAGCATACGCCATTCATTCATTCATTTCCTTCCCTGGTTTTCTACCCCCCCCCCCGAATGACAGCATTTCTGGACAACTAAATATGTTTAGTCCTCATGGGGAACTTGGGGATGGAGGTTCGCCCTTCCAGATTTTTGTTTGGCCCTTTCATTGAAAAGATGAAAATGGCATTATTCCACAATACTTCCAGCCCATATGTGATGCCCTGGGAATCTGATTCAGAGGCTGAACCGGAGGAATCCCAGCCTGCACAGGAGCCCCCGACTCCAGGGCCGGCTGAGCCGGGGCAGGGCCTTGAAGCAGACACCAGACACCAGATGAATCCACTCTGGCTCCGGAGGTGATTGAGGACCCATTGCCTGCAGGTGCTCCTCTCCCCACCCTGTCAGGGGAAGGTGAGCCTCCCCCTGGGTCCAGTAACCCTCCAGCCTCTCCTGAGCTGCAGAGACTCAGGGCAGAGAAGCGGAGGGAACTAAGTTCTCATAGGAGGAGTGCTCGCCTTAAGGCCAGGAGAGGCGAGTCACCTGTGTGCCGGGACCGCCCTAGGCCCCAGAGGAGATAAAGGCCAGTCAGCCCAGTCCCAGGTTGCAGGAGCAACGTTGTTGGAAACCTGTTTCTGCCAGCACCCAGACCTGTTCTTCCGGAGTTCCTGACCACGCCTGGCTTCTTCCTTTGGACCCCGCTTCATCCTTGGTGGACAGTCTCCAGACCCTTGACCCAGGACCGGACTCTGACAATGCCTCACGGTAACCTCCCCCCGGGACCCGCACACCATAATTTGAAGTTCACTCTGATTTGAGCTCAAGGTTTGTGAGGCCCTTGAAATGTCATTCTGCTAGACCCCGCTCTTACATTAATGACCCTTTCAGGTGAACTTACTCAAAGTGTCAGACAATAGCACTCCTCTGATCAGAGTCAAGTAGCTCTCAGTATGAGTCCGGGAGCTGCCGTTTTTCATTTCCAACAATGCCCTGGAGTGGTGGTACATTAGGGGCACTGAAGTAAATTAAAATGATAGATCACAACTCCCCTGTAGATAAATATAACTTTCAGGCATTTGGTGTTGGAATTTTTGGATGTAAAACTTTAATTGCAACATGGTTGTTTTTGTGTTAAAGTCTCTTGTGAGGAGGAGAGCCAGAAGTTCACAGGGAGGTTAAAAGTGTAAGGCACAGTTTTGCTCAAAAACGTGTTCACAGGAGGATCAAAAGTGTAACTGGGAATGTTTTGCTCAGGAAGTTTTGCACAAGAAGGTCAAAAGCTTATCCTTGGAACCTGGCAATTAAGGGGAAATAAATATTTAACCAAGTCCTCTCTTCCCGATTGGCTAAACATTTGGGAGTTGGAGTGAAGATGTTCTATATAAGCCAAGGTAGAAAAGAGTTGAAGTCAGAAGGTTGTGCAGTCAGAAACTTCAACAGCTGGAGATGAAGACTTGCAAGAGAGAAAAGGGGCCAACACACTTTAAGAGAGCTGGAACACCTCTGGGCACTACAGCAGAAAGGAGAGGAGGGAAAACCAAAAGGGAATCCTGAAGCTCAACTGAAGGGTGCAAATTGATAAGTATTGACTTCGGTTAGGGCTGAAAGTCCACAGTAAATATAGCTCAATGTGTTTCTGTTCTATTTACTGTTATGAATGTCTACACAAACTGGAAATAGTTTTATTTCTAAAATAATAAAAAAACTTCTTAACTTGTTCCTTTACTAATTATGAAGTGGGGACACTTCAGAAGTTGATAGTAACAGTTGCATGATGACTTATGCAAGGAATTTACACATAGCTGCAATTTTCTAAATGCAGTTTCAATAATGTGGAACAGTGTGTTCTTTGGGTATAAAATATGAGGTAAATGAAGAACATTGTTCCATCAGCTTAAAGCAAATGTTTCCAGTCACGTAAAATCTCTTAATAGTCATTTTATTACAAGAATCCAAGGCCAGCTATTGTGTTACATCAACATTTTGTTTTCCTTTGTTTCCAAGGGAATGCTAGCCCTCACTTATGGTTTTCAATAACATTTGAGAATTGCGTCACAGGAACCATTTTACAAAAACACATTAAAATGGAAACAATAAAAATTTATGAAAACTATATATATAAACTTTATTTATGAAAACCCCAGAAGATGTTGTGAAAGCTGGAGAAGTGGGGAAACACACAATACTTGCCTTCAAATGTGAAGCACATATTAGGAGTTGTATGCAAGAAGGTCATTATGCAACTCCTTCTGTGTCCATTCCGTGCATTCATAGTACAGTTGTACCTTTGTTCTCAAACGCCTTGGTACTCATACGTTTTGCCTCCCGAACACTGAAAACCCAGAAGTAAGTGTTCCAGTTTTTGAACATTTTCGGAAGCTGAACATCCGACGTGGCTTTCACTTGAGGGCAGGAAGCTCCTGCAGCCAATCAGAAGCTGTGCCTTGGTTTTCAAATGGTTTCAGGAGTCGAACAAACTCCCGGAATGGATTAAGTTTGAAAACCAAGGTTCCACTGTATTGGAACTTGGAGCTGCCCAAGGAAGTTGAATGTTGGAAGTTGAATGTTCACGCATTCTGTAGTTAAGCTATGGAATATACTTTCATATACAGTGGTACCTCAGGTTACAGATGCTTCAGGCTACAGACTCCACTAACCCAGAAATAGTACCTTGGGTTAAGAATTTTGCTTCAGGATGAGAACAGAAATCGTGCACGGCAGCGCGGTGGCAGCAGGAGGCCCCATTAGCTAAAGTGGTACCTCAGGTTAAGAAAAGTTTCAGGTTAAGAATGGACCTCCAGAATGAATTAAGTTCATAACCAGATGTACCACTGTATGTGAAAGCTGATGCTGAAGACTCACATTCTGGGGTCAACTACCAGCTCTGAAAAAATTCCAGCAGCAACAGCATAATTATTAATAATAATAATTTATTATTTATACCCCACCTATCTGGCTGGGTTTCCCCTATCATCTATATCTATCTATCTATCTATCTATCATCTATCTATCTATCTATCTATCATCTATCTATCTATCTATCTATCTATCTATCTATCTATCTATCTATCTATCTATTATCTATCTATCATCTATCTATCATCTATCTATCTATCTATCATCTATCTATCTATCTATCTATCTATCTATCTATCATCTATCTATCTATCATCTATCTATATCTATCTATCTATCTATCTATCTATCTATCCAACTTTAAGAACATAATTTACACAGCATAATAATAATACGGAGCAAAATAATACACAGCATGATAATAATATGAAAGACCCTCATCTATACTGGCATTCTACTGGCTCTTGAAGAAGCACGTGTTTATGCAAGCATCATCTTGATCCTTGGACTTGCATCTCTTGTTTTCATCACTGCATTCTAACGGGATTGCTTTATTGCTCGTTTTAATTACAGTTCATTTTTTAACTACTGTATTGTGTATTTTAACAATGTTGTACAGGTGGTTTTATATTTTGTAAACTGCTTAGAAGCCTATTTTGGCAAATTAATAAATATGGACGACAGAAACGCAACAGAAACATGTTATGAAGCAAGCTGAAGTAAATCCTTCTCTCCCTCTCTTTGTATGAAATAAATGTTTGAAAATGGCCGTTCGTTTGATGGATTCAAGTCTATGAGCAAGAGTCACGATCCTTTGGATAAGATGAGGAATTTCCAGAACCAACACACACACACACACACACACACACACACACACCAAAAGAAATATGCTGACGACAGAAGAAAGAGAGGCCTTCGGGGAGCTGGTTAAAATCTACTTCACTTGAGTGACCACCCTTGGAGAACAAAGAGGTCAATATATCCATAATTATTATTACAATCTCCTTTTTAAAATATGCCAAGTTACTTTAAGAAAAAGAGGGGCGGTTGAGAAAGGGAAAGAGAGAGAGAGGCATTTAAATGACGGTTTCAATATGTCATCTTGTCTAGAGGCTTCCTAATTTCCCCAAGGATGTCCAAGGTTTAAGAACTCCCAAAGCAGGGGAAAGGGACATTAAGAAATCCAGGTTTGTAATATAGGAGTCTGGGGGAACAAAGAGTTTGGGCACTTAATTCTGCATGCTTCTTCCACACCCACCCAGTGGATTACTGAATCCCCTTCAAAAAGTGATCCTATAAGAAGGAAGTGTTTCTCAACAGTTCTTTAAACCAGAGCTTCGGAAAGTCTCTGCATATCTGTGGACATTGTTTCATTGTTGCAGTATTTTCTCCCAAAGGTCACATTTGAAGCATATTTGGTGGTTCTTATTCAGGCAAAATCTATGGAGAATTTAAGGGAAACCAAATGTGTTTCAGTAAGACTATTGATGTCTCTCAGTGTGTGTGTTATATACACCTTTAGATCACTACTAGAGGTAATTATTATTATTATTATTATTATTATTATTATTATTATTATTATTATTATTATTATCACTGACATGCCAAAATGGCTTTTAAGCAGCTTCCAAGTATAAAATCCACACAATTAAAGTATGCAATAAAACAATTCTATCAAAATATTAAAGTCATCCATACTCAAAATGTAAAACAAGCCCAATTAAAAAGCAGAACCATTAAATTAAAGTTAAAAGAGCAGTTCAAGCAAGTAGGTCGGGAAGTTCAAGTGAAAGGCTTGCCGAAACAGGTGTGTCTTTCAAAGCTGTGGAATGCTAACTACAGCAGGGGAGGGCATTCTACAACACTGTTGTGATCTGGAATGAAGCAGCCTTAGCCTGTCTTGAGCAGGTCATCAGCTAACCACCGCCCCAGTTCTCTTCTGGGTACCCCTCCCTTCCTCACTTTGACAGAGGTTCTGAAGAAGACTGGAGGGTCAACGGTGGGCCACTATGCACTCTAATGGAGACATTTGTGTCAAGAGGGTGGACATTTCTGTATTGAGCAGCAATTGTTCCTGGAAGCAACCTTTCAAAAAGGCTTCAATCCAGACCAAAGTAGCTTCTATCAACCCCTTCACTGGGAACAGACAAGTCAGATGACATTTCCTTCTCTTGAGGTTGTAGTTAATGCCTGAGTTACTTGAAACCACTAGGGAGCAACATTTATCTAGCACTCTAGCCAGACTTGTTTGCAGCTCTCTAAGTTAATGCCCCCCTAAAAGCTGAGCCATTTTTGTTTGCTGTTCTCTTTAGACAATATGTCTGCTATTTCTCTCTCTCTGTCTCCACTCATCCTGCAAGTAGTTCCTGCATGAATAAAGCCTTTGAACTGCAGAAACGGTATGTGATTACTTCAATCTCATTCACCCAAGCTGCAAGGTCTGCTAACAGATGGTTGGGCCAAAACACTCAGTACTATGGATAGTAACTCTCTAGGATGTCTCCACGGATGCAGACATGCCTGGAATTTACTTTTTGAAAGAAAAAAGTTGCTAACCTTGGTCCTAAGAGAAGGCTGACCACTGCACCTAGAAAAGGGGAGGTGAATGTTGCATTCCTATATCAGCAAATGTCTGGAAGCCACATCCTAGTAGTTGGTGGAGCAGAGGCAGAAGTGGATGGGGCAATAACTTTTAATGTTAGCTTTATATGGTAGGCTAGTTTCTGCAGACACTCAAACACTCCTTTCTATCCTACACACAAGTGAGCAAGAGGCATTATCAGAGTTCAAGGACACATGCAAGGCTGGGAAATGCACTCCAGGGGTGTGAGAAGAAGTGCAAGGATGGGATGGGGATGAGAATGGGGTATGGCTTAGAGAGAGCCGCAGTGGCCTGATAGAGAGTCTTGGAGGAGCCAGTGTGGTGTAGTGGTTAAGAGTGGTAGTCTCGTAATCTGGTGAACCGGGTTCGCGTCTCCACTCCTCCACGTGCAGCTGCTGGGTGACCTTGCGCTAGTCACACTTCTTTGAAGTCTCTCAGCCTCACTCACCTCACAGAGTGTTTGTTGTGGGGGAGGAAGGGAAAGGAGAATGTTAGCCGCTTTGAGACTCCTTCGGGTAGCGATAAAGCGGGATATCAAATCCAAACTCTTCTTCTTCTTCACATTCAAGATCTGAAATCCTGGCCTCAAAATTCCTACCACATTATGAAGTGAATTGAATAATAATAAAAATATTCTTGGCCTTCTTCTTTCATTAGAAGAAAAAAGTTACAACAGCTTGATGAAAATTCTCACGTGTGCGGTGATTCCACCACAAACATTAATCTGCAATGCTTTTTGAGTCCTTCAGAGCTCTAAACATTTGGTTAACTGCCGTATTTCAAAAAAATGCAAAATTCATACATTTATTATTTTTATCACGTGCCCCCTCGGTCCAATTTCCTTGTGTTTTATTTCCCAACTATGGCCTGCTTCATTTTCCCCCTCATCTAAAACCTCTCCTCCTCCCAATACCTTTAAAACATTTTATAGCCCTTTCATTGAAATCAATGGGGCTTTGCAAATTACCACTGTACAACAGTCCATTATGTCCGATACCAATTTAAGGCATCCCACCCATTCACGTATATCAAGAGGTGAAGTCTAATCCCATTTTCCTTATGTAAATAACTCAGACTTTTTTTTTTAATGTTGACAATAATTATTTCAGTATTTAGCCATCATTGCCTTAGGCAAACCAGACCTCAGGGACAGAAATATCTAACTCCTTCGCTAAGCTATCCCCTGCCTCCAACACCTCAAACTAACATTTTCACTGGCTTGGTCTAAAATACCCCAGGTATTGCAATCCCAGGACCAAATATATCCACTGATATGTTTTATTGACATGCTGCTCCTTTGCATGAATAGACAGGTGAGCAAATAGTCTCTTGACTGCATGTTTTTTGTCATCAGTTTGGACAGTGACGTGTTTCCTGATTGGTTGACTGGGTGGTGTAAGGCAGCAAAGGTGAAAGCTCTACTTTTCAAAAAATAGAAGAAGAAATTCACCATGTTTAAAAGTAGTGATGAGTGCATGCAAGCTCAGCTCCAAAGGCCATCCCATGTTAAGTTGGAAAGGTCTTATTCGACTCCCTTTGAATGTGAGTGAAAAATGGCAGAGGATGCTTTGCCCAAGACTTTTCCAAGCATTGGTTCACTCTGATCCATCCCAGGTTTGACCCTTTTCAGGGTAAACAGAAGAGCAGAGTTCTTCAACACCATTCCAATCTCTGCTGAGAGGTAGTAAAATTCCAGGGGCTCCAGGCATTCACCGAGCAGTGGCAGACCTTGGCATCTCGAATTTCAGTGGCACCCTGTGTGATGCCAAAATCCGGTGCCCCCCTCTACCTTTCGCCTTCCATTGGACATAATAGTAGTAGCACCTGCTGCACCCCCCCCAAAGCTCTGCAGTAAGATGAGCTTGCAGTATCTCCAAATCTGAGTGAGTTGTGTACAGCTATTAACCAAATGAAAAACAACAAAGCCAGCCAGCAGACCGGATGGGATCCCTGCTGAAGTCTTCAAAGTGGGCGGAATGGAATTTGCACAACAACTTCACAAGCTCATTGAAAAAAACTGGGAGAGAGAGGAGATCAAAGCAGACTTTAGGGATGCTGTATATGTTAGGTTTCTGTTTGTGCCACTGGTGCAGTGCTTGGAGTCACAAGACTCTGTTTTACATTCCAGAGATTCCAGACTGTTGGAAGTCTCACGGGAGACGGATGTTTATATTACTGGTTTCCTGTTCCTTTGTTCCAGTTGCCTCTCGGCTCTCACAGAGAGAGAATGTATTTTCTTTTCTGTCTGCGTAGTTAGAAAATAAAACCCTTAGCATGTAGTTCAGATTTCTCGTCCTTCCGCATGCTGCTGTATACTCTGCGTAATGGGGGAACGTACCTGGAGCCTTATCAAAGGATCAGGTCGTTAATCAATGTTGGAGGGCTCGACTGGAGGAATAGCTCGGCCGAATGCAAGTCTGACAGTATACACCTATATACACCTGAATCTACAGGGAGAGGAAGAGAGTCCACAGAATTACATCTCCAGAGTGACTCTCTTTGCTTCTCTCACAGCTTCAGCCAGTCTGAGTCCACAGCAGTCAGCCCTGCTGCCCAGTCTCTTGGATGCAGCCTCACCAGTCAGCAGCCAATATGGTTCTCCTCCTTTTTTTGTTCCCAGCAACCCCTGCTGCAAGAAACCTCTCGCCATCTGTCTGTTATCTCAAGCCTAGTTTTTTAGAGACACATTTTTTCAGAGAGCACTGCCTGCCTGCCTGCCCAGGTCCAAGGATTCCTCTGTGATGTGGGTCATCCAATACAGTGGTACCCCGCAAGACGAACGCCTCGCAAGATGGAAAACCCGCTAGACGAAAGGGTTTTCCGTTTTGGAGGCGCTTCGCAAAACGAATTTCCCTATGGGCTTGCTTCGCAAGACGAAAGCCCATAGGGAAATCTCCGGGGACCTCTTTTAAATGCTAGCGGTGGGGAGCAAAGCCTCCCCCCCCCTCCGGCCTTCAGAAGAGGTCCAGGAAGGCTGGCGGGGGCCGAAAGGCTTTGCTCCCCAGCGCCAGCATTTTAAAAGCAGTCCGGGATAGCAGGGAAGCGCTTCCCGCTATCCCGGACGGCTTTTGAAGGCAGGAGAGGTCCGCAAAGCCTGGGCGCGCTGATATCAGCGCGCGCAGGCTTCGGCATGCCGGCAAGTCTCCGCCACTGTCCCTGGAATGAAATTGGTCATGAACCAATGAAATTGGTCATAACTTGGTCAGAATTCAGACTGAATTCTTGGTTGTTGTTGTTGTTTAGTTGTTTAGTCGTGTCCAACTCTTTGTGACCCCATGGACCAGAGCACGCCAGGCACTCCTGTCTTCCACTGCCCCCTGCAGTTTAGTCAAACTCATGCTGGTAGCTTCGAGAACACTGTCCAACCATCTTGTCCTCTGTCATCCCCTTCTCCTTGTGCCCTCCATCTTTCCCAACATCAGGGTCTTTTCCAGGGAGTCTTCTCTTCTCATGAGGTGGCCAAAGTATTGGAGTCTCAGCTTCACGATCTGTCCTTCCTGTGAGCACTCAGGGCTGATTTCCTTCAGAATGGAGAGGTTTGATCTTCTTGCAGTCCATGGGACTCTCACGAGTCTTCTCCAGCACCATCATTCAAAAGCATCAATCATTCAAAATCATTCAAAAAATCATTCAAAAGCATCAATTCTTCAGCCTTCTTTATGGTCCAGCTCTCACTTCCATACGTCACTACTGGGAAAACCATAGCTTTAACTATACGGACCTTTGTTGGCAAGGTGATTTCTCTGCTTTACAGATGTTACAGGTAGTTTACTCTCTCTGAGCCCAGAGAGGGTTCTTTGCTTCAAAGTCCTTGCTGTGCCAAAGTCCACAAGGCAACTCCTGTGTGTGGTTGACTTGTGAAGTCCTGCAACTCTTTGCAAATCTTCAGGATTGTGGTTTCAGTAAGGCTTTCAGCCAAGTCCCTTGTGATATTATTGTGGAGAAGCTGGTAAAATGTGGGCTGGAAGAGGTAAGTGTTAGGTGGATTTGTAGCTGGTTGACTGACAGAATCCAAAGAATGCTCACTAATGGTTCCACACCATCCTGGGAAAATGTGGCAAGTGGGGTGCTACAGGGCCCATTTTTGTTCAACATAAACAAATTGGGTGAAGGAATTGAGGGGGTGCTCATCCACTTTGCAGATGGCACCAAACTGGGAGGAGCAGCTGCAGAAGACAGAACTGGGATCCACGTTGACCTTAACAGATTGGAGAACTGTGCCAAAACTAACAAAATGAATTTTAGACATTGAAACTGTATGCACAATTGTTTAGGAATAAAATACTTCTTTTTTTAAAGTAGATAATTGTAGATGTCAGCAAAATCCATAATAAGTACCAAATGTTGAATGCCAAGAATCAAATTGTATTTCAGATGCCAGGTGCTAGGTATAACATGTCAAAGATCAGGTATCAAATAACAAATTTTGAATTCTGTAGAGAGATTAGGTTGATACTGTGTGCACACACATACCGTCCCCTTCTTCTCCTAGTCTCAACACCATTTTAGGAAATCACTGTGTCACAAGGAGAGGTGAGGGTTGACAGAGAGCGCCCTTATGTTTTCCCCAGCACCCACTATTTCAATTTAATTCATCATCACCCTCTTCGGAGTTCATCTGCTTCATTCATATATCACTCTGAATCCTAGAAATGAGAATCCATATATCTGTGGTTTCTAATAGTTTATATTAACAGTGAGTTTTCATTGAAATTCTTTGGTTGAAGGCCAATTTGCTGCAATGGGTTGTTTGTTGGGTTTGGATCTTTGAGATTCAGAAACACCTCCTCCTTTTACTCCACAATACTCAAAGCATTGGCAAACCACTGTCTCTAAATCCCACCTACCATTCAGAGATGCTGGGAGTGTAAATGGGATCTGTTTATTTTCAAGATGGCGGCGCGCATAGACGCTGCGGCTTAGTGCTCTCCCTTAGCGTTTTGTTTTTGTTTGTTTTGTTTTTATTATTTTTACTTGGTCTGAGTATGTCTGGCCGGGCAAGAAAGATTTACAGCAGGCAGGAACTTCTGAAGGTCAGGTTACAGTGTGAACAAGCTGTAAGAGCTGATTATTTTCGCTCAGATAACGCTCCTGTGGGAGTAGCCAGGTAAAGTCCAACTGGCAGTTAAAGTCCAACTGACAGTTCAGCTGCTGTAGGGCGCTGGCTTTGGGATGCCATTTGTCTACACGGGATTTGCACCTTCCTGATTGTGAAGAGGACCGAAAATTAATTCAGCCTTGAACAAGCGAATAAGGAAAGGAGTGGTTTAATGGGAATCTAATAGCCAGTAACCAGATACAAGATATACAAGATGGCAGCGCGCATAGACGCTGTGGCTTAGTGCTCTCCCTCAGCGTTTTGTTTTGTTTTTATTATTTTTACTTGGTCTGAGTATGTCTGGCCGGGCAAGAAAGATTTACAGCAGGCAGGAACTTCTGAAGGTCGGGTTACAGTGTGAACAAGCTGTAAGAGCTGATTATTTTCGCCCAGATAACGTTCCTGTGGGAGTAGCCAGGCCACCGGGCTCTCCATGGATTACTATGCCTCCAGGGAGGAGGCGAAGGCGGCGTAGAGACAGGAGGCAAAAGCGGGGTTGTCGGGCTGGCGTCCTGGTAAGATTGCAGAGGAGTCCATCTAAACCACCGCTCCCTAGCATATTTCTTGCTAATGTGAGATCTCTTACCAACAAGATGGACGAATTGAGGCTGCAGGCAGCAAAGAACAGCCTTGTAAAAGATTGCTGCGTTTTATTTGTCATTGAGACATGGCTTCAACCGTCCATACCAGACACAGCTATTCAGTTGGAAGGCTGTGCGGTACATCGTCATGACCGAGGCATGGACTTCGGAAAAACCAAAGGAGGGGGGCTGTGTGTATATGTGAACAAATGCTGGTCCAATAATTCGAAGACTGTGGGCAGTCACTGTTCACCGGATTTGGAATATGTGGCTGTTAAATGTAGACCAGCCTATCTCCCTAGAGAGTTCACAGCTGTTATGTTAACTGGTGTGTACGTGCCACCAGATGCCAATGCCAACTTGGCTTTGGGATGCCTGCAGGACCTTATCAGCAGCCAGCAAGACAAGTATCCTGAAGCTGTGCACATCATTGCGGGAGACTTCAACCATGTTGAACTTAAAACAGTGCTCCCAACGCTCTATCAGCATGTGAAATGTCCCACAAGAGGGGACAAGACACTGGATAAAGTTTATTCGAATGTAAATCACGGCTATAGGGCTTTACAGCTGCCACACTTGGGCCAGTCCGACCATATGTCTCTGTTCCTGGTACCAGCATATATCCCACTCAGGAAACGGGCTCCCACAATATTAAAATCTGTTAAAATCTGGCCTGAAGGTGCTATTCACCAGCTGCAGGACTGTTTTGAGAGAACCAATTGGGATATTTTCGATAGTTCAGACCTGGAGGAGCACACGGCGGCAGTTCTGTGCTATATCAATCACTGCACAGACACTGTCACAGTAAATAAATCCATCCGGTTTTACCCCAATCAGAAACCCTGGATGAATAGAGAGGTCCAGTGCCTGTTGCGGGAAAGGAACAGGGCTTTCAGGTCAGGCGAAGTGCAGCTTTACAGTGTAGCAAGAGCAAACTTGAGGAGGGGTATTCGACGGGCAAAATTGGATTATAGGCTGAGGATTGAGGATAATTTAAGGAGCAACAACACAAGACAGATGTGGCAGGGGATTCAGCATATTACCAACTACAAACCTAACCTTGGTGCTGTCGACGGTGACCCCTTGCTGGCAGAGGAGCTTAACCTCTTCTTTGCTCGCTTCGAGAAGGAGCCACCTGAGACGCCGGTATTACAGCCACCAGCCCATAGGGGCCCCTCATTCACGGTAGAGGAACATGAGGTGAGACAGGTTTTGAGGATGGCGAATCCGAGGAAGGCGGCTGGACCTGATGGCATCACTGGAAAGGTGTTGAAGGGCTGTGCGGATCAGCTGGCGAGGGTCTTTACTAAGATCTTCAATAAGTCCTTACACCAGTCTATTGTCCCACCCTGCCTGAAGTCGTCAACTATTGTCCCTCTGCCTAAAAAATCCACAATCAGTAGTTTGAATGACTATAGACCAGTTGCACTGACTCCAATCATCATGAAGTGTTTTGAGAAACTGGTGCGCCGTCACATTATGTCCTGTCTTCCATCAACTTTTGACAACTACCAGTTTGCATACAGAGCAAATAGATCCACAGAAGACGCCATCAATACCACTCTCCATGCTGCTCTGTCCCATCTGGAGCAGCCAGGGAGTTATGTGAGGCTGCTGTTTGTGGATTTTAGCTCTGCTTTTAACACTATCCTCCCCCATAGACTGGTGTCCAAGCTAGAGGCGATTGGACTCTCCAACTCCACCTGTCTCTGGGTTTTGGATTTTTTGTCAGAACGTTCCCAGAGGGTTAGAGTAGGGTCACACATGTCCACAGCCCTTAGCCTTAACACCGGCTCACCACAGGGTTGTGTGTTGAGTCCCCTGCTCTACACTCTCTATACGTATGACTGTACAGCCATCTATTCCAGCAACAAAATCATCAAGTTTGCTGATGACACTACGGTGGTAGGGCTCATTTCAGGAGGGGATGAGTCCGCCTATCGGGACGAGGTGGAGCGGCTCTGTGTTTGGTGTGGAGAGAACAATCTGGCTCTTAATACGGCTAAGACCAAGGAATTGGTGGTGGATTATAGGAAAAAAAAGGCGGACATTCAGCCCTTGTATATCAACGGGGAACGGGTGGAGAGGGTGGCGGAATTCAGGTTTTTGGGAGTAGCTATCGATCAGGGCATGACTTGGAGCGCACATACCACTGCTCTGGTGAAGAAGGCCCAGCAGAGAATTTATTTCCTCAGACTTTTAAAGAAGAACAATCTGAGTGAGAGACTGCTGGTGTCCTTCTACCGAAGCTCCATAGAGAGCATTCTTACATACTGTATTTGTGCTTGGTTCTCCAGTTGTACAGCTAGGGAGAGGAAGGTGCTCGAGAAGGTCATAAACACAGCCCAAAGGATTATTGGTCATCCTCTCCCATCTTTGGAAGAACTGTACGGTTCCCGTTGTCTTAGGAAAGCAAATAACATCCTGCAGGATTCATCTCACCCGGGACACGGTCTGTTTGCACTACTGCCTTCTGGCAGGAGATATAGAAACATCAAGACAAAGACAAATAGACTGAAAAACAGTTTCTATCCAAGAGCTGTGGCCTTTTTGAATGCTGTAACTCGATAGTGTGACCTGGGAGTTTGATGGGTGTGGTGTGGGTGTGGCTGGAATGTGGTTTGTTTGGTTGTTGTTGTTGTTTTGCTTTTGTTGTTTTAAGGGATGGCATCCAATTTCGTTGCACTTTGTGCAATGTTGCACTTGTGTAATGACAATAAAGAATCTATTCTATTCTATTCTATTCTATTCTAAATCCCACCTACCATTCAGAGATGCTGGGAGTGTAAATGGGATCTGTGCATTGAAACTGTTAATGAATTCCACTATCTCCTCTAAACCTAAGCAATTAGCTCTCGTTAGCAATAACAGGTGTCACTCAAGAGACTCTTTCTCTATTGTTGATTATCACTTTTTTGTACCAACTCATAAAAAAAGGTACAAAGAAGGGGGAGAACCACGTAGTTAGTAGCTTTGGCCAACTTTATGAAGGCAAATTAGAATCATTACCATTCTCTGGCTAAATATTGAGCAGGGCTTCTTAGAATGTTGCTCGTTTGCATACTTTGATCTGATGGGTGTAGGTACCTAATTATACAGCAGCCAGCAATGGGTTTTTGATGTGCTCGGTTAATTAATATTCAGTGTAATAATTAATTGTGCAGATTGCTCCCATGCATATCAAACTTGCTTTCTTAAATGGAAATCATATTCAGAAGTATGTCAGTGAAGTACATGGTGGGGGACAGAACTATCCACAAAACACCCTAAAGTTTTAACATCCATTAAGAAATGGGACTTACATCTTTGCCTGATGTGCCATCTTTCCTTCTGGGTCTCTCCCCCCGCCCCGCCCCCAGTGTTACTAGACCCTTCTTCTGCGAATGCTTCAGTTTTCAACATAACCCTTCATTTGAGATCACAATTATTCTTAGGCAGAATGCAGTGGAAGAATCACCTTGTGGGAACCTTCAGCATCCAAAGAAGTTCACTTAAGGTCACCTTTGTATTCATAGGATCCCATGGCAGATACATCTGTGTT
Source organism: Podarcis liolepis (assembly GCF_965112155.1). NCBI lineage: Eukaryota > Metazoa > Chordata > Lepidosauria > Squamata > Lacertidae > Podarcis > Podarcis liolepis. The sequence continues at coordinate 114,026,173 of NC_139557.1, forward strand.
AGAGATCACCCTTGTGATCGTGGTTCAGCCTAACTCTATACAAAAGCTGGAATTTATCTGGCTGGGATGGTAGAAGTCTCACACAAATGATGACAAGAACATTAACGAAGTCCTACTAGATCATGTTAGGTTTCTGTTTGTGCCACTGTGCAGTGCTTTGGAGTCACAAGACTCTGTTTACATTCCAGAGATTCCAGATTGTTGGAAGTCTCACGGGAGATGGATGTTGATATTACTGGTTCCGTTTCTTTGTACCGGTTGCCTCTCTGCTCTCACAGAGAGAGGATGTATATTTCTTTTCTGTCTGCGTAGTTAGAAATAAAACTCTTAGCAATGCAGCTCATATTTCTCGTCCTCTTCCGCTGCTGCTTGGACACTCTGTGTAATGGGAACTTGCCTGGAGCCTCATCAAAGGCTCAGATCGTTAATCACCGTTGGAGGACTCGACCGGAGGAGATAGCTTGGTCGAACGCAAAGTCCGACAGATCAAACCAAAGCCCAACAGCCAGTTTTCCACAAGAGCACATCAGATGCCTCCATAAGTGAGACATGACGGCAGTAGATCTCCCCCACTGTTTGCTACCTAGCAACCGAAATTATGGAGCATACTGACTCTGATCCTAAAGCAAATGTGTTAAACCTGTGGACCTCCAGACAGTGCTGGACTACCATAATCCCTGCAGGATGCTTCTGAATACTGGTTTGCTGGGCACCAAAAGTGGAGAGAGTGCTCTCATATTCAGATTCTGCTCGTGGGTATCTCCTAGGCATCTGGTTGGCCCCACACAACATGACATGGGAGAGACTCTGTGTTGGCCAGAAGGCAATGGCTTTTCCCACCTGCCTTGCCCCACCCTCCAGCCCTAGGAGCCCTAGGAGCCTCCAGAAGGGAGCTGTTTCCAGAGGAAGAACTGTAAGGGGGGAGAGATTCTGTTAGCCATCACAGGGTGGTTTCACCCTTCACCTTCAGAAGGGAGTTGCTGCCATGGACATTAGGTGTATCTGCATTTTAATGAGCTGAATACAGTGAAAGATTATTAGTCCTAGGGGTGTGGAGAGTGTGAACTTAGCAGTGCTTCATTTATTTTTTGGTTGCTTTTTTGTTAATGTTGCTCATGTTGTTTTATGGATTATGAATACTATATTGATTTGTTAATCATATCATATGACTTTCGCTTTAATTATAATGTTTAGCTTATTTTTTAGTTGTCGCTTTGTTAACAGTGTTTCGTCGATTGTCATTGTTTTACTCAAGATTTGTCAATTGTTCTATAGGATTGATGCTGTATTTGTGATGTTCCATTACGTTCTATCATGTTATTGTTATTTATTGTTTGTAAGCCGCTTTGGGATTCCATTGGAATGAAAAGCAGTATAGAAATATAATAAATCAAATCAAATCAATTTCCCCAGCACGTCATAAGATCTATGGCTTAAGAGAGATCTGTCTTCATACATGACGCCACACATGGTGTCATAGAATTCATATCAACACCCCATGATTGTCCATTGAAGGGGAATTTCTGATCTTCTTGAAGGCTCAGGGCTTTTTTTTCAGCTGGAACTCACCGGAACTCAGTTCTGGCATCTCTCAGGTGGGCACCATTGCCATTCTAAGAGAATGAGGGAGGTGTTCATGGTGAGTTCTGGCACCTCATTTTCTAGAAAAATAGTCCTGCAAAGACCTATGATTCTTCCAGGGACCTCAGAGTTCTGAGGAGCCGAGTCTGAAAGCTAGAGATGAGCCGGCTGGATCAGGCCCAGGCCAAGATTTAGGTTTGATGAGGCCCTAAGCTACTGAAGGTAATGGGGCCCTTTATATGTCCAGCTGTCTTTTGTCAACAACAAATTGCCACTGTTTTTTTTTGTGTTAAATATATGCTATGGTAATTTATGGACCTAATAGGGTTCTAAAGCTACAAAACACTCTTGCTGTATGTAGGTTTTATTTGTTTTTTATCTTATATTTTGGAAATATACATCCAGTTTTTTCCCTTTACATTTTTTGGGGGGGCCCAAGAAAGTGGGCCCCCAGGAATCTGCCAGAAGAACAATCTCTCTAACGACCTGTTGATGGCATTTTACCACTGTACTGTGGAGAGAGTATTACCGTATTTTCTGCTCTATAAGACTCACTTTTTCCCTCCTAAAAAGTAAGGGGAAATGTGTGTGTGTCTTATGGAGCGAATGCAGGCTGCGCAGCTATCCCAGAAGCCAGAACAGCAAGAGGGATTGCTGCTTTCACTGTGCAGCGATCCCTCTTGCTGTTCTGGCTTCTGAGGTGAAGATTTTTTTTTTCTTGTTTTCCTCCTCCAAAAACTAGGTGCGCCTTGTGGTCTGGTGCATCTTATAGAGCGAAAAATATGGTGATTTATGGTCTGTGTGTGTGGTTTGGGAGCTGCACAGTCAGGGAAAAAACAATGCTGCCCTGGTTTGTAAAGACTGCGGAGAGAATAATTGGGTGCACTCTTCCCACCTTGGATCAAATCTATGGTTCCAGGTGCCATAAGAAAGCTGCAGAGATAGTGCAGGATAGTGCGCACCCTGGAAATGATCTCTTTCAGCTTCTGCCTTCTGGAAGAAGGTACAGGGTTATAAAGACTAGGACTAGCCGCCTGAGAAACAGTTTCTACCCAAATGCGATTTTGGTTTTAAATGCAGTGTAAGGAGTCTCTGTGGGAGTATATTGTATCAGAGTTTTTAGAGGGCTAACCAGGTTGGGATGGCTGGGATAGCAGGCTTGTTGGGTTTTGAATGTTTTATGTAGATTTTTCAATTTCATTGTTCTGTATGGAACAATGACAATAAAGATTATCGCATTGTATTGTATCATATTGTATCGTATAGCTTGTATAGATGAGCCAGTGCCCCATCTAGTCCAGCCACAGTAGGTGACAGGTTGCCTGTGAGAAGCCTGCAAGTTGGACATGGGTGCAATAGCACTCTGCTCAATTCTGATTCCCAGAAACTGATATTCAGAGACATGGCACCCCTGAAAGTGTAGACAGAACACAGCCACTGTGATTAGTGGCTATTGATAGCCTTTTCCTTCTTGTATGCGTATATATATAATCTTTCCTCACTATAATTGGGATTCTTGCAGCACTAAATCATGATTTGGCACATTTACAATCCTGCTCCGAGCCTTGGAACGCTCCCGTCATTTACCTGTAAATTCTCACTCGTCTCACCAGCGATCTTTCCTGCAGAGCCATTAGAGGCACCCGGAACAGCTGATCATAACGATATTATTATTCCCTCCCAATCAATTTGGTGACGGTTGTTTGAACTTTATTGTTATTAATAGTGAAAATAATAAAAAGGTATTAACTCTGCATTGTGTTTAGTGTCGTGTTATTGCCATATTTTTACGACAAGTGCCTTGGCATTTCAGCGCATTTCCATTTACAGTATTACCCGGCTCTAATCGACTCGTTTTTTATAATTGCTTCTGAGATACTTAAGGAGGTTTAATTTCTGCAGGTTTCCTCCTTGCTTGAAAGCCCCTCCCCTGCCCATATTAAAAAAAATATATGGAATCATCCTTGGATTTTACATTGTTAGTCTAAAAGGAAGGTTTCAAGGGCTCTGATCTACCCAACCCATTCTTTGCAGCTGCTTGGTGAAATGAGACTTCACTGCCCTCTTGGGCTTCATGTTCAGGAGGACTAATTAAAATTCTAAAGGAGAGCCATTTCTTCCTGAGTATTGCAGTTTTATGCAGGAATCATAGATCTGGGGGAGAGTCCTTAAGGATTATCCACTTCATACCCGCAGCAGAACTTCACCTGGAATGCAAGCTGGCTACCGAGGGGGCCAGTTCGTCTGTGCCTTGTACATCGCTTGAACTTTTAATTTTAATTAACTTATTACTTAAACTCAGAGCTTGAACACCACCAAATGGTCCCCCAAGGCAGTTTACAAAATAATATCTCCATTTAAAAGTTTAGAATCACAACACTTGATTGCTCAACGTCTGGGGCGAATGCACAGATCGGTGTTCATAAAAATAAAATTTAAAAAAATCTCACAAGATGGTTGGCAACTAGGATGGCGTCCAAAGAAGATTGGACAATTTGGGCAGACTGGCTATCAGTAGCTACTAGCAATGATGGCTCTCTTCATTCTCCAGTATCAGAGGCACGGCACTGCAAAAGTGAAACGAGCTCTAAATAAAAATGAACTGAAATAAAAGTGAAATGAACTCTAAAGGAACTCTTGATGGAGACCACAGAGATTGTGGAAGGAGGAAAGTGAGAAGACAGTTCGCTTGAATCACTAATGCCTTAAATCAAGCACTTTGGCTGTGTGTTTTTGCTTGGGAGACAAGCTATAGTATACGGGTGTTGGCCTTGGGTCTGAACCAGCAGGCCTCGTCTTATGTTCTGAGCTTGGATATAGTTTAGTGGCTGGGGAGAGGAAAGGCAGATGAGGAGCAAGTCAGAAACAAAGGTTGGTCATTGGTCTGCGTCTTGCTCAGACCTTAGCCTGACTTGAACCTTGACTTCAAGACAGCCTGGACAGGAGAGCTCATAAGTATACCTAAGGAAATGATCAACAACACAGAGGTGAGATGGGATGGGATTGCTGAAATTAAAAAGCAATAACAATCAATTGCAAGGAATAAGGGAAACATCTTTGCCTGGAACCAAAATGTTGGCGATTCTCTTTTGGGGAAGCATTCTGTAAACATTGCCACCTTCTGGACAACTGTCAGAGAAGGCTCACAGCCAAGGCCTTCTGTATATCCGGACCATATCATACTGCATTACAATCCCTACCATGCTTGATTGCTGAATAATAATAATAATAATAATAATAGTAGTAGTAGTAGTAGTAATAATAATACACCACTCGATGCCCAAATTGGCGTCTGACTGGTTTACAACTTTTCGTCAAGTAAGACACCGCTCTTCCTAAAGGGTGTGGCATAAAGGGAGGAGAGAATCTCTGCCAGAAAACTGTACTAGAAATCTGTACCAATTTACTAATCTTGCCTAATAGATATCAATTTCTGAAGCCGTGTGATGTAAAGATACTGTTGAAGCTGGCCAGGAGAGCGCCAGGACTGCCTGGATATGAGACCACCTGGATGATGGCCTTACAAAGAAACCCACGAAAGTTACTGATACCCTAAAGAATTCAGCATCTTAAAAAGCAGAGACATCACCTTGCCGGCAAAGGTCTGTAAAGTTAGTGCTATGGTTTTCCAGTAGTGATGTATGGAACTGAGAGCTGGACCATAAAGAAGGCTGATCGCTGAAGAATTGATGCTTTTGAATTCTGGTGCTGGAGGGGACTTTTGAGAGTCCCATGGACTGCAAGAAGATCAAACCTCTCCATTCTGAAGGAAATCAGCCCTGAGTGCTCACTGGAAGGACAGATCCTGAAGCTGAGGCTCCAATACTTTGGCCACCTCATGAGAAGAGAAGACTCCCTGGAAGAGACCCTGATGTTGGGAAAGATGGAGGGCACAAGGAGAAGGGGACGGCAGAGGACAAGATGGTTGGACACTGTTCTCGAAGCTACCAACATGAGTTTGACCAAACTGCGGGATGCGGTGGAAGACAGGAGTGCCTGGCGTGCTCTGGTCCATGGGGTCACAAAGAGTCGGACACGATTAAATGACTAAACAAGAAAAACAAAAGAATTCAGGCAAGAAGGTTGACAGAGCCCAGTATATGCCGTATTTTGCTGGCATTTGTAAATTAAAAAAATCATGCAATACTGTGGATCATTTCAAAGATGTGTGATGTACGTAAAAACAGCAGAGGGCAGTCCTACACTGTGGTAGACAGTTCAGACTGAACTGAAAACACTCTGGATTTTTCAGCTGCTCTGTCAAGAGCTGTCAAACCCTGGTCAAGCAGAAATCACCACCTTTCCCCCCTAAAAAGCCAAAATAATTATATTCTAATACCCTATTTCTTATAGCAGATTCTTGGGGATCATTTCCCGTCCCACCAGAAGGTGACTTCATTCCATTGCCGCAAGACAGTGGATACCCACGGGGCCATTCCGGTATTTATGAATTACTCTAACGTGCGTTCCCCATATCAGGTTGAAAGTTCAGCTTCGAGACTTCCCAAATGTGGGTTTGGCATAAAACAAGTTAAAATATCATAAGGTGTATTGGGTGTAAGGTGAGAATTATGGCTTTCTCAGATTTCAGCACAGCTGAAATGGAAGAGCTTCTTCACGCAAGCCAGCGTGGATTTATGGAATTTGCTGCTACAAGCTGTGCTTACGAGTGTACATTTAATGATGCTTTCAGGATTCTGATCATTCCACATTTTTAAGTGAATCAACCTGATTTGCTCTTTCTGGACCACTATGAGAAACTTCAGCTAGTACAGAATTCAGCAGCCAGGTTGCTCAGCAGGCAAGACACTAGTTTCAAAGCCCAAATTCAAAGTTTTGACCTATAAAGCCTTAAGCAGCTTAGAACCACAATACCTGAAGGACGAACCTTGCAAGCATCATCTGAGGCTCACATACCCTCCAACATTTTGCCAATGAAAATAGGGATGTCCTGTTCAATAATAACATTAATAATAAGAAGAATTTTATTTATAGCTCTCCCAGCTGACTGGGTTTCCCCAGCCACTCTGAGTGGCCTCCAACATACAGTATATAAAAAGATAGCAAAACTACATGAGGCTGTCTTCAGACGTCTTCTAAAGGTTGTATAGTTGCTTATCTCATTGGCCCTCATAACTTCATATCCTCCAGCATTTCTCCGATGGAAATAGGGACGTCCTACAATACTGTCCGAAGGGATGCGGGTGGTGCTGTGGTCTAAACCCCAGAGCCTAAGGCTTGCCGATCAGAAGATCAGCGGTTCGAATCCCCCAGACGGGGTGAGCTCCCATTGCTCGGTACCTGCTCCTGCCAACTTAGCAGTTCGAAAGCATGTCAAAGTGCAGGTATATAAATAGGTACCGCTCTGGCGGAAAGGTAAACGGCGTTTCTGTGTGCTGCTCTGGTTCGCCAGAAGCAGCTTAGTCATGCTGGTCACATGACCCGGAAGCTGTACGCGGACAAACGCCGGCTCCCTCGGCCAGTAAAGCAAGATGAGCACCGCAACCCTGAGTTGTCTGCAACTGGACCTAACGGTCAGGGGTCCCTTTACCTTTACAATACAGTGGTACCTCGGGTTACATACCCTTCAGTTTACAGACGCTTCAGGTTACAGACTTCACTAACCCACAAATAGTACCTCAGGTTAAGAACTTTGCTTCAGGATGAGAACAGAAATCGTGCGGCTGCAACGCAGCGGCAGCAGGAGGCCCCATTAGCTAAAGTGGTGCTTCAGGTTAAGAACAGTTTCAGGTTAGGAATGGGCCTCCAGAACGAATTAAGTTCTTAATCTGAGGTACCACTGTACTGTCCAACATTTCTTTAATGAAACTAGGGACATTTTAGGATCAAATCAGAAACTGGGACAGCTTCTGTAAATCCAGGACTGTCCCTGAAAAATAAGGACCCTTGGAGGGTCTGGGGTCTTCTATGTGTGCCCCCCCCCCTCCACAAGAGGTCCAAAGGGCAGCAACATAGGAACGGGCCTTTTCTGTGGTGGCTTTCGTTTGTGGAATGCTCTCCCAAGGAGACTCACCTGATACTTTTATGACATATCTTTAAGAACCAAGCAAAAACATTCCTCTTCTTCCAGGCCTTCAGCTAATTAACCAATCTATGAATGGGGGGCTGGGCTGGTATTGTTTCGTTTGTTATGCGTTTCTTGTATTTTTATCCTATAAACTTCCCTGTGATCCTCACATGAAGGGCGGTATAGAATTGAATAAATGGCAAATAAATAAATCAGGATGCATCTATCTCCTTTCATTATTGAATGGTAAATAAAATATTCAGCTCAAAGTAACATTCCAAAATGTGTATAGAAATGTGTATTTCTGACGGAAATTGCTTACAGAAATGTGCATTTCAGGCTAAAATACAACATGTTGCTAAAAGGTGCTATGTGCTGTGGGGGTGGGGGGTTAATGATGTGGAAACAAATGGATTAGTGGAACTGACAAGAGCAAGAACTAGCCTGCCCTGCCCATGGCTTTAAATGAATATTAGACGAAACGTGCATCCAGTTTCTCTATTTTTCTGGATAGGATTCGATCACTTACTGACAAATTCAGGTTGTGCAATTATTGATGATTGTGAAGTCTTGCACAAGAAACTGGCTTCCCCAAACAATCGGGCTTTCTGCCATAAGGAAACTGACAGGAAAATGTGGTATAATACTTGCTTTGACTCAGCGTAACATAGCTTCCCTGCAAACAAATAAGAATGAATGTGCAATAAACAGGTCATCTGGAAGCGACCAAAATCACAAAGGATAGTTCGATCTGAAATTAGAGGTTGAAATTGAAAACCTGTTGATAGGGCTTTTCAGCAGATTGATGTTTGTTCCAGTTCAGTGGTAAACTGTGGGTTTTCCTGGGGAAAGTAGTGGGACAAAAGGAAAAACTGATTGGACCCATGCCTAGGACCTGTGCCTAGAAATCGCAGCACCAACAGAGGTTGTGGAGGAGCCTCCAGATGAAGATATGGCCTTCATATCCTGGTGTTGGCTGCTGAAGAATCATCTGACAACTCTGGGAAACAGATGGTGGACTGGATCAACTAGATCAGAGAGCCTCTGATTGGTGGTCCGTAGGGCAGTTCCAGTCCAGGAACCATCAGCTGCTGGTCTGTGGTGACTCCACCACAGCCCAGGTTGAGTGGGACACTTCGTGGACCAAACATGGTACCGGTCCACTATATCAGACAGTGGTCTGATCCAACAAGGCACTTCATCTGCTTTTAATTTCTGGAGCAGGATTTAGCATTGCCAGAATGCCTGTGTTTAAGGATCCAATGAATGTCTGTGGTGTTTAGTTCCAGGAGCGAAGATACTTGCAACCACAGTTCTGGCTAAGCATCGAGTAAAGCCAGGAGCAAGGAACCTATGGTCCTCCAACTCTCATCAACAACACTTTGGAGGTCCCAAGCCTCAAGGAGGTTAGATTGGTTTCAATTACGGCCAGGGCCTTTTCAGCACTGGCCCCGACGTGGTGGAACGCTCTGTCACAAAGGACTAGAGCCCTGCGGGATTTGACATCTTTCTGCATGGCCTGCAAGACAGCTGTTCTGCCTGGCCTTAAGCTTAGACTCACTCTGACCCCTTATACGGGATTTGGTATATAAATTTTCCCTTGGCTTTTTTGCTGGCCCATGTAGGACCAGTGTGGATAGCTGGCTCGGGTGAATATCTGAGGTTTCCTCCCTTTATGGTCTTGATTTATCGGCTACTACTAAAATAAGGCTGCATTTTAAGCCGTATTTTAAGCCGTATTTTAATTACCAGTAACTGTTTGTTTGTTTGTTTGTTGTTGTTGTTTCCCTATTACGTTTTATTGTAATTCATATTTGGTGTTAGCCTCCCTGAACCTGGCTGGGGAGGGCAGGGTATAAATAAAATTTTTTTATTATTATTATCATCACTAACCCCATCAGCTATACTGGTTGGGGCTGGTGGGAGTCTGACAGCGCTAGGAGGTCCACAGATCCCCAGACCTTTGAGTAAAGTTCAAATACAGTGGATGCTCGGGTTGCGAACGTGATCCGTGCGGGAGGCACGTTTGCAACCTGCAGTGTTCACAACCCGCAGCACCGCATCTGTGCACGCACGGGTTGCGATTCAGCACTTCTGCACATGTGCAAAGTGTGATTTAGTGCTTCTGCGCATGTGCGACCGCCGAAACCGGGAAGCAACCCATTCCAGTACTTCTGAGTTTTGGCGCATCTGTAACCCGAAAAAATACAACCTGAAGAGTCTGTAACCCGAGGTATGACTGTAGTTACTGTGTTCTCTTGCAAGGAGCACTGCTGATGGTTTGGTCTTGCAAAGTCCCTTTCAAAGTGCCTTTTGCACAGCGCTTTACTGAAGTGCTTGCAAGCTGCCTTTTGGCTAAGCCAGGTTTTTACCTACTCCACACCCACATATATGTTGCCAGATGTAGGAAGTGGCTTAGCCAAAATGGCCTTGTGGGTCAAATGGGCAGGCCTAGTGCAACTCATTAGGCCTATGGGCCAGTTTCCCTACCCTTGTATTATAGGATATGGAAGGGAGAGGGAAATCAGAAGCAGATTCCCTGGCTCAACAGAATGGGGCAGAAAATACCCTTGTCCAGGAAATGCAATAGTCTTTTTGACAAAAGAGTCCTCCACCTAGTGGGTCAGCAGGATTGTAAGCAAGGTGAATTGGTAGAGGACAATTCTAAGCAATAGCAAGGTGGTGGTCAGCATTTGAGGGGGAGATGATAAACTGCATTGCAGCACAATGGGAAAATAGAAGACAGGCTAGCATCTGAACAGAAGGCAACACAAGCTTATGAACTAGTCCTTCAGAAATTCCTACGTTTACCTAAACCACATAGGGACGCGGGTGGCGCTGTGGGTTAAACCACTGAGCCTAGGGCTTGCCGATCAGAAGGTTGGCGGTTTGAATCCCCGCGACAGGGTGAGCTCCCGTTGCTCGGTCCACCTAGCAGTTTGAAAGCACGTCAAAGTTCAAGTAGATAAATAGGTACCGCTCCGGTGGGAAGGTAAACGGCATTTCTGTGCGCTGCTCTAGTTCGCCAGAAGTGGCTTAGTCATGCTGGCCACATGACCCAGAAGCTTTACGCCAGCTCCCTCGGCCAATAAAGTGAGATGAGCGCCGCAACCCCAGAGTCAGCCATGACTGGACCTAATGGATCAGGGGTCCCTTTACCTTTACCTTACCTAAACCACATAGCTTGTGTGATTATTGTGAGCCACTTTGAGCTCAACCTTTGCTGTTGGTCAAGAGGAATAGAAATATTAAATCAAATCAAATAAAAAACTATCTCTGTTCTGGGTAAGTGTCCTGATGCCAGTTTTGGACTCGGCAAAAAGTATCCATGAAAATAACCAATGAAGTTTTTGGACATGACCTGGAAAAACTGTCTGCAGACAAACGCCGGCTCCCTTGGCCAGTAAAGTGAGATGAGCGTCTCTACCCCAGACTCGTTTGCTACTGGACTTAACTGTCAGGGGTCCTTTACCTTTACCTAGCCATATCCAAGCAATGTTCTTTTATTATAAATATTATTATAATTATTTGGAAACCTGTGGAGGAAATCTAAGCTAGGTAAGCCTTGGGACCTTGGAAGCAACTTCTACTGAAATCTGGAGAGCTTACCTGCAAATCAGAGCAGCAAAAAGGTTGCCAATTGCTGTGTGCTGACTTTTTGGTGGAATAATTAAAATACAGAAGACGTCGGTCACATCCTCCTTCTGACCCCTGCAAGAATCTCCTATTTGTCAAGCTATTTTTTCATCAATGCTCTCTCCCTGTGCCTGCTACAGATTGAAGTGAAAAAGCTGGTGCCTTGCCAGCAGCTTCACAGGAAAAGTTGCAGAAGGTGCCTCTCACCTCTTTGACATCCCCCTTTCAGCCAGCTATTGGAAAGGGACTAATTTAATTAATAGAAGAGCTGAAAGAAAATGCAGGTTTTTGTGTGTGTCAGATTCTTCAAATCCTTGGGAACTCAAGCAAGTCTGCTCACAAAGGAACACACTTCCCGTCTTCCTCCTGCCCTGAGCCCTTTCCTGACAGCTCAGACATACATAGCTCTCACTGGCAGCCAGATGAGTGTAATGGAAAGATGAGCACGTCATCTCTCTCAAAGGTGACAGGAATGGCCAGCGCAGCTGCCAGTGAGAAGGTGCCTCTAGAAAATGCTTGCACTTTGGCGAGTCTCCAGAGGTAGTCTCCATAAGAGCCAGAGAAAAAGCTCAGAAGACAAGGAGACTTGGGACTGGGCAGAGGAGAAATGGTGGAGACCTCTGTGGTGTTCGTACAGAGCCCCCGATCGTCTCACGGACTATTGACCCGTACACCACTAATCCGCTGCCACCAAACAGGTAAAGGGAGCCCTGACCATTAGGTCCAGTCATGACCAAATCTGGGGTTGCGGCGCTCATCTCGCTTTATTGGCCGAGGGAGCCAGCATACAGCTTCCGGGTCATGTGGCCAGCATGACTAAGCCACTTCTGGCGAACCAGAGCAGCGCACGGAAACACCGTTTACCTTCCTGCCGGAGCAGTACCTATTTATCTACTTGCACTTTGACGTGCTTTCAAACTGCTAGGTTGGCAGGAGCTGGGACCGAGCAACGGGAGCTTACCCCGTCGTGGGGATTTGAACCGCCGACCTTCTGATCGGCAAGTCCTAGGCTCTGTGGTTTAACCCACAGCACTACCCGCGTCCTCGGTAAATCACTTAGTCTCAGTCAGGTTCTCAAGTTAACAAAGAAGAGTGTAGTTTATTGCAGACACAAACAAACTTTAACTGCATTCCAAACATTGTTACTCTTTACCTTCTTAGTCTTATTTTATCCTGTCTCCATCTCTTCCACCTCCCCTCACACAAGAACCAACTGCACTAACTGTCTCTCTATTTCCAACTGCCTGCCAACTGCTTTCCCAACAGCCTTTTCCTAACCAACCAACCCACTAAAACCAGCCAACTACCCACACCCAAACCTCGGGCTAAGCCCTTTTATAAACAGGTAGGCTCCGCCTCCGGCTTTCCTATTGGTCTACATTTTAACCTTTTCTCTCTCTCCCCCGTACAGACATTTTCAAACGAACGGGCAAACACCACATCCGCCTTCCCATCCTGACCCTTCCAGGGAGGAGGAAGAGGGAGACAGTATGGATTTACAATAGGGGTTTGAGGGTAGTCACAGCTCAGAGGCAGAGCTAGAACAACACCCAGCTGACACGTTGCCATTGGAAAGCATCCCAGACCCTCCATCTCCCAATGCCAGACCCTCCATCTCCCAGAACCTGGCGAGCCTTAAAAGTAGGAGAGCAAAGAGCTCAAAGACAGAGGGCACGTAGCAGCACCCCTAGAGGAGATCATGAGAATGACAAATGAGGAAGTGGGAGAGACAGGGGTGGGGTGGAGATTGACTCAGGACATTGCCATTATCCAAGAGGCTGGGTCCTATAGCCTCTCTCTGTAAAGATTGAAATAAAAAAGGATGGTAAGAAACTTTCCCTTGTCTTTATACTTTCCTGTAATATCCAAGGCAACACGATGACCAAGTACAACGATGCAATACCAAGATAAACTCCTTATATAAAATATACGGAACATTAAACAATATGAAAAACCAAATAAACCACAATCTTATAAATCTCTGAAAGTCACAAAATGTGCACTCTTGATGGATTCTCTTGAAAACATAAAACCAAATAAATATAAGTCTTATAGGTCTCTGAAAGTTTTTGTGGGCTATGCAAGTCTCTGAAAGAAGCAATGGGTCAGATTCTTATCTGACGAAAACAAGCCGTAAAGCTTTGTTTTATGATGTCCAACGCTGCCAAAGTGGTCCGCAAAGAGACGTAGTGAACAGTGATTCCAGATATACCTGCTGTTTTGTAGAATTCTTCTTCAGCACAGCAGAAGGATACAGAAATGCTTCATAAACCCATCTATATGGTGGATGGAATTGAATAATAATAATAATAATAATAATAATAATAATAATAATAATACTTTATTTATACCCCGCCCATCTGGCTGAGTTTCCCCAGCCACTCTGGGCGGCTCCCAATCAGTGTTAAAAACAATACAGCGTTACGTATGGAGCAGTGGTCATAAAGTTATGTAATTTTCCTGGGCAACCAGCTGGGAGCTGATAATAGTATCCTGACCCTAGGATCCTCAGAGCCCAAGGCTGTGTCTTTATTTCACACCCCACCTGGTGGGTCCCTCACTCTGAGAGTTTGGGGACTCCTTTCACCATCAGAACGTGTCCCTTTCATATAGTTCCTGCAGTGTGGTGCCCCTTGTAGACATTTATCCTCTCCCCCATCTGTTCTGTCTCAAATAGAATAATACTGTATAATAATACTGTATTGGCCTGAATACAGTGGTACCTTCATGTTTCAAGCTTCAGGTTACAGACTCCGCTAACCCAGAAATAGTACCTCGGGTTAAGAACTTTGCTTCAGGATGAGAACAGAAATCACAAGGCGGTGGAAGTGGGAGGCTCCATTAGCTAAAGAGGTACCTCAGGTTAAGAACAGCTTTAGCTTAAGAACAGACTTCCAGAACGAATTAATATTGCGAATGTAAGCTTCACTTTAATTTTTCATAGTCAGAATTGGGGGGGGGGGGAGAGTGTGGCTTATATTCGGGCCAATATGGGAATAATAATAATAATAATCAGCCCTGAGTGCTCAATGGAAGGACAGATCCTGAAGCTGAGGCTCCAGTACTTTGGCAACCTCATAAGAAGACAAGACTCCCTGGAAAAGACCCTGATGTTGGGAAAGATGGAGGGCACAAGGAGAAGGGGACGACAGAGGACGAGATGGTTGGATATTGTTCTCGAAGCTACCAGCATGAGTTTGACCAAACTGCGGGAGGCAGTGGAAGACAGGAGTGCCTGGCGTGCTCTGGTCCATGGGGTCACCAAGAGTCGGACACGACTAAATGACTAAACAACAACAACAACAACCCTTTCCCTATGAACCCAGTATGATGTCACACACATAGGAGGGCAAACACCACACAACTGATGCTTAGACTTTTGGCACAAACTCTTCCTATGTTGCTTATGAGAAAAGAAAAACCAAACAATTATCATTTTACGTTACAGTGAAATCACTGGGGGGGGGCTGCAAATAATTACGAATAGTTCCAGAAAAACTTTCAGCTCAGCCCTTGTTGGATATGAAATATGTAATCTGAAGTGTTACCTGTTACAAAAATTCAGGTTTCTGTGCAGAGCCCCATATCTTAAAATAGTGTGCATTTTCTGGTCAAATGCTTAAATAGTGGGCTATGCAAAATAACAAGCGACTCCTTAGCCAATGAGCTGGAATGGTTCCGATGTGTGAGAAATGGAAGGCTTGTTTCTTAACGTAACCAACTAATAATGTCCTTAGCCAGAAAGCAGGGCAGCCCGACCCCCCCCCCCAGCAGCAGTACATGGCCCTGTCGAGTCAACAAAATGCATTTTGGGAAATTAACTAATTACAAATTTACCCATGGGAATAGAAAAGGACGGTCTCTCGGGTAACTAATACACACTTTAAAAGTTCAAGGGAAATGGCATTAATTTGAAATTTTAAAAAAATGCAAGAGACACTGCACACTTTAACAAACAAACAACCTAGCTGATAAATAATTAGGGAAGTTTTGGGAAGTTTTTAATGTTTGATGTTTTATCGTGTTTTTAATATTCTGTTGGGAGCCTCCCAGAGTAGGTGGGGAAACCCAGCCAGATGGGTGGGGTATAAACAATAAATAATAATAATAATAATAATAATTATTATTATTATTATTATTATTATTATTATTATTATTATTAGCTACTCTGTAAAGAAATACCAGGAAATCAAGCCACTGATGGTTCCCTAAGTGCTGCAGTGGTGAGAAAAGCAAGTTCGATGTGGAGGGGTCAGGGCTGCCTAACTGTTTTTCTTTTTTAATGCCCTGTGGGCCCCAAGTGATCTTGATGACTGAATAGGGGTTTCAAATCCTCCTTATGTTGAAAAATGAAAAAGGAAGAAAATTGTTGTAGGGATCAATAAATAATCACAGCAAATGAATGCAGTGTTTCTAACTATTTAAATATTGAATTATCCAGGCATGAGCATGTGTAGGGACACACACACACACACAAACACACCTTAAATCACATATAAGCTATATATCTTAAATCACTTCTCTCTTAACACTTCCACTTTGCACAGGACATCTATGAAGGTCAGGCGCAGCCTAAGAGATTTCACCCGAGAGGGTCTGTAGGGTCTGGAGATTTGGGGATGTGTAAAGAAACTAACCAATTGTACAAAGGTAACCTATTTGTGGCTCTGCTCATGTCTGCCTCTGGCCCTTTTCACAACCAGCATCCGGCCCCCAGAAGGTTGCGGAGAAAGGAATGTGGCAACACTTACCAAGAAAATAAGAAATCAAGATAACAAACTTTTGATCAAACAATGGAAATGCTTTATTGAATATTGACAACCAAATTGTAAACAGGTAATAACATTGGCAGGATTACGGCAATAACCTGCAGTTTCATAAGAGTAGGGATTTAAAGTAGATGAATAAATGAACAAATTAATTTGGATATGCAGAAAACATTAAAAATAAATTTAAGGAACTGCAGAAAGAGGGGGAAGGAAGTCAAGTTTTGAAATGTTAAAATGACTGTGAAATTATTGAAATGTAAAAACCTGAAAATCATAAATAAAATATAAAAAGAGAGAGAAACGAATGCGGCTCTCCAATGGAAAAAGTTTCCCTGCTTTCGATTTCCTTAACTGAGCAAGTGGCTGGACTCGATTTGTGTCGTTCTGTGTCAAGACATGGCGCAATTCGAACTACGAATTATGCAAAGAGAAGAAAGAGATGAGAGACTACCCTGTTTAGGGCCAGCCCTCTCCATCTCCTAACTCCGAATCATTCAGACAACTGCTATACAGTGGTACCTCGCAAGACGAATGCCTCGCAAGACGAAAAACTCGCAAGACGAAAGAGTTTTTCGTTTTTTGAGTTGCTTCACAAGACAAATTTCCCCATGGGCTTGCTTCGCAAGACGAAAACGTCTTGCAAGTTTGTTTCCTTTTTCTTAAAACTGTTAATATATGCATTCCTATGGGAAACCGTGCTTCGCAAGATGAAAAATTCGCAAGACGAAAAAACTCACAGAATGAATTAATTTTGTCTTGCGAGGCACCACTGTAGTAAACTATGCCTCTGCAGCATAGGAACATCTCAGTTCTGGCTCTGCACATCTAAGTCTTACATAAAGCGTTGCTCAGAACTGGCTGGTTGAACTGCTTGTTGTTTTGCGTTTTCTGACCATCTTGTCAATCAACCTGATAAGAAAACTTCCCCTGAGAAGTTCTTTGTTAAAGGAAATGGGAACACACAACTAAAACAAAAGGCTCCAATTCATCTCACCTTGATCATGCGCCCCACTTATAGTGAATCTTTTAAGAGGGGTTTGGGGTTTTTTTTTAGAAGTCAAGAATTTTAAAAACAACAACGGTTGCTTGCTTTAGAATGGAGGTTTCCAGAAATAACACATGAATGTTGGTGGCTATTGCACTTTCCTTTATCAATAAAGATCAGGGAAGTTCATGGACTTCCTACCTGAAATGTAATTAGCTGGTGGGAGTACAATCGTGGTGAAATAAACATGTTCATTCTTCCTCTCTTTCCTTTCAAAGAAGAGTAAAGGGTGACTACCATTGTGTGCCACGCTCCATCTATTGTCTTGGAACTTAAACAGGGCTGCCATTCTGCAAGAAGGACAGGAGAGCCTTCAGACAATGCAGCCTGAAGAAAGAACTCAAGTAGCAGACTTTCCTGGGGAAAGTATAATTGGAAGGGGTTGGACTAGAAGGCCCTCTGACCCCCTCAGGGTCCCTTCCAACTCTACAATTCTATGATTCCAAGTACCATTACTATTGCAGAGACATATGGTCTTTGAGGAAGTTTACCAATAGTGCAGTGGCGTAGCGTGGGTTGTCAGCACCCGGGGCAAGGCAAGTAATTTGCGCCCCCTAACCCCTAACCTGCCGCCGCTGCCAGCTTCTTCTTGCTGCTGCCTGGGCTGGGCTGGTGTGGTTCTCTCCCACGCTCAGCACTGCGCTGGGCGGCTGCTGCACTGTCCCTCCCCCAGATAGTCCCTCGCTCTCTCTCCGCACCGCACACCTGGTACCTACCCCCTCCACAGTGGGCGGCGACCCAGCGGCTCGGATTGGATTCGCACAGCCAGCACTGCAGTGTGAGAGAGTGAGTGAGCCAGGTAGGGGCAGAGAGCTGTGAGTGCGAGCGCGCCCCCCCCCAGATGTTGCGCCTGGTGCGGCCAGCCCCCTGCACCCCCACGCTACGCCACTGCAATAGTGTGTTGAATCCTGTGCTTTCACAAGAGGACGCCTTTCCCATAAGACATATAGTGATGGACGCCAACTTGGATGGCTCTAAAAGAGGACTGGACTAGGGATTGTAGGACAAGACCTGCCAAGGAAAATAAAGAACTTATTTATGTATGCTGCAACAGCGGCAGGAGTCTTGATAGCACAAGGTAAAGGTAAAGGTAAAAGACCCCTGGACAATCAAGTCCAGTCAAAGATGATTCTGGGGTTGCGATGCTCATCTCGCTTTCAGGCTGAGGGAGCCGGCGTTTGGCCGCAGACAGCTGTCCGGGTCATGTGGCCAGCATGACTAAACCGCTTCTGGCACAACAGAACACCGTGATGGAAACCAGAGTGCCCAGAAATAACGTCTACCTTCCTGCCAGATAGGTACCTATTTATCTACTTGCACTGGTGTGCTTTCTAGCTGCTAGGTTGCTAGAGCAACGGGAGCTCACCCCGTCGTGGGGATTCGAACCACCAACCTTCCAATAGGCAAGCCCAAGAGGCTCAGTGGTTTAGAACACAGCGCCACCAGTACAGGGGTGATATCTTCTGATTCTCCTTCCCTCTGTAGCAGCCTTTGCTCCCGCAGATCCACTCTAGAGAGTTGAGGGGATCCTTGCTAATAATGGAGGGGCCTGCAGAGGAAAGAACAATCTGCAAAGAAATGTTACCCACTGGCATGACTGTCCACTGGAATAATTTTTTGTGTGTTCACAGAAGAGTCATTTCTGCAGTCCTGTACACACCTATTCAGTAGTCTTATCCTCTAATCCCCTTTTAAACGCACATGCAATGAACAACGGCGATTCTGATCTCTCTTGCTTTTGAACAGGGAACTTGGTGCACCGTTGTAGATAATAATACACAAGCAATGAGAAACAATGACTCAGATCTGCCGTAATTTATACTGTGGTTTGTGCTCCCGAGCAGGGAACGCGAACGTTCAATTAAATCGCTTGTGTGTAGGCAACGCACAACAATGACTCAGATTTGTATTGCTGTCTCTGCGGTTGCAGATCGTAATGCGCAAGGGAAGCAAAGTTGCCTGCTTTTCATATATTCAGTGTAGGCATTCACAGATAAGTGCCCCCCAATATGAGAGGCATTCACAGGTAATTGTCCCGAAGATGTGATGCCAATGGGCTGGAAGGCAGAACAAAAACATTCTGCCTCCGAGGGCTGAACGCGACCATAGGCAGTGGTGCAAGGGCAAAATGCACACAGGGGCTGAAACCGGGAAAGGGGGGGTGGAGTTTGGGAATCCAAAGGGTTCATAATTACAATTTATTTCGTTTTTTACTTCGTTTGTTATTGTTATATAAATTGGGAAATTCGTGGAAGGGAATCTTGGTCGATCTTAGAAAAAATGTTTTAAGAATAAGAACTGATGTATAAGTTCGATGATAAGGTTATCAAAAACAAATTGAAGGAAGGGCTGAGAAATACTGTAAAATTAATGAATGTTAGAATGATGACGGTTTAGAAACTAAGTGGTTTATAGCAGTAATGTTTAAGTTAAAAGAAAAGAAAGGTTAAAAACTAAATGAAATTAAGGGAAAGGATTTGCTGAATAAATAATTTGAAATTGGAATACAGAAAGGGGAGGTAGGAGGAGGTCAGCAAAGTAAGGTATAAGAAAATAAGGGATTGAAATTATACTTGTTTTTTGTCTGTGTCTTGTTTGTTTTCTTTATATATTTTCTGAAACTTCAATAAATATCTATTTTTTTTTTTTAAAAAAAAGGCAAAATGCACACATAAGAAGAGCTGGCTAGATCAGGCCATTGGCCCATCTTGTCCAACAGTCTGCTCTCGCAGTGACCAACCAGAGGCTTGTGAGAAACCCGCAAGCAAGAGCCCTCTCCCGGCCTGCAGTTTCCAGCAACGAGCATTCAGTAGCATATCAGCCGTCAACCACAGAGGCTCAGCATAGTCATACTAGCTACCGTATTTTTCGCTCCATAAGACGCACATGACCATAAGATGCACCTAGTTTTTAGAGGAGGAAAGGGGGAAAGCTCATTTTGGGGGGGATCACCTCATAGTTGTTGAGCTTACTTTGCAAAGGGGGGAAATCCTGTTTTTATGGGGTTCAGCTCACAGTTCTGCAGCTTCTTTTGCAAAGGGGAAAAGCCCCCTTTTTGAGGATCAGCTCAAAGTTGTTGAGCTTACTTTGCACAGGGGGGAAATCCTGTTTTTATGGGGTTCAGCTCACAGTTCTGCAGCTTCTTTAGGAAAGGAAAGGGAGCCGTTTCTACAGTTTCCAGACAGATAATCTAATCAGCCAGTCACATGTCGCTGGGGAAACAAACAGCCTCCGTCTGCAGAACATTCAACAATGGAGGCCTGGGCCAGAAAGGGGGCCAGTGATTGACCACACATCCGCTCCATAAGACGCACAGACATCTCCCCTTACTTTTTAGGAGGAAAAAAGTGTGTCTTATGGGGTGAAAAATGTGGTATATCCTCCTCTGATAGCCTTACCCTCCATTAATCTGCCCAATCCTCTTTCAAAGCCATCCAAGTTAGTGACCGTCACTGCCTTCTGAGTTCCCTAGTTTAACTAAGAGCTGCACACATTTTCATTTGCTTGTCCCAAATCTTCCGACATTCAGCTTCAACGGATCTCCATGAGCTCTGGTGTTTTGAGAGAGGGAGAAAAGCTTTTCTCTATCTACTTTCTCCATGGACTCAGCTACGTTAGTAAAGAAATGGCCATTTGAATGCACTATGAACATGCAGCACCAGATGGCGCCAGAGAGCAGGAAATTTTAAAACACTATTTTCCATAGAGATTTCCCCCCCCCCCTTTTGTTAGAACGATCTTATTTCTGACTTATTTATAGTGGGGGGTATTTTTCCTGTGTCTGGATCCACCCCATGTGTACTGCCTAAATAATAAGGTGTCAGCCTGGATAGCTCTGGTTAGAGTGTGCTGCTGATAACACCAAGGTTGCAGGTTCAGTCCCTATATGGGAAAAGGGATCGATCGTTTAAGCCACTCTGGAAACTATGGCTCTGTGAGGGGGATAGTGTGGCATCTGAATATAGACTGCATTTTTAATCAAGGCATATATTGGCTTATCTTGATCAGGTTCTTAAATTAAATGGGCTTAGATTTTCAAATGTTTCATGC
This sequence comes from Podarcis liolepis, assembly GCF_965112155.1. Lineage (NCBI taxonomy): Eukaryota > Metazoa > Chordata > Lepidosauria > Squamata > Lacertidae > Podarcis > Podarcis liolepis. The sequence goes on from NC_139557.1 coordinate 114,047,282, forward strand.
CAGCTGTTCAGAGAACACTGGCAATGTTTTCCTAGACAAGGGGCCCCTTTGATAGATAGCAGAAAACAATTCTCAAAGTCATAAAAGCTGGAATTACAGGCTGAAGACCAAGGTTACACAGACCCTACATAATTAAGAGTTTGGTAAACAGTAAAATAAAACCGTGTGCCTTAAACTTGAGCCTAAGGTCAAAAGGCCAAGAGCACATGGAAAACAAACCGGCTGGAGAAGGGGGGGAAGTGTGAAGAGGGGAAGAGGCTTTTTTCCTATTTTATTTTGAGGCTGTAAACTGTTCCTTCCTTGTTACTTTTAGGAAGTTTATCCTTCTAAAAAGCTATCTATGATAATGTATGAAATATCCTGGCTTAAATGTAATTATGCAAAGGATTTAACAAATGCTAGAAGAGTTGTATTTATCCTGGAATTAAGTCAGCCACCAGTCCAGCCCCCCTGTCAGACAAGAAGACGCCATCCGAGCAATTCTGATATATAAGTTGTCAGATATTTGTTTAGAAACCTTCAAATGAAGGAGATCTTTCAATATTGATGTGAAACTCAAGATCCTTGACATATGTTTAAGATAAAAATTTAAGATTAACCATTTGTTTTAGAAGGCAAATAGGGCAAGGAGGGCAAGAGGTGAGCTGGTAATTAAGATTCCTTGTTGAGACACATGTAAGATATATTACTACTTATTTGTCATTTATAGATGTAACAATATATAGCTCTTTGTGTTCCATATAAGGACAGTAGGATATGAGTGTATTTTTGTGATTGGTTATACCAATCAGCCAATAGGAATTTCAACCAGGCTGATTGAACAGAGGCAGCCACAGGAGGAACAAAGGGGGGTGGATTAAGGGAATATAAGTGCTGGCCATAATGGCAGGAGGCAGGCCAGAGCTTGGTAACCATATACCACTGTGCCTCTTATTTATTTGTCTGACAAATAAATTATTTTTTTAAATTCTCTATTGCTGCGTTGAATATTTCATTCCAGCTAAGCGTTAACCACAAGCAGGGTGCTACATTTTATGGTGCCGTGACTCGGATAAGTGGTCTGCTGGAACGCAGCCCCTTCGCTCTACTGAGCAGGGTACAAGAGAGAGGATCTCTAAACTGCTTACCCAAGCGCGCACTGGTAAATTTTTCCAGGGGGAACGCAGAAGTCTCGTCTGTCTGATACCCTGCTCACTGGCGGCGACGGACCGGGGGGAAACGGAACCAACCAGGGGTAAGTGCACAAAGGGATTTTTGGCCCTCCAATTAATTGGGAGGAAGAGAAGTCTTGATCAAACTTCTGCGTCTCAGTAAGTGGGAACTGAGTACGCTAGGTGGTTGGGTATATCAGATGGTGGTCTGGTGGGGGAAAAGGGAAGAATGGGAGGTAGTGTGTGGTGAAGTATCCAGCGCATTGTATGTGTGAGAAAGTACAGAGCAATCTGTAGCTGACCTGAGTGTGGAGTGGGTAGTACTTCGGTTCCCAGTGAGGCGACTCCATCTGGGCAAGGAAACCCACGAAGCGTGTGTGTGAGTGACTGAGTGGATACTTCACAGGGCCATACAATGGGAGTTGGGGGTTCAAAGGGGGGAAATACACCTTTTGAATGTATGTTAAATAATTTTAAGAAAGCCTTCTCAGGAGGCATTGGAGTCCTATAATGAAGCTCAAGCAGAAGTGGTTATTCCACCTGTGAGTCCCAGTAGAACTCCATCTACAGTCTCCTTTAGTGGAACAACTGATTGCCTACCCCAAACCCCTGTACATCCAAGTCCTAGAGAATTATTACAGAAGTTACAGGGAGACCTTAATCGGTCAGCAAGCAATACAGCCAGGCGTATAAAGCTGCTAAAAGAACGCCTTGGGACAGATACCATCCCCTATGATTTGAGGTCCCTAGAGCAAAGCGAAGAAAAAGGTCACGTAGTAGCCCCTCTTAGAAGAGTATTTGATGCACTTGAGGATCCTCCAGTATATTCCATTCACAACTACGGATCTGATGAATTGGAAAACACCCCATCTTTCGCAGAAAAACCTCAGGCTATGATGGACTTGGTGACTTCAATAGTAAATACTAATAGTCCTACTTGGACAGGTTGTCGCCAGCTCCTGAATACTCTCTTCACCACTGAGGAAAGGAGAGACATAATTGAAAAGGCACAGATATATTTGCGTGAGCAGGCCAGAGTGGGAAATATTTATAATATTGACTGTCATCTCCAGGACAACTTTCCCTTGGAAGATCCTAATTGGGATCCAAACAATGCAATTCACCTGGCCAGGCTTACCACCTATCGCCAGACGCTTGTGCAAGGTATCGGCAGGGCATGCTAGAAGCCCACTAATATGTCTAAAGTCTCAGGAGGGTAGACGTGTTACCCATAACACTGTTTCGTGTTCGGTGCACACCCACAAAAAGACTTAAGTTGTCACCTTTTGAGCTCCTGTATGGGAGGCCGCCCTCCTTTGTTCAGGATATTCCAACTGACCTCAAACAAATAGGAGAACATGTGACACAGGGACAAGTGCAATCTCTCTCCCGTGTTTTTGTCTCTCTCCCGTGTTTGTTTGTTTTGTTTTGTTTTTTATCTTAACAGGTGGGCCCTCGAGCGCACGCCGTGCAGCATTGCCAAGCCGATTCATTAGCTCCAGGCTGGCATAGCATATGGGTGAAAGAGTGGAAACGTGATCCACTTGCACCTAAGTGGCGTGGACCTTACACCGTCTTGCTCTCTACTCCAACAGCGGTGAAGGTAGCTGAGGTGACCCCCTGGATTCATCACTCCCGTTTGAAGAAGTCCGAAGGCAGTTGGACGTGCAAAGGTGACCCCTCTAATCCTTTAAAATTGACTCTCTCCAAAAAACCCCTGTATCTAGCCCTACGGGGAACGGGCTAGGTCACGGGCAACATTAGACGACCGGCCTGCTGCAGCCACAAACCTGGAAGCTGGCTGACCTGCGCACGCCTGAAGCTTGAGGAGCGTCTGAACCAGCGGCTGTGAAAGGGAAGATTCTCTTATACAATTGATTGACTGCCCCCTTGTGGAACAATTATCAGAGATATTACACATTGGGGATCCTTGGGATATATGTTTTGGTCTTGGTGGTTCCCCATTCCTGTCACTGGGGGAATTATATTGGGACTAATATTTATGCTATCACAATAAGGTAATCTTTTGTGGAAGGAATGCATATGCTAGACATCAATATGATTTTATTAATCCTGATCCCTTGGGAAGGGGAAGGGTCCTTGAATCTGACCAAATTGACTAAATATGGATTCCGCCATGACCACAATATGTGGGTATGGTAGCCAATGTGCAAATAGGACCAATTACCTTGTTTGCTCTCTTGGGCCAGATGATTCAGAGGGAGGTATGCCCTTATTACCAATACCATTAAATGCCATTGGTATGGTAAGCGAAATGCTACACCAAACAGAAGTACAGAATTTCCCCGGATGGAACTCAACTAAACCATTACGAGTTATACCTGTACAAGGGGAATTCTGTGTACATAAATCATCAGATGCAGCTGATTCTACCATGGTAGGCTCTTCTCATTGTCACTATACTTGGGATAATATTAAGAATACCTGGGCACACGGTACTACCTATCGAACTCGGAATACCTTGCCCTGTGCACTTCCTTTTATTCATGCATGGAAAGTGGTATGGAACATAACTGTGACAGAAGAAAGGCAATCTAACATACTGCACTGTGAACTCTATACCTCTTGTGATATTTCGCCTTATGCACTCCACATACCAAAAACCTCAGACCCGATGGTTGTGGTGGATATGTGAAGAATGGGCATACAAGAAACTCCCTTCCAAATGGAGTGGGACTTGTTTCCTGGGATGGGTATTACCACCAATGTGGATTTTGCCCACTAGGATATTTCTCATATAGCAGGAGGAAGTACCCAAAGTTGGAGCGGTACTGATGATTGGCCACCAGAGCGCATTATAGCTTATTATGATCCTGCCTCCTGGAATCCTGGTGAGCTCATATAAGGGGCACGGGATCCTATTTATAATCTAAACAGAATAATTCGATTGCAAGCAGTAGTGGAACTTGTAACCAATGCAACGGCCCAGAGTTTGAGACTTATTGCACAACAGTTGGATGAAAGTAGAGCCACCATTTTGCAGCTGAAAAATGGGAATGGATTATGTACTTGCCAAACAGGGAAGCCTATGTGGAGTCTTGAACTTGACAGGGAATGCCTGTTGCTTTAACATTTCTGATAATGGTGAGGCAATCCGTGTGTTGGCCACAAAGATGGAGAGTATAGCACATGTCAAAGGGATATTATTGTCTTGCTTGTTTTTCTTGACGGTAGTAGTAATGGTTTTATGTATGATGCCATGTATCATCTCATGTTTTTGAAGTACAATTAGCAAGATGGTTTCAAATGAAACTCTACCTCATATCATGGCCCTATACAGAGCTTTAACTCAGGAAGATCAAGCTATCAAGGACGCTTGGTAGCCAGGTCCTTGAGCTTGAAAGGGGGGAATGTGGCATCTGAATATAGACTGCATTTTTAATCAAGGCATATATTGGCTTATCTTGATCAGGTTCTTAAATTAAATGGGCTTAGATTTTCAAATGTTTCATGCCAGCTGTTCAGAGAACACTGGCAATGTTTTCCTAGACAAGGGGCCCCTTTGATAGATAGCAGAAAACAATTCTCAAAGTCATAAAAGCTGGAATTACAGGCTGAAGACCAAGGTTACACAGACCCTACATAATTAAGAGTTTGGTAAACAGTAAAATAAAACCGTGTGCCTTAAACTTGAGCCTAAGGTCAAAAGGCCAAGAGCACATGGAAAACAAACCGGCTGGAGAAGGGGGGGAAGTGTGAAGAGGGGAAGAGGCTTTTTTCCTATTTTATTTTGAGGCTGTAAACTGTTCCTTCCTTGTTACTTTTAGGAAGTTTATCCTTCTAAAAAGCTATCTATGATAATGTATGAAATATCCTGGCTTAAATGTAATTATGCAAAGGATTTAACAAATGCTAGAAGAGTTGTATTTATCCTGGAATTAAGTCAGCCACCAGTCCAGCCCCCCTGTCAGACAAGAAGACGCCATCCGAGCAATTCTGATATATAAGTTGTCAGATATTTGTTTAGAAACCTTCAAATGAAGGAGATCTTTCAATATTGATGTGAAACTCAAGATCCTTGACATATGTTTAAGATAAAAATTTAAGATTAACCATTTGTTTTAGAAGGCAAATAGGGCAAGGAGGGCAAGAGGTGAGCTGGTAATTAAGATTCCTTGTTGAGACACATGTAAGATATATTACTACTTATTTGTCATTTATAGATGTAACAATATATAGCTCTTTGTGTTCCATATAAGGACAGTAGGATATGAGTGTATTTTTGTGATTGGTTATACCAATCAGCCAATAGGAATTTCAACCAGGCTGATTGAACAGAGGCAGCCACAGGAGGAACAAAGGGGGGTGGATTAAGGGAATATAAGTGCTGGCCATAATGGCAGGAGGCAGGCCAGAGCTTGGTAACCATATACCACTGTGCCTCTTATTTATTTGTCTGACAAATAAATTATTTTTTTAAATTCTCTATTGCTGCGTTGAATATTTCATTCCAGCTAAGCGTTAACCACAAGCAGGGTGCTACAATAGGAATCTCATAACAACCCTCAACACACTTGACAAACTACACTTCCCAGTGTTCTTTGGGGGAAGGCATGACTCTTAAAGTGGTATCACAGCACTTTAAATGGTGTGCATGTGGCTCTCTGGGCAGGTTTCATGTATGACCCAAGCGTTCAGTTATGCCAATCGCTCAATGCTCAGGAGTTAATTGTGAGCCAATCTGAATATGCCTGAAACGCTTTTGATCTGAGCTTCTTTCCTTCCTTAAAGCAACAGATCTGCTATGTGGCTTCTCAGTTGCCGAACCTTCCCCACACAGCAGTGTAGGAGTGATGGTTGCAAAACGGCTTTGAGAGCAAAAATATGAAAATCGCCCTTTGTGCCCCTCCCCAACCCCTGGCATGTAGGGCAAGCGGACTCCCATCCCCCAGAATGGTGCTTAAAGGTATGTAACTGTCTCTTCCTGTATTTAAAGTGTGGAGGCTTAAAGAAAAGGAAAAAGCAGAAACCCCAGACATACTCAAGGACAGCCTGAGGTGTTTGGTCAAGTAAAGTGGCCATCTACATATTCGCCAAGCCATAAATCTTCTGTACTCTGGATACGCATAGATGCCACAAGACCCTTATTTCTCCCTTGTGATTGCACTCTGCGAAACAATAGAGATCTCTTTCTTCAAAAAGAATGATAATGCTTCCCTCTTTGGTAATATTTCACAGGTATCCTGATGCAATTACCAGCACATCAAGGTAACTTGACTTGGCTGCAGCCTGGAAGGGGAGTTTAATTGTCAGTGGTTGCATTCATACAGCAGTTTGTTCCATTTCTCCGACATTTCCTTAACTGTTGATTTCCACACTATATTCGAACTTGCAGATGATGTAGAAGCCACTTCTGGAAATTTACTGGACTGTACATTAGCTTTAGTACCCATTTCTGTGTTATTTGATTCCAGAAAAAAATCAATCTACCTGGGGCCCCCCTAGCCCCTCAAAATCACAGAAGTAAAGTGACAGAATTTGGGGTGGTATACTGGCATACAATCAGAAGGTCGGTGGTTTGAATCCCTGTGATGGGGTGAGCTCCCATTGCTTGGTCCCTGCTCCTACCCACCTAGCAGTTCGAAAGCATGTCAAAGTACAAGTAGATAAATAGGTACCGCTCCGGAGGGAAGGTAAATGGTGTTTCCGTGCGCTGCTCCAGTTTGCCAGAAGCGGCTTAGTCATGCTGGCCACATGACCCAGAAAGCTGTCTGCGGACAGATGCCAGCTCCCTCGGCCTATAGAGTGAGATGAGCACCACAACCCTAGAGTCGTCCGCGACTGGACCTAACGGTCAGTGGTACCTTTACCTTTACTGGCATACAGTTTTCCCCTGTATGTTTTCATGGAGGAAGTATGGGGAAACAGAAGCACATATTAAGCATGACATTCAGGTATAGCGGTCATATGGGTGGCGCTGTGGTCTAAACCACAGAGCCTCTTGGACTTGCTGACCAGAAGCCCAGTGGTTCGAATCCCCGTGGCGGGGTGAGCTCCCATTGCTCTGTCCCAGCTCCTGCCAACCTAGCAGTTCCAAAACACAGCAATGCAAGTAGATAAAAAGGTACCACCGCGGCAGGAAGGTAAATGGTGTTTCCGTGCACTCTGGTTTCCATCATGGTGTCCCCTTGCGCCAGAAGCGGTTTAGTGCTGCTGGCCACATGGCCTGGAAAGCTGTCTGTGGACAAACACCGGCTCCCTTGGCCTTAAAAGCAAGATGTGCACCGCACCCCATAGTTGTCTTTGACTGGATTTAATGGTCCAGGCAGACACAGAGCCAGCTGCTCCAGCACCTGTAGCGGCGCACATGCTGTCCACCCAGGGGTGGCGCAGCCCACAGTGAGCGCCCCACAGGGGCGGTGCCACCTGCAGCTAGCGTCCCAGGGGCCACCACCTGCAACGATGTCACCATTCCTCAGGGATGATGCCCAGGGCTGGCCGCACCACTTCCTTCACCAGTGGTCCTTTACCTTACCTTAGTGGTAAAAAAAATCACAGTTCCATAAGGCATCAGGGACATTGTGTGAAAGGGACATTTTATCTGGTCCAGTATATTTGAAGGAGCGTCTCCACCCCCATCGTTCTGCCCGGACACTGAGGTCCAGCTCCGAGGGCTTTCTGGCATTTCCCTCAATGCGAGGTTACAGGGAACCAGGCAGAGGGCCTTCTCGGTAGTGGCACCCGCCCTGTGGAACGCCCTCCTATCAGATGTCAATGAAATAAACAACTATCTGACTTTTAGAAGACATCTGAAGGCAGCCCTGTTTAGGGAAGTTTTTAATGTTTGATGCAGTACTGTATTTTAATATTTTGTTGGAAGCTGCCCAGAGTGGCTGGGGAAGCCCAGCCAGACAGGCAGGGTATAAATAAATTATTATTATATTATTATTATTATTATTATTATTATTATTATTATTATTATTATTATAGGATCGGGCCTCCCGAGGCTCGCTGGAGGCTTGCTGCAAAAGCATGCCCCGGATGGTGTTTTTCTGGGGACGTGGGGATCTTTGTTTCAGAGGGAGGCTACCTTGGAAATTAATTGCTTGGATGCAATCTGAACGGCATCATAAATGTCACGTCGAAATTGCACAGACCGAGGGAGCAATGTCAGCACTCTCCCTCCTTCCCTCCTTCCCTCCCTCCCTCTCTCTCTCTCCACTGTTTCATTTAAAGGTGGGCAATACACACAGTGAGAAAAGTGCTCTTCATCAATAATTTAGCCAGCGGTGTAGCGCCAAGCCGTGCCAAAGATGCCAGGGGAGCAGCTACCTCCCTGGTTTTAATGACACCAGCAGGGAGGCAGAGTGAGGCCAGTGCAAATCAACATTCATGGTACATCTGGGCATGTCGCTAGATGAAGATATCAAGGACTGAGCTGACAGGACAAAGGGTTTGTGGAAAAAAAGAGAAGTGTAACCTAGAAAGCCTTTACTTTGAATTCTTTGTATAAATTCAAGGGGGGATGACAGTTCCTAAGGTCATCTTCTGGAAGGGAAATGCTTCAGTGATCTAACCCAGTGCGCATATATATATATATATATATATATATATATATATATATATATAACTCTTTCTCTGCACTCAGTCAAAAGGACCTGCTGGTTTGAAAGTTTGGCATGATTCGCTCTGCAAACATGGAAATTAAAAAGAGAAAAGAAAATACGTTCAGAGTCTTTCATAAGGGGCTGTCTTAATGAGCAAAAATGTTAACATCGACGCACCTGGCTTCATCTTCATTGCCCTGTTTAAAGCCCCCACGGTCTGTGCTCGTACTGCAGCAGTGCTGATCTTGAAGGACTTTCGATACCTTTGCCATTTCAAAGTGCTTCGCTGCAAGAGACACAGTTGCGTTTTCTGGGACAGACATCGTTTTAGTGTACAAACATCAGTCAGATCGATTCCCTGGGCGGCCTAGTCCAAGCCACATGACAACAGCTCAGGAGATGACAGGATGGGGGAATATGCCACTTCCTTCTTCTTGTTGTTGTTGTTGTTGTTGTTGTTGTTGTTGTTGTTGTTGTTGTTATACCACCCTATACCCCCAGATCTCAGGGTGGTTCACAGGATAAAATCAGAATATAAAACCACATAGTACATAATCAAAATGAAAACCACAACAACCCAATAACACCCCCCCAACATATTTGCCTACAATGCCTCCTTCACAGCAGGGTGTAAGGGTTCCATGCAAGGTCCTATCATTGGTGTTTAAATCCCCAAATATTTGTTGTTGTTGTTTAGTCATTTAGTCGTGTCCGACTCTTCGTGACCCCATGGACCAGAGCACTCCAGGCACTCCTGTCTTCCACTGCCTCCTGCAGTTTGGTCAAACTCATGTTGGTAGCTTTGAGAAAACTGTTCAACCATCTTGTCCTCTGTCATTCCCTTCTCCTTGTGCCCTCAATTTTTCCCCAAATCAGGGTCTTTTCCAGGGAGTCTTCTCTTCTCATGAGGTGGCCAAAGTATTGGAGCCTCAGCTTCAGGATCTGTCCTTCTTCTAGTGAGCACTCAGGGCTGATTTCCTTCAGAATGGAGAGGTTTGATCTTCTTGCAGTCCATGGGACTCTCAAGAGTCTCCTCCAGCACCATAATTCAAAAGCATCAATTCTTGGGCGATCAGCCTTCTTGATGGTCCAGCTCTCACTTCCATACATCACTACTGGTCAAACCATAGCTTTAACTATACAGAGCTTTGTTGGCAAGGTGATGTCTCTGCTTTTTAAGATGCTGTCCAGGTTTGTCATTGCTTTTCTCCCAAGAAGCAGGCGTCTTTTAATTTTGTGACTCCTGTCACCATCTGCAGTGATCATGGAGCCCAAGAATCCCCAAATATCTTAGGCCCCAAATTCTTGAAGGAATACCTCCTTCATAACAGAGCCTCTCAGGTGTTAAGGTTGGCAAGGAGTTCCCCCTTGGGAGTTCCTCACCCTCAGAAGCATAGGAGATGGCAATCTAAGGCTAAGTTTTCTCTGGGGCAGCACCCAAAATGTGAAACTCCCTCTCCGCAAAGATGCATAAAACATCTCCCCATAGAGAGGGGCATCAATTATACGTATATCATGGCGCAGTTTTCATCGAATGCTGAAGACACACCTCTTTCCTTCAGCCTTTAAGATTCCCTTGGCCTCATTGGGTGGCCTCATCTATTGTACATAGTTTGGTTTGAATTGTTTTATTAGATTTTAATCTTACATGATAAGGGACGCGGTTGGCGCTGTGGTCTAAACCACAGGGCCTAGGGCTTGCCAATCGGAAGGTCGGCAGTTCAAATCCCCATGACGGGGTTAGTTCCCATTGCTCGGTCCCTGCTCCTGCCAACCTAGCAGTTCGAAAGCACACCAGTGCAAGTAGATAAATAGGTACCGCTCCAGCGGGAAGGTAAACAGTGTTTCTGTGCACTGCTCTGGTTTTGCCAGAAGCAACTTAGTCATGCTGGCCACATGACCCAGAAAAACTGGACAAATGCCAGCTCCCTTGGCCAGTAAAGCGAGATGAGCGCTGCAACCCCAGAGTCGTTCACGACTGGACTTAACTGTCAGGGGTCCTTTACCTTTACCTAATCTTATATGATTGTACGTGGTGGTCCCTCATCTTCGGCCCTTGTAGTGAATAACAGGTTAAAAATCTCTTCAATAAAGATGGCCTGAGGTCTGTCCTTCTAAGATCTCTCTGTTCCCTGTCTCAGAAGTACAGGGTGGAGCATGAGAAGGAGAATCAAGCTGTGGTTCCTCAGCCTGCCCACTTTTGGGCTTTGGCAGGACAGACAGAGGTGAGATTCAGGCCACGTCTGCACTATTCATAGAAATCTGTGGGTGGTACTGTGGTCTAAACCACTGAGCCACTTGCACTTGCCAATCAGAAGGTTGGAAGTTTGAATCCCCATTGCTCTGCCCCAGTTCCTGCCAACGTAGCAGTTTGAAAGCACACTAGTGCAAGTAGATAAATAGGTAGAGCTGTGGCGGGAAGGTAGACGCTATTTCTGTGCACTCTGGTTTCCGTCACAGTGTTCTGTTGCGCCAGAACTGGTTTAACCATGCTGGCCACATGACCCAGAAAGCTGTTTCTGGACAAACCCCGGCTCCCTCGGCCTGAAAGCGAGATGAGTGCCGCAACCCCATAGTCGCCTTTGACTGGACTTAACCAGGTAAAGGGCTCCTTTACCTTTTTTACCTTACCTGTTCATAGAAAGCAGCATCACACCACTTTAAACCCTCCTGGCTCCCCGCAAAGAATCCTGGGAAGTTTAATTTGTTCCGGGTGCTGAGAATTGTGAGGAGATTTCCCTTCCCCTCACAGGGCTACAGTTCCCAGAGTGATTTTTAACAACCAGTCCCTGTACTGAAGTTCTCACCCTGGGCCAGCAGGGGGATACTGTAGATAGTTTTCACTCAGGTCCACCTATGCAAATAAGGGATTGAAAGTGACGTTCAGTAATTGGATAGTTACAGAAAGTGGTTAGAATCAAAGAATCATAGAATCATAGAGTTGCAAGAGACCACAAGGGCCATCGAGTCCAACCCCCTGCCAAGCAGGAAACACCATCAGAGCACTCCTGACATATGGTTGTCAAGCCTCTGCTTAAAGACCTCCAAAGTAGGAGACTCCACCACACTCCTTGGCAGCAAATTCCACTGTCAAACAGCTCTTACTGTCAGGAAGTTCTTCCTAATGTTTAGGTGGAATCTTCTTTCTTGTAGTTTGGCTCCATTGCTCCGTGTCCGCTTCTCTGGAGGGGCAGAAAACAACCTTTCTCCCTCCTCTATGTGACATTCTTTTATATATTTGAACATGGCTATCATATCACCCCTTAACCTCCTCTTCTCCAGGCTAAACATGCCCAGCTCCCTTAGCCGTTCCTCATAAGGCATCGTTTCCAGGCCTTTGACCATTTTGGTTGCCCTCCTTTGGACACGTTCCAGTTTGTCAGTGTCCTTCTTGAATTGTGGTGCCCAGAACTGGACACGGTACTCCAGGTGAGGTCTGACCAGAGCAGAATACAGTGGCACTATTACTTCCCTTGATCTAGATGCTATACTCCTATTGATGAGGCCCAGAATTGCATTGGCTTTTTTAGCTGCCGCGTCACACTGTGGGGCTGAGGTGAAGGTGGGGCTTTGGGGGCAGACCAGCAGAGCCATTTCCAGCGCTCTCACCTGGTCTCCATCCTGCACTGCCTCTCCCCAGTCCAGGTAAGCTGCAGAGACCCCAGTGATGGCAGGCTGGCTTCACCCCCATCATGTATGCCAGCTGCCCTTGGAGACTCCCTCTTGCCGCAATTGTGATTGTAAGCCCCTTCGGGCTAGGACCTCTGGCTTTGTAAAAGCTTGCGTACGTTGAGGATGGTACCTTAATGATGAGGATATATAAATAGTAAAGGATGAGTGTTTCGATTGCGTTTTGTTTCTTCCCGTTAACTGTTTTTTAAAAAGATCTTAGCTGGTTTCTGTTTTTCTTGCTGTTGCAAGTCGCTTTGAGATTCCTTTTGTACGAAGTGACAGATAAATGTGATAAGCAAGATGATAATAATAACATAAAGTGGTGGAAAAATTTAATAAATACCTTATAGTAATAGTAATAAGTGGCAAATAATAATAATAATAGTAATAATAATAAAATAGTGAACGATAATAATAATAATATAGTAGTGAATGCTGGTAATAAATTTATAAAAAATAATTTGATAAATAAATACATTTAATAAACATGCTCATAATAATAATAATAATAATAATAATATACTTTCATGGCTTATTTGACAATAGCTTAAGAGATCTAAGACTTCTTGCCTTCCTTCCTTCCTTCCTTCCTTCCTTCCTTCCTTCCTTCCTTCCTTCCTTCCTTCCTTTCTGTTCTTGTTCTCCCTCTTTCTCCCCCGCCCACGGTGGTTCTTTTAACAGCACTGTTAAAAATATTAATAAGGCAACTTTTTTCCTGGTTTTTTTTTTACAGCTTTTAATACTTCATCTCTTTCCGCTTTGCTTAGCGCTGCAAAACCTGCTCGCTGAATGGGTTTTGAAGCCTACCCTGTAAAAAGCTGACTATTTATATATTTGATTCTTTAAAAGCAATTAGGAATACAAAGCAGATGGTGCTGCATTGTAGATTTCCCCTTTCATATTGCTTAAACACTAGAGATCAATAAGTCTAATATAAACAGATGATTTCCATAGCAGGGTTTTATAATTAGTTGGCACTGAATGTGTCCAAACTCTAAAATAATTAGCAGAAGCATGTGGCACACCATTAAAACCTTGTGGCTTGTCTGCATTTACATTTATAATTATTAAAGTTAATTATAATGCTTGTGGTATGGTTCCAAGCTCCTTTACAAGTTAGATTAATTTATTTTTTCTTCCAGACCTACTTTTGCCTCTTCAGTAACCTTCCCTGAGCCCTCAGTGAAAATTCCCCAGCAACCTCGCAGCAATGCCAATAGGCAAGGAGGGCTTTTGTTTTAACTCCAGACAGCTGTTGTTCTGACCAAAAGCCCTATATTTTAAAGAGAACATTGCCCATGAGAATCACGGGGGGAGAGAGCACCATCCTTATACACTGGTCCCGGTTAGAGATTGCCCTGCTAAAAATGGCTATTACGCCCGGGTCTGCTAGCCTGCAAGCTGGAATTTTAAGTGTCTCGGAATGCGAACATAGATACAGTGGTACCTTGCTTCTCAAACGGAATCTGTTCCGTAAGTCCGTTCCAAAACCAAAGCGTTCCAAAACCAAGGTGCTCTTTCCCATAGAAAGTAATGCAAAACGGATTAATCCGTTCCAGGCTTTCAAAAACAACTCCTAAAATGGCAATTTGACATGAATATCCATCTCATGATATATTAGAATTTTACTGCAGAAGCCACATATCTGTGTAGAGTGTTTGAGGACCGGGACATTTGAGGGGGAACCAAAATGCTTGTTTACAAAGCTATTGTACTACAAAACTTAATGTATGCTTGTGAAACGTGGACCACTTATAAACGCCATCTCCAAGTCCTTGAAAGATTCCATCAAATTATACATCACTTGGGAAGACAGGCAAATTATACATCACTTGGGAAGACAGGCAAACTAATACCAGTGTCCTGGAAGAAGCAAAGATCACCACTGTTGAAGCAATGATTCTTCAACATCAACTTCATTGGACTGGTCATGTTATGCAGATGCCTGATTATCACCTTCCAAAGCAAATACTCTCTTCTGAACTTAAAAATGGAAAGCGTATTTCTGGGAGATGATCTATAATGAAATGAAAAAGGTATATAAATATACCTTCCTGAAGAAACCAGAGGCCTTTCTCCTGGGCATGGTCGGCCAATTGGTGCCAAAGAAGGACAGAACTTTCTTTATGTATGCCACAACAGCAGCAAGAATACTTATTGCAAAGTATTGGAAGACACAAGATTTACCCACTCTGGAAGCATGGCAGATGAAGGTGATGGACTATATGGAACTGGCGGAAATGACTGGCAGAATCCGAGACCAGGGAGAAGAGTCGGTGGAAGAAGATTTGGAAGAAATTTAAAGACTATTTACAGAAATATTGCAAAATTAATGAATGTTAGAATGATGTCAGAATGAAGGTAAGTGGTTTTAGCAGTAATGTTATAAAGGTGTTTCTAAAAATGGATTGTTAACAGGTGAAAATCCAAAGTTATAATATATTAAGTTAAAGGATTAAGACAAAAACAAAGAGGGAAAGGAATTGCTGAATTAACTAACAGAATTGGAATACAAAAAAGGGAGGTGTGAGGAGGTCAGGGAAGTAAGGAAATGAAATGTAAGGCATGGAAAGACTGATGTGTTTTTTATCTTTTTTGTATTTTGTATCTTTTTCTTTTTGTTTCTTTTTCTTTTTTTTCTTTTTCTTTTTATTTATGTAATCCTTTCTTTGAAACTTTAATAAATATCATTTTTTTAAAAAAGGAAAGCGTAATGCTGGTGGTCAACAAAAGAGATTTAAAGACCCTCTCGAGGCAAATCTAAATAAATGTAGTATAAACACAGACAACTGGGAAACACTGGCCTGCGAGCGCTCCAATTGGAGAACAGCCTTTACCAAAGGTGTCATGGGCTCTGAAGACACTTGACCTCAGGACGCAAGGGATAAACGTGCTAAGAGGAAGACACGCTTGGCAAATTCACACCGTGATCAACTCCCACCCAGAAACCAATGTCCCCACTGTGGAAGGACGTGTGGCTCCCAAATTGGCCTCCACAGTCACTTACAGACTCATTGTTAAAACTGTGTTTATGGAAGACAATCTTACTTGGCTACATGTGATTGCCAAAGAGAAGAGATCAGTGGAGAGGAAGTTCTGCAATTTAGGGTCTGCCACATACAGGACCCCATTCCAGAGCGCCAGCCCCCTCTTGAGCTTCCGAGGGTTGTGTAAGCACCAAAAGAACCTTATTTGCCAATATTAGCATCCAACACTGTCTGTAGGGAAGGAGGTATTCAGATACAGTGGTGCCTCGCAAGACGAAAAGAATCTGTTCTGTGATTCTCTTTGTCTAGCGGTTTTATTCGTCTTGCGAAGCAAGCCCATTGACAGATTAGCGGATTAGCGCTATTAGCGGCTTTTAGAGGCTTTTAGAGGCTTTTAGCGGCTTATCTGCTGATCGAATCAGCTGATAAGCGGCTTAGCGCTATTAGCAGCTTTTAGAGGGTTTTAACGGCTTATCTGCTGATCGGATCAGCTGATAAGTGGCTTAGCGGCTTAGAAAAGGGGGGGGAGGAAAAAACCCCAGCAAGACTCGCAAGACATTGTCGTCTTGCGAAGCAAGCCCATAGGAGATTCGTTTTGCGAAGCACCTCCAAAACGGAAAACTCTTTCGTCTAGTGAGTTTTCCGTCTTGCGAGGCATTCGTCTTGCGGGGCACCACTGTATTTGGGACCTGAGTCAGTTAGGGTTCACTAATGTGAGCACCTTAAATTGTGCCCAGAAACAAACGGGCAAGTAATTGGTTTTTAAAACTACAGAAGCAAAGTTCCACATCTTTACCTTATGACTGGGCTCATTGCACAGAAATAAGTATATTGTCACACTGAGTCTATCAAATTACAAAGCTATGAAATCAGTAACAGAAAGGAAGGGCAACATCGAACCGGCAACGAAAACACAAAGGAAGCAAATTCACGTATAAAGTCTTGAAAAATCATACAAAGCTCCAGGAAGCTGGCTTGTTTGAGGAAGATGCTGGTGTACAAACCATCTGCACAGTTTCTCTTAAGCAGAAAAAGGATTAGAACCCTTCTAGTTTTCTTTTTAAAAATGAATTTCTAAGCCACGTTGAGAATTTTATCAAATTGAAACGATGGCCTATATAAGCTCTCTTAGCAAATCACAATTTCTGTCCCAGTAAAACCTTGTTTTCACCAGGCTCCCTTTCTATTTCTCTCTCTCTCTCTCTTTTTCAAAAATAAATCTCACTCATCTGTGTTCTTCATGTAACAGCATGTCTATCAGATGATTCCTGGCTCACAATCCTGTTTTCTCCAACTCCAACCAGACCTGGAGATGTCTGGAAAGTGACAAGGTAGCAGCGAGCCTGCCAACTTCGGTCGGCAAGCATATTTATTTTCTTCCCCGAGACGGATGAAAAAATTGTCACGATGTGATGCTCCAGCAGGCCAAAGCGCTGCCCACCTTCAGGGCTTGGAAAAGACCTGGAGCCAAGAGTTCCATAAGGAAAACAGACTGTGTGACCCTGCTGACTTGACTTCTCCTGCTATGCTATGCCTCTTGCAGAACGACCTAAAAGCTGAGTTGAGAAGTCTGCTTAGCTCTTTGACAAGTATCCATTGGGTGCAAGGAGGTAAAATGAAGTCTCTCCTTTCCTCCTGGGGAGGCAGGGGGGGGGAGCTATTGATTTCTTCTCACCATGGTGGCTATGTTCTGCTTCCATGGCTGGAGGAAGTAATGTTTCTGAATACTGTGGTACCTTGGTTCTCAAACTTAATCCGTTCCAGAAGTCTGTTCCAAAACCAAAGCTTTCCAAAACCAAAACACACTTTCCCATAGAAAGTAATGCAAAATGGGTTACAGTAGTACCTCAGGTTAAGTACTTAATTCGTTCTGGAGGTCCGTTCTTAACCTGAAACTGTCCTAGCGAAACCCGGAAGTAATGGAATGGGACCATAGCTGTCAACTTACAGATTTGAAAATAAGGGACCAGAAGCCTTGAAAATAAGTGGCCTGCAGCCAAAATAAGGGACCTGCAGCCTCACCTGTTCCAGGCACTCCAGTCTTCCTGTCCTCCTGCAGTCTGGTCAAACTCATGCTGGTAGCTTCGAGAACACTGTCCAACCAACTTTGTAACCAGAGATTCAACTGAATCTGAATCACATGCACCACAAGGCCTATGCAGCCTCAACTTAAGATGGCTCCCTGGCCTGGCTTTGCACTGCAAAGTTTTCAGCAGCATGTGCAACAAAATGGCATCCAGCATTCAAAAACTCCCTCAGCTTGCATTAACTAGCCACACACAAGGCATGCAAGCTCCACCCCCCAGTCTTTCTTAAGACTTCTTATTGGGTGAGCAACACAGCCAAGCAACACAGTTGGAGCCTCCCTCCTCCCTGGCCGGCAGGGAGGGAGGGAGAGGAGCTGCTTCCTTTAAAATTTAAGGGACATTTAAGGGTCATCCATCAATAAGGGACAGCAGCGGGACATGGCGCTGGAATAAGGGACTGAATGGGACGCAACCTGAAAAGATTTAACCCGAAGCGACTTTAACCTGAGGTATGACTGTATTCCTAAACTCCCCAAACATTAAGTGAGGTTCCATTCATCTTACTTAACCTTACAAGGTGGATGAGAGCTTTGTTCCCCACCCCCGTTTTTTGAACAACACTTAAAAAACGCACACATAAAACACCCCATGCTGCTCACATTAGCATCATGTACGGTACTCTCTCTGCATCTTCCATGTCACATCACTCCCAAGGCATTCCAGGGAGTAAGGCTGCTGGGAAGCTGGGAAGAGAGCTTTGCAGTCTTGTGTGTAGTGTGGAGGTTCTTCATAATAATAATAATAATAATAATAATAATAATAATAATAATTTTAAAATAAGATGGGGTGGAAAACCTTAGCGACATAAAGTTAAGAAAGCTAAGTAGCACACCCCTGCTCCCCTAAAAAAAAATCAGTGAATTCCCACCCCCCCATCCAATAAAGAAACAGAAAATCGGGCCCCATTTTCACGGGGGGGGGGGATTTTTAGGGAAGTTGAGGAGGTGGGATTTTTATCCTGCCTTAAAAAGATGCAATATGACGCACGCACACACACACACACACACACACCCCAGACACACGCACACTATCTCTCTCCCAGAGATTGTGTTTTTCTCACCATCCGCTTCCCCCCCCCCTCCTCTTTTGCCTTGATCAGGAGACATTCCAACCTGCTGAATTTTTCATGGCAGAGATAATATCATTGTACACATAATAATGGCCTTCAAACACATCCATCTGCCTGTTACCTCTGAATAGACTGGCGGTGTGTACATAGGCCCCGAGAAGCATATTTATATTTTCTTCATTGTGATGTAAAATATGGACATTCTAAAAAACCGATCTCTGTATAAATCCCGGCATGTCGTTTTAGATAAGAGGACGAACAGTACAGGAAAGTGTGAGCCATGACCTATCAGGGTCCCTGAGAAGACGCAAAGTATTGCTTTTTTAAAAAAAAAGGAAAAAAGGAAAAGAAATGAACATTCTGCCATGGCGCATTTGAAAAACTAGGCAGAGATGACAAGTGGGATTCCCTTCCCTGCTAAATAAACTTGAGGCAATGGATGAGATGCTATATTGATGGAATATCCCTCACCTGGAAGAAGGTATAATTCAAGAGTTGGTGCATGATTCTCATCCTAAACACTTATCTGCCCTCTTCCATTCTCCCCTTCCACTTTCCTCTCCTCTGTTCATACTCCATAATACAATAATCTCTAATTATTTCTGTTGTTCATAGTTTAAATCCTGCTCGTGAATTTATCACATTATAGTATTTCTTTAAATGGTCCAAAAAAGGCTTCCATTCTTCCATAAAACAGTCATTATTGAGCTGTTAGCTTTGCTGATTCAGCATAAGATGTCACTGACATTCTATTATTATTATTATTATTATTATTATTATTATTATTGATTGTCATTATTGCCATTTCCAAAATCACATTCACATTCAAATATATATTCGCTGGTGTCTCTGAAAAATTTTACACATCACTTGGGAAGAAAGGCGAACTAATGCCAGTGTACTGGAAGAAGCAAAGATCACCAGTGTTGAAGCAATGATTCTTCAACATCAACTTCGTTGGACTGGTCATGTTGTGCTGATGCCTGATTATGGTCTTCCAAAGCAACTACTCTATTCTGGACTTAAAAATGGAAAGTGTAATGTTGGTGGTCAACAAAAGAAGTTCAAAGACCCTCTCAAGGCAAATTTTTAAAAATGTAGTATAAACACTTACAACTGGGAAACACTGGCCTGCGAGCGCTCCAGTTGCAGAACAGCCTTTACCAAAGGTGTCATGGGCTTTGAAGACACTTGAACTCAGGACGCAAGGGAGAAACATGCTAAGAGGAAGGCACTCTTGGCAAATCCACACTGTGAGCAACTCTTGCCCGGAAACCTATGTCCCCACTGTGAAAGGACGTGTGGATCCAGAATTGGCCTCCACAGTCACTTACGGACTCATCGTTAAGACCATGAAATTATACAATTGAATATAAATATAGATGGGAAATGGCTATGTATAGTGAATACTTATCTACTTTAAAAAATTTCCACCTATGATCTTTTTCTTTTACTTCTTTATTTTTTCTATGTTCTTTTTTTCTTTTTTCTGATATCTTATCTTTCATTTCACTCCTTTATTGTGAATAGCATTTTATAGAGGTATAAATAACTCTAAATATGAAAAGATACAAAGTATTCTGTAAATTTTTTTCTTGGTTATATGTATTTTCTTTTTCTTTTGTATTTTCTTTTGTTGTAAATATGTATGTTTTCTAATTTGTACTTAATAAAAATTTCAAAAAGAAAAGAAAAAAAAGACCATGTTTATGGAAGACAATCTTACTTGGCTACGAATAATCGCAGAAGAAGAAGAAGAAGAAGAAGAAGAAGAAGAAGAAGAAGAAGAAGAAGAAGCTCACATTCAAATATCCATTTACAAAGGGGTACTTAGGGATGCTGAGCCAACCAGTGCACCTGAGGTTGGGGGTGGGGCTGTAGCTCAGCAGCAGAGCATCTGGTCTGCATGCAGAGTGGTCCAGGTTTGATCCCTGGCATCTCCAGGTAAGGTTCAGAGAGACCCCAGTCTGCAGCCAGTTGAGGTATATAATAAGGGGGCTAGATGATGGACCATTGTTCTGACTCAGACTGCATTCACATGGCAGTTTATTCCATTTCTACGTTTACCTGTTGACTTTCCACATTATATATGAGCTTTCACACAATGTAAAATGCACTTCTAGAACTGCAATGCAATACAGTGGAACTGTGGCGGAATATAGCTCAAGTTTGGCACTCTTCTCCATATTATTTGCCAACGATTTTTGTCCCGGAAGCCAAGAACACAGGGATGAGCGCTACATCTGCACTATAGTCTACTCCACTTCCAGAAGTTGTGTGAAAGCTCAAATATAAGGCAGAACAGAACAGTGAGGGAAAAGTCATGAAAGTGGAAGAAAACTGATATGTGAATGCAGCCTTTGGGTGGATCTACACACAGGAGAAAAAACACACATGCTATAAATAATCAGAAATTAAATCATTATAACAAAAAAAAAAAAACGCTACCAAAAATCGCAAAGATTTTTTCTGCTCTCCAGCGCCATCTGGTGTTGCATGTTTATACCACATTCAAAACACTGCTTTTTGACTTCTGTAGCTGAGTCCTTAGTAGAAGCCATCTTCCTACGCTCCAGCTTTGCTTTTCCTCTATTACATGCAAGCAATGCATTGATGCATTGAAGCAATTGGGACGCGGGTGGCACTGTGGGGTAAACCACAGAGCCTAGGACGTGCCGATCAGAAGGTCGGCGGTTCGAATCCCCGCAACAGGGGTGAGCTCCTGTTGCTCAGTCCCTGCTCCTGCCAACCTAGCAGTTTGAAAGCATGTCAAAGTGCAAGTAGATAAATAGGTACCGCTCTGACGGGAAGGTAAACGGCATTTCTGTGCGCTGCTCTGGTTCACCAGAAGCAGCTTAGTCATGCTGGCCACATGACCCGGAAGCTGTACGCCAGCTCCCTCGGCCAATAAAGCGAGATGAGTGCCGCAACCCCAGAGTCAGTGATGACTGGACCTAATGGTCAGGGGTCCCTTTACCTTTTAATGAATTGAATGGGCATAATATAGAATGGCTACCCTGGAACATCTTGCTGAAGGCTGCAACTAAAGATCCTCTCACGCAGAGAGACAACCACCATTCCCAAACTCATCCCTCAAATGCCAAATTGAACACTGGAACTGGTTCAGAGTCCATTGGACTCTCCCTCCTGCAGCAAATCTACCAGGTGTGAACTTACCAGACCTTCGCAGAGTAAACCCCACCGCTGTTTGCAAAAGTGTTCCCAAATAACCTTCTTATTTCCTTTGGCAACGTTTTTCGGTCTTCTTTAGTTAAAGAGCTTGCCAGATGTTTGAAACTGAATGAACATTTCTGGCAACCCGGCCTCTAGTGGCATCATCAATCATGCCTATCTGAAGTGGTCCAAGGAGATTCTGCGCCAAAATATACCTTTGCTCGACTCCTTTTGCTGTTACAAATGGATCCAGCAGAATGCCAAACACCGATTACCTCCAGCACACCATGGCGAAGATGATGGATCAGCTCATGACATTCACTGGACATGGAAATATTCCCAGGGATGTATGAAGCCCTAGGAGCTTCAATGAGCCAAATTTTTCACTCGGGTCTGAAAGGGCCAGTGCAAGAACTGTTTTTTATTCCACCTCCTCTTCTCCTCCCTCTTGCCAACCCATGTAATAATTCTCTCTTACCAGCAGCGTAGCGTGAGTTGTCAGCACCCGGGGCAAGGCAAGTAATTTGCGCCCCCCCTAACCCCTAACCTGCGAGTTGCCGCTGGCGCTGCCGCCCAAACGACGCCGCTTGCCCGGAGGAGGAGGGGGGCAGAGAGGCGAGGAAAATGCAACGGCCCAGCAGCTGCAGCAGCACCGGCGGAGGCGGGGCTGTGAGGAGGGGCTGCCTGGCGCGTCCTCCGCGGCGAGCGCTGAGAGCCGCTGCCTGCCGGGCGCCTTCAGCCCGGACGCGCGCACAGCTCGTCGGTTCCGCGAGACATGCGGCTCCGCTACAGCCTGCGCCCGAGGCTCTTCGGCGACTCCGGAGGCAGCGAGCACGCCCCCTGCAGATGTTGCGCCTGGTGCGGCCGGCACCCCTGGCACCCCCCACGCTACACCACTGTCTCTTACTACATGCAGCATTCCATAGTTTTGGAAGCTATCGAGAATCAAATCTGAAACCTTGGAAGAAAAGAGGTTGACAAGCCCAGTTGTTTTCTACCATGTTTAGGATACAATTCTAAATTTGAGTGGGGGGTGGGCTGTTTACAGCTCTGGTAACCTCATCTCAAAAAGGATATTGCAGAGTTGTGAAAGGTTCATTAAAGGGCCAATAAAAGGAACAAGTAGGGGGAGAAGCTCCTGTGTGAAGAAAGGTTAACAGCGTTTGGGACTTTTTAGTTTACAGAAAAGGAGAGTAAGCAGTGACATGATAGTAGTTTGTAAACTCATGCATGGCATGGAGAAAGGTTGTAGGTTAAGGAAAACTCTGATCCTAAACCTCCACTGCCTTGCAGTATAAGAAAAGTCTAGAAGTGGGCAAAGTGAGTCCCTAAAACAGTTGGATGGTACCTTGAACTGGCAAATCCTGCAGCCAGGATGGTGCAAAATGTATTGCATGCCAGAGACAAATGCAGGTATACCTTTGCATAGTAGGCTGGTATTAGGTATTAAGGGGACGTGGATGGCGCTGTGGGTTAAACCACAGAGCCTAGGACTTGCTGATCAGAAGGTTGGCGGTTTGAACCCCCGCTACGGGGTGAGCTCCTGTTGCTCGGTCCCTGCTCTTGCCAACATAGCAGTTTGAAAGCACGTCAAAGTGCAAGTAGATAAATAGGTGGGAAGGTAAACGGCGTTTCCTTGCACTGCTCTGGTTCTCCAGAAGCGGCTTAGTCATGCTGGCCACATGACCCGGAAGCTGTACACCTGCTCCCTCAGCCAATAAAGTGAGATGAGCGCCGCAACCCCAGAGTCGGTCATGTCTGGACCTAATGGTCAGGGGTCCCTTTACCTTTACTTACTGGAAGAAGCAAAGATCACCAGTGTCGAAGCAATGATTCTTCAACATGACAGAATTACATGCCTGGTAGATGAAGGGAACGCAGTGGATGTAGCCTACCTTGATTTCAGCAAGGCATTTGACAAGGTGCCCCATGATATTCTTGTAAAGAAGCTGGTAAAATGCGGTCTTGACTATGCTACCACTCAGTGGATTTGTAACTGGCTGACTGACCGAACCCAAAGGGTGCTCATCAATGGTTCCTCTTCATCCTGGAGAAGAGTGACTAGTGGGGTGCCACAGGGTTCTGTCTTGGGCCCGGTCTTATTCAACATCTTTATCAACGACTTGGATGATGGACTCAAGGGCATCCTGATCAAATTTGCAGATGACACCAAACTGGGAGGGGTGGCTAACACCCCAGAGGACAGGATCACACTTCAAAACGACCTTGACAGATTAGAGAACTGGGCAAAAACAAACAAGATGAATTTTAACAGAGAGAAATGTAAAGTATTGCACTTGGGCAAAAAAAATGAGAGGCACAAATACAAGATGGGTGACACCTGGCTTGAGAGCAGTACATGTGAAAAGGATCTAGGAGTCTTGGTTGACCACAAACTTGACATGAGCCAACAGTGTGACGCGGCAGCTAAAAAAGCCAATGCAATTCTGGGCTGCATCAATAGGAGTATAGCATCTAGATCAAGGGAAGTAATAGTGCCACTGTATTCTGCTCTGGTCAGACCACACCTGGAGTACTGTGTCCAGTTCTGGGCACCACAATTCAAGAAGGACACTGACAAACTGGAACGTGTCCAGAGGAGGGCAACCAAAATGGTCAAAGGCCTGGAAACGATGCCTTATGAGGAACGGCTAAGGGAGCTGGGCATGTTTAGCCTGGAGAAGAGGAGGTTAAGGGGTGATATGATAGCCATGTTCAAATATATAAAAGGATGTCACATAGAGGAGGGAGAAAGGTTGTTTTCTGCTGCTCCAGAGAAGCGGACACGGAGCAATGGAGCCAAACTACAAGAAAGAAGATTCCACCTAAACATTAGGAAGAACTTCCTGACAGTAAGAGCTGTTCGACAGTGGAATTTGCTGCCAAGGAGTGTGGTGGAGTCTCCTACTTTGGAGGTCTTTAAGCAGAGGCTTGACAACCATATGTCAGGAGTGCTCTGATGGTGTTTCCTGCTTGGCAGGGGGTTGGACTCGATGGCCCTTGTGGTCTTTTCCAACTCTATGATTCTATGATTCTATGATTCTATTCTATGATTCTAACATCAACTTCGGCGGATTGGACATCTACTCTCTTCCGAACTTAAAAATGGAAAGTCTAATGCTGGTGGTCAACAAAAGAGGTTTAAAGACTCTCTCAAGGCAAATCTTTAAAAAATGTAGCATAAACACAGACAACTGGGAAACACTGGCCTGTGAGCGCTCCAGTTGGAGAACAGCCTTTACCAAAGGTGTCATGGGCTTTGAAGACACTCAAACTCAGGATGAAAGGGAGAAAAGTGCTGAGAGGAAGGCACGCTTGGCAAACCCTCTCCATGATGTGCCCAGAAACCTATGTCCCCACAGAAGCCATCAAGGAAGTTGTGAAGCAAGACCAGCAAAGGGGAGAAGGAGCGTGGCCTGGGAAGCATCCTGAGGGCCAGGTAGGGAGACTCGGAGGGCCACTTTTGGTCTGAGGCTCCCCATCGCCGCTCTAATCCACCCAGCCAGGGGGACCTTTCAGTGTGCTTCTCTCTAAGGAGCCAGAGAGAAACTCCAGATCACTTCCTCCCTCCTCCCAGCGTGTGTTTAATTTTACGTTAACCAAACAAAGGCTTATCTTCCCTTCCCTTCTCTCCCTGTGCTAATCAGTGCCACAGGTCAGGTTGAAAGAACAGCCGGGCCGAGAGAGGCAGACACTTAGACCACTTTGATGCGAATTATTGATCAAGTGCACATAGGGTATGCCTGTTTTCCTAATGGCCATTCTCTCTCAACCTCCTGCATTCTTCTTCTTCTTCTTCTTCTTCTTCTTCTTCTTCTTCTTCTTCTTCTTCTTCTTCTTCTTCTTCTTCTCCTCCTCCTCCTCCTCCTCCTCCTCCTCCTTCTCCTTCTTCTCCTTCTTCTCCTCCTCCTCCTCCTCCTCCTCCTCTCTCATACACAACATCTCCTTCAACAGCTGCTCTTCCTTTAAGTATTTACTTTGTGTGGCTAAATATATCAGCATGCACTAGAGGCTAAGCAGTCGGGGTCAAGCAGGAGAATAATTCAGGTCTGCCAGGGGTTTTTGTTCATGAATTTGAGGCTATGCATGAGCTTTTGAAGTTCCGGCATCCCAGCAGCCAACGCACAACTACAGGCCGGCAACTAGGTTGCCACGATCTCCCCTGCCCCAGCCCAGAATTTGCAATAAATATGGGGCAGGACAAATAAACAAAGAACATCCCCATCCCACTGGTCTATCCTTCTGCAAGCCCTAAGAGCAGAGCTGGGGAATCATTCTCAGCCTCAGGGCCACATTCCCTTCTGGGCAATATTCCAGAAGTCACATGCCAATGGTAGGCAGGGCCAGAGGGGCAACCAAGGTAGGTTATTTGTACACGCACACCCCATCCACCCCTCACTATTCTCTAGCAAACCTGGGTCTCCAGCTGCTTTTGAACTACAGTTCCCATCATCACTGACCACTGGTCCTGCTTTGTTGTTGTTTAGTCGTTTAGCTGTGTCCGACTGTTCGTGACCCCATGGACCACAGCACACCAGGCAATCCTGTCTTCCACTGCCTGTCTTCCACTGGTCAAACTCATGCTGGTAGCTTTGAGAACACTGTCCAACCATCTCGTCCTCTGCCGTCCCCTTCTCCTTGTGCCCTCCATCTTTCCCAACATCAGGGTCTTTTCCATGGAGTCTTCTCTTCTCATGAGGTGGCCAAAGTATTAGAGCCTCAGCTTCAGGATCTGTCCTTCTAGTGAGCACTCAGGGCTGATTTCCTTCAGAATGGAGAGGTTTTATCTTCTTGCAGTCCATGAGACTCTCAAGAGTCTCCTCCAGCATCATAATTCAAAAGCATCAATTCTTCGGCGATCAGCCTTCTTTATGGTCCAGCTCTCACTTCCATACATCACTACTGGGAAAACCATAGCTTTAACTATACGGAGCTTTGTTGGCAAGGTGATGTCTCTGCTTTTTAAGATGCTGTCTAGGTTTGTCACTGCTTTCCTCCTAAGAAGCAGGCGTCTTTTAATTTCATGACCGCTGTAGTGGTCTTCAGTGGCCTGCTGCTGGTCCTGCTAGCTAAGGATAATGGGAGTTCTAGTCCAAAAACAGCTGGAGATCCTAGTTCGGGATGCTCTAGCATAAGGACATATTCCACCCAGGGGAAAACACTCAAGGGGTGTGCAAAAGAAGGCTTGTGGCCTTGGGAGAGTCCCAGCAGTGAAGTATAGGCTTCCCTGGGCCTGAGGCTGTGTGGATCACTGTATCCAAAGACTCAGGCAGAGGTCCTTCCCCATTTCCTGCCATGCATCCTTTCACTTACACGCTGCAACTGAGTTGCGGTCTCTTTCCTGAACCTGACTTAAGGAAGATCATAAGAAGAGTCCTGCTGGATCAGGATAAAGATCCATTTGGTTGAGCATCTTGTTCTCAGGGTGGCCAACCAGCAGAGGTTAGGTCACACTGGGCACAGAAGAAGGAGGAGGAGGAGGAGGAGGAGGAGGAGGAGGAGGAGGAGGAGGAAGAAGAAGAAGAAGAAGAAGAAGAAGAAGAAGAAGAAGAAGAAGGAAAAAGAAGAAGAAGGAAAAAGAAGAAGAAGAAGAAGTGGTGGAGGAGGAGGAGTTTGGAGTTGATATCCCGCCTTTCACTCCCTTTAAGGAATCTCAAAGCGGCTAACATTCTCCTTTCCCTTCCTCCCCACAACAAACACTCTGTGAGGTGAGTGAGGCTGAGAGACTTCAGAGAAGTGTGACTAGCCCAAGGTCACCCAGCAGCTGCATGTGGAGGAGCGGGGAAGTGAACCCAGCTCACCAGATTACGAGTCCACCGCTCTTAACCACTACACCACACTGGCTCCCTGGAGTGGAGCCTTGGAGGGACCGCAAATACGATTCAAAATGGAGAGAGAGAGAGAGAGAGAGAGAGAGAGAGAGAGAGAGGTTGCCAAATGTTGGTGTTGCACAGGGCACCGCTGAAATTTGAGACCCCCACGGTCCACCACTGCAATCAGATGCCTGCAGGAAGCCTGGAAGCAGGAGCTGAGTGCAACATCAATGCTCCACACTTGCAATTCCAAGGTCCTGGTCTCCAGTGGCATGCTGCCTCCAGCAATGAAGGGAGAACATAGTCATCATGGCTAATGGTCATTGGTAGCTGTCCGTGTCAGGAACTTATCTAATCCTCTTTTAAAGTTTTCCATGTTAGTGGCCCTCACTACATCTTGCTGAAGCGAATTCCAAACGTGCCGTGTGAAGAAGGACTATCTTTTGTCTCTCCCGAACCTTCAAGCATTCAAGTTCATTGGATGGTTCGAGGTTCTAGTATTATGAGTGGAGTCCAGGAGACTTAGAATCATAGAATCATGGAACTGGAGAGTTGGAAGGGACTCCAAGGGTTATCTAGTCTACCCACCGCCTTATGATGCAGGAATCTCAACTAAAGCATCCATGATAGATGGCCATCCAACCTTTGCTTAAAAACCTCCAAGGAAGGAGATCTCCTATCTCCCGAGAGAGATTGTTGAACAGTTCTTACTGTCAGAAAGTTTTTCTGTATCTTTAGTTGGAATATCCTTTCTTGTAACTTGAAGCCATGGGTTTGGGTCCTGCCCTCCTGAGCAGGAGAAAACAAGCTTGTTCCCTCTTCCGTGTGATTTTCCCTTATCTATGTCCTCATCTAAAAAGTCCCCAATGTTGTAAGTGTTTCAGAGACTTGCTGAGTCTCCTTGTCCATTTCACTTTCCCTTTTCTGAACCTTTTCAAGTGAAGGTGATAATAGCAACATGTTTTTGGTAGAGGCAAGATTCACCCCAAGCTCATCTTGGTTCACAAAGTAGGCTGCAATCTAATAATAATAATAATAATAATAATATTAATAATAATAATAATTTATTTATACCCCATCTGTCTGGCTGAGTTTCCCCAGCCACTCGCATCAGAATAATAAAAAAGCGATAAAACAACAGACATAAAAAACTTCCCTAAACAGGGCTGCCTTCAGATGTCTTCTAAAAGTCTGATAGTTGTTTATTTCCTTGACATCTGATGGGAGGGTGTTCCACAGGGCGGGTGCCACAGCCAAGACGGCCCTCTGCCTGGTTCCCTGCAACCTCAGTTCTTGCAGGGAGGGAACCACCAGAAGGCCCTCGGAGCTAGACCTCAGTGTCTGGGTCGAACGATGGGGGTGGAGATGCTCCTTCAGGTATACTGGTCAGAGGCCGTTTAGGGCTTTAAAGGTCAGCACCAACAATTTGAGTTGTGCTCAGAAACGTACTGGGAGCCAATGTAGGTCTTTCAGGACCGGTGTTATATGGTCTTGGCGGCCACTCCCAGTCACCCGTCTTACCTGGGAGTAAGACCTGTGGGACTTTCTCCTGAGTAGACATGCCAAGGATTGGACGGATAGCCAGCAAGCCGTTCCACGGCTGTAGTACATGGTGAAATTGTGCTTCAGCTCTGTGAGCAGATGCACGAAAGTGCCCTTTCACCACAAGACAGGAAGAGTAACTTGTACTGGCAGAGCCTGACCAGAAACAGCTCTGTGTTTAATTCCCACATATACAAGGCTATCAAAGCTTTACTTCTGTTTTATTAATAGAAAGCCTCTGTCCATGGTGTATATTTAGAAGCAAGCGTGTTAGCCCAAGCTGCAACCCAAAGAGGAGATCAAGGGAAGGGAAGGAATTGTAAGGACCGCTTTGAAATTCAACGCTAAAAAAGATCTGACATGCTTTCTATCTGTAGGCATTTTTAGGTTGGGCTGGAAAATAAAAAGAAAAAACCTGTTTGTACAGAGTACGCTCGCCTGGCTGTAAGCCAAGACAGGAAGTCTATCAAAGCTAAGGGGATGTTTGAAAGCAACGAAATGCTGCGACAACACTGAAGGGGGAGAGGGGATGAAAAAAGATATTAAACGAATAGTTTCCATATCAGAAGGAGGCTTTTCCTTTACTCCTTCTAGACTGGTGGTTGCTAGCCTATTTATTCATCTGCCACACCCTTCAGACACAACTCCAGGCTCTCTGAGGCAAAAGGAGGAGGAGAACCATAGAGCTGGGCGTTCCCCAACGGCCAGAGAGGCCAACTCTGTGCATCACAAGCTCAACAGAGATCGACCTATGCAACCAAAATGGGAGCCATTTTGGACTCACAGCTGTCCATGGAGACACAATTCTGTCTCCAGGGCAGCTGTCTACCAGCTCCACCTGGTATGCAGGCTAAGACCCTACCTGCCCGCGGACTGTCTTGCCAGAGTGGTGCATGCTCTAGTTATCTCCCGCTTGAACTACTGCAACGCACTCTACGTGGGGCTACCTTTGAAGGTGACCCGGAAACTGCAATTAATCCAGAATGTGGCAGCTAGACTGGTGACTGGGAGTGGCCGCCGGGACCACATAACACCGGTTCTGAGAGATCTGCATTGGCTCCCAGTACGTTTCTGAGCACAATTCAAAGTGTTGGTGCTGACCTTTAAAGCCCTAAATGGCCTCGGTCCAGTATACCTGAAGGAGTGTCTCCACCCCCATTGTTCAGCCCGGACACTGAGATCCAGCGCCGAGGGCCTTCTGGCGGTTCCCTCATTGCGAGAAGTAAGGTTACAGGGAACCAGGCAGAGGGCCTTCTCAGTAGTGGCGCCTGCCCTGTGGAACGCCCTCCCAGCAGATGTCAAAGCAATAAACAACTATTTTACTTTTAAAAGTCATCTGAAGGCAGTCCTCTTTAGGGAAGTTTTTAATGTTTGATGCTGTACTGTTTTTAATATTCAGTTGGAAGCCGCCCAGAGTGGCTGGGGAAACCCAGCCAGATGGGTGGGGTATAAATAATAAATTATTGTTATTATTATTATAATATAATCTAGACCCAGGGTGGGCAGCCTTCAAGCTTGTCAGATCTGATTTAGTTGAGGAAGGCAAGACCGCTGATAGCTTAGCAGAGTGCCCACTGCTGACTAAGTTTTAAGCAGAGTGAACCAGGCAGAGGGCCTTCTCGGTAGTTGCACCGGCCCATCAGATGACAAGGAAACAAACAACTATCTGACTTTTAGAAGACATCGGAAGTCAACTCTGTATAGGGAAGTTTTTAATGTTTGATGTCTTGCTGTGTTTTAATTTGTTAGAAGCCGCTCAGAGTTGATTGGTATTACTACTACTACTACTACTACTACTACTATTACAGACCCTCCAAGTGTTTCTATTTTCCAGGGACAGTCCTAGATTTACAGAAGCCATTCCGGTTTCCGATTTGATACCGGAATGTCCCGTTTTTCCTTAAAAAGGTAGAGGGACCCCTGACCATTAGGTCCAGTCATGGCCGACTCTGGGGTTGCGGTGCTCATCTCACTTTACTGGCCGAGGGAGCCAGTGTACAGCTTCCGGGTCATGTGGCCAGCATGGCTAAGCTGCTTCTGGAGAACCAGAACAGCGCATGGAAGCGCCGTTTACCTTCCCACTGGAGCAGTACCTATTTATCTACTTGCACTTTGATGTGCTTTTGAACTGCTAGGTTGTCCCTATTTTCACCGAAGAAATGTTGGAGGGTATGGAGTTATGCAACCCCTGAGCCAAGGAAATAAGTAACTATATTACCTTTAGAAGACATCTGAAGGCTGTATAGGGATTTTTTAAATGTTTAATTGGTAACATATAAATGATGATGATGATGATGATGGAATAGGGCATCCCTGTTTTCATCGGAGAAGTGTTGGAAGGTATTTGTTGTTGTTGTTAAGACCCCATATGTATGGAATTGTGGTTTCACATGGATATAT
This sequence comes from Podarcis liolepis, assembly GCF_965112155.1. NCBI lineage: Eukaryota > Metazoa > Chordata > Lepidosauria > Squamata > Lacertidae > Podarcis > Podarcis liolepis. The sequence goes on from NC_139557.1 coordinate 114,078,745, forward strand.
AGTTGCAGTTCTATTGCTACAGAGACTTTAGACCGTGCAGTATGAAAAGTCCGCAGCCAGGAGGTTTCCCTGCTTCCTTTCTGTGGTGGTTTTATAGAGAACCAAGCCATCTGCAGTGTTCAGACATCCTGTAGCCTTGGCGCAGCTACAGAGGGTTGGAGAAGAGGGTGCCATCTTCGTATCTGAGTTGGGCAAGACTCCAATATCTGGCTGGCTGGAGCCTACCCAGCCCAGAAAGGAAGTAGACATGCAAGAGAGAGAAAGAGAGAGCGCTGCAAAATTTAGGATTAAAGTTTAACCAATTAAGTCAGTTAAATTAACTAATTAAAAGCCTTTTAATAGATGGGGGAAAGGCATCCCTCATTAACCTACACAACACAAAACACTGTTGCGGTATGCAGGTTTTGTTTTATTTGTGTTTTTTTATCTTATATTTTGGAAATGTACATCCAGGTGTCTTTTTCTTTAATTTTTTGGTGGGCCCTCAAGAGAGTGGGGCCCTGAGCTATAGCTTGTTTAGCTTATACGTTAATGGGTCGTGGGTGGTGCTGTGGTCTAAACCACAGAGCCAAGGGCTTGCCGATGGGAAGGTCGGCGGTTCGAATCCCAGTGACGGGGTGAGCTCCCGTTGCTCTGTCCCAGCTCCTGCCAACCTAGCAGTTCAAAAGCACACCAGCGCAAGTAGATAAATAGGTACCACTCCAGAGAAAAGGTAAACGGCGTTTCCGTGCACTGCTCTGGTTTTGCCAGAAGCAGCTTAGTCATGCTGGCCACATGACCCAGAAAAACTGTCTGTGGACAAATGTCGGCTCCCTCAGCCAGTAAAGCGAGATGAGCGCCACAAACCCAGAGTTGTTCGTGACTGGACTTAACTGTCAGGGGTCCTTTACCTTTACCTTTAAATGTGGCACTGGTGGGGGGTAGGACAGGACAGGACAGGACAGGGAGACACCTAGAACTGCTCCAAACCTCTTTCAGTTCAGTCAGTCAGTGGAATTTAGGGGTGGTTCCAGGTTGTAGCAGTGTGTATTGGGGAAAATCATGTTCTTCCTTACATGCCTTTTTTCTGAAGTAACAAGTCCCCAAAGGGGTGGTGCTGTAAGCACTACCCTGTTTGAAAGACTAATTTCCCCACTGCCAGGCAGAAGCCAGCTCAAAAAGCAGCATTTATTAGGCCAGATAACCCCAGCGATCTCCCCAATGGCCCTTAACCTAGAAAAGCACAAGACTGAAGTGACAAAATTAGGGGTGATTTACTGATGGGCGAATCCTTCTGGCTGTTTTCACATGAGAACAGAAGATCACGTTGTGTGGAAAGGGTGGGGGAGCAGTGACCAGACACCCATGGGTGAGATTTAGCATGACACGCCAGTGTAGTGCAGTGGTTGGAGTGTCGGACTAGGACCTAGAAGACCAGGGTTCAAAACCCCACTTGGCCATGAAAATCTATGAGACTGCCTCTCAGCCTATCCTACCTCACAGGGTTGTTGTGGGTATTTAACAAGGAAGGGGAGAGGTGCACACAGGGCTGTCTTTAGCATATGCGGTGCCGGGGTGCAAAAAAACTGCCCAGCGCCCCCCAATTTGGGGGAGGGGGCAGGCCAAAGTTTATGAGCTTTTTTAGGGGGGCAGATCAGAGTTGTTGAGCTAGCTTTTGGGGGGTACGCAACTCTCTCCCATGCTGCTGCAATCCCTGCAGAGGCTTGGGAGGGAAACTGTGTGCCTCGTGTGAGCAGCATTTGTGCGCTGGGAGGGCCTATCGACGGCCCGCCAATCCCAGAAAAGCCTGCGGTGCTTTGACAGGCTCTGCTCCACTCGGCAGCGGCTGTCGGCCACCCTGGCTCCTCACTCCATGGATTCCAAATCTCAGCCCAGAATTGTCGGCCGGGTGCCCCGCAGCCCTGGCGCCTATGGGTAGGCCGGCCCTGGGTTTGCACGCCACCTTGAGGTCCTTGGAGGAAAAGGTGGGATACAAATGCAATAAGCAAACGATAAACAATGCCGGAATATCGGTCAGAAAGATTTCCCTAACGCAGCAGGCAGTGCGGTGCGAAAGACCTGCTAGAAAACGGGATGGCATTATAATCCGGAAAACTAATACAATATATTCCGAATGAACCCTAATTCGGTCCTCGATCTTCGTGCCGCATTAAAAGTGTGTGTGCAAGTATATATCTATATTCTCACGCACATGTTGGAAATGCTGAGCCGCATTCCCGCAAAAAACGGGGGCTGCAAAGTTAGAAAGTTATTACTTTTAATACGCCGCTACCTCTCGCCCATACAGTTATGTAAAAGAAAAATAACCTTGTGTGACAGTTTAAGACTGATCGATGGGCCTGCCAAACGCAAAGAGATAAATAAGCAGGCGGTGAATAAACAGCACTTCAAGTAAAGACATTACGCGGCATGCATAAAACGACGGCAGGCACCTAGGAGCCGTGGGTGGCCGAAGGTTAGCCATTTCATGCCCACTCAGTAAAGCAGACTTAATCGCTTCCAATATTTTCTGTTAAAAAGCACGCTTAATGAGCCAATTTCACAAGCCCAGAGAAACTGATTATTATCTCCGAGTTCCAACAGAGTTGGTTGTTTTCCAAGAGCTGGGTTTTCCTTGACGGGATAAAAACCTCTTTTTTTTTTGAAAGAAAAAAATGGCAAGGAAGCAAGGGTTGAAGGGGGGGGAGAGGAGAGAGAGAGGGGGAAAGGAAAAAGACGAGACTTGGAAAGAGAGAGGGACGCTAGGTGGCAATCTTGCTCTGCCATCTGAGGGGGGGAAATGAATTTGGTCTCTCCAAGGAGGGCTGGGAGATGTTGGGCCTGGGAGAAGTGGCGTGTAAATAAAGCAGAAAGTGGTCACCTGAAGATTTCGTGAATAAAAATAAAATAAAATTCCCCGCTCAACGGAATGTAGATCATTTCTCAATACTGTAGTCTGACGTGGGGAAGTCACCACAAGGAAGAAGAGGCTTAAAATGACTAAACGCTGTAAGAAATAAACATTGTTTTAAAGGGGTTTTTCGGGCTGGCCCCACTCGTAACAACATATGAAGGACACTGATGTCCAGGGTTGTAAAGACTGCGGAGAGAATAATTGGGTGCACTCTTCCCACCTTGGATCAAATCTATGCTTCCAGGTGTCACAAGAAAGCTGCAGAGATAGTGCAGGATAGTGCGCACCCCGGAAATGATCTCTTTCAGCTCATGCCTTCTGGAAGAAGGTACAGGGTTATAAAGACTAGGACTAGTCGCCTGAGAAACAGATTCTATCCAAATGTGATTTTGGTTTTAAATGCAGCGTAAGGTAGTCTCTGTGGGAGTATATTGTATTTAATTATGGGGTATCAGAGTTTCTAGGGGGTTAACCAGGCTGGAATAGCAGGCTTGTTGGTTTTTGAATGTCTGGTGTAGATATTTTCAATTTCGTTGTTCTGTATGGGACAATGACAATAAAGATTATCGTATCGTACAGGTTTAGTCCAGTATCCTCGTCTCACAGTAGCTCCCAAGAAGTACATATCCTCCAACATTTCTCTGATTAAAATAGGGATGTCCTTTTCCATGACAACAATTTTGTTATTTATACTCCAGCCATCTGACTGGGTTGCCCCAGCCACACATAATTTTATACACTCCTATTGTGTCACCTCTTTCCTCCGAACTGAGAACATGCCCGTTCTTGTCTGATCTTGGAAGCTAAGCAAGGTCAGACCTGGTTAATACTTGGATGGGAGACCACCTGGGAATACCGGGTGCCATAGGCTTTTGCCTCCTTTCCTACAGCTGGCACAGCTCAGTCAGTCAGTCATGAGGGCTCTCAATCGCAGGGTTGTGGGGATCAAGCCATACATGGTAAGAGAGGACAGTTGCATATCAGTTTTCATAGAGGTTGCATAGCACAATGGCTAAGAGAATCTCAGCTTTTTGGAAGTGATGCTTCATTTCACTGTGTCCCAGTTTTCACAATCAGTATTGATGAATGCCACCTATAAAAACGGGATGCAGGTGGCACTATGGGTTAAACCACAGAGCCTAGGGCTTGCCAGTCAGAAAGTTGGCCGTTCGAATCCCCACGACGGGATGAGCTCCCGTTGCTCGGTCCCTGCTCCTGCCAACCTAGCAACTCAAAAGCACATCAAAGTGCAAGTAGATAAATAGGTACCGATCCTGCAGGAAGGTAAATGGCGTTTCCGTGCGCTGCTCTGGTTTGCCAGAAGCAGCTTAGTCATGCTGGCCACATGACCCGGAAGCTGTACACCGGCTCCCTCAGCCAATAAAGCAAGATGAGCGCCGCAACCCTAGAGTTGGTCACGACTGGACCTAATGGTCAGGGGTCCTTTACCTTACCTATAAAAACAAAAACTTTGAGCCAACTGTTGTGCATGTGGTAGTTCCCAGGTTCAGTTCCTGGCATGTCCAAAGACATCTGAAGGCAGCCCTATATCATGAAGTTTTTAATGTTTGATGTCTCATTGTGTTTTTATATTATGTTGGAAGCCACCCAGAGTGGTTGTGGCATTATTATTATTATTATTATTATTATTATTATTATTATTATTATTATTATTATTTCTTGGCAGGACTGGGAAAGACTCCCTGCCTGAAACCTTGGACAGATGCTGCCAGCCAGTGTATACAGTACTGAGGTAGATGGACAACCGATTCCGATTCGTCATACGCCTGCTTCTTATGTTCCTGACATATAAATAATCCGACATCATCCCACTTATTTTCACAGTTAGGCTCGAGACAGAGAAGAAGATAACCAGAGAAATAGAAGAGTCATCCAATGGGTTGCAGAAATTTACTTTATTCTTATTTATTTCATAAGGTTTATACACCACTTGATGGTAGCAAACCTCAAAGCAGTTTGCAAAAGATAAAAGAGCAAAATCAGGGAAAATTCAAAAGTCTGCTTAAAAACATACAAAAGTTAAAACCCCAAAACGCATTAAAATGATTGGTTTGCATGTACAATTCTGGTTCTCAACCTTCTTTCCATAGGTGTCTGTATGCTTCGGGGGGGGGTGTACGGGGCGGCGGGGGAGAAGTCTACCAAATTCTTCTATGTTCATATTTCGGGATAAAATAGTGGAATGCACTCGCTGTTGCTATTTCTCCCCTCATAATGACACTGCAATGTGATGGGTGGAAGGAATATGTTCAGTTCACATTTAAAGGCAAGCATACCTAATCTGCGCTTTCCAGAACAATACTAGAATTGGAAACCGTCCTTCGATATTCACACTTTTTTGAATTTTGCAGTGCCGTTCTCCAGCCAAGTGATTTGTACTGCAGTAAAGCATGCAAAAAAAAAAAAGCATATATTTGTGAAAACGACATTAAATAGTTGAAATTCTCTGCTAAAGTCCCCAAATAGGATGGCAAAAACAGTTTTGTATTGAAACTATCGAAAACACCAATCAACGTGTGCACCAGTTGAAATCCTGGCAAGAAGGATCATAAGTCAGCTCCGCCAACAATAACTTTAAAAAAAAAAATGCAGTCGTTTTTCCAGTGTGTGAGTTGGCTCTGCAAAGGAAGGTATCGCACAATTAAATTGAAGGAAGGTGGAACTGAAACCTGTCCCCTAGGGCACAACATGTGCTTGGAACAACATTTCAGAGTGAAAGGAGGGAAACAGAACAATGGAGAAATTCCTAATGCACTTGGGTGCCCAAGGTGGAACCAAGACAAGGGGATTCATAACTCCACAGTCCAACGAGAAATTCCAAAGAGGAAGATTTGGGCATTATCTCTAATCCCTTTCCCTTCAGAATTGTCCAGTCAGAGCCTGGACCCATTTGGGTCAATGGGGCACTGCCCTACCAACCTCAGTCCACCTTCAGGCAGTCCTCACCTGCCTACCTTCTTACAACGAGTCATGGGTAACTCTGCCTGACAGTGGCTCTGGCTCCCCCTAGTGATGGTCCTCCAGCTTTCACCCTACCAATTCATTGGGCACCAGCCTATGACTAAGCTCTTCTTTATGCCTCTCTCCCTCTTTATTCAAAAGATCCACCAGCCATGGACGGTGGATGTGGACGACGCCATGTTCTCTGCCTGCAGGACTTTAATGCCCAAATGTGCCTTTTGAACTCCTCAGTCAGATGTCTTGCTGTCTTTCTGTGCTCACGTGAGCCTCAGAATAGAGGCCTGGCTGTTGTTTTGCATCTCAAAGGTGCTCCCATTTGCAGCAACCTGTGTTGATTCTCCAAAAACTGGTGGGCATGTCAGCCATTTTGAAAATGTAACACACACACACACACCCAATGGGGATAATAGGGAGCCATATTCTCCCGTAGGGTAGCTCTTAGCAACTTCCCGTTGGCATCAAAGAGAGTTAATTACAAGTTTGCAGTGAGAAAGAATGGCGTCCGTAAGAGCCAGAGAGGGATGCTCTTGGGAAAGGGGTAAGAGGCCTTCACATTAGGGAGCCATTGCTTCTACTGGGCAAATGGCTAAGTCCCTCCCTCCAGCTGCAGAGGCCTATTATGGGAGCATAAAAACCCCACACAGGGTTATTGTCACCAGAAGCAGTTAGTCAATCGCCACTTAGGAGTGAAACCCTCAGCAACTAAACCACAGCGTATTATTAACTCATCTATCAAAAAAATAAAAAAAATAAAAAATAAAATAGAAGCAAACTGTTGTTGGGTTCTAAATCAGGAGGCAAGTTAATTATTTTTTTTATGAATATTCATTGAAAAACTTGTACAGTTTCCAAACTAGGCCCTTCAATTACTAATCAGTTCACTAAATAACTCACACGCCTATCTTTTCCTCAGGAGGAAAGGGCTTAAAAGATGCAATAGGCCATTCAAAGCGGGTAAGAAAGAAAACACAGAGAAAAGAAATATAATTAAGCTAAAGGAGGAAAAGCACCAGCCACGTTTTTAACAAATTGCTTTTCAATAGCATTTTTTTCCCCTTATGGAGGGTGGGATCCAAAGAAGTTTGACACATGTACAAAGGAGGGCATTGCATCTGAAATCTTATTTGTGGTTTCTGCTGCAGCACTCCTCATAGCTGAAGAGACAAGCCACTTGTTAGACTACACAGTGGCTTGCCTCTTTGGCAGTGGAAACAGTTGCCACAAAAACGAGCAAGGACGCTTCAGATTGATGCGCTGCTTACACACGTGCTTAACTGGAGTGGGCAATAGGTGGGCTAATTTATATCTGTAGGTGCAAATTTAGAAAGAATGGGTTGTGCTCAACAAAATCCTTCCATTTGCATGAGGACTTCCACTTGTGCAATTGAACTGCCTCTCTTCCCATGTACAGCTTGCATATCTCTTCTGAGGGTGATGGCGACCCTTTGAAGCCAATTGGTGAGGTGAGGGGCACTGTTGGGAAAATGCATACCACAAATAATGCAGTTGAGTTTTCCTGGGAGTGACTGCTGAGACCACACAACACCGGTATTGAAAGACCTACATTGGCTCCCAGTACGTTTCCGAGCACAATTCAAAGTGTTGGTGCTGACCTTGAAAGACCTAAACGGCCTCGGTCCAGTATATCTGAAGGAGCGTCTCCACCTCCATTGTTCAGCCTGGACACTGAGGTCCAGCGCCGAGGGCCTTCTGGCAGTTCCCTCACTGCAAGAAGGTTACAGGGAACCAGGCAGAGGGACTTCTCAGTAGTGGTGCCTGCCCTGTGGAACACCCTCCCATCAGATGTCAAAGAAATAAACAACTATATGACATTTAGAAGACATCTGAAGGCAGCCCTGTTTTGGGAAGTTTTTAATGACTGGTGTTTTAATGTATTTTTATTCTTTTGTTGGAAGAGTGGCTGGGGAAACCCAGCCAGATGGATGGGGTAGAAATAATAAATTATTATTATTATTATTACTACTACTACTATTTCCCACATTTAGCGAAATTGCAGGGGTCAGGACACCTGCAGTGTAATGGATAGCCCCACCTTCACCCTGGGAAAATCTCCTTCATGATCACACCAAATTCCCAGCTGGTCCCATTATTCAGTAATCTATGTAGCTCTGTGAGGGGAATATGGCGCCCTTAACAAACAGTTCTCGGGATTCTTTGGGGGGAAACTATGACTGGCAATGTTGTTCAGGAAATATAAACTCGGATATGGTTTTGTTAGTGGTTAAATGAAGCCAGACTTAGGCAAAGCAGTTCTTCAAAAGCAAGACTGTCTTCTGTAAGGTAGGATACATCACCACTCTAGCTGGCACCTATGAGAAGAATTTGGCGCTTCTTCCTCAAGCAAGTCATCTGTAGGACTTCTGAGGAAAGGTTTAATAATTTCAGGAAGATGAGTGAAATAGTCACCATGGAGGTCCCATTACAGGGACAGAAAGTGTAGAGAGAACGGAATCAAAATGCTCCTTGCAGATTTGTGACAACATTCACAAGCAGGGAAACTGAGGAGTCGATTCTTGGATTTGGGGTGTGTGAAATTTATTGGGGCTGACTGAAACTCACCAGCATCATAGTGTTCTTCCTAGTGACAACCACCATTTTTTTTACCCAGAAGACTCCTTAAAGATACTGTATCACGATGGAGCATCAATCTGAGAGTGTTCAAGTAGAGACAAAAGAGAAATCCGATTCAGTTTGTACTTTAAAGCAAATCTACAGATTCTTCGCTCACCAAAACAGTATACGAGCAGAAATTTGGCCACCTTTAAAAATTCAGACTTTTCTGAATTTTGCTGTGGGGTTTGCCAGCCAAGCATGGTGTACAAAAAGGCATATACTAGGGGAAAGTGTGCATATCCGTGAAAATAGCACGCAAAAATGTGCTATAATGGGAAACTGCATGCTAAATATCCACAGTAAAATGGCTGTGAATTTTCATGACATTATATACAGCCCTGTTCAGGGAAGTTTTTAATGTATGATATTTTAGTGTTTTTTTTGTTTCTGTGGAAGCCGCCCAGAGTGGCTGGGGAAACCCAGCCAGATGGGCGGGGTACAAATAATAAATTATTATTATATTATTATTATTATACGTAATTATATATCGCAAACTTCACATGGAAACTTGGTGAACTGAATTTACGACTGGAAGAATTAGAGTAACGGAAACTGACAGATTTACCCAGGCCCTTTCATGAGTATCCTACCCACCCCCCTCCCAAAATTCATTATTTTCATCTGGAAGTGAGCTTATGATAGAGATCTTCTATTCAATCATTCATTTTTTTTAATTAGGGGGCATAGCTAGTTGCAGTTTTACTGCCTGTGGCAATCCAGTTCATCCAGATAAGGCTGAGGCCGTGTTAGTGGGTGGTTCCCTAGACCAGATGGATGAAGGGAGCCCACTCTTGATGGGGTTACACTCTCTCTGAAGGAGCAGGTACATAGATTGGTTTTGTTTGTTTTTATCCACTGCTGTTGCTTGAGCCTCAGGTGTCACAGAGGGTAGGATAGACTTTCCTGGACACAGCCAGCTGTTTCTGGGCAGAAATTGCTTCAATGTCTGGGAAAATCTGAACATATGTCAACCCATATCAGAAGTGTAGATTTGGGAGAACTTCCTTTATGAAAAGCTCAAAAACTTTGGGCAAAACTTTAAAAACCTCAACTACTTTTGTGTCCAGATTTTCACTTTTTGAAATATGGCATCCCTAATGCTTTTGAATTATGGTGCTGGAAAACAACAACGGAGTGTTTTCCATTAGCTTCAGCTGGTAGCCCAGCTGCACCCCTATCTAGAGACACATAGTTTAACTTCTGTTGTCTATGCTCTAGTAACTTCTAGGTTAGACTACTGCAATGTGATATGTATAGGGCTGCCTCTGGAGACAGTTCGGAAACTTCAGCTGGTGCAAAATTTGAGCATATTGCATAGCCTGACTGCACTGGATACAAATTAATTTCTGGGCCCAATTCAAAGTGATGGTTTTGATGTAGAACCTTCAATGGCTCAGGACCGCAATACCTCAAGGACTGCCTCTCCAAATATGAACCAACCCGGACCCTGTGATCACCATTTGAGGCCCTTCATTGTGTGCCACCTCTACAAGAGGTCCAGAGGGTGGCAACATGAGAACAAGTCTTTTCTGCAATGGCTCACTGTTTGAAATGCTGTCCCCAGGAAGTCTCGCCTGTCGCCTTCATTACATATCTTTCGGAGCCAGGCAAAAACATTCTTCTTCAACCAGGCCTTCAGCTGTGAAACAATCTACAGCCTTTTAAATGTGCCCAGGGGGGAAAGATAGATAGATAGATAGATAGATAGATAGATAGATAGATAGATGATAGATAGATAGATAGATGATAGATAGATATACTGAAAGATCTTCATTGGCTCCCAGTAAGTTTCTGAGCACAGTTCAAAGTGTTGGTGCTGACCTTTAAAGCCCTAAACGGCCTCAATCCAGTATACCTGAAGGAGCGTCTCCACCCCCATCGTTCTGCCCGGACACTGAGGTCCAGAACCCTAATCCAGAATGCGGCAGCTAGACTGGTGCCTGGGAGTGGCCGCCAAGACCATATAACACCGGTCTTGAAAGACCTACATTGGCTCCCAGTACGTTTCCAAGCACAATTCAAAGTGTTGGTATTGACCTTTAAAGCCCTAAACGGCCTCAATCCAGTATACCTGAAGGAGCGTCTCCACCCCCATCGTTCTGCCCGGACACTGAGGTCCATTGCCTTGGGTCAACGGGAGATGGACAGCGAAGCAAGGGGGTGAGAGGAGGAGCAACTCTCCATGGTCTTCCTTGTACACCTCTTGAGTGCAGATGGTCCAGTCCTCAGCATCTCTAGTCAAAAGGCCTGTTTGGAAAGACTCCTGAGATTCTGAAGAGCAGAAGGTATTGGGTTAGAAGAACCAATAACAACAACAACAACAATATAACCCCCATTGTTCTAACTGGACGCTGAGGTCCAGCGCCGAGGGCCTTCTGGTGGTTCCCTCGCTGCGAGAAGCCAAGTTACAGGGAATCAGGCAGAGGGCCTTCTCGGTAGTGGCACCCGCCCTGTGGAATGCCCTCCTAGCAGATGTCAAGGAAATAAACAACTATTTTACTTTTAAAAGACAACTGAAGGCAGCCCTGTTTAGGGAAGTTTTTAGTGTCTGGCGCTGTATTGTTTTTAATACAGTGGTACCTCGGGTTACAGATGCTTCAGGTTACAGACTCTGCTAACCCAGAAATAGTACCTCGGGTTAAGAACTTTGCTTCAGGATGAGAACAGAAATCATGCTCCGGTGGCACGGCAGCAGCGGGAGGCCCCATTACCTAAAGTGGTGCTTCAGGTTAAGAACAGTTTCAGGTTAAGAACGGACCTCCGGAACGAATTAAGTTCTTAACCCGAGGTACCACTGTATTCGGATGGAAGCCACCCGTTGTGTCTGGGAAAACCCAGACAGATGGGCGGGGTATAAATAATAATTTATTTAAATAATAATAATAATAATAATAATAATAATAATAATAATAATTTTATGCATTTTGTGTTTTTATGTTGCAAACTGCCCTGTAATCTCTAGATGAGTGGCTACATATAAATTTAATGAATAATTATGTAGCCCATGACTCCCATAGGTTTTATTGCCCTGCAAAAAAAACCCCCAGGCTCCCATTTTTCTGCCTCTTTCTTTTTAAAAGGACAAACAGATTTGAGCTAGCGTCTCCTTTAGCTGTTATGTTACGTGTCCCTTTTTTGCCTATGCATTAGCCGGCCGTGGCAATCACTTATGCTTTCAATAGGCCTTTGAATGTACATTTTTTATATTAATGATCTCACCAGGAGGAGAGGGGGGGGGAAGGTTACTGCAAATGCAGGATGGCCATATGGAAAAGACAATGAAGTTTGGTAATTAAAACTGAAAAGGGAAAGAACTATGCAGTAATTAGAACACTGATTAATCAGCTGATAATTTTATCTTGATTAATGCGGCTGCATTCCTTCTTCTTATTGACCTAGGAAAGGTAAGTTTAGACCAATTAAATATAAATTATTCCCTTTTTCACATTCCAGGCAGATCCCAGCTTTCCAAGTCGTGCAACACACAAGATGTAACAGGGAATTGCTCTGTGTGTTCAGGAAGAAGAAAGGAAATGAGGTTTAGGGTCTGAAAACACGGTTGCATTTCTACATGAAAGGTTTGCATGGAGTTTGTCTATATCTCTATTACTCTGAAAACTAAAAGTGTAATAGGTAGATAGAGAGACAGACAGATTATATTATACTATTACTGTAGCCTGCCAAAATTCTTTGAAAGCCCAAAGATTTTATAATGGTTGATTGATTGATTTGCAGTAGTTATACCAGCCAACTAGGAACAGAGTTCTCAGTCTGTCTCGCGCAGATAAAATGATAAAACACAATGTTAAAAAATAACAGGGGCAGCATAAAAGGATTCACAGTAGAAAGGTCAAAGATCAAGTGCACAAAATAACTGAAATCACACAATATACAAGCAGTGTGATAAATTTTCAGATTTTAAAAAACTGCTATAAAAAGCAGCTGTTCAATGCGTTTTTTTTGTTTTTATTTCAGCAAACCTGCCCACAGATGTAAATTCGACTTGTATTTAAGACATAATTTTATTTTAGAAGTATATTTTTATACTGCTGAGTTTATATTTTATTTCCTTCTTCCTTAACATGCTTTTTGGCGTATGATTTCGTTCATAGTTTTAATGTACAGTGCATATTTTATGTAAACTGTTTTGCGGTTTTGAGCGGCATATTAATTCTGTTACGTAAAATAAAAAATACATTTGAAAAGCCTGAAATGACTGGTTTGAAAAGTGTTGAACCTGGCATGGAAGAGAGCCTAAAAAAGGCTCTAGGGTCAACAACTGAAAAGCTCAACAACTTGAAAGCTCAACAACTTTTGTGTCTAGATTTTCACTTTTTGAAATATGGCAACCTGACTTAAAGAGACAATGAACATTGTGGAAAAGGTGCTCTTTTAGGTAATCTGGTCCCAGGATGTGAAATGCTTTAAAGGTCAATAATAAAACCAGTCTCAGAAACGAACTCAGAGCCAGTGCGGCTGAAGAAGTGTATTATGATTAAAATGCCCCAGTCACAGTTGTTCATCCTATACTGAAGCAGCTGCTGTTTCCAAGCTGTTTTAAAAGGCAATGCCTTGGGATGTTACTTGCGGGCGACTCGCTGCGGCCAAGCTGTTGCTGCTGCTATTTATATATCGCTTTGTGTCAAAATAGGGTTCTAAAAGCAGTTTACAAGTCTATATGCCCAGGGGCTGTTGTGGGGGGTCTGCAGCCATCATCATCATCATCATTTGATTTGTATGCCGTCTTTTCCATAGTTGAAACTGCGCTCAAGGTGGCTTACAACATGACAAGATTTACATCATCATCATCCATCATCATCATCATCATAAAATTTTATTTATATCCCGCCCTCCCCAGCCAAAGCCGGGCTCAGAGCGGCTAAGAACAGTAAAAATAGCACTGTTTACATAAAATCACAGTCAATTAATTGAAATACATGCTAAAATCAATTCATTCTAAAATCAATTCAGAATCAAATTAATGGCAACCGTTGGGCTAGAGTTCTATGAGCTTTACAGAAGGAGGGGGTCACAATGCGCCTTGGCCAAAGGCCTGGTGGAACAGCTCTGTCTTGCAGGCCCTCCGGAAAGATGTCAAGTCCTGCAGGGCCCTAGTCTCTTGTGACAGAGCGTTCCACCAGACCGGGGCCACAATTACAATTACAAACATAACAGAAGTCATCAACAACAAATAAAACACATCAAAAAGCATACAACCAAATGGAAACAATATCCCCGTAAATTGTAAGATCTAAAACTAAAGATGAAAACAATAATATCAGTAACAGCAACAGCTCTCTCAGCGCCCCATAAACAATACTCCGGCCCAATAATCTTTTCAACAGCTTCAGCTTTGTAGCTGGAGTCAGTCCGCGCTCCACTCTCCCAGGCCAGATGGGAAAGGGCCAGCAAAGCAGGGTGCAGGTCTTCCAGGGCTCACAGCCAAGATGGTCTCATTTAAAACAATGCAGATAAAAATTAACAGCCATTTAAAAGCAGCTGCAGTCCTTGTGAAGCCAAGCCAGGTGAAAAGAGGCAAGGGCAGGGTCCTTCAGGCCCTGAGCAGGACGCCCTCCTGTATCAGCCAAAGTCAATAACCCTGAGCCTCTGGATCCTTTGCTCTAGAGAGCCGGGCTTGGTGGGGTGGGGTGGGACAGTCTTTGGTTCAGCCCCAGGCCCATAAAATCCCATGGGCAACCTTTGAGAAGCAGGATGGAGGTGGTTGATAAGGCCAGAGGCAATAGTGGACAAGGCAACAGGCCACATTCTTTTCTTCTTTTTTAACAACATTTTATTGATTTTCCAAAAATAAAAAACAAGAACAATACAAAAACCAAACAAAACCATTTGGCTACTGTTATGTCCTGAGTAGGATTCAGAATGCAGCAGTCTGATTGGTCCTAGAACAGTAGGATTCAGAATGCAGCAGTCTGATTGGTCCTAGAACAATAGGATTCAGAATGCAGCAGTCTGATTGGTCCTAGAACAATAGGATTCAGAATGCAGCAGTCTGATTGGTCCTGAAGGGCCATTACAATATTGTTCTATATTATCCCAAAGGGGGGGGGGGTTCTACACCAGCCAGAAGGACAGGGTTTTTTTCTGTTGCTTAAATGTTACTGGGGTAATGGGCCTCTCGCTGGAATGTCTGGCTTGGGCGGGTAGAGATAAAGAACAAGGTTGAATGGATTTTATTGTAACCCCAGGAGGAGGCCATTGCAGGAAGGAAGGGGGGGCAAGCCCATGTAAGGACATAGGAAGTTGCCATAACTTGCAGTTTACAAGAAATCAGGTGGTATTGTATTCTGCAAATGTATAAAAAGGGGGCGCACCCTGACTGGGTGTGCAGGTTGCGAGCTTATTGCCCTGTACCTTTGTTCTGCATATATGCACTTCAAATAAAATCCTGTTAATAACCTGCAAGGACGTTTTGCCGCTTTGTGTGAATCTGTGCTCCGGGGACCCAATAGCAGAGATGGATGGTCCAACAGTCATAGAACAATAGGATCCAGAATGCAGCAGTCTGATTGGTCCGCAGGAGCCACCCAATCCAACTCCAGGTGGAAGTGAATCCACAACCTGATTGGCCTAGAGGAGAATCCCAGAAATAGCCAATCACGTGGGGCCGATTGTGTAAATAATGCATATAAAGCAGATATTTCGGGGGAACTTCCATTCCTCACTACTATGAGCTGAATAAAGAGCATGAAATCCACACTCGACTCCGAGTATATTTCAGCTACCCTCTAAACCCTTCCTTGGGTCCATTTATCAAGATACTGCATGTCCATTGTTAAGTTTTATAACACATTTGAATCACCTATTGTCCGTTCATAATAAAATTACAAGTAATCTTAAAACTATGGCCGCACAGACATTATTAGCACATCACTGGAAAGAGGAAGGTCTCCCAGCTAAAGCAGATGGGCAAGTTAAATTAATGGAACATGCCGAAATGGCAAAATCGACAATGAAACTAAGAGGAAGAGACTACATCAAAGTTAAGGAAGAATGGAAGGTGTTTATTGCATGTACACAGAAGCGTTGCACACAGGTTAATGCATTAGTAGGGTTTTAACCAACAGGCTACATTCTAGCCGCACAAAAACCAGAGGTGCGCATCTCTTCGTTCAGGCAAGCAGCAGGTATTGTTGTGGTTCAGGGACATGTTCCAGCCAGGCAAAAACACCTGTATGGGAAACTTATTCCGGAAGATTATCATGATTTCGAGATTAGTGATTTGACATGGTCTACTCTTCCTGTCTCTGGTTATCCACATATCTCTTCCTCGTTCGGGTTGTTTTTGTTTAGTCGTTTAGTTGTGTCCGACTCTTCGTGACCCCATGGACCAGAGCATGCCAGGCACTCCTGTCTTCCACTGCCTCCCGCAGTTTGGTCAAACCCATGTTCGTAGCTTCGAAAACACTGTCCAACCATCTCGTCCTCTGTCGTCCCCTTCTCCTTGTGCCCTCCATCTTTCCCAACATCAGGGTCTTTTCCAGGGAGTCTTCTCTTCTCATGAGGTGGCCAAAGTATTGGAGCCTCAGCTTCACCATCTGCCCTTCCAGTGAGCACTCAGGGCTGATTTCCTTCAGAATGGATAGGTTTGATCTTCTTGCAGTCCATGGGACTCTCAAGAGTCTCCTCCAGCACAATAATTCAAAAGCAGCAATTCTTCGGAGATCAGCCTTCTTTATGGTCCAGCTCTTACTTCCATACATCACTACTGGGAAAACCATAGCTTTAACTATACGGACCTTTGTTGGCAGGGTGGTGTCTCTGCTTTTTAAGATGCTGTCTAGGTTTGTCATTGCTTTTCTCCCAAGAAGCAGGGGTCTTTTAATTTCATGACTGCTGTCACCATCTGCAGTGATCATGGAGCCCAAGAAAGTAAAATCTCTCACTGCCTCCATTTCCTCCCCTTCTATTTGCCAGGAGGTGATGGGCCCAGTGGCCATGATCTTCGTTTCGGGTTCGGGTTATCTATGTTTTATTACTTTCTCTATAAAAAGTCTTTGATGTGTGGTCTGTTGGCAAAGGGCACTGGTCAGTAAAAAACCTTTGATGTGCAGCCTGGCTTTTAGCCTTTGAGGTAGAGTGGCTCGTAGCTGAGTCTGTACTGACCATAACAGGGCACAGCATCCATAAAATATCTAGTTTTGGAGCATGCCAGTCAGAAGTTCGCGCACAGGCTGTTGACCGCGCAGCTGTGCATCGAAGGCTACCTGGGGGTCACTGCCCCACTTCTTCAGGGCTTCTTAGTGGCAAATGGAAGTGCTGTTTTGGTAATGTATATTTTGCGCGCTATACGGAATAAAACCATCATCTTCTCACCCACGTGCATTTGTATTTGAATCTAATTTTAAAAGAACCGTCTTGCATTTGGCAAGACATCACCTGGGGATTCCTTAGAGCAGGGGCAGTGAAGGCTGTGGCCACTCACGGAGGACCAGAGAGAGAACTGGTGGCTCCGGGGCTAAGCACGGCAAACCCTTTCCAGAAAAAGGTTGAACTCATCCAGTGACCTATCCAAGTGCCTTTATTTTGTCTGGAGTGGGTCTCGGTTATATTTAGCCTTATATTTCCAACTAACATCCACAAGGGGGTTCTTGGTTTTTGTCCCAGGGAGTGGGGGTTAGTTAGTGGTGGTGGCGATAGCGACGTATTTTGTGTTTTCCATTTTGAATTCTTATGCTGTAAACTGTCCTGTGATCTTTGAGTGATCTTTGGACAGTATATAAATTTCATGAATTATTATTATTATTATTCTATAATAACAATAATAATTTTCTGTGATTGTTTTTTTTTTAATTATTATGCTATGTATGTTCTGCTTTTAATGTTGTACAGTGCCCCGGGATCTTTGGATAAAGGGCGGTATATAAATTGAAATAATAATAATAATAATAATAATAATAATAATAATAATAATAAAGTGGTACCTTGGTTCTCAAACGCCTTGGTACACAAACGCCGAAAACCCGGAAGTAAGTGTTATGGTTTTTGAATGTTTTTGGGCGTCTGCACCAATCAGAAGCTGCGCCTTGGCTTTCATACATTTCGGAAGATAAACGGACTTCTGGAACTGATTAAGTTTGGCGCTTTTGTTTTTGCTCTTTATTTTGCGTTTTTGTTTTTGAGGCTTTTTCAGTTAATTGGTTTTTGTGACTGTGTGGAACCCAGTTCAGCTACTGATTGATTGATTGATTGATTGTGTGACTGTGGAAATGGATAAAAGCCCCCCATCCAAACAAGGACTAGTGCAGGTAAGAAAAAAAAATTAATTTTTGTCATCTACAATACAGTCTTATTTATTTTATAGTACAGTACATTGATTATTGCTTTCATTTTATGGATCAATTGTCTTGTTAGATAGTAAAACTCATGTTAAATTGCTGTTTTAGGGAAAAATAAAAAAATTCCTTCCAGTAGCACCTTAAAGACCAACTAAGTTAGTTCTTGGTATGAGCTTTCGTGTGCATGCACACTTCTTCAGATACACATGCACACGAAAGCTCATACCAAGAACTAACTTAGTTGGTCTTTAAGGTGCTACTGGAAGGAATTTTTTTATTTTGACTATGGCAGACCAACACGGCTACCTATCTGCTGCTGTTTTAGGGGTTGCTTTTAAAAGTCTGGAACGGATTAACCCGTTTTGCATTACTTTCTATGAGAAAGCGCGCCTTGGTTTTGGAACACTTTGGTTTTGGAACGGACTTCCGGAACAGATTAAATTTGAGAACCAAGGTACCACTGTAATAATAGTAATCAAAAATAAATGTAACACAGTTTCAGTACTGAGGTAGAAATGGGAGAAGGAGAAAGGGGATAAAGTTTCTATTTTAAAGAAAAGGATGAGAAGCGACTCCACTGCCCCTCATTCTGGAGCCGGGAGCATGTTTGTTTGACTTAGTATTCAACCTAAATATTTTATGTAAAATATTTTTTTAAAGTGCATGACAAAACATTTATATTTTTCTGCTTTAAAAGTGTCCGTGGGAGGAGAGTTTATTGATTTGATTTCTTCTTGCTTTCATTATGTATTTTGTATTTTGTACTTTTGTATTTTGTACTTTTATGCTATGAACAACCTTGAGATCTTCGGATTAATACAAATTTTAATAATAATAATAATAATAATAATAATAATAATAATAATAATAATAATAATAATAATTTGTATATTGTTTCTACTGTCATTTCCTTAGGTGACAGACCCTGGTGATAAAAAATCTAAAGTTAGGATGACAGAAATGGAGAAACTGGTGCAGGAGAAAATGGTTATTGTGAGCCGACCTGAGTAGCCGGAAAAGAAAGATATAAATCAAATTGGACATTCACACCATATTTCTTATTTTAACCTGTTTCTTTAAAAAATTAATCCTGCAAAATAAATGTGTTTTTCAACCTTTGGTGATTGAAGCTAAACCCTTTCATAAGCCCCTATAACTTGTGGAAATCAGATGTAGAAATACAGAGAAGAAGGTGACTGAACAAAGATTTGAAAATGGTGAGGGTAAATTGAGGCAAGGCTTTCGAACGGACGTGGAATCTCTGACATTGCCTTGCCTTTCAGGACACAAATGGTCAAATATCACTTGGCTGTGGCAAAATGCAATGCATTTATTTTTTTTAGGGCAGTGGAATAGATTGGTTTTTGGAAGCTTCTTTTAAGATACATAACATTACCATTTGTTTATGCACATTCTAAAAACGTTGGTGGGCCACTGATCTGTACACTAGAATGTTAATGGTACTAAATAATAATAAAAACATGTTTCCCAGCAAAGCTGCTTTTTATTATGATTCAAGCATCAAAATTAAGCAGGGTTTAGCAAAACGGGGAAAGGTATGATAATCTCATGGAAGAAAGTGAAGCTTTAAAATGTCGATCAAACAAGGATAGGACTGTTTTAATTCATTTTGGGGACTAGTGGCTATAAGCCCTTGTTACCAGACTTTTCCTACTGATTTTCCCTTTCCCTTTCCCTTTAGCACCTATTTTAGGCTCCCTTTTTATTTTATTTTATGCTACTAGTAATTCTTATTATTTGTTAGCTGCATCATGTTCCCTTCCTCTCTCCTTTCCCCTATCCCTTGCTCTCTCTTCATCCACTTTGAAATATAATAATAATAATAATAATAATAATAATAATAATAATAATAATTCTTTTCTCTACAGGGATTCAGGTTACATTCCTGACTATTCTACTTTTCGCCAGTCAATTGCACACAGATGAATTGGGTATAGATTTAAGGTTAGGTGGTTTTGGTAAAACAGGCAGTGCGATGTTGCTTTCTCAACTGTTGCTTCTTTCTTTCTTTGCCGCAAAAAGTATCACAAATGTTAGTAGTGAAACGAGAGAGAGAGAGAGAGAGAGATGTCTGTTTTGATTCAAGGATGTGACATTCTCAACAAGCACCAAGGAATGTCTCGAGATTAACGGACACAAGCCAGCTCTTAGAAATAACTGTAAAATAATTAAAATGCTGCTTGTAAAATAATTTTTAAAATCAGCTGTAAGGGGCATGGAAATATGCATAGAGTCAGAGGGAAAGGTGAAATTATATGTGATTTTATTTTTATTTTCTATTATTTTTATTTAAAAGACAGTTTGCCATTTGAGTGACCGTTGAAGTTACTGCGAGTTTAGCAACCCAACCGAGGGCCAGTAAATGTTCTGAATAAGCAAAGGGACAAGCGGTGTCGAGGTTTCAGTCTCCTACTGCTTTGGATATCGAGCTGATAGAGAAGTAAAATAAACCCAGAGAGCCTGTGCTATATTTTGAAGGGATGCCACAGTCAAAACTGTAGGTGCTTCACTTTTAAAGGATCTCAATAAAAGGGGCTGTCTAGTTTTTTATTATTATTATTTAAAAAAGCAAACAAACAAATGAAGCCCCCAGCTCGTCAGTGTTATTTTTGTTGGTGAGCAAAAAAGGAACTGAGAGTTGAGCAAAACAGAACAAGGTATAATGCAGTAATAAATAAGAATGCGATATCGGGAGCAGGAGCACAGAGGTGAAGAAAGTTCTGAGGATGTTAAATTATAATGAGCTAAGCCAACTACCGACAGCAAACACTTCGCTGTTATACGAAGTAGGAACAGTCCACCGTCGACACAATACGGCATTGTTCATCCGTTCTTTGTAATGTAAAATACAAGGAGGCATTTTCAACCATCACATCCTATAATACAACCGCTGTGAAAATAATGAACATTTGAGCTGAGAATCGCCAGACTACAACAGAAGCACGGTTCGTGTGATCTGGCAAAAAAAAATATTGAAAGACAATATAAGAATCGGACAAGAGGAAAGATTCGATGAGTGCGTGCAAACCAAGTTGTGAAGTTCTAAGCACTTGCTTGGGGAACAGAGTGATACGTTAAGACAATTGCCCTGGCTTTATGATAGGGGAAGGATCTGAAATAATCAGGGTAAATAAGGGACCCTCTGGTCTAAAGATCCAGTTTAATCTAGTTTAAGGATGCTGGAACTGGAATTTGGTTAATGGTTATTTTAAAGGTTTCCAGATTTTCAGTGAGAAAGGGGACAAGAACCAGCCTTAAAGAGTTCTAATTCTATATGGGAATTCTAACGGCAACTCTTCAAGAACAGAATTCTTGTTCTGTCTCAGCTCAGAGAACCAAGATTCACGTCTAACTAAAGGCAGGAAGGAACAATAGCAGAACCATTTGAAATAGTACACAATTAGTATTAGTCATTTCCACTCTATTCCATTCAATCGCATTCGTAACTCCAAGCACATTATATTCCAACCAAGTGCTCCAACCACACGTGTGGCAGGCAACATTGCTTATCTTTCCTTCTTTTGACATATCCAGATTTTTGGAACCTTCCTCCCCCAGTGTATTTCCCACAGAGGCTAAAGTTCAGCCAACGTCCAGCCATCTCGTGTCATCTTTCACTTTGCGCGCTCCAGGAGATCTCAAAGACAGAGTGTGATGGCTGACTTCTCCTCTAGAAAGAAGGTCATTATCTGTCTAACCCACTTCTAGAGTTAGCTGTCGCCTCCTTTGGGGATATCCAGTATTTCAAGAGTTTTTCAGCAGACACCATCAACTCACACTTTCCCTCTACAGTCCAAAGTTAATGTTCTCCACTCCCATCATTACTGAAGTGTCTTCATGGTAGTTCCATCAGATTTATATATATATATTTTTTTAAGAAGGAAAGAATAAAACTCAGGTTCCTGGCTAAGTCACATTGTGTCAAACTTCTTAGGATCTTCCACCTTCTTGTGCCAGCAATTGGTTCCTTCAGGTCCCAGCAAGTCACAGATTTGACACCCAGGCGCAACTCAGGTGTGGTGTGGCATGTTCATGCATGTGTGTTTTTTTTCCTCCTTCTATAAAGCTGCCACGATTGCCCCTGGTCAGAATTGTTCTGTATATTTTTTTTTTCCTGCAGCCCCAACAGCACTTTTCACAGTCAGAATTATTCTCCACATTGTTGTCTGCAGTCAAAGTCGCTGGAAAAAATCTTAGGCTCCCAGCAGCACTAAAAATACATAACAGCTTCCTTACAATAATGGCTGTGAATCACAGCATTCCTCTCCAGACATAAGTAGTTAAAATAGGGTGGAATTTTTTTTCTCTTTTTTTCAGTGAAAAAAAAAAGTTGAAATGAAACTTTTCAAAAAGTTCAAGTGAGAAATGGGGAAAAGGTTGAAAGGACTCCCCTACCGTCTAACAATATTAAAGTCTGCCTCAAATTTACAAACGTACTCAGCCACATCAAACGTGGTGGCTTCAAACACACGCGCCGGCTTCAAACGTGCCGGCTTCAAACCCGGGAGCTTCAAACACCCGCGCCAGCTTCAAATGCGGAAGCTTCAAACATCCTTACGGCAGCCATTTTGCTCGCGCTCAAAAGAGCACAACCTTAGCCACCTTAGGCAGGCACCTCATCCACTAGGCTACACAGAGTCTTTGTTACAAGAAAAGAATTATTGGAATTTGTCGACGTTAAATTAGCCCATAGAGGGAGCTCACACCGTCCCACAAATGTACAGTAATTGGAACATACTGTAATTTAAAACGTATTTCTATTAAGATCTCTATAGAGAGGCTACCAGAGGTCAACGTTGACAATTCCTTCCTTGTACCAACCTCTGAGTGCCAACGAAACTTCATTCAAATTAGGCCCCAATTGACCATGTACTTTGTAACTTCAACCAGAAGGAGAAGATTCGGTTGAATATTCTGTATAGCACGGCCCCGGTTCTTATAATGATTATTTGCATCTGATGTCGCAACATGTAAAATCCGTTGTAAGACTATAACAAGAATGAGGGTGTAATAATTGGAATTGTCATGGCAATGCTGTGGACCCACGTGGTCCTGCTAAGACGTCTATAGTAGAGCTCTTTTTATAGCTTGCCCAGACTCGCTATTGTGTCTCACCATGGCCTATATTTCACACAGCGACTTTTTTCAACAAAAAATATATATACTGTGCTATGATTGATATTCAAAGATCGACAATGAAATTGAAGCTGTCAGATGTTAAATGGCCTTTCCCCCCAGATAAACACAAGGTAAACAAAATCCAGAATTCCTGCGGAGATATAGAACAGAAAGCCCACTCAACAAAAGGAAACAAAGAGTAAGTGGGAAATTGTCAGACCAGTGTTTGGATTTCAAGAGGTGTGCGTTGGTAGATTCTAAATATTTTAATTCATTTGTGCTTTGCGAGACAGATGAGGCCTGGAAGCAATGCACAATGTTGGAGAGGTCATGCTTATCTGGAAATGAACATGGCGGAGAACACAGCGACCATCTTGTAGGCAGCATTAAAAGAGCAACTCCCATCACTGTAGACATGGCTTTAGGGCGATGGGATGACTTCCTGCAATCGATACTATTAAAACATTCCTGTAGACCTGGTTTCTTCAATGTCTTCCCAATCACCAGTTATGTTGTATTCTGTCCTCCCCTCCTCACAAACACATCCTGTAAGTAGATTTGTGTTCCCTTCATCTCTCACACGTATTCAACAGAGAAGCAGAAGGTTCGGACACGCCTCAAAATGCTTCAGTGATATCGGTGTTTATTTACCAAAGCCAGACTAAATGTATCTCCATTGGAAGTGCTAAAATGGTAGACTGAGAGGCATCCCTTATCAGAAGAGGCTGTGTTTATGTTTCCATGACGTCAATTGCATGAAGCATACTTTATTGCAGTACGAGCACGCAAGAGACCAAATGATCAAACCCCTACTGGAAGATCTGCCGGGAAAATCTGAAGCCTCCCATATTAAATATCTTTTGGATGACAAGTCTAATGATATTACACGGGCCGTGGCAAAGTTTCTCTCAGAAGTTAAAAGAAACAAGGATCATCATGCTTGAGACAAAACAAAATGTCCGCCTCCGTTCCTCTCTCTTTTGTGGTTGGCTGTCTTACTTGTATTTTGTTCTGAAATTGTTCGATGGGTTTTGGACCGCAATAAATATTTATTATTATTATTATTATTCCATTTATGTCTTGCTTCCAAACGGGATTTCAAGTAAGGGATAGGACTGGGTGATAGTCCCACAAACCCAGCTAAACATCTGCTAAACATCTTGCTCTATGAGTTCCGATGGACTTGTATAACTATTAACATGAGTTGAGAATGCATTCATACTCCCAGCAACAGAATTTACGTTACATCCAGTACCCTTTAAATGTAAACCCTGAATTGTGTGGCCGGAGCCCCGTTTTTCTTGTGGGCTTATCCTTCTGCAACATGTCGAGAACAGCAGCATCGCGAGTACAGAACAAATAAATTAGGTTCATTTACGAATCCCTCCCCATAAAATATCTCCAAGTGATTTTACAATAATAATTTTTAAAATCTGTGATAAGAACCACCGCACAATTTCATGTATAAAAATGTAATTTTTTAAAAAAATGTCCAAATGAAAAGGCAATAAGATATTTTTTTTTAAGACATAAATATATTTATGTATGCTACCACGGCAGCAAGGATACTTTTAGCCCAAAAATGGAAGCAGCAAGAACTTCCAGAGTTGGAAGAATGGCAGACAAAGATGACTCAATATGCCGAACTGGTGAGACTAATAATAATAATAATATGCAGCGCTTTTTTTAAGGAAAAAAAGGTGTGCCACACTTTTAACTTTTCGGAAGAATGGTGCCAGTACTGCGTACCCTTGAGTGCCCCCAGAGAAAAAAGCACTGATAATACCTTAGATCTACCAGAGAGCATTTTGCTGAGCAAAAAATCATATTGCAACTGCTATCTGACAAGCTCTCACTTACAAACACACAAGAGGTGCCTAGCTATGTTTTACGTACTGTGTTAAATATATAGATATGCACACTGCACTCAAAAGTAGAGTTCCTCCTTTTCAGGAGTAGCTCCTTGACTTCAGTACAAAGCAAGATGAAATTTAAGCACTGGTCACGGTATCATTTGGTTGTGCATTCTTCCTTAATCTGCAGCCACGCCATCCATTATTCTCATGCTTAGATTCCATTAATCGCAGTATAAATAACCATATGGACAGCATGGCACAGAATCTAGAAGACATGATGCCCAAAGAAAGGGTGGTGGTCGAAAAAGAAAATTACCGTATTTTTTGCTCTATAAGACTCACTTTTTCCCTCCTAAAAAGTAAGGGGAAATGTGTGTGCATCTTATGGAGTGAATGCATGCTGCACAGCTATCCCAGAAGCCAGAACAGCAAGAGGGATTGCTGCTTTCACCATGCAGCGATCCCTCGCTGTTCTGGCTTCTGAGATTCAGAATATTATTTTTTTTCTTGTTTTCCTCCTCCAAAAACTAGGTGCGTCTTGTGGTCTGGAGCATCTTATAGAGCGAAAAATACGGTAAGTATGTTCAGAGTTTGGGTGCTTTTAAAATCACGACATGGAATGGTTAACTGAACTAGGATATTCTGGGATAGTGATTCCCAGTGACAATTGGTCTTAGCCAGGCTAATCTCATCCTCTGACAGAGCCCAGGCTGAATGTCTATAGCTTGGGTCTCCAGGTAGGCAGATAATAGCACAAGTTGTTGTTTTTTTAAGTTCGTGACTTGCTAAATCAATGTTTGGGGGTCTAAGTCTATACTGAACAAGACTACAGTCTAAGATAGAGAGCATTCAGAGCGGTTTTACACAGATTTACTATTACCAGATCAGTCCAAAGTTAGAACATTGGGTGCAATCAAAAACAAACACACATATTTCCCACCCACTCCTGAGGCGAAACATCCTTACAGATGTACTGTACTTGCTGTTTCTGTACAACCTTATTTATTTTATTTCAACTGTTTGTACATTGCTTAACACTGCCGTTTCTACGCAGTGCACAATAATGTGATGGAAGAGAGGCGAAAGATAAAAATCTGTTAAAAGTAACCATAAAACCAGAAAAGTTTGCTTGAAATGCCTGCTCTTTTTTTATTATTATTTTTAAATGTATTTAACAAGTTCAGCCTATCTGATTTCAACCAGAAGGGAGTTCTACAGAACAGAACTAATATTTCGTTGGAAGCCGCCCAGAGTGGCTGGGAAAACCCAGCCGGGTGGGTGGGGTATAAATAATAAAAAATATTATTATTATTACAGTGGTACCTCTGGATACGAATGGGATCCGTTCCAAAGCCCCGTTCGCATCCAGAAGCGAACGCAACCCGCGTCTGCGCATGCGCTGGTCGTGATTTGCCGCTTCCGTGCATACGCGTGACTTCATTTTGACTGCGCATGCGTGAGCGGCGAAACCCGGAAGTAACACGTTCCGTAACTTCCGGGTCGCCGCAAAGTGCAACCCGAAAGCGCTCAACCTGAAGCAACTTAAACCCGAGGTATGATTGTATTATTATTATTATTATTATTATTATTATTATTATTATACAAAATTCATGGCTCCTGGTAGATGTGAGCATGCCTCTGAGCCACTAACAGTGACTTCCCTCCAGCAAGACTTTCAGACAGGCATAAAACAGTCCTCAAGGTATCCTGGACCCAAGCTGTTAAGGGCCTTGCAAATGAATGTAAAACCGTGAGCCTGGCCTGGTAGCAGATGAGCAGCCGCTGCAAGCTTTGAAGCTCCGGAGTAAAGCACTGGCAGGAACCTCTCTGCACCAAAAGTCCAGCCACAGCATTTTGCCCCTTGTGAAGGAGATCAGAGTGAGGGGAAAGGACTGGTTCAAAGCTGCCCAGACAGCTTCAGGGTCAAGCAGGGAATTCAGACCAGAACACCTTAGTCCAAATCCAACGCTCTCCATTCCATGAACCTTGATTTCCCCATCTAGATCTGCACTATCATGTCTGTCCTTCACAATGTTCAGATTCTTAGAGACCCATCTCAACATTTTCACAGGAAAGCAAGCTTCACGCTATTTGATTGCCAGGCAGTCAATAAACTACATCTTTGCAACCACAGGGACAAAAATGAAGCTGTTCAAGGGATTAAAAGTGATGGGTTTGATCTATAAGTTCTTAAGCTGCATTTGATCAGGTTACTTGGTAGCTCATCTCCTCCTCCTGGCCAGATGGGTGGGGTATTATTATTATTATTATTATTATTATTATTATTATTATTATCCTCAGAGGCACTTACTTTCACAAAGTGAGGTGTAGAAAAGACTTTTCTGGTGGTGGCACCTTGGCTGTGGAATGCTCTCCCAAAACAGTCTTGCTTGGTACCTATTTTCTCATCTTTTTCTCATCCCATTTATTTGTCTGGGCCTTTTATAAACTCTTCATTTTAAAATCTCTAATCTGTTTCCATTCATTTCTTGGTGTTGCCGAGAATCTGTTTGCTTTTATTATACTTACCTTATTCTCTTCTACACACTTCATTCTTTAGAGTTGCATTTAATTATTAGTATATGCCTCCTGGGTGGCATCTAATATCAGTTTTTTTAAAAAAAAATATTTAGACAATTAAATAAACACAGCTGTGTGAATTGCTATTCACTTGAATATGTTTCCATTTTTAATATGTGGGATTGTCCGGCTACGATGAGCAAATATTATTTGCAGATTTGTATTGAAAATCTTCCTGTGTGGATTCTGGAGGGCATCCATTAAAAAACAAGTTTTCAACATGTGAATATACTTAATTGCCATCCACTCCCTTTATTCGCTAGCGCTTAAGGCATGTGGTCGGAAGTTAAGTGAAAACATATTGGAGAAAAAGGTTCCAAAGTCTGATATAAGATGCTACACAACTATAAATCTTCAAAGCTTTGACCACTGACCATATGAAGCCATTCTTTCTTATATATTTATTAAATTCCTATCCCACTCCTGGCCTGGAGTGCCTTCTATCAGCTTCGACTGGTGGCCCAGCTATGCCCCTATCTGGACAGGGATAGCCTAACTACTGCTATCTATGCTCTGGTAAATCGGGTCCTCCCTTAAAGAGGGCAAGTATTGCGGTGAGACCTAGAAAACCAACACCCTGTGTTGTGGGTGGATATGATTGGTCAGCCACAACACCCAATTGGGAGGTCCCTTGAAGCTGGGTGCAATCTGGCCAATGGGACGCAGTCCAAACAGTTTGAGCGACCTATTTTTACCCATGAACGTGACCCAGAGCTTCCTCTTTCGACGCATGCATTCAGAACACCCGCCCACCTCTCCCTACTTTTAGGGCTTTGCGCTTGACCTTGCTATGCCATTGTGTGTCATCTGTCGTTGGGACGGGGGCATGGCAGGAATTTCCTCCACTTGGCTGACTGGCTGTTGCCATTTGGGTTTTGCCTGCCGCGTAGCAAATCGTCACAACTTGTAAGGTTGTGGATAGGCTCTGGTTCAGGTGATAGGGATGGGAGAACACTCCGCAACCTAATTGGCCTACAGGTGAATCCCAGAATTAGCCAATCACGTGGGGCCCATTGTGTAAATAATGTATATAAAGCAGACGTTCTGGGGGAACTTCCATGCCTCCTCAACACTATGAGCTGAATAAAGAGCATGAAATCCACTCTCAACTCTGAGTATATTTCAGGAAACATTGGGACCAGCCATTTAAAACACTAATCAGGAAAACTGAAAGCTTATATCTAAAAAAGACCTTAACTGGGTGGCAGAAGACAGGCCAAGAGGGGCCCAAGAAGGTATCTCTGGCAGTTGCCTAGTTTGGATGTGGCTACGGAGCAGGTCCTACTCGGTCTCTTGAACATTTTCAACCTGGAATTGAAGGGTCATAATCTCCTGGCACATGCATAGCACTCAGACAAAGCATGACTTAGCATGAACAAACAAGTGTGTGTTTTCCCATTGCTGGGACTGCTTTGATACTCCCCTCATCGTTCAGTTATGCTGCTCTGCTCTGCTCTCCATACCCTAGCTTGCGGTTTTCATCTCTCCAGACAAATCATGAGATTTGCCTCAGATGAGAACGATTAAATCATCTGAGCACTTCTTCTATACGGGGGGGGGGGAGTCTTAAGTGTAGCGGAATCAGCCACATTGAAGCCAGAGAATTACTGTATTTTTCACTCTATATGATGCACTTTTCCCCTCCTAAAAAGTAAGGGGAAATGTTTGTGCGTCTTATGGAGCGAATGCATGGCTATCCCAGAAGCCAGAACAGCAAGAGGCTATCCCAGAAGCCAGATCCCTCTTGCTGTTCTGGCTTCTGGGATTCAGAATATTTTTTTTTCTTGTTTTCCTCCTCCAAAAACCAGGTGCATCTTATGGTCTGGTGCATTATAGAGTGAAAAATACGGTAATTCCTTGACAGACATGTTATCCTAGGGTGAACTCCTTCCATGCAACTCCCGTACAATGATGGCAAGGTGGCAATAATTGTATTATTTTGTAATATTATACTATAATTAATAGAAGTCTTTTAAGCCACCATCCGTCGTCATGAGAATCAGAGCGGTATACAAAGAAAATGGTCAACTAATCGTATCAAAACAATGCAGTTAAAGAAAATAAAACAGAGCGGCTACAGACCAACACTTTAAATGTCTGGGCAAATTAAAAGGATACGCTATTATTATTACTTTATGGTGAAGAATGGAAGAACTACTCATAGGAATGTCATTTTCAGCAGTACCCATTCCTCCCATAATATCCAGTTCAACATGCCCCTGGGCTGAAATAGTTCAAAGCATTTCTTTCAAAGGAGCTAAACTAAACTAGGGAGGAATTCAGCATTGCACTGTTATGATAGTTCCAACAACAACAACAACAATAATTTTTATTTATGCCCCACCCTCCCCAGCCAAGGCCAGGCTCAGGGTGGCTAACAAGCAATAATAAAAACAAGTTGAATGAATACAACTTAAAAACAAGATTAAAATACAACATTAAAATATTGAAACATTAAAATGCACAGGAGGAGAACAAATCTCCTTTCTTCTCCCCCCCCCCAATGCATTTTTGAGGGTTCTATCAATCCCTCAAGGTGATTTCAATGGGCACATGGGTGAAAGAGGGCTAGCTACAGGTAGCACAACTGCTAAATCCAAGAAGGACACTGACAAACTGGAACATGTCCAGAGGAGGGCAACCAAAATGGTCAAAGGCCTGGAAACGATGCCTTATGAGGAACGGCTAAGGGAGCTGGGCATGTTTAGCCTGGAGAAGAAGAGGTTAAGGCGTGATATGATAGCCATGTTCAAATATATAAAAGGATGTCATATAGAAAGGTTGTTTTCTGCTGCTCCAGAGAAGCGGACACGGAGCAATGGATCCAAACTACAAGAAAGAAGATTCCACTTAAACATTAGGAAGAACTTCCTGACAGTAAGAGCTGTTTGACAGTGGAATTTGCTGCCAAGGAGTGTGGTGGAGTCTCCTTCTTTGGAGGTCTTTAAGCAGAGGCTTGACAACCATATGTCAGGAGTGCTCTGATGGTGTTTCCTGCTTGGCAGGGGGTTGGACTCGATGGCCCTTGTGGTCTCTTCCAACTCTATGATTCTATGATTCTATAAATTGAATCTGGAATAACAACAATAAGAATTGCCTTTCATATACATTTCAAGGTGATATACAATCATAGAATCAAGGACAACTAAAATAAACTTCTTTAGGGTAGGAGACTAAGCGGTGTGCCCTCCCTGAAACATTTTGCCTATTCTATGTTGTAAAACATTTAGAGTTCTGTTTCTATTGTATTGGCCCGAATATAAGCCACACCCAAATATAAGCCTCACCTTTAAAATTCAAGGCAGGGGGAGAGAAAAAGACAATACCCACATATAAGCCGCTCCCTTAAAATTTTGCAGGCACTCGCAACCGTTCCGTTTTACTGTATGTCTGTTTCAGGAGCGATATCGTAAAGGCCAGTTTTTGTAAGGTTGCAAATTTAAGCCACACTTTAACTTTTCACAGTCGGAATTTGGGAAAAAGGCGAGGCTTATATTCAGGCCAATGCGGTATATAAGCAGCATATGTATTCTTAAAATAAGGAACAAATAATATATCCTCCCACCCAAAATGTAACCAGATTCACTCTGTATGTGTCTGGGTGTATGTTGTGCTGAAAAAAATAACACATCACTTGGGAAGACAGGCCAACTAATACCAGTGTACTGGAAGAAGCAAAGATCATCAGTGTCGAAGCAATGATTCTTCAACATCAACTTCATTGGACTGGTCATGTTGTGTGGATGCCTGATTATTGTCTTCCAAAGCAACTAATCTATTCTGAACTTAAAAATGGAAAACGTAATGCTGGTGGTCAACAAAAGAGGTTTAAAGACTTTCTCAAGGCAAATCTTTTTTAAAATGTAGTATAAATACTGACAATTGGGAAACACTGGCCTGCAAGCACTCCAGTTGGAGAACAGCCTTACTGAAATATACTCGGAGTCCTGTAGTGATTTCATGCTCTTTATTGCAGCTTGTTAAACAATGATTGAATTTCCCCCCAAACCTCAGGCTTTTATATACATTGTTTAAACAATGAGTCCTGTCTGATTGGCTGATTCTGTTTCTCTCCTGGAGCCTGATTGGTCTTTTCCTGCAGGCCAATCAGTTGTTGCATTCTACCATCCTACCAGCCTAATAGGCTGCTTAACTTCCTCCTGGAGCCTGACTGGTCTTTTCCTGCAAGCCAATCAGTAGAGAGCCAGTGTGGTGTAGTGGTTAAGAGCGGTAGTCTCGTAATCTGGGGAACCGGGTTCACGTCTCCGCTCCTCCACATGCAGCTGCTGGGTGACCTTGGGCCAGTCACACTTCTCTGAAGTCTCTCAGCCCCGCTCACCTCACAGAGTGTTTGTTGTGGGGGAGGAAGGGAAAGGAGATTGTTAGCCGCTTTGAGACTCCTGAAGGGGAGGGAAAGGCGGGATATCAAATCCAAACTCTTCTTCTTCTTCTTCTTCTTCTTCTTCTTCTTGTTGCATTCTAGGATCTTACCTGCCTATTGTTCTAGGATCCAAGCTTAGTACAACACAGTTACCAAAGGTGCCATGGACTTTGAAGATGCTCAAACTCAGGACGAAAAGGAGAAATGTGCTAAGAGGAAGGTCATGTTTGGCAAACCCTCACCATTATCGACTCCCACACAGAAACCAATGTTCTGCAGAAGGATGTGTGGATCCAGAATTGGCCTCTACAGTCACTTACGGACCCATTGTTAAAACAATTGTTATGGAAGACAATCTTACTCAGCTACGAGTGAGAAGAAGAAGAAGAAGAAGAAGAAGAAGAAGAAGAAGAAGAAGAAGAAGCATGCTGTGCTGTTCTATAGGCTGCAAAGTGAACAAGGGGTCCCCCTGCCCTGGATGTGGGGAAACTTTGGCTCCCCGGATGCGGATAAACAACCACTTCCACTGGCTCTAGCAAGCATGGCCAGTGGCCACAGATTATGGGAGTTGTGGCTCAGCAACCTCTGGAGGGCCAGCAACCTCTGCCTTCCACCTAGATACACGCTCAACAAAAACCCCAGACGTACAAATGTGCCTTGATGTTCACCATACAGTGGTGCCTCGCAAGACGAAAAGAATCCGTTCTGTGATTCTCTTCGTCTAGCGGTTTTTTTCATCTTGCGAAGCAAGCCCATTGAAGGATTAGCGGATTAGTGCTATTAGCGCTATTAGCGGCTTATAGAGGCTTTTAGTGGCTTATCTGCTGATTGGATCAGCTGATAAGCAGCTTAGCGCTATTAGCGGCTTTTAGTGGCTTATCTGCTGATCGGATCAGCTGATAAGCGGCTTAGCGGCTTAGAAAAAGGGGGGAGGGGAAAAACCAGCAGGAACTCGCAAGACATTGTCGTCTTGCGAAGCAAGCCCATAGGAGATTCGTTTTGCGAAGCACCTCCAAAACGGAAAACTCTTTCGTCTAGCGAGTTTTCCGTCTTGCGAGGCATTCGTCTTGCGGGGCACCACTGTATTTTGTGTTCTGTTTTGACACAGAAGCAGCTCCCGGGTGCAAATTGCGCAATGCAAGGTGGACCTTTAAGGAGGAAGGTTTTGAAAACGTGTTTGGCAACTTCCACTTGCGAGAATTTGGAAACTACTTTTGGCCGCTTCGGGAAATATGGCCCCGACTGTGGCTTCAATTGCATGCTTGGAACATAAGCTTTGTGAAACCCGTTTGCAGTAATACAAGCTGACCACAAAGTATAACTATGAAGTCCTTTTATTGACCATGCTAAGCAAAGTGACATCGTTTGCCGATACGTTTACCCCCCTTCCCTGTATAGATTTCAGATTGCCCTCATAATCTCCTGCTCTAAAACCTACATTTTCTTATGTCAATTTTCTTGTCCTACATACAGCTCCTAGTGTGAAGAGGTTCAGCACTTAAATCTAGTTGCAGGATGTATAAAATAAGAGGCAGAAGAAGATAAGGTACAAAAGGCACAGTGACCTTGACGGAGCTTTCTATTATTAGGAAGTATTTCCTACTTGGGGAGGAAAAAAAGATTTAAGTGTGAGAAAAACTTGTATTTCATAATGTCTCTCTCTTTTGCCCATAGGAACATAGGAAGTAGGTTTAGACCAGGTTAAACTCTGGATCCATCTAGCTCAGTAACGTCTGCACTGACTGGCAGCAGCCCTCCGGGATTTCCGACGGGGTGTATCCATAGCTGTCAACTGTCCTTTATTTGGCGGGAAACTCCCTTATCCTAGCGCCGTGTCCCTCTGCTGTCCCTTATTGATGATGTCCCTTAAATTTCCCAGGTTTCAAAGGAAGCAGCTCCTCTCCCTCCCTCCCTGCCGGCCAGGGAGGAGGGAGGCTCCAAATGTGTTGCTTGGCTGCATTGCTCACCCAAGAAGGAGTCTAAGAACGACTGGGGGGTGGAGCTTGCATGCCTTGTGCCAATCAAATTGGATGCATTGCCTGGGGACTCGTCTTTGCTCAGTGCTTCCCAGCGGAGAGGTGAGGGTGGTTTTCCTTGCTGCATCCCCTTTGCCAGGTTACTGCGCTGTGGGAACCACCGCTTGAGGCTTCGTTTGGCTGTTCGCTGAGATTTCTGCCTTTGGCTCAGAGGGGCTCAGAAGTTGAACATACCTGTGCTCTGAAAATCCCTTATTTTGGCTGCTGATCCCTTATTTTCAAGGCTGCTGGTCTCTTATTTTCAAATCTGTAAGTTGACAGCTATGGGTGTATCCCCTGGAGATGCTGTAGATTAAACGTAAGGCCCTCTGCGTGCAAAACAGATGCTTCACCACTGAACTTCCCCCCGTCCTTTGGAGATTGATTAAAAAATGTTGTGGCGCCTTTGTGTCACATGGCGAAAATTGGGCTTTGAAATGTTTTAAACTGTAACGGGCCTCATGGTTGCAAAATGGGTAGAGTCGTAGAGTCACCTTTGAATCAACGTGTGTGTGTGTGTGTGTGTGTGTGTGTGTGTGTGTGTAAAAGGTAAAGGACCCCTAGACGGTTAAGTCCCATCATAGGCGACTATGGGGTTGTGGTGCTCATCTCACTTTCAGGCCGAGGGAGCCGGCATTTGTCCACAGACAGCTTTCTGGGTATGTGGCCAGCAGGACTAAACCGCTTCTGGCACAATGGGACACCGTGACAAGAACCAGAGCACACAGAAATGGTGTTTACCTTCCCGCCACAGCGGTACCTACTTATCTACTTACACTGGTGTGCTTTTGAACTGTTAGGTTGGCAGGAGCTGGAACAGAGCAATGGGAGCTCACTCCATTGCAGGGATTCGAACTGCCAACTTTCAGATCAGCAAGCCCAAGAGGCTCAGTGATTTAGACCACAGTACCACCCGCGTCCCATCTATATATCTATATATATCCTTTAATTCATAACTTGAACCAAATTAACCCTCAGCAATAGCAACAGCACAAAAAGTAGATAAAATTTCTCCATACTACTCATCATGTATAAAGGTAAAGGTAAAGGGACCCCTGACCATTAGGTCCAGTCATGGCCGACTCTGGGGTTGCGGCGCTCATCTCGCTTTATTGGCCGAGGGAGCCGGCGTGCAGCTTCCGGGTCATGTGGCCAGCATGACTAAGCTGCTTCTGGCGAACCAGAGCAGCGCACGGAAACGCCGTTTACCTTCCCGCCGGAGCAGTACCTATGTATCTACTTTCACTTTGACGTGCTTTTGAACTGCTAGGTTGGCAGGAGCAGGGACTGAGCAACGGGAGCTCACCCTGTCGCGGGGATTCGAACCGCTGACCTTCTGATCGGCAAGCCCTAGGCTCTGTGGTTTAACCCACAGTGCCACCCGCGTCCCTTACTCATCATGTATAAAGCTCCCTAAATCTGTACAGTTATACCTTGGAAGTCAAACGGAATCCATTCCGGAAGTACGTTCAACATCCAAAATGTTCGGAAACCAAAGCGCGGCCTCTGATTGGCTGATTGGAAGCTCCTGCAACCAATCGGAAGCTGCGGAGGCCCCCGTGGGATGTTCGGCTTCCCAAAAGAGTTTGCAAATGGGAACAATCACTTCCAGGTTTGCGGCATTCAGGAGCAAAAACAATCGAGAACTAAGCTGTTCGAAAACCAAGGTACAACTGTATATGGGATTGCCAGTGCAAAGCCTGTTCCAACTGGACTTGCCCCTATCTGCAGGGTCATGTATCACTAACTGCCCTCTGAGAAGGACTGAGACAGAGGGGTGGGGGAGAGACCCCTCCACAGCCTGCTCCAGCTCACCTTTCTTCTCACCCCACAGGGCCATCAGTTGTGAATGGCATGGTAATCTGGTGGTGCCCACCTTCTCTCCGTTCAATCACATTGCTGCTGCTTACCAGGTCCAGGGGGAGGGGAGGTGGCAGGGAGACTGGTGCGGTGCAAACACACCCACAGGCTTGCCAGATCAGCTCTACTTGTGCGGACACCCACGTCCCTACAGGACCGCTTCTCTTAGTATGCCCCGTGGAGGACCTTAAGGTCCACAAATGACAACATTTTGGAGGTCCCAAGTCACAAGGTGGTTAGATTGGTCTCAACTTGGGCCAGGGCCTTTTCAGTACTGGCCTTGACTTAGTGGAACGCTCTCTCACAAGAGACTAGGGCCCTGCAGGACTTGACATTTTTCCGCAGGGCCTGCAGGACAGAGCTGTTCCACCTGGCCTTTGGTTTGGACTCAGTCTGACCCTTACATTTCCTTCCCCTTATGGTTTTGACTTTTAAAATGAGGCTGCATTTTAAATTGCATTTTAACCTGTATTTTAAATTGGTTTTTTTTTTCTTCTTTTTCTTTTTCCCCCCTATTACAGTGGTACCTCGGGTTACATACGCTTCAGGTTACATGCACTTCAGATTACAGTGCTACAGAACCAGAAATAGTGCTTCAGGTTAAGAACTCTGCTTCAGGATGAGAACAAGAAATCGTGCTCCGGCGGTGCAGCAGCAGCAGGAGGCCCCATTAGCTAAAGTGGTGCTTCAGGTTAAGAACAGTTTCAGGTTAAGAACGGACCTCCGGAATGAATTAAGTACTTAACCTGAGGTACCACTGTATGTTTTTACTGAAATTTTTTGGATGTTAGCCGCCCTGAGCCTGGCTCTGGCCGGGGAGGGCGGGGTATAAATAAAATATTATTATTATTATTATTATTATTATTATTATTATTATTATTATTATTATTTGCACCATGCTAACTTCCTTCCTCACAGGAAGCAGCAGCAGCGCAACCAACCCGATATCAGGTGAGTAGCAGCTCCCCACCAAAGCCCCCTAGGAAGGATTCTGGAAGATGGAGGCAAGCAACGAAGACAACTCAAACTGCTCCAGCCAAACCTTCCCTTCCAACCACAGAATCATGTATCACCATGCGCCTTCTGGGACAGATTCCACGAGAGAGGGAGACAAAAACCAGTCCAGAGCCTGCTCCAACAGGAACTTACCCTTAGCTCACAGGGCCATCTACCACCAAAAGCCTTGTGACATGGATTCCACAAACGAGAGAGAGAGAGAGGGACTTGAAGAGAACTGCATATGAGTCTGCAGCTGCTAATTTGAGTCTGGGCAGAGAATCCTCCTTCCTCAACAGGCACGGCTTGAACCTGCGCTGACCAAGCCAAACGCTTCAACTTCCATGGAAACAGATAGACTAGATGAGTTTCTTTTCTCCTCCACTAACTCGCCTTGGCTGCGTCTTCATTTTCAGACGGCTATTCCTCCAGGATTAATTATAACTAGTTATCTACTGATATCTACAGTAATACATATTGCTTCTGAGCACGCACCAGTGAGTTCTGTAATGGCTTGTGTATACACTTGAAATGTAAAACAACATTCCCATTGATAAATCTCGAGCTATATGTTTCTGTGCTTGCTCTTAGATTTAATGATGGAACAGGACAGATGTATGGGCAAATGGGAAATAATGAATTCACGCTGAATATATGCACAATAAGATTAAAATCTAGGCTGAAAGGAGGCATGTAACTCTTTGACTTAAGTAGGTTTCTTTCTTTCTTTCTTTTTTAAAAAATACATTTTCATATTATTTCCCTTTATTCATTTCTCAGGAAATA
This sequence comes from Podarcis liolepis, assembly GCF_965112155.1. NCBI lineage: Eukaryota > Metazoa > Chordata > Lepidosauria > Squamata > Lacertidae > Podarcis > Podarcis liolepis. Next base: position 114,116,163 of record NC_139557.1, read on the forward strand.
CAGGTGGGTGTGTTTGCCTTTTCTGCTCTGTGCCAAGAGAATAGATTTTTAACCCATCTCTTTGTATTTCCCCTGATGCTCTTGAGAGTACAATAGAAAACCTCTTCCAATCTCTGGGGGTCTCTCAAAAACCTGCTTTTCCCTGCCTTCCGTAGAAGGATGCTCTCACTACACATTGGGCCTCCCTGCTTTGAATCCCCTTGGAATTCTTGTTGCCATGCCAACCCCGGTGCTCCCTCTCAACACCCCAAACTACTGGAAGTCACAGGCCTACTTAACAAAGCTGACTTTGAAAGTAGTTGATGGGTTGCCACTGTGGTCTATGAGGGCTCAGCCTCCAGGGTGGGCCTTCAAGGGGAAGAAGAAGAAGAAGAAGAAGAAGAAGAAGAAGAAGAAGAAGAAGAAGAAGAGGTGGAGGAGGAGGAGGAGGAGGAGGAGGAGGAGGAGGAAGAAGAAGAAGAAGAAGAAGAAGAAGAAGAAGAAGAAGAAGAAGGGGAGGAGGAGGAGGAGGAGGAGGAGGAAGAATTTGGATTTCATATCCCGCATTATCACTCCCCTAAGGAGTCTCAACAAATAGAAAGGGAAGAAATGGAGGCAGTGAGAGATTTTACTTTCTTGGGCTCCATGATCACTGCAGATGGTGACAGCAGTCACAAAATTAAAAGATGCCTGCTTCTTGGGAGAAAAGTGATGACAAACCTAGACAGCATCTTAAAAAGCAGAGACATCACCCTGCCAACAAAGGTCCGTATAGTTAAAGCTATGGTTTTCCCAATAGTGATGTATGGAAGTGAGAGCTGGACCATAAAGAAGTCTGATCGCCGAAGAATTGATGCTTTTGAATTATGGTGCTGGAGGAGACTTGAGAGTCCCATGGACTGCAAGAAGATCAAATCTCTCAATTCTGAAGGAAATCAGTCCTGAGTGCTCACTGGAAGGACAGATACTGAAGCTGAGGCTCCAATACTTGGGCCACCTCATGAGAAGAGATGACTCCCTGGAAAAGACCCTGATGTTGGGAAAGATTGAGGGCAAAAGGAGAAGGGGACGACAGAAGCCAAGATGGTTGGATAGTGTTCTCGAAGCTACCAGCATGAATTTGACCAAACTGCAGGAGGCAGTAGAAGATAGGAGTGCCTGGCGTGCCTTGGTCCATGGGGTCACGAAGAGTCAGACACGACTAACCGACTAAACAACAACAACAAAGGAGTCTCAAAGCGGCTAACAATCTTCTTTCCCTTCCTCCCCCACAACAAACCCTCTGTGAGGTGAGGGAGGCTGAGAGACTTCAGAGAAGTGTAGCTAGCCCAAGGTCACCCAGGAGTGGGGAATCGAACCCAGTTCACCAGATTATGAGTCCACCCTCTTAACCACTACACCACACTGGCTTCTCAATGGAGAACATGGACGAGGTGTTCTTTTTCAAGTGCCCTGAACCTGCTCTCACCTCTCAGGCCTGCAAGTCCTCTCCTGAGCTTCCTTAGTCTTGCTAGTTCACTTGCCTATCTCCAAGAAGGAGGCTGGAGATAGGGACACACAGGGGCACTGCCTCACCAATCTTGGTCTGTCCTCAACTAACTCCTACCTGTCTTCCACTCTACCGTTCTCAAGAAGCACCAGCCACCACTGTCTGTTTCCTTCACCCCACCTGGCAGAGCCTTCTCTGTGGTTGCCCCTCAGTTATGGAACCTATAGAGCTGCATTTGTCCCTCACACTGGCATTTTCCCCCACTGTCCATCAAAACACACACTTTTTGGCCCAAGCTTTCAGGGAAGGGTAATAATGGGTTATGGTTTTGTTCTTCCCATTTGCTGGAAGGTGTTGTTATTTTGTTGTCATTTTTACCGGAGTGTTCTTGCTGTTTTGTTTTGCTATTAGACTGAATTCTAAGTACGGATGGGAGTGAAATTTGATTCGGTTTGCATTTAACATAATCGAAGGGACACTTCCCGCTATCCCATTCTTTGCCCTTGGAAGTCTTATGAGAAGCTGCTGCAGGAGTGACTGTGAAAAACATTATGGGAGGGATGTTTCTAGGACTAAGGTGAAACTGTGAAGTTCCCTTGTTATTTTTACTATTGGACGCTATACATTGCTTAAGTAATCTTGTTATATTCATAGTATTGCAATATGGGGTTTTGTACCTGTCAGGGAACTGCCATCGGAGCTAGAGGCGGAGGGAAGGCTCCAGAGGGATGCCGGAGAGGGTCCCAGTAGGGAGAGGGGCAGCCCATTTGCTGGGGAAGGAAATCAGCGTAACACCAGTGGAGAAGGGGGGCAGATGGGGGAATCGGAGAGGAGGCTCCAAGACTCCTCGCCGGAGACCAGCGGAGAGAGTACGGGTCCTCCGCTGCCCACACCCTCCCTGTGCAGAAGGCTTCCGCGCAGGGAGACTAGGCAGAGACTAGGCGTCAAAGAACTTTTGTGCTGGAAGAAGTTCAAGAAACGCCCACTGACGGATTCTGCCAGCGACTGAGACAGTCACGATGCTGGAGGCTGTTCAGTCAGAAAGGGTTCAACCAGGTAACCTAGCCAGGAGTGGCGGCAACTTACGCACGAGCAACCCCTAAACCCATTACAGCACCTTATATTTCCTTTTTTTTTTTTTTTTTGCTATGCAGCTGCTGTTTTGCTATTGCTTTGCAATGTTATTGTGCCACTGTTACTCTGTTATTTTGCTTTGTTATGAAATTGTTTTTGTGGTGTTTGCTTGAAATGTATTCCTTTTCTGTTGTAAGCCACTTTGAGCATGGTTTTTTTTTTTTTTGGAGGGGAGGCAAAGTGGCATACAAATAAAATCGCTCACTCGCTCAAATTGTGATCCCACCTAATTCACTCTTCCCCAAATACATGAATTTAACCTCAGCCATCCTTTAAAACTTACACGTCTCCAGATCTTGCAGTGTCATAATGTTCATATTTTAGTGACACACAAAAAAGCTCTAGACTTGGGGAAATTGCTCTGAAGAAACGTGTGTGCTATGCAGAATTGCATAGAAAAATGTGTACATTAGGAGAAAGTTGCTGATGGATTTTGATGAGGACTTCTTTTTAAAATAAATGTTAAATTTAAATGGGCAGTGGACAAAGCTGTATTGTAACTTTTAGTTAATATTTTTTTTAAAAAAAAAAACCAACAACCCCCAAATTGAAGAACTGAGCTTATGATTGGAAAAGATGAGAAACTAATAGAAACTGAAATGGAAATATTTGCCCACTCTAAGTATGCCTTTAGAAGACGTGCAAGATAAAAATGGAAGAAGCAAATGAATGATTGAATGATCTCAGTCTCCCTCTTTTCCTGAGATTCTCATTTGACCATGATGAGCACAACTCCTTCTCAATTCATTTGCCTTCTCTGTCCTCCTCTTTGCTGATCACTCATAGCCGAGTAAGATTGCCTTCCATAAACATGGTTTTAACAATGAGTCCGTAAGTAACTGTGGAGGCCAATTCTGGATCCGCACATCCTTTCACAGTGGGGACATTGGTTTCTAGGTGGGAGTTGATCAGGATGCTGGTGGCGCTGTGGTCTAAACCACTGAGTCTCATGGGCTTGCCAATCAGAAGGTCGGTGGTTCGAATCCCCACAACGGGGTGAGCTCCCGTTGCTCTGTCCCAGCTCCTGCCAACCTAGCAGTTCGAAAGCACACCAGTGCAAGTAGATAAATAGGTACCACTGTGGCAGGAAGGTAAACAGTGTTTCTCTGCACTCTGGTTTCTGTCACAGTGTTCCATTGCGCCAGAAGCGGTTTAGTCATGCTGGCCACGTGACCCTGAAAGCTGTCTATGGACAAACGCCTGCTCCCTCGGCCTGAAAGTGAGATGAGTGCCGCAACCCAGTAATCGCCTTTGACTGGACTTAACCATCCAGGATTCCTTTATCTTTACCTGCCTTCTCTGTAGCAAGGACTTGGCTACCCTACCCACGGACAAGCAGTTGGAGGGAGCACTAAGTTCCAAGTAGACCTTGGCTTGATCTAGCAAAGGTGCAGTTCTTGCTTCAAGAGACCCATGTAACTAGCTGCATCCTCGTTGACCTTCCCTACCTTGAAATTGCCTCTGCTGATGTCTTAGGACAGGTTGTCCTGACATTCTTTTAACGTCGCCTCGTCATGGCAGCCAAAACTAATCACAAGAATATTACCCGTTGACAGGTGCATTTATTCTGTCAATTAAATCAGATGGCGAAATCGAAATGTGCCCCCAAATCTCCCTTGTTTGCATTATCCATATTGGCATTTCTTGGCTGTGGCTCTCTGTCGCTTGGAAGTCATCCAGGCCCCGCGGTGTCACTTTGCAAGGCTGTGCCAGCAAGTTTCCACACGCTGGCGGCAGCTATCGCAAGACAACGGGGGGAAGGCGAGCCCTCTAGGACAAGGCTGGGAGATGTGGCTGGGCTGTGCTAAGGTTTGTTAAAGGAATACAAGGGAGAAGATGAACGTGTGCCGGCGTACGGTTCTGTTATCCTTCCGAAGTTGGGTGGAACCCTTTCGGGCTCACAAGCAAAGTTGCCAGAATTGAGGGCGGGGTGTGTGGGGGGAAGAGAGATTTCTTCGTCGCCTTCTCATCGTACTGAAATATGCATGAGGCACAAAATGCACAGCGCTGCCCTCGCTATAAGGCTCTTTTGTATGAAAGAGTTTCTCAGATGTAATATTAAAAAAAAAGAGGCTCTGATTATAATTATTCACTCCATCTGCTTCCCCCAGTTTTAATTATGAAGAACGAACAGGGCACGGGGGTAGGAAGGTGTCACGAACTGATTACAACCAGAGGCTGCAAAGAGGCGTCTTTCACAAGTGACGCTGGCGGCTAATTAATATGTGTAGGAGGGCCGGTGCCAACCCAGCAAAGGGCTGGGATGAATATTCACTTTTTCTTTCTTTCCTTTTACCCACCTTGGAATATAGACTGAGGCTGGAGGAGAAACCGCTTCACAAACTGTACTCAAGTCGCTTGAGGGTAGGGTGCCAATGCAATTTTTATTTTTTGTCATTTCCCCATTTCTGTTGTTCTTTTTGGCCCTGGGTGTCCTAAGATCTGATGATCGCATGGTCCTACACGGCTAATCGTCTATGTGGACCTCCAAGATAAATCTGTGGGAGAAATGTGGTTCTGTTCACCTTTAAAGGCAATTGGCAGGCACGCTTTCCAGAACATGAAAACCGAAGCACAGCCGTCTGTCACAATTTATAGCCCTCCAAATTGAGCAATGTGGTTATACAGCCAAGCACAGTGTACAAAAAATACATAGGCTACAGCAAAGCATGCAATAAAATGTATATATTGGGGGAGTCTGCAAAAATGCATTTTATTAGGCAAATCCGCTTTATAAAAATGTGTATGTAGTGCAAGTTTCCACAGCAGCATTGAGTTTTCAATGAGGAATTGAAAAAATAAATAATCATGAACTGATCCCAAAATGTAGAGAACTGAATTTAAGATGGGGGAGGGACAGAAAATGAGGGAAAGCAACGCTAACAGATTCATGCCTCCCGTCTTGAAGATGTTGTTGTGTATAGCAGGGACATTCAAGGCAGAAATGTGGATGTTTCCCTGAATTGCCACACTCCTCATTCCTGTCACTAAAGTGTGCGTTCTTTTACAGAAAGTTTGCTTCCCGAATCAGCATGACAGTGGCAGCAGTGTCAACAGAGTGAAGACACCTGGGGAAGCAGTCAGGTTGCTCCCTAGAGTGTCCACATGATATGCGATGCCATCTTGAAAGCTTACGAGCCTGTGTAGATCTTCATGATGATCAAAGTTAGCAGTGTTTGAGCAATGCTGGACAGTTTGGTATCATCAGCAAACGTGGCTACCTCACCCCTTGGCTCTAAATCATTCATGGACATGTGCCCTCTAGGGACTCCACTTTCTACATTCCTCCACTGGGAGAACTCTGCACTGATTCCTCCTTTCTGCTTCCTATTTCTTAACTGGTTGTTGTTGTTGTTTAGTCGTGTCCGACTCTTCGTGACCCCATGGACCAGAGCACGCCAGGCACTCCTGTCTTCCACTGCCTCCCGCAGTTTGGTCAAACTCATGTTAGTAGCTTCAAGAACACTGTCCAACCATCTTGTCCTCTGTCGTCCCCTTCTCCTTGTGCCCTCCATCTTTCCCAACATCAGGGTCTTTTCCAGGGAGTCTTCTCTTCTCATGAAGTGGCCAAAGTATTGGAGCCTCAGCTTCAGGATCTGTCCTTCCAGTGAGCACTCAGGGCTGATTTGCTTCAGAATGGATCGGTTTGATCTTCTTGCAGTCCATGGGACTCTCAAGAGTCTCCTCCAGCACCATAATTCAAAAGCATCAATTCTTCAGCCATCAACCTTCCTTATGGTCCAGCTCTCACTTCCATACTACACAATTGAGAGCCAGTGTGGTGTAGTGGTTAAGAGCGGTAGTCTCCTAATCTGGGGAACCGGGTTCGCGTCTCCGCTCCTCCACATGCGGCTGCTGGGTGACCTTGGGCCAGTCACGCTTCTCTGAAGTCTTTCAGCCCCACTCAACTCACAGAGTGTTTGTTGTGGGGGAGGAAGGGAAAGGAGAATGTTAGCCGCTTTGAGACTCCTTAAAAGGGAGTGAAAGGCGGGATATCAAATCCAAACACTTCTTCTTCTTCTTCTTCAATAGGACCTCTCCTGTTTTTCCATGACTGCTAAAGGTTGATCGAGGGTTTAATCTTGCAGCCCAGAAAGCTGAGGAACTTGGCTACCCAGTGCCTGAAACTGGTGTGCTTACTGAATTTTTTTTTTTTTTTTTATGATCCTTCCTTATACCTTAACACAACCTAACTTAGACCATTGTTCCATTTAGCCCAGTATTGTCAACACTGACTGACAGACATCCAGGAAGGAGTCTTCCCCAGTCCTACCTGCAGATACCGAAGAATGAACCCAAGACCTTCTGCACTGAAAATATATGCTCTACCAGCGAGCTAAAGCTCCTTCCCCTGATGGTTCTGCTAAGGCTACTATTATTCCCCTTTTAAATGTACAATAAGTGCAACATTTAATTACCCTTTGCTTCCCTTTGACAAAACTGCTGCCAGCTCAGCAGGCCATTTGTATCCATCATTTTAAAAAAAAATAACAAACTGCGCATTGCAGAGAGAATGCAGATTGCATCCTCAGTTTTACCCCCCCCCCCTTTGGAAATAAATAAATAAAAATGTAAATGCAGTTTTCAATTATTTTATTTTATTTTTGCTTGTGTTGCGCATCTTCCTAATTTGCCAGCAGAGTTAATGCCCATTTAGGAGAATGTGCTTTGGGACAACCTTCCGGCACTTCTGAACAAGGCAGCCATATGGTTCTTCATACTCCTGCCATGCTTCTTGTGGCTACCCGTCTCTCCTGGTGGACCAGCTCTCACTTCAGCTAGCATTGTACTGCTGCTGATAGTGGTTTTTTAATAAATAAAAAACACACAGGTGTTTTGCAATATCCTATTGTAAAACACAGCTTCTAGAATGCTAAGCTCTGGTGTGCACAAGAGTATCCATGATTTCCTCTGTTTTTGGCTACAATCCATGGAGGTAGGGATTGGTTTCCTAATTTACAGTGGCCGTGTTAGTTGGTTGGTGCAAAAATAACAGGGGTTCCTTGGTTGGCTTTTACTGAGTTTTCGCGCCAATCTGTGCAAAAATTGTGCAGTGGTTCTATGGGATTATTTGGCATATATTCCAGGGTGGCTATATGGCATTGCTAGCCTTTGGATGTTATCCTGAACTGATTGATTTGATTTGATTTGTATACTGTTCTTCATCCAAAGATCTCAGGGTCGTTTGATGCAGCATAAAAATACAAGAGAAAAATACAAAATCCATAATAAAAAACAAAAACAAATCAGATCAATACTTCCCACAAACACATTTCAAAGGAAATAGGATGTTAGCCAAAGACCTGGTTGAAGTGCAATGTTTTTGTCCAGCACCTAAAGGTGTATAGCGATGTCTAATGAAGGCACCAGTTGAGCCTTCTGTGGCATTTTCCATCATTTTCCTCCTTGGATTTCTTTTTCTGCTTAGGAAAGTGACAGGATGATTTGCACTACACTGGCGATCAACAGTGCCGTACTCATGGGAGCTGTGGTGCCCTATTATTTCATGTACTAGAGTTCACCATCTCTAGGAGTTGGACATAATACGTAATAGACCTCTTAGTATTTTAGGTACCACAAGATACTTCATTATCTTTATTTATGGTATCATGTAACAGCATTGATGGGGTACCTGCTTCAGTCTGAGAGCTACATTGCCTTCTGGGCTACCTTGTGGGGGCCACATTTGCCATTCATGAGAGGGGCCAGGGGCTAAAGTGCATTGAATTCAGTTGTCTCTATACTAATGCACAGAGTATGGGAAACAAGTAAGATGAATTTGAGCTCTTGATAAAGGATGGCAAATAGGACCTAATGTAGAAATTGAGGCATATATTCCTTTCAGAAGGAATAGTCCAAAAAGGAAGAGATGAGGAGTAGCATTATATGTAAAGGATAGGTACACTTGTGAAGAGATCCATGACCTGGAGCATGGAAGGAAGATTGCAAGTATGTGGGTACAAATTGTAGGAGAGGGAAGCAACAATGATCTTACTGTAGATGTCTGCTATAGACCTCCAAGCCAGACTGAAGACTTGAATGAAGCCTTCCTAGAGCAGTTTACCAAACTTTCAGAAAGGAGAGATATAGTAGTCATGGGAGATTTCAACCACCCCAATATCTGTTAGAACTCAAACTCTGCCAAGAATGTGAGGTCCAACAAATTCCTCCGTTGCTTCACTGACCATTTCATTTCCCAGAAGGTGGAGGAAACAACAAGGAAAATCATCTATCCTGGACCTGGTCGTCACCAGCAGGGAGGAACTGATTGATGAAGTGGAAGTTCTGGGAACCTAGGAAGGAAGTGATCATGTCTTCATGGGTTACATGAGAAAAGGAAAATCTGAGTGTAGTCGGACATGAACTCTAAACTTTAAGAAGGCCCATTTCAAAAAGCTTAAGGAACTACTGGGTGAGATCCCATGGTCAGAAATACTCAAAGAGAATGGAGTCCAAAATGAATGGGAGTGTCTTAAAGGCGAAATACTGAAGGAACAAATGCAGACAATTCCAACAAGAAGTAAAAGTGGAAAGCATATAAAGAAACCAGTATGGCTGCGTAAGTACCTTACAGATAAGCTGAGATTTTAGGAGCTCGTGTATAATAAATACAAGAAAGGCAAAATCATGAAGGAAGAGTATGTATGAGTTTCTAGCAGTTACAGGGAGAAGGTAAGGTGGGCCAAAACTCAGAATGAGTTCAGGCTTGCGAGAGAGGGGGGTTTTATAATTAAAATAAGGTTATTCAGCTTTGTTCCAAGCAAGAGGAAGAAGAAGCAAGTAGTAAGTCCTCTGCATAGAAAAGATGGAGAAATGCTATTGAGTGACAGTGAAGGAAGAAAGGGTCAACACCTATTTTGCCTTTGTCTTCTCCCAAAAGGAAAGCAGTGCCCAACCTGGTGATAACAGAATTAACAATGCAAGGAGGGGGCTGCAGCCCAAGACAGGACAAGAGGTTGTAAGGGAACACTGAACTACTTTAAATAAATTCAAATTTCCAGGGCCTGATGAGCTGCACCCAAGAGCACAAAAGGCACTTGTGGGAGTAATCTCAGAGCACCTGTCTATAATCTTTGAGAATTCTTGGAGAGTATAGACTGGAGGTGGGAAAATGTTGTCCCTATCTTCAAAAACGGTGGGAATAGACTACTGATCGGTCAGCTCAATGTGGAATTCAGAAAGCTCCATTCAGATGGTTGGTCTGTGATTACTTAGGAAAGGATGCTGTGATGACTAAGACTCAGCACGGGTTTCTCTAAAACAAGTCATTTCTCTTTTTTCGAGAGAGTTACAAGCTTGGTGGATCAGGGGAATGCTGTGAATGTAGCGTATCTTGATTGCAGTAAGACTTTTGACAAAGTCTCCCATGATATTCTTGCAGAGAAGCTGGTGAAATGTGAGCAGGACTGTTGAGTGGATGTTCTTGCTGTGACTCCTGCTTTTCAGGGGGTTGGACTAGGTGGCCCTTAAGGTCCCTTCCAACTCTACAATTCTATGTTTCTGAGAACTGCCGACAACAGAATAAAGTGGTCCAGGTGGGTTCCAAGTCAAGTTCCCATTTGTAAGCTAAGGGAAGGACCTGGATTGATGGGAGGGTGATGGCAGTGGCTTATTAAAGCAGTTGATCTCTGAATTTGAGCCCAGAATCATTCTCCTAATGCAGATGGAGGATTTAAATGAGGTAAAAACGATAACGCCGCAGTCAAGAGACTTGGGGAGGGGGGGAGAGACCTTGATGTTTGATAGTTGTAATAACCTACCGAGTGTTCTAATGGCTCAGGGATCAGGTGCGGAGCTGTGGCAATAACAAGTGCTGAATAATTATCCCAGCCATATTCTGCCGAACCAAACCCCCAAAGTATGAACTATATAAGGAGGCTTCTGCTGCCTCTCCGAGATTCCCTGAAATGTTAAATCGCTGGATTGGGAGCACTTCCAACATTAGTACTGCCCAGTTAGGAAGAAATAAAGCCCAGAATCCTCTAGTGGCAGTTCTAATGTCTTTGTTAATTATGAATTATGGGTAAACATGCCGACTCGCAGAGGTCACTCCTGTCAGCAACAATACTTTTCAAGAAGGATTTTTTTTACGGCGGCCTCTCTCATTCCGCCGTAATGTACTTTATATGTACATAAAAGCCCCTCCAGAAACACAACACAAAAAAGGTATTTGGTTTTGTTTTCGTTTTTAAGGAAAGGATATTTATTTTTCTCATGGCGCCTAGCCTTTCCTCCCTTGCCTGTGTCAAGCGTCATTGTCAAGAGAAGCTCACCTTGCTCCTCTGCGGCAGGAAACAGCTGTGCAGTTGCAGGAGCTGGCAGAACGTGTAATAACAGGGTGGGGTAGGGACAAGGTTAGGCCAACAGCCAGACACTCTGTGAACAAGGAAGTTTCCGGGGAGAGCAGTGAATCAGCAGGCTGGTCACCTTTTCACACGCCACAGAGAAGCATGCGGCTGGCTTGCCGAACTTCGCCTACATGGCAATGGCTGATCTGAGATCTCTCCCAGCGAGGCATAGGAACAGGATTAAAATTATATTATGTGTGGATCTCGCCCAACAAAAGCAATTGGCAGAACATCGTTTTAATTAGATGGCAGCGGCTGTAGCACATACAACTTTGGCACAGGCTCATTCATAGCCTTCTGCACCCTCTCTCTGCCCTCTTGAAGAAGTTCTGGCAACTGTGTATCTGTGTATCAGGAGTTATAGAGTGGGGCTTTGGGGGCCTAGTCCGGATGGTATCATTAGATACCCTTCCAGGCTTGTGATCCTGTCTTCAGTAAGGGTCAGAATCCAGGGGAAGAGGCTGGTGAGTCTGCCAGACCAGTTCCTTTGTTAAGGTGGTGGCTTTGGCTGGCCAGTTAAGTGTCCTCATCGGCATCTCAAAAAATCTACTAGGGTGCAAAAGCTACAGCTACGTGATGGTGTTCTCCAGAAAAGTGGCAGTAGGCATTTTACGCACTCCCATCATCTAGCTGGATGCCATGTGACCCTAGGTAGAAGAAGAATCACCAGAATTGTGCTGTGAAAGCTGGGAACAGCAGACACAGAGATATGCCTTGTTCCACTCTAAACCTCAGCTGCAGTTTGAGGCTTCTCTGAAACTTAATGGAGAAGCAAGATCCATTGCAGTGCTAATGCTGTGATTTGCTGTTTAGTCATGTCCGACTCTTCGTGACCCCATGGACCAGAGCACGCCAGGCACTCCTGTCTTCTACTGCCTCCCGCAGTTTGGTCAGACTCATGTTTGTAGCTTTGAGAACACTGTCCAACCATCTCGTCCTCTGTCGTCCCCTTCTCCTTGTGCCCTCAATCTTTCCCAGCATCAGGGTCTTTTCCAGGGAGTCTTTTCTTCTCATGAGGTGGCCAAAGTATTGGAGCCTCAGCTTCACGATCTGTCCTTCCAGTGAGCACTCATGGCTGATTTCCTTCAGAATGGAGAGGTTTGATCTTCTTGCAGTTCATGGGACTCTCAAGAGTCTCCTCCAGCACCATAATTCAAAAGCATCAATTCTTCAACGATTAGCCTTCTTTATGGTCCAGCTTTCACTTCCATACTACGTAATAGGACCTCTCCTGTTTTTCCATGACTGCTAAAGGTTGACTAAGTTAGTTCTTGGTATGAGCTTTCGTGTGCATGCACACTTCTTCAGATACACTGTGTATCTGAAGAAGTGTGCGTGCACACGAAAGCTCATACCAAGAACTAACTTAGTTGGTCTTTAAGGTGCTACTGGAAGGAATTTTTTTATTTTTACTATGCCAGACCAACACGGCTACCTATCTGTAACTGCTAAAGGTTGGTCAAGGGTTTAATCTTGCAGCCCAGAAAGCTGAGGAACTTGGCTACCCAGTGCCTGAAACTGGTGTGCTTACACAACCTAAGTTAGACCATTGTTCCATTTAGCCCAGTATTGTCAACACTGACTGACAGCCATCCAGGAAGGAGCCTTCCCCAGTCCTACCTGCAGATACCGAAGATTGAACCCAAGACCTTCTTCTCGTCCTTTGTCATCCCCTTCTCCTTGTGATATCCTCTATCTTATGGTCAGTTTGCATAAATGTGTAAATAAACCATATATCCTAAAGACCCCCATTCCAAGGAAATCCTGGAGTCTTTTGCTGCTTTGAGAGTGGGGTGGTGTGTACCAGTATGATCAGAATTAAGGAGAGCTGGTTGGTATGGAAAAATTATGAATTAGGTGCATTGATATTTTGAGGAATGGAGGATTCTTCCCATAAAGCAATTGGCAGCGGGTGGTGGGTCTTGGGGAGTAGTTATTGATGCATCACAGATCTCTAGACTGGAGACAAAGAATGAAGTCCTAGGCACACTTACCTGGAAGTAAACCCAATTGCACACAGTGGGATTTATATCTGGGTAAGCGTGCACAGCATTGTCCTAGGAAGGAGACGGCATGCAGGTATGGGGTGAATCTGTCTTTCAATATGAATTTCGCTTGCAACATGAACACACTCTTTCTCCCATTTTTGCAAACAGGTGACAGCTTAAAGCAAGGTAAAATCATGCTAGTATTCCATGGAAACGGTGGGGTGGGGTGGGGTGGGCAAGGAGGGTTTTAATTCTGGAAACTGGTCTTCAACTGAGTGTACAAGGGTTCTGAAACAAGAAAACCCAGGGGAAATCAAGGGCACGATCCCCCCAAAATGTAACTATTATCAATGGGAGAAATAAGCCCGTGTCTAACATTCTCCTGCTGAAATTAACGGTGCTCAGGAGGTCTAGGAGGGACCACACCTTTGTTCATCAGCTCTCCAACAATTTGCAGCCAAAAGAGCTTACAAAGGAATGGATTTATGATATGGCAAACCAGCTTCAGGTAGTTGAGTGTGCTTCTCCAACGGTGCACAAAACTGGATCAGTCAGTGCCTGGACTGTGAACTTAATTGCTTAGAAGAAGTACAGCCCAGACCCACCTTGGATCAATTCTACTCTTCCTGGTGCCATAAGAAAGCTGCAGAGATAGTGTAGGATAGTGCACACCCTGGAAATGATATCTTTCAGCTTCTGCCTTCTGGAAGAAGGTACAGGGTTATAAAGACTAGGACTAGCCACCTGAGAAACAGTTTCTACCCACACAGTGTTTTAAACACAGTGTAAGGTAGTCTCTAGGGGAGTATATTGTATTTAATAATGGGGTATCAGTTTTTAGGGGGCTAACCAGGCTGGGATGGCTGGGATAGCAGGCTTGTGGGTTTTTGAATGTCTGATGTAGATTTTTTCAATTTCATTGTTCTGTATGGGACAATGACAATAAAGATTTTCGTATCGTATATACACCAATCCCCAGACAGAGGAACTTTGTATCAACAGTTTGCTTTACCATTAAAACCTAGATGCTCCTGAACATGCCCAGGAGACCATTTTCTGGTGTGGTGCATGGAATTCAGAGTTTTCCTAAGTATTAAAGCTGTATCGAGGCCAAGGCCTGAGCCTCTGCCTATTCAGTGTTGCAGTCATGTGCTCCTTCAGCCCAAGGTGAAAAACAAGGCTGTCCATCAGATCACAAGTGTTATCCGGCTCAGTTCTGCCTGCACTGGCTGGCAGCAGCTCTGCCAACTCAGGTAGGAGAGTGGGTTGGGGGCTGACGTTGTGTGCGATGTCGTGACGTCACGTGTGACGTCAGGTGTCACATGGCAGCTTGTTTTCCATGGCCAGCAACTCCGCCCTTGCCTCCTCCTCCTCCTCCTGCTGTTGCCATAGACTGGGGGTCATAGCTGTCACCATTTCCCTTTTTTAAAGGGAAATTCCCTTATTCCGAATAGGATTCCTCGCAAGAAAAGGGAAATGTTGACAGGGGATGTTACCTCTCCATGCCAGGAGGAGGAGGGGGAATAGCTGCTGCAGCCTCATTTCCACATTGGCACCAGTGCCCCAATCTGCTGCCACAGGGGCCCAATCCGCTGCCAGGAAAAGCGTCCCTTCCCTGCTCAGCTGCCAAGCACTCTTCCAGTGGCTGGGGAGAGGACTGGGCACACGGTACGTGGTGTTCACCCTCTGCGCATAATGCCCCCACATGGCATGCAAGCACTCGCCTGGTAAAGTGGCAGCCCCCTCAATATTGGGGGAGAGGCTCACCGTCTTCCCCCAAATATTGAAGGGGCTGAAGCCCCTTCTGCCCCCTATACCTGGTCCCCTGGCTCGCAGTGTCTCTCCAGCGGTTCAGGCAGACAACTAGCCCTACCTAGATATTCTGGGGACTGAGCCTTTGAAGTCCTCGCCAGCTCAGTGATTCTATGACCCTTCCACCGCATGCAAGAAACCAACACAATTACCTCTAACAGCAACAGCAAGACTGTAGCTATCCAGCCTCTGCTTGACATCCTCCACAACCTTCCAAGGCAGCCTGCTCCAAACAGGACTTTCTCCACATCGCCTTTTTAAATATAATTTGGACCTATTGCTCTGCCATCTATGTGCCCTTCAAATATGTGAAGATGACTATCACATCATTTCTTGGTTGTCCCTTCTCCTGGCTAAATCTGAACCAGGAACATGTGTCTGAGGTTTTCTCTACTTACTTCCCTTTTGCCACTTACCATACGGTACTTTGCGCAGTGGCAATGTCGTAGCCAATGAGGTTAATCCGAGGCACCATTATTGCTAATTGAAAACTTTTCCCGCAGGGCCATCGATTTGTTGTGACCACTATAGAGGTGTGAGTACATTGCAGCTGAACCAGGAACAGGCAACAACAACAACAACAATTTATTATTTATACCCCGCCCATCTGGCTGGGTTTCCCCAGCCACTCTGGGCGGCTTCCAGCGGAATATTAAAATACAATAATTCATCCAGTATTAAAAGCTTCCCTAAAGAGGGCTGCCTTCAGATGTCTTCTAAAAGTCTGACAGTTCTTTCTTTCTTTGACATCTGATGGGAGGGCATTCCACAGGGTGGGTGCCACTACCAAGAAGGCCCCACTCCCTGGTTCCCTGTAACCTCACTTCTCGCAGCGAGGGAACCGCCAGAAGGCCCTTGGCGCTGGACCTCAGTGTCTGGGCAGAATGATGAGGGTGGATACATTCCTTCAGGTGTACAGGACCAAGGCCATTTAGGGCTTTAAAGGTCAGCATCAGCACTTTGAATTGTGCTCAAAAATGTACTGGCAGGTGACGCTGGTGCCTTTGTTTACCTGCCTCTGTCACGTGTTTCTCCAAAACTAGCTTTACCTAGCTTTGGATGATGTATCTGACAGTAGAACTGGACACCAGGCCAGAGTTGGGGAACCATGGCCCTCCAGATGTTGACTCCAGCTCCCATCAGCCCCAGCCAGCATGGCCAATGGCCAGGCATGACAGGAGTTTTAGTCTAGCAACTTCTGGAAGAATACAAGTCCCTGCCTAGTCTAGAAACCATATTTGGGACTCCAGATTATTGCCACAGAGCTTGCGTTAAAGGGTGCCATTTTAAGAGCAAAAGCCTTGTAGCCTTATTGGAGTTCACCGATTGGGTCTGCGTTGCTCCCGGACAGGAGAAAGGAAGTCAAATGACACCGAGGGTTGGTTCAGAGAAAGAGTTCTTTATTTCTGCTCTCCGGAACAGCAGAAAGGCACTTGCATGGTCAGTCCACAGCAAGTCCAAAGAAATGAGAAATTTCATGCAGTATATATATCCTCCAGGCACCCTTTTCCTCCTTCCCCAGGAATCCAGCCACGTCAGCCTATACACACAGGTTGACATCACATATGTTCCTGCTCCGGTATTCTTAACCATAAAAGGGTATTCCTTCCTGCACTTCTGACCATAAAAGGGTATTCCTGTTCCTACTCTTATCTTGGAGCAAGAGGTCACCAACTCCAAGAACACACTCTGGCGCTGTTCCTGGACTAGGTCTGTGCGTCTTTGTGGTCTTTGTGGTCAGGATGTAAGATAAGGCCCAGAGTGTCATCCCTGTTCCACTTTGGAATGGACAAAGCCATCCGTCATTACCGGCCTTCATGGACTGATAAGGGAGAGAGCTTTGAGCACTTGTTTATACAGCTGGGTTTTGGCTCAAGAGCTCAAGTTAAAGCATTTTAGCTAAGGAAAAACAGGGATTTTGGTGCAGTTTCAAACTGCCAGCACAGTCAGTTTTGGGTTTGGGAAACCCTTTCCTTCAGCCTGACCATGCGAAACCTGGTCCTTCTACTTTCTGACGCCTTGTCAGAGTTGACAGGTGCCCACTGTGACAGCCACAGCCTTGGCCCTGTCCTCCTTTCTTCCCTTCTTTGCCTTCTTTGGCGGTCTCTGCTTTTGCATCCGCTCTCCTTGCTGCTTGTGCGCCTCAATCTCTTGCCATAGCAACACCTGCAGGTGAAGGCAAAGCTCATCCCCCCCAATGTGCTTCTCCAGCTCTGAAGAGGCAACTAATCACTCCACAAGGAGTGAAGTGCCATCTCCCTGCTACCCACGATCAAATTGCAGCCATGAGCACCCCCCGACGCCCCTACTCCGCACAGGTGTTTAACCTGCTTCTGTGAGCATGAGGGGGAAAGGGCTTTTTCTATGTATGAAAAATGAAATGCCGCAGTTTAGCTGTTCATCATACAGTACATCTCCAGCCTACACTTTTTCATTCTGGGATGCAAAGTCCCGTAAGTAGCAACCTGGGAGATGCAATGCAAGATGGTATATCTTGGGCTGCGTGCATTCTGCAAATCCATTGTCATATCACAGGAAACAGCGCAGCAACGGGCACATTATCTGGAATCCTGAGAGTCTCTGTTTTCATTGTTTTAGGAAATAAAGTGATCATTTCTAGGCCTTAAGGTCGCATATGAGCAATTGTTTTGGGGAATCTCAGTGAGTGGCTGCTGATAAATATTTTGAGGGGTCAACGGACTGAGATTCTGTGTCCTGCATGCATAACTCTTCCCGTCAAAGTATAATAGATCATGCAAAAATAAGCAAATAACTGTTGTTTATTGCACAATTTATGTGACTTGCATGTTTCAGCATGGCTTGGAGCAGAAACCTTCTCCTGCTGAGTCAGAATCAGGCCATTGGCTGCCCAGAGTAGCTGGGGAAGCCCAGTCAGATGGGTGGGGTATAAATAAATTATTATTATTATTATTATTATTATTATTATTATTAGTTCTTCTAACCCAATACTTTCTGCTCTTCAGAATCTCAGGAGTCTTTCCTAACAGGCCTTTTGACTAGAGATGCTGAGGACTGAACCATCTGCACTCAAGAGGTGTACAAGGAAGACCATGGAGAGTTGCTCCTCCTCTTACCCCCTTGCTTCGCTGTCCATCTCCCGTTGACCCGAGGCAATGGGATGGAAGGAGACATATGACTGTCTTATCCTGATTTGGACCATTTGGCTCAGCCAGCTTAGAAAAGACTACTCTGTCCAGCAGAATATTTCTAGGCAAAGGGGAGGTCTTCCTTAACTGCAGAGGCCAGGGGCTTTCCTTGCAATTTTCTGCATGCATGACACGTGCTTGAGGAGATTTCACCCCTCCCATATCCAAGAATCTGCTGATATTCTCTGCTGATTCTCCAGAGAGGAGGGGCA
Source organism: Podarcis liolepis (assembly GCF_965112155.1). Lineage (NCBI taxonomy): Eukaryota > Metazoa > Chordata > Lepidosauria > Squamata > Lacertidae > Podarcis > Podarcis liolepis. Next base: position 114,134,292 of record NC_139557.1, read on the forward strand.
GTTTCTGCTCTCTACTTATTCCGCTCCAGCCTCACATCAAAGAGAGAGAGAGACTGAGTGTTAGAGAGAGATTGTGTGTATAGATAAGGTTGCTGCTAAGAGCAGCTACAGACACTCAGTGCAGTTCAGCATTTCAGTTTAGACCTCATTTAGCTCTGTATATAGTTTGTATAATAGTTTTTGTAGATAGAATAAAAGTAGTTTTTCTACAGAGGTTCCCCCCTAGTCATTTATGCTCTGCTATACTTTGCTGTGCGACGACTGTCTTCTTGTGGAAGTGAATCAGGTGCTCACAACTCTAAGCTGTGAGTCCACAGCACTTTGACCAGTTCCTGTGCAGAAGGTGGTCTCTGGAAGTGCTACCCAGCTCGCCTAGCCCAGTCGGGCTGAAGTGTGTGAGTCCAGTTGGTGGCACTGGCTCAAGGGCGATGCTGACAGTGCTTTGCCTTGGTGGCATCTGTCTGTCTGGAGAGACAATGGAGTCCGCTTCCGGGGGTGAGTCAAAGCGCTGGAGAATCACAGCGCCTGCTGTGGCTGCTGAGACTGGTAAATCGCAACTGCTGCCTCCCACTTCTGTGGGGCAACTGCTGCCTCCCACAGCCTGGGCTGTGTGTGTGGAAGTCCTGGGCTGCCCAGGTGACAAGACTCTGCTCTAGACCTTGCTGATGTGGTCTAAAGGAAAGCCACGTGATACCGTGTGCTCTGCCACTGAGCTGATAACTGTATAAAACAGGCAGCAACCCTCAAATCCCGATATGCCAGTTGTGCTTTAATGGTTTAGTGTATAGCTGTCAACCTTTCTCTTTTCTTGCAAAGAATCCTATTCGGAATAAGGGAATTTCCCTTTAAAAAAGGGAAATGTTGACAGCTATGGTTTAGTGTTTATACAGAACAACAAACCCCTGTGTTGCAAACTGAACACAACAAACAATACAAGCAGCACGCAGACCAGTATACCAGACAGTATACTAGATATTGTAGTTGTAGCATATAGATTGTAATGTGTGAAGTTTATATAGTTTTCATGTACACAGGTCATTGTTTCATATTTGAATTCTTTTGTAGTTGTGCTGAAGAAGATTCCAGCGAAACAGTCAGATTATCCGGGATCACTGTCTGTTGTTATTCACCTACTACTTCGGCACCATGAACACCTAAAAAAGGTTTTACTGCTTAGCCCACAGGATAGCATCTATGACTTTGTTTCAACCATAGATTTATTATACTTCTATGGACTTTCAAAGATTGACAGACGTGTGTTCAAATATATTAGAGAATTTACAAGTGCACACATTTTGTTTTTGTTACTAAATCATGTATATTATGCAATAAGAATTACAGTGCTATCTAGTATACTGGTCTGCATGTTGCTTGTATTGTTTGTTATGGTTTAGTGTTTACACAGCCTTTTTCTGGGACATTTTGGGTTGGAAAGGGCATTCTCAACTAGCAGCCACCATTGTGTTTGTGTGTGTGTGTGTATTGTTTTTCTACAGAATGTTCTGGAACAAGGATACATCTCAGGAATACAGGAGTTTCGCTGTTGCCTCCTGGGATAGGGGAGCAAAAAACAAAAACAGTATAAAGAAGGTTTTATACTGTCCCCACAGCTGTTATCAATGGTAAGCTCCAACTTCACATACCATTTTTTTAAAAAATCTGCCTCTAAATTTTTGACCCGCGAATTGAGCAATTAATTTGGAATTTCGCTCAGCCATAGAAGGGTTGCCACCAAACATTTTCCCAAATTCGCTATTTCACTCCACAACAGTAAGCGAAGCTTCTGCGACACTCCAAGGGAGTTAAATAGCTTCATGTAAAACTCCAGTTTTTCCTTATGAAGTGTCCATATATATCTGAGTCATCACCAGATTTTCCCCCCAAGTGAAACGGGATATAATTTGGAGCCTCCACCATCCCTCTGGCAGAATACCTGGGAAGGCTGGTTGTGCAGCAGAAGAACTCCAATAAGAGGAGTAAAATTCCTTTGGGAGGGGGAGTGTCGGAGTGTTTTGCACATCTGTACAATTTATAACACTGCATTCCACTAAAATATTTTGTTTGTCATCGAAAAGAAACGCAGAGTCTTTTGCGTTCAGCAACTCCTAACATTTCTCCAGGCTATCTTGCAATTTCTATATCTGTGTGTGAAATTAACACAAACTGCTTCCCCCCCCCCCTTTTTCCCTTCTCCTGCTCTCTGCTTGATAATTGCTTAATTTTTCATTGTGGTAGCATTTCATAGATGCAAATGGATAGATTTGTGGGGTTTTTTATGTTTTTAAAATACTATATTTTCACTTTTTTTAGGACTTAAAAAAAAGGGAGAAAGAAACTCAAACCATCAACCTATAATTATGTTTGTGACAGCAACCTAATTGCATGCCACACTGAAAGCTAACCCAGTGGGGGAAATAATTTTACCCAATTATGGAAAGTTTTAATAAAAGACTTATACATAAAGTTTTGCATTTTTAATGCATTCGGTGGGTTCTCAAGTGCCTTTTTGCCTGTTCCTTCGCTTATCATTAAGACTGTGCTTAAAAAGAATGAAATATCTGTTATACCTGGCCTGACTGGCAAACACATTGTCTCCCCGCCCCGCTCACACCCACACAGTGAAAAAGACATACACGAAAATGAGAAAATGTGTGATATGGGCGAACAGCTTCATAGATAACGTTACTTGAATTCTTCACTTTTAAGACGACCACAGTTCCTGGGAACATTCAGTCCAGTTGTGTATCCACCACAGTGACCATCAGGGAAATGACAGCTGGAAGGAGCACAGAGAGAAGTAACGTCCTGGTGCACCTGTAGCAACAAAACCAGGTGCCGTCATCTGCCCCTGCTGCAACAAAACATGTCTCTCCTGTATCAGTTTCTACAGCCACAGCAGGTGATGCAATTCTCCAATACTTTGACCTGAAGGTGCACACCTCCATTGCCTCCCAAGACAGAAACATGCCAGGAGACCAGTGCTGGTCTATGAAGCGATCCCTCAATCTTCTCAATGGTGCTCAGTGTATAAGGCATAGGCAAACTCCGGCCCTCCAGATGTTTAGGACTACAATTCCCATCATCCCTAGCTTACAGGGCCAGTGGTCAGGGATGATGGGAATCGTAGTCCCAAACATCTGGATGGCCAGAGTTTGCCTATGCCTGGTATAAAATATATCTTCAGCTTCCTCTGCCATGATTAAAGGTAAAGGGACCCCTGACTCTGGGGTTGTGGTGCTCATCTCGCTTTATTGGCGGAGGGAGCCGGCGTACAGCTTCCGGGTCATGTGGCCAGCATGACTAAGCCGCTTCTGGCGAACCAGAGCAGCGCGCAGAAACACCGTTTACCTTCCCGCCGGAGCGGTACCTATTTATCTACTTGCACTTTGACATGTTTTCGAACTGCTAGGTTGGCAGGAGCAGAGACCGAGCAACGGGAGCTCACCCCGGCACGGGGATTCAAACCGCCAACCTTCTGATCGGCAAGTCCTAGGCTCTGTGGTTTAGACCACAGCACCACCTGCGTCCCTCTGCCATGATTAGTAGCAGACAATTTTTTCCCCTCAAGGGTCAGTGCAGGCTTCCTACTAACCTCTGCAAGAACAGGATGCTAGGCTAAATGAGTTTCTGGTCTTGTTCTGACGTTCTTCAGAAAGTTTCATATCCACACTACGTTTCACCTAGAGCTGGAGCTGAAGGCACATTTCTACTCAGGCGGAACCTCTGAGGCATTTTTGAAAGAGAGATTTCCACTCTCAGGGAGAATTTTGATGGAAGAGGAGGAGTTTGGATTTGATATCCCGCCTTTCACTCCCTTTAAGGAGTCTCAAAGCGGCTAACATTCTCCTTTCCCTTCCTCCCCCACAACAAACACTCTGTGAGGTGAGTGGGGCTGAGAGACTTCAAAGAAGTGTGACTGGCCCAAGGTCACCCAGCAGCTGCATGTGGAGGAGCGGAGACGCGAACCCGGTTCCCCAGATTACGAGACTACCGCTCTTAACCACCACATCACACATGGCAAGTTGAGGCAGCGAGGAAGCCCAGCCTGAAGACAACACTCTGGACACTTCACCATAGCTGTCAACTTTTCCCTTTTCTTGCGAGGAATCCTATTCAGAATAGGGGAATTTCCCTTCAAAAAATGGGAAACGTTGACAGCTACGCACTTCACAGCCAGAGAGCTCCTGTCTTCTCCGCTCTGCAGTCCTCTGAGCCCATTTACGACTGCAAATAAACAGACTCTCCAAACGCCCAGGCAGTTTTTCAGAGCAAGCGATGCCCAATTCGGCTGTGCACACTCTGTGACTTTCTGGAACAAGCTTGGCCAGGGGAAAGAAAAAGGGGGAAAAAGACACCCAAATGCAACTGGCGGAAACTGCCTCACAAGAAACATCCAGAAATGTGTCCCGTGCGCAGATTGCTTAATAATGTCACATTCATAATCTGACGCTTTTCCCAAGGCGAAGGTTTCAAATGCCGAACGGCGGGAGTTGGGTGTGCAACACGCGAGTGAGTGTGGCCGACAAGGCTTTAATTGCTTTTTTTTTTTTTTTTAAGGAGAGGTGATTTTATTCTTTCAAGACGCAGCTTTGTCAAAAAGCTTCCCGCTTCTTCCGAACAAAGCTGCAAAACTAGCCCAAATAAATAAAACGAAGCGACGGTGCGCGAAGGCAAGGTAGCAAATAAGAAGGAGAAGAATCCCGTAGATGTTAAAGAACAATGAGGCGACTCGCTAAGGGTTTGGAACACAGTCGAAAGGACATTAACAGCCCAAGACTGGGACAGTACCAGAGAGAGAGAGAGAGAGAGAGAGAGAGAGAGAGAGAGAGAGAGAGAGAGAGAGAGAGAGAGAGAGAGAGAGAGAGAGAGAGAAGATTCATCTAGCAATCACAGCACTAAGTCCCGGAAGGGGCTCTGGGAACTGGTCACAGGTGATTGTCATGTGTGATAATTATTATTACTGTACACCTGCTCCTCCGCACTAATTAACTTTGGATATGCAAATCAATCCTATTGCATCATGCCCCTGCTCTCCTCCCCTACAGATAAGAAGATGTTCAGCTGCTGGGTTTAATTAGGATAATGAACGGCAGGCCCACTGTGGCTTGGCAGGGGAGGTGTGGGAGGGAAGCGGTGGCTGACCTTTTCTCCCAAAACGGTGACATTTTATATAGCTTCGGAGCCCTCCGAGTCGCCCCCGTGGCTGGGACGTTGATAGGAGCGGATTGATGAGGTGTCATTAGAGAAGAGACGCCTCAGCCCCACTGTTTGCTGCGAGGATACAGCAGGTGTTCTGACAAGGACACGGGCTATCACTGCTAGATGCCAAACAATGCTCTCCGTTCGGTAAAGTCAAGCGCACCGGCGTTTCCACCAGGAAAAAAAAAGGGGGGGCGAAAACTGATTTCTGTACGTGCAGCCGCTGGAGAGGTCATCCCTAAATTACATTTCGGAGTTGCTTTTCGCCTGCCATCAACAGATTAGAAAAGGGTTTTCACGCTGCTCCAAATATTCTCTGGAGACACAAATTCAAACACCATTAAGGCTCTCCTTTTTTAAAACAAAAGGTTACATTTGGGGGTGATCTGTTTTGTTCTGCTCTGCAAAACAAGGTTCAAGGAGCCAAGCGGAGCCACAGGAAATTTCAAAAAAAACATCCATCCATCCATCGTTTTGTCGCAAATTCAACTGTGGCTCCACTGAAAAGTAGGAAAGCAACAGACTTTAAGGTTGTTTGCACATTACCCTGAACGCAGGTACAGCTTGCCTTTACCCAATGGGAAGTGTGGGCGTGAAAGGGTGTACCCTGGTTCATTTGTACAGCTCAACCATTGTTCACGGACCATTCATTAAATATTATGTGTGAATTGCTGCTTGTGGGTCCAGCTCAACTGGTTTTGTATACAGTATAGCAGTGTTTCCCAACCGGTGTTCCGTTGACTGGTGTGCCGTGGGAGGGAGGCGGGCGAGTCGGGCGGCGAGAGGTGGGGCGGCGGCGGCGAGCACGCACGGGGCAGCGAGCGAGCTCCCTCCCACATCCCATCGCCGCTCGCTTCGGCCGGCCTACTGGAGGAAGGCGCGAAAACCTCACGCATGCGCAGGCCTTCCGCCTGCGACAGCCCAGTAGGCCGGCCGAAGTGAGCGGCGATGGGATGTGGGAGGGAGGGAGCTCGCCGCCCCGCGTGTGCTCGCCGCCCGACTCGCCCGCCTCCCTCCCACGGCACACCAGCCTACCTCCCTGCTTTTTCCAATTAAGGCAACCTCCACTCTCCTGCCCCTCTGCGTTTCTCACCCCAAAGCCTTGTGGGCAGCAGGAAGTGGGGCCGTCCTGCCTCTACCCCACGCCGGGTGGCTGCTGACACGTCCCTTGGGCAGGAGAGGCATCCGGCTGGATGAAGGCAGCGACGCCGGGGGAACGAAACAGCACGGCAGGTCTGAGCTGGCGCCTGGAAGGACACAGATTGCTTCATGTCGCTGCATTCCACAGCTCCGAGGCTGGCAAGTGAATGCGTGCACTTCTCTCTCTCGTTTTATTTAATGTGCATTTTAGAAGCATGTGGAAATATCCTGCGTCATCAACCACTTTGGGGAAAGTGTGCACGTGTGTGTTTGGGGCTAGATTTCATGCATGCCTTTTTTTTAAGTTCTCTTCCTGCTTCATCCACATTCACCCCCCAAAAGGCCATTTTCTGCGTGCTGAATAAATTCTGCAACTTACTATTTCATAATAAAGTAATTATAAAATACTTTCTTTGTGTTTATTTGATTCCTATTAAAGAGAGTTACTTTATATATAGTCAATATAGGCACAGAGTTAATTTTTTAAACATTTTCTAATGGTGGTGTGCCTCGAGATTTTTTTCATGAAACAAGTGTGCCTTTGCCCAAAAAAGGTTGGGAAACACTGCAGTATAGTCGTACCTCAGAAGTCGAACGGTATCCATTCCAGAAGTCCATTCGACTTCCTAAACATTTGGAAACCAAAGTTGCTTCTGATTGGCTGCAGGGCGTTCGGCTTCCAAAAATAGTTTGTAAACTGGAACACTCACTTCTGGGTTTGCAGTGTTTGGGAGCCAAAACGTTCAAGAACTAAGACGTTAAAAAACCAAGGTACGGCTGTATAGGTAGACAGATTGTACGTGTTTCAAATGAGAAAAGTGAACACCCCTTTTGTGATTCGGCTTTGGAGATTCGCTTCCAAACTCAACCTCCCACAATCCAAAGTGTTGGCTAAAACTCTAAATGGCTTTGGAAATGAAAGCTGGGCAGACCTCAGTGTAGGTGGAAGTAAAATAGGAACCCTTCCATAAACTTGGCGAATCAGCAGTGGTAAACAGAAGCTGGCAATCCATCTATTTACTGTTGCTGCAAGATCATCAGGAGGAGAAATCCTGGTAAACAGTGTCAGTCTCTTCCTCAGATCCATCACCATATGTAGGTAAGGAGGGCGTCTTTCATACATTGAAATGCCTACAATGGCTCCCAGTATGTTTCCAAGCTCAATTCATAGTGTTGGTGCTGACCTTTAAAGCCCTAAATGGCTTCGGCCCAGTATACCTGAAAGAGTGTCTCCACCCCCATTTTCAGCCCGGACACTGAGATCCAGCTCCAAGGGTCTTCTGGCGGTTCCCTCACTGTGAGAAGTGAGGTTACAAGTATCCAGGCAGAGGGCCTTCTCGGTGGTGGCGCCCAGTGGCGTAGCGTGGGGGGTGCAGGGGGGCCAGCTGCACCAGGCGCAACATCTGGGGGGGGGGCGCTCGCACTCTCAGCTCTCTGCCCCTACCTGGCTCACTCACTCTCTCTCACTGCAGTGCTGGCTGTGCGAATCCGATCCGAGCCGCCGGGTCGCCGCCCACTGTGGAGGGGGTGGGTGCCAGGCGTGCGGTGCGGAGAGAGAGCAAGGGACTATCTGGGGGAGGGACAGTGCAGCGGCCGCCCAGCGCAGCGCTGAGCGCGGGAGAGAACCACACCAGACCAGACAAGGCAGCAGCAAGAAGAAGCTGGCAGCGGCGGCAGGTTAGGGGTTAGGGGGCGCAAATTACTTGCCTTGCCCCGGGTGCTGACAGCCCACGCTACGCCACTGGTGGCGCCCGCCCTGTGGAACGCCCTCCCATCAGATGTCAAGGAAATAAACAACTATCAGACTTTTAGAAGACATCTGAAGGCAACCCTATTTAGGGAAGGTTTTACTGTGTATGTTTTATCGTGTTTTTAATATTTTGTTGGAAGCTGCCCAGAGTGGCTGGGGAAACCCAGCCAGATGGGTGGGGTAAAAATAAATTATTATTATTATTATTATTATTATTATTATTATTATTATTATTTGGGGCCTCCGTTGCTCCATCAGACCTTGTTCTGTGTTTAACAACAACATTAAAACCTAACTAAGCACATGGTCAGGAGCGAGGAAGAAGAAACACTGACGGACTGTCATCTTCTTCTTCCTCTCATTGCTCGTCCGACTCCACCCCACCCCTTTCAACAGCCCCGGAGAACTGCAGATGGAAAGGATTGGGGCTTACTGCCTGGTAAATGGGATAAGGAGTGCAGCTTTTGACAAGTCCACAAAGCTATGCTCTACTTCTGCTGCCAGAGGATTTTGAGAAGCATCTCTCTGGCCACTGTGAGAACAGGGTACTGGACTCAACAGGCCTTTGACCTCACCCAGCAGAGCTCTTTTGGTGTTCTTGTGTTCCATAACATCCAAACTGAAACCCTTTCCCCCCAAGTATCATTGGTTGACTGCTGCCCCTAGATTTGGCGGTGATGACCTTCATCCGTAAGTGCAGCTGCTAAGTTAGCAAGCTGTTCCCCCCCACTTTGGGTCACCCAAAACAAATTTGAAGATCCTATGGAAGCCATAAGCACCTCTCTACTGGATCCCCTCTTCCTTTGGTGGGTCGGCAGAAGAAAACCCTTAGAAGATGTGGCTCACTTTCATCCTCTGCAGCTTCCATCTTTCCTGATCATCAGCCCACGGGAGAGAGGAATTCAACAATATCTGCATGGCATCGCCTTGGCCAGAGGTAGGAATTCTGAGAAAACCATTCTCGGCCAGGCCAGTCTCACATACACAAGAGTCCAGCCTGACCACAAAACTGGTAAGATCAGTTTAGGAGGGACACAGCACTGACTGCTATAGTGCAGATAAGCTGCAAGGAGGGCTCTATATGTATAGTCAAAAAGAAAGAAATGGGTTGAGTGACTGTTTTCAAGGACTGTGATTGTATGGTGGGGTGATGCGGTGGCAGAAGGTGGTTGGGAAGATGATGAAACAGCCAAGAGGACATATTTTTCCTATATAGCTTGCGATCTAATGGAAGCTCTCACAGACTCTTTGAATGCCGCTCTGTAATGCGTTACTGCATAAAGTCTGATGAGTTGCAAAGTTGCTGTAAGCCTCCATATTGAACCCCCGCCTGGAATCTCCGCCTCCCCCCCATTAAAGGTAAAGGGACCCCTGACCATTAGATCCAGTCGTGGCCAACTCTGGGGTTATGCGCTCATCTTGCTCTATAGGCCAAGGGAGCCGGCGTACAGCTTCCGGGTCATGTGGCCAGCATGACTTAGCTGCTTCTGGAGAACCAGAGCAGCACACGGAAATGCCGTTTACCTTCCCGCCAGAGTGGCACCTATTTATCTACTTGCACTTTGACGTGCTTTTGAACTACTAGGTTGGCAGGAGCTGGGACCGAGCAATGGGAGCTCACCCCGTCGCAGGGATTTGAACCGCCGACCTTCTGATCGCCAAGTCCTAGGCTCTGTGGTTTAACCCACAGCGCCACCCTTACCCTGATGCTTATTGTACAGACTTATAAATTCAGCATTGGGACACCCTTTCCTAAGGCTCTTCTAGAGCAAACTGTGGAAAGATGCTCTTTTCTCTGAAGATCATTTGCACAGCAATCAAACGAAAAGTTCAGACTTTCTCATTCGGCTTGTACGTCCTGTTCTCAACACTCTTGTTCATTAAAAGAAAGAAGAAGTCTTGTCTTATGTGTATCTAAAGAAGCCTTATTTGAATTTCAAATTCAGATGCAGACCTACAAAAGCTGATACGGCAGAGCAATAACTGCAACGCAATCTCTCCCCCTCTCTCTTATTCCATCTCTCTCTCTCTCTCTCTCTCTCTCTCTCTCTCTCTGATCATTTGCTTGGATTTAACCATCTGTGCTTTGGCCTTTCTTCGCTTTTGAAATGTGCGGTTTTATGTTGTCGTAATATAATGCCACATTAGATCTCTATCTGCCTCTCACTTGCTCTTGCTCTTTGGAAGAAGAGGTCAGAAAACTTTCTCCCATATTAAAACGGCAATTGCCTAAGTAACCTTGAAAACGTAACAATTCGCAAAGCGGTGATCTCATCCCGCCCCACTCCCTTCTTCACAATAATAATAAAAATACAGATAAAATCTAGCGTGAAAGAAAGGAAACCTTAGACTTACCGATGTAACGTTCTCCCCCAGCCATAGGAGTTGCTTTGGGGTGTTTCCTATACGTAGAAGGAAAACATTGCATTGGAACTGACAATATATGGTGGGTTGGGGAGGGGGGGCCTAAGGAAAAAAATTGATGGGACCGCTGCAAGACTCCACCTGATTCATAGATCGTAGAGTTAGAAGGGACCAGCCGGGTCATCTAGTCCAGCCCCCCTCAGGACGCAAGGGAGAAACGTGCTAAGAGGAAGGAACGCTTGGCAAATCCACACCGTGATCAACTCCCACCCGGAAACCTGTGTCCCCACTGTGGAAGGACGTGTGGGTCCAGAATTGGCCTCCACAGTCACTTACGGACTCATTGTTAAAACTGTGTTTATGGAGGACAATCTTACTTGGCTTTGAGTGATCGCCAAAGAAAAAGAATGCAGGAATCTTTTTGCCCACTGTGAGGCTCGAACCCACAACCTTGAGATTAAGAGTCTCATGCTCTACTGAACGAGCTATCCCACGAAGAAGAAGAAGAAGAGGAGGAGGAGGAGGAGGAGGAGGAGGAGGAGGAGGAGGAGGAGGAGGAGGAGGAGGAGTTTGGATTTGATATCCTGCTTTATCACTACCCAAAGGAGTCTCAAAGTGGCTCTCCTTTCCCTTCCTCCCCCACAACAAACACTCTGTGAGGTGAGTGGGGCTGAGAGACTTCAGAGAAGTGTGACTAGCCCAAGGTCACCCAGCAGCTGCATGTGGAGGAGCGGAGACGCGAACCCGGTTCACCAGATTATGAGTCTACCGCTCTTAGCCATGACACCATACTGGCTGCTTAGTATGACTCCTTAGGAAGCTATACAGAACGTAAATCCTAAATGAACATGTTTTCATGGAATTAATTTCGACCCACAGCTTCAAAATTCAAAGAAAATAAGGATTGTTCCGCTGAGGGGGGGGGAAATCCTGTAATAGTAATATCTGCAAGAACCAAATTCGGGGTTAACCTGAATCAGTCTGAAATGTGCACAATCCAGGCTTGGATCTACACTGATCTGGAAAGTGCTGTTTTAAGAAAGCGCTATATAAAAAAAGATTGCTCCCAATGCAAATTCCCATTGGCAAAAGATTGCTGCTCTACAGCGCCCTCTGGTGTCACATTTTTATAACACACTTTTAACGTTATAACTCACCAGTGTAGATTAGTCCCAATATTCATCTGGAGGTGATGAACAGCCTTGTCTGCATGCCCACCCCCCCCAGAAGAGCAAAAGCGTGCAGCCAGCCCCACTCCCCAAGTGCACCATCACCCCCAGATTCTCAGCTTTCATTTTTTTAAAAAAAATGGCTCAGTTTCTATTACTAATATTATTAGTATTCATTGCATTACTATACTGCTTTCTATGTTTAAGGAGAAAGATCTCGAAGCAGTTAACAACACATTAAAACATCAAATAAAACCACCCGGAATATAGCATTACTGAAGAAAGTAAAATCTGGCGTATACATACAAAGCAACGCAATTGACAGGGAACTAAAATATTATCTTAAAGATTTCAAAATAGAACATCGCAAAGGAGGTCGACTGCGGAAGGCGCATTCCACGCAGCAAAGCTAAGGAAAGGAATTATCTGAAACGTTTCAAAAGGAAACATTGCTAAAGGAAGTCAAATATAAAATGCACATTTGAAGCAGCATAATTAGCAAGAGAATAAAATATTGTCGTAAGCAAAGAACGTGTCGGCTGCTGTTGCTCTAGCATTTGTAGAACCTGAGGCAAAATGTGCAGCCGCTATTCTTCTCGCTGTTTTGTGAGAAGCTAGGCTTTCGGTGTTTAACTTTCTTTCGTCTCCCCCTCTAAAAAATAAAATCCTGTGGACACTCGCAGCTGGGGGTGGGTGGCCGTGAGTTGGAAGCTAAGTGCATGAAATCTGGAACCAGTCCTGTATCTAACCAAATGGACTCAAGACCATGGAAAACTTACACCGTGAGATTGAGCATAGTTCATTGTGGCATATAAATACTGTATTTTTTGTTCTATAAGACTCACTTTTCCCCTCCTAAAAAGTAAGGGGAAATGTGTGTGTGTGTCTTAAGGAGCAAATGCAGACTGCACAGCTATCTCAGAAGCCAGAACAGCAAGAGGGATTGCTGCTTTCACTGCGCAGCGATCCCTCTTGCTGTTCTGGCTTCTGAGATTCAGAATATTTTTTTTCTTGTTTTCCTCCTCCAAAAACTAGGTGTGTCTTGTGGTCTGGTGCGTCTTATAGAGCGAAAAATACAGTATATCGGGGATTGAACCCGGAGCTCTCTAGGCACAAGGCAGGTGACTCAACTGCTGAGCTGCAGCCTTTAACCAAACAAGGGGCAACCTCTTCAACTCAGGGCAGATTGTGAGCCACCAGCGTTGCAGAACAGCCAAGTTCTAGGTCTTAAAAAGGCAAAAGGGGGGGGGGAGCCAAAAAACCAATCCCCACAACTATTTGACTGAAGAGCTATAAGGAGACCATAAAAATTATGGATCACAGAAATAAGCAATTAGTGTTATCTTCAATTGCTTTATTGGCAGTATTCACTCGTTAGAATAGAGGCGGCAGTAAAACAGATTGCAGCATACTGTATAACGGCATATGGGGTTTTACATTATAATGCCCATTCCCTGCCAAAAAGTCATATTTTCATTTGACTGCATGGAACGTTATTGCCCGGCTTCCAGCACGAGGAGCGGATAACCCTTTTGCTTCTCCTTTCCCCTCCCCTTCTCCCCCCTTTCTGGCCACCAGGCAGTTTTCGAGGTTATGGGTAGCCCCCAAGCAGCACAGCAACGGAGGAGCAATAAGGGGCGAGCGACTGCAGGATATTGATTTGTTTGCTCCTTGGCCTGTACAACCCTGGGGCATGTCGTGGAGCCATCGAGATAATAGAGTCAATCTTGAAGATAGCATTTTGGAAGGGAAGTGGGAGGCTTGCCAGTCTGTTCCAACAGCTGGCTTTTGTGCCTGAGGACGCAGCTTGCCTGCCCATCTAATGAGAGCAGGAACTAGCAGTGGCTAGAGAATCATGGAATTCTAGAGTTGGAAAGGGACCCTGCAAGTCATCTAGTCCAAGAATATGCAGCTATCTCCTACGGGGAACGAACCTGCAACCTTGGTGTTATTATGAGCACCACACTCTAACCAACTGAGCAAGGGCAGATTTAACACAAAAGGAGGAAGAGGAGAGGCAGCAGTGACCTGTATGTAGGGCAGAACTGGAGCTATAAGGGATGTGTCAAACGCTCTCAACGCAAGAAGGATCTGCTGGATCAGGCCACAGTCTGATTGGCATAATAATAATATTATAATTTATTATTTATACCCCGCCCATCTGGCTGGGCTTCCCCAGCCACTCTGGACTGCTTCCAGCAAGGTATTAAAATACAATAGTCTATTAAACATTAAAAGCTTCCCTAAACAGGGCTGCCTTCAGATGTCTTCTAAAAGTCTGGTAGTTGTTGTTCTCTTTGAGATCTGGTGGGAGGGCATTCCACAGGGCGGGTGCCACTGCCGAGAAGGCCCTCTGCCTGGTTCCCTGTAACTTGGCTTCTCGCAATGAGGGAACCGCCAGAAGACCCTTGGCACTAGACCTCAGTGTCCAGGCAGAATGATGGGGATGGAGACGCTACTTCAGGTCTACTGGACCAAGGCCGTTTAGGGCTTTAAAGGTATTTAAATACTCTCCAGAAGCCGCCATGAGCAGCCCAAGGGAGGAGACCAGCAGTGGCAGCCATGGAGAGGCAGTGGGATATTCCTTGGGTGCTCTCACTGCTGCCGCTGCATCTTCATCCCCAAGCTCGACAGTGGTGGCACTGGCAGGTGAAATAGGGACATTCCAGGATCAAGTCAGTATACCTTCAGGTACACTGAGCCAAGGCCATACCATCCAACTTTTTCAGATAAAAACCAGGACACATGTCTTCCTGGACACACTCCCAGGCGAGTCACATGACCCATGTCATGATCTCACCCCCCCCCCCAAGTGATTGGGGGCAGGGTGAGACCATGAGATTGTGGTGCCCAAAATGGCCGCCGCGATCTCAAACGGAAAAAAACAAGCTGTCCGTTTTTTTCCCAGGACACTCGGCAAGTATGGCATTCTGTTCTCACAATGGCTGACCAGAGCCTATGGGAAGTCCGCAAACAGGACATGACAGTTAAAAACATGTTGATTCACCTGAGCCGAGCTGATTCAGTTGATTCACCTGGGATTTGAACTACCAACCTTCCAATCGGCAAGCCCTAGGCTCTGTGGTTTAACCCACAGCGCCACCCGCATCCATCTCCAATGTTCTTAATTGGCTATTATCCGTTTGCTGAGTTGCAACAGGAAGCAAACTGGAGTGAAAATGCAACAGCCCGGAGAACTGTAAGTGTTTTGCTCAACTTCATCCCAGTGAATGGTAGACTTTGTGACAGTGCACAAGAGCTTGGCACCTTGAATCAAATTCCGCTTGTTCAAAAGATGTCCATTTGAAGTCACACATATCACCTCTGACTTGCCTGGATTCAAGTTCAATCTGCTTGGCGTCGTCCACCTGACCAGAGCCTCTAGTCTTCGATTCAGGGCACAGACAGCAGCTCCCAAATGCTTAGTAACTGAAAAATAGACTTGAGTGAAGATGGAACATCACTCCAGAACTAAAACAACTGATCTCTCCCAGTGGCTTCAGATGTAGGATCTGTGACCTTTGTGAAACACCACAAGCCAACATCCACAGGGCTAAAATGGCATCCCCAGTGACCTCTCTGCAACATTTTTATTTTATTTCATAAGACATTTCAAGGAAGCTTTTTTTCATCTTATGGTTAATTTCAGCTACTTTTCTCCTTTGCATCTCTTCTGTAACCTTATTGCATACTGCTTGAAAGCAATGGGCTTCAGTGATTTATAAATTGTTTAGATGGATGAACAAATAATTTGCACAAGAAGGATTGAGACCGATGGAGAGCTATTCCCCCCAAAAGGTAAAAAAAGGAATGTCTGGAGTTGAATTGACTCATTTTAACCAAAACATAAGTGCTTCAGTGGGTCCTATCAAGTGAGTTCTGATTGTTGCCAATTTAGGGCCCCCAAAGCAGAATTGCATCTCACCCAACCAATGGCTCAGCCACAATTCTGTTTGTCCTGGGACTTCTGGGTATAGTATAGATCTGAGAAGCTTCCTTTTGTCCTGCCACTTTCTCCAGGAAAACCCGTGAATCAGAAAAAACACTGAACCGGAACAAATGTCAGTTGGGTTTTCTGTGGGTTGACATTTGTTCCGATACAGCAGTACACAAGGAGCTTTCCTGTGCAAAGCAGCCAGGACAAAGCAAAAAACATGTCCCTTGCTGAGAAATCAGAGTTTTCCTTCTCCAAGATGGGTCACCTTACCAGGTTGACAAGCCCCATCGGCTCCTCACTTCCCTCTACAGCAGGGATGTCTAACTGGTCAATTGCAGTCTACTGGTTGATCACAGGGCATTCGTACTCGATCCTGGGAGCCAGTGTGGTGTAGTGGTTAAGAGGAGTGGACTTGTAATCTGGTGAACCGGGTTCGCGTCTCCGCTCCTCCACATGCAGCTGCTGGGTGACCTTGGGCTAGTCACACTTCTCTGAAGTCTCTCAGCCCCACTCACCTCACAGAGTGTTTGTTGTGGGGGAGGAAGGGAAAGGAGAATGTTAACCGCTTTGAGACTCCTTCGGGTAGTGATAAAGTGGGATATCAAATCCAAACTCTTCTTCTTCTTCTTCTTCTTCTGGTGGATCGCCCCCCCCAAAAAAAAACCCAACGCTCAACAACTTTGGACAATCCAATGGGTAGATCACTGCCAGTGTTTTTATAGTGGGAGTTGATCACAGTCTCTTGGAACTTGGACATCCCTGCTCTACACCATGTGCAGAAACCACCTTCTTGACTGTTGGACCCACTCTTGGTCTTGTCTACTCAATCCGTTGGAGTCTGTCTTCACATGCAGTGAAGTCCCTAACTCACTGAGGGGTTGAGGCCCATCGGCTATCCTCACCTTCTTTAGCCAGCCAGTCGAAGAAGTTTCCTGGGATGTGGCCTCTGTTGCATGTTAGCACCTTCTAAGAGCCACAAGTGAGAGCTGAGTAAAAGGTGAGGACCAACGGTGGCCAAACTACCACAGAATGAGCATGACATGTCCCCCACCAGGGGGACTACCCCTCCCCTATTTCCCTGAACACCCCAACAACAGGGGATAAAACCAATGCTATCTGTCAGGTGTGTGTGCAGGAGCCAGGCCCTGTGACGAATAGGACTTTGCAGGACTGGGGCCTTCCTAAGTTTGTTGTGAAGAGTCAAGGCACAGCCACACAGGTGAGGCTGATTGGTAACTCACAGCACCTGATGGCAAGAGCCAGGAAGGGATATAAGGTCAGCATTTCCCTTCAGCTCTTTGCCAAAGCAACACATTCCCTGCCCTGCTGCGTTTGGCTCCTTGACGCCTTGCTTCTTGATCCTCGGACCCTTGGCTTCTTGACTCCTGGCTCTCTGACCCTCGGACTCTTGGCTTCCTGGCTTCTGGACTCCCGTTCCTGCTCCCACCCCACCCATCTTGCCCCCGGTCCCAACGTCCCCAGCCGGGACTTCGATTGCCCGTGAACCAGACTGTGACACCATCTTTCTAGAAAAAGAGGTGTTGGAATTTGCCATGAACACCTCCCTCATTCTCTTAGAATGGCAATGGTGCCCACCTGAGAGGTGCTGGAATGAAGTTCCAGCAAGTTCTGGCTGGAAAAAAAGCCTGGATAAAACAATAAAAGAAGCTTTAAAATAATTCTAACAGATGTAAACTGGGAAAGTTCTCAATGTAAAAGTCGTGTTGAAAGATGAAGATGAAGTTGATGTAAGGAATCTCTCTACTTCGCTCAGATACAATCGCGGTTACAGTTATGGTGTTTTTTCTTCCTTTGAGTTGTACATTCTATTGACTTTTTACAGCTGTATTCTCAGAAATTAATAAACATATATTTTTGAAAAGACAGGAAGGTCTTCAGTAGGTGCCAAAAACATAACAGAGATGGTGCCTGTCTCACATTCAAGGGAAGAACGTTCCCAAGGATAGGTGCCACCACATGAAAGGCCCAATCTGGCTTCTCAAGGTTGGACTTGGCTCCCACTTGATTTGCCAGGCACACCGATTCCAGTCTCGGCCTCCATCCCCCTGAATGTCACATACCCTCCCCAACTTCTGGAAGTACATCAGAGACCTTGGTGAGCACCGGCTGAGGCGTTGCAGAGGAGGAGACCACACTGCAGTGGGTGCAGAGGGGTAGAGGCCTCATGATGGAAGAAACAGAAGCGAGACATCAAGGTTTTAAAACAGAAACAGGACGGCTTCTGTAGATCCAGGATGTCCCACTCAAAGCAAGTCAGCTGGCAGAAATGGTATCAGAGTTTGAGACTCAGGCAATTTGGCAATTCTAGTCCAATGAAGATTTCCCGGTAGTGATGTATGGAAGTGAGAGCTGGACCACAAAGAAGGCAGATCGCCGAAGAATGGATGCTTTCGAATTATGGTGCTGGAGGAGACTCTTGAGAGTCCCATGGACTGCAAGAAGATCAAACCTATCCATTCAGAAGGAAATCAGCCCTGAGTGCTCACTGGAAGGACAGATCCTGAAGCTGAGGCTCCAATACTTTGGCCACATCATGAGAAAAGACCCTGATGTTGGGAAAGATTGAGGGCACAAGGAGAAGGGGCCGACAGAGGATGAGATGGTTGGACAGTGTTCTCCAACCAACACGAGTTTGACCCCAAAGCGTCAGGCAGTGGAAGACAGGAGTGCCTGGCGTGCTCTGGTCCATGGGGTCACAAAGAGTCGGACACGACTAAATGACTAAACAACAATAACAAGTCCAATGAGGCTTTTACCAAATGACAATAGGCTCTGCCTCCTGGTTTTCCAGGCACCTCCCTTTCACTCACAGGCTCCACCCCCTGAGGAACCTAAGGCACTTTGGCAGCCCCAGTCCTGCAAGGCGTTCAGCAATTGCTCTGAATCTGGGTGGTTACTAAAATGTCAGTAAAAGGTTATTTTTGGAGGAGAGGATCAACGAGCTCCAAATCAGCAGACAGGTGCCCTTTTGAATGCTGAGGAACCAAAGAGCCCGAGACAGAGAACCCACATAAAACCTTTGCAGTACTGAATCCTTAAGTGTAGGGAAAACATTTTGAAGGGTGCCTTGAGCTGCTCTTGTAGTCCTGCTTTCTTTCTTTCTCGCCTTTTAAATAATAATAAAAAAATAGAAGCCTGCAATTTACAAAGCCACGTTGGCACCAAGCTGAGCTTTCTTGTCTGCGTTAGGTTCCAGGCTCAAGGGACCGCATGTTTTGAAAATGTCACGGTGCTCTTTTGTAACAGAAGGTGGTCTTCGGAAGTCAGGTGACAAAAGGCGACAGAAAGATAACAGGAGAGAGAAATGGCTCGGTCCTTCTTTGGCTGGCCATTAATGCTATTTTTATTAATCATAGCTGCAAAGGCACACAATGGCGATCACCTTTGACAGTTTAAAGAATCTCAAAGTCACGGAACGCTTCCCAGTCTCACGTGGGAGGAGGGAGAAGATTTAGGGCAGGTTTCCTGACATAGCAAATGGCACAGAGTTTTCTGAAAGACCAGGATGAAATGCATCCATAGAACTGTCTCTTAAACCATGATGGACTCGGAAAGAGAATAACCAGTTGAAAGCTGCAATACAAGTTGGGGTGCTATTTTCAGGAGATGTTGAAAGGGAAGGCTTTGTGTGATCAGTGGAAGTGCATGAGAATTATTCCAAACAGAATACTGTCCATGTACATGTGTACAAGGAATGCATGTGCGCATTTGCTCACATTTGTTGCTAGTTGCCCTCCCAGTACTACCTTCTGTAGTTTTCCCTACAGTCAAAATATAGGTCCTTGCTATATACCATCGAAATGTTGAGGGGACCTCAACATTTTTGCTTATAAAGGTAAAGGGACGAGGGTGACGCTGTGAGTTAAACCACAGAGCCTAGGACTTGCCGATCAGAAGGTGAGCGGTTCAAATCCCCGTGACAGGGTGAGCTCCCGTTGCTCGGTCCCTGCTCCTGCCAACCTAGCAGTTCAGAAGCACATCAAAGTGCAAGTAGATAAATAGGTACCGCTCCGGCGGGAAGGTAAACGGCATTTCCATGCACTGCTGTGGTTCGCCAGAAGCGGCTTAGTCATGCTGGCCACATAACCCGGAAGCTGTATGCCGGCTCCCTTAGCCAGTAAAGCTAGATGAGCGCCGCAACCCCAGAGTCGGTCACGACTGGACCTAATGGTCAGGGTCCCTTTACCTTTACCTTTAAAGGACCCCTGACAGTTAAGTCCAGTTGCAGACGACTCTGGGGTTACGGTGTTCATCTCGCTTTACAGGCTGAGGGAGGTGGTGTTTGTCTGCAGACAGTTTTTCCGGGTCTTGTGGCCAGCATGTCTAAGCCGCTTCTGGCACAACATAACACCGACAGCAGAGCAGCGCACAGAAATGCTGTTTACCTTCCTGCCAGAGCGGTACCTACTTGCACTTTTGGGTGTGCTTTCGAACTGCTAGGTTGGCAGGAGCAGGGACCGAGCAACAGGAACTCACCCCATCGCGGGGATTCGAAGCACCAACCTTCAGATCAGCAAGCCCAAAAGGCTCAATGGTTTAGACCACAGCGCCACCCTCGTCCCTATTTTTTTTGCTTATAAAACTTTGCAAACCAGCATGTGTATGTGGTCGTCCTATATAATATTGATGCTGATAATAATAGTAATCAGAAGAGGAGATGGAGGGGTTGTATTCATTTTAAACTGGTTAATATTTTAAAATTTTTAAAGAGGCATGCAACTTAAAAACAATAAGCAATGTCATTAAAACAAAAATATGACATAAAGCCAGTTAAAGAGCAATATAAATGCATATGCAGGAATCAAAAAATGAACAGGGCAAACATATAGTATCTGAGGAATGCATCCCATCAAGGCAATGATTTCTACTTGAGCAACAGGGCTTCCTCCGCACATCTCCATCCCCATGCTCACATTTGCTCCAGAGGGTTGGGAGAAGCTCTAGAACAGAATTAAGAAAACATGGGAGGAAGGGAAGAGGTAGTCCCATCGCACAAGTGGAATCCTTGCCCTGATGGGACTGCGACTTACTGCACCTTGGGATACAATCAAAGGATTCAGCAAACTCAGACAACTACAAACAGCAATGGATCTTATGGGTCAGGGAAACCCATTTGCAAAACTACCTTTACAAGATTGTGGATCATCTTAAGTTTTGCTTTCAACTTGCCGGGGATTTGTGGGAGGAGCAGCCAAGCAAACACACAGCCAAAGCTCACCCTCCTATTAGGGTCATCGTACAGTGTGGTGGAGGGACATGGGTGGCGCTGTGGGTTAAACCACAGAGCCTAGGACTTGCTGATCAGAAGGTCAGTGGTTCGAATCCCTGAGACGGGGTGAGCTCCCGTTGCTCAGTCCCTGCTCCTGCCAACCTAGCAGTTCGAAAGCACGTCAAAGTGCAAGTAGATAAATAGGTACCACTCCGGCGGGAAGGTAAACGGCGTTTCCGTGCACTGCTCTGGTTTGCCAGAAGCGGCTTAGTCATGCTGGCCACATGACCTGGAAGCTGTATGCTAGCTCCCTCAGCTAATAAAGCGATATGAGCGCCGCAAACCCAGAGTCGGCCACGACTGGACCTAATGGTCAGGGGTCCCTTTACCTTACAGTGCAGTGGAACACATGCTTGGCGGGCAAAAGGTCCCAGGTTGAAGCCCTGACATGCACAAGGTGTGTTGTTGCCCGGAATCCTGGAGCACCACAACCGGTCTGACAATACTGAACAAGATGGCCCAACGATCTGACTCAATGTAAGGCAGCTTCCGATATTCCTTTCTGCTATGCAAGAATCTCAACTGAAGCATCCATGACAGATAGTCATCCAACCTCTGCTTAAACACCTCCCATGAAGGAGAGTCCACCACCATCCAAGGAAGTCCATTACACTATTGTACAGCTCTTACCATCAGAAGGTTCCTCAGAAGATTTGCTTGGAATCTCCTTTCTTGTGATTTGAAGCTGTTGGTTCAAGTCCTACCCTCCAGAGCAGGAGAAAACAAGGGTGCTCCATCTTCCATCTGATTCCCGGTCTCAGAGTGACAAAGGATTGTCCAAGGATCTTGATTAAACCTCAGAGATGATGCTTCAGGTCCACATCTCGACGATAAGGACACTACTCTGAGCAAGTCCTCCTTACAGGTAACTCTGTCCTCATTACCTCCACACACTTTCGATAAGTCAGATAAGTCCCTGTGGAACACCCTCCCACCAGATGTCCAAGAGATAAACAACTATCTGATGTTTAAAAGATATCTGAAGGCAGCCCTGTTCAGGGAAGTTTTTAATGTCTGACATTTTAATGTATTTTAAATCTTTTGTTGGAAGCTGCCCAGAGTGGCTGGGGAAACCCAGCCAGATGGGCAGGATACAAATAAATATTATTATTATTATTAATTGTCAAAAGGTCTGGAAGATGTCGTCACACTGAACTCTAGAACAGAAGACAGGGTTGGGAGGGATAGAAGTTAGAGGCCACTAAAAAGAACCAGCTTTTTTTTTTTAACCCCAAAATAGTATAACACAACATTCACATTGTGGCATTGTAGGACCAACCCAAATGATGTGTTGAAACGATAACTTATTTCTCCTTGGTGGAGGGAGAGAAGCTGGCAAGCATTATTATTGGCTCCTTTCAAGAATTTAATGCGCAGGTTCCACAGAAGGATCCATAACAAATTGACAGATTGTAGGTGCTGATGCCAAAACAATGCCAAAACTAATGACTAATTGGGAGCATCAGGGTTTGTTTATTAATACATGGATGTAGCGATGATTTACAGCAGGTCTTGAGAACCTGCGACCTGCCGAGCTACGAAAGCAATCGACCATGAATAGCAGCCCTGTCAAAGTTTGGTTAACTTTGCTTTGCCGCCTGTCTGAGATGGCAAAGAAGGCTTCTTGGGCTCTGGGTTGAAACTAGAGAGCACTTTCACAGACAAAACAAAAACAATCCTGAAAATTTAGAGGCGCATAGGCAGTTTACGTATGTTGTGTAGGGAATTATTTTGTCAGCAGGTCTCCAGGTCTTTGATCAGTGCTGTTTCCCACCACCTCACCATGAGGGATAACTCAGTTGGTAGAGCACGAGACAGCTCTTACCATCAGAAGGTTCTTCATAATGTTTGTTTGGAATCTCCTTTCTTGTGATCTGAAGCCGCTGGTTCAAGTCCTACCCTCCTGAGAAGGAGAAAACAAGGGTGCTCCATCTTCCATCTGACTGTTAGAATTCCTGCTCCATGATTGCAGTCATGGGATTTTTGTCTATCACATAACAGTATATGTCTCAGGGTTATGGGTTCGAGCCCCACATTGGGTGAAAGATTCCTGCATCTCAAGGGGTTGAACTAGATGATCTTCATAGTCACTTCCAACTCTATATGATTCTACCTGCTGCCTGATATATTTTAAGTGGAGATGCTGTCTGGCTTCAGAGAATCCGATCCCTCCCACAGTGGCAGCCAAGAAGCAGATAAACAAGAAGAATTCTTAGCAAGTACCATTCCTCATTAGTCCAGCCCCTGACACATGCCTAGGATTGAACATGAGATCTTCTGCATGCAAATGATGTGATTTACCCCTCCTCCTCATGGGAAGGGGGTAATAAATGTGGGAATGTTCGTTAATATCCTTCCTAACTTGTACTAGTTCCTTTTTAAGGTAAAACGCCAAAAAAACAACACTTCTGATTTGAGTGACCACTTTTAGCCACTTCTTGGAAATTCCACATGGACGCCATTTTGGAAGGGCACATTCAAGCTATGTATGGCAGCCCTAACAGTGGGCAAAAGATTCTTGCACTGCAGGGGGTTGGACTAGATGACCCTTGTGGTCCCTTCCAACTCTACAATTCTATGATCTATGACTCCTTTTTTGAAATAAAACATTGTTAAGGCCCATAAGTTTAATTAAAGCTTTATTTGCATAACTTTATTCAAAACAGAACCAAAAGCAAAAACGATACACCCAAAAAATAATTCAATATCTTGTGCATATCCAGCACAGGTTCAGCATCATCTTAGAAATAACTTTAAAGAGGATTGAAATCATAACTCTGTCTCTCCCCCATTGCAGCCTTCATTACAGCCTGAGACTGTGTGCTCCTAAAGAGTCAACTTACTTACTCTCACGGAGCCTGAGAACAAAATGCAGATTTGCAACCAAATACCTTTGTCACCTGATCTAAGGTTAAACACTCCAGTCTTAGCTAGCAGAAAACGTTGACAGTTAATTATTATCAAGCAGTTCAGAGACCATTTAGTATACTCCAGTGGAATCTCCCCATGTTAAAATCTTCAGTAATACACATTTAGGCATTCTCCATTTCAGTGTCAATTAAACATTTATACTTTATAGGAACACCGCTAAACATACCATACATGTGTGTTGAAACCACAGCACCTAGGTTGATGAAGGGTGCAGAATTAGGCCCTGAGACTCTGGCCATTACCAGTTTGCTTTCTGGTATTTTAATCTTACAGTAAGCCTGACTTAACTTTTCAATATTCCAGTTCCCAGAGCTGAGCGGAATTGCTCTAGCCAAACATCACCACCCAGATCTTTGACGTCTAAACGGCAACATGACAGCATGGCCCTTTTGACAACAGTAATATACTGCTGCTAACATGTACACAGTGTCGTGTTGACAGCAGGATGGTGACGAGCAAGCATTGGACCAGACAAGTGCCAAACACTGATGTTCCGAACAATGTAACATCTTCTGCAAGTCATAGGCAGGAGGGAGATAAGATTCAGTGACCGGCAGGGGCGGGTGCGGAGGCTCTCTCCCAGATACATTTTGCACAAAATCATCTTACAAACCGTGGCATTTGACCTTCTCTAGATAATAGAACAAGCAGAAAAACCTGAGGTTTAAGATTCTAGCAACTTGTTTATTTTTTTATTTATGATAATTACAGCAGAGAACAAAAAGAGAAAAATGTAGCTCAATTATACAACCTCTTAAATACTTGCGTCTTTTCCATCGAGAGGTGGAGATTAATTACTTAAACTGATGGGGTGGGGGGAACTTATTAAAAAGATATATATATTGTGCTTAATTTTCCCATTCTATTAATTAATAAACAAAGCCCATCTTTCTGGAAAAGATTTGAAGAATTTGGATATCAAAACAAAAGTGTGTGTCTGTGTGTGTGTGTGTGTGTGTGTGTGTGTGTGTGTGAGAGAGAGAGAGAGAGAGAGAGAGAGAGAGAGAGAGAGACCATAATATCCAGCATGGAGGTTGTAATTCTAGGCTGATGTTCCAGGGTGCGAATATTTAGACTAGATGGCTAGATACAAATATTAGCAGCTCAAGCAAAATGAAATAAAATGCTGACTCCTTCAGAGCCTTACCCCAGTCTCAATAGACTATGGGGTCTCTTAACAAATTAACGTTTTGTGATAAAGAGAAACATATACTTCCAAAACCGTTAAAATTAAAATAAAGGAAATTTTTAAATTTCAGGTTACGGGTCAGATTAATGACAATTTGCTACAGCATTTCTAGATCTTCAGTGCCTTCTGTTTGGGTTGGAGAGCATCCAGACAGGACTGAAAACCCATTGGCTGCATTTTATTTTATTTTATTTTCTATACCACCTTTAACTACCAAGGATCCCAAGGTGGTGTACGCAGTTTTCCTTCTCTCCATTTCTTCTTCACAACAACTCTGTGAGGTAGGTTAGACTAAGAGACTGTGACTGGCCCAAAGTCACCAAGCAAGCTTTATGTATGGCTGAGTGGGGATTCGAACCCTGGTCTCCCAGGTCCTAGTCCAACACCCTAACCATTACGCCACGATGATTCTCTTCTGCCCTTAACTCTTCAGTACATCATCAGGGCAAACATACAACCTTCCAAAATAAACAAGGATGATACCGATATCAGAATGTGGAGGCTATCTGGAGAAGAGCCACAACCAAAACCATTAGAGGAGAATTTTATAAGACAAGTTCAGCTCATCTCATTCAATCCACATGCATTAGAAAAATGATTTCAGTGGTGAGTCTAATTTCCACCTTCGCGGGAATACTTATACTAAAACAATACCATAATATTTTTGGGGAACGGAGGGGTGGGGAGGGACATTGATTTGTGTGTGCGTTTTAATGGCAACATTCTGTATTGATTCTGATCTTCCTGTAGTCCCTGCGCTGCGAGAATAAAGAGGAATATTAGTAGTAGTTCTGGTTCAGTCTTCCAAATTATGATGAGCGGCTCCCGGGCTGTCAGAGTGCCAAATATGAAAACAAAGGGCACAATCTTAAACTAATTGAAGCCCAGGCACCAAAGAAAATTAAGCAGAATTTCTTTGCATAGGGAATCATTAGCAGATTTTTTTAAAAAAATAAATAAAAAAAATTATCAATATGCAATTAACATAGAAATTGCCACACAAGAAACCTATGAATGATTCATGTTGAACAGTGTCTTGTTTGCGACTGTAGCCAATGCTGGATGTTTCAGCAAAAAAGCACACCATCTCTCCCCCCCCCCAACAACCCCCATAATGTACCTAATTGTGCAATAGAATGCTTGAGGGGGGGCATGCGTTTCCGCACCCCAGCTGGTGAATGGCTTCTAATGTGCAGCCTGCAACGTAATGATAGCACTTAGCATTTCAGCGAGGGCGAATGGTGCCTCTGGAAGCTGGCGTGCCCACAACAGAGCTGTGATCTTTCCCAAGCCATTTTACTCCAGAGAAGCCCCACGAGTCTCAAGGGACAGGATCGCCTGTAACCAACCTGCGAAGTCCAGGCCGAAGCTCTGATCCTCAAGCCTGGTGAAGCCAGAAGGAGTTTGGACGGCAGATGTTGACATAATAATACAGTCATACCTCAGGTTGCCTCCACTTCAGGTTGTGTTTTTTCGGGTTGCGGGCTGCCGAACCCTGGAAGTACCAGAACAGGTTACTTCTGGGTTTCGGCAGTCACACATGCACAGAAGCGCTAAATCAAGCTTTGCGTATGCACAGAAGCACCGAATCGCAACCCGCGCATGCACAGACGCAGATTGTGAACGCTGTGGGTTGCGAACGTGCATCCCGCACAGATCACGTTCGCAACCCGAGCGTCCACTGTAATAATAATAGTAATTTTATTATTTATACCCCACCCATCTGGCCGGGTTCCCCCAGCAACTCTGGGTGGATTCCAGCACACATAGAAACATAAGACGTCAAACATTTTAAAAAACCCCTGAAACCGTGCTGTCTTCTAAAAGTTGTGTAGTTCCTTATCTCCTTAACATCTGTGGTGTGTTTTTTGTTCTTTTTGTTTTTGTTTTTTCTACTTTTTGCATTTTATTAATTTAGCCATATACATGTACATATCCATATTACATATAGAAACAAAAAAGGAAGGAAGGAAGGAAGGAAGGAAGGAAGGAAGGAAGGAAGGAAGGAAGGAAGGAAGGAAGGAAGGAAGGAAGGAAGGAAGGAAAGGGAAGGGAAGGGAAGGGAAGGGAAGGGAGGAAGGGAGGGAAGGGAAGGAAGGAAGGAAGGAAGGAAGGAAGGAAGGAAGGAAGAAAAGAAAAGAAAAGAAAAGAAAAGCTAAAAGAAAAATACTCTCAGATACACATCTTTTATAAGGAATACAAGTCATCTTATTGACATCTTCTATTTTAATAATATCTCCTTTTGCTACTCCTGGCTTGACTCCCTGATTTATATCTTGACTTCCCTCCACCCCTAAACGGTCCCTAATAATACATATTTCCGGTTATCTGTTTTCAGTTAGTAAGCTTGTGGAGAAACATTCTCCTTAACATCTGAGATGGGCGTTCCACAGGGAGGGTGCCACTGCCGAGAAAACCCTCTGCCTGGTAAGGAAAATGTTTCCAAGGTTAGCTTCTTAATGTAAGACAAGGCCTGCTGGATCCGGCCAACAACCCACGGGGAGTTTTATGGATGAGGAAAGGAAGGATGAGGGAAAGCAGGAAGAACAACTTCGGTGTTTGTTTCTTTAATATTTTTCACTCCATAAGACGCACCTGACAATAAGACACACTTAGTTTTTAGAGGAGGAAAACAAGAAAAAAAATATTCTGAACGAAACAGTGGGTGTATGATTTTTGAGGTTCATGCTGTGGCCACAGACATGATATGTGATTTGACAGTGAGTTTGGGTAGCCCAGTGCAAAAATCCTGAGGATCCATGTGGATCCGTGCTTTGTAACCACGTTTTTACACCATTGTGGCCCTATGAAACAGTGGATGTGTGATTTTTTTTGGGTGCAGGCTGTAGCCATGGACATGCTATGTGATCTGATGGTGAATTTGGGGTGACCCAATGCAAAAATCCTGAGGATCCAGGGCTTTTACCTCCCCCCTCCCAGGCAGCCTCCTTTATCGCTAGCATCCCTTATCTCCCTCCCGATCACTTGCCGATCAGCTGTTTCCTTTCAACACCCCCTTCCCTCTTGTTTGCCTTAGTGTCTTTTCCTTAACCGGAGCAGTTTTTTGCTCCTCCTTTTCTTCTAATTTCTCTCCTCATTGCTTGTTTAAGTATTCCTGTCTCCCCTCCTTGCAAGTTCGCTGTCTTTACCTCCCCCAGTCCCCTGGCAGCCTCCTTTACCAGCAGCCTTATCTCCCTCCCGATCGCTTGCCGATCAGCGGCTTTGTTGCAACACCCACTTTCTAAAAAAAACAACAGCATGATCTGCTTTTCGCCCCTGGGCAATTCGGCTCTAGGGACCACGCATTCACTCCATAAGACGCACAGACATTTCCCCTTACTTTTTAGGAGGAAAAAAGTTCGTCTTATGGAGCGAAAAATACAGTGATTAAATTAGGAAGGACAGGGCAGGCCACAACTAGGCACTGCCAATGGGCTGAGACCTTGCCAAGCATAGAAGCCAACTCCTAAGGGCTGAGGAGTCTCTGCACATGAACGTTCCTCCGCCATAGATGGTTCAACCTGAAATGGTACTTTCCATCCAAGGCCGTACCACATGAGTCTGCCTGTGATACTGTGTCCCTTTTGTCTTCTCCTGCTTTCCCTTCAATAGCAAGCCAACCATGCTGAATGTCTCCTTCAGTAAAAGACCTTCCCATGCCTCTAATAAATTCCTTTTGCCCTTCGCTGGACTATTTCTATCTCTGCTTGCGTCTTTGACACAACGTGACTGCAAGAGAACGCAAGCGGTTCTCAAGGGTGAGGGTGTGCCATTGATTCCGATTTGTATAATGCCATTACAATGCATTTCAAATATATAATACCCTCTCTCTCGCGCGCACACACGCATTTCATCTGTCCACTGGTGCACATCTAGCAGGAATTTTAATTGAGTTGACCATCCCACTTCCTAGACCTTGTTCCTGAGAGGTTATAATTAATTAACATCAAAAGAGTTCGAATGCTAATATTGAATTCCATTTTCTCTGCAGCGCTTCCAGTATGCAGAAGTCTTCCTGGACTTCGTGGCAATCCCTTGTCTTCGTTCTTGCAGGCAGCACAAATTTACTCGGCTCTTTATTTGCCTTTCTGACCTTAAGTGGCTATCTCTCCCCTAGATTTTTGTATATTATTTTTTCTGCTATTTTAAAAATAATAATAAATACAATATCTCACGTTTTCTTCAAGCAGAAATTCTCCAAACTGAGCTTGAATTTGCAACTCTGGTCAGAATGAACCCACGGGACAGTAAATCAGGGGGAGCCAATGTATCTTTCGGACATTGTTGGACTCCAACTTCTGACAACATTCTGAACATCTCTCCCAATATCAACATTACAGGAGCCTTAGAACTCCACCTAAGGCTCTCCTCTGGACGCTCCCTTTGAGGAAGGTTTGGAGGGTGGCGACAAAGGAGAGAGCCTTTTCCATTGTGGCTCCCCACTTGTGGAATGAGCACTCACACTTTACGTTGTGGGTGCCCTTTGCGGGATCACGCGTGGGGCTACGGTTCCCAGGGAACTTACTAGAAAAGGGGGCTGGCTTGCTTCTCAGTGTCATTATTTGGAGGTTCACGCCCAGCCTCAGTAATCAAGTTTCTTGCTGGGAGATGGGGCCAGCCCCATTTATAAAAAGGGGGTGGAGCCGACAACAGCCAGGCAGTCAGCTCTGGAAATTCACCTTCCCTACCCTCCCTTTGTTTAAAGTTTTCCTGTTTGCAGGTTAACTTTTTCTTCCTGTTTAGCGGGTGCTGCTACGGTCTTTGACTGGTTGCTGTTGAAGGACTGGGAAGAAATTTTCCTGCATTGGCAGGTTTTGTCTTCCCTGTAGCAATTCGTCACAACTTTGACAGTTATGGCCTTGGGTGGAATCCTTTAGTCTTTTCTTCCCTATATGGTGTGTGTGTGTGTGTGTGTGTGTGTGTGTGTGTGTGTGTGTGTGTGTAGTGGTGACTCACCCCCCTGCAGCAGCAATTCCAGGGTCCCCCTCTTACAGGAGTTATATATATGAATGTCACTGACCATACACTGAAAGGTTGTCAGTGAACTAACTGCGTGTGAGGATATGGACTGGGCTGCCTGCTATACTTACGTCTTGCAGAGCACCCCATATTCCATTTACCCTGATGTTCCCCAGTTCCCCCCAGCTGAGGGACTGGGAGGGATACATGCCTAAGGCCTAAGCCAAAGTCTTCCTACATTCAGAAGTTTAATAAAATTGTGGCTTAATTCTAATAACACATTGTCAGAGTCTTTATTCCTTTCTTGTGATCCCTGGGGACTGGAGCTGTCGCCGCCTGGTCATCAATGCTCTCCCTTGTAAGGCCCACCGGGCATCATCCTTGCTGTCCTTTCAGCTCCAGGTAAAACTGTATCTCTTACCCTAGGTTTTTGATGGTTTATTATGCTAGTCAAGGACACCTTTTGCTACCGTCGTTTTTTGCTGCTGATTTACTGGATTTATGTACAGTTCTTATTGTAACATTTTCTTTTTCTAGTTTTATATTATTCTGTATGTATTTAAAATTTTGCAGGAAGCAAACACTAATAATAATAATAATCCCAATCAGCAGGTTCAATGATCAGAGATGGCTGAACACCAGGTTGACTACTTTTGGAATAAATGAAGAAAATACGGAGATGAGAAAAATGTGATAAATACTAAATAATTTCCCCTCGTTTTTAAAAATGTCCTTTAATTAGGTCCATCAATTGATTAAAAAAAAATAGTTGCTCCATCATCTGATTTACAAAAGAAGATTGGTTATCAATCTATACATCACAAAGCCTCACTAAATAGCTCCAATCCACACACACAGGTCAAAGGATGTACAGGAAAAATAATTATTGTTCTCCAATTGGAGCGCTCGCAGGCAAGTGTTTCCCAATTGTTGGTGTTTATACTACATTTTTTTAGATTTGCCTTGAGACAGTCTTTAAAGTTT
This sequence comes from Podarcis liolepis, assembly GCF_965112155.1. Lineage (NCBI taxonomy): Eukaryota > Metazoa > Chordata > Lepidosauria > Squamata > Lacertidae > Podarcis > Podarcis liolepis. The sequence continues at coordinate 114,165,204 of NC_139557.1, forward strand.
TTGAACTTTATATCCCATCACCCTAGGTAAGGCAAAGGTAAAGGACCCCTGGATGGTTAAGTCCAGTCAAATTTGACTATAGGGTGCGGCACTCATTTTCACTTTCAGGCCAAGGGAGTCAGCGTTTGTCTGCAGACAGCTTTTCCAGGTCGTGTGGCCAGCATGACTAAACCGCTTCTGGTGCACAGAACATTGTGATGAGTGCCAGAGCGCATGAAAACACCGTCTACCTCCCTGCTGCAGCGGTACCTATTTATCTACTTGCGCTGGTGTGCTGCTAGGTTGGCAGGAGGTTTAGACCAGAGTGCCACCCTAGTGTCAGGAGTTCAGTCTACACTCGAGTAGGACCCTGGCAGAGACACATGCCCAACTGGCATGTTCCCTCCCTCCTGGTTGATCGTTCAGGAGCTTCATAAGCTTTCTTTGGCCCAAACATCACAGCAACCAATGCCAACTGACACCGGCACACTTAGGGATCCGCAGAGTTTGCGCATCATGTGTGACAGACCTCAGCAACTCAGCATTTTGGCTAATCTACTTTATTTACATATAAACACACATGGAGCACTGCAACATGGCTCCCTCTCTCTCTAGCATCAGACAGCAAAGAGAAAAAGAACAAAGGACGACAGTCCCACTTCACGGAACACAGTAACACAAACTTCCTGTCTCCGTTACTTCCCACTCTGTGCAGTCAAAACATATACTGTCATGTGATAGACAACAATCCCATGACTGCAATCATGGAGCAGGAATTCTAACACCTAGGACATGGGCCATATTGGGTGCAGCCGATGGGAAACATAGTCTAGAGCACTTGAAGGCGGTGTCTGATTTAGAGCAATTCCTCTGACCCACACTGGCACAGGAGATGTCTCTATTTACGGCTGGATTTTTAAGGGTTGCTTTTTTCTTTTAACCGAAACTTATTTTTACTGCTTCTTTGGCGTTCTCTGGAGCGAGCTCACGTGACCGGTATAATGACAATCTGTCTCTCTGCTAACATTTTTCTCCTTTGGTTATTTGTTTGATAAAGTGAGGAGCCTCTCTGTTGTTGCCCTTCACCAGAGCTTAATGTCTTTACTTTGGGATCAATATACTTTATGAATAATTTTATTTCCTTCTATTTTTATGGTCTTTTCTCCCTCATTATCATACCGAGTTTATTAGCTAGTGCTGTCAGTATCTTTACCCTGTCATATGTTCCTGAGGTACAGTAAATATCACTTGTGTTGTAATTAATATGCACACCCTCTGCAGTAATTAAAGCACAGACCCCTTCAACCAGCTGAGCTTCCTACACTAATTCCACCTTATCTTCATAATGAACTTATTGCAAGCTGAAACTACCAGTGAATATTGTTCGGTAAGGATGGAAGAACGAAATCTAATGAGACGCAGTAATATTTGTGAACATGGTTAATATGAAGGGGGGAGAAATGAATTTAATTAGCCTTAAATCTAATTAAATTGCCTCAGCAGTCAGAATCTTTCCCTTTTGTTCCTTAAAAAAGAGGTGTTTTTGTTTTGTATTTTTTTAAAAAAAATACCTCTCTCGCCCTCTCCGGAGACTGTTCCAGAAATAATGACCGGGATAGCAAAGATCTTGAGGTCTAGTTCTGTGCTCCCAATGGGGTTTCGGACGTAAAAACTTGAGGCCTGCTGGAACTGGTCAAAGGTTCATCTGCTACAACATTATTTTCCCTACAATGGTCTACCAGGTGCTTTGGGGGAAGCCCATGAGCAGTTCTTGAATGCAACAGCTCTCTCCTCGCTTGTGATACTTAGCAGCTGAGGTCCAGAACCACACTGAATTGGTTTCAGATTCTGGGAACCTACCCAAATCTAGTGATAGTCAAGCAAGGGCCACAGTCTTTCCCAAGTGTCCATATTTTCCAGGCCCTGCACTCTGAGAAGGAATGCTCTATTGTTACTTGTGATGTGAGGTGAGAAAATTCTCTGGAGAATATTCTCCACAAACTGTAAATTCTGTGTGTCGTCTACACAGCTGCTTTAAATGCACACACACCTCATTAATCGAGAATATTCTCCAAAAGATTATTCTCGAGGATTTAACGTCACTAATTTTTACACAGGATAGCACAGTGCCTCTCCTACACCTCACCTTCTGCCTTTCTTCCTGCAAGGAAGGGCCAGTGTGGTGTAGTGGTTAAGAGCGGTAGTCTCGTAATCTGGGGAACCGGGTTGGCGTCTCCGCTCCTCCATATGCAGCTGCTGGGTGACCTTGGGCCAGTCACACTTCTCTGAAGTCTCTCAGCCCCACTCACCTCACAGAGTGTTTGTTGTGGGGAAGGAAGGTAAAGGAGAATGTTAGCTGCTTTGAGACTCCTTAAGGGGAGTGATAAAGTGGGATATCAAATCCAAACTCTTCTCTTCTTCTTCTTCTTCAATCAGCAAATGGAGGTTTCCACTCTGCAAGTTTGGTTCCAAGCTCTGCTCTGGAGTTAACAAGTTTGATTGTTTGTTTATTTGTTTGTTTGAAGCCATCTTCTTCTGCATCAGTTAGTACTGACCTTTGTGGGGGCCTGGGAGGATCGTTTTGGAGAGCTAAGCAGCTCAAGAAGAAAGCGGGTTGGGTGAGGGGAAACACAACACAGCATTTCATAATCAAAGTTATGGCAGCAAATTAAGTGTAGTTGAGCAGTCTGATGCAAATTAAGTCACGCTAAAATTGCAGCAGCAAATTAAGGAAACCCAAACTTCCCAAGCGCCGTGTTTGAAGTCAAAGTTCTCAAAGCTGAACCAATTAAAATTGCTTAAAAACAGCCATACAAACTTGCCCTTTACCTACTCACACGAAGGGACCAGCAGCTCCCCTGGGCAAGCAGCCAAGTTGGTTGCTTCCCTTGCTGTCCTTCCCTCTCCCCCTTCCACCCCCTCACCGCCTTCCTTTAATTGCCACCGCTACCCACTCTGGCACCGATTTCTGCAAGACCCCTTCGTTTCGATCCTGGTCAACTGCACCCGGAAAAAAGGCAACGCGCAACACATCTTCAAATTAGTTGCGAAGGAAAGTTGTGTGCTAGACTAGAGTTTGCATTCCAAGCTTTCTCTTACACTTTGAGTGAGTGTAGATCATTGCAGACATTATAAGAATGTGTGGGGACAGAAGGAGGGGAAGAGGATCACACACCCCAACATATATTGCATTCACGCATTGCGCTCTATGTGGGGCTACCTTTGAAGGTGACCCGGAAACTACAACTAATCCAGAATGCGGCAGCTAGACTGGTGACTGCGAGCGGCTGCCCAGATCACATAACACCGGTCTTGAAAGACCTACATTGGCTCCCAGTACATTTCTGAGCACAATTGGTGCTGACCTTGAAAGCCCTAAACAGCCTCGGTCTGATATATCTGAAGGAGCGTCTCCACTCCCATCGTTCTACCCAGACACTGAGGTCCAGCACCGAAGGTCTTCTGGTGGTTCCATCACTGCGAGAAGCTAAGTTACAGGGAACCAGGCAGAGGGCCTTCTCGATAGTGGCAGCCGCCCTGTGGAACGTCCTCCCACCAGATGTCAAAGAGAAAAACAACTACCAGACTTTTAGAAGACATCTGAAGGCAGCCCTGTTTAGGGAAGCTTTCAATGTTTGATGTATTACGGTATTTTAATATTTTGTTGGAAGCCACCCAGAGTGGCTGGGGAAGCCCAGCCAGATGGGCAGGGTATAAATAATATATTATTATTATGATGATGATGATGATGATGATGATGATGATGACTGGAAACTGTCGATGTAGAAGGGGCTCTCCGCTAGGAATGGGTGAATCTCTCGATTCTGGTTTCTCTGTTTCTCCACATTTCCACATCAAGTTTGCGGGTTCCGTTTTCACAAGCCCTCGTGGGACTTCATCAGTGTTTGAAAGCAAAGTTCCCCCAATATAGTGGTACCTCCGATTGTGAACATGAACTGTTCCGGAGGTCCGGCCGCATCCCACGGAATTTGCAACTGGAGGACCACTTCTCTCCATGCGCACGGCACTGTTTAGAGCTTCTGCGGCGCGTAGAGCGCTTCTGCGCATACGCGAGCGGCGAAACCCAGAAAAATACTTCTGGGTTTGCCGCTTTCGCAACCCAAAGTTAACGTTACCTGAGGGTAATGTAAGCTGAGGGTCCGCTGTATACATGTTTGCATGCAATATTGCATGTAGACATGTTTTGAAATTCAGTTGCCCCTCAAACAACGCATTCCTGTATGAATGGCTGGGGCAACCAAGTCAGATGGGTAATAAATTGCTGCCGTTAGTCATTTAACATCGGCTTAAACTACTCATATGATTAACCTGTATTTTCAATTGGTTTTTTCTTTTCCTATTATGTTTTTACTGTAATTTTACTGGTGTAATTTTACTGGTCTTAGCCACCCTGAGCCCGGCCCTGGCCGGGGAGGGCGGGGTATAAATTATTATTATTATTATTATTATTATTATTATTATTATTATTATTATTATTATCATTTGCATTTTTGTTATTTACTGGCTGCAGAACTGCTTTGCAAAATTTGGAGAATTTCAAAGGATGCCTTGTGTAAATGGAGTAAGTTTAGCTTTCAAATGCAAAGTGAATTGAATTTCTCCTCCCGTCTTTATCCTATGCACGACTGGGTGGGGCTCTTCTCTATTCTGAGTTTCCAGTCACACTGTGATACTCCTGTGTACAGGGGTTCTTTCAGACCTTACAATTAATGGAAGGTGGTCAGTTAAATATGCATATAATCAGCAAGTTGATGCCATCTTTCAAGGTGTTCCCACTAGTAATACTTACCTCTTCTTTTTATCGTTTTGACCATCTGTAATAGCTTTATTTGACAAAGATTGCCCTGTGGTCAGGACGAAAAGGTGGATTATCTATTTTAAAACTTCATAATAAATATATAATCTCCCTCTATAAGCCCGAGTCCATAGGTTCATAGAATAACTGAAGAGGTAAAGGGACCCCTGACCATTAGGTCCAGTCGTGACCGACTCTGGGGTTGTGGTGCTCATCTCGCTTTATTGGCTGAGGGAGCTGGCGTACAGCTTCCGGGTCATGGGGCCAGTATGACTAAGCCTCTTCTGGCAAACCAGAGCAGCGCACAGAAACGCTGTTTACCTTCCCACCGGAGTGGTACCTATTTATCTACTTGCACTTTGACATGCTTTAGAACTGCTAGGTTGGCAGGAGCTGGGACCGAACAATGGGAGCTCACCCCGTCGCAAGGATTAGAACCGCCAACCTTCTAATCAGCAAGTCCTAGGCTCTGTGGTTTAACCCACAGCACCACCCACGTCCCTGAAGAGGCCTACATAGGGATGGGGTAAAAATACATTTGAATCAGGCCCAGTTCCCACTTCCCAAATCAACAGATGAACCAAAACACAGCCATCCTTCAAATTCACAGACTTCCCCGAATTTTGCAATGCAGTTCTCCATCCTAAAAATGCTAAACAAAATAACATAAATTAGGGGAAAGTACACAAAAAGGCTCATATTAATGAAAATGACATTAAAATGCACTGTATTGGGGGAATTGCTTTCAAAAATGTGTATATCAGGGGAAATCCAAGCACAGTACTGCAAAAATGATAATTCTCATAGTAATAAACTGTTTACCTATCTTAAGGGAAACTGCAAACCACATATCATATATTAGGATAATTTTTTGTGCAGACATTTTATTTTAATGCCAGTGGTTGCAGAAATGGGATGAATTGACCTTAAGGCTGCAGAAATGCAAAACAGAGAGAAATTGAAACTGACCAATCAGTCCATCCCTAGCCACGTGATCTGATGTGAGTAGATCTAGCTAAGGGATATAATGAAGATACTTGTTTTTTCTTTTCCTTTTTTTTTTACTGTGGAAGCCACTTTGAACCCAGGAGCACTTCCCATCTTGGTTACTGATCTTACACCTTCAGTCAGGCTTGGCTGGGGGCAAGGGAGATGCTCCGTGGCAAAGTTTCTTTTTATATATAAAAAATTGTTTATTTGGTTTTTCAAATTAAAGTTTTACAGAGATATATCAAACATAATAACAAGATTCCAAGGAATAACAAGATTCCAAGGAATCTCCTGGATTTCCATCCTCCCCTTTGTGGGTCCTATTTCAATCATTTCCTCCCGCATCTTTTACGATGATCCAAATCTTTTACATTCTACCCAGAATTCACCCTTAAACTTCAAGCGATATTCCAACCCTACTCACAATTTTAACTGTTTGCAATGGTCTTTAAGATAAGTTATAAATTTTCCCCATTCCTTATTAAAATGTTGGTCTTCCGGATTTCTGATTCTTCCAGTCATTTTAGCCATTTCGACATAATCCATCAACTTCACCTGCCATTCTTCTCTGGCAGGAACTTTATCTTCTCTCCATTTCTGGGCCAATAACACCCGTGCAGCTGTGGTCACATACATAAATAGTATTTTCTGCTCCCTTGAGATTTCGGCACCTAGAATTCCCAAAAGGAAGGCTTCATGTTTTAAACATTTTTTTCAACTCATTATATATAATTTCCCAAAATCCTTTTACAGTCATACCTCGGGTTACAGACGCGCCGAAACCTGGAAGTACCGGAACGGGTTACTTCCAGGTTTTGGCAGCCGCACATGCACAGAAGTGCTAAATTGCAACCTGCGCATGCACAGATGCGGCGCTGCGGATTGTGAACACTGCTGCTTGCGAACATGCCTCCCGCATGGATCACATTCGCAACCCAAGCGTCCACTGTAAAAGGTAAAGGGACCCCTGACCATTAGGTCCAGTCGTGGCCGACTCTGGGGTTGCGGCGCTCATCTTGCTTTATTGGCCGAGGGAGCCGGCGTACAGCTTCCAGGTCATGTGGCCAGCATGACTAAGCTGCTTCTGGCGAACTAGAGCAGCGCACAGAAATGCCGTTTACCTTCCCGCCGGAGTGGTACCTATTTATCTACTTGCACTTGACGTGCTTTTGAACTGCTAAGTTGGCAGGAGCAGGGGCCGAGCAATGGGAGCTCACCCTGTCACGGGGATTCGAACCGCCGACCTACTGATCAGCAAGTCCTAGGCTCTGTGGTTTAACCCACAGCGTCACCTGCGTCCCTCTGTACTACTTTCAAGCGTCCACTGTACTACCTTACAATTCCACCACATGTGATAGAAGGTGCCTTCTTTTTCCTTACATTTCCAGCCTACATTTGAGCATGTTTTATACATTTTTTTTCTAATTTACTAGGAGTTAAATACCATCCGTACACTCAGTGTTAAAGCGTCTATTGCACATCCAAAAAGTTCCTGATTCAATCGTCAGCACCTCCAGATAGGGCCGTTTGAAACCCTGGAGAGCTACTCCCAATCAGAGCATGGTGCTCTCCCATTGTTGAGGGGATCCAGTTCCCATCAGCCGCAGTCAGCGCAGCCAGGGATGCTGGGATTTGTAGTTCAACAGCATCTAGAGGGCAACCTGTTGACTACCTCTGGTGCAGACAATACTGTGTTAGACGGACCATTGGTCTGACTCAGGCAGCTTCCTATTTTCCCACAAGGAAACAACAACAATGGACTAAAAGCACTGCAAATATCTCAACACAGTTGAAATTTCAACAGAGGCCAAAAGACGAGGAACCAGAAGGTAAATGCCCAGCGACATGAATGCAGAATATTGTCACAGTCACCTTTCTCTATCGCTGGCTTCCTTTCTAAAAAGAGGAGAGTGGTTTGTTCCTTCTATAGGGTTCTCTTTAGGCATTGTGCCAAGAGTTGCTGAGTGCTGATCCAAAGGCTAGAGAAGGGCCAGCAATTAGAGGCTGGCTGTGGATAAAAGCAGAGAGAGGGAGAGAGAGAGAGAGAGAGAGAGGGAGGGAGATCTGGAAGGGGAATTCTACTGGAGGACCCAGTCTGTGAACCATGACTTCTTTCCATGTACAGCTCGGATCATCTCCACAGATTTCTAGAGCTGACTCGGGGGCAAGATCCCTGCTTCGTCCGTGTGGCTGGATCCTGCACTGGAGCGGGACCACCAGCCCCACATGAAACTGTGGCATTGGTTTGGTAGGGGAAAGGGCAGTGTCGGATTTATGTATAAGCTAAACAAGCTATAGCTTAGGGCCCCACTCTCTTGGGGGCCCCCAAAAAAATTAAAGGGGGGGACTGGATGTACATTTCCATAATGTAAGATAAAAAACAAATACAGTGGTACCTCTGGTTACGTACTTAATTTGTTCTGGAGGTCCGTTCTTAACCTGAAACTGTTCTTAACCTGAGGTACCACTTTAGCTAATGGGGCCTGCCGCCGCCGCGCAATTTCTGTTCTCATCCTGAAGCAAAGTTCTTAACCCGAGGTACTATTTCTGGGTTAGCAAAGTCTGTAACCTGAAGCGTCTGTAACCTGAAGTGTCTGTAACCCGAGGTACCACTGTATGTAGGTTTTATTTTATTTGTTTTGTGTTTTGTGTTGCGTAGGCTCCTATGATGTAAGTAATGGGCCCCGCCTGCTAGCCTACTCCCTAAAATATCACTGGTTTGCTCATTTCTATACATAGGGTACCTACATTCTGCATGGACTGGTGGCAGGGCAACATGTACAAATGGCTTTAGATCCCTATTAGATCCATGAATTACCATAAAGCATATAGTCAACACAAAAAACAGTGACAATTTGTTGGTGACAAAGGACAACTGGACATCTAAAGGGCCCCATTACCTTCAGGAGCTTAGGGCCTGATCAAACCTAAATCTGGCACTGGAAAGGGGCATTGCTCAGTCGTAGAACATCTGCTTTTCATGCAGGATGTGCCAATCTCCATATGTGGCATCTCCAGCCAAGCCTGGGAAGTTCCTACACCTGTTGCTCACTATGGAAGTGCCTGAGCCAGGTGGACCAATGCCCTGACTCAGTTCAAGGTCGCTTCTTCTGCTCCTGTCCCACCTGCTCCAGTCTTCCTCCCTCCATTAACATCCCTGCAGCTTCTACAGCCAACGAGCAAGTCAAGGCTTCCCAATACTCCCTGGCACAGGGAAAGTGAAACAAGCTTAGGCAGAGAAAGAGAAACAAGTAAGCTTGATATAGCTCCACCTACTGTTTGAGCAGACTAATTACACCTTCAGCATTATCGATGCAGAGGTCATACTAGGGGTGGATCTAAACCCAGAGGAAAAACCGCTATAAATAAGTCAGAAATTAGATTGTTTTAACAAAAGAAAAAAAATCCCTATGGGAAATTGCATTAAAAAATTTCCTTCTCTCTGGCGCCATCTGGTGTTGCATGTTTATAGCGCATTCAAATCGCTGTTTCTTTGCTAATGTAGAATAGAATAGAATAGAATAGAATAGAATAGAATAGAATAGAATAGAATAGAATAGATTCTTTATTGTCATTACACAAGTGCAACATTGCACAAAGTGCAACGAAATTGGATGCCATCCCTTAAAACAACAAAAGCAAAACAACAACAACAACCAAACAAACCACATTCCAGCCACACCCACACCACACCCATCAAACTCCCAGGTCACACTATCGAGTTACAGCATTCAAAAAGGCCACAGCTCTTGGATAGAAACTGTTTTTCAGTCTATTTGTCTTTGACTTGATGCTTCTATATCTCCTGCCAGAAGGCAGTAGTGCAAACAGACCGTGTCCCGGGTGAGATGAATCCTGCAGGATGTTATTTGCTTTCCTAAGACAACGGGAACCGTACAGTTCTTCCAAAGATGGGAGAGGATGACCAATAATCCTTTGGGCTGTGGTTATGACCTTCTGGAGCACCTTCCTCTCCCTAGCTGTACAACTGGAGAACCAAGCACAAATACAGTATGTAAGAATGCTCTCTATGGAGCCTCGGTAGAAGGACACCAGCAGTCTCTCACTCAGATTGTTCTTCTTTAAAAGTCTGAGGAAATAAATTCTCTGCTGGGCCTTCTTCACCAGAGCACTGGTATGTGCGCTCCAAGTCATGCCCTGATCGATAGCTACTCCCAAAAACCTGAATTCCGCCACCCTCTCCACCCGTTCCCCGTTGATATACAAGGGCTGAATGTCCGCCTTTTTTTTCCTGTAATCCACCACCAGTTCCTTGGTCTTAGCCGTATTAAGAGCCAGATTGTTCTCTCCACACCAAACACAGAGCCGCTCCACCTCGTCCCGATAGGCGGACTCATCCCCTCCTGAAATGAGCCCTACCACCGTAGTGTCATCAGCAAACTTGATGATTTTGTTGCTGGAATAGATGGCTGTACAGTCATACGTATAGAGAGTGTAGAGCAGGGGACTCAACACACAACCCTGTGGTGAGCCGGTGTTAAGGCTAAGGGCTAATGTAGCTGAGTCCTAGGGAATACATAGAAGCTGGGAGGCAGGATGTTCAAGGTTCTTATATTAATAAATAAGGCCTTTAATAACATGACTCTGGGATACCGTGAGGGTTGCCTGGTTCCTTATGTCCCTGCCCAGTCACTGAGATCTTCAAGGGAGTCACTGCTTGTAGTCTTCCATGGCTCAGGTGCATGGCTTGTCAAGTTTTCAGTAACGTGAGTGACTTTGTTGAACTCTCTCTCAAATGAGATCAGACGGGTCCCCTACCTGTTGAAATCCCATTGTTTGAAAATAACCTTTCTATTCCAGAAGGCATCTTATGGAACTTGCCTTATTTTTACCCACTCTGCTTTTTTTGTAATTTTTATGTACGCTTAGAAACAGCTGAAATGAATAGTTTTCTTTGAGAATTGTCAGAAAAGCTCCCCCGTTTGTTGAGAGTTCTCACCTGGCTTGTAGTGTAATTCCACCGCTGTATTTTACTCCCAGCAACTGTGGTATCGTTCACTTCTCCGTAGCGCCAGCCATGGTGGAGAGATGTCTGGAAATAATAATAATAATAATAATAATAATAATAATAATAATAATAATAATAATAATAATAATTTATTATCTATACCCTGCCCATCTGGCTGAGTTTCCCCAGCCACTCTGGGCATCTCCCAATAAAATGTTAAAAACAATACAGCATTAAATATTAAAAACTTCCCTAAACAGGGCTGCCTTCAGATGTCTTTTAAAGATAAAATAGCTGCTTATTTCCTTCACATCTGAAGGGAGGGCATTCCACAGGGTGGGCGCCACTACCGAGAAGGCCCTCTGCCTGGTTCCCTGTAACTTCACTTCTCGCAATGAGGGAACCGCCAGAAGGCCCTTGGAGCTGGACCTCAGTGGAGGTGAGACACTGAACGATGGAGGTGGAGATACTCCTTCAGGTATACAGGATCGAGGCAATTTAGGGCTTTCAAGGTCAGCACCAACACTTTGAATTGTGCTCGGAAACATACTGGGAGCCAATCAGAAATCCATTGAGAAGTAAGGGCATATATTGTCTTATAACTAACAAAGCAGCCTGGCTAGTCTGAATGCCAGAAATTCATGAGCAGAACTCATCCAAGGGGAAGCATGGTGCAAAATTAGGTGTTGTGTGAAGAAGGTGAAACTTCTCTCTTGCTCTCCTAATACTGGAACTTGGGTCCATGCAGTGAAGCTGCACATTCTTAAACTAGAGAGAATTCACTAACACAAAAAGTAGAGTTGACCACCAACTTAGATGCCTTTAAACATAGATTAGACAAATTCATGGAGCTACTCATCGCAATGTCTTTCTTCTACCGCCACTGTTTTAAACAAGTTGCTGGGAATCATTTTGGGGCTTCTTAAAGAGATGAAATCATTTTGTAAAAATAATTAAAATACCCTATAAATAAATAAAATAGTTTTGTTAAATAATCAAAATAGTTTTAACTGATTTTTTAATTGATAACTTTAATGTTTTATTTTTATCTTTTTGCAACCCACTAAGAGTTTTGTTCAGTTTCTTTTTTATATATAATTTTTTATTGATTTTTACAACTTTTAACGATTATATAATACATTGATATAGCAACCTCGTAACCTGTGCTGTGCTCGACTTCCCTCCCTCCTGTTTCTGGTTTTCTTTTCTCATTCTATACATTTTTGCTAATTTAGTTGGAGTCAAATACCATCTATATATCATTTTCATTATATTTTCTTTCAATGCCATACATGAGGTAGTTTGGTTTGGTTTCTTTGTACAATGGAGCGGTATATACATTTTGTTAAGTGAAATAAATAAAGTGCTGTTGGGCTTTCCATGGGTAGCTGTTCAGCCCTAGAAAGAACAAGATGGTGGACTGGAATGTGGCTTTGGCCTGATCCTGCTACAAGGCTCTTCTTACATGTTGCGTTCCAATCCCAGGAAGAAAGCTTATGTGCTGAAAGGATGCTCGATTCATAATACATCAGGACCTAAGATGTAAGGAATATTCATATGCTGCAAACATCAGTGACATCTCTAGTCCCAAGGCAGGCTAAGAAATGCTCACTTGCTAAGTTTGCTTCGAACATTAAGGCTGTACACACAGGCAGATTGCCAGCAAAGGAACCATAAGCAAAATTGTTGCTTATAAATATATAGTTTCAATATAGCGGTCAGTCATGGCCAAGGTTTCCATGACGCTGTTTGGGAGGAGTGTTTCTGTGGCCCTATCACAGATCACCTATCAGAGATAAAGATTCCTTATCACACAAGAGCAGTACCTGTCTGAAGAACCAAGCTTATCAAGAGATAAGCTTATCAACCTGGTATTATTACCTCTTCAGCCGACTGCTATCTTGGTCCTGAGTCAGCATCAAAGAAGAAACAGAAAATGTCTTGGAGGTATATTTTGTAATCACACATGCATTTTGGCCTGCAAATCTCTGCTCAGCCCCTTCCCCAACACAACAAAATCCTTAACACCTGATGTTATCATCGGTTCAAAGAACCAAGTCCTTTACTCCCTGCAGAAAGTCATTGTCTGTTCCGACTTACACAAGGCAGTACTAGCAGTATAGCAGTAGAGTACTAGTAGTAAAAAGGGGAATGCGGGGGGTGGTGTGGGTAAAACCTCAGCGCCTAGGACTTGCTGATCGCATGGTCGGCGGTTCGAATCCCCGCAGCGGGGTGCGCTCCCGTCGTTCGGTCCCAGCGCCTGCCAACCTAGCAGTTCGAAAGCACCCCCAGGTGCAAGTAGATAAATAGGGACCACTTACCAGCAGTAAACGGCGTTCCGTGTGCTGTGCTGGCTCGCCAGATGCAGCTTGTCACACTGGCCACGTGACCCAGAAGTGTCTGCGGACAGCGCTGGCTCCCGGCCTATAGAGTGAGATGAGCGCACAACCCTAGTGTCTGGCAAGACTGGCCCAAATGGGCAGGGGTACCTTTACCTTTACCTTTTACTAGTAGTAAAAAAAGAGGTAAAGGTAAAGGACCCCTGGATGGTTAAGTCCAGTCAAAGGCGACTATGGGGTGCTGTATTCATCTTACTTTGCAGACCGAGGGAGCCGGCGTTTGAACACAGACAGCTTTCCGGGTCATGTGGCCAGCATGACTAAGCCGCTTCTGGCGCACGGAGGACAGTGAAAGAAACCAGAGCGCATGGAAACACCATTTACCTTCCCACCACAGCAGTACCTATTTGTGTGGCAAGGTCCCAACCCCACCCCCCTTGATAGAATAAAGACACATGACTCAAATATTTAAGGTTAATGAGCTAAAAAAGGCCACAACTTTATTGGTTACAGATGATGAGCGGTATTGGCTTAGGCATTGGATCCAACTGACTATATCTGACTCCAGCCCGTCTGTTGGGAGTCTGGGGAGGGTGAACCACCAGTAGGGGGAGTCCTGCTGATGCACATCAAATTAGGAGCTCCCCTGGGGGTCACTGATAGGGTGTGCGCCTTAGGCCCTCACCTCCATAGGCTTCAGACAGGGCCACGCCCCCCGGGATCCATTAATGGACGACCCTTCAATATGGGGGGCAGGTGATGGCGCTACCTCCCCTCTTTCCATCGACAGAAGTATTCCAAAGCCTAACCGCCAATACTCAGAAAGTTGTGATGATTTGCTACAAGGTAGGTGAAAACCAAGTGGCTGGTGACAATTTGCTAAGTCCAAGTGGAAAAATTCCTACCAGGCCTCTCAACGGCGACCAACTGAGGTCCATAGCAAGGTGAGATGAAAACCTTAAAGGGTGGGAGGTTGGGAAAACCAGAGCAGCTGGAAGCGGGAAAGAGAGAGGTCTCCCGGCTGCGTCCTGCCTTTATGGGGCAGGCCACACCCCCAGACCAACCAGATTGGTCAGCCTGGCCAGTGACACAGCCGGGAACCCCCCAGTCGTGCAGGGCTGGCCACCCACCCCCTGCACACGTATGGGGGGGGAGTCGTAAGAGCCAGCAACACCACCTCCTCCTTAAGGCAGAAGTGGCCTTATCTGCTTGCACTGGTGTGCTTTCAAACTGCTGGGTTGGCAGGAGCTGGGACAGAGCAACAGGAGCTCGCCCCGTCTTGTGGATTCGAAGTGCCAGTCTTCCGATTTTAGTAGCAATGGTCTAGCAGCCCAATGTTAAGCTCACTTACTCAGAAGTCTGTGTTAGGTGGGGCTTATTTCTGATGACTGCATGCACCAAAATTAGCTCAAGGACTTCCTCTCGGGCAATAGGACTTTCTCTGGGAGCCCGACCCCCCAAAAAAAACCTGCTCTGGAGGGTTGGGGAAATTTTGAACCTGAGGCTTCTTCCGACAAATAGCAAGGGGGGGAGGACCCTCCAACTGATCACTACACTGCTAGGGATCTTGCTGTACAGTGGCCCCCAGAAGGGAATCCGGCCCTGAGGATGAAAAATGTTCCCCACCCCTGGCCCTAGGAGGCAAGCCCAGTTATTTTCACTACAGAACCAAATCCGTGTGCAAAAACCCAGATAAAGGTAAAGGGACTCCTGATCATTAGGTCCAGTTGTGACTGACTCTGGGGTTGCGGCGCTCATCTCGCTTTATTGGCGGAGGGAGCCGGTGTACAGCTTCCGGGTCATGTGGCCAGCATGACTAAGCCGCTTCTGGAGAACCAGAGCAGTGCACGGAAACGCCGTTTACCTTCCCGCCAGAGCGGTACCTATTTATCTACTTGCACTTTGACGTGCTTTCGAACTGCTAGGTTGGCAGGAGCAGGGACCGAGCAATGGGAGCTCACCCCGTCGCGGGGATTCGAACCACCGACCTTCTGATCGGCAAGTCCTAGGCTCCGTGGTTTAACCCACAGCGTCACCCTCATCCCAAAAACCCAGATAGGGACACACAAATACACTAGCTCCTTTGAGATGAGCGTAAATGAACACTGTTACAGTATGTGTGGCCTTCTCGTTTCAAAGTGCAGTTTCTCTCTTTGGGAGTTCAAAAACAGGTGTGTTAATGGGGGGGGGGCATTGTTTTCCCTGGGTCATTTGCAAAAATGCCTTTTAAGGGATTTCAGTGGGATTTGTCCTTCGGATGAATTTCCATCTCTTTCATTTAGCAAGGATTTGGGGGCTGGGCAGGCTACCTGCTTAAAAAAAAAGTAAATGGCTTCCTATTTAATAAGTCACACCTTTCAGTGTGTCTGTGGGATCATTATCACATTCCTCATTGTAGCAGTCGGAAGAGGAGGAAAAAGAGAGTGTGGTTTTTAGATTATTATTTTTTTAGAAAATCCTCACCTCTTCATCGATAAGTACGATCGAAGGTAATTAAAATAGTTATCATTTACACCGATGCCACCTTATTCCCCAAAGATTCTGTCCGAAAGCTACAGGTAAGTGTGCTTTAATTGTAGCTTAAATGTAAGTTGCACTATTGGACAGAGAGCCTGCAAGCTAGTTTTTCTTCTTCTTCATTCCTTCCTGTTGCCACTAGTCTATGCTGTTGTATAAAGTTCTGGTTGCTCTCTCTGCATCTCATGGCAAATGCCGGTTTGATCCTTTTCTTGTCGGGAGATTCTTCTCTGTTCAGCTTTGGTGTACTGTTCTGTTCAGAACGCAGGCAGAGCTCTGCAGGTTCAGACCAAAGGTCAATCGGCATTGTTTTATCCAGATGTCGTTCACAAGAATGGCACTGCTATCTTTCTATCCCACATCCTCCAACACCTGTTCCTTGGAAATATACAACACAATACAATATTTCAATACAGAACATCCCTCAACTGTTGTTTTTTTAAACAAGATGGGCAATTATTATTGTTGTTGTTATTATTATTATTCACATAATTGCTTCATTATTTTACCACGAGAAACAGAAATTTCACCAGGGGAATTGTTTAAGGCATGAACCATCGAGATTATCATCACAAATCTTGCAGTCTGTCAAAAACACTTTTCCACGCCTGCATCCTGCCTTCTCAGAAGTCAGTCCCCTTAACGTCAGTGAGGCTTACTCCCAGGTAAGCGCAAGGCCATGGGTAGGCAAACTAATCCGGCCCAATCGCCTTCTCAATCCAGCCTGCGGACAGTCTGGGAATCAGCATGTTTTTACATGAGTAGAATGTGCCCTTTTATTTAAAATGCATCTCTGGGTTATTTGTGGGGCATAGGAATTTGTTCATTTTTATTTTTAAAATATAGTCCGGCCCCCACAAGGTCTGAGGAACAATGGACCGGCCCCCTGCTGAAAAAGTTTGCTGACCCCTGCGAACACGTCAGCGAGATGTAATGGGACATATGTCTGAGCTGAGGGGAATGTGATTCCTCTGAAAGGCTGCAATTCTGTACCCACTTACTGGGGAGTAAGTGCCACTGACCTCAATGGGACTTGATTCCGAGAAGACGCAGTTAGGATTGAATTATAGGACACCATTAGGACAGCTTTACACAATACAAAAGACATCAACAAACTAATTCTAGGCCTTTCCCAATTTAAACCCTACTGATCTACTAATTTAACATCTTTTAAATTACAATAAAGGAAATAGATTACCTCTTATTATTCTCTGTATAGCGTTCTAGAACCTCTTAAAAGCTTTCCATTGTGGTTTAAATTTAATCACTTCATATCTATCTTGTTTCACCCAAAAAGATTGTGTGATTTTTTTCTCAGAGCTGCTGGTTCCCATACTTTGATATACAACTCCCTTAATCAAGGTATTTCCTTCTTTTTCCAATATTTGGCATATAGAGGAATCACATCGCTACAACCACATGGGAAAAAAATCATTTTTTCTTTGTCCCTCACTACTACTCCTTTCAAATAAGATAATAAATAAGTCTCGGAAGCCAAAGGAATTGTTTGTTGCGTGACCTTATTAATTGCTAAATATGCTTCTTGCCGTGATGTTTCTTGCTGCAGAGCACGATCGACGATAACATAGAAAATCCAACCTATTTTTCAAACGATTATCATTACCATTTCTTGATAGCCTAAGGAACATACTAGGGGCATGCACTGGCTCTGTGTAAACCCCAAATGAGCAGGAAAATTGAGTGATTCGGGAAAGGTTCTCACATTCCTGATTCATCTTGTGCCATTACAAATGTGTCCCAAATCAGATCAGGAACTATGTGGTCTTGGCTGTCAAAAGAAACACATCCCTTCTCTCTCTCTCTCTCTCTCTCTCTCTCTCTCTCTCTCTCACACACACACACACACACACACACACACTTTCGTTCTAACCCAAATTTGAAAGGGGCAGCGATGGAGAGGCTATTTTGTTTTGACTTATTCATTTGTTTCACAAGATCGATATATTTCTTGACTGTAATGAAACCTGTGATAAAAAGCTGTTAAGCTGTTCTCTCTGTTTTGTCGAACTTTTTGGGGGACATCTCCCTCCCCCTCCTCCCCCCCAAAAAAGATTTTGGGACCTTTATGGGATTTTTTAAGCTTTAAGAATAAATAACTAAATCGCCCTACCTGCCATACATCCGGGTTTCCCCAGAGTTTGCCGATTCAGCAAAAATCCGCCCGGACGCCATTTTGGCAGCCTGATTCCCAGACGTATGGCAGCCCTAAGATAGAAGCAGTCAAGTGGGCATATCGTGCTGGGATAGCTCAGTTGCTGGAGCATGAGGCTCTTAATCTCAGGGTTGTGGGTTCGAGTACCACGCTGGGCGAAAGTTTCCTGCTCAAGGGGCTCTGTGGTTTAGATCACAGCGCCACCCAGGGCCAGATTAAGTTTGATGAGGCCCTAAGCTACTGAAGGTAATGGGGCCCTTTTATGTCCAGCTGTCCTTTGTCAACAACAAATTGTCACTGTTTTTTGTGTTGACTATATGCTATACGGTAATTTATGGACCTATTAGGTATCTAAGGCCATTTGCACATGTTGCCATGCAGCTAGTCCATGCAGAATGTAGGCACCCTATATATAGAAATGAGCAAACCAGTGATATTTTGTGGAGTAGGCCCATTACTTTCTTACATCATAGAAGCCTACACAACACAAAACACTGTTGCTGTGTGTAGGTTTTATTTTATTTGTTTTTATCTGATATTTTGGAAATGTACAAATGTTTTTTTCCTTTAATTTTTTTGGGCCCCCCAAGAGAGTAGGGCTCTAAGCTATAGCTTGTTTAGCTTATACGTAAATCCAGCAGTGGCGCCACCTGTTCTTACAGTGGCAATGGCGCCTACCTGAGAGGTGCCAAAAGTGAGTTCCAGTGAGTTCTGGCTGGAAGAAAAGCCCTGGCCAATAGCCATCAACTTGGCTTTAGAAGAGGATTTGACAAATAAATAGAGGATAGGCCTGTCAATGGCTACTAGCCATGGTGGCTAGGTTACAGCTTGAATGTCAGAGGTTTTGTGCTTCTGAATAGCAGTTGCTGGGACCCGTAAGTGCTCCTGTCTCCTCACAGCTTCCCACAGGAGGCTGGACCCGATCCACCTTTGGCCTGATGCAGCTGGACTCTCGAAAAGTTCCTATGTTCCCATTTTACTCGAGTGAAATGAATTTCCCCTGCATTGCATGGGATGCCTTGCTCTCGTCTTACTCTTCCCAGAGTGAAATATTGTCATTACCCATCTATTTATATCAGCCTAAGCAACTGCATGGATGGTTCGATGAACATCTGTTGGCTGAAACAGCGTCAAAAGATCTCCAGGCAAACAGCAACAAAACACCTTCTCTTACCACTCAACAGTTAAAATAATTTTCTCTGTATTGTTTCTTTTTCCTTCCCCCCTGGGGACCCACCGGATGGTTGAACTAAAAAGGAATCTCTTTTCTTATCAAATGTGCCTTTTCCCCAACCATGAACACATGCTGTTTTGCTGTTGTGCAGTTGCTTATGAGAGTGTCTAAATTGATTTTTCCCTTTCTTATTTAGAAATAACACTACTGTGTCTGCAATTTTTTTTAGCCTAGCTCTCACTGAGGGCTGTACCACTTTATGGGCTGTACCACTTCAGGCTCACATAGTTGATCGTTCCTCCAAACATAGTCTTTTTTCTTTTCATTACTCCCTAAACATTTTTTTAAAAAAGTAGCATTTCAAAGAGATGAATAGCTTAAAACAGGCATAGGCAAACTCCGGCCCTCCAGATGTTTGGTTCCCATCATCCCTAGCTAACAGGACCAGTGGTCAGGGATGATGGGAATTGTAGTCCCAAACATCTGGAGGGCCGGAGTTTGCCTATGCCTGGTTTAAAACCTACTTGACATCTAGCTGGGCTGGAAATGTGTCTCTATTGAACCACGTAAACCCCCACCTCCATTGCAAAGGTAATAAAATCCCAAAGGTGAGCCCTTTTATCTGTTCCTTCGGAGAACAAACCCAAATTTCCACTAGTTGTAAAGACTTTGATCCAGTGCAACTGAACTGAGCCTTAGGCTCTCTGCCGCTTAGCAGAAATAGGTTTTCTAGTTGATCAAATTAGTGAGCAAGTCTAACCTAGAAGCTTTTCCTGGAGGGAGTCAAGGAGTATCACCTGACCTTTTCCAGCCTACTGGCGCAAGGGTGTTTTCTCAGCTGCTATGATTGGTCAACGTATAGACCTGCCCCCTGCCGTGATAGCACATCACTTGGTAGACTGGCATCACAACAGAGGTCAGCAACCTAAGGCCCATGAGCCAGAAGCAGAACATGGAGGCCATTTAACCGGCCCACGAGCCGCCCCCGAACCGAGTGACCTGCTCGGCAAGTCCCCGCGTGCTGCGCTAAACCAGCGCAGTGCAGCGCAGGGACTCTTCTGTGGCTCTGGAAATCGCTTCTGTGCATGCCCAGACACCAGAAATCACATCTGCACATGTCCACGGTGCCTGAAGTCACTTCTGCGCATGTCCATGGTGCCGGAGATAGCTACTGCGCAGGCATGATTTCCGGCATCTGGGCATGTGCAGACGCAATTTCTGGTGTCGCACAGCGCCGGCCCAGCCCACAGAGGATCTCCACGGGAGTGATCTGACCCATGCCTGGTAAGCCTTGCTGACCCCTGAGTTACAAGGTTGGTGGATCAGGGGAATGCTATGGACGTAGTGTATCTTGATTTCAGCAAGGCTTTTGACAAAGTCCTCCTTTATATTCTGTGGAGAAGCTGGGGAAAATGTGGGCTGGATGAGGCTGACTGATAGAACCCCAAAAAAGCTCACTAATGGTTCCCTCATCACCCTAGAAAAAGTGACAAGTGGGGGTGTCGCAGGCTTCAGTCCTGTGGGTGTCTTTATAAATGAATTGGATGCAGGAATTGAGGGGGTGCTCATCCACTTTGCAGATGACACCAAACTGGGAGGGGTAGCTAATGCCGCAGAAGACAGAATTAGGATTCAACATGGCCTTGTCAGATTGGAGAACTGAGCCAAAACTAACAAAATGAAGAAGAAGAGTTTGGATTTGAAATCCCGCTTTATCACTACCCTAAGGAGTCTCAAAGTGGCTAACATTCTCCTTTCCCTTCCTCCCCCACAACAAACACTCTGTGAGGCGAGTGGGGCTGAGAGACTTCAGAGAAGTGTGACTAGCCCAAGGTCACCCAGCAGCTGCATGTGGAGGAGCGGGGAAGCGAACTCGGTTCACCAGATTACGAGTCTACTGCTCCTAACCACTACACCACACTGGCTTTTAATAGCAATGAATTTTAATAGCAACAAATGTAAGGGTCTGCACTTAGGCAGGACAAACCAGTTACACAAAGAGATGCCATAGGAAGTCACTGGACATGGTAAAAGATCCATCGCATCCTGGTCACTGTCTCTTCGAGCTCTTGCCGTCGGGACGGAGATACAGGTCGATGAAGACAAGAACGAGTCGTCTTAAGAACAGCTTCTTCTCCAGAGCGATCTCAGCCCTGAATGGGAAGCCCGGACTTTGAAAGTCATCTAATCTCCCTTGCTGTATTATATTGTATTGTTTAATTAGTGTTTTTATGGAGCAGTCAAGTAATTTCGTTGTCCCCGAAGGGGGCAATGACAATAAAGATATTAAGAAAAAAAAAGATGGGGGGCACCAGGCTTGCCAGTAGTACAGGTGAAAAGGATCTAGGGGCCTTAGTAGACCACAAGGTAAACATGAGGCAACAGTATGATGCAGCAGCAACAAAAGCTAATGCTATTCTAGGCTATATCCACAGAAATCTAGTGCCCAGATCAAGGAAAAGACCACACCTGGACTACTGTTTCCAGTTCTGGGTGCCACAATTTAAGAAGGATAATGACAAGATAGAAGAAGAAGGTAACCAAGATGATCAAGGATCTGGAAACCAAGCCTTATGAGGACCAATTGAGAGAGTTGGGTATGTTTAACTTGGAGAGGAGATATGATTGTTGTTGTTTAGTCGTGTCCGACTCTTCGTGACTCCATGAACCAGAGCACGCCAGGCACTCCTGTCTTCCACTGCCACCTGCAGTTTGGTCAAACTCATATTAGTAGCTTCGAGAACACTGTCCAACCATCTCGTCCTCTGTCGTCCCCTTCTCCTTGTGCCCTCCATCTTTCCCAACATCAGGGTCTTTTCCAGGGAGTCTTCTCTTCTCATGAGATGGCCAAAGTATTGGAGCCTCAGCTTCAGGATCTGTCCTACCAGTGGTCACTCAGGGCTGATTTCCTTAAGAATGGATAGGTTTGATCTTCTTGCAGTCCATGGGACTCTCAAGAGCAGCGGTTCTCAATCTGTGGGTCCCCAGATGTTGTTGGACTACAACTCCCATCATCCCTGAGCTCTGGCCTTGCTAGCTAGGGGTGATGGGAGTTGTAGTTCAACAACATCTGGAGACCCACAGGTTGAGAAAGGCTGCTCAAGAGTCTCCTCCAGACCATAATTCAAAAGCATCCATTCTTCAACAATTAGCCTTCTTTATGGTCCAGCTCTTGGAGAGGAGATATGATACCTATCTTCAAACATCGAAAGGCCTCTCACGTGGAAACTTTTTTCTACCTGCTCCAGAGACTAGGACCCAAACCAATGGCTTACTAGAAAAGGATATTCAGACCTCAGGAAGAACTTTCCGACAGTAATGGCTGACAGTGGAACAGACTCCAGCGAGAGGTTGGATGGCTGTCATTGATGCTTTAGTGAAGAGGGTTGGACAATTCTCTGATTCTCTGATTCCAGCTGTGCAAAAGTACCTGAAGGGCTGAGGCAGTGAGAGGAGGTGCCTGGGAAGGGCAAGTTCCAAGGATGGGATAGAGATGACTGGAGTTTTAGTCCTTGAGATCAAGGACGGCACTGGGTGTCAGGCGTGAGGACGGGTGACATCGCCACACCACCCCCAACTCCACCCCATGCTTGATGCTCAGGCGACGAGCCTCTAGGAACTATGCTGTCGCAGGCAGCTAGCGGCGCCCCCCTGACGCTTGCTGCATGGGCAACTAACAGTGCCCCCCCACGCTCACCGTGTGGGTGGCTAGCCCCACCCCCCACAGGCCAACTAGCTCCGCCCCCCACAGCTCTGGGTGCCGAGGCAAGTAGCTCCGCCCCTGGGCATCATCCACTGACATGTTCTGAGGCTGAAATGTTCTGAGCTTTGTGACATATTTTTGAATTATGGATGTTGTTGGACTCCGATTCCCATCAGCACCAGCCGGCATGGCAAATGGTCAGGGATTATGGGAACTGTAGTCCAACAAAATCTGGAGAGGTACAGGTCTCCCGCCACCTGTTCTAAACTTCTTGTGCCTTCCATCTTGCCACAATAATGCACTGTTCCAGCTGGAGATTTAGCAGTTAAATACTAGAAACTCTGGAAGGGGTTTGCTGGCCTCCCCGCGCTGTGCAAAACTTTTTTAAAGGCTCAATTAGCAACGTTTCTCGAAGAAAATGTTTTGCCAATTTGTAAAATTATCAGTTCAATTTTTTACTGACCTGTCTCTTTAGCACATTAAGCCAATGTATCACAACTAATATCTTTCCCTCTCTAATTATTATTAAGTGTGACTTATTCTCCCTTAACCAGAATCAGCTCTCACTTACCCAAATTAATCATAGTTCAGAATAAATCTGAGGAGAAGTTAGTGCTTTGGGTTTCACTTGCATCTGTTTCGATCGGTTTTTGGCCTTTGCAGTGATTTGCAGTTGGGCATTCTCTGTTTGGCCTGGCACAAGCTGTCCTTAGGTACATATGAGACAAATCTATGGTTTCCAGGCAGGAATATTTCTGATGGGGAGTCAAGATTCACTTTCCAGTTCTGGTTCCAAATCCATTCTGGAAAGACATAAGAAGTAGGTTTAGGTGGTGGAGCAGAGGAGCCAATTTAAATAAAATATTTTTGGGGGGGAGGCAGGTATGCTCCGCCCCCACATAAACGATCACATGACATGGTGGGCACACACCATTTGAATGGCAACGCCCATTGGCCCCTAGGAGTTGGCTCCTATGGGCTAACGATCCTTCCGAAATTTGATCATAGAAAATTCTGGTATTATCTGATTCATTTCAGAGTACTCCGCTATGTGAAAAGCTCCATGTATAAAGGTAAAAAGGTTAAAGGACCCCTGGATGGTTAAGTCAAGTCAAAGGCGACTATGGGGTTGTGGCGCTCATCTTGCTTTCAGGCCGAGCGAGCCGGCATTTGTCCACAGATAGCTTTCCGGGTCATGTGGCCAGCATGACTAAACCACTTCCGGCACAACGGGCACCGTGACGGAAACCAGAGTGCACTGAAGCACTGTTTACCTTCCTGCCGCAGTGGTACCTATTTATCTATTTGCACTGGTGTGCTTTCAGACTGCTAGCTTGGCGGGAGCTGGGACAGAGCAATGGGAGCTCACTCCATTGCAGGGATTCGAACAGCCAACCTTCCGATCAGCAAGCCCAAGAGGCTCAGTGGTTTAGACTACAGAAAGGTAGCGTGCTAAGGAGAAGAAGGTGCTCCTTTTTTGTAAACTACTTTGAGGGGCTGTGGTTATTTTTGCAATCAAGCAGTGTGTGAATTTTATGAAATAAGCAAAAAATGATTAAGTAATAAATATTTTTCTCACATGGGTTAGGGCGGAACCACGGCACACATTCAAAGCACATGCAATCCACGTTCAAGTGGCATCACTTCCCCCAAAGAAACCTGCATACCATAGTTTCATCCTCAGAGAGCTCCTATGCCCAGCACCCTGAACAAACAACACTTCCCAAGATTCTCTGGGGGAAGCCATGTGGCTTAAATGTGCTGAATGTGTTCTAAACATACAGTGTAAGTCTCATAGAATCATAGAATCATAGAGTTGGAAGAGACCACAAGGGCCATCGAGTCCAACCCCCTGCCAAGCAGGAAACACCACCAGAGCACTCCTGACATATGGTTGTCAAGCCTCTGCTTAAAGACCTCCAAAGTAGGAGACTCCACCACACTCCTTGGCAGCAAATTCCACTGTCGAACAGCTCTTACTGTCAGGAAGTTCTTCCTAATGTTTAGGTGGAATCTTCTTTCTTGTAGTTTGGATCCATTGCTCCGTGTCCGCTTCTCTGGAGCAGCAGAAAACCCTCAAGAGAACTCTCGAGGGGTTCTTTACCAGGAAGCCAAAAAAATAAAATAAAAATAGGATAAGCACAACCCCACCTGAAATCTGAAGGTCAGAAATCCACCATTTTGCCAGCGAAGCTTGGCTCTCTGTCGTCCCCTTCAGCCCTCAATGCGGTAAGACCTGAGAGGAGTTCCTCTTCAACCAGGTCTTTGGCTGATTAATACCTGATTTAAAGGTTTTTGTAGGAGGGGGTTATTGGTTTGCTTTTGCTTTTGATTATGTATTTTGTGCTTTTCATCTGAGATGTACAGATGAAGGGGTGTGTGAGTAGTTTAACAACAACATTTGCAATAATAATGACAAATATTTGCAATGATAAATAAATGCAATAATAATAAATATTGCATACAGGAATGTTTAACAACAACAACACAGTGGACGATCGGGTTGCAAACGTGATCTGTGCGGGAGGCACGTTCACAACCCGTGACCTGTGCATCTGCGCATGCGCGGGTCACAATTTGGTGCTTCTATGCATGCGCAAAGCGCCGAAACCTGGAAGTAACCCGTTCTGGTACTTCCGGGTTTGGCGTGGTGTGCAACCTGAAATTGCGCAACCCGAAGTGTCTGTAACCCAAGGTATGACTGTAATAAATCTCTTATACCCTGCCCATCTGACTGGGTACCCCAGCCACACAGAGGGAGAGGGAAGAATCAAACATTAAATGTTGTCTGCATGTCTCCACCCTTCTAACCCCTTTTAACATGCTCAGACAAGCATTTTCCCATAAGAAGGCTTGTGCAGAAGTGGAAAACCTGCATGATGTCTAAAACACCGGGGTGCGGGGAGCAATCCCCCCCCAATGTTGTCACCAGCTACTGAGTAATTGATCTGCAATATTTGCAATACCCCCCACCTCACGTTCATCTGACAGCGTGTTATCTTTGCGATTCATTCATCCACCCAAACTCCTGCTTTTCATATATATACATATATATGAAACATGCAACTCTTTTAACTTAAGGTCATTACAAAATTATAGCAACAACAGATGCGTGCACTCATTAATAAAAGTATAATACACGCCTGCCCCGCCCCCTCTCTGAGAGAAGCCGGAAAATTATAGATTATATCTGAGACTGCAGGGGGAGAAGAAGTGGGGGTAGAGGAGCTCCTCTGTAAGTTAAATGCTCTATTATTAAAAATGTCATCCTGTATGAATTTCATAAATAGCAAAGCCAGGAACGAAGTAACCATTTTAAAAAGTCTAGAGGGGATTCCGTAACAACATTTAAATGCATTACTACTCAAACAATTTGATTGGATTATAAAATATTTAAAAACTGCAGCTGTACTTGCAGTGTTTAATATTGGCTATTTTGATTTCTGGAGCATCTTTCCCTAAGTTTACTAGTTATCTCATTTGAATATAAATATATATCCAACTGCCTGACATATTAAAGCCTATGATATTGACTTTTAATTTACAGCACATACAAAGGCAAGGGGTTGGGGGAGAGACAGGAGAGGTGTTGTGTGGAAAACAGACGGGGAAATTCAAAGTGGCCGTGAAGATCAATGTATTTTTTCCCAGGCTCCTTTGAGGTCCTTGAATACTTTTCTGGGGAGGTGTCACTTAGAGGGGGCCGAAGGATACCCCCTCCCTATATTTCTTTTATTCCAATGTATCATTTTCTTTAGGGTGGCGGTGTGGGTAAAACCTCAGCGCCTAGGACTTGCCGATCGCATGGTCGGCGGTTTGAATCCCCGTGGCGGGGTGAGCTCCCGTCGTTCAGTCCCAGCGCCTGCCAACCTAGCAGTTCGAAAGCACCCTTAAGTGCAAGTAGATAAATAGGTACCGCTTTATAGCGGGAAGGTAAACGGCGTTTCTGTGTGCTGCGCTGGCTCGCCGGAGCAGCTTCGTCACCCTGGCCACGTGACCCGGAAGTGTCTGCGGACAGCGCTGGCTCTCGGCCTCTAGAGTGAAAGGAGCGCACAACCCTAGAGTCTGGCAAGACTGGCCCGTACGGGCAGGGGTACCTTTACCTTTACCTTATCATTTTCTTTAGTCAACCTACTGGCTTTGTACCAATAGCAGGGAACCTTTTTTTCCATCCAGAGGGCCACTTTCGCTCAAAAGCAGCCTTTCAGGGGCCGCAGGTTTACTGTTTTACTGTTTTTAAGGTTCTGTTTCTCTTTCAACATTTTATTGATACATTAGATACAGTAGGAAAGGGGGGGAACAACTCCATGGAAAAGGAGGTCGGAAGTCAACAAAAATAAGAGAAAAGACAAAATTGTTTAATGACTGCATATATTAAAAATGTTGAAACTTAATAAAATATAATTAAAAAAATATTTTAGTGATAAATTGTTGGTTTTTTAGGCTACAAACTGATTAGAGATGCTTGATTTTTTAAAAAAAGATTGCTGATACAATAATAATTAATTTTGCCATCAGTATCCCCTAATATCATGCATTTTTTTCACCATTTATTTTAGACGTCACCAAAACACTTAACATTAAAAAATATTTCAAATCTCAAAGTGGTGCAAAGTCTCAAAGCCATATGCAAAAATAAAAACAAAGAGTAAAACAGTGTAAAAAAGCAGAAATAATAGATGCATTTTTCATGCACAATTTCTCCTAATATATTCCTTTCTGTACACATTTTTTTTTTTTTGAGAACTTCACTGCAAATTTCAAAGTTGTGCCAGTTTCATGGGACAGCTGTGTTTCAGTTTGCATATTGTTTCAGGAAATGTGAAATTTTGTAAGTTAAAATATGAACCAAAGCTGATTTCTCCCCATTCCTAGGTCTCATCCAGTTAGAGAAGTCAAAGTTGACTGATCTATCAAATTTAGTTGATTCAGCAAGTGATTAAATCTGCATTTATTTGCCTATGAAATAAACAATCGTTCTGAAGTTGGGGAGGGCAGTCTTTTTATATACTACAGACATTATTTCAGCCGAGATCATTTTCTGATCTTTCTCAAACAGGATGAAATCCCTCTTTAAAGATCATGCTTGTCATCTATAGTTATAAGCACAGGCATTAAAATGCATTCTAAAGTGTTTTCAATCTGCTGACAGCTCGATCAAAACAACTTTTTAGTTGGTTGAAATGTTTTTAATGTAGAACGCTACTAGCCCAGAGATGGAAGGAAGGAGAAATAACAACAAGAGAAGAATGGCAGATGAAACTGATGGAATATGCGGAGATGGCGAAACTGACGGGGAAGATTCGAAACCAGGAAGATCAAGTATTTTCTAAAGACTGGAGTCAATTTTTAATTTATTTAAAAGACCACTGTAGAAACTATAGGAAACTATAGGATAATAAAATAATGCAGATTGATTTGGACTGATAAAGAAAAGTGTGACGTGTTAAAGCATTTAGGATCCACAATGAGGTGATAGGAAGGTGTTATAGAAAGTATGTATAAGGGGGGGCTAAGAATATGGGAGTATGTATTTTGCTTTTTCTGAATGTATGCTTTCTTTGTGAAGCATTAAAAAGTCAAATAAAATGGGGGGGGGAGAGACCACTGTAAACAGTTAAAATCTTTAGCAGGGATGTAATGACATTTGTAATGTGGAATTTTATGGCAATTGTGGTTATATAATAGATGGGTAATGGTAAAAGATGCAGCAAATTTAAACTTAAACATGGAACCCATGGAGGGAGGGAGGGAGGCTTGAAGGTGCAAAAGAAACTTGTATTTTAATGTCTGAAATGGTTATGTTTAATATGTATAAAATTATCAAAAACCCAATTTAAAAATTATTGTAAAAAGAAATGTTTTTAATTTGTAACTAATTAGTTTGACCGAACCAATAGCATCTCTGTGAGGGTCAAGTCAACAGGAATCTGCTCCCACAAGATCTATGGATGGCTACCAACTTGGATGACTTTCAAAGAGAATTGGACAAATTGATGAACTGTACAAATAAGGCTTTGAATGGCTATTGACCACGATGGCTATGGTTTCCCGCCATTGTTGCTGAGAATCACAAGTAGGGAGAATGCTGTTGCGTTCAGGCCCTGCTTTTTAGGCTTTCCATGGACCAGCCACTGGACTAAGTGGGACATTGGCTTGATCCAGCAAGGCTCTTCTAAGACTAAGCCCACATATTAGTCCAAGAGGTCCACTTGTATCAGAATTCATGAAGATCCAATTCCACAAGCATCCCTAAAGCCAAGCAAAGCTGGTCCCTTAAGATCCATGGAAAGCAAACATCAAAGGAATCACAAGTAATTTGGGTGGCCACATGCCCTAATGGACAGAGGACAGTTCTCTATTGAAGAAGTCCCCCATTTCAAGAGTAGTCAACATCATGCTCTCTGGATGTCGTTGACCTACAATTCCCTTTCTCCCTAACCATTGGCCTTGATGGCTGGTGCTGATGGGAGTTGTAGTCCAGAAGATCTGGAGCACACCATTTCTGTTACCTCTGCTTTAAATGAAGGACTCTCTGGGCCAAGTCCAATCTAAAGAAGGAAGATCAAGAGGAGCCTTCTGCATCATAAGTTAGCATCTAGACAGCAGGTCAGCTGGTCAACGTTTTCCCCTTGGTGAGACGTATAAAATGATTTCTGTAAGTGCATCTATGGATGCGGGTGGCGCTGTGGGTAAAACCTCAGCGCCTAGGACTTGCCGATTGTATGGTCGGCGGTTCGAATCCCCGCGGCGGGGTGAGCTCCCACCGTTCGGTCCCAGCTCCTGCCCACCTAGCAGTTCGAAAGCACTCTTAAGTGCAAGTAGATAAATAGGGACCGCTTTATAGTGGGAAGGTAAACGGCGTTTCCGTGTGCTGCTCTGGCTCGCCAGAGCAGCTTCGTCACGCTGGCCACGTGACCCGGAAGTGTCTTCGGACGGCGCCGGCTCACGGCCTCTAGAGCGAGATGAGCATGCAACCCTAGAGTCGGACACAACTGGCCCGTATGGGTAGGGGTACCTTTACCTTTACCTTTAAGTGCATCTATGCATATATAATAGCATACATGAATTTATGCAAATCTACATCCTCTCTTTTTTTTGGTGATCCGTAAGTGCCTACCAGGTACGTAGACTGAGCTCCAAGAGTCAAAGAGGTGGGTCTAAGTTTAATAATAATAAAATAAAATAAACACCAGCTACAGAACTTTCTCCAAACCCCTCTGTGTGAATTCCAGGAATTTGCCAGTCATTACGCCTTGCAAATTATTTGGCACGAGTCTCGTTCTCGGCGAATTGTACTCTTTTGTGCTCTTCCATGTTCTGTCAGCTTCCAGGAAAAGAAATCTTTGATTTGGCTAGGTTTGAAACAGAGGTTTGGGCCACGCATGAAAGGATCCCATCAGAAAATTAGATATAAATCTCATTTACGTGGCAAAAAGGGCAAACCTCTCACCCGGTTAAAGAAAGGGAGAAAAGGGGAGTGCCAACAAAGCTCTTAACATTTGGCGGCTGCTATTCCTTCATTTTTTTATTTTATTTTAAGAGAATGTGTTGACTTCAGGCCCTTCTTCTGAAGAAAGGAACGCCAGGTAAGAGTGCCTGGCCAACACTTAACTCCCCTCTTCCCCCACCTTCTTTTTCCTCTTCTTCTGCTGCTGCTGCTGTGAAAATGCAGACTTTTTGCTGCTACTGTATACTGCTAAAATAAATGGCGAAGGAAGAATCAGCTACCTAATGGCAGGCCCAGAACCTTCAAGGCCAAAAAGTATTCCTTACCCCCAACAAAACAGCCATTCTCGCTTTGCACAGAGCACCCAAGAAGGTCGGTAACCTTACAGAGAGAGCTCTGTAACACGAACAAAGAGGATGATAAAATTCATTTCCTGCCCTTCCTCCCGGAGATGTCCAGGGTAAAGTTAAAGGTAAAGGACCCCTGACAGTTAAGTCCAGTCACAAACGACTGGGGTTGCAGAGCTCATCTCACTTTACAGGCCGAGGGAGCTGGCATTTGTCAGCAGACAGTTTTTCTGGGTCATGTGGCCAGCACCGAAACCAGAGCAGCGAATGGAAATGCCGTTTACCTTCCCGCCAGAGTGGTACCTATTTATCTACTTGCACTTTGACGTGCTTTCAAACTGCTAGGTTGGCAGGAGGATGTCCAGGATAGCAAACATCGAATCAGAAATTCTCCTGGACACCACACACATAACAGAACCAAGGCCATACTGCAGTCTATTCCTTGGTTATAATGAAGTGTTTCTTTCAGATCTAATTTCAGCAGGTGGAGGGGTTCATGAGAGGATCCTAGGGTGCTAGGAAAGGCCAATGTGAACAGAAAGGTGCCATGTGGCAACAACTCTGAGCAATGTGGGTGGGCAACAAAACAAATTTTGCTCCAGGTACCACCTGACTTCGCTACATCTCTGGTGGCAGTGTTCCTTCCTTCTCAAAAGGGATGCTTCTATAAGCTTGTGTTCTTCCATCTTGGGTCTCCAAATGTTGCTGGACTACAGCCCCCATCATCCATGACTATTGGGGATGATGGGCCTTGTAGTCCAATGACATATGAAGAATGCTGCTCTAAGCCTTCTGCGACAGGCTTCAAAGGGTTATTGCATGGTCAAACGCAAGCAAGTCGCTGCCTTGGCAACAGCAGAGATAAATTTGGAAAGTATACTTTTTCAACGTGAGATCTGGATCTTAGGCACTAGCACGGTGCAGAATGTCCGACCTTCTCCTGAAGTTTGTGTGAAACAAAGGCAGATGCATTATGTTTATTAATGTGTGTCTCCTCAGTAGGATCTGAAAAGCCAAGGAGACCACCTCCATGCTTGGATGACATCAGGGGTATAACCTGCAAACAATTACCGGAGTGCTTCTACCACTTTTGGCAGGAACCCAATAGCTCTATCTAAACATACAGGGTGATTTAGAGGACCTTTGTCGGACTACAAACTAACTAGACCTCACATTTTAGAAAACCATAAACATCCCAACCCTAGCTGATTCAGTGCAAGCAACAGTTTATTTAAGACCACAGTAATGGGCAGGAATGGCCAATATGGGGTCATCTATATTGTCTTTTCCCCTTCATAGATCACTGCCTTGCTGAGGCGAAGGGGCTTGAATAACT
The DNA here is from genome assembly GCF_965112155.1 of Podarcis liolepis. NCBI lineage: Eukaryota > Metazoa > Chordata > Lepidosauria > Squamata > Lacertidae > Podarcis > Podarcis liolepis. Next base: position 114,196,997 of record NC_139557.1, read on the forward strand.
CAGAGAAGCTATGAACTATGCCGAGCAGGGCACCCAAGATGGACAAGTCATAGTGGAGAATTTAGACCAAACATGATCTACCAGGAGGAGGAACCGGCAAGCCACTCCAGTGTCCCTGCCAAGAAAACTCCATGGACAAAGACAACAGGCATATAAAAGTTATGGTGCTGGAAGATGAGCCCCTCAGGTCGGAAGGCACCCAACATGCTACTGAGGAAGAGCGGAGGACAAGTACAAGTAGATTCAGAGCTGATGAAGTGGCTGGGCCAAAGCCGAAAGTTGTGGATATGCCTGGATATCCATTCTTAAGGAAATCAGCCCTGAGTGCTCACTGGAAGGACAGATCGTGAAGCTGAGGCTCCAGTACTTTGGCCACCTCATGAGAAGAGAAGACTCTCTGGGAAAGACCCTGATGTTGGGAAAGATGGAGGGCACAAGGAGACGGGGACGACAGAGGATGAGATGGTGGGACAGTGTTCTCAAAGCTACCAGCATGAGTTTGACCAAACTGCGGGAGGCAGTGGAAGACAGGAGTGCCTGGCGTGCTCTGGTCCAGGGGGTCACGAAGAGTCGGACACTGCTAAACGACTAAACAACAACAACATATTGTCTTTTTGTGTGGACAGAAGTTTCAGAACAGTTGGTTCCAAACTATGCACTCACGTGCATGTAGTGTGCCTAAAAAAGAAGAAGCATCATGTTCCATGCATCACACACTTTGCCCACCAGAGAGGTCCTCACCCAACCCTTTTCTGCTTAGATATGGGCCCTTGCATCATCCTGAGGGAGGGAATTAAGGAGACACTGAGATTCCTCTATAAGTGTGGCTGTAATGTCCCCAAAGTTTCACTGTTATCCATGCATCAGGGATGAGGATCCTTTGGCCCTCCAAATGTTGTTGGAACTACACACACAAAGTAAACCTGCATCTCAGAACCATAGCTGTCAGATAGATAGATAGATAGATAGATAGATAGATAGATAGATAGATAGATTTATTGCGGCCATTGGCCCATATAGAAAACAATACATCAGAATTTATCCATAAACAATACAGTTTAAACAGTTCCAAGTTAAAACACCCATATAGAACCAATTTTACTTCAGTTAAGTAAACACTATACACAATAAGCTCCCTCTATGTAAACCGCAGTTCAGATCCATCAGATTTTTTTTGGGGGGGGGGGAAACGTCTTAGTTCTGGCACTTATTGATGGTTCTTAAGTTTAGCTAAGCTGTCAGAGACATACAGTGATCCATTTCTCCTCTTTTGAAATAAAACACTAATCAGGTATCTAGCGACTGCAAGGGATCTACTTGTATCTTCGTCGTTTAATAAGTATATTATTTGGGCTTCCTGAGGACCGTCAGCAATTCTCGATAAATATGGGGCCAGAAACTTGGACTGTGCAGCCGAATGTAATGGACAACAGAAGATTATATGATATAACGATTCTATAGATCCACTCCATAGCTGTCAACTTTTCCCTTTTCTTGCGAGGAATCCTATTCAGAATAAGGGAATTTCCCTTTAAAAAACGGAACTATTGACAGCTATGCCCAGAACCCCTTCCAAGTTGTGAGCATCCACCTCTCCTTCATTGCTTCAATCGCCACCCATAACTTAAATGCAAAGGTAAAGGACCCCTGACAGTTAAGTCCAGTTGCGAACAACTTTGGGGTTGCGGTGCTCATCTCACTTTACAGGCCGAGGGAGCCGGCGTTTGTCCGCAGACAGCTTTTCTGGGTCATGTGGCCAGCACGACTAAGCCGGTTCTGGCACAACGGAACACCAAAACCAGAGCAGTGTACGGAAACGCTGTTTACCTTCCCACCGGAGTGGTACCTATTTATCTACTTGCACTGGCGTGCTTTTGAACTGCTAGGTTGGCAGGAGCTGGGACTGAGCAATGGGAGCTCACTCCGTCCTAGGATTTGAACAGCCAACCTTCTGATCGGCAAGGCCAAGAGGCTCAGTGGTTTAGACCACAGCCGCACCCGCACCCCTAACCCATAACTTAGGGGTCGCTTTTATGCAAAAGCTGTCTGCCACACACACAAAACAGTGCTTGTGCCGGATCTGAATTCCACTGAAACCTTCTGCCCCACAAATCCCGCTGAGATGCATGGGAGCCCATCACAGGCACATTTGCCTGGCTTGCGGAACTCAGTGGGGCTCACAATAGAATTCCGTTCTTGCCTCTTCAGAAGCCAGTGTGCTCCTGAACAGTCCCCGAACATTTCAGTGGGTCATACCCTGGAGATCATCCCAGTAGATGGAGCCTTTAATCTGTTTTCTACCCATTTCTCTTCTCCCTCCCCTCCTCCCATCGTTCTCTTTTTCCTCCAGCAGAAAACGGTATAATGAACTAGCATTTCATTTGAATATAGTTTATTAATGACACAAAACACTAATCTATTAATCAATTGAAAAACAAGTTGGTAAAAGGAAGGAAAAGGTTTTGAGTTTTTTTGTCCGTGCGTGCATATGCTTTATTTTATTTTAATTTTCCTTCTTTTTTATAGAAACAGGAACACACACATCTGAAAAAAAGGGGGCCCATTATCTCTACGGGTTTCTCGGCTGAAGTTAAAAATCTGAAAATGATTTCTCATTAATATGCAAAATTATTCAAATGAGGCAGTAATTAACCATCTACTCAGTAGAAAACCTTTTCATGATAATTTATGATAAACTCGGTTGCAGCTTTGATTGAGGCTGAGAAGCCAGCGTGCATACAAAAAAGCACCTGAAAAAAAAATATTTTTAAACACCTAACTTATTGCTCAGCTAATTACATGGTAACCATGTTCGCAGTTTATTTCAAAGGCAGGCCTATGGGCAATAAGAATGCAGGCGGAACATCCTTCCTAGCCTGTCCTACATTTCATCAGAGAGCTGAGTTTTCTTTTACATCTCGCTGCGCAATCTCCCTCGGCATAAAGGGAATTTGCACACGCAGGCATGGCCGCGGACTTCTGTGGCTCCCATGGATTCCTGTTTCGCTAGTCAGGATCCAGGCAGCTCAAGCCATTTCGGTACCATGAATGGAAATGAATTTCAGCCACACATCTTATTGTATGCAAGGGAAGGGGGGCAAGCATGTTTCTTGCCAGAGAGCCAGTGTGATGTAGTGGTTAAGAGCGGTAGATTCGTAATCTGGTGAACCGGGTTCGCGTCTCCGCTCCTCCACATGCAGCTGCTGGGTGACCTTGGGCCAGTCACACTTCTCTGAAGTATCTCAGCCTCTCTCACCTCACAGAGTGTTTGTTGTGGGGGAGGAAGGGAAAGGAGAATGTTAGCCTCTTTGAGACTCCTTAGGGTAGTGATAAAGCGGGATATCAAATCCAAACTCTTCTTCTTCTTCTTTCTTCGGTGGAGTCCAAAATGCAAACTACAGCCAAACCTCTGTGGTCGAATGTAATCCATTCCGGAAGGCCGTCCGACTTCAAAAACGTCCAGCAACCGAAAACTGAAAGCGGAAACCTCAAAACAACAGGGAAACTCAAAAGCGAAGCCACGTAGCACGTTCAGCTCCTGAAAACCATTTGAAAACCGGAGCAGCTACTTTTGGGTTTTCGGCATTCGAGAGCTGAAACGTTCCAAAATGGAGGCGTTCGGGAACCCAGGTTTGACTGTACCGTAATTCACCGCATAATGGTTGCAGATTTTATGCCTTTCTTTTCAGAAAAAAGGAGATTGCAACCATCATGCGGTGAATTACGGGGGCGGAGGTGGAGGAAGGGGTTGTGGGCAAAAGGTGGAGATGGTCGCTCGCCTGCTGCTGCTGTGGTGCAGTGGTTAAGAGTGGTAGACTCGTAATCTGGTGAACGGGGTTCGCTTCCCCGCTCCTCCACATGCAGCTGCTGGGTGACCTTGGGCTAGTCACACTTCTCTGAAGTCTCTCAGCCCCACTCACCTCACAGAGTGTTTGTTGTGGGGGAGGAGAGGAAAGTAGAATGTTAGCCACTTTGAGACTCCTTAGGGTAGTGATAAAGTGGGATATCAAATCCAAACTCTTCTTCTTCTTCTTCTTCTCACATTGCTACAACGACTACCGTTTAACGGTGGGGTTATTGTGACTACCAAGCAAAGCTGCCGGAACAGTTCAATACCCTATGAAAGGGATGGAGCCAGTGGCATGCAATCAGTGGACTTGGGGGACCACGCTAGTGTCCTGGCAAATGAGAGCATTGAAGCCTGGTGCCCAAAGCCTGGGAAGCTTCTGCCCGGCTTAGGAAGGGAGGCGCGATGTTCGTGTGCATTACGTCAGGACATCAAGGTGCCACTTGCTCTCTCGTAACATTGGAACTCGTCAGCATCCACCGAAGCGGAATAGTTAAAGTGTGGAACTGTTGATATTTTCACCCCCTCCCATTGACAGAATCTCCTGATATGATATTTCAGAAAGGAGGGGGCGGAAACTGTTCTTCACTTCTTCCGCTCCTGCCTGACTCTGCGGGGAGTCTGTACGTTATCTATGTACAGATTAGATGGCTGAGTTAGAGCTGTAACACTCATGCAAGCCAGTAGCTCTTTAGTTTTTAGTTTGAAGTAGCTATTAGAAATAAAAGAAAAGTTAGCCTTCACAGCTTTCTTCCGTGTTGTTCATACTCTGTGTTATGTACTGAGTTGAATAGGATCCAAAATGCAGCAGTCTGATTGGTCCTAGAACAATAGGATTCAGAAGGCAGCAGTCTGATTGGTCCTAGAACAATGCAGCAGTATGATTGGTCTGCAGGAGCCACCCTATCCAGCTCCAGGTGGAAGTGAATCCACAACCTGATTGGCCTACAGGAGAATTCCGGAATTAGCCAATCACGTGCAGCCCATTGTGTAAATAATGTATATAAAGCAGATACTTTGGGGGAACTTTCATTCCTCCTCACCACTGTGAGCTGAATAAAGAGCATGAAATCCGCTCTCGACTCTGAGTAGATTTCACTCTGCTGAGTTTGGCGCTCACAATGGACAGTTGTGGGTCCAGTGCACTTAGACCTGCTTTCCAGGAATGGAAGTTCTCTGGAAGTGCTCCAGTCGCCTAGCCCAGTCGGGGCAGTCCCAGTTATTGAGCCCAGTCGTTGGCATCATCTCAGAGGCATACTGACAGGAACTTGGCACCCTCAGGAGGCAGTGATGGCCACCAACCAAGACGGCTTTAGTACAGGGCTTGGCAAATTCATGGCTGCTATTGGCTGCTAGCAACCACAATGGCTACACTCTGCCTCCAAGGTCAGAGGCAGTACTGCTTCCAAACGCATGGAGGAGAATTGAGGGGGGGAAGTAGAATGAGTTGGCTTTGCCTCTTGCTAGCTCTGGCGCCACCTACTGATGGCCTCCCTGCCTTCTGTCATGGCTGCTAGCTATTCTCTACCTCCATGGTTGCAGGCCAGTGTGGTTGCAAGCCATGGTTGCAGGCCATGGTTGCGAGAGCCAGTGTGGTGTAGTGGTTAAGAGCGGTGGACTCGTAATCTGGTGAAACGGGTTCGCGTCTCCGCTCCTCTACATGCAGCTGCTGGGTGACCCTGGGCCAGTCACACTTCTCTGAAGTCTCTCAGCCCCACTCACCTCACAGAGTGTTTGTTGTGGGGGAGGAAGGGAAAGGAGAATGTTAGCCGCTTTGAGACTCCTTCTGGTAGTGATAAAGCGGGATATCAAATCCAAACTCTTCAGGCAATATGGCCTATGAATACGAGTTTCTGTTGCACTCATCTGCAACTTCAACTTTCCACAAGACATCTGTGGTTCTTTTAGGGAGGGTGTGTGTTGGTGTATTTTAGTTCTTTGTTGTTGTTTTTAGTTGAAAGGGAAAAGTGCATGTAAAAGGTAGGAATGAAAGACTCAGAGGTCCATGAAGCCCCTATGGGCTCATTACAGATACTAGATACCATTCTGGTATAATTATATCCTTGCACTATGAACAATCATTCTTAATGCAATTTCTTTTCTTCTTTTTTTAAAAAGAAAAATGTAAACCACTCATTGTTAAACGCATCTCCTGTTTCCCCCTAAAACTATAACTTAATTGGGCACTCTTTGACCCCAATATCAGATAAATAAGCACATTTGGGTTTTAAAAAACCCCTTTCTTTTCTAAAGAGCATCCAGGGAGATGCCAAGGTTAATGTGTTGTGTATGTGATGTCATGAAGGATGTGCTATTTGTTTTTTCCAGCGAAGAAGTTCAGGGCTGGGGATGTCCTTCTGTTAGACGCTGGGGAATTTTTAGAACTTTTAACTCTTTGTGGGAAAGGACAGAACTGGAGGTGACTTTCTCCCCCTTTTTGCCATAACAGGAAGGACGCGAGTTGTAGGTTGTGGCTACTGCTGTCGTGTTTGAATAAATATTAGCCCATGAAGAACTTTCCATGAGCTCAGATATCAAGACCTTCGGGGAGGGAAAACAGGAAGCGATTCCAATTTTTCTTCCCTGACTTTCCAGTTAGGCACCCAGGACAAGGATTGTTTTGTTTCCTCCAAGATGACGAAGCGGTGACAAAGTTTGACCCAACTTACAGGAAGCCAGCATGGTGCTTTCCAAATTACCATTGGCCATACTGCTTGGGGGATGGTGGGATTTGGAGTCCCAACAACATCTCGAAGGCACAACTTTGGCTATCCCTGATCTAACGGCTTCTTAAAATTGTCCCTGGATGGTGAACCAGTTTTACCACCTCCTTAGACATCAAGTTCCCTTGCTAAAACTGATATTAAAAGGGAGGTCTCTCAACTGGAAGCAGAGTTGTCTTCCTCCCCCTCTCCTAATCTCCCACCTAAATCTACCTCCCTATAATTTAAAGCCATTGTTTGTTTTCTTTTATCATGGCCTCCATCTATTAAAAGTCATTGTTATTAGGCATTTATCTTGTATTTGTCTCTTTGGGAGAATAACCTGACGTGAACCATACAAATGGCATCCCAATTTCCATGAGCGTTTTTTAAAACACTTGGCCCATTGTTTGAGCGGTGGCCTCGCAACAAAACCTCGCATCGCTTCCCCTCCCACCCACCCCTAATCAGCGCGCCGTGTAATTGTTTTGTTTAGGAAAAATATTCCCCAGCTCGCCTTCTTGTTCCAAACAATTTTGCTCCTCTATGCCGCATTTGCCATCCACTGATCTAATACCTATATTTACAATCTGAATCTTTTGAAACAGACCCCATTGTTCGTCATTATTTATTATGCTTCCCATTGTTTCCAGATGGTGCAAAGGAACAATGCGTCCATTCGCTCTTCTGGAGGAAGGAGAAGGAAAAAAAGATGAACCCAAATTAATGGCAATATTGGGCCCTTCTATTTCCCCCATGAGGGAGTCGCAAAAGTTTTGCACTTCCTCCCCTTTTGTTATCTGCACAGAGTACAACAAGTTGCTTGATCAACAGCAGCACACCTGCCAGGCTAATCAGCAAACAGATTCAAGCCTGGCTCTTGTGTTCGGTTCCAACACAATTAGGGCATCATTAGGGAAGAGGGGGTGGAATTAAGTTCAGCTTGCACTTATATAGATGAATCTACCTTTCCCGAAACAATATGTGAAGTGGAACCCAGTCATTTAGCTGTGACTTCGGCATTGGTGCGTTGTTGAACCAGATGAACCTCAAACCCTCCAAGCGTTTGGGGAGGACAGTCCTGGATTTACAGAAGCCGTCCATGTTTCTGATTGGATCCCCTCTTCATTTTCGACTCTCTTGGGTGCAGGAATTTAACCTTAATTATTTACAATTTTTGTTTAACCTTGTAATGGGTTTAGGGGTTGCTCGTGCGTAAGTTGCCGCCACTCCTGGCTAGGTTACCTGGTTAACCCTTTCTGACTGAACAGCCTCCAGCATCATGACTGTCTCAGTCGCTGGCAGAATCCGTCAGTGGGCGTTTCTTAAACTTTTTCCAGCATAAAAGTTGTTTGATTCCAAGTTTCCTCCTACTCTCCCTGCGCGGAAGTCTTCTGCGCAGGGAGGGTGTGGGCAGCGGAGGACCCGTACTCTCTCCGCGAAGAGTCTTGGAGCCTCCTCCCCGATTCCCCCACCTGCCCCCCTTCTCCACTGGTGTTACGCTGATTTCCTTCCCCAGCAAATGGGCTGCCCCTCTCCCTACTGGGACCCTCTCCTGCATCTTTTTGGAGCCTTCCCTCTGCCTCTAGCTCCGATGGCAGTTCCCTGACAAACCTGCAAGAAAGAAGGGCTTTTTCACTGGCTAGGTTCAATTCTAATCCTTCTAACCTCCTTTGGGGTAGGTTTGTGGATATGGCAGAAGGAGATAGGATCTGCCCATGCAATGCCCACCTGGTGGAAACTCTAGCTCACACGGCCCTTTAACTGTAAATTGTATGATGATCTCTGCCAACAATTTCTAGACCATCTATGTATTCCAACATGGAAACCAGAGATGGAGGTTATACGCTTCTTATTACAGGGGAGAGACCAGGAGCTCCCCAAGACAGTGGCTAAGTTACATCTTTCCACAGGGCCTGCAAGACAGAGCTGTTCCACCAGGCCTTTGGCCAAGGCACAGTCTGATCCCCTCCTTCTGTAATCCTCATAGAACTCTAGCCCAATGGTGGCCATTAATTTGATTTTGAACTGATTTTAGAATGAATTGATTTTAGAATGCTGTGTTACTTTGCATTGTTGTTAGCTGCTCTGAGCCCGGCCTTGGCTGGAGAGGGCGGGATATAAATGAAAATTATTATTATTTTATTAAAAATAAAAATGGAGCCCTCTCTGCCCAGTAGCAGCAGCAGCAGCACTCCTTTGTGGAGCCTGTCAGGTCCCTCCGCAAGCCAGGTGGACAGAAGCAGGACAGATCCCTTCAGGCCTGGGCAGTGGCGTAGCGTGGGGGGGTGCAGGGGGGGCCGGCCGCACCGGGCGCAACATCTGGGGGTTAGGGTTAGGGGCGCAAATCCACGGGTTAGGGGGCGCAAATCCACGGGTTAGGGGGCGCAAATTACTTGCCTTGCCCCGGGTGCTGACAACCCACGCTACGCCACTGGTCCTGGGCAGCAGCCTTAGCCTGCCTGTGGAATGATGGAGGTCCCAGAAAGTCACCCATCCCATCACTGACCAGACCAAAACCTCCTTCACTTCAATGAGGAGATGGCCTCCTGGGTCCTCAGACCACACACCACGGGACCATGAGGAAAACAGGACTCGCTGCTCCAATGTACGTGGTACATGTTCATTTATAATAATAAAATAATAATAATTTATTATTTATACCCCACCCATCTGGCTGGGCTTCCCCAGCCACTCTGGGCAGCTTTCAACAAAATATTAAAATACAGTAATGCATCAAACATTAAAAGCTTCCCTAGCCTTTCCAGAATGGGACACGAGTGGCGCTGTGGGTTAAACCACAGAGCCTAGGACTTGCCAATCAGAAGGTTGGCGGTTCAAATCCCCGCAACGAGGTGAGCTCCCGTTGCTCGGTCCCTGCTCCTGCCAACCTAGCAGTTTGAAAGCACGTAAAAGTGCAAGTAGATAAATAGGTACCGCTCCGGTGGGAAGGTAAACAGCGTTTCCGTGCACTGGTCTGGTTCGCCAGAAGCGGCTTAGTCATGCTGGCCACATGACCCGGAAGCTGTACGCCGGCTCCCTCGGCCAATAAAGCGAGATGAGCACTGCAACCCCAGAGTCGGTCATGACTGGACCTAATGGTCTGGGGTCCCTTTACCTTTACTTAGCCTTTCCAGAAGTTTTAGAACTCACAGCAACTTTTGGGGTTTTTTCCCTTGTCAGCTGTGAAAATGTGAAATGGTTGAGGCAGAAAAATGTGAGATAGGCAAGGGAGCCTGAAGTTATCCTGCGCCCCCCCCACCCGCCCCCTTTCCTTTATTATAAAGTCATTTTTTTTCAAATCACCTTTCTGACACATTTGTCCATATTGATTAGATGCTTTTGGAATGACATTGTCTGACCTGTCGAAATCTATCAATTGCTCTTCGGCTGAAGTCTAATTCCCAGGCTCCTCCGGCATCTAACAGCAAAGTGTGGCTGTTATTCATGAAGTCTCCTCTCCTCTCTCACTCCCTCTCCCCCTTTGCTGAAAAAAGATCAATATTCATATGCATATTAAATCTGCATTAGCGTTGCTGTTCAATGTACTTCTTTAGCTGGCTGTTCCTATAACTTCTCCCCCTCTCCTCTCCCCCCCCCCCAGCACTAAACCTATTGCTGAGAGCATTTCAGGAATACATATCTGATACTATATTCCCAAGATGTTTGGGCGAGTTATAAGGAACTTGTTGCTTATTAGGATAAATGCTTATCCCCAATGGTTTTCATTGAGTTTTCAATTGGTGCACTGCAAACTCAACTATGAAATACGTTTTTGTCCATTTAATGTCTCTCTCTTTCTCTCTCGCTTTAAAAAACACACAAGAAAAACCCTGTTTTGTATGGAAAGGACGCCTTAATTGTTCCCAAGACATTGGATAATCCACTTCTGATGGGGCTTAAGGTTGAACTAATAGAGAGGCAAGTTACAGCTTAGCTGCGCTGGGTTTTAATTGAGTAATGAACCAGAGTATCCTGAAGTTCAAAACTTGTCAAGATGGGCAGATCATTGCATTAGAAGTTGGAGTAAGTTTCTTAAACTGATTTTCTTCTCTTCTCTTTCTTTCTTTTCTTTCTTTCCTTTTCTTTCTTTTGTTTTTTTAATTTTTATTGCATTTTTTAGACATAAAACAAACCAACAAACATACACAATACCATCACCATAAGACAAAACAAAAGAAACAGAAAAGATTTAAAAAGTAGGCAAAGAATGAATAAAAAATAAGGTACATAAAATCAATTTGTCCGTTAATCATATTCTCATAACCTTTGGACTTCCTCACATCACCCTTTCCTGCGTTCTCAGTTTTATAGTTGCAAACAGCAAATTATTACCTTGTTTCAAATCTTATTTTGTAGTCTCGAATATTATATCCCCAATTTTCAATATTTTTATCATATACTAAACTGGTTAACTTAAGCATAATATTACCTCATATTCCACCATTTTCTTAAACATTACTTAATCATACATCTTACAACTAAGTTATTGATACCATGTTGTTTTCTATCATGCATTCTCTTAACATTCATACAACTTATGATGTTTTTGTAGATAGTCTTTAAATTTCTTCCAGTCCTCTTCCACCGTCTCTTCTCCCAGGTCTCGAATTCTGCCAGTCATTTCAGCCAGTTCCATATAGTCTATCAGTCTTTCTTTTGAAACCAATACATTATTACCCTGGAAATAGAGAATTCTCTGAGCTGATTGAAGGCTTCCCAGGTTAATAGGCAGAAAGGGAAATGGCTAATGCTGTCTTGGAATCGTTCAAGGGAACATCTCACATTGAGTTGGATGTTAGTCTCCCTTTTCCCCTGAAGTCCAGAGGAAGAGGCATATTTTGAAACAAGCAAGCAAGGATCAACAAACAGATACGATAGCACCAAAGTACGAGAAAGCTCCACAATTAGATTGTTGTTAATAATAATATAATAATAATAAATTTTATTTATAACCTGCCCGGCCAGAGCCAGGCTCAGGGTGGCTAACACCAGTAAAATTACAGTAAAAACATAAGGGGAGGGGAACCAATTTAAAATAGAGGTTAAAATGCAATTTAAAATGCAGCCTCATTTTAAAAGTAGCCCATAGATCAAAACCATAAGGGGAGGGAAGCATAAGGGTCAGACTGAGTCCAAACCAAAGGCCAGGGGGAACAGCTCTGTCTTGCAGGCCCTGCAGAAAGATGTCAAGTCCAGCAGGGCCCAGGTCTCTTGTGACAGAGCGTTCCACCAAGTCAGGGCCAGTACTGAAAAGGCCCTGGCCCTAGTTGAGACCAATCTAACCACCTTGAGACTTGGGACCTCCAAAATGTTGTCATTTGTGGACCTTAAGGGGCATACCAGGAGAGGTGGTCCTATAGGTAATAGGTCCTAGGCCGCATAGGGCTTTAAACGTAAAAACCAGCACCTTAAACCTGACTCTGTACTCCACCGGGAGCCAGTGCAGTTGGTAAAGCACTGGATGAATGTGCTAGGGCTGTGCAGAAAGCCTCAGACAAGACATGAACCCCAATAGCCCCATGTTGGGTGTATTTGGACGACTTGGCCATTGGGAGGAAGGGCAGTGGTGTTTCCCTGACCTCCCATCTTTAGCGTCAGGAAGGAAAGCGGTCAGGTTGACACTGTCCAAAAACACCAAAAGGAACATTGGATTGGCAAGACGGGTATGTTGGCACTGTACCAGCTCACCCTTCTTGTTATGTACTGAGCTTGGATCCTAGAACAATAGGCAGGTAGGATCCTTGAAGGCAGCAACCTGATTGGTCGACAGGAGCCGCCCAATCCTGCTCCAGGAGGAAGTGAATCAGCAACCTGATGGGCCCGCCGGAACAGTCCAATCAGGCTCCAGGAGGGGAGTTGAATCAGCCAATCACACGGGACCCATTGTGTAAGAGGGGCTTCCAGGGCAAATTAGCCATGCCTTGTTGTCCATGTTAGAATTCCTGCTCCATGATTGCAGTCATGGGGTTTTTGTCTTTCACATGACAGTATGTGTTTTGACTCCACAGAGTGGGAAGTGACGGAGACAGGATGTTTGTGTTACTGTGTTCCGTGAAGTGGGACTATTGTCCTTTGTTCTTTCTCTCTTTGCTGTCTGATGCTAGAGAGAGAGGGAGCCATGTTGCAGTGCTCCGTGTGTGTTTATATGTAAATAAAGTAGATTAGCCAAAATGCTGAGTTGTGTCACGCGAGATGCGCAAACTCTGCCGATCCCTAAGTGTGCCGGTGTTGGTTGGCATTGGTCACTGTGATGTTCGGGCTGAAGAAAGCTTTTGAAGCTCCTGAATGATCAACCAGGAGGGAGGGAACATGCCAGTTGGGCATGTGTCTCTGCCAGGGACCTGCTCAAGTGTAGCCTGAACTCCTGACAGTCCATAGCTGTGGACTGCCCAGAAGGCCAAAGGGTCGCAGGATACATTGTCCAGGCTACTGCAGAATCACAGAGTTGGAAGGGGTCCCAAAAGCCCAATCCCCTGCAATGCAGGAATCTGAGATAAAGCATCCATGGCAGATGGCCGTCCATACGATGGTTGGCTTGATGCCTCTGTGTCAGGAACTGCTGCCCTATCTGGTAAGCCATGTAACTGCAACCTCATGGGAAAGAACTTCCCAGATCCAACCTCCTGGGCTAAACATTTGCCCTTCGTGGCAGGAAGCAGTATAAAGGACTTCCTATTCCAAATGAGCACCACGGTCTACCTGAGCTCTAACGTCATAGAATTGTAGAGTTGCATGTCTGGAGGATGAAGCTATCAGTGGCTACTATCTGTATTGGCCATGTTCTATGCCCACTGTCAGACACATTGTGCCTCTGAGTACCAGCTGCTTGGAACCACAAGGGGGAAGGACGCTGTTGACTCAGGTCCTACTTGTGGGCTTACAATGAGTTGCTCATGTTGTGAGAACAGGATACTGGACTAGATGGGTCTGATCCAAGAAAGCTCTTCTTATGGTCTGGTCTCACTCTTGGCTCCTCCCTTTGGGCTTGTTCTTTTGTCCTACTTCCTGCCTTGCCCCCAGATCCTGATAGCTCCATGGCAGCTCTGGAGAACCTTTGACCATCCAGTACAAATCCCATCAACCCTAGCAAGCATGGTCAATGGTCAAGAATTATGGAAGTTGTAGTGAGAGCCAGTGTGGTGTAGTGGTTAAGAGCGGTAGACTCGTAATCTGGTGAACCGGGTTCGCTTCCCCGCTCCTCCACATGCAGCTGCTGGGTGACCTTGGGCCAGTCACACTTCTCTGAAGTCTCTCAGCCTCACTCACCTCAGAGTGTTGTGGAGGAGGAAGGGAAAAGGAGATTGTTAGCTGCTTTGAGACTCCTTCAGGTAGTGATAAAGTGGGATATCAAATCCAAACTCCTCCTCCTCTTCTTATGAGCAATGCTCATGAGTAGCCCCATGTCTTCCATTTATCTACTTTCCCCTCCTCTCTGGTCCATTTAGCAAACATGTTAGAGCCCCTGCTTTGAACACTCATGTAACCAGAAAAAACACAGCAAAATTTAAAGCAAATTGTAACTATTACAGAAGACACATTTACTTGTCTTCTGGTTTGTTGAAGCAGTATGTCAAGCAGCACTTGCCACAGTAATGTCTGTCAAAGTGGCAAGCCATGAATACTCCAGCCTCACATTCCTCAGAGGGACAATCACGTCGCAGGTATTTACGGGCTATGCCCTGTATCCCCACGTCGGCGAGGCAGTGGTCCAGAGATCATGATCGACCATGTCAAAGGCTGCTTACAAATCTAAAAGGATCAGCAGTCCTGACCCGCCTCGATCCAGTTGTCTACGGAAATCATCTGTTAGGGCAACCAGAGCTGTCTCGGTCCCGAAACCAGGACGGAACCCGGACTGAAATGGATCTAAAGCCAATGTTTCCTCCAGAAACCTATCAAGGTGTTCAGCAACTGCACTCTCAATCACCTTACCCAGATATGGAAGATTTGAAAGTGGGTAGTAATTGGATAGGTCTAAGGGATCTAGTGAAGTTTTCTTTAAGAGCGGACACACCACTGCTGCCTTCAGTAGTGGTTAAGAGCAGTAGACTCGTAATCTGGTGAACTGGGTTCGCGTCCCCGCTCCTCCACATGCAGCTGCTGGGTGACCTTGGGCCAGTCACACTTCTTTGAAGTCTCTCAGCCCCACTCACCGCACAGAGTGTTTGTTGTGGGGGAGGAAGGGAAAGGAGAATGTTAGCCACTTTGAGACGCCTTCGGGTAGTGATAAAGCGGGATATCAAATCCAGACTCTTCTAGTTCAGTTCCATTGGGAGGACCAAAGGTTTCCCACAGCTGCCCTATGATCCCAATGCCAGGTTCATGCTCCAAACACATGATCAGGGCAACTTTTATTTGGAAAAAATGAACACTATTTGAGGATTTGTCTCTGTGATCAGTTAGTTAAGGATACCGCCTCTGCCCTTGCAGAGATAAGAAGGAAAGTCACTTCTGAGACACCCCAGGACAATATGAAACAAACAATGGATACTGCATGACTTCATTTGTCCAAATGGGCTTGGAGGACATCCAAAATGTTCAGGTAATCAAATGCTCCAATAAAGGTAAGTGCTATTTACACAGGGGTTACGCTGACCCTAAGGCTACGTGGGTGACACACAGTGAATTTGGATAACTAGATGCCTTGGATCTGTGGTGAGGGCTGCCAGGTCAAAATTTCAAAGATAAGCAACATTATGGAGCCGTGGTGTCCTTTTGGACGAGTTCTCTGCTGCATTCTGCCTCAGAGATATGGGGCGTCACTTATATCCTCCTGTGCTATTGCAGGTGTTCCTTTAGAACAGGGTTGAAGAGTCTATGGACCTATAGATGTTTTTGAACTACAACTCCCATCATTCCTGAGTGTCAGCTGGCTGGGGCTGATGGGCACTGGAGTATATGTCTCCCAATCCCTGCTTTTGAAAAACGAATGGAAGCGCTGCCTGGCACTGATACCTCCTAGCAGAGTCTAATTGTTTTCTTGCATTTTGACCCCCATCTTTCTTCCATCATGAAAGTCAAGGTAGTGCACATTCAGACTTTATCTGATATATTTCTTGTTGCCATGACTGTGCTTTCTATACCTGGTTATTTATTGATCTATCATATCATCACCCCTTGCGTATAAGGCCCTCCACCCCTAGTATCAGTTCTAAAATTTGAGGTTGCACCACAATCTCACTTCCTCCCCCCACCCACCCAAGGCTTCTAGTTCATGGGTAGGCAAACTAAGATCCGGGGGCCGGATCCAGCCCTATTGCCTTCTAAATCCAGCCCATGGATGGTCCGGGAATAAGCATGTTTTTTGGGAGAGTAGAATGTGTCCTTTTATTTAAAATGCATCTCTGGGTTATTTGTGGCGCCTCCCTGGTGTTTTTACATGAGGAGAATGTGTGCTTTTATTTAAAATGCATCTCTGGGTTATTTGTGGGGCATAGGAATTCGTTCATTTTTTTTCTTCAAAATATAGTCCGGCCCCCACAAGGTCTGAGGGACAGTGGACTGACCTCTTTCTGAGAAAGTTTGCTGACCCCTGCGTTAGGACAGAACCATTCTACTCTCCATCAACATGATCTCACTTTTTGCAAAGCCTACGGTTGATGGGTTAATTGCCCTCTTACCCATGCACATGGCATCACTGATCTTCCTGGTGGCTGGTATGTTTTTTTTTTTACTTCTCTCTCCCTTCAGAACCACATCTCCAGTGCATACACCAATCCAGTTTTACTCTGGAGTCACAGTGCAATGGTCTTCCTGCAAGCTCTCTCTATATATCTAGGCACTGACCAGATCGAGACCTGTTTAACTTCAGCAAGCTGGTGGCTTCATGTGACTTCAGACGGTACCCAACAGTGCCTTCCTCCCCAGTCCCTCCAGGGGTTCAAATGGGGCCTGCAAGGCTGCTTTCCCCAAACCGCATCCAGCCACCCCACACCTGATATCATATGTGGGGAAGGCAGCGATGCCAATGCACAGCTGGCAGCCTTAAAATGTTCTTCAATTTGAGCATTGGCAAGGGGAATCACTACACAGCACTATTTATGCGCCCTTTGTGGTGCTCTGAAGCCCAATCATCTGATGTCATTGTGGTGTCAGGTGACTGACAGATAATAATAATATTTTTTTATTTATTTATACACCCCCCCCCTTCCCGGTTCAGAAAACCGGGCTCAGGGCAGCTAACAACAAATTTAAAACACTTAATTGCTGCAACAAAAAACAACATAAAATACAGTATAAAACGTGAATAACAATAAATTCAGAATTCAAAAATCAATTTAGGGGGAAAATCCATCCAATAAACATTAGATGATCACCAGGGCTAGCTGGCTAAATTAGTCCTATTTGGGCCAGCGAGGAGAACAAGGGAGAATTAGCTGTGGGATTCCAGAGCGTGTAATCTTCATAAAAGGGGGAAGGGGAGGGAAGGAAGGGGAATAAAAGATCAGGCTAAGTTCAAATTGAAAGCCAGGCGGAATAGCTCTGTCTTACAGGCCCTGTGGAAGGAAGTTAAATCCTGCAGATGGGGTGCCCTTTCTGATAAGGCTAGGATCTAATGGAGATCCAGTCTGTGGAGCCGAAAAGGTTCTCCACCTCTGGTGTTGGAAAATATTGGGCCAACTGTTCTGACTCAGTGTGACGGAGCTTCCTGCCTCCAAGCAGTTTGATCCTGTTAAATTTTAATTCTGAACCAGATCACAGCAAACTTGGTCAGCATCATGACATTGGATTGGACCAGCCACTGGTTGCCGCGGTGCGAGAATCAGCCCTCATAATCCATCATCAAGTACCACTCATTGTTTCATGAAATCATCTGAGTTTTATTTCCCAGCCCTGTCAACAGTACAGTTTTGCAGACCGTCATTGCAAAGCATTAAATATGGCTACTTCCATTGACCGTCCCTTGAATTTTACGGTGTTTTCCCGAAGGCGCATTAAAAGAAAAAGCCTCCACTAATTTAAGCTTTTTAAAGTTCCCAATGTTTAATAACGAATGAAACTATTTGAACTCTTATTTGATTTTAAATCCTGCTTGCCGTCTTGTTGCAGATGGGGGGCATAAAATATTCCGTCTCCCACCCCCGCTCCTCCTTTTGATGGCATAAATACTTCAGTGTCCTGCTGCTAAGATATATCAATCAAATCAAAGGTTCAAAAATGGGTTATTATCCAGGTGCGGGGATGAGTGCAAAAACCAAGGCTCTCTTTCGCAGTCAATCGGTAAAGAATGCCTTCACAGTCAATAACCGGCTGCTACAAGCACCTCGTGCAGAGTTATTACTGCAGAGTTCATAAAGTGGAACACAGCACTTCTGACAGAACTGAAAGAGGCTGCATTTTTGAGTATTTTTATGCCGGCTTATATTGCAAATAAAACAACAACAAACCTGTGAAAAGATTGAGTTTTCGTGGAGGACACTGAGATGTCACTGTGCAGTGCAGTCTCTCCTCTTTTTGCTGTTGTTGTTGTTGTTTAGTTGTTTAGTCGTGTCCGACTCTTCGTGACCCCATGGACCAGAGCACGCCAGGCACTCCTGTCTTCCACCGCCTCCCGCAGTTTAGTCAAACGTATGCTGGTAGCTTCAAGAACACTGTCTAACCATCTCGTCCTCTGTCGGCCCCTTCTCCTTGTGCTATCCATCTTTCCCAACATCAGGGTCTTTTCCAGGGAGTCTTCTCTTCTCATGAGGTGGCCAAAGTATTGGAGCCTCAGCTTCAGGATCTGTCCTTCCAGTGAGCACTCAGGGCTGATTTCCTTAAGAATGGATAGGTTTGATCTTCTTGCAGTCCATGGGACTCTCAAGAGTCTCCTCCAGCACCAGAATTCAAAAGCATCAATTTTTCAGCGATCAGCCTTCTTTATGGTCCAGCTCTCACTTCCATACATCACTACTGGGAAAACCATCGCTTTAACTATACCGGCCTTTGTTGGCAAGGTGATGTCTCTGCTTTTTAAGATGCTGTCTAGGTTTGTCATTGCTTTTCTCCCAAGAAGCAGGTGTCTTTTAATTTCGTGGCTGCTGTCACCATCTGCAGTTATCATGGAGCCCAAGAAAGTAAAATCTCTCACTGCCTCCATTTCTTCCCCTTCTATTTGCCAGGAGGTGATGGGACCAGTGGCCATGATCTTCGTTTTTTTGATGTTGAGCTTCAGACCATATTTTGCGCTCTCCTCTTTCACCTTCATTAAGAAGTTCTTTAATTCCTCCTCACTTTCTGCCATCAAGGTTGTGTCATCTGCATATCTGAGGTTGTTGATATTTCTTCTGGCAATCTTAATTCCGACTAGGGATTCATCCAGCCCATCCTTTCGCATACCTAGACCCAAATTGTGGGGCATATTTTTTTTCAGGAGGAAATCAAGTAGGAATACAGGCAAGCATCACTTTCCATTCCATCCTCTGTGTTCCTTGCACGCAGTGCTGCTTCCATTATGCTGCAGTTTGTCTTCCGCCAAAAACTACGTTGCTCATCTCAATGCGACGAAATTATGTACTATAATAATAATAATAATAATAATAATAATAATAATAATAATAATAATAATGTATTATTTATACCCTGCCCATCTGGCTGGGTTTCCCCAGCCACTCTGGGCGGCTTCCAACAAAAGATTAAAAATACATTAAAATATCAGTCATTTAAAACTTCCCTAAACATGACCCTATGCAACTGATCGTGTAAATGACATTGTTATTCCACCTTTTTCCATTTCAGTGCCAAGGAAAACCCAATGCAAATAGGGGGATGTAATCACTTTGCATATCATTTGCCTACCGAAAGAAACAACAACAGCAAATGGTATTATTTATGCATTTGTGTTTTTTTATATTGCATTTTGATGCCGTGAACTGAGATCCCTGAAACCTACAGATGGAGAGTGGCATACAAATGTAATTGATTGTGTTCGCTGGATTTATTTTCATTCCAGACATAATACATATTTGTGAACATTGGCTCTATACACTCGCATTTTGGTCGAAACTGTCCAACGTTCCTAGGACCAAGCCAAGGTCTCACTTACTGGTAATAAGAATTGGGGAGTTTTTTTACTTCTGAGTATGCTGCTATCACCAGCATCCAGTAAGGCTCTTTGCTTCAAATCCACTGTTTGAGTATCAGGGTTTTTGTTTTGAATTCCGTATTATTCTACAGTCTGTTGGCCTGGTGGAAGGAGTGTGGTGGCACGGAACATTCACAAGCATTCCAACTGTGCAGGGAATGTTTATGTGGGAGAGAAGGGAAAGAGCAGCCCTGGAAGAAGCGCCTAGCTGCGGGCCACTTCTTGGTGAGACAGGTATGCACACGAGTAGCTGGGCTGTCCCTGCCTCTGCTTAAAAGCACAGCAAATAGCCAGGGCAGATGGTTGGAACAACCACCTACACCTGTGCAGTCTCAACTCATGGCTTCTGATCCTGGAATCTTGACCTCCTTGGCTGTATCCATGAACAGAGCTTTGGGAAATCTTGAAGCTCCTCTTCTAAGTCAGTTTGGTCTTGGCCCCATCTCTGGCACCTAAGGGTGTCCAGACTAATCCTTGCTCTTCTCTTGCCACTGAATTTGTGCTGTCTGTCTCCCGGAATAAAGCTTAGCTTCTTACATACCTTCCAACATTTCTCTGATGAAAATAGAGACGTCCTAGTCCATTATTATTGTTATTGTTATATTTATACCTTGCCCATCTGACTGGGTTGCCCCAGCCATTCTGAATAATAATAATAATAATAATAATAATAATAATAATAATAATAATAATAATTTATACCCTGCACATCTGGCTGGGTTTCCCCAGCCACTCTGGGCAGCTGCCAACAGAACACTAAAATACAATAATCTATTAAACATTAAAAGCTTCCCTAAACAGGGCTGCCTTCAAAGGACCCCTGGACAGTTAAGTCCAGTCAAAGGTGACTCTGGAGTTGCGGCGCTCATCTCGCTTTCAGGCCGAGGGAGCCGGCATTTGTCCACAGACAGCTTTCCGGGTCATGTGGCCAGCATGACCAAACTGCCTCTGGTGCAACGGGACACCGTGACAAGTGCCAGAGTGCACGGAAATGCCCACAAATTAAAAGATTAAAACTTCCAATAATTCTCATTATACTACTTATGTAGGGACGCGGGTGGCGCTGTGGGTTAAACCACAGAGCCTAGGACTTGCCAATCAGACTTGCCATGTCATACCTCAGGTTGCGATCACTGTGGGTTGTGCGTTTTCGGGTTATGGACGCACTGAACCCGGAAGTACCGGAATGGGTTAAATTGCGCTTTGTGCATACGCAGAAGTGCCAAATCGCATCACAGACACGGCGCTGTGGGTTGTGAACGCTGCGGGTTGCAAACGTACCTCCCGCACGAATCACATTCGCAACCCAAGGTTCCACCGTAATAATAATAATAATATATTTATACCCCGCTCATGTGGCTGGGTTTCCCCAGCCACTCTGGGTGGCTCCCAACAGAATATTAAAAACATGATAAAACATCAAATGTTAAAAGTTTCCCGAAACAGGGCTGCCTTCAGATGCCTTCTAAAAGTTGTGTAGTCTTTATCTCCTTGACATCGGATGGGAGGGTGTTCCACAGGGCGGGCGCCACTACCGAGAAGGCCCTCTGCCTGGTTCCCTATAACCTCACTTCTCACAGTGAGGGAACCAGCAGAAGACCCTCAGAGGAGGACCTCAGTGTCAGGGCTGAGTGATGGGTGTGGAGACGCTCCTTCACTTATACTGGGTCGAGACCTTTTGGGGCTTTAAAGGTCAACGCCAACACTTTGAGTGACTTCCCACATATATAAAAACATACTAAAACATTAAACATTTTAAAACTTCCCTATACAGGGCTGCCTTCAGATGTCTTCAGCCTGTATATTTACTTATCTCCTTGGCTTCGGGGTCACATAACTCCATACCCCTCCAATGAAAATAGGGACGTCCTAAGGAAAAGGGAGACATTTTGGGATGAAATCAGAAACCGGAACGGCTTCTGTAAATCCAGGACTGTCCCCGGAAAATAGGGATATTGGAGGGTCTGTTCTTATGTGCAATGAAGTGCACTTGTCATCATTCCTGGGCAGAAGCAGGGCAGGCCCCCTCCATTGGAGTGAAATTGCTAAGTGTCGCGAACTTTAAAGACTTTTAAAAACAGAGCGTGATGCATCTTAGACTGAAGTGAGCCATGCAAAGGGAAAGCTAAAGGCAAAAGGAGAAACTCCTTGACCCCATGGCCAGACTTTGGAGGCATAATAATAATAATAATAATAATAATAATAATGTATTTATATCCCGCCTTCCCCAGCCAAAGCCGGGCTCAGAGCGGCTAATAACAGTAAAAGTAACACAGCATTCTAAAATCAATTCATTCTAAAATCAATTCAGAGTCAAATTAATGGCAACCATTGGGCTAGAGTTCAAAGCCCTGGCTCTGGTTGAGGCCAGCCTAACCTCCCTGTGGCCCGGGATCTCCAATATGTTTTTGTTTGAAGACTGTAAGGTCCTCCGTGGGACATACCAGGAGAGGCGGTCCCGTAGCGACGAGGGTCCTAGGCTGTATTTGCAATTTGAATATCGCCTCCCATAACCACTTACTCCTCCATTCCCCGCTAGTGAGTTCTTTTGCTTTCTAAAATTCGGGGAAGTGCGAAATCGCCCAGTTGGCACTTTTTGTGGCCAGGTGTTAGTTGTTGTTGTTTAGTCGTTTAGTTGTGTCCGACTCTTTGTGACCCCATGGACCAGAGCACGCCAGGCACTCCTGTCTTCCACTGCCTCCCGCAGTTTCATCAAACTCATGTTGGTAGCTTCAAGAACACTGTCCAACCATCTCATCCTCTGTCGTCCCCTTCTCCTTGTGCCCTCCATCTTTCCCAACATCAGGGTCTTTTCCAGGGAGTCTTCTCTTCTCATGAGGTGGCCAAAGCATTGGAGCCTCAGCTACAGGATCTGTCCTTCCAGTGAGCACTCAGGGCTGATTTCCTGAAGAATGGAGAGGTTTGATCTTCTTGCAGTCCATGGGACTCTCAAGAGTCTCCTCCAGCACCAGAATTCAAAAGCATCAATTCTTCGGCGATCAGCCTTCTTTATGGTCCAGCTCTCACTTCCATACATCACTACTAGTAGGAAGAGACAAGTAGCAAAAGGGGAGAGAAGCATTTAGACCTCAGTTGCATACCCTCCCTCATTCTCTCTCTCCAGGAAGTGAGTGATCAATGCCCCCCGCCCCACACGAAATCACACTGGAGAGCGAAAAAAGCTCTCTCCTGGTGTCCTACGCATTTCGTGACCACGTGGACAGTCTCCGCCTAAAAGCCACATTTCCTTTGCATCCTAACTGGGGTGGCATTAAATGGGGGCTGGGGGGTGTGCATTTACTGGGGGGGGGTGGAATTCCGAGCTGCCAGCGCTGTTATCTTCGCTATCAGTTTCCTCAATAAGGCCTAGTCCGGACCCAAAAGAGCCTGTGGATAAATTGTATTTTCCAAGGGTTAATTAAGCTGTCTAGAGCTTCTGCATGAAGCGGGGGGACAAACTGGCACTTGCAGCGTTTTCTGAAACCTGCTGTCGACATTACAGTCCCTGCTGCTTTTAGCTGTATCGATCGGATGCCTGACCTGTAAAATCCTTGATGGCAGAAAAGGCTGTGCGCTTACTGGAGCTTTCCATGGAAGCTCGAGGACAGCTTGTGTAGTCAAGTACAATTACCTGTCCCTCCAGGAGAGCCAATTAGTTCACAAAGAGCTGGAGCAGAACAAATGTTTTGTGTGTGATTTTAGAATCTTTACAGGGGTGGGAGGGAAGGGGGGGAGGGGAGAG
This sequence comes from Podarcis liolepis, assembly GCF_965112155.1. Taxonomy (NCBI): domain Eukaryota; kingdom Metazoa; phylum Chordata; class Lepidosauria; order Squamata; family Lacertidae; genus Podarcis; species Podarcis liolepis. The sequence goes on from NC_139557.1 coordinate 114,220,354, forward strand.
AGATCTTTGTTCTCCCCCGTCCTTTTGTCTCTAACGTTACGATTATTGTCCAACTTGCGTGACTCTCTGCGTGCGCGCGGCGCGTGTGTCTGCCGATCCCTCGCTGAGAATTTATTGAGCACACAACTATTTAGACTCAGGCCTGGCAACCATCATAACAATATCAACAACTCCTGTTACGAGTAATAACGGCAAGAATGCGATGAAATTGCTGCAAATCTCTGGAGTAAAAGAAGAAGAAGAAGAAAGAAAGAACTCAGAACCAGGGAGTAGCTTGTGATTTTCAAAGTTCTCCCACGTCTCGCAAGACATCCGCAGGCCCCTAACTTTCCCACGCTGTTGACCTGGCTATTAGGATTAGGGTATATCATAGAATCATAGAATCATAGAATCATAGAGTTGGAAGAGACCACAAGGGCCATCGAGTCCAACCCCCTGCCAAGCAGGAAACACCATCAGAGCACTCCTGACATATGGTTGTCAAGCCTCTGCTTAAAGACCTCCAAAGTAGGAGACTCCACCACACTCCTTGGCAGCAAATTCCACTGTCGAACAGCTCTTACTGTCAGGAAGTTCTTCCTAATGTTTAGGTGGAATCTTCTTTCTTGTAGTTTGGATCCATTGCTCCGTGTCCGCTTCTCTGGAGCAGCAGAAAACAACCTTTCTCCCTCCTCTATGTGACATCCTTTTATATATTTGAACATGGCTATCATATCACCCCTTAACCTCCTCTTCTCCAGGCTAAACATGCCCAGCTCCCTTAGCCGTTCCTCATAAGGCATCGTTTCCAGGCCTTTGACCATTTTTGTTGCCCTCCTCTGGACACGTTCCAGTTTGTCAGTGTCCTTCTTGAATTGTGGTGCCCAGAACTGGACACAGTACTCCAGGTGTGGTCTGACCAGAGCAGAATACAGTGGCACTATTACTTCCCTTGATCTAGATGCTATACTCCTATTGATGCAGCCCAGAATTGCATTGGCTTTTTTAGCTGCCGCGTCACACTGTTGGCTCATGTCAAGTTTGTGGTCAACCAAGACTCCTAGATCCTTTTCACATGTACTGCTCTCAAGCCAGGTGTCACCCATCTTGTATTTGTGCCTCTCATTTTTTTTGCCCAAGTGCAATACTTTACATTTCTCCCTGTTAAAATTCATCTTGTTTGCTTTTGCCCAGTTCTCTAATCTGTCAAGGTCGTTTTGAAGTGTGATCCTGTCCTCTGGGGTGTTAGCCACCCCTCCCAGTTTGGTGTCATCTGCAAATTTGATCAGGATGCCCTTGAGTCCATCATCCAAGTCGTTGATAAAGATGTTGAATAAGACCGGGCCCAAGACAGAACCCTGTGGCACCCCACTAGTCACTCTTCTCCAGGATGAAGAGGAACCATTGATGAGCACCCTTTGGGTTCGGTCAGTCAGCCAGTTACAAATCCACTGAGTGGTAGCATAGTCAAGACCGCATTTTACCAGCTTCTTTACAAGAATATCATGGGGCACCTTGTCAAATGCCTTGCTGAAATCAAGGTAGGCTACATCCACTGCGTTCCCTTCATCTACCAGGCTTGTAATTCTGTCAAAAAACGAGATCAGGTTAGTCTGACATGACTTATTTTTCAGAAATCCATGCTGACTATTGGTGATCACAGCATTCCTTTCTAGGTGCTCACAGACTGTTTGCTTAATGATCTGTTCCAGAATCTTCCCTGCTATTGATGTCAGACTGACTGGGCGGTAATTATTTGGGTCCTCTCTTTTCCCCTTTTTGAAAATAGGGACAACATTTGCCCTCCTCCAGTCTGCCGGGACTTCGCCTGTTCTCCAGGAATTCTCAAAGATGACTGCCAGTGGTTCTGAGATCACATCTGCCAGTTCTTTTAATACTCTTGGATGCAGTTCATCTGGCCCTGGAGACTTGAATACATCTAATCTAGACAAATATTCTTGTACTATCTCCTTAGTTATTCTGGGCTGTGTTTCCTTTGCTGAATCATTTGCTCCAAATTCTTCAGGTCGGGCATTGTTTTCTTTATCGGAGAAGACTGAGGCAAAGAAGGCATTGAGGAGTTCAGCCCTTTCTGTGTCCCCTGTTTGCATTTCACCATCTTCTCCTCTGAGTGACCCCACTGTTTCTTTGTTCTTCCTTTTGCTACGAACATACCCATAAAAGCCTTTTTTGTTGCTTTTAACCTCTCTAGCAAGCCTGAGTTCATTCTGTGCTTTAGCTTTTCTGACTTTGTGTCTACACGTGCTGGCTATTTGTTTGAATTCCTCTTTGGTGGTTTCCCCCCTTTTCCATTTTTTGTACACATCCTTTTTTAATCTTAATTCAGTTAAAAGTTCTTTAGATAGCCACCCTGGTTTCTTTAGGCACCTTCCATGTTTTCGTCTCATTGGTATTGCCCGACGTTGTGCTTTTACTATCTCCCTCTTAACAAACTCCCAGCCATCATGAACTCCCTTTCCTTTTAGTATTGCTGTCCATGGGATCTCACCCAGCACTTCCCTAAGTTTTATGAAGTCGGCTTTCTTAAAGTCAAGAAATTGAGTCCTAGTATGCTTGGCTGCTACTTTCCACTGTATAGTAAACTTCAGAAGAGCATGATCACTCGCGCCTAATGATCCTTCCACATCTACCCCACTAACCAGGTCATCAACATTGGTTAGGACCAGATCTAAAATGGCTGTTCCTCTTGTTGCTTCTCCCACTTTCTGGACAATGAAGTTGTCTGCAAGGCCAGTGAGGAATCTGTTTGACCTTATGCTCTTGGCTGAGTTTGACGTCCAACAAATATCCGGGTAATTGAAGTCCCCCATTACTACTATCTCCCTTCCTTTTGCATGCTTGGCCATCTGTTCCAGGAAGGCAGCATCTATGTCCTCCGTTTGGCTTGGGGATCTATAGTAAACTCCCACAATGAGGTCTCTGTTATTCTTCTCTCCCTTAATTTTGACCCAAATGCTCTCACTTTGGCTTTGAGGTTCTAAATCTTGGATCTCTTCACAGGTATACACATCCCTGACATATAACGCCACTCCTCCTCCTTTCTTGTCTGGTCTGTTTCTCTGAAATAGATTGTATCCCCCCATTATTACATTCCAATCGTGGGACTTATCCCACCAGGTTTCAGTGATGCCTATTATGTCATATTTAGTTTGCTGTACCAAGAGCTCAAGCTCATCTTGTTTATTTCCCATGCTTTGCGCATTAGTGTACAGACATTGAAGTCCATTAATCATTCCCCCGTGTCTCTTATTTAAGGATTTTTTCCTCCCTCCACTAGGTCCGCGTGCTGTTTGCTCCATTTGGTCTATGACATTTGGGTGATCATCTTCATTAATTGATAGACTCCTACCTTCAGGAGCACTGTCTCCCTCCCCCACATTAGTCAGTTTAAAGCCCTCCTGATGAGGTTTCTGAGATTTTTGGCAAAAGCATTTCTCCCAACCGTTGTGAGGTGCAGCCCATCACTTGCCAGAAGTCCATCTTCAAGAAACTGCAGTCCGTGATCTAAGAATCCAAACCGTTCCTGTTTACACCATTTGCGAAGCCAGCTGTTCACTTCCACTATTTTCCCCTCTCTCCCTGGGCCACGTCGTTCAACTGGGAGGACAGACGAGATGACAATTTGTGCATTTAGTTGCTTCAATTTCCTGCCGAGAGCCTCGTAGTCTCTTTTGATCTTCTGGAGGCTATTGTTTGCAGTGTCATTGGTTCCCACATGAACCAAGAGGAAGGGGTATTCGTCAGTGGGTTTTATGATTTTTTGCAGTCGTTCAGTTACATCTTGGATCTTAGCCCCGGGGAGACAGCACACTTCCCGAGACATCTTGTCAGGCCCACAGATCACTGCTTCTGTTCCCCTCAGTGGCTCAATGGCTCAATGGCTCCTTAAGGAAGGAGTCTACCCTAAAGCTCTGGGTGTCCATAGTGCTATTTCAGCTGGATATTAACAGCCTAAAGTGCTTAGGTCTCATTTTCTGAGCCTAGATGTCTTAGACTTTAAGACTTAAAATGTGAGAAACTCGCCAGGGGCTTTTGCTATAGGCAACAGCCAACGTAGCTTTCTGCTGATGCCCTGAGAGCCCTTTCCTTGCTTCCTCCACTGTGGATAGAGCCTTACTTGTTAAATATCATTGTTTAATGTACATGTAAATATATTTGTTTAATGTAATGTAATAATCCTCACTCCCAGGTCAGGCGACAGGTACAGATTGCCATAGACATGACAAGAATAGCATCCAGGTGATGTACAGGTGGTATTTGACTCCTAGTAAGTTAGCAAAGTTGGGACGCGGGTGGTGCTGTGGTCTAAACCACAGAGCGTAGGGCTTGCCGATTGGAAGGTCAGCGGTTCAAATCCCCGTGATGGGGTGAGCTTCCATTGCTCAGTCCCAGCTCCTGCCAACCTAGCAGTTCGAAAGCACACCAAAAAGTGCAAGTAGATTAATAGGTACCGTTCCGGCAGGAATGTAAACGGTGTTTCCGTGCACGGCTCTGGTTTGCCAGAAGCGGCTTGGTCATGCTGGCCACATGACCCGGAAAAACTGTCTGCGGACAAAGGCCACCTCCCTTGGCCAGTAAAGCGAGATGAACGCCGCAACCGCAGAGTCGTTCAACTGGACTTAACTGTCAGGGGTTCTTTACCTTTCTTTCATTTTAAGTTAGCAAAAATGTATAAGACACCTTTGACAATATGTGGTGGTCATGTAAAGTAATAAAAGCATTCTGGGAAATGATATGTAAGCAGATGGAAACATTAGCAGGATTTTAATAACACATGTAACGCAACAAGTATTATGGACAATGTGGATAGGCTCAAAATACGGATTATGAAATAATATGCAGTTGAAAACATTGACAATAAGACCCAAGGATGGGATGGGGGGGGAGAGAGTCTATATTCAGATAAATCTCTAAATGTGGGTATTTATTTGGTATTGTTATAACTCTACACTAGTATAATCAACTAAAATTATTTTTTTAAAAATGGCATCAGGGTCTGATTCAGGATGAAAGCTACGAAGATGTATCAATGAATGAGATTCTCTGCTCCTATGAGATTGGTCATTCTCTGTGTGTGTTTGTGTGAGTTTTTTAAAAAAGTGATTTGGGACCCCAAGTCATTGAGTCCTTCAGGCTCAAATCAAAGACCCAGGTAGGCTAGCATCTGGTTCTCACCGGGGTCAGCTGGGTGCCTGTGGCGGAAGCCTGGAAGCAGGACATGAGTGCAACAGCATTAACACCCCCCATTTGTGCTCTCCAGCAACTGGTACCCAGAGGCATCCTCAGCTAAATAGCCGGTCCCAGGCTTACATGAGAATCAGAACACAGCTATCCTTGGGTCAACACACATCTCTGAAATTTGTAACAGAAGCCCACTCTTATTATAAACGTGCACTGAAACGCAAATTTAACAGAGGGAATGTGTGCCAAAATGCATTGTTTAGGGAGAAATAGATGGATATGCATGCCCCCCCCCCCAAATGGGGAAGGGTGTATATACAAAAATATGCAAACGCTGTAAAATTGTCATGAGTTGCGTTTTAAAAAAATACATCCACACAAAAATGGATGCAAACTAGCATTGAACAGAAAGAAGCTGGGCCTTCCCAGTATCTACTAAACAGACCTTTCATGCAATCAAAAGTTATTCAGAAAACATGCAATGTGCTCTACATACCAAGTGAGGTGTTTTTATTTCACTCATCTAACAGCAGCCCTAGGACACTCTTGAGAGTCCCATGGACTGCAAGAAGATCAAACCTATCCGTTCTGAAGGAAATCAGCCCTGAGTGCTCACTGGAAGGACAGATCGTAAAGCTGAGGCTCCAATACTTTGGCCACCTCATGAGAAGAGAAGATTCCCTGGAAAAGACCCTGATGTTGGGAAAGATGGAGGGCACAAGGAGAAGGGGACGTCTGACCAAACTGCAGGAGGCAGTGGAAGACAGGAGTGCCTGGCGTGCTCTGGTCCATGGGGTCATGAAGAGTCGGACATGACTAAACGACTAAACAACAAAGACAGCAGCCCTTCCAAGGGGGAGTCTGTGTCAGGAGTGCGTGCAGGAGCCAGGCCCTGTGACCAGTAGGGCTTCGCAGGACTGGGGCCTTCGTATGTTTGTTCTGGAGAGGCAAGAAACAGGTGAGGCCGCTTGGTAACTCACTGCACCTGGTGGCAAGCGCTGGGAAGGAATATAAGGTCAGCATTTTCCCTTTGGATCTTTGCCACAGCAACTCGTTTCCTGCCTTGCTGCGTGTGGCTTCTTGCTTCCTGATCCTCGGACCTCAGCTTCCTGACTCCTTGCTTCTTGCTCCTCGGACCCTTGACTTCATGACTCCTTGCTTCTTAATCCTCGGACCCTTGACTTCGTGACTCCTTGCTTCCTGACCCTCAGACCCCTGACTTCTGGACTCTCATTCCTGCTCCCACCCTACCACCTTGCCCCCGGTCCCGACGTCCTCAGCCAGGACTTCAATCACCTGTAGACCAGACCGTGACAGGCTGTGGCTTCGCAGAGTCTCTTCGTTGGGTGTGATGGCCAGTCAGGGTTGTGAACTTTGAATTAGGTACAACATCTCTATCAACAGGCCACAGCAAAATGCTAAAAGAATCGGGGCTCTGGAGAACCACTTCCCATGGGCAAATGACTTAACGAGTAAGGGGGGAAATATAGAAAGTCGTTTGTTAGATGAAGTGGCGAGGAAGGTAGATACAGAACTGGAAGCAAAGTTATGGCTATGTGCAAAAATAAAAATGGTAAAAGCGTGGGAATTTTTGGATCTTCGTTTAGTGAAGGAAAGGTTTGTAAAATGAGAAGTTATGAAATTATACTGCAATCCTAAGGATGTTGTTGTTGTTTAGTCGTTTAGTCGTGTCCGACTCTTCGTGACCCCATGGACCAGAGCACGCCAGGCACTTCTGTCTTCCACTGCCTCCCGCAGTTTGGTCAAACTCATGCTGGTAGCTTTGAGAACACTGTCCAACCATCTTGTCCTCTGTCGTCCCCTTCTCCTTGTGCCCTCCATCTTTGCCAACATCAGGGTCTTTTCCAGGGAGTCTTCTCTTCTCATGAGGTGGCCAAAGTATTGGAGTATTGGAGGTAGCCAAAGTATTGGAGCCTCAGCTTCATAATCTGTCCTTCCAGTGAGCACTCAGGGCTGATTTCCTACAGAATGGATAGGTTTGATCTTCTTGCAGTCCATGGGACTCTCAAGAGTCTCCTCCAGCACCAGAATTCAAAAGCATCAATTCTTTGGCGATCAGCCTTCTTTATGGTCCAGCTCTCACTTCCATACATCACTACTGGGAAAACCATAGCTTTAACTATACGGGCCTTTGTTGGCAAGGTGATGTCTCTGCTTTTTAAGATGCTGTCTAGGTTTGTCATTGCTTTTCTCCCAAGAAGCAGGTGTCTTTTAATTTCGTGGCTGCTGTCACCATCTGCAGTTATCATGGAGCCCAAGAAAGTAAAATCTCTCACTGCCTTCATTTCTTCCCCTTCTATTTGCCAGGAGGTGATGGGACCAGTGGCCATGATCTTCGTTTTTTTGATGTTTAGCTTCAGACCATCAAGTTTGTGTCATCTGCATATCTGAGGTTGTTGATATTTCTTCCGGCAATCTTAATTCCGGCTAGGGATTCATCCAGCCCAGCCTTTCGCATGATGAATTCTGCATATAAGTTAAATAAGCAGGGAGACAGTATACAGCCTTGTCGTACTCCTTTCCCAATTTTGAACCAATCAATAACCTTCAGTTCTCCAGGTTTTGCTGGAGCTGGTAGGCGCTTTGCTTCTGCTATCAGCACAGACTTCTAAAACAAGGAAGCAAATAACGCAAAATTGCATGTTAGTAGATGCATTTGGCAGACCTACAAAATGTAAACTTCGGTAGCAAAGGATTACGGGCAACATGGTCTCTCCTCACTGCCCCGTGGCCTGGACCAGTCAGACGATGAACTTTGCTTCCTCAAAGGCCTCGGAAAGAGTGATTTGTTGTCTTTGGGCTGATTCCCCTCAGACCACCGAAGAGATCAGTGAACCAAAGCCCACGAAAGCAGATAAACATGCCCTGTCTTTTGTTCAGCATCAAGATGTAATATCCAGCAGAAAGAGACGAGGGGAATGTTTCTGTTTACATCACGTGGTTCTCCAGAGAGCAAAGCCACTGTCAAAATCAGACGGGCCATCGTGTTTTCTCATAGAAGGCTGCCTCATATTAGGTCAGGCTTCATTTGACCATATAGCCCAGTATTTATTGTTTTATTTTATTTTTATTTATTAAATTTGTATACATACAACATAAAAGCACAATATAAAAAAACACAAACTACAACCGCCTTATACCTGTTGACTTCAAGGCAGTTCACAACATAAAATCACATAATAAAACTACATAATAAAAATAGAAACAAAGACAACCCAATAATTCCCCCTTCCACAACACATATTTTATTTTGTTTATTAAATTTTCATTGCTTACTCTGATGCGCAGCAGCTGTCCAGGGCAGATATTGGGGACCATACAATATTATTATTATTATTATTATTATTATTATTATTATTATTATTATTCCCTGCTCATATGGTTGGGTCTCCCCATTCTGGGTAAAGGTAAAGGGACCCCTGACCATTAGGTCCAGTCATGGCCAACTCTGGGGTTGCGGCGCTCATCTCGCTTTATTGGCCTAGGGAGCCGGCGTACAGCCATGTGGTCATGTGGCCAGCATGACTAAGCCGCTTCTGGTGAACCAGAGCAGCGCACAGAAATGCCGTTTACCTTCCCGCCGGAGCGGTACCCACTTATCTACTTGCACTTTGATGTGCTTTTGAACTGCTAGGTTGGCAGGAGCTGGGACCGAACAACAGGAGCTCACCCCGTTGCGGGGATTCAAACTGCTGACCTTCTGATCGGCAAGCCCTAGGTTCTGTGGTTTAACCCACAGCGCCACCCGTGTCCCTCACCCATTCTGAGTAGCTTCCAGCAAAATATAAAAACATAAGAAAACATGAAACATTAAAAAAAACTTCCCTATACAGGGTTGCCTTCAGATGTCTTCAAAAAAATGTGTGGTTCTTTATTTCCTTAACATCTGATGGGAGGGCGTTCTACAGGGTGGGTGCCACTACTGAGAAGACCCTCTGCCTGGTTCCCTGTAACCTCACTTCTCGCAGTGAGGGAACCTTCAGAAGGCCCTCGGAGTTGGACCTCAGTGTCTGGGCAGAATGATGGGGATGGAAATGCTCTTTCAGGGATACTGGACCAAGGGAAGTTTTTAATATTTAATGCTGTATTGTTTTTAACACTCGATTGGGAGCCGCCCAGAGTGGCTGGGGAAACTCAGCCAGATGGGCAGGGTATAAAGAGGTCAGCCAAGTTCATCTAAATCTTTTTAATTACCTTACACCATCGCTATATGCTGCTTGGTTATGGAGAACTCATCAGTGACACTGTTCATTATTCATATATCTGAGTTACTCTCTCTCTCGTTCTATTTATATATATAATAATTATAATAACTTAATTATTGTGATGGGGAATATATTAAATATGACTCACTTTTACTGCAGAATCGATTTCCTCCTGACCTCTGAATACATATTGATCTCTGTGATCTTTAAATGCAGTCCAAGGATTATTATATTAATGGCATATTAATAGGAAGCAGCCCTGACCACGTAGTATTAATATATTTGCATTCTTATGCCCCTTCACAATTTTTAGCCATTTTTATCTAGCTAAGAAAATGAAATGTCGTCAGTGAAGCAACTCAGCTATTTGCAAGAGCGTCAGGTGATACCGAGGACACTCCTAACTGTTGATTATATTTTGGGGAATAATTCATGTTCATATGTAGCTGCATAGTTCTGCAGTATACGTTCTGGATGCCCTATGATCATATTATAAAGTAGTTGTGTTCGGTGCTATAAATCAAGCATTGCCAGAAGTTGTTTCCTTTTGTTTTCTAATTTATTTCTTTTTTATAATATATTTATTAAGCTTTCCATTTGATAATGTTAAATACATCCTTCTAAAACTCATTATTTGCTCATACGAGCTATCGACTTACCTCCATCCCGCCTCATGGTTTTCATAATTCCAGTTTTACATCATAGCATCTGTAATTTTGACATCCATTTATTTTCTGACTAGATAACAGCAGATATCAAACATTGATTAAAATGAGACTTAAGGGCCAGCTTAGCCTAGCGGTTACTTCGACTCTACATTTGCAGAATCACTAATTGCTTAACGGCAGTTTGATACTCCGCGGGCACTCTCTGGCTTTTTTTTTTTAAAGCGACTTAAAAACAGCATAAAATACAACATAAATGCAGCATCAATGTCAATAAAATTCAAAAATTCAGGGGTCATTTTTTTTTGGGGGGGGGGGACCCAGTCAGTAAACATCAAATGATCACCAGGGCTAACTGGCCAAGTTGCTCCTACTAGGGCCAGCAAGGAGACCAGGGAAGAGTTTAAATGTGGAGTCCTAGAAGGGTTTCTTCATAGAAGAGGAAAGGGAAAAGGGAATAGAGCATCAGGCTAATTCAAATTGAAGGCCAGGCAGAATAACTCTGTCTTACAGGCCCTGCGGAAGCAGATCAAGTCCTGCGGGGCCCTAGTCTCATGGGACAGAGGATTCCACCAGGTTGGAGCCATCACTGAAAAGGCCCTGGCCCTGGTGGAGGGTAGCTTAGGGCCCGGGACCTTTAAGCTACTGTCATACCTCATGTTACATTTGCTTCATGTTACGTTTTTTCAGGTTGCATCCCGCGGCGACCCAGAAGTACCGAAAAGGGTTACTTCCGGGTTTCGCCGCTCGTGCATGTGCAGACGCGCAAAATGACGTCATGCACATGTGCAGAACCGGAAAATCACAACCCGCGCGTGCGCAGACGCGCCGCTGGGGGTTGCCTTCCTTTCATGTTGCGAACAGGCCTCCGGAACGGATTCTGTTCGCAACCAGAGGTACCACTGTATTATTACTCATAGACCTCAGGATCCTCTGCGGGACATACCAGGAGAGGCGGTCCCGTAAGTACGAGTGGTCACTGTGTCAACTGGCCCCAGCTGATGAATCATAGAGTCACAGAATTGTAGAGTTGGAAGGGATCCTGAGGAAGGGTGTCGCTGGAAGTGTGCTATGCCTCCCTGTGCCCACAGATACCCACAGGACTCCATGGGGTGCTTGCAAAGCACAAGTCCACAACACGCTCACACATCCTGCACCTGTCAGAAGGGCGTCTGCTTGGCTTCCGTGTCTATGAAACGAGTGTTTTATAGTGTAGTGTTTAAAACGATTGATTGCTGCCTTTATTTATTCCATACAAATTCTCCAACATTTCGGCTCCCTCGGAGAGAGGGGGCGAGCAGAAGGCCATCCTTTGAATTCCTGTTTGTGTTATTACCGTCTAATGAATTCGGTCCTACAGCAGGTGTCAAATCATATCCGTTGTTTTGCAATCGACTCTGAATAGAAGATGTATTGCTTCTGCAAATGAATCTAATATGAATCTAATGAGCAGTAATGAGCAACTGTTTTGTCATTATTGAGGCAACCACTGTGATACTAATAAACTCTCATTTCTGCTCTTTAGAAGGAAGCAGTGGCCGGGATTTATAACGTGGCCTTAATGTCCCCGAAGCCTGAGGCAAAAGACCGAAGTGAAACCCCCTAAACTGAGCATAATTTAGTCATTTTCGATCCGGCGGCCTTCTTCTTTCACCTTATTAAAATGAAGCTGGTTTTACGCCATCCGAGCGCTCTCCGGCTTGAAGGGGGAAGATGAAGGATGATTGTCTATTAAAGGAACATAAAGTTAAAGAGATGGGCATCCTGCCTTAATTTCATTTAATGTAAATATAATAATTGTCTGCCTCCGTACTCAATGGTCCTGTCTTAGTCGTAAAGCTAACGGCGCGAGAACCCTCGAGGCCTCTCGAAGCACCCGGGGTTGTCAAAGACTGAAGTTATGGGCCAGGGCAGGAGAACCAGAGATGGTTATGGGAGCAAAGTGTGGTCCTCATCTCCTTCCACAGTGCTGGACAGCTGGTTAGAAAACCAGACCTAGATTCAATGCCCACAGACTGTTCCTGGCTGGCCTTGCCAATGAAGTCAAGAAGCCATTGGCTAGAGTAGTGGTGGTAGACCTCAGACACAGGGCCCAAGATGTGGCCCTCAGATTTCTCCCCGGGCCACACCCGCTGTCCATCAAATCCCACACTTCACTGGCTTCACACCCTGAGTGGTTTTGCTTGCCTGTCCTTGAACATTCATAGCTCTGCCCATAACAGGCATGTGGCCCCCAAGAGGTTGTCTGTGGAGAAATATGGCCCTTGACCCCGTCCCTGCCTAGAGCATAAAAAGAGTCCATCTATAAAATGTATAAAACTGATTCTTATACGACTGACTCAGTTAAGTACTGGAGATGCAATAAGGCTGTGGGTACTTTCTATCATATGTGGTAGACTTGTAAAAGGGTAAAAGAGTATTGGGAAATAATTTAGAATGAATTGGGGGGGACGTTTAAAAGTACAGTGGTACCTCGGGTTAAGTACTTAATTCGTTCCGGAGGTCCGTACTTAACCTGAAACTGTTCTTAACCTGAGACACCACTTTAGCTAATGGGGCCTCCTGCTGCTACCGCGCCACCGGAGCACAATTTCTGTTCTCATCCTGAAGCAAAGTTCTTAACCTGAAGCACTATTTCTGGGTTAGCGGAGTCTTAACCTGAAGCGTATGTAACCTGAAGCGTATGTAACCCGAGGTACCACTGTACTTCCCCCCCTCCCCCCCAAAAACAGAGACCTTTTTGTTGCGGATAATTCAGGTGGAAATTCCCAGGTATCAAAAAAGGCTATTTATGTATGCCACTATTATGGCTTGTGTTTTTGTTAGCCACAAAATGGAAAACGAGTGAGGTCCCAATGAAAGAAGAATGGCAACTTAAACCGATGGAATACGTGCAGCTGGCAGACTTAACTTACAGAATAAGAGAACAAGAAGAATATATGTTTAAAGAAGACTGGAAAATGTTTACTGAATACAGTGGTGCCCCGCAAGACGAATGCCTCACAAGACGGAAAACTCGCTGGACGAAAGAGTTTTCCGTTTTGGAGGTGCTTCGCAAAACAAATTTCCTATGGGCTTGCTTCGCAAGACGAAAATGTCTTGCGAGTTCCTGCGGGTTCCCCCCCCCTTTTTCTAAGCCGCTAAGCCGCTTATCAGCTGATCCGATAAGCCGCTAAAAGCCGCTAATAGCGCTAATAGCGCTAATCCGCTAATCCGTCAATGGGCTTGCTTCGCAAGATGAAAAAACCGCTAGACGAAGAGAATCACAGAATGGATTCTTTTCGTCTTGCGAGGCACCACTGTATATGAGTGAAAATTGTGTACATTTCAAAACATTGGCAGCATTGAGATAAATTCAACAGTGTAAATAAGTATTGACGGATGTAAAAATGGAACACTGAATGGTTTAGTTTATGTAAAATATGCAGGGATCTATGGCATGCAAATTGAACCATGGAAGGAGAAGAAGGGAAGTCGCTGATATTTTAAGGTTGTTCAAATGACTATTCTAAAATGTAAAATAGAAAAATTTAATAACAATTATAAAAGAGAGAGAGAGAGAGCAGCCCATATAGTTCAGCATTTTGTTCTCACATCTTCAGAACATATTGTATCATATGCAGTAGATGGGACCAACAGCTCTGTTTTTATTTTATTTTTTTGGCTGCCCATGGCCGCCATTTTGTGCTGTCACCTGTGGCACTTTTATATGAGTACCGGTGCCTTTACATTTGCAAACATATACAGACCAACCATCATTGAGTCATAGAACTGCAGAGCTGGAAGGGTCCCCGAGGGTCATCTAGACCCAACCCCCTGAAATGCAGGAATCACAGCTAAAGAATCCCTGACAAATGGCCATCCAACCTCTGGTTAAAAACCTCCAAGAATGGAGACTCCACCACCTTCTCAGGGAGTCTGTTCCACTGTCAAAAAAACCCTTACCATCAGAAAGTTCTTCCTGATATTTAATCAGAATCTCCTTTCTTGTAGCTTGAACCCATTGGTTCAGGTCCCAGCCTCCAGAGGAGAAAACAAAATCTGCTCTACCCTACCCTTAAGACAGAATTTATGAGCAAAAAGAAAAAGGGAAGGCTTTCCCCATTTTCCTCCCTTACTGCAGAGGAATATTTGAGGTCACTGGGAGAGTCAAATGGCTTCAGGATTGTTCTCCTGTACTATTTCAGACACATGGTTTATATACTTATGTGTCAGGAGTGTGTGCAGGAGCCGGGCCCTGTGACCAGTAGAGCTTCGCAGGACTGGGGCCTTCCTAAGTTTGTTCTGGAGATGCAAGGTGTGGCTGCACAGGTGAGGCCGCTTGGTAACTCACTGCACCTGGTGGCAAGCGCTGGGAAGGAATATAAGGTCAGCATTTTCCCTTTGGATCTTTGCCACAGCAACTCATTTCCTGCCTTGCTGCATTTGGCTTCTCGCTTCCTGATCCTCGGACCTCGGCTTCGTGACTCCTTGCTTCTTGACCCTTGGATTCTTGACTTCGTGACTCCTTGCTTCTTGACCCTCAGACCCTTGACTTCATGACTCCCTGCTTCCTGACCCTCGGACCCCTGGCTTCTGGACTCTCGTTCCTGCTCCCACCCCGCCATCTTGCCCTCAGTCCCGATGTCCTCAGCCAGGATTTTGATCGCCTGTAGCCCTGACCATGACACTTATGTGTTTGCCTTGTAAATTTTATTTATATATTTGAGACCTTAAATTCATGACACTTATGTGTTTGCCTTCTAAATTTCTGAATATTTTACTTATATATTTGAGACCTTAAATTCTTATAACAAGGGAGAAGAGGTGGTGGAAGAAGATTGGAAAAAATTTAAAGACTACTTGCAGAAATACTGTAAAATTAATGAATGTTAAAGAGATGTTGGATTGAAAACAATGTGGTATTGGTAAAAAGATTAACAAGAGTATGTAAATATGGATTGATAATGGTGGAAAATATATATTTATAATAGGTTAAGATGTTGAGCAAGGACAAATGACAGAGGGTAAGAACTTGCTGAATTAAATATCTGAATTGGAATACAAAAAGGGAGGTGTAAGGAGGTCAGGAAACTAGTAAATGAAGTATAAGATATGAAAATATTGATTTCTTTCTTTCTTTTCTTCTTTTTAACTGTTCTCTATTTTGTATTTTTCACGTGTTTTGTTTTTGTATATTTGTAGCTTTTTTCTTTTATTAGGGTTATTCTTTGTTTACATTTTTTATGTTTAAACTTTGAAACTCTTTATTGTTTGTAAAATTTTAATAAATATTATTTTAAAAAATAAATAAATTCTTATAACAAGAGGTTGAGGAGAATTAACTAGGACACATTTCCCATGCCTTTCTCCTGACGCTGGTCATCCTACTAGGTGACCCAAGCAGCTTCAGTGCCAAAACCAGGCCTAAACCCCAATAGACAATCAGTTTCCTCAGGGAGCACCTGGATCTGCTCCGTGACCACCCACTCATGAACCTTTCCCAAGAAGAGGAGATTAGCAATTGGCTGGTAATCACTAAAGACTTTTCGAATGCAGGGAGGGGTTTTTGATGAGTGGTTTGCAGAGATGGCCGACCCCCAAATTCCAACACTCGCCTGCTCTGCTTGTTTCCAAGTATAAATAATATAAAAGATAATACACTAATGCCGTGTATGTGTGTTTTTTAAAGAGAGAGAAGGCAGCTGGGTACCCACCATCACAGCCTGCAAGTAATGTCCCGAGAAGAGGTTCCAATGGTTTTTTGAAAGCTAACTGCTAGCCCTCCATCAAAAATAATACTTCTGCTTGGTAAAGAGCTTTCTCCCTGTGCAATAAAATGAGACTTACTGTAAAGATTTGTTCGGAAGGTTGAATGATTCTGCTCAGGGTACAGCTGTTTGTTTTACTGCACTATGCACTACATACACATTTAACTACTGAACGGAGAACATATTGCTGGCATTTAAGGTATTATTATAGACACAGTGGTGTAATTATGAGCGGAGGAACCAAAGGAAGGGGGAACAGGGGGAGGTATTGCAATAACTACCTCCCAATAGCATGAATTAGAGATGTGTGCATACCAAAAAAGCCCTGCCTGCCTTAGATCTTCAAATGCTGTGAAATTCCAGCACATGGGTGCACAGTCATGCTATATTGCATTTGGTTTTAGAGGTCAACAGGGAGGAAAGTGATGAGCCAAACAGCAACAAGACATAAGGACATAAGTAGATCCCTGTTGGAATAGTCCAATGGCCTGTCTAGGCCAGGGCCAACCCGATGCCTGTGGGAAACCCACAAGCAGAGCCTAAGAGCAGACACTCCAAGTTGTCGGATTCTCAGCCTCAGTCAGAGGGAACTGGCCATTCTCCAGGCACTTGGCTTGAGATCCTGTTGACCTCCCCGTCTGCGTCTCCCGGCAGGATACAGGCGAGGTCACTATCGGCGATCCCACTCAGCGGGAGAGGGACACACCTCTCCTCCCTCCTCCCTGCTTCCCTCAGGGAGGGGAAAGAGACAGACAGAAATCTATTTACATGTCTTTATTTCTATCATTGCAGCAGTACAGAGAAACACGTCTGCACTCTCCAGTCTCCAACAGTAGAGAGAACAAACTCCACCCCTGTACTTCCAGTACAGGTCAGATGACACTCTGAGCTAACATCCGGTGCTCAGAACAGTGAATAGACTGCCCCTTCATTCCCATGGTACAGTCCCAAACATCAACATCCTGTTTTGCTTTGCAGACACCCGCAGCACGCTCTCGCATTGCTGCTTTTTCCTGACACAAGTGTCCGTAATTTCAGGGACAGTCCTGGATTTACAGAAGCCGTCCTAGTTTCTGACTTGCTCCCATAATGGCCCACTTTTCCTTAGGACACCCCTATTCTCATCAGAGAAATGTTGGAGGGTATGAAGTTATCCGATCCCCCAAGCCAAGGAGATAAGTAACTATTCAACCTTTGGAAGACATCCGAAGGCAGCCCTGTATAGGGAAGTTTTTTATGTTTCATATTATGGTTTTTATTTACGTTGGAAGCCACCCAGAGTGGCTGGGGCAATATAAATTTTGGGGAATATATAAATAAATGCTTTGAGGAAGCCCCAACTCAGGATGAAAGGGAGAAATAAGGGAGGGCATGTTTTGCAAATCCTGTGAGCAACTCTCACCCAAAAAACCTATGTCCCCACTGTGGAAGGATCCAGAACTGGCCTCTATAGTCACTTACGGACACACTGTTAAGACAATATTCATGGAAGACAATCTTACTCAGCTATGAGTGATTGCCAGAGAAGAAGAAATATTAATGTTGTTGTTGTTGTTGTTGTTGTATAAAGGTAAAGGGACCCCTGACCATTAGTCCAGTTGTGACCGACTCTGGGGTTGCGGTGCTCATCTCACTTTACTGGCCGAGGGAGCCGGCGTACAGCTTCCGGGTCACGGGGCCAACATGACTAAGCCGCTTCTGGTAAACCAGAGCAGCGCACGGAAACGCCGTTTACCTTCCCGCCGGAGCAGTACCTATTTATCTACTTGCACTTTGACGTGCTTTCGAGCTGCTAGGTGGGCAGGAGCAGGGACCGAGCAATGGGAGCTCACCCCGTCATTGCAGGGATTCGAACCGCCAACCTTCTGATTGGCAAGTCCTAGGCTCTGTGGTTTAACCCACAGCGCCACCCACGTCCCTTCTTGTTGTTGTATAGGACATTCCTATTTTCATTGAAGAAATGGCAGAGGATATGTAAGAGCAACCAGCCATCTTCCCGCTTCTGATGCCCAACAATTGGTATTCCACCACGAATTATTCCAACATGGAACCACTCTACATTGCAAAGGATTCTGGGAGGGGGAGGAGTCTCGAGTTGTACAAAGTTCTGATTGAACTTGTTTGGTTTTGCTGTCGCTCTGCGCTTATGGCTGTAATAAGATTCTAAATTAAGTTGTGTAATGTTCCTTTTTAATAGGGCTGTATAAATAACCCAACAAAATTTTTAATGAGTAGAGAGGACTATCATAATCTATCATTAATTTAATTATATAGATGATTTTCCCCCACCCACCCCCATATGCTTGTATTTTGGGAGTCGGTCCACTAGACATGTGTGGAAGCTTCTGATTTTGAACAGTGTCAACCATCATCATTAGCAGTTTTATAGATCTTTAAAACCTTTTGTGGAATAAGAGACCGGGAATACATAATTCTGAAGCAATTTTCTTTGAGGTCGGTAAAATAATAAGCTACTGGCTGGTGATGGGGAAGTTTTCAAAATAATTTATTTCAGACATCTTCAGCAGTCATTTCTACCACCAACACCCCTTCCCCTTACAGATAAATATTTTTTCCTGTTTGGTTTTTAAACTCTTATCAAAAAAAAGAACATATCTGAACATTTGAAGTTGATTTATATCAGTTAGTCTATTACCCCAGAAGAGGTGGGATGGGTCAGATCAGCTTGCTAATATTTACAAAAAGTGGAATGGAGAGCTGTAAGAAGGGAGGAGAGCAGTAGCAAATTGGCAAGGTGGCATTGCTTAACCAGCTTCCAGCATTAACAAAATTTACTGCATAAAAATGGAATTAAATTGTATAATGAAAACGGGCAATAAATACATTTTTTTCTTGATTTTATTATTTCATCATTTTTCAAACTGCTTTGAGGTTTTTGTATTTATTTATTTATTTTACAATCAAGTGATGTGTTGATTTTATGAAACAAATAAACATGAAATTGCACTTTCCCAGCTAGAACTTCCCCACACTGGACAATTTCAGAAATAGCAGTGGTTGTTCACTCATAATGGACTGGCAGCTAACCCAGAAATAGTACCTCGGGTTAAGAACTTTGCTTCAGGATGAGAACTGAAATCGTGTTTCAGCGGCGCGGCAGCAGCTGGAGGCCCCATTAGCTAAAGTGGTGCTTCAGGTTAAGAACAGTTTCAGGTTAAGAACGGACCTCTGGAACGAATTAAGTACGTAACCAGAGGTACCACTGTATGTTGGAAGCCGCCCAGAGTGGCTGGGGCAACCCAGTAAGATGTCTAGGGTATAATTAGTAAAATTATAATTACGGAATGGGATGTCCCTATTTTCATTGGAGAAATATTGGAGGGTATGGTAGACGTGCACCATAAATAGGTGGCCAGGTGAAGAAACAGGTGCCTCTCAGAGGTTACTGCACTACAACTTCCATCATGCTGGTTAGGGCTGATGGAAGGCGGAATTCATCAGTATCCAAAGTGCCACAGGTTAGCCAGCCCTGCTGTGGGCTAATTTCAATACCAAGTGGCCCACTTTTGGCTGTGTATACACCACACCGTCAAAGCGCATTTGAAGAGCACCCTTTCCCTCAAAGATTTCTGGCCACTGTCATTTTACCCCTCACAGAGTTACGATTCCCAGCAACCCTTAACAGATTGCAGTGCCCAAAATTCTTTGAGGGAAGGGCTTTCTATGGGGTTCCAGGATATATTCAAGATTCACGGACACTCGCTCTCCTGCACACATTGTCCTAGAGTAAGTCTAAAATGCTGTGTGAAGAAAACTTTGGGGGGGGGGCAGGAGCATAGTTTCTGGTCGGCCAATCTCATATCAACGCTTGCATACCACTGGTGGTTTTACTGCTGAGATATATATACCGTATTTTTCGCCCTATAGGGTGCACTGGCCCATAAGACGCACCTCATTTTTGGGGGGGGGGGAATGAATAAAAAAAAATTATTCCCCCCCCCCAAGCCATGGGGCTGGGGCGGAGGAAGCCCGAGCTTCCCCCGACCCCAGCCCCCAGAATAGGCTATCCGCCCCCAGAATAGGCAACTCCCGCCGGGCGCGCAAGGCTTGCGGACACCTGCGCGAAGCACTGGGCGTCGTCCGGAGGGCGCTCCGCGCTGCAGTCTGCCGCCCGCAAGCGTTGCGCGCCCAGGGGAACTCCCGCCAGGCGCGCAAGGCTTGCGGATAGCTTCCTGAAGCCTGGAGAGCGAGAGGGGTCGGTGCTCACCGACGCCTCTCGCTCTCCAGGCTTCAGCGAAAGCCTGCATTCGCCCCATAGGACACACACACATTTCCCCTTCATTTTTGGAGGGGGAAAAGTGTATCTTATAGGGCGAAAAATACGGTATATATAAAATCCCTGTTCAGCTTCAGCAGGTTCTGAATGGCTGTGAAGGTCAATGAGCAATGGGAATTCTGTCCTTATCTGATGCACAGACTGAGGCTAGTAAGGAGATCCCGAAGCCCAGGTGCCTGTAGTGGCCTTCGGGGGTCTGGTGACCACTACAGTTGCTTCGATCTATCCAATGCTTCCATCAATGGCAAAAAAATGTATGTATGAACTGGGGTTATCATTTAAATTTATACAGTGCCTTGAATACTGTGAACAATATTGCCCTGATTCAGCATTTACATTTTTCTTTGTCGAACTGAGACACGTTGCTGCGTAGATCCTCCTCCCTTTTTTATTTTATTTCATTTTATTCTCTTGGTGGGTTTTTGTTACTTTTTTTTTTGGTCAAAGCAAACTGTAGCTAGGGATAAAACGGATGGCTCAATTATCTTGAAATCTTGCCGTTTCACACCTTAGATCCGCAACAGCGGTTGCTAGTCGACTTGCGACTTCTCACACTGTTGCCTGGTGTGACACCCCTGTGGTATTTAACACTGACATTTCAGCACCTCCTCTCCGCATCCCTCCTTTTAGTCCGAGAGTGCTTAAAATATCATCGCTAAAATTACATGGGGGGGGGGAGAGGAAGGGAGAGACATAACAACCTTGTACCAAGCACATCAGCAATACAACCGAGCAAAGCGTGGAGCAATTCCCCCAGAAGCTGCAGCCGAGAGAAAGTTCTTTGTGTCCAAACAGAGATCTATCCATGCTACGGATGGTACTTTTTTCCCCTCCATCCCCGGGTTCTCAGAAACTTTTCAGGCAATTACTTCCCCAGGTACCAGGGGGCCTTGATCGCCCAAAGGCCACACCACTCATTTCCGTCAATGTCTGGGGCGCGTTGACACCCATTTTGAAGTCCCCGGCAAGATTTCCTCTGTCTGGCCTCTTGATTGAGATCACGTAATTGCAATAATTAAGGAAGCTCACCTCTGGATATTATCAAAGTGACCCACCCAAACCTAAGTCCATATGGTTGGAAATAGCTAATGAGTCAGTTAATGTACTATGTCTAGGAGAATGTGGGCTCCGTACGGATGGCACAGGAGTGTAATTTACCAAGGCGGTGACTGATTAAGGGTTTATTCCCCCCCCATTTCCGCGCCACCCCCTCCCCAAGTGGACAATTGTTAACGTTCTGTGACGCGCTGCGAGTTCAAACTCCTAAGCACTTTTTTCATGTGTGTTCACACATTTGCAAAAGGAAGTGAATGTGACCGTAAACAACACCTGTGACCTGGGCTTTTTAAAGATGTCTCAGTTGATTAATTGATTGGCTTGTGCATAAATTTGCATATGAATACCATGATCGTTCTGAAGGGGTGGGTGGAAACGGTTGTTCATTCATTGTGTTGCTTCAGAAGAAACATCCTTGCCCATGCGAGTGGGGAAAACATAGAAACATGCCTTGGACATGGTCATACCCTAACCCTAACCCCAGAGTCGTCCACGACTGGACCTAATGGTCAGGGGTCCCTTTACCTTTTTTAAGGAAAAGTGGGGCATTCTGGCATCAAATCAGAAACCAGTACGGCTTCTCTAAATCAGGGATGTCCCTGGAAAATAGGGAAACTAAGAGAATCTCATATACTGCACTGTTTAGAAACACTAGATTCTAAAACACTAAGGGAGACCAGGGAGAAAAAAGCCCGAGCAGAAACCTTTTAGGCAATTGAAATATCTGGATTTATGAATAACACTGAGATTCCTCCCCCACCTCACAGCCTTATCCTCTTTGTAGGGAGAAGCCGTAACTCAATGCAAGCAGTAGCAGTGCTGCCATCCATTCTGTGCAGACCTTTGAGGTCTGCAGCTGACATTAGTGATGACGACTGGACCTAATGGTCAGGGGTCCCTTTACCTTTTTTAAGGAAAAGTGGGGCATTCTGGCATCAAATCAGAAACCAGTACGGCTTCTCTAAATCAGGGATGTCCCTGGAAAATAGGGAAACTAAGAGAATCTCATATACTGCACTGTTTAGAAACACTAGATTCTAAAACACTAAGGGAGACCAGGGAGAAAAAAGCCCGAGCAGAAACCTTTTAGGCAATTGAAATATCTGGATTTATGAATAACACTGAGATTCCTCCCCCACCTCACAGCCTTATCCTCTTTGTAGGGAGAAGCCGTAACTCAATGCAAGCAGTAGCAGTGCTGCCATCCATTCTGTGCAGACCTTTGAGGTCTGCAGCTGACATTAGTGATGACCCAAAAGCCAGCATACTTCACTGATGACTACAGATTGTCATAAAGGCATAAGCGGCGCTGGAGGTCAGAGCTATTCTTCAACAGCAAAAGGGAAAAAAGGGAAAAAAGGGAAAGGACCAGTCTCTTCAGAGAGGCAAGAGCTTTGCAGTATAAAAATAGTGGTGTTGCAAACAGGAAGGGCACAGACCGCAGGGTGTGGGGTGGAAAACGACAGGATTGCCGTTTTTTCTCATTTCGGCAAATGATTGGTTTGTGCTTGGATCTGCTCCTTTTTATAAAATGATAGGCTAGGTGTTCAGCTGCGTATTTCCTATTTAAGCTAGAAGGAGGTCTGAGTATAATCGAAGGGACAGCTGCATTTTCCTGCCTTGCTGGGGGTTCGACAAGATGATCCTCAGGGTCCCTTCGAATTATGGTGCTGGAGGAGACTCTTGAGAGTCCCATGGACTGCAAGAAGAACAAACCTATCCATTCTGAAGGAAATCAGCCCTGAGTGCTCACTGGAAGGACAGATCGTGAAGCTGAGGCTCCAAGACTTTGGCCACCCCATGAGAAGAGAAGACTCCCTGGAAAAGACCCTGATGCTGGGAAAGATGGAGGGCACAAGGAGAAGGGGATGACAGAGGACAAGATGGTTGGATAGTGTTTTCGAAGCTACCAGCATGAGTCTGACCAAACTGCGGGAGGCAGTGGAAGACAGAAGTGCCTGGCGTGCTCTGGTCCAGGGGGTCACGAAGAGATGGAAACAACTGAACGACTAAACAACAACATAAGGCAGGAACAGGTTCATGGTTAAGCTATGGAACTCTCTCCCACTAGAGGCAGTCATGGCCACCAACTTGGATGGCTTTGAAAGAGGATTAGACGAATTCGTGGAGGAGAGGGCTACTGATGGCTACTAGCTACAGTGGCTCTGCTCTGGCTCCAGAGTTGAAGGACAGAATGCTTGTGAACATCAATTGCTGCAAACAGCAGGAGAATAAGCTCTTGTGCTCAGGTCTTGCATGCTGGTTTCCCGTAGGCATCTGGCTGGTCCACGTCTGATCAGGATGCAGAACTACATGGACCACTAACCTGGTCTAGTAGGCCCTCCTTAAGTTCTTAATTCACTGTCATGAATTATCTTAGAAGGCTTTAGAAGACTACAGTGGTACCTCTGGTTAAGAATTTAATTCGTTCTGGAGGTCCGTTCTTAACCTGAAACTGTTCTTAACCTGAGGTACCACTTTAGCTAATGGGCCCTCCTGCTGCCGCTGCACTGCCGGAGCATGATTTCTGTTCTCATCCTGAAGCAACGTTCTTAACCCGAGGTACTATTTCTGGGTTAGCAGAGTCTGTAACCTGAAGCATATGTAACCCGAGGTACCACTGTATTAGATGAATTCATGGAGGATAAGGTCCGTCTCAGAAACTACAACTGATCCAGAATGCGGCTGCTAGACTGGTGACCAGGAGCGGCTGCTGGAACCATATAACCCTGGTTCTAAAGCATTGACATTGGCTCCCAGCACAATTCAAAGCCCTAAACAGCCTTGGCCCTGTATACCTGAAGCAGCGTCTCCACCCCCATCGTCCAGCCCAGACACTGAGGTCCATCTCCGAGGGCCTTCTGGTGATTCCCTCACTGTGAGAAGTGAAGTTACAGGGAACCAGGCAGAGGGCCTTCTTGGTAGTGGCACCCGCCCTGTGGAACACCCTCCCTTCAGATGTCAAGGAGATAAACAACTTTCCAAAGACATCTGAAGGCAGCCCTGTTTTGGGAAGTGTTTAATGTTTGATGCTTGCTGTGTTTTTATTACGTGGGAAGCTGCTCATATCCCCCTCCTCATCTGGGAAAGGGGTGGGAAAGGCCCTTGGCTCAGTGACAAAAGCATCTGCTTCACATATGGCAGGATCCAGATTCAATCCCTGGCATTTGCAGGTTTGGCAGGGAGAGATCCTGTCTGAAACCCTGGAGAGCCCCTGCCTGGTAGCTGATGTCTATAGTAGGTAGAGAGCAACAGTCAATCCTTGGAATGCGTACCTAGGTCTCTGGCAAGCAAGCATCACATTCATGTCCCTTTTTAGGTTTACACTAAAATCACCCAGAATGAATGCCAGAATGTGTGAAGTGGCTCTGATTTAAAGACTCATTGACTTCCCAACAGCCCTCAGAAAGCAACAGGAAAAAGAGAAGCGAAAGCAAAAGAGCAGGAATCGCCTGATAAAGCTTCTGTCCAAGTGACTCATTTGGGTAATGATGCAATGAAAGTTAACCACTTTCTGTTCCCCACTGATTTCCGCAGTAGACTGAAGCGTCTACTAAAAACAATGGGAATTTGCGCTTAACCCTGACCGGATCATGCCCAGAGCCAATGAAATATACTCAGAGTTGAGTGTGGATTTCATGCTCTTTATTCAGCTCATAGTAGTGAGGAATGGAAGTTCCCCCAAAATATCTGCTTTATATACATTATTTACACAATGGGCCGCACGTGATTGGCTAATTCCAGGATTCTCCTATAGGCCAATCAGGTTGCAGATTCACTTCCACCTGGAGCTGGATTGGTTTGGGTGGCTCCTGTGGACCAATCAGACTGCTGCATTCTGAATTCTATTGTTCTAGGACCAATCAGACTGCTGCATTTTGGATCCTATTCAACTCAGCATATAATACCCAACAGTTTTGATGAGGAGCTTCTTCTATGTGCATTCGCCATCCTATCCATGTACTCCACCCCTTTCTTTTAACTATAGGCCTTATTATCTCAACCCCCCCCACCACCACCTTCTTCTTTCAAAGTCATGCCTGAAACCCTGGGAAGTGTGCTTAGGATGGCAAGTACAGTGGTGCCCCGCAAGACGAATGCCTCGCAAGACGGAAAACTCGCTAGACGAAAGAGTTTTCCGTTTTGGAGGTGCTTCGCAAAACGAATCTCCAATGGGCTTGCTTCGCAAGACGACAATGTCTTGTGAGTTCCTGCTGGTTTTTTTCCCTCCCCCCTTTTTCTAAGCTGCTTATCAGCTGATCCGATCAGCAGATAAGCCGTTAAAAGGCGCTAATAGCGCTAATCCGCTAATCCGTCAATGGGCTTGCTTCGCAAGACGAAAAAACCGCTAGACGAAGAGAATCACAGAACGGATTCTTTTCGTCTTGCGAGGCACCACTGTATGTGATGCAGCCCTCTGGCAAAGGCTGATGTGCACATCTGCATGGTTGATGTTTAGGGACTCTGGGAAAGGAGACAATGAACAATAAAACCCAATCTCCAAGGAAGGGAGACTTCCGAAGACTTTTTTTGAGATGATGGAAAATATGGACTTAATAGACATATGGAGAACAAGGAACCCTTTGGAGAGAGAGGGAACTTTTTTCTCCCAAGCAATGATGACCTGGACCAGAATTGACCAAATTTGGATTACTAGTGGGATGGCTCCAAAGATCAAGAAAATAGAAATCTGCCCAAAAACCTGCTCCGACCATAAGGCCCTGAAGATGGAAATGAAACTTACAACAACTGGTCAATTCAGATGGAGGATGAATGACACCCTGTTTCGAGATAAAGAAATCCACATGAAGGCCCAAAAAACCTTAAAGGACTACTTTGAAATAAATCTAAAGGCCGATGTGGAAAAAAGACTGATCTGGGACGCAAGTAAAGCTGTGATGCGAGGATTTTTGATTCAACAAAATTCAATTAAAAAGAGAAAGCTGGATGAGAAGAAGGAAAAGATTTTGGGAAAGATAAAAGAAGGAGAGAAAAAACTAAGATCAAAACCGAAGTCCCAGGAGATTTTGAGAGAGATTAAGTTATACCAAACACAATATATGGAATTGATGAACCAAGAGATTGAATGGAAGATAAAGCAAATGAAACAAAAGACATTTGAATCGGCAGATAAATGTGGCAAACTTCTGGCATGGCAATTGAAGAAAAGACAGAAATTAAATACAGTTACAAGCCTAGAAGTGGATGGAAAGAACATATCTAAACCCAACGAGATTAGAAACTGCTTTCTGAGTTATTTTAAAAAACTTTATTCTCAAGGACCACAAAATGAAGAGGATATAGATAAATTCCTTAACAAATATGGATTACAAAAAATCTCTCACCAAAGCAAGGTGGACTTAAACCAGAGAATAACAGAACAAGAGATAGAGGGTGCCATCCAAGACATGCAATTGGGCAAATCTCCAGGGCCAGATGGACTGACTTCCAGATACTACAAATCTTTGAAGGAATGGTTGGTTCATCCCTTAAAGGAAGTCTGCAACGAGATCCTAGAGGGGAAAAAGGCACCAGAATCGTGGAAAGAAGCGTATATTTCACTCATATCAAAGACAGAGACTGAAAAGACTCAACTTAAGAACTACCGCCCAATATCATTACTTAATGTGGATTACAAAATTTTTGCAGACATTTTGGCAAAAAGATTTAAAAGAGTGTTGATGGAGAAGATTCATAAGGACCAAGCAGGCTTCCTCCCGAAAAGACACTTATCAGACAATGTAAGGAATATAATAGACATTTTGGAATTGCTTGAGGTGAAAATTAACGCTAAAGCAGTGCTGATCTTTGTGGACGCGGAGAAAGCCTTTGACAATATCTCTTGGAGTTTTATGAAAAAGAATCTTCATGGGATGGGGGTAGGCCAAGGATTTGAGAACGGTATGGGTGCGATATACTCTGAACAAAAAGCCAAGTTAATTGTAAATAATGTGATAATGGAGGATCTTAAGATAGAAAAAGGAACTCGACAGGGATGTCCAATTTCCCCATTGCTTTTTATTTCTGTTCTGGAGGTGTTGCTGAATATGATTAGAAATGACCAGCAGGTTAAAGGTGTACAGGTCGGAGACAAACATTATAAGTTAAGGGCATTTGCAGATGACTTAGTATTGACCCTACAAGAGCCAAACACTAGTACGAAAAGGGTGTTGGAGATAATTCAACAATTTGGCCAGGTAGCTGGATTCAAACTGAATAAACAAAAAACTAAAGTCTTAGAAAAAAACTTAACAGTCATGGAGAAGGAGAAATTTCAAGAAGAGACAGGTTTGACAGTGGTTAAGAAGGTGAAATACCTAGGGGTTTATTTGACATCTAAAAATTTGAACTTGTATAAGGACAATTATGAAAAATGTTGGTCAGAAATTAGAAAAGATCTAGAAATATGGTCAAATTTGAAACTGTCAGTGTTAGGCTGAATTGCAGTTATCAAGATGAATGTATTGCCTAGAATGTTATTTTTGTTTCAAACCTTGCAGATTCTTGACAAGATGGACTGTTTCAAGAGGTGGCAGAGAGACATCTCGAAATTTGTCTGGCAGGGCAAAAAGCCCAGAATTAAATTAAAAATACTGACAGATGCTAAAGAAAGAGGGGGATTTGCCCTGCCGGACTTAAAATTGTACTATGAAGCAGCAGCGTTTTGCTGGCTGAAAGAGTGGATGCTCCTCGAGAACACAGACATTTTGGACTTGGAAGGTTTTAATAATGCATTTGGTTGGCATGCATATCTATGGTATGATAAAATCAAGGTGCATAGGGCCTTTAAAAATCATATTGTCAGAAAAGCATTGTTTAATGTTTGGATAAGATATAAAGATTTGTTGGAAAATAAAACCCCTAGATGGTTGTCACCCTTGGAGGCTAAGGCAGTGAAGAAACTCAATATGGAGGTCGGATGGCCGAAGTATTGGGAAATCTTGGAACAGGAAGGAGATAAATGGAAACTACAAAGTCATGAGAAATTGAAACCTAAAGTACAAGACTGGCTTCAGTATTACCAAATAATGGAGATTTTTAAACAGGACAGGAAAATTGGCTTTCAGGTGGAAAAATCTAAATTAGAGATTGAACTGTTAGAACCCAATACTAAGAACTTGTCAAGAATGTATAATTTGCTGCTGAAATGGAATACACAAGATGAAACAGTTAAATCGGCTATGATTAAGTGGGCACAGGACATTGGCCATAACATTATGTTTGCTGACTGGGAATGGTTGTGGAACACCGGTATTAAATTTACGGCATGTAATGCCTTAAAGGAAAATATCATGAAAATGATCTACAGGTGGTACATGACCCCAGTCAAGCTAGCAAAAATTTATCATTTGCCTGATAATAAATGTTGGAAGTGTAAAGAGACTGAAGGTACTTTTTATCACCTTTGGTGGACGTGCCCGAAGATTAAGGCTTTCTGGGAAATGATATATAATGAAATGAAAAAGGTACTTAAATGCACTTTTTCTAAGAAACCAGAGGCCTTTCTCTTGGGCATTGTCGGCCAATTGGTGTCAAAGAAGGACAGAACTTTCTTTATGTATGCTACAACAGCAGCAAGAATACTTATCGCAAAGTACTGGAAGACACAAGATCTACCCACCTTGGAAGAATGGCAGATGAAAGTGATGGACTATATGACATTAGCTGAGATGACTGGCAGAATTCGCGACCAGGGAAAGGAGACGGCGGAAGAAGAATGGAAGAAATTTAAAGTCTACCTTAAGGACTATTATAAACTTGTTGAATGTTAGAATGTCGAGGTTTTGAGCAAGAAAGGGTTACAGCGACATAAGATTAAGCTGAAGGAAAGATTAAGAGGACAGAGGACTGATGGATATATTTAGAGTTGCTAAAAACTTTTGGACATTGGGATGCAGAAAGGGGAGGTATGGGGAAGTCGGAGAAACATGGTTTATGAAAAAAAGGTTATGAATTTATACGTGTTTGTATGTCTTTTCTTTATGTTTGTATTGTCTCAAAAAATTTTGTAAAACCAATAAAAAATTTCTATAAAAAAACAACAACAATAAAACCCTTGCAGAAACAAAAAACTACTGCACACACGCCCCCAAGTCAAAATAGAAACACTGGTTTGGGATAGGAGGACTGTTTGGGGCAAAGGAAATAGAGAAAGAGGCGTCAGTCGGATCTACTACTGCATAAGTCCAT
The DNA here is from genome assembly GCF_965112155.1 of Podarcis liolepis. Lineage (NCBI taxonomy): Eukaryota > Metazoa > Chordata > Lepidosauria > Squamata > Lacertidae > Podarcis > Podarcis liolepis. Next base: position 114,249,719 of record NC_139557.1, read on the forward strand.
CATTTCCATAAACAACGCATCGGTCTTTGGAGCTAGAGTGGGCAAACGCAACAACAGAAAGAGTTGTTTAAGGGTTCGTGTGTTGGGACTAGGGTTGGAACGATCCAGGTGCACATTGCTGTCTTGCTATATCTTCCAACATTTATCTGATGAAAATAGGGGCGTCCCATTCCAGAATGATAATTTCACTATTCATTCCCCACACATCTGACTGGGTTGCCCCAGCCACTCTGGGCAGCTTCCAACATATATGAAAACATAACAAAACATTATTAAATAATAATAAAACATCTGCCTGGTTCCCTGTAGCTTCACTTCTTGCAGTGAGGGAACCGCCAGAAGGCCCTCGGCGCTGGAACTCAGTGTCTGGGCAGTCCGGAACCGGAAGCTGTATGCCGGCTCCCTTGGCCAGTAAAGTGAGATGAGCGCCGTAACCCCAGAGTTGTCCGCGACTGGACCTAAAGGTCAGGGGTCCCTTTACCTTTACCTTCTGCATGTGCAAATGGCTTTAGATACCTAATACAGTGGTACCTCGGGTTAAGTACTTAATTCATTCTGGAGGTCTGTTCTTAACCTGAAACTGTTCTTAACCTGAAGCACCACTTTAGCTAATGGGGCCTCCTGCTGCTGCTGCGCCGCCAGAGCACGATTTCTGTTCTTAACCTGAAGCACTATTTCTGGGTTAGCGGAGTGTGTAACCGGAAGCGTATGTAACCTGAAGCGTATGTAACCCAAGGTACCACTGTAAAGGTAAAGATAAAGGTAAAGGGACCCCTGACCATTAGGTCCAGTCATGGACGACTCTGAGGTTGCAGCGCTCATCTCGCTTTATTGACCGAGGGAGCCGGTGTACAGCTTCCGGATCATGTGGCCAGCTTGACTAAGCCGCTTCTGGCGAACCAGAGCAGCGCACAGAAACGCCGTTTACCTTCCTGCCGGAGCGGTACCTATTTATCTACTTGCACTTTTGTGCTTTCGAACTGCTAGGTCGGCAGGAGCAGGGACCGAGCAACAGGAGCTCACCCCGTCATGGGGATTCGAACCGCCGACCTTCTGATCGGCAAGCCCTAGGCTCTGTGGTTTAACCCACAGCACCACCCTCGTCCCTCTTAGATACCTAATAGGTGCATAAATTACCATATAGAATACATTCCACACAAAAAAAGCGACAATTTGTTGTTGACAAAGGACAGCTGGACATATAAAGGACCCCATAACCTTCAGTAGCTTTGAGGGCCTCATCAAAGCTAAATCCGGCCCTGGGGGTTGGGGGTTGGTCTGGATGACCCTCGCGCCCCCTTTCCAACTCCGCGATCGCCCCGCGTTGCTGCTTCTCTCGCGCGCGCGCACGCTGGGGCCGGGCGTTTTGTTTGCTGAGGAGGCGTGTCCGCCGCCTCCGCTTCCGATAGGCTGTTCTCGGGCGGGCGGGCGCGCGCTTGGACACTCCTCCCTTCCCCCCTCCCCTCCCCGCCCCTCCCAGCAGCCAGCCGGCCGGCCGGCACCTCCTTGGAGTCCCTCTTGCCGGGCCACGTGACGAGGCTCCTCTGACCGGCCGCCGTCACGCTCGGCCTCCCATTCGCCCGGCGCCTCAGGAAGGAGAGGAAGGAAAGAGACAGGAGGAAGATACAAAGTTTCCAGCGGGGAGAAAGACAGACTTTTCCGAGGCTCGGAGTCTTCTCCCGGCGGTAGGCTGAGGACTTGGCGGCCTCTCCCAAAAGATGGGGAAGTTGGGGGGGGGTCCCCCTGAAAGTTTGGGGTGACTTGAAAGTTTGAGCTAAGCCAGGGCAGGGGGGAGGCAGGACCGCAACAACAAACACCCCCCCTCAACCATAGAATGGTAGCGTCGGAAGCACTGCCGAATTTACGTACAGTATTTTAAGCTAAACATAACTTTTTTAAAATAATATTTTATTAGGTTTTATCGATAGAAAAGTTTAGAAAAAACAAAAAACAAAAGCAAAACAGATACAAAAATACAGAATGCAAAAATACAAACATTAAACACAAAAAAGAAAAAAAAACACATATACAAGAAAAACAAAATTTCCCTCTTTCTTAATCTCTCCACTTTAGTTAACTTATTTTCCTGACTTCCTCACGGCTCCCATTTTTGTATCCCTTTTTAAATTTGGTTCAGCAAATTCATAATCTATTAAACATAACATATTTAGCCGCCCTGAGCCCGGTCTTGGCTGGGGAGGGCGGGGTATAAATTATTATTATTATTATTATTATTATTATTATTATTATTATTATTATTATTATTAAACAAGCTATAGCTTAGGGCCCCCACTCTCTTGGGGACCCCCCAAAAAATTAAAGGGGGAAAAAAATCCTGGATGTACATTTCCATATATAAGATAAGCAAATAGAATAGATAGATAAACTTTATTCACATTCGCCATGGCAACATAAAACAAGCAATATATACAAATAAGAAGTGGGTAAAAAGGGCAGTCAAATGACCAAGTTTATCGTTCCATTAGTGGCCCTTAATCTCATTTCAGCCTCGATAAGAACAAATAGAATAAAACCTACATACAGGAGCCGCCCCCCCCCAAAAAAAAATTAAAGGTAAAAAAACTGGATGTACATTTCCAAAATATAAGATGAAAAACAAAATAAAACCTACATACAGCAACAGTGTTTTGTGTAGGTTCCTGTGATGTAAGTAATGGGCCCCCAATCATTTTAAGTTAGAGCTTAATAGTTATTTCACTGTTAATATACTTAATTGTGCTTCAGTTCAACAATGACTTTGATAAAATACATATTTTGTTATGTGCAAATGGCTTTAGATACCTATTAGGTCCATAAATTACCGTATAGCATATATTCAACACACAAAAACAAAACAGCGACAATTAGTTGCTGACAAAGGACAGCTGGACATATAAATGGCCCTGTTACCTTCAGTAGCTTAGGGCCTCATCAAACCTAAATTCGGCCCTGAATGGTAGCGTTAGAAGGGACCCCTAGGAGTCAGCTAGTCTGACCCCCCCCCCCCCAGCAAAGCTAAAAGAATTCCCAAGGGAGGGCCAGCCAACCTCCTGGTTTAAAAAAAATCTCCAGTGAGCTGCCTAAATCCCAGTGGAGCAGAAAAAAGACCTTTTATGTATGTGACCACAGCTGCTTGGATATTATTGGCCCAGAGATGGAAAGAAGTCCCTACCAGAGAAGAATGGCAGATTTAAGTTGATGGATTATGCCGAAATGGCAAAAATGACCAGAAGAATCAGAAATTTTAAGAAGGAATGGGGGGAAATTGCTAATTTATCTTAAAAACCATTCTAAGCAGTTAAAATCGTTAGTTGGATTGGACTAACACATGTAGTTTAAAGTTGAATTTTGGATATAATAGAGGCATAAAAGATTTGGATTATTATAAAAGATGCAGGAGGAAATAATCAGCACTAAGACCCACAAAGGGGAGGCAACATTCTTTGGAATCTTGTTTTTATGCTGTTTCTTGGATATGTGATTGTAAAACATGAATATGAAAAATGAAATAAATATTATTTTTAAAGGGGGGAAAAATCTCCAGTGACAGAGGAACCCCCGGCAAATTGGCTGTTCCGGCTAAGAAATAGTGGACTCCGTGTTCTGCTTCTCTACCCTCCTGTCCTCAGGCTCTTTGCAAACTTAGATTTTTTTTTAATAATGCAAAAAGAATTGCTGAAACTTTTTGGAAGTGGAAGCTGGAGTGAAATATTGCAGCAGTGGAGTGGTGGTTTCAGCCAGCCAGCTGAAACCAGGGTACTCCATTCCATTCCTCCCCATGTTTCTTCCCCTCCCTTGGGAAAACACAGATATTCTGCATCCACTGGGCATGCTCGTTCAGCTGCTTGGGTGGTTCCCTTTTGAGTTTTCTTCTCACTCCTTTTTAGGGGTGGAATTCCCTTCAAAATTTAGTCTCCTCCCTCCATAGGTTCTGTGATGCATCCCTTTTGTGCAGGAGTGGCAGTGTTCACTTGGAGAATTGAGTTTGCTAGTACTGTAGCATGTAGCTAGGTGTGGCTCGTGTATTGCAAAAACTCCTGGGAGTTGAGTGGGGAGATGCTTGTTTTTTTTAAAGTGACTGCAGCTGCAGTCCTGTACTCACTTAGGGCAGATTCACGCCACACATTTAAAGCACATCACTTCCCGCAAAGAACCATGGGAACTGTAGTTCCCTCATGGAACTACGATTCCCGAATTATTAGCTAAGGATAATTAAAAGTAATAGAAAATTAAGAAATGCAGAAGTATGATAAAGAACAGAAAATCATCAGAGGTGTCGACGGAAGCCAAAATATTGCATAAGATGTGAAGATATGTTGTATGACTGTTGGAACTGATATGTTAAAAAATCAATAAAAATGTATTATTTTTTTAAAAAAGGAACTACAATTCCCAGTACGCTTAGCAAATCACTGTTCCTAGGATTCCTTAGTTGAAGTCATGTGCTTTAAATGTGCATTGAATGTGCTCTAAATGCATGATGTGCTTATGTCCTTAATTGGGAGTAATTTTTGAAGCATTCAGCATGATATCTGAGTACATCTGCATAAGTGGGTGGGATTTTTTAAAAAAAAGATGTGTTTCTTTCTCCTCTTGGTTTTAATGTATTCTGTCAGGGTTTTGTCTGTCTGTTTGGTTTGTTTTAAGTCACTTTTCAAGGTAAAGCAACGAACAAATTTAAAAAATAAAAATGCAGTCTGGGCTAAACAATAAATTATGATCATACACATATGAGCCACTTACAAAACAGAACAGTTGTTTACTGCATGAGCAGTAAACAGCAATAGATAACAATAGACTACAATAACAGTTCTATTAATAGAGTTGATAAATGTTCATGAACATTATATCGGCAAATTAACAATTCATGAATGCTCCATTGAATAAGTGTTATCGTTTGGCTCCTTAAGTCAAGGCTGCGGTTGCCAAAATGGAATGTCTAGTTGCCATTTTGGGGCAAGACTGCTCTAAAGGCTTATTTTTCAAATGATGGACTGACTGTGATTGATTCTCAGTGAAACATCTGGCTAGTTCAGATGACAACCTTGAGCTTTGAGAACTTAAATAAGAAAAGTCACTTGATCCAGAGACAGTCCACATTTATATTGGCCCATTCCACAGGGTGGGAAAAGCAATTCGGTTCTAGAAATTCATTCCAATTGTTCAGATAAAATATAACTGATAGAATTCTACAGGAAGGGGGGTACTAGTGTGTGAAAACAGTCCAGATCCAATGATCTCCCCAGACAGTGGAGATGCCACATGCCATTACGTGGTCGCAGGTGGTCCAAAAGCCAGGTGCAAAATGTGCCTGGCGCCTGGCTAATTTCGAACACTGGGTAGAGTGGGGCATTCAGCAAATAATATATAGATGAAATAACTCTTCATATGTTCCTTTGTATTCCTCCTTTTCTCCCATTCAGGTGTGATGCCTCCTAAAAGGCATGGAAAAAGCAACCTCCCCACCCCTCTTCAAGAAGGGGTAATACTGAAAGACACCGAAAAAAGAGAGTGGAGACTAGGTCGTATGATTGGCCAGGGAGGATTTGGCCTAATCTACCTAGGTAAAGTATAGATCATCACCTGAGTCATGGCAATGTGCCGCCTTTGCTGTTGGTGATTTCTGTGTGTTTGTGTTCCATCCTTATAATTGTTAGTTCTTCAGTCTCTGTGTTGGTTTCATCTCTTAACCAGTTCAATCTTCGTGTTGCTTTCAAACACAACTTTATAACCATAAGGCACAGTTTAGGGTACTTGAGAATTTTGCTGCCAAATCAGCCTTCCCATCCTGGTACCCTCCAGACATTTTGGATGACAACTTACGTTATCTCAGAGCATTGACAGTGCCTGATGGAAGCTGTAATTCAAAGAATATGGAGGACACCAGGCTGAGGATGGCTATCCTAGATTACCCTATTCCCGTCTCTAAATTATTCCCATACAATTTTTAACCCAGCACAGATGCTGGTAATATGCAATTTCTGGGTTCTCATGACTACAACCCTAAATAGCAACACTGATGATATTCCTGACTCCTACAGCTTCAGAAACCACAATTTGACTTTCAGAGCTGACATTAACCTTTAGGAGCAAAAGTGAATTTTTCTGGATGTCCCTCTTGGCACTGGAAGCTTAACTGGGCTACGCATGGTGTCTTCAGACACATCTCAGCTCCTGACCATCTGCTGCCCTGTCCCTGTGCCCATTCAGAAGGTGGCATGCCAGTTTCAACAGGGTCTAGATGCCAATTCCACAAGACAGCCAGTACCACAGTGCCAATTTAAGGGAAACCAATCCTTGCGGATTGTCCGTAATCCACCTAACAGCAAATTTTTCTGCATGTTCCTCTTTCTAACCCATTGGCTTGCATCCGTGCTGTTGGTTAACTGAATAAGGAACAAGGAACCTAAGAGACGGTGGCCAAATGAAATCGCTTCCACCTTGCGGGATAACGCCGGGAGTAGAAAAGGCTAAGGAGTAAACCCTGGAATGAAATCCCTAAGAAGGTTGATGGCACCTTGTAGACCTCCTTGCAGCAACTCCTGCAGCCAAGCTGGTGCCTAACGTATTTCTCTGCTTTGGATCACATGAGCAAGGCCGGGAGGGGTCATCTGGGCAGCCCAGGGCCTCCATTCCCACACTGCCTAGCCTGGGGAGGTCACTTTGGTGCTACTAATGCAGCGGTTTGACTTCACCCCTGGAGGCACACTCCATTGTCTCTCAAGACTGACGGATGCCAATAACAATAGATTGAATTTCACTTCGACATTAGCATCTGTCTGGATGCGTCCAAATCATAGAATCATAGAGTTGGAAGAGACCACAAGGGCCATCGAGTCCAACCCCCTGCCAAGCAGGAAACACCACCAGAGCACTCCTGACATATGGTTGTCAAGCCTCTGCTTAAAGACTTCCAAAGAAGGAGACTCCACCACACTCCTTGGCAGCAAATTCCACTGTCGAACAGCTCTTACTGTCAGGAAGTTCTTCCTAATGTTTAGGTGGAATCTTCTTTCTTGTAGTTTGGATCCATTGCTCCGTGTCCGCTTCTCTGGAGCAGCAGAAAACAACCTTTCTCCCTCCTCTATGCGACATCCTTTTATATATTTGAACATGGCTATCATATCACCCCTTAACCTCCTCTTCTCCAGGCTAAACATGCCCAGCTCCCTTAGCCGTTCCTCATAAGGCATCGTTTCCAGGCCTTAAATAGTCATGTCACGCTGAAAGACTGACTGTTTTGTGGGGTTGAAGATTTTGCAGCCAGAATCTGACTTGATTACATGCACGAAGGAGACAGTGAAGAGGATGGGTGTGCAGAAACAGAGACCTATGAGAGAAGACGTTACTAGACAACTACAGCCTTGATATCAGATAGCTCTGTCTGTATAGATCTTCTCTCAAAAGTAACATAGTATTTCCCCTGAGTTCTGCAGGCCTCAAGCTTAAGTAAAACGCTTATCTGCAGACTGAGCTTCAGTTAATGTCTTTTGTGCATGTTAAGACTTTCACAATGTTGTTTTTCTAAAAGGTCTACTGGACCATATTTAAGTTGAGTTTGAAAACATTGCCAATTTTTTAAACTTTCTGGTTCTGAAATATGCTTTCCTAGCATGGCTATTGTGATGTTAGTGCAGTGTTTCTCAAACTTTGGGTCCCCAGCTGTTGTTGCACTGCAACTCCCATCGTTCTTGACCACTGGACCTGCTAGCTAGGGATGATGGGAGTTGTAGTCCAACAACAGCTGGGGACCTAAGTTTGAGAAACACTCCAGTATGTAAACCTAGCAGAAGAATAATTTCTGAGGAACACTGGTTAAAAAAACCCACCCTTCTTTCCCTGTGTATGTGCACGTACACAAATACACTTTCTTGAGGCCATCAGTGTTTGCAAAATGAGCATCTGTTGCCAAAACCTCCAGCAGCAGCAGTGAGATCAGCTGTGGACAGGAGTTGGGGAATTCTATTTAATTGCCAATAGGCATAGCTTTTTTGCTCTCCCCTAGTGTGCAAACTTTGCCTGCAAAACCGGCTCCCTAAGATCTATGGCAGACACTTTTCTCCATTATATTCCAAGAGATGATTGCCACGAAAATGAACCGCTGTAAGTGAAAGCTGGCAGGCTCCAGCTGGCAGACCAAACCAGCAAGTTAACTTTGTCGGACTTCTGGGTGCTGTGGTGCCAGGCTGTCAGTGAGCGGGGAGGCGGAGAATGGCAATTTCCTCCAGAAATGTGCTCCAATGTTGCTGCTTGCTTATTAAAACTAATAAAAGCTGTGGGGGAGCGCCATAGCTCAGTGGAAAAGAACATGCTCTGCATGTAGAACATCCTGGGCTCAGTCTCTCTAGATAGGAGAGCTGAGGGAAACCAGCAGGAATAGGCAGTTCAGGTTTAGGTGGGTCGAATAGCTGGTGCATATGGGTTTCGTTTGTGGAAAGGCTGTGCTCCCTAGTAGAACATCAGCTTTGCATGCAGAAGGTTGCAGGTTCAATCCCTAGCATCTCCAGGAAGTTCAGTTATATGTTCGATTTCATGTAAAGTTGTTAAAGGGTTTTCATTCAGGTGAAGGAAAAAGAAACCTAGTTGTTAACGTACTGTGCAAAGGATCTGTGTTTGTACACACATGACCACTGGCCTTGAAGTTGTTCTCCAGAGGTTGTCGGACGGAGTGACCAGCTTCTTAAGCCGTGTCGAAGGGAGGGAGGCAGCTTACACTGTAGCACCCAGCTGCTTGCAAGCTGGTTAGTCACATTTCTATAGTAGAATAGGGATGCGGGTGGTGCTGTGGGTTAAACCACAGAGCCTAGGACTTGCCAATCAGAAGGTCAGCGGTTTGAATCCCCGCGACGGGGTGAGCTCCCATTGCTCGGTCCCTGCTCCTGCCAACGTAGCAGTTCGAAGGCATGTCAAAGTGCAAGTACAGTGGTACCTCTGGTTACGTACTTAATTCGTTCCGGAGGTCCGTTCTTAACCTGAAACTGTTCTTAACCTGAAGCACCACTTTAGCTAATGGGGCCTCCCACTGCTGCCGCACTGCCGCTGTGCGATTTCTGTTCTCATCCTGAAGCAAAGTTCTTAACCCGAGGTACTTTTTCTGGGTTAGCGGAGTCTGTAAAGTGAAGTGTATGTAACCTGAAGCGTATGTAACCCGAGGTACCACTGTAGATAAATAGGTACCACTCTGGCGGGAAGGTAAACGGCATTTCCGTGTGCTGCTCTGGTTCACCAGAAGTGGCTTAGTCATGCTGGCTCGGCCAGTCCAGTAAAGCAAGATGAGTGCCGCAACCCCAGAGTCGTCCGCAACTGGACCTAACGGTCAGGGGTCCCTTTACCTTTTTATAGTAGAATCAGTTTCTACTTCCGTTACACCACCTCTCACGAGCTTGTTCTTCAGAGACGTTTTGCACTGCAACTCCCATTAACCCCAGTCAGCATGTTCCACCTAGGACTGATAGGACCTGTAGTGCAGAACATCTGGAGACCACTGGTTGCTGGTGCTGCCTTGCACTTTTTTTTTTATTAAAAAAAAAGGTGTTTCAAGCTTCTTCCAAAGCCTAACACTTGGGAAAACACACGGTGTGCATTCTAGCGGGATACAAGTTGTTGGTCTAGCTAGATGTGGAAGGAAACTGGAGTTGTGGGGGGCGAATCAAGGAGTGGTGGTAAGGCAGTCAAGGTGGACCACCTGTGACTCACATTAGGGAATCTTTGGCCATCTTCCTAACCTGTGGCATTCATACATCATGCTTTTCATTTGAGCATTCATTTTATCCGTGGAGGCACAGGTAATCTCAGTGGCTGGAAGCGCCTCTTAGCATCTGTGCCTGGTACAGCAGCTTTGATCGTTTCTGGACCACAGCAGTTCAGGCACTGGCGGCTTTTAAGATTGGATCGCCGCAGTGCACTCTTGTTGTGTGAGGCTTCCTTTGCAGTTGACCTGGAAACTGCATTTAGATCCTGCCAGCATGTAGCGTTTCTGCCCGGCATAGCTGTCAACTTCCCCCTTTTTAAAAGGGAAATTCCCTTATTCTGAATAGGATTCCTCGCAAGAAAAGGGAAAAATTGACAGCTATGCTGCCCGGGGGTGTCCGCTCGTTGTTGATTTGTTACCAGGTAAAGCTCATTGCGTTACTATTAGAAGAGAAAGCCCTTGACAGCTTAGGACCAGTTTACCTGCCAGATTGCCTTTCCTGCATATGTGCCCACTCAGGCATATAATATATATATTATAGAATCATAGAGGTGGAAGGGACCCCAAGGGTCATCTAGTCCAACCCCCTGCAATGTATGAATATCAGCTAAAGCATCCATGACAGATGGCCATTTAACTTCTGCTTTAAAAGGTTATATAGATATATAAACAAAAAGAAGCAGATATCCCTGCAATAATATAATATAATATAATATAATATAATATAATATAATATAATATAATATAATATAATATAATATAATATAATATAATATAATATAATATAATATAATATAATATAATAAACAATTATGATATGATATGATTTATGCTTTTAACATTAAGTGATGTAATCTTTAATGATTTCATCTAGAAATATAATTGTAAAGAGGGAGTGTCAATTTAACTTTAAAAGTTGGGGAAGAAACTGTGAAGAAAAAGTCAAAAAAAGTGAGAAGAGTTTCAGTTGCAGATTATTTGTCTTTTACCCTTATTTTACTGGAGAAAATGGTACAAGGTTTGAGTTTCTATTGCTCTGGCCTGCTATCTTATCTTATTCAGTGTTCTTAACCAGCTGATTTTTCCTTTTCCTTTTTTTCAGTTTTCAGTTCATAAAATGAAACTATCAGGCGTAAGGTCTCGTACGAACTTATTGGTAAAGTCCAGTTAAGTTTGGTTTGTATGGAAGGTGCTAATCATTCAAAATCAACGATACTATCTTCAATTATCTTCAGTTCATTTTAATTTTATTGAAGAAATCATTATTCCTCAACAATCTGTTTTTCTTCCTTTAACGGACAAGTTTCTTCTTTACATTTCAAATAATGATTGGTTGTAAGGTTGTAATTTTGGCTTTATTAATTATAGTTAAAGGCTTTAACTCAATAGTTCTATCTCTTTCTTGATCAGTTCGGTCCCAGTTACATTTTTACAAAGATATTTTAAAGTTTCTTATTCTTAAGATAATTTAAATCAAGTCTTTAAAGTTAATTTTAATTATAATATTTGCATAATGGCAATGCAAACATTAATGGTATGCAACAGTTTCATGTGAATTTGGACTTAGTCTCCAACTTCACTCAAGGACCAGTTACTTTTTAGCATTGCCCTTTGTGTGATGTCCATGGTGTGGCCCTTCTGGGTGTTATTGGACCCCAAATCCCATATGCCCCGCAGAGGACCCTACAGTCTGCAAACAATAACGTCTTGGAGGTCCTGGGCCTCAAGGAGGTTAGACTGGCCTCAACCAGAGCCAGGGCCTTTTCGGTCCTGGCCCCAGCCTGGTGGAACGCCCTGCCGCAAGAGACCAGGGCCCTGCGGGACTTGACAACTTTCCGCACGGCCTGCAAGATGGAGCTGTTCCGCCAGGCCTTTGGTTGGGGCCCAGTCTAACTCCTCTCCTACTGCAACACCCTATATATGAGGCCTCTCTAACTCCTCTCACTGGCTCATATAAATAGCTGAGCCTGGTGAGTACCTAAGGTTCCCAACTCCTATAGTCATAATTTGCCACTTGCCTCCTTATTTGATTTTAATTCGATTTTAAGCTGTATTTCAGTCAATTGCTGAATTTTATGTTTTAATGTATTTATATTTTGATGTTAGCTGCCCTGAGCCCAGTTATGGCTGGGGATGGCGGGATATAAAGAAAATTTATTATTATTATTATTATTATTATTATTAGGCATATTTCTTTTTAAAAAAATTTTTTTAAATTGATTTTTACATAAAATTTCCAAAAATCATACAACATATTTTCTTACCTTATACAATGTTTTGGACTTCCATCAACCACATCTGAAGATTTTTCAGTCTTTATCACTTAATCTGCATTTCATTAGTTTCACTATTACATTTAATATCTTGGGTTACATACGCTTCAGGTTACATACGCTTCAGGTTACAGACTCCGCTAATCCAAAAATATTACCTTGGGTTAAGAACTTTGCTTCAGGATGAGAACAGAAATCGTGCTCCGGTGGCGCGGCAGCAGGAGGAGGCCCCATTAGCTAAAGTGGTGCTTCAGGTTAAGAACAGTTTCAGGTTAAGAACGGACCTCCAGAACGAATTAAGTACTTAACCTGAGGTACCACTGTAGTCCTTCACTAATAAGTCTCTTCATACTTTTCTCTGCAATATTTCGCATAGTCCTCCTTACAAAACTTCTTGCAATCCTACTAGCGTAATCTGTTTATTACAATTGCTTTTCAAATAATTTGCATATTTACTCAGTCCTCTGAGAATCTCTGATCCCGCAGGTTTCGAATCCTTCCTGTCATCTTACCTAATTCTGCATAGTCCCTTAATCTCTCCTGCCATTCTTCTTTCGTCAGTAATTCTTCTTGTTTCCATTTCTGTGCCGATAGCACTCTTGCTGCCTTGTTGCATATAAAAACAGTTTATTATCCTGTCTGTTAATATCCTCCACTACAATGCCAAGTAGAAATGCTTCTGGTTTTTTTAAATAAATGTATATTTCAACACATTTTCCCATTCATATTATTATTATTATTAAAGGGTAAAGGTCTACATGAAGTTCTTGTTATGCCGTGAGAAGATATTTTCATTGTTGTCGCTGCTGTTGTTAATGTTATTATGCTTTTGATTTTATGATACTATTTGTGTTCTTTACCTTATTTATATTGCCCAGAGGTGTTTAGTTATTAATCTGTTTAGAGAAGCATTTAAATAAATGGTGTTGTTTGTTATTACGCAACAAGGTCTGTATGGGACTTGTCATATTTTCTCTGTTGATGCTTAGTTTAAATTTTGTTCATAACTAGAGAGATCAGTTCATCCGTAACCCACCTCTCTCTCTCTTTCCACCCACATTCTGTCCTGCAGCTTCCCCTCGCCTTGATGTTCCCGTAGAAGAAAGTGCAGAGCATGTCATTAAAGTGGTAATTTTCATACCTTTTTAAAAATCAACTTCCTTGGCAAAGGGCTGTAAGTTACTGCAAGGTCCTCTCTGTATGTCCTTTTTGTTATGCATTTGTGATGATTTGTGCTCACGATGATATTGGGGCGGTTATACTTGATCGTGCTTTCAGTAACATTTGCACCTGCAGATATCTTGGGGGTAGACAGACTGCTTTGTCTCATTCCCTGTAACTTCCTGCTGAAATCCTGTAACTTTGCATACCACAAGAATCCCAGGGTTTGTTTGTTTGTTTTGTCGCTGGAGTGCCCCTCCAGATGGCAATAATGCAATAACATGGGGAAAACACCACAGAACAACCAACAAAGCAGAATGATGTGTGGACAACCCATTATAAATCCACCAGTGATGCACTGTTACTGCGTTAATGACATGTTGCAGAATACGTCTGCAAGCAAACCCCTGTTTGGAGGGGCCTGAAGAGTGCAATGTATCTCAACAAGTGCTGAAATCTATCCTGCAGTTCCTCAGTGTTGCTTTCCCTACATATGAGGCTTCTGTTACTATTTTTGCCTCATTTTCAATGCAATTTCAGAATGTCTATAGGCCCTGTTCCTAACAGCACAGCATAATTTCCTGATGTATCTTCTAGTATTAATATTCATTGGTAAAGGTAAAGGTAAAGGGACCCCTGACCATTAGGTCCAGTCATGGCCGACTCTGGGGTTGCAGCACTCATCTTGCTTTATTGGCTGAGGGAGCCGGCGTACAGCTTCCGGGTCATGTGGCCAGCATGACTAAGCCACTTCTGGCAAACCAGAGTAGCACACGGAAACGCCGTTTACCTTCCCGCTGGAGTGGTACCTATTTATCTACTTGCACTTTGACGTGCTTTCGAACTGCTAGGTTGGGAGGAGCAGGGACCGAACAACGGGAGCTCACCCCGTCGCGGGGATTCGAACGCCGACCTTCTGATCGGCAAGCCCTAGGCTCTTTGGTTTAACCCACAGCGCCACCCGCGTCCCAATATTCATCTTTATTGGAGTAATAATTCTTACTCTAGATTTACAGAATGGAGATGGCAGGTGCACCTTGGGGGGGCAATTGCACAACCTAGGAGCTGCCACGAAGAATGCCCTCTCCTGGACCACCCCACCACCCTGAATGGGGCACAGTGGAATTGCCAAAAGTCCCTCCTCTGCTTATCTCAACACCTGAGAGGGTTTGGAGGGAAGGAGACCTGTGTAAACTTGCACAGGAGAACTTCCTCTTCCTTAAACGTGCACTCTCAGAATCTGCTCCAGTGGGCTGGGAGGAGGTCCCCCTAGGATAGACTTTGGGGGTACATGGGCAGAGGATAGTAAAGTCCTGCACTGGATGCAACCCATTATCTATCCTCTTTATTCATTTTTCACAACTTTATCGCATCCTTCCTCTAAGGACATCACAGTGATATATAGAGTTCTTCACCACAACCACCAGCCTTCCCTTTTTCTTTCCAACAATCCTGTGAGGTTAATTATAAAAAAAAAAGCAAAACAGCTTTGATGAAGCCTCCGCAAAAAAACCTCAACAACTCTGGTCAATTCAATGGGAGGATCACTGGCAGTTTATTTATAGTAGGAGTAGCTTGCAGTCTCTTGGAAGCTGGACATGCCTGGTCTAAAATATGTAACCGTATGAAGCTTTGTGGCCTGAGGGTTTTTAAAATTTTGGGGTGCCTCCAACCCTTGTTCAACTCTTGAGATATCGTGATGTATAGCTGGTGATATACAATGATGTTGAGAAACAGATATCGCCCAGCCTTAGTTGTGAGCGACATGCTTTAACTGGATGCGTCCAATGCACTTGCTCCTTTGTTTTTTAATGCAGGAATACCTTGAAAACGGACCCTTGTTTTCTGAACTGAAATTCTACCAGCGAGCTGCAAAACAAGAGCATAGTAAGTGGAGTGGCAGACGAGTTGAAGTATTTACGCACTTCTTACAGTGCAATAACGCTTTTCTAAATACAGAAGCACACAGTCGTTGTCTTCCGCAAATGTAGTTGCATGTATTATTGTTTCCATGCCGTTATTTTCTACTAACAGTTTAAAACATGTGTTCTTAACATTATACACTTGGGATCTTTTGATGAAGGGCAGCATATAAGTAGAATAAATAATAATAAATAAAAACCCTAACCCTAACCTTTTACAAGCAAGCATATTTTTTAATAATAAAAGGAAACTTCTTTTTTTAAAAAATTATGTTCTTTACATTTTTTGCCAGTCAAGAAGTGGATGAAGCTGAAACGATTGACATTTTTAGGAATTCCTTTCTTCTGGGGAGCTGGCCAGACTGAACATAATGGCAAAAGGTAAGGAAAATGCATGCGCACACAAACACACAATGTAAATGAATAAGAATCAGCATTTTTGAGGGTGGGGAGTTAAGTTGTCCAAGTTATGTGGGATCAATTCCAATCTGTTACCCCCGAGGATGTGGACAGGCTGCTTGGACGAGTGAAACCAACCACTTGTCTCCTTGATCCTTGCCCATCCTGGCTTATAAAAGCTAGCCGGGAAGGACTGGGCGATGGTCTTCGTGGGGTGGTGAATGCTTCCCTCCGTGAGGGAGCCTTCCCAGACCCGCTGAAAGAGGCGGTTATTAAACCGCTTCTTAAAAAAACCCATCTTTAAATGCGGCCACGATGGCCAACTATCGCCCAGTCTCAAATCTTCCATTCTTGGGCAAGGTGATTGAGCGAGTGGTTGCTGAACAACTCCAGGCACGCCTGGAAGAAGCGGACCATTTGGATCCCTTCCAGTCAGGATTCATCATGGGACTGAAACTGCCTTGGTCGCACTGGTTGATGATCTCTGGCAGGCTAGGGACAAAGGTGAGAGCTGTTTCCTAGTTCTGCTGGATCTCTCAGCGGCATTTGATACCATCGACCATAACATCCTTCTGGACCGTCTTGAGGGGCTGGGAGCTGGGGGCACTGTCATACAGTGGTTCCGCTCCTTCCTCCTGGGCTGTGTTCAGAAAGTGGTGGTGGGGGATGCGTGTTCAGACCCCTGGGCTCTCACTTGTGGGGTGCCTCAGGGTTCTGTCCTCTCCCCCATGCTTTTCAACATCTACATGAAGCCGCTAGGAGAGATCATCAGGGGATTTGGGCTGGGTGTTCATCAGTATGCGGATGATACCCAGCTCTACCTCTCTTTCAAATCAGAACCAGTGAAGGCAGTGAAGGTCCTGTGTGAGTGCCTGGAGGTGGTTGGAGGTTGGATGGTGGCTAACAGATTGAGGTTGAATCCTGACAAGACAGAAGTACTGTTTTTGGGGGACAGGAGGCAGGCAGGTGTGGAGGATTCCCTGGTCCTGAATGGGGTAACTGTGCCCCTGAAGGACCAGGTGTGCAGCCTGGGAGTCATTTTGGACTCACAGCTGTCCATGGAGGCACAGGTCAAATCTGTGTCCAGGGCAGCTGTTTACCAGCTCCATCTGGTACGCAGGCTGAGACCCTATCTGCCTGCGGACTGCCTCGCCAGAGTGGTGCATGCTCTGGTTATCTCCCGCTTGGATTACTGCAATGCGCTCTACGTGGGGCTACCTTTGAAGGTGACCCGGAAACTACAACTAATCCAGAACGCGGCAGCTAGACTGGTGACTGGGAGCGGCCGCAGAGACCACATAACACTGGTTTTGAAAGACCTACATTGGCTCCCAGTACGTTTCCGAGCACAATTCAAAGTGTTGGTGCTGACCTTTAAAGCCCTAAACGGCCTTGGTCCAGTATATCTGAAGGAGCGTCTCCACGCCCATCGTTCTACCCGGTCACTGAGGTCCAGCACCGAGGGCCTTCTGGCGGTTCCCTCACTGTGAGAAGCCAAGTTACAGGGAACCAGGCAGAGGGCCTTCTCGGTAGTGGCGCCTTCCCTGTGGAACACCAACCCGCCAGGTGTCAAAGAGAACAACAACTACCAGGCTTTTAGAAGACATCTGAAAGCAGCCCTGTTTAGGGAAGCTTTTAATGTTTGATGTATTTTAATATTCTTTTGGAAGCTGCCCAGAGTGGCTGGGGAAGCCCAGCCAGATGGGTGGGGTATAAATTATTATTATTATTTATTCCTGAAAGGAGGAGGAAGCTGTTTAGGTCAGTCATAGACCTCATGGTTTGCAGCCTGCAGGTCCCAGCTGCTGTTCCCCTGGCCTCTCAAATTAGAAGGGTCTTGGGCAGCCCAACTACCAACTAGATCAGTGGTGGCCAAACCTGGCCCTCCAGCTGTTTTTGGACTATAGTTCCCATCATCCCTGGCCACTGGTCCTGTTAGCTAGGGATGATGGGAGTTGTAGTCCGATAACAGCTGGAAGGCCAAGTTTGGCCACCACTGAACTAGAGCATTAGACCAGTGATCTAATCTGCTAAAAGGCAGTTTAGTACAGTCCTAGTGCATGGACCTGTGTACACAGTCCTTCCCTTGATCTCTCGACCTGAGTCCCTGGTTTGAATTGCTGTGTGGTTTCAATAGGATTGTTTTATTGTGGGTGCTTATAATTTAATATCTGTGTAAGGGGCTTTTATAATTCGTAGAAGCCTATTTTAACATTAAGTGGTACATAAATAAAGAAACAAAAAGAAGAAAATGTTTTGTTGCTTATATTACAAGGCAACAAACCACGACAATTCTATGCTTATGTCTCTCTGTGTGTGTTTTATATAGTTACAGATTTATGGTGATGGAAAGGTTAGGAGAGGATATGCAAAGCATCTTTGAAAGAGGAGGGCGAAAGTTCAGCAAGGGAACGGTTCTACAGATTGGAGTCCGCATGGTGGGTATTGGGCCCTTAGCAGTGTGAAGCTTGAAGGAATTGTGTGTTGTCTAAACAGTCTCTAACAGATGCTTGTGTACTGTCAACCTGAAAGGAACACCTCTAACGGGGAGGTTCTGCAACATCAACCAGATGCAGATTGCTGTTCCGTTTTCATAAGTTATCGTTAAAGGAATTACATATTGCTTCAGAAATACTGGGTTGTATCCAACCAAGTTCTACTCAGAGTATAGACCCGTTGATGTTAACCCAAGTTGGCCATGCCTGTCAACTTTAATGGGCCTTCTTTAATCAGGAGTAGCGTTGAATACAACTCATTGCTTTCTTTTTCCATAGGCAGATTTAATTGAATGAAGTTGATACAAATTATTGAGATGCATTTTTTTCCCCATCATTTGTTGTTTACTCATTGATAATGGGGAGCTTGTGTATTGTGGTAGCTGGGGAGGATGTCCTCAGCCATGAACCTTGTACAGTGGTACCTCTGGTTACGAACCTAATTCGTTCTGGAGGTCCGTTCTTAACCTGAACCGCTCTTAACCTGAGGTACCACTTTAGCTAATGGGGACTCCTGCTGCCACTGCGCCACCGGTGCGCAATTTCTGTTCTCATCCTGAGGTAAAGTTCTTAACCCGAGGTACTACTTCCGGGTTAGCAGAGTCTGTAGCCCGATGTGTTTGTACCCCGAGGTGTTTGTAACCTGAGGTAACACCGTAGATGGGTTTAGATCAAAATTTCAATGCCTCCCTCACCCCCCACTTTCATCCCAAGTTAAGAAAATGACCTGCTTTGCCTCTTCAGCTTATTTCTTTCCGACTAAAACTGGCTGACCCACTGGCCCTAATATCAGTATGACTCCTAGTTTCCTTTGTAATTTGTCTTTCCCCCTCTCCTCCGCTAGCTGGATGCTTTGGAATACATACATGAACATGAATACGTCCATGGGGACATTAAAGCAGGAAATTTGCTTTTGGGCTACAGAAATCCACATGAGGTAAGCATCACATTTCCCCCCCCCCCACCTGCCTCATTGTGAAATTTGTTTTGTTGGGGTGTGTGCTATAGTACATTGCTGTAATATAATAATAATAATAATAATTTATTATTTATACCCCGCCCATCTGGCTGGGCCTCCCCAGCCACTCTGGGCGGCTTCCATAAAAACCAAAAATACAGTAAAATATCACACGTTAAAAACTTCCCTGAACAGGGCTGCCTTAAGATGTCTTCTGAATGTCAGGTAGTTGTTTATCGCTTTGACATCTGCTGGAGGGGCGTTCCACAGGGCGGGCGCCACTACCGAGAAGGCCCTCTGCCTGGTTCCCTGTAGCTTTGCTTCTCGCAATGAGGGAACCGCCAGAAGGCCCTCGGCGCTGGACCTCAGCGTCCGGGCAGAACGATGGGGGTGGAGACGTTCCTTCAGGTATACTGGACCGAGGCCGTTTAGGGCTTTAAAGGTCAGCACCAGCACTTTGAATTGTGCTCGAAACGTACTGGGAGCCAATGTAGGTCTTTCAAGACCGGTGTTATATGGTCTCGGCGGCCGCCCCCAGTCACCAGTCTAGCTGCCGCATTCTGGATTCGTTGTAGTTTCCGAGTCACCTTCAAAGGTAGCCCCACGTAGAGTGCATTGCAGTAGTCCAAGCGGGAGATAACCAGAGCATGTAGTTCATGGTTTGTTTTGGTGGTGTGTGCTATACGGTCATACCTCTGGTTGCAAACGTGATCCATGTGGGAGAAACGTTCACAACCTGCAGTGTTCGCAGCCTGAAGTGCCGCATCTGTGCATGCACGTGACACGATTCGACGCTTCTGCGCATGCACGTGACGTCGTTTTGTGCTTCTGCATGAGCGCCGAAACCCGGAAGTAACCCGAAAACGCGCAACCCTCAGATTTTGAAACCCGAGGTATGACTGTTGTCCATTTGTTTGGGTGTGGGGAATCGCATAGCTCTGTAGAGTCACTGGCATTTGTTCCACGGGCCAGGTCCAGCCTGCTAAATGACAGGAAACGACTTGGGTATGACCTTATTGTGATTCAGTCAATGTTCCAGCTAGATCAGTATAGTCTGCACTGGCTGAAAGCCGCTCTCCAGAGTTTCTCCCCCAGTCCTCCTTGTAGATGCCAGCATTGAACCCAGGGGCCTTCTGCATGCAAGACAGAAGCATTACCACTGAAGTAGCCTCCTTCGCCAACGGCCCTTCCATCAGCACCTGCAGCATTATCTAATCAGGCCATAAAACTCTCTGTCTGTGCTGTAGGGAGTGATCTTTAAAAGGGAAGAGGGATGCCCAGTCCTGGCACTTAAGCAACCCAGGGCTGAGACTCCCTGCCTGCTCTTTTCAGGGAAAATGTAGCATTTTGGGCCATCCCAGCACTGGGGTGGGTGCAAACGCTGCTTTTTTCCTTGGCCTTACCCCATACGTGCCCACTCAACTGCTTTGATTGGTGAAATTGGCACAGTTGCAGGTGCCACCATTCAAACCAACACCTCGTTTTGTAGGTGTCATTGGAAACGGAAGCAGAAAGGGAGGGGACTCATTTCTATCCTCCTCCTTCGCCTACCTGAACACCTTCAGTTTCCAATTTTTAAAATATATTTTTACATACATAGGCTCAAAATCAGAGCTTCATTTCTTTAATTGAAACAAAAAAACTACCCCTAAAAAACATAACCCTAGCACAATCTCTGCTTCGATTCCATTCTGTGTTCGTTAAGAACGTGATCTTTTAATGTGGCAGCACCTGAACTTTGGAACTCCCCGCCTATGGATATCTGTCAGGCTCCTTCACAGTACTCTCCCCCCCCCCCCAAAGCACCTGCAGAAAACACTTTCATTTAGACAGCAAACCTACTCAGATGCTTGGAAAGTTGATGCGAGTTTTAACCTGTTGTTAGTCTATTGTCCCTTTTAACTCTTCAGGTGTCTTAAATTATTGTTGCTCGTTTTTCTTAGTGATGGTTTTGTTATGTTATCTTCTCCCCCCCTGTAAAACCACTTTGAGGTTCTTTTGTAATCAAGCAGTGTGTAAATTTTATGAAACAAAGAAATAAAATCGTGACTGCAGTACGAGTAGGCAGTACCTTCTTTTTGTTTTAACTTAAGACAGTTTATATGGGACGCGGGTGGCGCTGTGGGTTAAACCACAGAGCCTAGGACTTGCCGATCAGAAGGTTGGCGGTTCGAATCCCTGCAACGGGGTGAGCTCCCGTTGCTCGGTCCCTGCTCCTGCCAACCTAGCAGTTCGAAAGCACATCAAAGTGCAAGTAGATAAATAGGTACCACTCCGATGAGAAGGTAAACGGCGTTTCCATGCGCTGCTCTGGTTCACCAAAAGCGGCTTAGTCATGCTGGCCACATGACCCGGAAGCTGTACGCCAGCTCCCTCGGCCAATAAAGCGAGATGAGCGCCACAACCCCAGAGTCGTCCACGACTGGACCTAATGGTCAGGGGTCCCTTTACCTTTAAGACAGTTTATATATAATCATAAGAAAACATTTTAAGAGTTGAAAGCGCAGTATGCAGACGGGTTTTTGAAGTGTAGCGCATGCACGCTAAAGCAGTTTCGGACGGCTCGGGTGCAGCTTTGCACACACTGTGAGTACTTGCCTTCAAAGTGGTCCCTGCAGCTTGAAATCCTTCGTTCAGCTCCCTATGCACACCTTGGTCTTTGTGTCCATGCACAGGCCAGCTGGATGAGACTCCCTGTCTGCAAATGCCACTGAAGTGGATGAGAACTCCTTGCGCCCCAGGGACGAATGCTTTGGAGAGATCAGGTGTTGCATCTTGCAGCACGGTTGATTGCCGCTTTGCTGTCGTTGAGTTCTTGCAGCCCTAATTAAGTTGGCCTGCTAATACACTGCTGATCCAGATTTGTTGCTGAGCTAACAAAGCAATATATCTCGCCAGGTTTTACGTGGCAGCTCTGTTGACTTAAACAATATACAGTGGTGCCTTGGTTCACAAACGCCTTGGTACTCAAGCAACTTGGAACCCAAACACTGCAAACCCAGAAGTAAGTGTTCTGGTTTGCAAACCTTTTTTGGAAGCCAAACATGCTCCATTTTGAGTGTTACGCTTCTGATTTGAGTGCCACACTTATGTTTTGAGTGTTACGCTGAGGTCTGTCTGTTTTTGGTGTTTATTTTGCATTTTTGTTTTTGCGGCTCTTTTTTGTGTGTGACTGTGTGGACACTCAGTTCAGCTACCGAATGATTGATTGTCTGACTGCAGTACATCGTTTATTGCTTTCATTTTATGGATCAGTGGTCTTGTTAGATAGTAACATTCATGTTAAATTGCTGTTCTAGGGGTTGTTTTTAAAAGTCTGGGACGGATTAATCCATTCTGCATTACTTTCTATGGGAAAGCGTGCCTTGGTATTAGAACGCTTTGGTTTTCGAACAGACCTCCGGACATTGCACTGGACCCCAGGGTGAGGAAGGGAAAATCCTAAGGGCCAGATTCTTTCATAGGACAACATGCTAGGGATAAGTAGAGCCAGATGCAAAAGTGCAGGGGGAAGGCAGTAGGCCCCACAGTAGCCAGAGGTCTCCATCCTGGCAGGCGAGAATAATAGAATCGTAGAATTGCAAGGAACCCTGAGAATCATCTAGTCCAACCCCCTGCCAAGCATGGCTGCCCCATACAGGGATCGAACCTGCAACCTTGGCGCTATCAGCTCTGTTCTCTAACCAACTGAGCTTTCCAGCCAGAAGCACAATGTTCAATGACACATTCCTGCCAGGCAAAACATCACTCAAAGCAGCTGTTGAGGGCTGCGGGAATCCCTGCACTAAGACATACAGTGGTACCTCTGGTTGCGAACGGGATCCGTTCCGGAGGCTGGTTCGCAACATGAAAAGAGCTCAACCCGAAGCGCCATACCTGCGCAGGTGCGCAGCGCGATTTAGCACTTCTGAACATATGCAAGCGGCAAAACCCGGAAGTAACCCTTTCTGGTACTTCCGGGTCGCCGCGGGACGTAACCTGAAAGAACGTAACATGAAGCAAACGTAACCTGAGGTGTGACTGTAGTTAATTCCAAACCAGGTTTAAGAACAGCTTTCTTACAATCTCCTTGAGGGCTCTTTCTTTCTTTTTTGTTTTAAAGTCAAGCGGTATGTTAAAATTTATGAAATAACCAAGAAAGTTTGTGTCGGAATTTTATTTATTTCTGCTGGAAATTTCCATTCCAGAATGCTTTTCATTCTCATATATATATGTCATACCATATAGAAGTGTTTTATAATTATTTTTGTCTGAAATGTTCCCGGCGTTATAGGCAATGCAGAGCGCGCACACAGCAACAACAATGAGGGGTGTAAAGCAAGTAATTATTTGTTTGCTTGTATGGGAGTGAGAAAGGCAAGCAAATAAAAGCAGCCCTCTCCTTTTCCTTTGACCTCCTAAATGATGTGTTGGGAATTGTAAGATGATCGGAATCTGCTGACCTCCGGAAGGTCAGCTTGCTGCTGATTTCATTCACTTGCAGGGAAGCGTTAGGCCATTGAGTGAATCTTCAGGGCAAAAGAGCCTCTCTTTTTATCAATAAGCCTCTTAACGTTTTGAGGGTTGTTGCAGTGTATCGGGAGAGGGTCTGAGCCTTCTGCCCTGGCAACAGCCTTCAAAGCTCTCCTTGGACTGCTGTGTATTTTTCAGTTCCGTGTAGCTGCTAAGGATCAGGTGTTAAGCAGGTACTTTATGCCTTGAGCCATCAGATAATTACAATAATATTTAATTGAAATCTGAATGGATGAATAAATAAAATACTTGAAACATCCACAGCAGTTGCTCATCCAGCGTTTCCTTGGAAATATTCAAGGAATGTGGTTCCTCAAATCATCTTACCTGCTGCTTTCTTTAACCAAACTGCTCTTACAGTGAGAAAAAGCTTCCTCACTTTTGACCACAATTCTGTCTCCCTGTCTCATTGAGAGCCAGTGTGGTGTAGTGGTTAAGAGCGGTAGTCACGTAATCTGGGAAACCGGGTTCGTGTCTCCGCTCCTCCACATGCAGCTGCTGGGTGACCTTGGGCCAGTCACACTTCTGTGAAGTCTCTCAGCCCCACTCACCTCACAGAGTGTTTGTTGTGGGGAGGAAGGGAAAGGAGAATGTTAGCCGCTTTGAGACTCCTGAAGGGGAGTGAAAGGCGGGATATCAAATCCAAACTCTTCTTCTTCTTCTTCTTCTTCTCATTGACATTTTGTCTTAAGGTTGATGGAATCTTTCTTCTTTCAGAGTTTATTTTATGGCATCCTTTCTGTCCCGTTAAAAGTTGCTTAAACTGCTTTGGAAATTGCTCTAAAGCATGGGTTGGCAAACTAGGGCCCAGGGGCTGGATCCAGCCCAATCGCCTTCTCAATCCGGCTCGTGGATGGTCCGGGAATCAGCGTGTTTTTACATGAGTAGAATATGTCCTTTTATTTAAAATGCATCCTTGGGTTATTTGTGGGGCATAGGAATTCATTCATTTTTATTTTTTTCCAAAATATAGTCCGGCCCCCCACAAGGTCTGAAGGTCAGTGGACCGGCCCCCTGCTGAAAAAAGTTTGCTGTCCCCTGCTCTAAAGTGTGTGTTTACCCCCTCTTCATTTAAGCAGTGTCAGAATTGCAGTTGGCTAGCCACAGTTCGTGATTTCCAAATAATAAAATAAAGCATATCTCTCTGTGCCTAGATGGAGGCAATATTTGGGCAAGGCTGCCTCTTACATTGCTAAGCTCAATGACAAGGGAATGCCAGCCAGTTCCACTTAAGTTGCTTCTTCCGTCACAGTGACTTGACGCATTATTGTCTTTCCAGCTCGGCTAGGTTGTATAGCAAGCAGCATGAATCTGCTAGAGGATACGGGAGGAAATAGGAGTCGGTCAACCTGACAAAACTTTATGCCTTGTCCCAGATTTCCAAACGCCGCCTCCAGTCTTTAATCTTTGTATTGCAGTTTGTACAGGTCGTCAGGTGAGAAATATAATCAGTATAATCTTTAAAAGCTGTTGCCCCTGCAGGAACAGAAAGCCACAGTCCTGGTGACACGCTCCAAATAGGCGCAGAAAATGCAGCAGCAAGAAACAGGGTCCCCCTCCCCTTTAAGACACAGACCAGCCATCCCAAGACTGTAAATCTGCCAGGGGCACAAACAGGAGTCAGTAATTTTAATAGAATCAGCTACCAGATAGCCTGACTGCCTTTTTTTGTGTGTAGAAAAAGAGAAAAGGAAAAGGGAGACGGAAAAGAAAGAAGCCCATCAAGAGCAATATAATTAAATTAAGAGCAAGGTCAGGCTGGCGCTGTTAATATATATATATATATTTTCCAGGGCAGGGATTTGCCTGCCAGGAAAGCACAAAACTAGTTAAAGAGTGATGCGGAAAGTAGTTTCTCCAACTTAACAGCTTGCAAATTAATGCAGTGATTTTCTTAACGCTGGTGATGCTTCGAAGGTGTTGGTCGGGAGCATGAGCCTTAAGGGCAGTGGCTGCTGCTGCTTAATGCCCACTTATTATTGCCAAGCTTTTAACAGGTGCTTATTCTCCGAAGACACTGGGCTGTTTCTTCGGTGGTGCTGTAACTCCATAATTTGTTTTTTTACGTTTCTTTTCATGTTTAGTCTAGCGCAGGGGGTGGCCTCTCCGGCAGGTGAGGAGTTGCACTCCCTTGAAAGGAGCAGGTCTGCATCTTGCAGGTGCTCCTGGATTCAACACTGTCCCTGGAGGCTCAGGTGGCCACTGTACTCCATGCTCTGGGACGCGGGTGGCGCTGTGGGTTAAAACACAGAGCCTAGGGCTTGCCGATCAGAAGGATGGCGGTTCGAATCCCTGTGACAGAGTGAGCTGCCATTGCTCGGTCCCTGCTCCTGCCAACTTAGCAGTTCAAAAGCATGTCAAAGTACAAGTAGATAAATAGGTACCGCTCCGGCGGGAAGGTAAAAGGCGTTTCTGTGCACTGCTCTGGTTCGCCAGAAGTGGCTTAGTCATGCTGTCATGCCGGCTCCCTTGGCCAGTAAAGCGAGATGAGCGCCGCAACCCCAGAGTCAGCCATGACTGGACCTAATGGTCAGGGGTCCCTTTACCCTTTACCTTACTCCATGCTCTGGAGGAGCTTTGGCAGGTTAGATGGCATCTGTGGACCAGAAGTTCCCCAAACCCTGTGGTGTACAGCAGGGCTGTCCAACAGGTTGATTGAGATCGACTGGTCGATCCCCGGGATGTTCTGGTCAATCGCGGCCTCCTTTGCAGTGGCATAAGAGCACCAGCCCCTTGCCCCATCCTCCATTTTTGCATGATCACTGGAACAGAAGATGGAGTTTTCGCTGTGAGGCAGATTGTTTCCTTAGTGATCTTTTTGGTGAGTGACTTTCCCCCTTTCCCCTTTACTTTTCCTCCTTAAAAAAACTCAACAACTTTGACCTAAACACTCCCCTGCCAAAAAAATGAGACTTTCCTCCGTAAAAAAAAGCTCAAAAACTTCGACCGGAACCACTGCCAGTTTTTTATTCTGTGAGTAGATCGCAGTCTCTTGGAGCTGGACACCCTGGTGTACAGTAACAAATATATTTCTTTTTTTAGAGCATTTATTAATTTACCAGTAAAACATCCAGTTAACATATCAAATCACAATCTAATAAAAATAAAAAACTAAAATAAAAAAATCCAATTGTCTTCCAAATTATAATCTTAATTTTGCGACTTTCCATGATCTGAATTCGTAACAAATTTATTTGCGTGGACAGGCGGAGTCCCCAGATCCTGCACGGTCCCCCCGTCATGTGAATAACGACTCAAGACAACGTGCTATGGGATTAAATTGGCCACAACTTTATTAAATTTCAAATGTGGGTAGACCTTGGCTCAGGCATTGGGCGTTCTCCCTCCCCGGTCCCCAGCCGGGGACCTAGGGAGCATCAGGGTTATCCAGTTTGTGTGTGGGGGATGGGCCGGCTCTGGAGAACATATGTTCAAGCAGAGATGGCCGCCCCCGTAACGCCGCCGCCGCTGGAGGGAGCAATGACGACCTTTCGGTGTACGGCCAAAGCCTCCCTTCAGAAAACCCCTTTAACGGGGAACCCTGGTATCGCCGCCGCAAAAGGAAGATGGACAAAAGGATTCCGCCCAAGGCCTGATACCGCCAAAGTTGTGACGTTTTGCTACGGGAAAGGCGAAACCTGCCAATGCAGGGAAATTCCTTTCCGGCCCTTTAACAGCGACCTTAACGTAGCAGCGCCCGCATACCTGTGAAGAAAAGTTAACCTGCAAAACCTGTGAAGAAAAGTTAACCTGCAAAATAAGACCTTAACTGAGGGTGGGTAGGGTGGGAGAAGCTCTGGAGCCAAGTGAGGATTTCTAGGTAAGATCCTCCCTCTATTGTGTGGGCAGGTAATCCCTCCCCTACCTGGCCTGGTCTCCTTGGCAACTCTTCCCCCAGGTGGGATTGGACAACTGACTGAGGTAGGTGGAGACCTCCAGGTATCCCACCTGAGGGAAGGCAAAGCCAAGCCTATGCTGTTGGAGCCGCTCCAGATCTAGGGGCTGCACGCGTCCACGCAAAGGGCGCCCCCCGTTTTAAGCGGGGAGCGGTCATTGCGTGGACAGGCGGAGTCCCCAGATCCTGCACGGTCCCCCCGTCATGTGAATAACGACTCAAGACAACGTGCTATGGGATTAAATTGGCCACAACTTTATTAAATTTCAAATGTGGGTAGACCTTGGCTCAGGCATTGGGCGTTCTCCCTCCCCGGTCCCCAGCCGGGGACCTAGGGAGCATCAGGGTTATCCAGTTTGTGTGTGGGGGATGGGCCGGCTCTGGAGAACATATGTTCAAGCAGAGATGGCCGCCCCCGTAACGCCGCCGCCGCTGGAGGGAGCAATGACGACCTTTCGGTGTACGGCCAAAGCCTCCCTTCAGAAAACCCCTTTAACGGGGAACCCTGGTATCGCCGCCGCAAAAGGAAGATGGACAAAAGGATTCCGCCCAAGGCCTGATACCGCCACCCGAGACCGCAATTGCGGTCTCGCCGCCAAGACTACCAACATCTGAAAGACGCCTTTGCCATCCTCCACCAATCAATCAGGCCATGCCTGATGTCGCTCAGCCAACGCTCGTTACCAAGGTCCGATAGGTGCATGCCATCGGGCTGAAATAGCTCCTGCATGTAAACTTTAATGTTGGGGTGTTTCACGACCCGACCTCCCATGCGAGTGGTTGCAGAGCGCACTGCCCTATTGATTTTTTCCACAGTGTAATTAAGTCTAGTGCAATGCAAGCGTGGTAGAGGTTCGTACCAGAAAATCGTGATATTGGGGTGAGTGGGGTGTACGCTTTCCAGGTCTGCGATCGCTGTTTTGATCAAAATTATGCTTTTACGCACGACCAAGTCATTTTCGCAGTGGTGGAGCACAACCGCGCTTGGCGGGTGGCGGAACGCAAGTTCGTGACGCAACCGAGGGAGCAGGGCATCCCACCACGGAACGCAAGTTCGTGACGCAACCAAGGGAGCAGGGGATCCCAATGCCTTCCCCATTGATCAAAATTATGCTTTTACGCACGACCAAGTCATTTTTGCAGAGGTGGAGCACAACCGCGCTTGGCGGGTGGCGGAACGCAAGTTCGTGACGCAACCGAGGGAGCAGGGCATCCCACTGTGGAACGCAAGTTCGTGACGCGACTGAGGGAGCAGGGCATCCCACTGTGGAACGCAAGTTCATGACGCAACCAATGGAGCAGGGGATCCCAACGCCTTCCCCGTTGTCCGAACCAGGCAATGGAGATCTTTGGCTGCAGACCCAGATGTTCTCCGCCTGGACCAGTGGTGACATGGATGGCCGCCCAATGCACTATGCTGTGGCCGAAGATCCACACATGTTTGGGGGTTGAGCCTGAAAGAAAGGATTATATGGTATCTGTCAGTGTCTGCTGGTTGTATCTAATGTAGCCTTTGAAGGCAGCTGAACGCCACCGCCCCATTGCTTTTTGTGTTCTGCCGGGAGGCCGCTTGCAGCTGCCGTGGTTGCTGCACCGATACGAAAGGAATGCGCAGAAAACTGTGCCGGGTCGCCTACACAAGCATGGATGGCCTTACGCAATATTGAGACAAATTGGCAACGGGTCATGGGGCGGCCTGATGCATGAGTGGGAGGGCCTGGTCCTGGAGGACGTACCTTCCGGAATTTGCGTGTCCGCGACCGGGCATGGTCCAGTGTGTGGGGAGGGGGCTCAGATTTTGACTTGTAGCATGCGCCTGTCAGGGTTGATATCAGCCACAGACAAGCCCCTGCGGTGAGATGACAATGTGCCCCCAACGCACTCTCCGATACGGAGCGCACCAAGGAAGGCCAGGGAGAAGGCCGCCCTGAATAGCCTAACCTCATAGTTGGACCAGCAGATACTGGGGACCGCATCCGATATCAGCCGGAGGATCTCAATGGTTACTGTCCTCCTCTTATCTGGAATGGGCGGGTGGGAGTGACGCCACCCTACAAAGCTTCCTTACGTGGAAATTGTTACAGGGGTCTGGGAGCCAAAAACAGTTCCTGAAGTATGAGAAAGCAGCCTTGTGCAGGCTGATTGTCTTAAGGGGCCATGCCTCTACGCTTTAGGTGAACTATTAGAACATCATACTCCTTAGCTGCACGTCTGCATCGTAAACCAAACTTATCTCTGAAGCCCTCGAATTGGGACCCTGCTCTGGTGTAGGATTGCAATGTTGATGGTGCAAGGGGGCTCAGTATCCCTGCTGTCACTTCTCTCGACCGAGTTCCCAGAGGTCCTCCGGAAAGGCCTCTGGGAGTTGATCGGCCTCGGGTGCTAGGTCGCCAAAACGCTCCATCTGAAAGCGAGACAGGGCATCTGCAATGTCGTTATTGAGGCCCGGGATGAACCGCGTGGAAAAGGTGATGTTACCTTTCAGACATTCCAGCACGAAGAGACGGAGCACGCGAATTACCCTGTTGGATTTTGCAGATTGCTTCGCAATGATTCTTACCACCGCCTGGTTGTCCGACCAGAAGCACACCCTGGTGTCCTTGAGAAGGTCCCCCAAACCCGGAGAGCCACTAGGATTGGGAAGAACTCAAGAAAAGTTAAATCGCGTGTAATGCCCTCCGCGTGCCAAGATGTCGGCCAAGGCTGCGCACGCCAGTGACCCCTGAGGTAGACACCAAAGCCAGAGCGACCAGAGGAGTCAGAGTGCACCTGTAGCTGCTCCTTAAGCAGCAGCCAATCTCGCCAAAAGGATACCCCATTGTAACTTTTCAGGAAGGTCAGCCATATTTTGAGGTCCTCCCTTATGGTATGAGTGACCCTGATGTGGTGGTGGGGGGCAACACCGCCAGCCGTGAGACGGGCTGGCGTGCGCAAAAGGCGCGACTGGATGAGATAACCCTGCCTTCAAAATAGAGGTGTCCTAAGAGTGTCTGGACCTGACGCAACGTGGTCGTTTTCTGGGCCATCGTGGTGGTAACCAATTCCCTCAACGTGGCGAGTTCGGCCAGGGGCAGGCGAGAGGTTTGGCTGACAGAATCCAGTTCAATACCCAGATATGATTTGAAACCTAGCAGCCAGAAGTCCCTGGGGTGGACTGGTAACAAACGGAAGGCCGATTCGATGTCACATTTTGCCATGAGCGCGCCCGAGCCGCACTCCCTAACCAGCCTGATTGCCTGATCAAGAGATGCATATTTGACTGAGCATTGTTCTTGAGGATTGACATCATTTACTGACCCGCCCTTTGGGTAAGAAAGGTTGTGTATTAATCGAAACTCGCCTGGGGCCTTCTTAGGCACGATACCTGGTGGAGACACTATGAGGGTGGGAAATGGAGGTTCTGAGAAGGGACCTGCCACTCGCCCCAGCAAACGTTCTTTGGTGATCTTCTACTCAGCAATGTGTGGCATATCTCGGACAGACTTTTGGTTGGGGGGATTGGTGCATGAAGGGGTGACTACCACTGGGATGTGGAAACCTTCCCTAGAGCCCTCCTCAATGTATTTTGCTGCCTCTTTATTGGGTACTGGAGTAAAAAGGCAGCATTGCTGATATAGATACAGGTGAGGGGGCTAGGGAAAGGAGAGCACTATTTGCGGGCATTGTTTTTGCTTTGCTGTGTGCCAGAGGATCCTGTAGAGGCTCTGGCCTCTCTTTTGTCTTGAGATGTGCCTGCGCCTGATCCGCGGGAGCCTTGAAAAAACTTCTACCCCCCCAAAAAAACATTTTGTGGTGGGGTGAGATCCACTACAGCGCTCGCATTCATGAGCAAATCGGCATTTTTCTCTGAAGCAGGAACCGTTGTTATACTCCCAGCAAGATCTCTTGGGGGCCTTGGATTGATATTTGGACTGTTTCACATTGTTGGGCCCTTTCTTGAAGAATGGGGCAACCAACTCAGACCACACGTCATCATCTTCGATATCCCATCTAGCTGTGTCGTCCCCTGCCGCCCGCTCCCTGAATGCCTGGTCATAGGCAAGTGCCGCCTCCCCCCCCCATACATGGCTTCAGCCTTTAGGATGATAAGTTGGTAGTTGGTCAGGTGCCAACCCCTGTCAGGGTAACTAGCGACTATAATACCCATGTAAGTGGTGTATGCAGTGAGCCAATTACGAAAGGTACGCTCAACACTCACTTTTTTATCTTTTTTCCTCTGCTTGGCGGATTTAGATTTTAGGCATGTCGAAGAGGCAAGGGATAGCAGATCAAACAAATCCACAAACTCCCCATTAAGGATGCGTTCCCGCAACTTCTCGCGCAGGCGAAGGCCTGGGGGCTGGTCAGTTCTTTGAAGTTGGATTTCCTAATGCTACCTCTGGAGTCAATGCCCTCCTCGCCACACAGCGCAGTAGCACCATGTTCACACCTGTGCCTCCGGTTGCGGCACCGCCAGACCCAGTGCGGCAGCCCTGGGGCGTGGGGGCCTATAACCCAATAGCCTTTGATGCTCCCCCCCCCCGTGTATTATCAGTGGAGCTGGACCTACCTGAGGAACTAGGTGATCCAGAAGAGTCCCTCTTGGACTTGTGGCCCCTCCTCCTGGATTTGCGGTGTTTCCTCCCGTGATGACGCAATCTGTGCGACTCAGGGATGATGAGCGTGATCCGCCTTCCAGGACACGGCAGTCAGCGGAGCTGCTACTGCGCCCTCGCCTGCGGCTGTGAGGTGACCCAGAGCGCCCTGTGCGCGAATCCCGCTGCTCCAGGCGGCGCCTCAGCCGGGCAATGGTCCTATCCTTGCTGTCTCCACGCACCGGGTGCAAGGGACCGCTACTAAGGCAGGAGTGGGTAGAGGAGGAGCTCTCTGTACATCTCGGCTTGGCAGCCGATCCCTTGCCGGCGCGACTCGCCATGGCTAGTGGGCTTATGGACCCAAAAGACCCTCTAGGTGCTGCTGCCCTCTTGGGCGCGGTCTTCTTGGGCTGCTCCTCCCTGGTCGCACGCGCCTTACGCTGTCCAGTGGCCTGTCTCTGGGCAGGCTTGGTGGACGCGCCCCTTACAGTGCCCCTTCTAATGTGGGGCGGAGAAGCAACCTGACGCTTTGGTGGCATGGTGTGGGGCTAATAGAGTAGGGTATGCTAGGGAATCCGTAGAACAAGGGGGGGGCAACGATTGGTAGAAAAATGCCCGCTATCACTTTGCAAACACACACTAGTGATAAAGGTAAGGGTTCAAATAATGGGAGGGGAGGAGATAAGGTAAGGACTGAGTCGCAGCAGGGATCGCTACTAAAGGCTGCAAAATAAAACAAGTAATAGTTTAGAAAATCACTGCACAGATTTCAGTTGAGGTCCATGGGCAGTCTCCCCTCGTCGATAATGAGCGCGATGCCTGCTGTCCACTGCACCTGCTGGCAAGCTATGATAGTGAGATGTAAAACCAATACGTACCTGATGAGGCCATAGGTGCGTCTGAGGACCACCGAAGCATGACCGCCCCTGCAGCCAGATCCAGGATGGCCGCCGCCATGTAGCCACCGGCGCAATGGCTGCTGCCATGCAAACGCTATTGAAATGGCTGCAGACTTGGGGCCACCACTAAGCAGGCCCCGCCACGGTTTATGGGGGTGTGGGGCAAGCAGAGGCACACACTGTCCCCCGGGGCCATCTGGGGGGGGGAGGCGGGTATGCCCACTGGCTGCAGAGGTCGCCCCCTGCCGCCCAGGGGAGGTTCCAGGGTTGCCAGAGGCCTGGTGTAGGCCATACGAGGCGGCAGGGCCTCCCTGCGGCCTTAAAGGCTGACCAAAGGTGGGGGAAGGCCATGCGGTGTGGCCCGCGGCCCCCCCACGGAATGGGGGGTGGCAGGAAGGCCCCCGCCGCCCAGGGGAGGCTCCAAAGCCGCTGTAGGCCCAGCTAGGCCGCACTATTCAGCAGAGCCTTTCCGAGGCCCGGTTAGGCCTCCCAGAGCCGGGGAGGGCACGGGCCGCATCCCGCGCCCCCACCCCGGCGATTGTGCGTGTGGCGGGAAGGCCCCCGCCGCCCAGGAGAAGCTCCAGGGCCGTCGGAGGCCCGGCTAGTCCGCAAAATGCGGCAAGGCCTCGCCGAGGCCCAGCCAGGCCTCCCCGCGGCCCAGGCAGCCCTCCGGAGCCGGGGGAGGCCGCGTGGCGGGGCCCGCGGCCCCCCCCCAGCGATCGCGGGGGCGGCGGGAAGGCCCCCGCCGCCCAGGAAAGGCCCCAGGGCCGCCGGAGGCCTGGCTAGGCCGCAAAATGCGGCGAGGCCTCGCCGAGGCCCAGCCAGGCCTCCCTGCGGCCCAGGCAGCCCTCCAGAGCCGGGGGAGGCCGTGTGGCGGGGCCCGCGGCCCCACCGGCGATCGCGGGGGCGGCGGGAAGGCCCCCGCCGCCCAGGAGAGGTTCCAGGGCCGCCGGAGGCCCGACTAGGCCGCAAAATGCGGCAAGGCCTCGCCGAGGCCCAGCCAGGCCTCCCTGCGGCCCAGGCAGCCCTCCAGAGCCGGGGGAGGCCGCGTGGCGGGGCCCGCGGCCCCCCCGGCGATCACGGGGGCGGCAGGAAGGCCCCCGCCGCCCGGGGGAGGCTCCAGGGCTGGGGGACGCGGAGGAGCCCCCCCGAGGCCTAGTAAGGCCTCACGAACCCCGCGGGCCTCCCTGCGGCCTAAAAAAGGCCGTCTGGGGGCCACCAAGGCCCTGGGAGGTGACCAGGGACCCCCCTCCACCACCCGCCGCACCCCAGGGCCGCCAGGCCTGGCGGGGGAAGGGAAGGGGCCGCGCGTGGCGTTGCCTCCCCCCCCCGCGGCCCACACGCCCCCGCAGGCGACGGGGGGCAGCTAGAGGGGCCCCCGTGCCACCACCCAACACCCTGGTGCATCAGGGCCCACCTAAGGAAAAGGATCCCCTTTTGAAGGGGTATCCTGAAGTCCATTACCCCCCCCCCCGTTATCCCTTGGGATCCCTCTAGTGGGGGGGGGGGCAAAGGCCCCAGGCTTACCTTTTGGAGCGAGGAAGTCCAGCAGAAGCTCTGGAGCCAAGTGAGGATTTCTAGGTAAGATCCTCCCTCTATTGTGTGGGCAGGTAATCCCTCCCCTACCTGGCCTGGTCTCCTTGGCAACTCTTCCCCCAGGTGGGATTGGACAACTGACTGAGGTAGGTGGAGACCTCCAGGTATCCCACCTGAGGGAAGGCAAAGCCAAGCCTATGCTGTTGGAGCCGCTCCAGATCTAGGGGCTGCACGCGTCCACGCAAAGGGCGCCCCCCGTTTTAAGCGGGGAGCGGTCATTCTGCTACAGTGGTACCTCTGTTCTCGAACGCACCTTGGAAGTTGGAACAGGTTCCTCTGCGTGTTTTTCAATTTTCTCAATTGCATTTGCAACCAGCCCTTTGCGCCTCGGTGTTCAAAAGTTTCGGAACTCGAACAATCTTCCGGAATGGATTACGTTCAAAAACCGAGGTACCGTTGTACATTGTGTTTGCTTCTGTTGGGATGCGTCCCTGGAACGGGGGCAGCTGGCAGCCGGGCGAACTCCGGTCTCCCTTGGAACAGCATCAATCAGCGACTCATAGCTTCAGAAGCCTTTAGAAACGTAAGCACGCTCTAATCAGCAGAGTGAATAACTCTTCACAACGGAAGTGACAGACAGAGGCATATGTAAGGCGTATTTACAAGCATTTTATTCAGCATTAGAACAAAGGAAAAACACGTCTGCTTCCCTTCGTGTCCAAGCAAACAGCATTGGCAAAAGCTATATACAACGGAAGTTCCCAGCAGACTGTGCTGGAAGTAAACACACATTTGACTTACAACAACTTCACATGCCTGTTCTAAAGGTGGAACGGAACTATATCCTAACAGCTTCTTGGAAACATTTATGGAATATACAGTGGTGCCTCGCAAGACGAAAAGAATCCGTTCTGTGATTCTCTTCGTCTAGCGGTTTTTTCGTCTTGCGAAGCAAGTCCATTGACGGATTAGCGCTATTAGCGCCTTTTAGCGGCTTATCTGCTGATCGGATCAGCTGATAAGCGGCTTAGAAAAAGGGGGAAAAGGAAAAAAACCGCAGGAACTCGCAAGACATTGTCGTCTTGCAAAGCAAGCCCATAGGAGATTCGTTTTGCGAAGCACCTCCAAAATGGAAAACTCTTTCGTCTAGCGAGTTTTCCGTCTTGTGAGGCATTCGTCTTGCGGGGCACCACTGTATTGAGAAAAAATCTTTAGGGATCCCCACCCCAACATATCCCTAGTTATTACGATTATTACCATTATTATTATATTATTGTTACTATTATTACTATTAAAAATTCTATACCACCCTTCATCCGAAGATCATGCGCCACTTTACAAAATACAAACATAAAAATACATTACCTGATAACAAACGAAGACAGTACCTCCTCAGATTTATTCTTTAATCAGCCAAAGGCCTGGAAGAAGAGGAATGTTTTTGCCTGGTACCTCAAGTTACGTAATGAAGGTGTCAGGTGACCCTCCCTGTTGAGAGCATTCCATAAATGGAGAGCTACTTAAAAAAAAAAAATCCCCTTCCCATCTTACCACCCTCTGGACCTCACATGGAGGAGACACACAAAGAAGGACCTCAGAGGATGATCTTGGGCTCTGGGTAGGTTCATATGGCGGTCTTTGAGGTATTGTGGTCCTGAGCCATTTAAGGCTTTATTGGTCAAAAGCATCTGTTTGAATTGGGCCTGGATGCTAATTGGCAGCCAGCGCATTTGGGCCAGGATTGGTGTAATAAGCTCATACCTTCTTGCCCCACTGAGCAACCTAGCAGCCAACTTCTGCAACCGGCTGAAGTTTCCAAACCGTCTTCAAAGGCAGCCCCACATATAACACATTGCAGTAATCTAACCTAGAGTTTACCAAGTCAAGTTGCCATGCTCTGTTCATTAAACAAGTGCTCAGCAAGGCGGCCATCAGATTCTGAGAGCATAGCTGGGTTTGCTTGAGACATCGCCCCTAATGGGTTACCATTTTTTTCCTTATTGCTGCCAGATTCAGACATGGCAAAACTGACAACCAGGGGGTCTTCTTTCTCAGGATTATTTGCAGTTCCTTTTTTGCGTGGCTGTTGGAAAACTTTCAAAAGCTTCTGTTCCAACTACAGAGAGATGTTCTCTCCTGGAGCCTTTTTGTCCCCCCCGCCAGGAGGAAAAATTAGTATGTCGTACGCTTGGTGTTTGTGGGAAACTTTCCTCTCCCGTCCTTTTTCTGTAAGCACGGCTGTTATGAACTTGTCGAAGGGCTGGCTGTTGAAAGACACGATCTGTCGTGCCTGCGTGTGTGAGTGTGTTTAGTAAGAAGGAGACGGGGTCCCATAAGCAGCATGGAGACAGATAAAAGACATATTGCACTTTATGATGTCTGGAGGCCCACCTGGAGAGAAGATAGCTTAGGAGCAAAACAGACAAAAATTCCTTTCTGCTCTGAAATAAGACTGGGTATGGAAGAGGCACGCAACTCAGGAAGGCGAGGGTAGCTCTTAACAGCCCCTCGATGGACATATTTTATCCTGAGATGCCATTTGGCTTAATAAAATGCAGATCTGAGAGTCTCCTCAAGCCACCGTTTTCCTCCAGCTTAATTAGAAAGGTTATACTTTTTCCAGAGGACAAAGGCATCATTCATTTCTCTCCTCTTGTCTTCCAGGTTTATCTTGCTGATTATGGACTCGCCTACAGATATTGTCCCGATGGGAACCACAAAGAGTATCGGGAAAATCCTAAGAAGGGTCATAATGGGACCATAGAGTTTACCAGCTTAGATGCTCACAAGGGAGTAGGTAAGTTGCTCTCTGCCTCCCCCGGTCTTCCTTCACCCCTTCAAAAACATTTCGGGGAGGAGAAATGAGTAATTGGGCTGGTGTGAAGCGTACTTGGAGAAGCAGCAGGTTTATGGGGCTTTGTGTGGCGACTTCCTGTCCCCCTAAGTCTGTAGTGCAGCAAGGGAGAAAGCATGCTACAGAACAGTGGATTTTGAATAATGCTGCAAGGCGAAGAGAACTTCCTTTTCCACCTTCATTTTTTTAAAGAAAGGAAATTACTGCCTTTAAGTAAACTTTGATGTCGTGCACTGTGAAGCTGTACAATCAGATCAGTAGTAGAGTGGAACTCTCTCACTCTTTTCCCCCCTCACTGCTTCCAGCCTGACTTGGGAACAGGCCAAGTAATTCGTTCAGTCCGCTTTTTGCAGCAGATGAATCTGTTTTGACAGCCCTGCTTGCAAATTTAGACCGCGGGGAAAGGAGAATCTCGGGCGTCCCCCTGGCCCTCCAGGCCTCTCTGTCTTGGCCATTGAGCCTCTCTGCAGGCTACGCCCCTCACTATCCTTGATCGACATCATTCCTGAATAAATTTGCCTAGCTGGAGTGTGTGTCCTTAACCTCTGATGGTGATTCTTTCTTGCCTGGATGCGAGAATAGAGAGGCGGCAGGATGACTATGTGTAGAAACCAGCCGACTGTATAAGGTGAAGTTTAAATTCAGGACTCCACATTCTTTTGTCTCTGGCCCTC
Organism: Podarcis liolepis; assembly: GCF_965112155.1. Classification (NCBI taxonomy): domain Eukaryota; kingdom Metazoa; phylum Chordata; class Lepidosauria; order Squamata; family Lacertidae; genus Podarcis; species Podarcis liolepis. Next base: position 114,287,562 of record NC_139557.1, read on the forward strand.
CAGAAGGTTATCCAGAATGAAATGTGGCCCTTCAGCTGAAGGGGGGGAAAAGATTCCCCCCTCATTATGTGCACCTCTAGATTTTGCAGTGCCCCTTTGGTCCCTAAAAGAATGCAAAATAATAATGATAATTATGCATTTTGCTATACAGTGGCACCTTGGGTTACAGACACTTCAGGTTACAGACTCCGCTAACCCAGAAATAGTACCTCGGGTTAAGAACTTTGCTGCAGGATGAGAACAGAAATCGTGCTCCAGTGGCGCAGTGGCAGCGTGAGGCCCCATTAGCTAAAGTGGTGCTTCAGGTTAAGAACAGTTTCAGGTTAAGAACCGACCTCCAGAACGAATTAAGTACGTAACCAGAAGTACCACTGTATAGGAAGAATGCCTACAAAATGTGTACAATTTACCTGCGGAATATTCGTACATTCATAGGGAAAATCCACACACAAAAATGGGACTGCTCTGTAACTGAGTGCAAGCTAAATTAATTCAGCAGAGATTTAACCTTGTGGCTTCATCTGTAGCTTGCCTTATTTTTCTACTCATATCAAAACACATAGGAATCCTCCTGCATACAGGCCACCAGTTGGCCGAAGTCAGTGATCGTTTTGGCCCTCTATCTTCTGCTGTGCTCTTGGCAAGACAGCTCTCCTTGTTTCTGATTAAACTTCCCAAAGCTCATCATCTTTTCTCGTTATTTTGCAAGCTATGTGAAGTGTTAACTTTTTAAAAAATTCTTGCCCGCCCCTGCTCCCTCAAGCTCCCCCCCCCCACAGTAGCCTTTCATATATCTTACTTATTTAAACTCACTTTGACGGTATTGGAAACACATTTGCAGGTAAATTACATACATAGTCCTTTTATTGGATATTGATTGCACTGCCTTGCATTCCAAGGCAGACTTAATTCAACAATTCCCTAATTAGTTAAAGTCATAACCTGTGTCTTGTATTCATTTACCATTAATTAAACCTCAGCTGTTTATTACACTGCAGTCCAAATTCAATAGCCGGCCCAAAGAGCCATAGAAAAAGAGAAAAAGGTCAATATCGAAAACATATGGCACTTGGGCGAGCCTGTCCGTCCCCCCAATGGCTGCATTGCTTGCAATCGATGGTGGTCAATGCAACACGACTTTCTTAGTTGCTATGTCAGCAAGACACAAAGTCAATTCTAATGTTATGCTAGTGTGGAAAAAATAAAAGTGATTATTGCCAAACTTTGACTACTGTTTAACTTGAGACTTTTTTTGGGGGGGGGGGAGTAGGTGCTATTTAGGAGTTCTGTCTCAAATTCCTTCCCAACGTGCCAATAAGATTCCTCCTCTCTTTCTCCTACCAGCTTCAACCCCGCTCCCAAAAAATCTGCCTCTTCTATAAAGCTTTTTAATTTGATCTCCCCCACCCAATGTCCATGGGTAGCAAACATGTGCTTTCCAGATGTTATCACATTGCCTTCCATAAATGCCTTGAGGCAATGCACAGAATTCAACAAAAGCAGCTAAGAAACAGTTGGGAACAAACATAGGAAGGAACATCGGGTAAATTTTAAAGCAGTGCTGCTGAGTTAACACCCCTGGCAGAGACCTGTTCACGTGGCTGGAAAAGGTTGCCAGAACAGAAACGTCTTCACTTGTTTCTGGTAAGTGTGGATAGCAGGCACCTGTTGAATAGCGGCAGGAATGCCGTTCCACAGAACAGGGGCAACCACACTAAAGGCCATGATCTCCTGTGGCTTCTGATCTTCAGGGAACCTTTAGGAGACACTCTCCTGCTCTCATAGATGTTGTTGGGCTCTAATTTCCATCAGCTACCACAAGCATGGTCAGGGATGATGAAAGTTGGAGATAAACAACATTTGGAGGGTTGGCTTACCCTTGCCTTAATAATAATTAATAATAATAATAATAATAATAATAATAATAATAATAATAATACAGGTCTTGTACCCCGCCCATGTGACTTGGTTGCCCTAGCCACTCTGTGCAGCTTTGAACAGAATATAAAAGAACAAAACATCAAACATTAAAAACTTCCCAATGTTCCCAACTTCAGATGTCTTCGGAAAGTTGTCTAGTTGCTTGTCTCCTTGACATCTGATGGGAAGGTGCTCCACAGGGCAGGTGCCACTACTGAGAAGGCCCTCTGCCTAGCTCCCTGTAGCTTCACTTCTCGCAGTGAGGGTCCTCAGAGCTGGACCTCAGTGTTCGGGCTGGATGATGAGGGTGGAGACACTCCTTCAGGTATACAGGGCCAAAGCTGTTTGGGGCTTTTAAGGACTTAAATCAGTATTGGTGCATTTGCCAATATGCATACCTTGTATCAGGGGCCAGCAAACTTTTTCAGCAGGGGGCCGGTTCACTGTCCCTCAGACTTTGGGGCGGGCGGACAGTATTTTTTTTTGGGGGGGGGGGATTGAACAAATTCCTATGCCCCACAAATAACCCAGAGATGCATTTTAAACAAAAGCACACATTCTACTCATGTAAAAACACCAGGCAGGCCCCACAAATAACCCAGAGATGCATTTTAAACAAAAGGACACATTCTACTCATGTAAAAACACGCTGAATCCCTGACCGTCCACGGGCCAGATTTAGAAGGTGATTGGGCCACATCCGGCCTCCGGGCCTTAGTTTGCCTACCCATGCCTTGTATCCTGCTGTTAGCCTTGCCCCTGTCTTCCCTCTCTCCCTCTTGTAATCTCCTTTTAGAGAAATGCGGCACAGAAGTGAGATTACAGATATATGCCAATACTGTGTAATTTAGCTTGCAGCAGCTCTGTAGATCTTTTCCAGCTTTTTTATCTGCAAACTTTGTAGCTGGTGATAACTGGGCATCGATCCTGCATTCGAAACATGCCCTTGACCATTCTCCAAGGCTCCTCCTTCAAGCCTCATATACATTGATGGCTCTGTATAAACAATAATGTCCATACTTAAGAAAAAGTGACAGGCCTTTTCTTTCTCTCTCTTTCCTCCCACCCCACCAGAAGAGGGAACGTGCGCGTCGGCAAACATTTGTGGTCGTTAATAGCTGCTGAACTGTTATCTTAAACTAATACTTTCTAACGAGTTTTACTTGGCACAAACAGCTATACGTTATTGCTTTTTCTATTAAAAGGACCATTGACCATGTAATGTAGAGGGCCTTGATAATTTGCCAGCACTGTTAAGACCTGCAGTCATTTAACGCTGGTCATTAGGAAAAATGAAATGGGACTCTTGCGCCTCTCTGGTGCTGAGACAATTGCACTGTTTGACCTGCTGGAAGCATTTCAGGAGGAAAGGGGCCATAATGGGCAAGCTTTTTCTGGCCCGTGCAGTGGGATGAGGAGGGTGGAAATCTGTTAAGTCCACTGATGCTGTGAGACATGTGGCGACAGGCAAGCATGGCCTGTTCTGTAAAAGGCACCTGCATTAGTCTATGAAAGGAATTATCGGGTGAAAAACGGCTCCTGAACGGATGGCGTTTGAGTGCTCACTGTTTCCCTGGTTCAAGGGAATAGGGAATAGTTACTCCGCAGACGCTCAAATAGCTGAATTATGTGGTGAGTTGTAGTTGCGCAGCCTGAGTGCATTTGTGTAATGTGCTCCACCTCTATGGGTTATGGGCTTTTTCTGTTTTGCATATGTGGGGGTAACTATTTTTGGCCAAGGGGAAGTGAGTTGATGAAGATGGCAGACATTTTTGTGCTCATGAGGACTTGATCCGATGGATGGTGTGACGTTAACATATGAGAGTGCTGGAGGTGAAATAGTTAAACAGGTTACCCAATCAGAACCCAGGGGGGTGGAGACAGAGGGACTATAAAACCAGCTCTGGGAAGGCGAAGGGAGGAGTTCGTTGGGAGGTTGGTTGGACTGGGAGTGAATTGGGATAGAGTCTGTGGGTAGGTTGAGTTAGTGTAGCAAAATAAGTTGAGTCAGGAACAGTTAGGGGCTAGGAAGACGAGTAAATATCGGAGAGGTGGTTTAGTGAGTGAGAGCAGGTAGCGGAAGTTATAGGTCTGGATAGGCACCCCATGATTGTAATTGACTGATACCGTTTATGAAATCACACGCTTGTTAAACTGCAATAAATAATCAGAAGTTTATGTTCCAATTTAACCCTGACTGGACTCAGTATTGTCCCAGGTAGGGCCTGGGTGGTGGCAGTAAGATATAAAGTGGTGGCACAGGGATCAATAGACAGTGAAACATCCGGGGACCCTGTGTGATCTCCACAGATGGATTAATAATAATAGTAATTTTATTATTTATACCCCGCCCACCTGGCTGGGTTTCCCCAGCCACTCTGGGGTTCAAGTTACAAATAAGGAGATTCTTTCCAAACTTTCTGACAGTAAGAACTGTTCGACAGTGGAATGGTCTCCCTTGGCAGGTGGTGGACTCTCCCTTCCTTGGAGATTTTTAAGCAGCGGTTGGGTGGTCACCAATCATGGATGCTTCAGTTGAGATTCCTGCCTTGCAGAAGGTTGGGCTCAAAATGCACCCAAGTCCATTCACAATGTTGATAGACTGTCATAGCAAGGCTGTTTCCATTTCCCTTTCATCTCCGTCACGTGAGGCGTGAAGGTCGCCTGCTACAGTGACTCGCTTGCCGCAGCAGCAACACCAAAAGGGGGTTCTGAGACGTAACCCTTCTTGGGTCCAGTGCCGTATGTCTGAACACACACATGGGCTTCCCTGCCTCTGCACCCCTTGCCTGCATTGCATCACTGGCTTGCTCCTAAAGCTGTGCGTGTGATTTGCATATGCAAGGACCCAGATTTAATCCTTGGGATCTCCAGGGAAGTCTGAAGCCCTGGAAAACTGCTGTCAGTCAACACAGGTGAGCTAGGAGGCTCCACGGACTGGCTCTGCCTCAGACCGCTTTTCTGCGTTGCTAAAAAATCTTCCCCCTCTGCATGCAAAACTGGGGTTGTTTGTGTCTTGGTCTTAAACAGAATCACAGCCCACCTTGCGGCAGAAGTGATAAAATAGCTGTAAAGCCATAAAAATGCTATATGAGCGATAAACATTTGGCATTGGGGCCTCTTATTTCCTCCAAATTCAATTCTTTGTGCTTGAAACCAATGGTCTAAGCAACCGTACGATTGGCTTGGGTCTCCCCCCCCCCCAAATTTTAATCCCAGAATCTGCCCAGATCTTATGGAGCATTCGTTTTCTTTCCCGAAAGCCGCATTGTGCAAATAGTGTTGCCTTCCTTGCTTGTTCCTTGATAATTAAAGAGAATTATACCTGCGTCAAGCATACCTCTTAAAAATTTGTTACATTGTTAGTAGTGTTAAAAAGTAATATTTGGATCAATGTGGCATATGGATTTGTGCAGATTTTCTACTCACTGAGGCATGCAGTCAATACCTAATTTCTCTGGAGATATACTGCGCTTAACATATCGAGCTTCTTTTAAATACTCTGGGCCCTGCACGCAGAGTGCATGAGACTGGTTTTAATTTGCCATCATTGATGAACATAAGAGGAATATGAACTGTCTGAATTAAATTTGTTCCAGTGTGTTTATTTGTAAGGGGGTGGCTGGCTGGGGGGGGGTCGGGGGGGGAGGAAGAGTTCAGGTACTGTCTCCTGTCCAATTGCTTTTAACACGTAAATTACACAGCTGATGCTAAGAGGTTTGTTCCTTTCCTAAGAGAGGTGGAAATCTTCATCTCAATATGCTTTTTATTAATTCGACAAAGCAATGCTGAAGCACTTCTGCACAAGCGTTTTGCAGTGATACCGGGGCATTCTCAGGCACGAGGCTTTAAATATGCAGAGAGGCTGTGGTGTGTGATGAGAGATGTGTTGTTGGACCTGAAGCCACATTTGCAGCATAAATTTAAAGCACTGTGATACCACTCTAAACAGTTGTGGCTTTGCCCAAAGCATCCTGGGAACTGCAGTTTAATGGCTCTGAGCACGGTTAAGAGCAGGCGTAGGCAAACTCGGCCCTCCAGGTGTTTTGGGGACTACAACTCCCATCATCCCTAGCTAATGATGGGAGTTGTAGTCCCAAAACACCTGGAGGGCTGAGTTTGCCTGTGCCTGGTTAAGAGACTCCTATTCCCCTCTCAGAGCTACAGTTCCCAGAGTCCCCCAGGAAAAGGGATGGACTGGGAAACCAGTCTGGGAGTTGTAGTTCCGTGTAGGCGTCTCCTAACAGCTCTCAGCACCCTTAACAAACTGTAATGCGCAGGATTCCTTAACAGTGGTTGAAAGTGGCATGACGATTCGCCAAGCTTGATAACAACGAGAAATAGAGCTTTTAAGTGGTCATTGGGCCAGTTCCTTGCCGATAAAAGATTCAGCAGGCGCATTCCATTTCAGCTTGTAAAATGCACGCTGAAAACTTTTCAATTCCGTCTGCCCTACGCAGGCAATTAGGAGCACATCTTTCCACAACAGTTAACTGCCGTCTGTTTTTAGCTTTTTTATATGGCCTTGATTGTGTGGTTTCACGTACTGTCGCCGTAAACCGCTTTGGTGTTTAAAAATGAAAAGCAGTCTAGAAATACCTTTATGAATAAGATTAACTCGGTACAGGGTTCAGATCCTCTTTTGGCCACAAACTTTGCGGCGGCGTAATAATCCCAGTTAAGTGACCTGAGATTTATTAACGAGGATTTGATTTCGATGCCACAAAGACACAAAGCGGCTTGCAAGACCACATAAAAAGCAAAGCAATGTAGAAGAGCAGCAAGGAAAGCACCAAAATGGCTGGTTTTTGTTTGGTTTTTTGGTTTGATTTAAACCCAGTGCAGCAAATTTGCCATTTGTCATGGATGCTTTAGTTGAGGTTCCTGCATTGCAGGGGGTGGGGGAGTGGACTAGATGTCTCTCGGGGTCCCTTCCAACTCTACCATTCTCTTCTTCCTTTTTGGGGATCACATGTAGCCAAGTAAGATTGTCTTCCATAAACACGGTTTTAACAATGAGTCCGTAAGTGACTGTGGAGGCCAATTTTAGATCCGCACGTCCTTCCACAGTGGGAACATAGGTTTCTGGGCAGGAGTTGATCACAGTGTGGATTTGCCAAGTGTGCCTTCCTCTTAGCACATTTCTCCCTTTTGTCCTGAGTTCGAGTGTCTTCAAAGCCCATGACACCTTTGGTAGAGGCTGTTCTCCAATTGGTGCGCTTGCTGGCAAGTGTTTCCCAATTGCTGGTGTTTATACTACATTTTTTTTAGATTTGCCTTGAGACAGTCTTTGAACCTCTTTTGTTGACCACCAGGATTACGCTTTCCATTTTTAAGTTCGGAATAGAGTAGTTGCTTTGGAAGATGATAATTAGACATCTGTACAACATGACCAGTCCAACGAAGTTGGTGTTGAAGAACATCAACTTCTACCTTCAACTTCAACTTCTACCATTCTGTGGTTCTGTGAAATGAATGAGACACAATGGTTTACTAGCTTGGGACATTATTATTATTATTATTATTATTATTATTATTTAATGGCATTTGAAATTTAGCGTGGTGCTGCAGTCTCCCACGTCCTTAATGCTGGCTAGATCCCACACTGCACCAATGATGTTTAAATGACAGAATCACACTGGGGTTGGATCTCTTAGAAAGTTCCCACTTTGACCTGGCACCATGGCCCGTTCTGCCAGAACCGCCACCTAGATCCTCCAGTTCCCCTTCACTTCAGCAGTAAGGAAGGTGAGCAGTTCTGGAAGGTGACCCTAACTCCAGAACTATCTTTGGGAAGGTTTGATGTGCTTTCCGTACCAGACAAAACAGCTTTTTAGTATTTTATTTCCCTGGGCCTTTTTAATTTCTGCGTTCACAAAGTGTTTTCATCCTGGCTGAGACATATGCTCTGTTGTTTAAACTAGCATATGTTTACATAGTTTTTTTGCTGTGGATTTTCCATCTCTTGTGTTTTTAAAATGGTTAGCCACTTTGAGAAGTTTGGACTTGGCAATATCTGGTTACCAACTTTGTGATATGCCACCAGATATGCCACATTGCAATACACTGATATATCACAGTGTCTGAAGTATGGATGGAGCTACATTGAGGCATTGGCTGGTTTCACAGTTTTTCCCACATACTGATTTTTGCCATAGGATGCACACACACATCATGATTTGAAATATATTGCCAGGTCAAAAACTAGGAAACCGATGTCACGATATGGACTTGAGACCCATTTTGGATGATAGATCCCTAGTTTTGGCCAGATAAAGGAGGAGGATAGAATTATTTTGGCCATTGTGAGAACCACCATCCTTATTTACCCTCCTTTCCTTTCTGTCCTTTCAAAGTCAACACAGCATGCATAGCAAATGTTGCTAGATGTGCCGCAATCTTAGACTGGAACTATTAGGCCTGATTCTGGCTTGGCAAAATGTAATCTTGCTTGTGACAGTGTAGGTGAAACCTGTTGAAACTAAAAGTCCTTTCGGGAATTATAGGCACAGAACTGCCAAAACCGTAAAGAAATTTATTCATGTATGCTGCTACAGCGGCAAGAATGTCACCTGCCCAAAAATGGAAAAAAAGAAGGAAGTCCCAGGAAAAGAAGAATAGATACAAAAACCTGTGGAATATACAGAAATGGCGAAAAATTAACAAACCAAGATAACAAACTTTTAATAAAAGGATGGAAATGGTCTATTGAATATTTACAGATGAACTGTAAACAGATAAGAACACGGGCAGGATTATTGTAATAACCTGCAGTTTTATAAGAGTATGTATTTAAAGTAGATAAATAAATGAGTGAATTAAGTTAATTTAGATATGTCAAAAATATGAAGAATAAATTTAAGGAGCCACAGAAAGAGGGGGAAGGAAGTCAAGTTTTGAAATGTAAAAAAATGATTATAAAATTATTGAAATGTATAAAATGGAAAATCATAGAAAGAGACTAAAAGTAGAAAACATAAGCATGCATTCTGAAAGACCAGTCCCCATCAGAAACCATGTGGCTGGGTTTTGGACTAAGATTACTGGTCATTTGTTAAATAAAGGGCATTTGATCAGTTTTTGAGGAACTCCAGGAACCTCTCCTGCAGTTTGAAAACCTTGGAGTGCATATTGGTTGTATTTTTAGGTGATATTTAACCAAAAAGAACCCTGCATGTCTTTCCCAACTCCTGTCCCATGGACCAGAGCACGCCAGGCACTCCTGTCTTCCACTGCCTCCCGCAGTTTGGTCAGACTCATGTTTGTAGCTTTGAGAACACTGTCCAACCATCTCGTCCTCTGTCATCCCCTTCTCCTTGTGCCCTCCATCTTTCCCAACATCAGGGTCTTTTCCAGGGAGTCTTCTCTTCTCATGAGGTGGCCAAAGTATTGGAGCCTCAGCTTCACGATCTGTCCTTCCAGTGAGCACTTCGGGCTGATTTCCTTCAGAATGGATAGGTTTGATCTTCTTGCAGTCCATGGGACTCTGAAGAATCTCCTCCAGCACCATAATTCAAAAGCATCAATTCTTTGGCGATCAGCCTTCTTTATGGTCCAGCTCTCACTTCCATACATCACTACTGGGAAAACCATAGCTTTAACTATACGGACCTTTGTTGGCAAGGTGATGTCTCTGCTTTTTAAGATGCTGTCTAGGTTTGTTAGTTGTTGTTTTAAAACCACCTTCCCCATGAAACTAGAACAATGGGGGTACTCCATGCTTTGGCGGTTGTGGGTTAAATCAAAATAAAATGAGTGCTATTTCTATTAATTATGCAAATGAAACATGTTTGCCCTTTGAGGCTTGCAGAAGAATAATTACTCAGGATAAGGAATTACACACAAAGAGTTAAGTGTGACACTGAAGAATCACCACCATATCATCTCCTCCTGCCCACCTCCAAAAAAATCCCAGATCTGTTTTCTGAGATATCACCAGGATATCAGCACACATTAAAACCTTTTATTTCCAGTATACCTGAAGGAGTGTTTCCACCCCCATCGTTCTGCCCGGATGCTGAGGTCCAGCGTCGAGGGCCTTCTGGCGGTTCCCTCATTGCAAGAAGCAAAGCTACAGGGAACCAGGCAGAGGGCCTTCTCAGTAGTGCCACCCGATCTGTGGAGTACCCTTCCATCAGATGTCAAAGAAACAAACAAGTATTTGACATTTAGAAGACATCAGAAGGCAGCCCTGTTCAGGGAAGTTTTTAATGTGTGACATTTTAATGTCTTTTTAATCTTTGTTGGAAACCGCCCAGAGTGGCTTGGGAAACCTAACCAGATGGACGGTTTACAAGTAATAAATTATTATTATTATTATTATTATTATTATTATTATTATTATTATTATTTATTATTTCATAGCTTTTGGTACTGAAAGCCTTAAAGCTGAGATTTTCAAGATGCCGATGCTTTATTTTATTTACCAAGAGGTTTAAAACAAAACAAAACAAAACAGGATGCGATGCATAGTACCATCAAATTAAAACCCACGTTACACCTCTCTTAAAATGAGTGGTCAAAGTTAACCGGAGTGCAGCAATTAATAAAATGCAGATTGAAAGGAAAACTTCTAAAAGTTTCCCCTTGAAAACTGAGGCTGCTGGGACCGTTCACATTTCCTGGGGGAAGGAATGTCGCAACTGCAAGGCCACGTCCCCCTTTTGCATGACCAGATTCTGCGTTTGCAGGGAGGTCATCAAAGCGCTTGCGTTGTCACTCCCTAAAGCTCTGCTCCTTCCTAGGAAACCATTAGACTACTAAACCTTGGTGTCTTCAGTTCCCACAGCCAATTGCCATTCCCCCCCCCCCCAATACCGCTCAGCAGAGCTCTTGTTTCATTCTTCTAGAAATTATACATCACAGACATGATTTGGCCACGGCTGTCAAACAAAAGAAAACTCTGCCCAGTAGTGACGCTTCCCTAAAGCTTGCTATTCTCCTCTTAAGCTTGATCAGATTTTGCATATGCATCAGCTATAAAATGTGCCAATTTATGGACATTTACTTAGTGCGTGCCATCTCCCATTCCTGGACTGCTTCCACCCCACACAAATTTATTTTGCTTGGCTTAGAACGGTCACTGAAGAATTATGCCGTTAACGAGCAAAACAATTTTCAAATGCCTACTTTTCCCCCCTTCGTAGTTCTGGTTTGTCCACAGAGAAATTGAACTTAATCTGATTCTAAATGAGGGTTGGGTTTCTCCTTGGGAAAAATATAGGCCTGTAAAAGTGACGGATTATAGAGAGGAAGTGTTGGATTTTCCAGACATGAAATTATCAGAATTGTCACTTTGTTTATGACATCTTAAAAATGAAGCAACACGGTCCTCAGTGAAATTTATCCTTTTTGAAATTGACAGGAAGCCCTCAGTAACACTGTCTCTGGATTTTTAACCAACCTTCCCCACCCAGTAACAGCATAATAATTTGCCAATATTTCATTTAAAACAGTATAAATATTCTGCCCTCGCAATCTGATTTGAGGAGAAATGCTGCAAAAAAGAAATATGTGCACCTTTGTATAAAAAACGGAGTGGATTTTGATGTGGGGGTACAGATCAATGCATTATGAAATGATTTGCTTAGGAATTGTAACTTTTTGTTATTTACTTTTAAATGAGGACCAGGTGAGTTTTATTCAAGGAAGCAGGCTGACAAATAACACAAGGAGGTTGATAAATGCCCTGCGTTACAACTTCCTATTTGGTACTCATTCAGCTTAGTTGTCTCAAGGCATCCTTAATAATTTCCTCTCGCCCTCTCATCTTTGGCAGTTTGCATACTTATTTATTTTGTGTGTGTGTGCTCGCTAATGCACACAAGGACTAGAGTGAATAAAAGAATGGTGACCCTCTTCCTCTCTGCCGGGGAACAGGGAGCACAGCAAACATGCCAGCTTCCCAAATGTCTCAAACGTGCAAGTTTTAAATACATTTAAAAACCTCAAAGCAAAATGCATCGTGGGGAATCTTAATTTATTTTTATTTTAAAGATTTCAAAGCAGCTTGGATATAGGTACATCGTGTGCAGAAGTGGAGGGAAATTGTGTCTCTGGGGTCTTTTTCTCCTGAAGAAGAGTTGCAATAATTTAGCTACAGGATTTTAAATGGCTTAATGTTTCCTCCTGGCTCCGTGTCAAATTGCATCTTCAGTTGGGGGGTAGAGGAGGAATATTTGTATGTTGTGAGCCACCCTGAGATCTACGAAGGGTTGTATACAAATTTTAATAATAATAATGGCATAGAAAAATGGACTTTAAAGTTAACGGACTATGCGGGGCTGGTGAAACTAACAGAAAATTAAGAAACCAACAGGACAGACTATTTATGAAGGAGAATGGAAGCGCTTTTTGGGATATCTGGGGCAAAAATTAGATGAAATCACAAGCAGCATTTGAAATATGAGGAGCGGAAGGAAAACGATAATATTTGAAATAAAAATATGTCTTGGGTGAAATGTTTATTAGAATGCCATTTGTAAGTGGGATGGGGTTAAGAAGAGCATGGAGGGAAAGGCAGGAAGTTAAAGTTCAAAGACATTTGAAAGTTGGAATTCATATGTAAAGATTTTAAACTTTAATAAAAAACTGAAACACACACACACGTGCATAGGTGGGGGAAGAACTGGATCATTATAATTCTGACAACTTTCATCCAGAGGATTTAGCTGTCGTTCCTCTGGGAAAAGACAAAACAGGTACCAGAGCAGCATTTTTGGAGAAAGCGGCGTGAGAGTGATGAAGGAAGCAACATAATTGGTTTGTGGGGCAGGAAAAGCTCTCTCTCTCTCTCTCTGTGTGTGTGTGTGTGTGTGTGTGTGTGTTTGTCTGTGTGTGTAGGGAGGAGTGCTGCCTGAACTCGAATGGAAATATTTTGCCCTACTGTGTTTTAATTACGGCGACTACAGCTCGAGAAACGACAACAGTATGGCAAGTGTTAAAAGACTAGGCCGGCTGGCTTTTATACAAGACGCGCCGAGCCTTTGGCTTTCGGACGCAGCCGAGGCTGGCGTAGGATGCAAACGACCCCCAGGGGGATAAAATGGCATCCAGCTAGATGGAAGGGCCTTTCATAATCCGATAGTCTAGCAGCAGTTAATATAGAGAGAACATGTTAAGAATTTATGTGCTTTCATCATATCAGAGAGAGGTGCGGGAGAGAGAAGAGGGGGATAACAGGGACGGTGGTCTCATAGAACTGGCCTTCCAAGAAGTCACCTCTTATAATTAAAAAGAGTGCTGAGGGGGTCTCTGTTGGAATTCCTGTAATGAAAGTTCATAATACAGAACCTGTTGGCATCCTCCGAGGGTCGTCATCAGTCTCTGGTACTCTCCTGCATCCCTCACTAAACACGAGCTCTCCTGTTCCTAGAGCAGGATGCAAATAGGTCGAGAAAGCATTGCACCGTCGAAATAACCGAAACTGAAACTTGCACTGAAATTCAGTGCAAATGCACAATTCTTAATAACGGATTATGTCAAAGCATTTGTGGCTAGTTTTCTCTCCCCTAGCTTTCCCCTCCCTCTTTCTATTATATGGGTGATTCCAGACTGTTGCTGTTTTTAGCTGGGATTAAGTAGCATCCTGGCAAATTCAGCTTTCACAATCGTAGTTCATTGAGAAGGCTTGCACAACAAGCCTCCTTCTCCCCTCCCCAAAGATCGGACCTTTTGCAAGAAGTGATGGGCAAATGCAAAACTTGCTTGGGTGCAACATCACTTTACCACCCCTTGAAGAAATCGGGATGAATTTTTGTAAAATACCCAGTCATCTATTCTCCCTGGGTGAATGTTCAACAAACAGTATGCCTGAGTGTGCCCTAAATCTAAGAGCAAGCTTCAAATATGCAGAATTCTCCTTTTGCTCCCGCAATCTTTGTTTGAGAATGAAGCTTAAAACGGCCATGGATGTTGGGATTATAATGTGTGCCTGACTCTTTTCTTCCATGCACATGACCTCTGCCCTTGGGAATAACCGTTCTGTCGTGCGATTTTCAGCTATCTGCCTGTAAATACGTGTTTCGGGTTTAATGTTGCTAGGAGAAAAGAGAGAGGGTGTGTGTGTGTGTGTTGCATGCATATGTTTAATTCAACTTGCCGCTTAGGCCAGCCGCAGTTGACTGTGCCCCTTCAAACGGTTTGCGTCCGAGGCTTTGGAAACGAAAGCCAAGTTTGAATTTTGACAAGCAGTTTCGCTTGGAGAGCCAAGTGGCCTTTATGATTTCAGCCGATGCGAGGGAACTTCCCTGTGCATCTTGCCGGAGTTCGTCTGCCCACTAGAGCGCACTGTTGCCTTGCCTTCCACCCGCAGACGCCTCTTGCTCGCTGGAGCAGGGAAGGCCATCTCTGTTTAGTCTGCTCTCGAAGGGTCTCCACATGACCAGTGTGGACCCCATGGACTTCCCGAAACATGTGTTAGCAATTTAGCAGCAGACATTTATTTCTTTGTTTTACTGCCTGGCTCTTGGAGAAAGTGTCGGTGCTGGGTTATGGGCTGTCTGGAGCATGTCAGAGGCCACGGGGATCAAGTTCATGTGACAGGCCAAGCTAAAGGGAAGGATGGAGTCTGAGGAGGTGAGGAAACTGACCCTCTCTCTCTCTCTCCTCTCTCAGCAGCAACAAATCCTTGCCTGTCTGTGGGCCGCAGCCAAAATTTGGGGCCGTTCGGAGTTCGTGGGGCAGCTGAACAAACAGAACGCAATTCTGGTCTGTTGCTCTGCTGCATCGAACTTCAGATTCAAGTTACTGCCGTTTCCATTTCTCCTTTTCCCTCCCTCACAAAAAAGGGGGACCAACTGAACATCACCCCGTCTCTTTCCATCCCCACCTTTTAAAAGTGCTCTTTTACATTCCTTCTCTCCCTCCCTTTCTCTCTCCTTTTAGCTCCATCCAGACGAGGAGACCTTGAAATTCTTGGCTTCTGCATGCTCCAGTGGATGTGTGGGAATCTGCCCTGGGATCGGAATTTGAGGAACCCCGATGCTGTCCGGGAAGCAAAAGCAAAGTAAAAACAGAAGCATGATTTATTTAATGCATATTTTGGGGTGTTCTCACCTCCCTCCAAAGCTCAGGGCAGGTTATGATGGTGAAATGGTTGCATCTGTAAAATGGGGAGGGAAGGATCGCAGGGGCGTTTGCTTTGTGTGCAGAAGGTTCTGGGTTCGAATGGTGGCATCTCCAGGTAAGGGGACGTCCCCTGTCTGAAACCCTGGAGGAGAGCTGTTGCCATTAAGTGCAGACAACATTGAGGTACCTGCTCCAGTGTTCCTAACATAAAGAGATAGGTATTTCCTTCAACAATTCCACAAGTCCTAGGGTCGTGGGTTCGAGCCCCGAGTTGGGCAAAAAGATTCCGGCATTGCAGGGGATTGGACTGGATGAATCTTGCGGTCCCTTTCCAACTCTACAATTCTGCAAAATAGCTCTCAAATGGTCAGGAAACAAGACAACAGTGCTGGCCGCATTGGGTGTGCATTTCTGGAGAGTTGGGGTGAGCATTCTCCCATTGCTAGATTTCCAGAAGACAAATATTAGTGCACTTCATTGTTGGGATACTGCCAGGGAGATAAAGTCCATCATGGCCCCCAAGCCGGCTGCCGGACGATCCATTGACCTCCCGTAGGCACGCAGTATCGGCAATTAGCGACATGAGCTCCAGAACATTCTAGAGCCGATGCGCACTCTTTATCAGCAGATAATGCACAGCCGAAAGTTGCACTCAGGAGAGCATTATTTACAAGTTTTATTCAGCATTGATCGGAACAAAGAAAGCCATGACTGCCTGCATCAGTGTCTCCGACACAGAGAGAAACGAAAGCAACAGAAAACATAAACATCCTGTGAACAGGAAATACGCAGACTCTGTGACTCACAGCCTGCTCCCTTTTAAGGTGGAACGGAAATATCCTAACACCCATGTTAACAAACGCTCCCTCCCCACACTGCTAAACATGCATTATCTGGAGTAACTCTTGATGTGATTTTGACTCATTTAACTTTCAAGTAACCATGCTTGGGACTGCAACCTCATTTAATTTCCAGGGTATGATTCAGTATATGAAAAGTGCCTTTTCTTTACGTAACCACAGAGGTCTAGGAATGGGGAGCAGCTGCGGGGGGTGGGGTGGGGGTTAAGGTACATTCCTTATTGCAGGGTGGGGAGAGTCACCCCTCTCTTGCATTATCTATTTCAGTGGACAGCTCACAGTCTAAATGAGTTTGTGATCAGAGCTGCCCAACATAGGCCATTGCATGAGCCCTTGTAGTCTTCGTAGAGAAAGGACACAAATCACCTATAGCTGTTGCTCCACCACTGGGTGGATATGGGCCAGTCTGTCCTGAGTCTTGCTCTGGCTAGAAGGCAGATGACAGTGATTTGTTATCAAATCATTGGGGAGGAATCCATAACTCTGTTAGGATTCTTGCCCCGTGTTTGCAGTCATGGGATTGTTGTCTATCATATGATGGTGTATGTGATGGAGATAGGATGTTTTGTACTGCTGTGTTCTGGAATGTGGGACTATTGTCCTTTTTTTCTTTCTCTTTGCTGTCTGATGAGAAAGAGGAAGGAGCTAAGGCAGAATGCTCCCGGTGTATTATATGTAAATAAAAGTAGATTAGCCAAAATGCTGTGCTACTGAGTTCTGTTACGTGAACTGCAAATACTCTGCACGATCCCTAAGCATGCTAATGCCTTTTGGTATCAGTCGCTGTGATGTTCGGGCTGAAGGAGGCTTTCGAAGCTCCTGAACAACTGACCAGGAGGGAGAGAACATTCCAGTTGGGCATGTGTCTCTGCCAGGGTCCCACATGCAGTAGGATGATCCTAACAAACTCTGCATGCATGAGGCTGCAGGTTCAATTTCCAGCAGCTCCCTTCCCTCAACAACATGCAAATTGAAACACAGGCATCCTATTCTGGATCAGGCCCATCTAGTCTAGCATCCTGTTCTCAAAGTAGCCAGACAGATATTTCAGTGGGAAGCCTGCTAGCAGGATCTGATCACAGCAGCACCCCTCCCTACTTGTAATACTGCTTTCAAAAAATAATTGGTCCTCTTTTCTATGTCTTTACTGATCCTTCTTTATATTTGTGAGACGTCTTGAGTCCCATCAGGGAAATAGGTGGGGTATAAATACGTAATAAGAATAAAAATCTGGTTGGCCACTGTGAGAACAGGCTACTGGACTAGTTGCTAACATTCTTAATTTCCAGCAATGCCCTTGCAAAAATGTGTATGTTGGGCAAAATGGCATTCAGAACGAAAGGGGAACCAATGGGTACATGTGGTGGTCTTGCAAACTTGTGTGCAAATTTTGGGAAGGCGTCATGAAGGAAATTTCTGAAATAATAGACGCACTGGTGCCTTTAAACCCCAAATTGCTTTTTTAAAATCCAGCTTTGATGAGTCAAATATGGATTAAATTATGTAAACCACTTACAATCGTTGCTATTAGTAGCTGCTCGCTTGACCATATCACAGGGCTGGAAGGATTTCTCGGGGCACTATTATTATTAAACCAAATATTTAATGTTTATTCTCATTACTCAAAAATTGACTAATAAATTAAGAGTATCTTGAGGTGCAGATAAAGCTATGGATTTTGCCTCTGTTTGGTAGCCGTTTCTAACTTATATGACAGGCCAGTCACGGGGATGGCAAGTTCCAATGAAAAATGACCCTTTTTTTTGATATTCATAACATTTGCTTTGTATTTTTCTTTATCAGGTTGGTTTCTCTTGTAACATCTAAATCACTGTAGTCTCTTGAGAATGTACTTTTATGAAGTATTAACTCTGTACCCTGGTGTGTGTGTGTGTGTGTGTGTGTGTGTGTGTGTGTGTGTTGTACTGTTTATCCTGCTCGTTTTACTTATTTATGTTATTTCATAATTCTTACCAGGTTGCTATTTTAACTATTATGAAGTTAAAATAGCAGTAAAAGGTCTCGATTTTTTTTTAATGCATATTGGGAGAAATGCTGCCAAATTTTGGTTAGGACTATTTTTAATAATAATAATAATAATAATAATAATAATGCAGAAATGTCAGAAACTTGAATTTAAAATTGGAAAAAACCCCAAGGAACTGAAAATGACAAATTTGTCAGTCTCTTCCAGCTTGTTTTAAAAAAATGCTTTTTAAACGCTTGTTTTTTAAAATGTAAAAATCTGGTGCAAGGTTAGAGCTGGAGAAATAGCACCATTGAAGTATGCAGTGCTAGGCTGGGCTCTGCACACGGTTGATTTCTACATCTGCCTTCACATTTGGCATTTGCTGAATTGACATCATTCTTCCTGAGAGTCTTTATTTCAGACAGAATTTGATCGAGGTGTACAAATTGCCTATACAGTGGTACCTCGGATTAAGTACTTAATTCGTTCTGGAGGTCCGTTCTTAACCTGGAACTGTTCTTAAACTGAGGTACCACTTTAGCTAATGGGGCCTCCTGCTGCCGCCGTTCCACCTGCTCACGATTTCTGTTCTCATCCTGAAGCAAAGTTCTTAACCCGAGGTACTGTTTCTGGGTTAGTGGAGTCTGTAACCTGAAGTGTATGTAACCTGAAGCGTATGTAATAACCCGAGGTACCACCTCTGGTTGTGAACGGGATCCATTCCGGAGCCCCATTCGCAACCTGAGCAGAATGCAACCCACGTCTGAGCGTCTGCGGGTCGTGATTCGCCGCTTCTGCACATGCATGTGACGTCATTTTGAGCGTCTGCGCATGCGCGAATGGCAAAACCTGGAAGTAACCCTTTCCAGTACTTCTGGGTCACCACAGGACGCAACCTGAAAAGATTTAACCCGAAGCGTCTTTAACCCAAGGTATGACTGGGTTAACCCAAGATATGACAAGGACACGGGTGGCGCTGTGGGTTAAACCACAGAGCCTAGGACTTGCCGATCAGAAGGTCGGTGGTTCGAATCCCCGCGGTGGGGTGAGCTCCCGTTGCTCGGTCCCTGCTCTTGCCAACCTAGCAGTTCGAAAGCACCTCAAAGTGCAAGTAGATAAATAGGTACCGCTCCGGCGGGAAGGTAAACGGCGTTTCCGTGCGCTGCTCTGGTTTGCCAGAAGTGGCTTAGTCATGCTGACCACATGACCCGGAAGCTGTACGCCGGCTCCCTCGGCCAATAAAGCGAGATGAGCGCCGCAACCCCAGAGTCAGTCACGACTGGACCTAATAGTCAGAGGTCCCTTTACCTTTACCTATGACTGTATAAACCCCACTGTTTTCTCCAGCCCTGGCTGGCTGGCTTGCATGTTGCTTTCACAACAGCCCTGCAAAGATGAACAGGCTATTTATGTCCCAGTGTAATCTAAGACAGCTGTTCATAGCTGAATGAGGATTCGAACCCAGGTTTGCCTAGTCCCAACATGCTGTGTGTGCAGTGTATCACAGTGGCATGCCGGCTTGAATTGATGAAATTTGATCCAGCCTGCTCAGTTCTGCCTTTTTTTCATTGGTGTGGGATTTCGGCTACTTTGCTGCCAAAAGTCGGGTTTATTTTTAAGCGTGCAATTACATACAGCCCTGCGTATGATCTTTAAGGAGGCGGAACTGGGCAAAGCAAAGAGAAGTCTCTGTGAAATTTGCCTCTTTCTCTCTGTGTCTCTCATATTTCCTATATGGCTATGATTTCAGCCTGTATATATACCAGCCCAGGACATTTTAAGGGTTAAGAATCAAGGGGACCTTGTTGCCTAAAAGCAGTGTTTAAAATCTGTCCATAAACTAAACTTTGGAACAAAGTATTATCTCACCTGCACCACCGAGCAAATCAATTTAAAAGTCGCCATGGCTAAACAGCCCCTCTGGAAAGCAGAAGAAAGGTAGCTCACTTGTTCCATTGGCTCAAAAGGCATAGCTAGGTAGTTATAAAAATACGTACTGCTGTTCGTAGAAAAATCTCCAAGCAGTTTGCAACAAATTATGCATAAAACCACACAGTAAAACCATATAAAAAGTTAGAAATCAGCTAACTGTTGCAGAAAGGTGTGTTCCTAATTGCCCACAGAAGCCTGACAATAGAAAAGTTTCCAGCAAGGGTTTAAAAGCAGAGATGGAAAGTGGCTATTGAATCATTGTTGGCAGAGCATCCCATAATTCTGGGTCAATAACTGGGGGGGGGGGGTAGTTTCTTATTGTCAAAGGAACCACGCCAACCTGGGGAACGGCCAATGACACTCCTGCAGATGATCCCAGGGATCAAGTGCGGATATAAAGGCCATGAATATTTCTGCAGCTTGATCAGAACCATGGACTAGCAGTTAAATTGCATGAAATTAAGGAAGATCAAACCTCTCCATTCTGAAGGAAATCAGCCCTGAGTGCTCACTGGAAGGACAGATCCTGAAGCTGAGGCTCCAATACTTTGGCCACCTCATGAGAAGAGAAGCAAAGACCCTGATGTTGGGAAAGATGGAGGGCACAAGGAGAAGGGGATGACAGAGGACGAGATGGTTGGATAGTGTTCTCGAAGCTACCAGCATGAGTTTGACTAAACTGCGGAAGGCAGTGGAAGACAGGAGTGCCTGGCGTGCTCTGGTCCATGGGGTCACGAAGAGTCGGACACGACTAAACGACTAAAAACAACAACAGCCACAGTTCATGATTCCCAAATAATAAAATAAAGCATATCTCTCTGTGCCTAGATGGAGGCAATATTTGGGTAAGGCTGCCTCTTACATTGCTAAGCTCAATGACAGGGGAATGCCAGCCAGTTCCACTTAAGTCGCCTCTTCCGTCACAGTGACTTGTGTTTGCGGACCCCTGTTGTAAATGCTGTTGCTTCCTTCTGCCCCCTGTAAGAATTATAGAGTTGGATTCAAGTCCTACCCTCCAGAGCAGGAGAAAACAAGCTTGTTCCTTCTTCCATGTGACAGTCCTTTGGATATTGGAAGAATATTTTATTGGGTGTTTTTCCCCCTCATCTCTTTCGGGTGCTTTCAGGAAAGCATTTTGTGAATGTAGGGAGGGGGAAAAACACACAAACATTTAGCATTTCCCTTTCCCCCCTCGCCCTTTTCCTCCTCCACCCAGCATGCGTACTGTAATTAGCCCTGGTTAAATGCACTGCCTGCTGTCGCTCTTTTGCTCTTACTGGTGGGACTTGAGGAAGCTAATTGCTTGTGGCCCCACATAGCCGGTCGCTCGGCACACCGGCAACGCCGCGATGGAGGTGCTGCGAGTGGCAGAGGCAGCAAACTTTTAAGTAGGGCAAGTCACAACAGAGGTACACAATGGGGAGAGCTGATCTGCAGAAATCAATCTGTGCATTCAGTTTGGCACTGGCTCTCTGCAGAGAGAGGGGTGGGGGTGGGGAGCCTGCAGGCTGCAGATAATACAGATTGCATCTGTAAATGTTGACTTTGTACAGTATTGTTTAATATATATATTATTTTCCACCCCCCTCCTTTAGAACTTCTGATCATTAGAGTCCCTCACAGACCACCCCTAGCGCCATTCAGCATCCGATCAATGTAATCCATCAAGCTTCTTTATTAATTCTCCAGCCAAGGATTAACCCCTTGGGGGGATGATACTTCCTTTCCCCCCTCCCCAAGACTCTGAACTAAATCCATATACACTATTGTGTGTGCGTGTTGCACTTCTTTTAATTTTTAAGAATGGGGTGGCTGAAGGAAGGGTTGCAGCTGAGTGGCAGAGCACAAGATTTTATCAATAGTGAATCATAGAGTTGGAAGGGA
Organism: Podarcis liolepis; assembly: GCF_965112155.1. NCBI lineage: Eukaryota > Metazoa > Chordata > Lepidosauria > Squamata > Lacertidae > Podarcis > Podarcis liolepis. The sequence continues at coordinate 114,309,195 of NC_139557.1, forward strand.
CCCGCAGGATCAGCTAGTCCCACCCCCTGCAGTGCAGAAATATGCAGCGGATCAAACCTGCAACCTTGGCGTTATCAGCATCACGCTCTAACCAACTGAGCTATCCCCATGAGCAATGATGTCGTTATAGAATTTCAGGGAACTGGGCTGGGAAGATCCTCTGTCAAAAGCAGGGGTGGCAAATACTGTGCCCTCCAGGCAGGGCTGTCTTAAGAATATGCCCCAAAGTTTTTAGGAAAGGTTCCCCAGAGTTGTTGGGCGCCTGGGGGGGGGGGGACAACCAATGCAAGCAGAAGGGGAGCCCAGCGCAACAAACCAGCCCGGCGCGTCGGCGTCTGAGCAAAGCCGGGTGCCTCGTGGTGTAAGCTGGTTCCACAGGGCAGGTGCCACTACCGAGAAGGCCCTCTTGCCTGGTTCCCTGTAGGTTTGCTTCTCGCAATGAGGGAACTGCCAGAAGGCACTTGGCGCTGGACCTCAGTGTCTGGGCAGAACGATGGGGGTGAAGACACTCCTTCAGGTATACTGGGCCGAGGCCGTTTAGGGCTTTAAAGGTCAACACCAACACTTTGAATTGTTCTCAGAAATGTACTGTGTGGGCCTCCCCACGGGCGGGCCTCTCCATGGCCCTACGCCAATCCCAGGTGTTCAGGAGGGCGGAGCCGGCCGGCTGCCTCAGCGCCTCACTAGCTCACTCGCCCCCAAACTCGCGGTGTAGAGCCTCCCGCAGCAGAAGAGCCTGCCCTGGCGCTCCGACCAACGGGCTCGTCACCGGACTCAACTCTCAGGCCCCGGACTCTTGGCCTGGCGCCCCTGAGAGTCCGGTGCCCGGGTGCCCTGCACCCCTAGTGCCTATGGGTAAGACGGCCCTGCCTCCAGGTGTTGCCCATCTCCTAGCTCCCATCAGCCCCAACCAGCTTGCCCAATGGCCAAGGCTGATAGGAACTGGAGGGCGCCACATTCTTAACCCCTGGTTTGGCAAAACGCTGCTCATCAGTCAACAGGACTAAGCTGAAATCCCCCACTGGGCAGCATCAGTGTGAAGGAGTGTCGTGTACGTTGGCTGACCTCACTAGTGAAACACACTTCCTACGTTGCTGCTTGAGTTGAATATCGTCGTGGCTCTTTAGGTGCTGATGTGCACAGCTTTGTATTTTATGACAAGGGGCTAAACTTTAAAGCAGAGCATGTGCTCTTGCTTTTTGTGACGCATCCTTGACTTGGTTATCATTTTTTCCAACCTAAAGCAGTGCTTCCAAACCCGTTTAGTATGGTGTGGAGCAAACAGATAGAGGTTTATTTCTCCCACTCTTACAATCTGGGGGGAAAAAACACATCCTATGCAAATGAGGACCATTTGAATAACATAATTTGCCTCTGAGATTTTTAAGTTTACATCGGAACATCTTCTGATGCCCCAGAGGGTGATCTAATTTACCATGTTTCTTTTACTTGCATTTAGTAAGCAAACTGCCAGGCTTGTCTAATGCGGTATTTGATATTGGCCTCCGTTCGTTGTTACGAATGAATTTACGAAACAGGAGAAAAACTGGAAAAGAAAGATCTGGGGAAATCTCCATGCAGGCTTGCTTACCCCACATCTCTCCTCATGTTTCTAGAACCCAGGGCCATCCGATTATGCTAAATTCAGGACAAAGGAAGTTCTGTTCCACACAGCACATAGTTAAATTGGAATTGACTGCCACAAAATACAGTAATGTCCACTAACTTGGAGGATGAAGCTGTCAAAGGCTTCTGGCTGCAGTGGTTGTGTTCTACCTCCACCGAATGCTTCTTGCTTGAAATTGGGAGACTTATTTTGTGCTCAGGTCCTGCTTCCAGACTTTCCATAGGTGTCTCGTTGGCTGCTGTGAGAACAGAATGGTCGAAGGTCCTTTGCTCTGATCCAGCAAAGATCTTTTTTATGTTCGGTTTCAGTTCAGTACAGCGATAAGAAAAAGCTCTGCAGAGCCTCATCAACCATTTTGTCCAAGGCTGCATGGAGTTTGGTCTCAGCCGTACAAAGACCCAACATCCTGGGTCAGAACATCAGCTGCACTCCACACATCAGCATTAGTGACCACACACTTAAGGTGGGAGACGATTTTGCCTGCCTGGGTTCCACCATCACCAGCAATGTCTTCATTGATGTAGTGCTGGACAAGCATATTGGCAAAGAAGCTGCGGCAATGGCTTGCCTCTCCAAAAGGGCATGGGAGAATGTGATGCTCACCACCAATGACATAAATTTCTGCTGGAAGCTGCCCAGAGTGGCTGGGGGAAAACCAGCCAGATGAACGGGGCATCATCATCATCATCATCATCATTATTATTATTATTTTGTTTAGGTAACTCTGATCCCATAATTCCCAAGATAAAAGCTTCAGCTTCAGCTTCTTTTTCTTCTTCTTTACAAATGCTAACTTCTTTTTCAGTTCATTATATATCATTTCCCAGTAATCTTTAACCTTATTACAAGACCACTACATATGGAAAAAGGTACCTTCTTTCCCTTTGCATTTCCAGCACATAATTTAATTTTGATTTATATGTTTGCCAATCTACTTGGTGCTTGATACCATCTGTATAACATTCCCCTATAGTTTTCTCTTAAATCATAACATGCTGCAGATTTTACGTCTGCGTTCCACAGTCTTTCCCATGCCTCCATCCAACACCTTGACTTTACCCCCAAAGGCACACTGTTCCAATGTCTCCCAAGGCAGACTGATGCCAACTGCAAAGCATTTTGGTCAACCAATGTTCCTATCATCCACACCACATATGGAAAGGCATAAGACTCTTGTATTTATCACACTTTAGGACAGCCTTCCCCAACCTCGTGCCCTGCAGATATTTTGGACTACAGATTCCGTCTGCCTCAACTGGCATAGCCATCAACAAACAAACAAACCTGATCTGGTTTTCATGCTTACTCAAATCTGCTCTCACTATAATGTGTGAAATCTGTCATAGCCTTCTTGGCAAGCAGATGGGATAATCTAGGGCTAGGCTCATGCCTCTCGTTTCTGTTGCTCCCTCTTCTCTCTGTGCAGAATCCAGACTATTACACTGGGAGTAGAAAGTCAGGACAGGGTTGTCTGCTGCACGAATCTGTAAAGGTAAAGGGACCCCTGACCATTAGGTCCAGTCGTGGCCGACTCTGGGGTTGCGGTGCTCATTTTGTTTTATTGGCTGAGGGAGCCAGCCTACAGCTTCCGGGTCATGTGGCCAGCATGACTAAGCCGCTTCTGGTGAACCAGAGCAGCACATGGAAATGCCATTTACCTTCCCGCCGGAGCGGTACCTATTTATCTACTTGCACTTTTGACGTGCTTTCGAACTGCTAGGTTGGCAGGAGCAGGGACCGAACAATGGGAGCTCACCCTGTCGCATGGATTCAAACCGCATTGGCACCCTGGTGAATTGACATTTCTGTAAACTTGTGCAGGAGTTTTTGAGTCCCTACAGAATGTCTTACCAAAAAGTGAAGGCCGCTTGGACTTCCTAGCAAGAAATGGAACCTGCTATTGGTCCACCATCTCTTTCTTTAAATTTTTATTTTTAATCTTTTTTTATTAAAGTTCCAAAAAAATGGCTATATAGTTTTTTTTAAGAAGCTAAAATCATCATATGAACATAGGATGGGAAAAGTAATTATTTAATGTACTCATTTAGACAATTTATATGCCGCTTAAAATCTCTTAAGTGGTTTATGGGCATTGTAAAGCTTTGCAAATAAAGATCAAATTGCAGCAAGTGCAATGAAATGTTACAAATAAAAAACAAGATGCAGTAAACACATTATAAAAAATAATAATCCAGCGTTTAAAACATTCCTTAGCAATTAGGGAAGGTGGGAGGACTTTTCCTATATCGTTTCAAGGGCAGTGGTAGCTCTGAAAGCATGCTTTAAACACACACCTGTGAGTTCCAGTCAATTCCTCCCTCCTGGAGATGTGTTTGTGTGCTTGTGTATGTCCTTCAGATGTTAAAAGACGCTGTCAGGTTCTGTTCAAAATGTGGGCACCAACGTTTGCTGCAACCCTCCCTGACTCTTGTTGCTAACTGAAAAAAAAAAGCATGCACAATTCTCTTTAGAAGTCCATTCGCTCACTGCCCAAGCTTAATTTGGCGCTGCTTTAGAACTATTATTATTATTATTATTATTATTATTATTATTATTATTGCTATTAACTTACCCATCTGTTGCCATTTTGCGTTCAGAATCTACTTTTGAGCAACAAGCACCAGCCTGGTGAACCGTGCTGAACTTTAGACGACCATTAATCTGTGGACTTGGGAGTAAAGAAAGCAAATTTATCTCGGGGCGGTGTGTGTTTGTGAGGGGATTCCTTTATTCCATTACCCTGCAAAACATTTGGCAAGAGCTCTGGAAAGCGAAGACATTTCCTTGGCCGCAATTCTGCTCAGGCTAGAGTGGTGCTTATAGTCACACGATGCAGGTCTCCCAAATTTCCAGCAGTCTCCAGCTTTCAAGAGCTGCTTTGCCTCCCCATCTCATCCCTGACAACCTTTAGATTTTGCCGCCTTCTGATCTAACATTCTATGCCTCCTCACTTTTTATTTATTTATTATTATTTTTATTCAATTTCCAATATAAAATTTAAACATACATTTTCAATATTATCACAAATACAAATTTTGACTTCCTTCGACTCATCCGCAAATCTTCCGTTATCAAATCTTCTATCCGCAATTCTAAATTTAACATTGTCTTTTGTTTTAAATAAACTTACTCCCTTGTTCCCTTTTTTTTACAGTGTTTCTAATATTATTTCTTCACAAAGCTTCCTGTAAACCCACAAACGTTGTTTGCTCATCACATATGCTTTTCATATAATCCACAAATTTACTCCAGTCCTTGGTAAACTTGTGATCTCGTTGGTTTCGGACACTTCCTGTTAATTTATCCATTTCTGCGTAGTCCATTGATTTCATTCTCCATTCTTCTATCAATGGTAATTCTTCCTGCTCTATGCCTCCTCACTTTTTCAGGCTCCTGGACGAACTCCCAGATTCAGTGACAAGATGGGCTCCCGCAGGAACAGACTGCAGTAAGTTGAGCCAATTGACCAACATTCTCATTCAGAAATCAACCTTCAAAGCCCGTTATGGTTTGGAATTGGAGTGCCAGAAGGATTGCCACCTTCCAGATCAAGGCTGCACAAGCTGTAGCCCTCCAGATGTTTCTGGACTACAACTCCCATCATTCCTGATCTCTGGCTGGGGCTGATGGGAGGTGTAGTCCAGAAACATCTGATGGTGCGCCCCTGTTCCAAAGGAACCTGCTTCCATTCAAAACTACTCAAATTTAGCAGCAGCAGCAATTTATTTGGCTCACATCGGAAGCATCTCTGAGTTGGAACAGGGAAGGAAAGGAAAGGTGTAGTCAACAGAGAATACAAGGATATTGTAGGCATCTGAGCGAAGTTTTGCATGGCAGCACATTGCAAATTGTGAGCAATTTGTTTTCTTTACACCTAACTACCTTGGCTGTGGCCAGGACTTCACGAGGCTAGGCTAATATTCTAGATCAGGGGTCTGCAACCCGCGGCTCCGGAGCCGCATGTGGCTCTTTTACACCTTTGTCGCGGCTCCGGGGCGGATACTAGCAAGGGGAGGAGGCGCATTGTGCGCCCCGACACTCCCCACTGTGGCGGGCACTGTACTGGCTGTGACATCGCATGGGGGCGGTACGTGCGTTAGTCACGCACCGTCCCGACGTCACCTTCCCGCCCGCTGTCAGATCCGGAGATATATTTGTTTTAAATGTTGCAATGGTTTTGCGGCTCCCAGTTTTTTTTCCTTCGGAAACGGGTCCAAGTGGCTCTTTTTGTCTTAAAGGTTGCAGACCCCTGTTCTAGATAAAAAGGCACTGTCTATGGACATCCAATCAAGTTGAATGTTGGAAGATTCAGGATATATTATTATTAATTAAATTCATCGAAAGCTCACAGGGTGGTCTACAATATGAAAAACTCAAAAATGCATAATAAACAAAAACAATATCCCCCTTTCAGTTTAAAAGGTTGTTAACAGAGAACAACTTAAGGTCTATGTACAGAGGTTGCAGTTGGGTTGAACCACAGGTACTATAGGTTACATGGAAAGGGGGAGGATATTAGGATATAGTTCCATTCCACCTTAAAAGGGTCAGGAATGACTGTTGTGTATCACATGCCTGGGAGAAGAGGAATGCTTTTGCAACAAAGGACACCCCAGGGATACGACTGTTGAGTTCAGATTCTGCTTGCAGGTTCCAACAGACATCTGTTTGGCCCCTGGGAGAACAGAATGCGTGACTAGATGCTCCATTGGCCTGCTCCTATTTTGTTAGGATCTTATGCTCGCAAGTGCTCTGTGTCTACCCCGAATGCTGCCTGCTTCCTTCTCTGATTTTCGTTTGAGCTACAGTGGTGCCTCGCAAGACGAAATTAATCCGTTCCGCGAGTCTCTTCGTCTAGCGGTTTTTTCGTCTTGCGAAGCAACCCTATTAGCAGCTTAGCGGATTAGCGCTATTAGTGGTTTAGCGGCTATTAAAGGCTTAGCGGCTATTAAAGGCTTAGCGGATTAGCGGCTAAAAGGCTATTAGCGGCTTAGCAGCTTAGAAAAAGGGGGGGGGGAAATCAGAAAAAAATTGGGACACTCGCAAGACGTTTTCGTCTTGCAAAGCAAGCCCATAGGGAAAATCGTCTTGCGAAGCAGCTCAAAAACGGAAAACCCTTTCGTCTAGCGGGTTCTCCGTCTTGCGAGGCATTCGTCTTGCGGGGCACCACTGTACATTACTGGCACAAGTCTGAAAATGAATTTATGATGCATGCGTGTGTTACTTGAGCTTATGAAACCTAGATTGCGCTCCTAGGTCCTTTGCATATTGCACATACCTCGCACCGACTCTTCTGCACTCAACAGAAAGATTAACACTACAGTCCTGTACTCAGCTCCATTACCCAGCTAGGGATTTGGTTTTTGAAGCTGTTAACAACTGCTTAAAAGCAGCAGCAGTAGTACTTTTCTACTCCGAAGTAAGTCCATTAAGGTCATTGTGCTTAGTCCCAAGAAGCTTATAGCATTACAGCCTAACCAGCTTCCCATGTTTCGGTTCGCGTTGCCAAGTTCACGTGTTAACACTAGTTTTCACGAGGTTTCACAATTGCCCGCCACCTTTTTAGCTGGTCATGCAAATGCAGTTGGGCATGCCATCACAGAGCTGGTGACCTCCAAGTCATTTAAGAAGAAACACTTGCTAATATATGTCTGCGTACTTCAGCCAAAGAAAGGATGGGGGTTTTTCAGTAGCCTCTGGTGGGCCACTTTGGAAAGTTTAATGTAGGCCAGAGAGGCTTTCGGTCCAATGCAGCAAAGCTCTTGCGTCCTTAAAAAAATGTCTGACCTCTAGCAAATTGAATGTTGTGTTTCTATAGGTGAAATAGCCAGGTTTTTGAAAAATGCATCTGATTTAGCGTACAAGGAAAAGCCTGATTATGAAGCACTAAAGAAAATCCTCCTGGATGGTCTGGAACACAAAGGAGTCTGTTGCAATGGGGCACTGAATTTTGCCGCTGCCGAAAGACCTCCGAATGAATCTGCTGCTAAACACAAGAAAGTAAGTACATAGCCACTGGATTTGGTCAAGGCTGGATAAATATAACACATGTCCTGTTAAGGAATAGTTTCATTTACAACTAAATTTAACATGTGGGGGAAAGTGACGCTCGTGGAAGCAGTACGTATTTTTAAAAATGATACTTTTTGGAAGTTGAATTGCCAACAAAGGAAATATCACTATATTTTTTAAGCAACAGTAACTTAATGGGTGGAGCCAGAGATTCACTATATAAGGATGAGTCTCCCCCTCTCTACCCAACGAAGGAGCTGATGATGTAAAATGTTAAAGTACATGTTTAAGGTTGCACCTAAAGACATAATCCCATGCAATGGGGCTTCCTCTCCCCACACACCCCTGTTCCCCCCAATATGCCCTAGAGTTTTTGGGGGAACCTCAGGTTTTTTTTGGGGGGGGGGGCTGGGGCAAGGAGAGGAAGTGCCCTTACAGATGTCCTTGTGCTAGCAGGATGATTTGCTTGTCGATAGCCAAGGAAAGATTTGAGGGTTATGTTCAGAGGTTGGATGCCATCCTACAAGAGGGAAACTGCCCTAACTCCTTTTTGACCCACAGCTCTTATCTTCCCTCCAAACCAGTGGTTCCCAACCTTTTTTTGGCCATGCCCCACCTGAGCATCTCTATAATCCTGATCCACACCCCCCCCCCCCCGGTGACATATAATTCTTATTATTCAAAAAGTGAACTCCTATTCACGTGGAGGAAGCCTAAAAGTCCATTCACTATTAACAACTCATTATCAAATTGCTCCCCTTAAAAATCAAATTGCCGCCCTTTGGGGGGTATGTCCCACGTTGGGAACCATGGCTCCAAACAGTTAGACTTGTGCAAATTTCTTTGCTTCCTGTGCAGTGGGATAGTGCCAGAGTTGTTCACAAGGGACAGCTTTGTATGACAGCTGTCCCTTCAGAACGGATCAAAAGCCGAGTTGCCTTTATTGATGCAACCATTGTTCCCCTAAAATAACTTTGTTCTTTCTTTATGCTCTGGCCTTCAAGAAGCTGCTTCCCTCGATTTTTGGCGCATACTCGCTTTTTGAGTTGCACACGCTCTTCCCTTTCTGCCTCCCAGTCCTGTCAATATACAGTTAACCGACAAATAAATGCGAACCCCTTTGTTTTTAATAAACTTAGACCGGTGTAATTAGCAGTATTCACAGGGCCTGATTAGGAGCGTCGGCCGGGGATATTAGTAGCCATATGAGCCCGCAGCCTTTGCTGACACAATATGGCAGGGTCAAGGCGTCGGTTCATTTTTAATATTCCTCATGAACTTTGGACTGTCAGAATGGTACATGAGCCAAAAAAATGTGGGATGCAAACTAATGCGAGTGATGGGCTGCGAGATGAATGGCGATTCAAATCCCGGCGCACAGATGGTTCTGATTTGCCGAGTTCTGTAGCTGCTGCAACTGAAGACATAAAATAGCCGCCTAGTCATAAATTAGCTCTTTGGAAGCCAAACCTTGGCACCAGAGCTTTACAACCTTCAATTAGTAGCGAAAGAAGTATTTGAATGACTCCAGTATTGACATCTGTAGGTCTGCATAGTAATCATTCCTAATAGAAGAGAATCTCTGTTTGAGGGGCTTTTGCATGGCTAATTAACTACCAGTGAGAATATGTAATTTTTTCATGATCTCCCGATTGTCACCTTTCTCTCATGATACAATTACATTTTATTGTAGCGAATGCCTTTGCAAACCCAATTGTCAGCACTATTTACATTGTGTAGAAAAGCAGAACAAAAGTTCATCTTTAATAAAAAGCTACTGGATTTTGATCTTGGTAATTACCAAGACTCTTCCCTCCCCCCCCCCCCGAGTTTTATAGACTTTGGTATTTTTTTTATCACTTTTACAACAAAGCAAAAAGCCATTTCTTTGACAGTAGTTTGCTTGCTGTTGTGGTCACCATTTAATCTATGCTAATTTGAGCGGTGGCTCTCTGTTTCTGCAATTTGTAGTTTTCTAAAGTTAATTGAAATATGTAAGTTTCTTTTTTTTCCTTTTTCACAAAAGGCATCTGCTCTCTAAACTTCTGATGCTCGGCCAATTTGATTTCCCCTCGCCCATTCTTAAATGGGCAGATTTAAGAACTAGTAACTACTGCCTATTACAGTCAGAACTACCTGCGTTAAGTTGGGCTGTATATATTTTTGCTGCTAGATTAAAGGGGAAAGTGACTTGGGTTACCTCTTCTGCTTTAGACAACCATTTAGAACTTTATAAAAACAGCAGCAACAGCTGTAATTCAAAGTGCTCTCTGTAGTCCTAGGAATTTGCACAGATGTCCCTGCCCTGGGATTTTGACTCCCCCCCCCCCGACATTCCCCCTTACCAAGCCATTTTGCAAACTTTGGATATTGGACCACATTCCCCCTTACCAAGCCATTTTGCAAACTTTGGATATTTCCCTTCATTTCAAAACTGCTTTGCTGTGTGGTTGCTGTTTGATTTATTGATGCACAACGAATCTGGACTTAGAACTATGATGCTGATGGTATTTGTGGGTCCTAGCCAGTGGTTGCGATCCAGAAGTGTTTTTTCTTCTTCAAACTCTTGACCCTTCTTTCCCAAATGTCGCCTTAACAATTCCACTGTTGGAGGCGGCACGCTTTTGAATTCCAGCTGCTGGAAGATGTTCAGATCTTGCTTGGAGTTCCCATAAGCACTTGAGCGGCCAGGATGCTAGACTAGGTGGAAACCACTGGCACAACCCAGCGGACTCTTCTTAGGTTCTTAAACTTCTGTTCACTTTGAAAGCAACTTGCCAGGCAACACTGGGAGATGCTACCTGAGAGAAAAGCTATGGTTTTCCCAGTAGTGATGTATGGAAGTGAGAGCTGGACTATAAAGAAGGCTGATCGCCAAAGAATTGATGCTTTTGAATTATGGTGCTGGACTGCAAGAAGATCAAACCTATCCATTCTGAAGGAAATCAGCCCTGAGTGCTCACTGGAAGGACAGATCCTGAAGCTGAGGCTCCAATACTTTGGCCACTTCCTGAGAAGAGAAGATGCCCTGGAAAAGACCCTGATGTTGGGAAAGATGGAGGGCACAAGGAGAAGGGGACGACAGAGGATGAAATAGTTGGACAGTGTTCTCAAAAGTTACCAGCACGAGTTTGACCAAACTGTGGGAGGCAGTGGAAGACAGAAGTGCCTGGCGTGCTCTGGTCCATGGCGTCACGAAGAGTCGGACACAACTAAACAACAACAACAACCCAAGAGAAACAAGCTTAACCCATCATCTTGCCTCAATGAACTAGTTCTGTGATATGGATCTTGTATGTTCCATTTCCTTAGGAAAAGTCAGTTTGTTGGTCCAGCACAAGCATATTTGGCTTGCTGATGTGTATTCATTGTTTATCATAAACTTGCGGATTTGGGGCATTGTGACTGGTTCCCCTACACAGGGTGCAGAGGCCAAGGGGGAGCCTTCTTGTCTCTGTCCCAAATTCTAATAATCACTGGGCCTCAGGAAGGAGGCATGAAAGCTCTGACAGGGACCTAGAGTCTTCCTGCCTCCTTCCCAAAGCCTAGTTAGCACTTGTCCAGCTTTGGGAAGGCGATGGGAGGGCTTTAGACCTCTGTCAGATACCGGTACCTCCCTTATCTGGCTTTGGAAGGCAGAACAAGGGCTGGGAAGCATCCAATTTTGGACTCGTACAAAGGTCCACCCCTGTCATAGCACATGCTAACAGGACACTTTGACCAGACGCTTTGGGGCTAGGGACTGCGAGTGTAACACAGCCATTTCGTTTAGACAAGAAGGGCAGGGTGCCAGAAGGTCATCAGTTTCTCATTTCTCCTGGGCAGGTTTTCTGCCCAATCAGGTGAAACATAGAGTTGGAAGGGACCTTGAGGATCATCTAGTCCAACCTCTGGCAGTGCAGGAATATGCAGCTATCCCATCCAGGGATCGAACCTGCAACCTTGATGTTATCAGCACCAGGCTCCCACCAACTGAGCTATCCAGTGACAACCGGCCAGGACCCCTCACACCAGCTGTGTCCAGCTCCTGCGCAGGAAAACAAGTATGGGCTCATAGAAGAATGTTTGGAAAAAGGACTATTCATCCCAATTATCCCAGTTCCAGAGTTCTGGAAAGATTTAAGTTTTCGTACAGGCTGGGTTATGGAGAGTATCCCCTGAAACTCTACCAGGCCGCTGGACAAAGCAGTTCCTTTTTCCTTCCCCCCTCTTCCATTTCCTCCAAAAGCGCAGAAATCTATTACGTTTTGTATTTAGCTTAAAACTTACCTTGGATATTGATGTCAAACAAGATGTTGCTGAACTTTGATTGCAAGAAAAGAGAGATCTGCAATAGTATTTGCTATTTGCAAGTGCATAACCCCATTTAAAGTCCACGAGCGAGGAGTGTCAATTATCACAGCTTCTGTTCCTCAGACACAGGCAGAAGTATTTTTAATGGCCAATAACAAGGTCAGGGAGAGAACTGTGCTGTTTGCAGATGACTTGAACCTCGTCCCCATCATCCTCTGAGTTTTTCGTGGAGATTTCAAATATCCTCTTTCATTAGCATGAAATGCATACCTTGCATCATCTCAGATTTGAGAGCTGTTTCTGACTCGAGGGTATTCTAAAATATAGCGTGTTGTGAACCATCGGCAAATAGGGAATAAAGGCAGGAAAGTCCATTTTCTGTTAAAAGCTTCAACTGCTTTTGAGTTTGAAAAGCATTGCACTTCACCCCCAATTCAGTTAACGATTGTGTAGGTGAAAATGGAGTAGCCATACAGAATACAATGAAGACGATAATCAGTTTGGATTCTGGGGGAGAAGGAGAATGAATAATCTTGTATATATTGCCACATGATCAGATTAAAAATGGCTCCAAATTAGCCTGTACTAGAAGCATTTACCCGTTAATTGTTCAAAACTCCAACCTACAAAGCCAGAAATCCCAACACATCTCTGGATGAATGGGAGACCACATACCTGATCTCAAGTACAGTGGTACCTCTGGTTATGAACTTAATTCATTCTGGAGGTCTGTTCTTAACCTGAAACTGTTCGTAACCGAGGTACCACTTTAGCTAATGGGGCCTTCTGCTGCAGCACAAATTCTTTTTCTCATCCTGGGGCAAAGTTTTTAACCTAAGGTACTACTTCCGGGTTAGCGGAGTCTGTAACCCAAAGTGTTTGTAACCCGAGGCACCACTGTAGAGATATAATACATAAGGGGAAGTGGGTGGCACTGAGGTCTAAACCACTGGGCCTCTTGGGCTTGCCGATCAGAAGGTCGGCAGTTCGAATCTGTGCAATGGGATGAGCTCCCATTGCTCTGTCCCAGCTCCTGCCAACCCTAGCAATTCAAAAGCACACCAGTGCAAGTAGATAAATAGGTACCGCTGCGGCGGGAAGGTAAACGGCGTTTCCATGCTCTCTGGCACTCGTCACGGTCCTCTGTGTGCCAGTAGTTTAGTCATGCTGGCCACATGACCCAAAAAACTCTGGACAAACGCCAGATCCCTTGGCCTGAAAGTGAGATGAGCACCACAACCCCATAGTCGCCTTTGACTGGACTTAACTGTCCAGGGGTCCTTTACCTTTACAATACCTTCTGGTTGCCATTGATGCCTGTGCATTAGGAAGAAGTGGTGCAAGGGCTACTCTATTCCCAGTGTGGAGCAGGCAAAGACTGAAGGATATGATTGTAGTGGGAAAAGGCACCTAGTCACTTGGGCTGTTTAGATATTGAAATGTCTGTTGCGAAGCAGGCTATTCGTCGTGATGCCAGAAGTTGTACTGATGGATGCAGGCACAGGTGTTTTTAAAGCTGGAATGCATGCAGAAGAGAGCAACCAAGATGATCAAGGGTCTGGTAACCACGCTTTATGAGGAACAGTTTAAGGAGCTGGGAAAAGAGCACACTGAGAGGAGATATGATAGCCATCTTCAAATATCTCAAGGGCTGCCACATGGAAGACGCAACAAGCTTGTTTTCTTTTGCTTCGGAGGGTAAGACTCAAACCAATGGCTTCAAGTTACAAGAAAGGAGATTCTGTCTAAACATCAGGAAGAACTTTCTGACAGTAAGAGCTGTTTGACAGTGGAACAGACTCCCTCGGGACTTGTGTACTCTCCTTCCTTGGAGGTTTTTTGGCTGGATGGCCATCTTTCATGGATGCTTTAGTTGAAATTCCTGTCTTGCAGGGGTTGGACTAGATGACCCTCAGGGTCCCTTCCAACTCTACGACTCCATAAAAAGGGGATTGGACAAATTAACTTAGGGAAGGCCTGTCAATGGTTATCCGTCACTGTGGCTATAGACTCAACAGGTTCAGATACAACTCCCCCCCTTTATTATCTACCCTTCACCCTAAGCTCCAAGGTATAATACAAGAATTTAAAACAAATTACAGCAGCCTTTCTCAACCTGTGGGTCCCCAGATGTTGTTGGACTACAACTCCCATCACCCCTAGCTAGCAAGGCCAGAGCTCAGGGATGATGGGAGTTGTAGTCCAACAACATCTGGGGACCCACAGGTTGAGAACCGTTGAATTAGCCACCATCATAGGATGGGCCAGTTCACCTTATAAGCCAGGTACAGGGGAGCTGTGCCCCTCATGCTGTTGGAGTACAACTCCCAGCAGCCCAGATTATTGACCATGGTTGGTGAGGTTGATGGCAGTTAGGAGTTCAACATCATATGCAGGGCGACAGATTCCCTAGCTCTGCAGTAAGAAGTACGTTGCCTTAACCTGAATATATAAGAACAAATATATATCAACTAATACAGATTCTATCTTAATATATTTGGGGGGGTACTACTTTCGTTGCTATTGGGATTTGGAAGCCTTTGCCTATTTATTACAGATCACCCACACATCGACCAGTAGATCCCAGTCTGCCTTTTGCCCTCTCCTCCTGTGTAAGGGAATGGACAAGGGGAATCCACACTTCAATTGTTGCTTGAAGAGTGCAGCTCACTCAACGTATTGCTCAGTTCACCCTATTACATGTCGTTGCTGCAAGTTAAAAAGAAAATAATCCCAGGGAGGGCAACCTAGAAATTTGACAAACGATATTCTTATCAGTGAAACAACATTTTTAATGTAAACGCAGCTTCTCGGGTGGGCAGGGGGGCTGCATGACCTTTCAGGGTGCCCCGAGAGCAAGTATATCAGTATTATGGGGAAGATGAGAAATTTGTTGCCCCATTTAGGGCGGGTCAGATCACCTCACTAATGGAATAAGTAGTGATTATTTTCTCATTCCAGGCACTGACATTAATTAGAACCACCACAATAAAAACAACTTACTTAGATATAGTTAATGCAAGCTTAATTGACAGAGACTTATTGGTTTTGCATCCAGTAAAGGTTAATAACATTCATCTAAGAGTTCTTTAAGAATCCTTGGAACAAATTTTCGCAATAAATAACGTTGCCCCTTAGGATAGCACAAGTGCAAGCACTCTTGCTCAAGAGCTCAACGAAACGACTGCCCTGTGCAGTTCCAACTCGCGGTAAATGTTGGCCGTTCCTTGTGTTGGCGGATTAGTGATGCTTTGGCTAGAAGTTGCGCAGAAGCCATTCATTTCACACAGAAGCCGCAGTCAGGGGAACAGATTCTGTAAAGCAGGAGTAGCAGCTGCACGAGTCACTCAACTTGTACATTTAACAGGTTGATTTGCCAAAGCCAGTGCCAAGGCAAGTTAAAGACGAGAAGGGAAAGGAGTTCGAAAGCAAGGACTTCTCCTATCGTAGAAGAGCCGCTGTGGGAATGAAAAGCAGCCAAGGACAAGACGAGCAGATGCTGGCTGGGCTGAGCAAGCAGCTTCAGAACGAAGCGGTGAGTTCTTAAAATGAATAAAATTGCTGCATTAAATTGTACCTGGCTTGCGGAAAACTCCTGCTTTTCTAGCTGTACATTCCCCCACTCCCTGCACACCTTGGAAAATATTAAGCGCAGGTGAGAAACGGCCGAACAAAGGTTACTTTTCCTGCAATGTACGTTGTTGTTGATGATGATGATAATAATAATAATAATAATTTATTTATTTATTTATTTATACCCCGCCCATCTGGCTGGGCTTCCCCAGCCACTCTGGGCGGCTTCCAACAAAACACTAAAATACAATAACCTATTAAACATTAAAAGCTTCCCTAAACAGGGCTGCCTTCAGATGTCTTCTAAAAGTTTGGTAGTTATTTTTCTCTTTGACATCTGGTGGGAGGGCGTTCCACAGGGCGGGTGCCACTACCGAGAAGGCCCTCTGCCTGGTTCCCTGTAATTTGGCTTCTCGAAGCGAGGGAACCACCAGAAGGCCCTCGGTGCTGGACCTCAGTGTCTGGGCAGAACGATGGGAGTGGAGACGCTCCTTCAGGTATACTGGACTAAGGCTGTTTCGGGCTTTAAAGGTCAGCACCAACACTTTGAATTGTGCTTGGAAATGTACTGGGAGCCAATGTAGGTCTTTCAAGACCGGTGTTATATGGTCTCGGCGTGGATGGGTGGGGGGCAGGATTTTGATGGATGCTGTGATGTTCCACCACTTTGAAATGGTACAGGCCCTTGAGAACTTAACACGTTCCCCTTTTCACACTCATTTAAACCAATATGACCAGTTAGTATAGTATAGCTTCTCATGTTCTAACTGCTAGGTCTTCTGAAATTTAGAAGATGATTGTTTTTCCCCCTGCTAACTGGGGCTGACTTGCTGTTGCCCATTAAAGCCCATACCAATGCAAGTATTCTGCACATACCTGGGTAAACTCTAAAAGCATTTACTATGTGCCCTGGCCCACACATACATTGCTATGCACAAGGAAGAGAGAGGAAGGCTGAAAAGCAGCTACCACACATGAAGGCTTTGTAAGCCCAGGGGTGGCGGCACTGCTTCTGCGGGCAGCTCCCGCCCCTGAGCCCTTTTGCTCTCCACTAAAAGCGGAACAGAATTAAGATGACCCTCAGGGACCCTTGCAACTCTACAATTCTGTTACTTCAAAGGCGTTCGCCCCGAACTTGCATATACACCTGTGTCACCTTAATAGATCTTCCTATGAACTACGTTCTCCCCGAGGCAAGAAATGTGTTACTTTAAAGCCAGCTGCTGGTTGCATTCTCCCCACCCCCTTACTCTAAAGGCTTTTACTACTGGCTAGTTCTGTTTGTTCTTCCTAGCCCGCTAAGACTGGAGGAAAGCCAGCTGGAGCCACAACCGATGTTTACAGAAGGAAGTTAGTCAAGGTGAGTTCAGCAGGCAGCTTGAAGCATCTGTGATGCTCATAGGCTACTGAGCCAGGTTCAGGGTTTTATTAATATGTGAAGCCCTGAGCAACTTGGGTCCAAGATACCTCAAGGACCACAAGAGCCCTTCTTTCCCAGCTCAATCACTGAATTATCCAGGAGTGCTGTTAATTGTCCTGCAAGTTTCATAACCCTGACTCGTTTCAACTAGAAGTTGGTATGTAACACTGAGGAAGCTGGAGGAAACGTAAAACCATAGGGACTTATATGCTGATATAGTGGGAGTGCTGAATGTAGAAAGATTGACTGAATAGGTGTAACACCCCCCACTTGCCTTGTAAAAAATTATGATGACATTCCCTTATCTGGCTATCATTTCTGTTGTTGGCTGAAAGAGAAGTCATAGCCCAAAACTGGATTGTCAGTCCATTCCTGTCAGGTGTCTCGATGCTCAGCATACAGCTTTATTACAGAAGCTGGCTAAACAAATTCAGTCTTCAAGAGATCCAAACAAGGAGGATTACTATGTAGAACAATGGTATGGCTTTTTGCAATGGGCTAGGAAACTGCTGGGTCAGGCTTCAACTCCTGCGTCCCATGGCTCTCTGTGAAAAGAATAACTGAGATAATGGACATAGAAAAGCTGTTATAGATAATAAATGTATCTGGTGAATTATTACACTTAGTCAATTATCTTTGTACCATGAGTTTATTATTATTATTGTTGTACAAAAAAGTCTTATTTATTTATTTATCTATGAAAGTACCAGAGCTTAAACATTTGTTCTTATGCAGATCTCTGTTGAAGACATGGATAGAAGTTTTCTGCTTCCTTCTCAGAAAGGTAGAGAACCACAACCTATCTGCAACACCTTTTGGCAAATTGAGGAAAAATCCATAGGAAATGGAGTTACATATTCTGAAGCCTTTCAACCCGAACGCTTTCAGACTTCGACTAGCTCTTCTATATGCAGCGCTTTGGAGTCTGGACTTCATGAGGCGTCTGGACTTCGTAAAGAATTGTACCAATACACGATAACCATCATTGTCCTCTTCTTCTTAATACTGCTTTCTGTGTATTTTCTTTGATATCTAATGTGTTAGCATTCTTACGACTGTACATTTACATAGTTATAGGCTTCTGAAATTCCACTTCAGACTTTCTTCATAGACATTTTCAGTGTTATTGGCTGGAATGGTTTTTCAAAGCAAGGTGAGTTGTTACAAAATTAAAAATCAATAAAGTACTTGAATTTTGCTTACAGTATTTTCCAAGGTATTTATTACAAAGAATAATTTCCCCTCCCCTAATTTTTAACTCAGACACTGGAATTGTCCCCCCCCCCTCCGCTAAGTATCAAGAGACACTGGTATCTGAGAGATTTAAGTATGCGCACGACAGTAACTTTGCAGCAAAGACTCCTAAAAGAAGACAAGCTAATTTCAATTGTATTTTGAAACCCTAACTTAAGCTCATACAGAAACAGTTCCAATTATCCGGGAACTACGTTGCTTTCCTTACCTTGTTACAATATGGACATTCACCAAATATGACATTAAAACTTTGCCGACTGGAAGGAAGTCCACGCAGCCACTACAGAGAAATGCATGTTATTAGGTAAGTCCCAGGTTGTCCTCATTTTTAGGAAACAAACCTACCCCCATCGTCTGAGTAGAAGATCTCAAGAAATATCTAATTCTGCCCCCAATCTATTTGCCAACTGCCAAGCTGAGCATATTTGGCCACACTTGGTCCTGGTGAGAACAAAAGCGGCTGCTTCTCCCCTAAGTATTGTCCCTAAAGATAAAGGTAAAGGGATCCCTGACCATTAGGTCCAGTTGTGACCGACTCTGGGGCTAAAAGCTCATCTCGCTTTATTGGCCGAGGGAGCCGGCGTACAGCTTCCGGGTCATGTGGCCAGCATGACTAAACTGCTTCTGGTGAACCAGAGCAGCGCGCCGTTTACCTTCCCTCTGGAGCAGTACCTATTTATCTACTTGCACTTTGACGTGCTTTCGAACTGCTAGGTTGGCAGGAGCAGGGACCGAGCAACAGGAGCTCACCCTGTCGCGGGGATTCGAACCGCCAACCTTCTCGTCGGCAAGTCCTAGGCTCTGTGGTTTAACCCACAGCACCACCCTACCAGTAAACTAATCAACAGGGATCTTTTAAGGATCCTTAACCTCCATTTTGGCACACACTACTCAAGACCAAGTATATGGTCCAGGCTATTCAGTTTTGGAACAAAACTTTACAATTTCAATTGTAAACTGTGTGATCGTTTGCATTTTCCTTTGCAGCACAACATTCCTGTGTTGTGAGTCTTAACCCAAAATTTTGAAATTTCACACATCTGTGGTGAAACATGTTTATATGCTGACTGGCATTTAATGTGTGATCAAACACAACATGTAAGATTGGTTTGTATCAGGAGTACAAACAGCTTCAATGTGCTATCTACAGGCATTCTTCAGAACATTTATTTTGCGGATGTGGGCACTGCAGGCTGCAGGAAAAAATGCCTCCTGTCCAATAACAGTACAAAAGAGCACCCGTATGATTGCACCCACCCATCAATTTTCCGTTCCATAATCCTAGAACGCTACCGTAAATTGCTCTACCTCATATAAACAAGCTTGATGGAAAGGCTGGCCACAGCGGGGGTCGTCACAGACTTGGTCTGGAATAGTCCCATCAAGACGGTAAGCGTAGCAGATCCCGCAATCCATAGAGAAGTCCTAAAAAGCATGGAACGCAGCTTGGGCACATAGAATAAAGCATGTCAACTTGTTTCACCCATTTTAAACAGTTACATTTGTGGTTGGCTTATTTTTTTATAAGAAAATGTACAAGAGTATGATAATTTATTGAGGACTAAACTTTAAAATTGTTATCAGCTGAAGGCATCCCCCAACTAATTAGAAAATGCTTTTTTACCCTTTATTTTTAATACATTTATCCGTAGGTAGCAGGTATTATCCCTTTACTCGAGCACAGAGGGAAATGTGAAATGGTCATTTGTTAGAACAGGGGTGGCCAGTGTCTTCCACCCTCCAACTATGAGCCGGCATGGCCTGTGGTCAGGCATGATAGGAGCTGTAGTCTGTCTATTTTAAGTCATCAGGATACAAGGGAAGTTTGCTTCTCTCTTCCCTTTTTACTCATGCTTCGTTAATCAGATGACAATCACTCAAAGAATGACCGAAGCAATGATTACCCTGAGAAGACACTGAGATTAAAGTGTTGCCTTAATGGTGCCAACCCACAAATATTAAGAATATTTCTCCAGAATGCATATTATGAGATACCAACAGATTGAAGAGCTTGGTCCTTGGTTTACCCCAGGTATTCGGTTTCAATTGGCTTTGAACTAGTGACCATCTTGCGGAAAATCGTTGGTGTGGAAATTTTCCAATTAAGAGTGAAGTATCATTACATTATCACTAGGTGTGCAATGTGTTTAGAGCTTTAATCATGTCCTTATTAAGAATAAAACTCAATGGCTTTTTGACAATCATGCAACGACCCTTTATTGTAAATTGTATTTGGTTTCTTTTTATTGTGAACTGAACTGAGTTCTACTATACCTACAGGTATAGTGCAGTATACAAATTTTTAACATAATAAATAAATAATAATTTATTATCTTCTTTTGTACTCTTTCATATTTCATTTTTTTCTTACTGAGACAAGGTAAACATTTTAACAAATCTTTAAAACTTATGAAGTGAAGCTTATTTTGGATGTCTTGATCACATGTGTCAGGGGTTCAGGAGCAGAGGCAAGGGCAAGGGAGGAAACAGAGAGCGAGGGGGAGGAGGCAGAAGAAAAGATGAGTGATGACGACGACCCGAGATCTCTGAGTCTTTCCAGTGAATCAGAAGATTCACAGAAAGGAGCACCAGTGGCCAGGGCGAGGGGGGAGCCTAGGGGGACACCCCAGGAAGATAGAGACAGAGGGGACTCAGAGGGGAGCAGTTGGAAATCGGGACCAGCGTCACCGCCAGAGAGCAGGGAAGAGGAAGGGCGCCAGGGATCAAGCGCTGGCAGCTCACAACAGGAGGGAGGGCACGAGTCAGGAGTGGCCACACCTCCATCGGGGAGCGAAGAAACGGTCAGACGGAAAGTGGAAGGTTGGGCGCGCGCGCCAAGTTCAAATGCACAGGAAAGTGACGCAGTAGGCAGCCCGGAAAGGGAGCCAGGTCCTAAAGCCCGGCGCAAGGAGACAGGAGGGTCCGGGGGGTCGGCGTCAGAAGAATCCCGGAAGGAAGAGACCCCGGGGGGCAGAGGGACCCAGAGGAGAACAGTCAGGCGGAAAAGGTGGAGCAGGGCTAGGATATTAAGTTGGTGTACAAGGGGCGGAGACTCAGACGGAGCTTCGCCGATCTAACCATAAGACGTAGAGTTGCACGCAGCAGCTTGAGAATGGAAACTGTAACTCAATAAAGACTTTTATTTAATGATCGCTGGCTAGCGTGATCCTCTGTGAGCTAGGATCTGGAAGCAACTCTGACAACATGTATTAATGCTCCTATTATTTTGTTATGCTACAGAATTCCCTTTTGCCATGGTATGCAAAATATGAACATAATAACCACAGAGCAACTTACAGATTTTTCTAGAGCTTCTCGAGATGGAAAATCAATTTCTAAAACCTCTTTCAAATTTTGTAGTAAACTGAGTTCTGGATCCCTGAAAAGAAGAAGGAAAATAAAGTATCAGCACTCCCAACAAAGCTATGAACTAAATGTCTACAACCAAACACACTTACCACAGGTGTATGTTGCTGTTCAGCTTGACTTTCAAGGGATTTACCACTGAAAATAAAAAACATATGTGTTGGCACTACTCCCAAGAGCATTCTATGAACAGACTTCCTTCAAAGGGGACAATGGGGACTGGAGGAGAAGGAGGGCAGCTACATCCTAAATTTTGTGCTGTTTTTTATTATTTATTAAATTTATTTATCTGTTTTACATCATAAATATGCAAAATGCATAACAGTCATAATAAAAACAATAACACACCTCCAGGCTGCCTGATTCAGCAGAGAATGAATTCTCAATTATCCGGCATGTTTTTATTTTTCTGTGCATACCCTACTTTTCTGCATATTGGCTCACAAGGCAGCTGGATATGTAAGTCCATGCACTGCAAGGTTAGGCATGCTGCATATAACACATCATGTAACTGGGCACCCTGTATTTTGCACTGTTGATTTTAAGTAAACTTGCAGTGCAAGGCACAAGGTGTACAGACATTAAATGTTTAGTTATTACATCTCTGAACGACACTTACAAGAAAGCCCAATCATAGATGCCATGGGATTTTCAGGAAGCCTGCAGAGTACAGACCACGGGAGATATTATTTGCAGAATGAAAGAACACACACGGAAACCCATGAAAATTTCACTGAAATTTGTCCTCCACTTTGAATACCTTTTTTTATTACTTAATAGAGAATGGTAAAAGAACAAAAACAAATCCATGTCCCGCTCTAAAAACAAACATTTCCAGCACATCACTAGTATTCACTGTATACTACTCTGATCTTCTTGGGGATTAAGATCTGGATATAAATTATTTTAAAGAGATATTGCCCATGGATCTATATAGGGTCCTCTGTCTTTTTAACTTGCTTATAATGATGCAGAGTTTGAGGGAAAGAGTCACGAGATAGCAAAGTCTGTGGATGATATTATATTATTCACCATTTAAGTAGCTCTCCAATTTGGCTGAACAGGCTAGTAAAATGGCAAGTGCAGTTCAAACTAAATAAGTGCAAGTCGATGCACACTGAGGTAAAAACTCCTAATTTCACAGATATGCTGACAGGGGCTTAATAGGCAATGACTGCAGCCTCAACGAAAAAAATCAGCTCAAGGTATGCAACTGCTGTGAAAAGGCAAATTCCATTTGGTGGATCATAGGAAAGGGACTGAAAATGAAACTGCCAATTCCATAATGACATTATACAAATATATTGACAGAACTGGAAAAAACTCAGCTTTGAATAAATCTTAGGGCATATTAGTCACCAGAAACCCATCTGCCTTTGGCCAAACCTTAGTTCCCAGGCTTTTACTGCAGCTTTTTTCAATGGATTGAGAACTGACATGCAGCCCACCAAGAAAGACATGGGGCGCAGTATAGCTTTCTGTAGCACTGCAGCTAAATTCATCTTATAGAACAGGCTGGCAATATATTAAACAGTGCAAAATTGTTTTGTAATGTATTGAATCTTCAACGTTTTTCCGAGCAACGCACGCACACACAATTTTCAAAAAGTTAAGGTCAATGGTGTGCTTCTAGCTTGGTCTGCCTGAAACAAGTAGACTCAATTTAGTATAAAGTTAACCTGCGGTAAGCATAAAGTGATATACACTGCAACAGAAAAGCTATTATGATTGACAAAATGGATTTTTAAATAGGAGTCATCCTACCGTGGTCTGCTCCAAGAAAGTAACACTCAGGAAGCATGGTGGGGTGTCGGGGATCTACCTCTATATTAATTGAAATGTTGTTTCCTGGAACAGACATGCAGATGAACAGAGCTATAACTACATATAGTTTCATCCTTACTCAACTAAACTTCACACATACACACAAAAGGAATCTGCAAGAGCAATCTTAATTTAGGCTTTGAGCCCCAAACACGGTGCTGGTCATTTCTAAAAACAATACATCAGACCTTTTCTTCAGTTTTAACATTTGCTACTACGAAAGTTACTAGCTTCAAATTGTTTTATCCATTTTACATGCTTTGCTTTCCCACTTCTTATTTAGAACATTTTTTTTATTCATTAGGCTTACATTAGCTAGTTGCTTCATTGGTCAGAGGTATCGATTAAAACTACTTTTAATCAATTAAAATACCACCAAATTATTCAAATAGCAGGTGTAATTTTTTTAAAAGTTAAATACTTTTTAATTCACATGTCCAGAAAAGCTATGGAAGGCAGGTAGAATCTTGAAAGAGGCATGCAACAAGTCTTCTGTGACAGCACTTGCTGTGACATTTGCATGCACCATCTAAACACCAAGGGATGGTTATGCTTTAATCCTACTGAATTCTATGGGACTTGAAAGTTAGTCGAGGAACTTGCAATCTAAATTCTGACACATTGTGATTTGAGACTGCGCTGTTCGTGAAACGATGTCAGATTTAATAGCTGATATTAATCAATGTGTTCTGTTTTAAAGCCACATTTTCACATGAAAACTAATAATTTTAAACGTCTTGCATTTCCGTTTCTGTGATCTCCATTAACCTGAAGTCAACATGAAGTTGTCCTTTTTATTCTTACCAACGGCAATCCTTCGCATTGTGGCACTCCGTGTGGGTTTTTCTGGCTCAAGTACCCAGGTCTTCTCATCAATTTCATCTAGAGCATTCCAAAACTCCTTCAATGATTCTAATGCTGCCAAGAACTGACTGTGAATGCTTAATAAGGAGCTCTGAGAGAGAAGGAAATTGTAACAAATTTTATAGATGGCACTTTACCAACAGCAATACAGAATAGCTTTTTAATAACAGCCTGTTCCAACAGTTTAAAGTCTAGCATACATCCAACAGTAAAATATGTGGCGGGGGGGGGAGAGACTGGAATTTCCCCCCAAAACACTTTAGAGTTTTGAACAGGCCACACAAATCCTGCATTTTTGAGCTATGCTATGAGTCACCTTTCAAACTATTAAAAAAAAGGGGGGGGGGGAATCCAACGCAAAGTATTCCATGCTGAAAGCAGGGGAAACATGGCTTATTTCTCAAAGCTATTTTTAAAATTCATTTTTAACTCATAACAAATGGATTCAGTGGTCAATAAAAAAACAAGCACCAAGAATATCTGATATTTACCTCTGAGAACATCAGGTTTGCATTGCAAGGCCTTAACACATACAGAACAAAACAATTAACATCAAGTGATTTAGAATACCAGGAAGCCTAGAAATATGCTGCAATTAAAGGAATCCCGTTACAACTGTATCCAGTATAATCTTCTGCCAATAATGTGGGATTGGGGGGGGGGGCTAACTAAAATGTGTGCTAAGAACCAACTGCTGACTCACATTTCAGCAGGAAGAGAGAGAGAGAGAAACTTGTGTGGTTGCTCTCCTGTTACATTTAACACACTTTTAAATTAGACTCTGGGAGACCCCAGGGTCCTTTGGCAAAATTAGCAG
The DNA here is from genome assembly GCF_965112155.1 of Podarcis liolepis. NCBI lineage: Eukaryota > Metazoa > Chordata > Lepidosauria > Squamata > Lacertidae > Podarcis > Podarcis liolepis. The sequence continues at coordinate 114,334,245 of NC_139557.1, forward strand.
GGACATCTGGCAGAGCCCGTATATCACCAAATTGTATAATGTCAGAGTTTATACATGTATATATAAATTTCATTACAGTACAGCAGCAAGGTATTTTAGGTGTGTGGTATTATTATTTTTAACAGAGTTATGTAGTATTCAATTCTAAAGCACCATGAACTGAAATTATATCTTCTAAGAGTAAAGAACAAATATGGGTCTTTTAGCCAAAGTGTCAAAAGGCAAAAATGAAGTTTTGGGTGTTGCAAAAATTGCTTAGATGCCGTTTTTTGTTGTTACTTGAAAAATATTGAAAAAAGGAAGGGCAGAGCTTGAGAAAGAAAATGTTGGATTTCCCCCCTACTGTTATTAAATTATATTAAAGTGAGAAAGCACTTAAGCAGAAAAGTGTGAATACTGCCAATCTCAAAATGTAACGCTTATTATCTTTAAAAGCATTTTGTTACTTTTATAATACCTGAAGTGATATAATAGTGTCAGTCACTTAACCAGATCTTAGAGCATAATATCTTCATCTTAAGTACTATTATTTCCAGTATTTTAATAATTTTCACACTGTCTTGGAATGTGATCTTTTGTGCTCTGATGACACTTAAATTAATAGCATAATTTTCTGGTACTTGCAACAGATGCTTTCCATTTTGATTTTTCACATTTCCCTACATCACATACAGATAAATCCTCTAATAATCATTTTTATCTTTATCTTTAGGGAATTCAAAGGGTTTCCAGTAGAAATAAAGAAACATCAAGGGATTAGAATCCACAGATACATTTTGAAATCCAATTAATTTTAATACTAATTGCAATTTTTCGATGATGTTCCTTAAAAGGTGGCCAAATCTTTTCTTAAAGTGATCTGCTCATCTGATCTTATTTGCATGCTTCATTGATGTTGCCAACTGACTTTCCATATGCATATCTAAATCTCTATCTGAAAATCAGCTGCATTACTTTGTCATGCAAATCATGGAGGAATTTATCATCCATTTTATACTTCAACCAGTTTATTTCTGAACATTTCCCCTTTAAGCAATTTGCATGGATTCCATTTTTATCTGTGACAAGATACTTGGTAAAGGAATAAAGAGTGACTCTGCTGCTTCGTGATTTTAGATGGACAAGTTACAGTGAAACTCTGGTATGAGCCACCGGATGGCATTGATTTGTCTCAAGAGACAATGGAAGTGTGTGCCTTCGAGGGTTAAGTCAAACTGTTGGAGAGTTACAGCTCCTGCTGTGGCTGTAGAGACCAGTAGCGGAGAGAGATGTTTTGTTGCAGCTGGGGCAGATGAAAGTATGCGGTTGCGCAGATGCACAAGCCAGTGGTCATTCCTCATCTGGTCACTACTGTGGATGCATGACCTGACTGATTGTCTCCAGGTGCTGTGGTCATCTGCAAGGGATTCCCACAAGGGGGGGGGGGTTAATGTTGCTAGCCTTCATGTCCCATTTGCAGACATCTTTGTAATGCAGAGTTAGTCAGACAACAGGCCTGGTGCCTGAAGCCAGCTCCACAGAAATCATGTCATTGGGGATCCTGCCAGCTTCCATTCTGTGGACCTGATCCAGCCTGCGTAAATGTCGCTGAGAAAGAAGTGTGAATATGCTGGGGATGCGGGCTTGAGAGAGCTCATCTTTGTTTGAGACTCTGTCTTGCAATGTGATGCTCAACATCTCTCACTGCCCATCTCTCACTTCCATAAAGCTCAACATGCAAGCCTGGTAGACCTTCATCTTGGTATTGGTTGTTACCATCACATTCTCCCAGACCCTTTCAAATGCAATGCTAATGACCAATCACCAAATACAGTATTAAAAATGACAAGCAGCACAGAGTAAGTCTCAATAGAAGAAGAAGAAGAAGAAGAGTTTGGATTTGATATCCCGCTTTATCACTACCCGAAGGAGTCTCAAAGCGGCTAACATTCTCCTTTCCCTTCCTCCCCCACAACCAACACTCTGTGAGGTGAGTGGGGCTGAGAGACTTCAAAGAAGTGTGACTGGCCCAAGGTCACCCAGCAGCTGCATGTGGAGGAGCAGGGAAGCGAACCCGGTTCCCCAGATTACGAGTCCACCACGCTACCAGTTCCCAAACATCCAACAGAATTTAGTTTCTCTTTTCTCACAAAATGATCTACTGCAACTTAAAAGCCTTTCCAGGAGCAGATGATGTATTCTGCATACAGAATGTCATCTTTGGATTCCACCAACTGATTTATTATTATACCTGCAAATAAAGCTGACTTATACAGAATAAATTGGGGGGGGGGATTTAGTTGCATTTTTTAAAAAAAGAATAGGAACAAGCAAGGACCCACAACAAAACGTTGTTAATTATCTCGAGCCCCTCAACAAGAGCGCTCTTTCGAGGGCTCTAGACTGTAGCGCTGTTTGGGACTTACAGACGTTCCTGGAGAGTTTGAAAGAAAAGCACATCCCATTTTTATTTTTCCCCAGCCCTCTATTAGCACAGGGAAGCAAGCATTTTAACTTCGAAATATACATCTGCCTGTCCTTCATCACCATCTCCGGGGTACTGTAAGATGGAGCCTTTTAGGAACCAGAAGGCAAATTTGGAAATTTGAGGGTGTGTCATTGGTGCCCGGGGAAAGGGCATCTGTATCAGCCACCATCACTCAAAAGACAGAAGCTCTTTGCACCTCTGCTCTGTTCAGAACAGAGGGGTGGGGTGTTGGGTGTTGGATTTGGCTCTCCAATCCTGGCATCTATTGAAATATTGGCATGCTTAAGGATCATGTTTGGTTTAGGAGTAGCTGAGCCAGTGCAAACAGGAACTGAGCAAGAAAAGCGAACTGCACCATTTCACTTTCAATTTTTTCTTATTTAACACTTATTTGAAATCTTTAAGACAATTAGTTTCCTGTTAATTATGTTGCTTTGAATGTGTACTTTATGTTTGACTTTTTTCAGTGATTTGGGATTGTTTTATTTGATGTTTTAATGTGTTGTAAACTGGTTTGAATTTTTCCCCTTAAAAGTATAAAGCAGTATAATAATGATTACAATTATAAGGCACCTAATATTTTATAAGCAAGCACTGGAGCAGCTGCTCCTTCACTACACAGTTGATGGGGCCAGGAAGTGCAATCTCCCACTGGCTCCTGGTGACCTCACCGGCGCTAGAAGCCAGAGTATATTCATACCTTAATCTCTTCTGTCCCAAGACAACTAACAGTTAAAGAGTGCTGCTGTCTTACAAGGTGGAGGAAGGCAAAGTGATAGGCAGATGGCCAATGCTGGGCTCAGATCATGGTGGTAAAATAAAACTCTTGGAAGATACTAAGTATCTGGCTCTTTCCACACACACAGAGAGATTCAACAAATACCCATATTTAGAAATTAGCGCTATCCACATGTTACTCACATGTAAAGCACTTTTAGCCCTGTTCCAACCCCAGGTTTTCTACCTGAAGCAACTAGATGTTCTGTGCAGTTGTCTGCAGAGAAGTTCAAAAGTGTGACCACCTCCTCACACTTTTCTTGTACTCCTGCTGTGCTATACAGCGCTAGAAGATTGCCAGCCCCACACCACTGGAAGTGTGAGTAGAAAAAGATGGAGAAAGAGAAAAAGAAAACACTGAAGGACAGTGAAAAGGGGCATTTATTTTGTTTTTAAATCTCATGGCATGCATCCTCCCCAACCCTTAACCCACTTCAGGATACTGTCCTCCTTTTGAGGGGCAGGGAGAGGTGTTTTTCAATAGACTTTCTCGCATTCCTTACCTCAACTACAGACAATCAATCAACTCAAGTCTCCCTCCGACCTGGTATCTTTAGAGTGTCTCCCACGCCTCTTTTTGTCAGGTAGCTTTTGGGGTCTTTTAAAAATTCATTTTCTTTTCATTTACAATCTTATTTACTTCTGCATTCATAGCAAGTACCCGAAGCACACAGTTTGCTTCCAAACTGATTACTTACTTGACTAATAATTGAATTCACTATTTAGAGGAAATGATGTAGCAGAGTGTCTAAAGTTTTTGCTCTCTCCCTCTTGCTTCCTCAAGGTTCCCCCCCCCACAAAAAAAAAAACCTGTTATGGCTTAAGGGATGCAGTTGTTCATCCTGGCAACATTCATCCACAAGTTTCAAACTGCATCTTGCAACACAAATACACAGATTTTAGATGCTTCAGTGATTTGCAATACGTCTTCTGGATTCCCAATTACAGAACTTAAGAGAAAGTGTTCATGATTAAAACTTAAGAAGAAATTTAAATTCCTTTCAACTAAATAATGGAGGGAAAGACTTGCTAGGCTAGGCAATATCCACTACATTGATTGGAGGATTAAGACAAAAACATGAGAAAAATGCACTGCAGTGAACAGGTTCTGACACAGCAGGGGTATGGATTGGATGACCCGCTAGGTCTCTTCTCCTAGTAATTTATGATTCTTTCAGATTTGCCTGGAAAATGGTTTCCATTTGTCATTTACTCAAGCTGAACCCCCTCTTCAGTACCCCTCCCGATTCTTCCGATATATCCACCAGTGAAAGAAAAAAAAAAGCATCAGATCTGAAATCTTTAAAAAACTCCCCTTGTCAACCATCCAAGCCTTTGTGTGTTTTATTGATTCAATATTCCACAATTCCATTGCAGGCTTAGCAATAGAAGCTAGAAATACACCAGGCTTATTTTGAAGATCCTACATCGCATATTTTACTGGATATGTACTTTAACTAAAAATTCAGAGGAAAAAGGAGGGCTTTAATATAAGGTCCCTTGAATAATATATGCATTTAACTGCATATTTTGGCAAAAACTGAGTAGAGAGCAAATTTATCAGGCTAATTAGAAAAAAAATAAAGTATGCATCTGAAGTAAGTAGATGTACTCGCACTTGTCATTGGGAAGCTCTTGGTTTATTTGGCACATGAAACAATGGCAGCCGCCTTGCCCTTGGTGCTGATTTCTGACTATTCTAAAATGTCTCCTCTGAGCCAGAATACACTGGCTGCTACTGATCATGCTGTGAGACACCTGCACTGGCTACTAGGCTTGTCATGACGCACAAAACCCTACCATCTTCAGCTTGACATTGTGCACGTTATAATTATTCATCCAAATGAATATGTCAGAGCAGCAGCAGCAGACCTCTCATCAGAGCACAAGAAAAATACATCAAAACATTATCAACCCAGCAGGAAGACAGGGACCATAAGGAAAATTACCCATTTTTAATACAGATGCCATAAAGCCATGTCTATTATTATATAAAAAAAGAGGTGGGGGGACAACCATCAAGCTTAAAGTCCAAAAGTACTAGAAGATGAAATAGGAAACAGCTGTTAGTGGGGGAAATCAATTATGGTACCTGAAATCTATTTACATTCCCTTTAACAAGAGTGTGCTGGTATTCTAACAGTGACACTTGCACTGTTTGAGTTAAGGGTCTTGTCAATGTTTTCATTAAGGTGACCTACAGATGTAAGAAGTAAATACCTATCAAGAACTAGCACATGCATGCTGAATACCCAAAATATCTAGAACAAGAGGCAACCAGTCTACATATTGTTTTCCATTGCGCACAAAGAGAGAGAAAACAGTTAAGTAACCATCAACCTGGATATTTAGAATCAAGGGGCAACTTCAACTGTTTGTACTTGTGAATAATATTGGACAAGGGAAAAAATCATTTGCAGTTTTCTTATGCAGACGCAGATTGCATTACCATAAAAATCTGGCAGTTTAATGTTTTCAGTACAGTTGTTTGGTTGGCATCTGTCTGTCTTGGGAAAAAATGGAAGAGTGTTTCTTTGAGGGTGAAGTCAAACTGTTGGAAGCTTGCCGTGTCTGCTGTGGCTGTAGAGACCGATATAGGAGAGGCATATTTTGTTGCAGCTGGGGCAGACATTTCCTCTCTCTGCACTCCTCCCAGACGGCATTCCTCCTCTGGATGCACGGCCCGACTGTCTTTCTCCAGGCCTTGTGGTTGTCTGCAAGGTATTCCACACAACCGGGCTGACGTTGCTAGCCTTCATGTCATATTTGCAGACATCTTTGTAAAACAGAGTTGATCTGCCAACAGACCTAAAGCCAGCTCCCTGTAGAGCATGTCCTTGGGGATCTTGCCATCTTCCATTCTGTGGACATGACAAAGCCAGTGCAGACATCACTGAGACGGAGTGCAAACATGCTGGGAATGTGGGCTGGGAGAGCACATTTTTGTTGGAGACTCTGTCCTACATTGCGGTGCCCAAATCTTCCTGACACAGCATATGTCAAAGGCACTGAGGCAATCAATGCAACACTTTACAAATCTGATATTCCAAAATAGAATTGTAAGCATAACGGGACTTATCTCTTGAGTGTTAATGTCCTGGCTGATGGTTTCAAAAGACTTCTCTCTCTTTGTGAGTAATGAAAAACAATATGTAGACTGGTTGTCTGACTGCACAGCTCACACGTGAGACAGAAAAATATCAGCAGGTCGGGAAAGCACCAAGATTTGTAAAAGTACAAAAATGAAAAAAACAAAACAAAAACAAAACCCTGTCTTAGTGAGGACAGAGCATATTCAGTAGCCACAGAATACTGACTTTTGGGAAGAAGAAAAATATGGAAAGAGAAGGAGGGATGCAATGGAGTATCATGGATGTGAGAAGGGCTCATTGTCTAAAACACTGAACAATACAGATGCCTCAAATTCTGAAAGAGTTGCACACCCTTGATAAGATAACCTATGGTGCCCATAATGCCATCTGGGGAATTTGCAGGAGGATACTGAATATGGATGCTTTTTTCAGGCCTTTTATAATACTTCTCCAAATTGGTGCACCCTGAACTTTCACAAACCACACAGCCATGCATGACAGAGTTTATGCTGCTCTGTAAAGCACCATGTTCTCTGACAGCACTACATTAAAAAAATAATAAGCAAAATAATGTTTTCAATGTGAGAAATCTTTAGAAAATTAAGTATTTTGCATTCTTACCAGAGGGGGGCATCCCATGAACAGGACAAACTATTAATTCTATACAAATCATATATGGTACTCAAGTTTCTATATTTAACAGGAATGAAATGATTCCTAGTAACGATATTTTTTACTGGGTTAGAGTGTAGTATTTACAGCCATCATAAATACCAGCTCCCCATATAAAGAATTATATTGAATTCAAATTCAAAGATTTTCAGCACCTTTAAACAAAAAAATATTTGGGAATTCACATTAGATTGCTGCTCATGGGATAACATTTTAGTATCAGTCAGTGTGTTGCACTTGCACCTAAGAAAGAAAAAGAGTGGATTTCTCAGGGAGGCTGGCAAGCCACCACGACAGAAATGGAAAAGGATGGAAATGACAATTATTTGATTTATCTTTCAGTCTGAATTCACAAAGGCTATGCAGTCCTAATCCCAAGGTGATTTCTGTATGCTGTATTCTAATGCATTATGATGGTCATTTCACTATTAGAAACATCAAACTGCCTTATACTGAATCTACTATTTAGCTCATATTGTCTACACTGGCTGGCAACAGCTCTCTAGGATTTCAGACAGGAGTCTTCCCAGTCCCACCTGGAGATTCCAGAGACTGAACCTGGGACTTTTTGCATTCAAATCACACACTCATCTACTGAGCTATGTCTTTCTCTTGTTTAGCTTTCCCATATCATATCTTATTTGTGACTACTTTTGTAACGTGTTTTTTCATGCTGTAAGCTGCCTTGTGAATCGGTTGAACTGTGGAAAGGTGGGGTGCATATAAAATTATGTCTGAATATATGTATGTATGTTGGCTGGAGCTTCTTATCCCCATTTTCCAGGCTCCTTATCCCCGGTCTAGACAAAGGACCCCTCACTGCTCCATCCTAAGATTACCCTCTGCATCCTATGGTGGGAAACTTGTATCATCATATCTACACTCATTCAGCATGTCTTGTAATGCTTTCCTTCTGCTGGATACTGCCCATTTCCCCTTTGTTTCATATAACCCTTCCCCTTAGGTAACTGACTTAAGTGCTTGTTCTCAAGATATGCTCTTCAATCTGCCTGGAAATGCAATGTTTTCAAACTTCATCTCCAGGACCGGTTGCTTCAACCCCAGCTAGTCACCCTACCCTCTCTCTCCCTCCCCCCCCCCCTTGAGCCTTTGACTATTCTCCATGCTCCATGTTTGTTTTTCCTGGGTTACTCAGGGATCTTACAGGAATATGACCCTTCATGTTTTATTTCCTGGTGATTTTTTGACCTTTCCTCATTTTTGAAGAGTTCTAATTTCTAAAGAACCTGGTTGCCTGCCTGGAACCACACAGTTTGGGGCTCAAGGGTGACCTATGAAGGGTTGCATGCCTTTGGTCCCCTCACCATAGTAATTTCTCTGTACGAAACATAGTCTGCTTTTCAATTACTGAAAGTAGTGCCCGAGGAGGATGCTTAGCCACTACGGAAGGCTCAGTATCCAGTCTGATCCCTCAACCTTTGAGTCACCATGAGTCTCAAGGAAATTGCTCATTCTCCTCCTCTTGTTGGAGAAGGTAATTACTAGCATTTCAACTCTTCGTATTCTTTGCGTCACCTCCATTTGCCTGATATTGCAGTCTTTTGTTCCCCCACGTGTCCCAAATGGCATGGGACAGTAGTGCGGGGGGGGGGGGGAGAGAGTGTATATCAGAGTTGTGATGTGAATAGTTTAAACAGTATATTCAGTTAAAGAATGGCTGTCTGTTGCACAGAATTTTTCTCATTGTCTTTCATTGTTTGCTTTGCATATTATATATTGTTTAGTTGGAAGTCACCCAGGGAATATTTATTGATAGGAAGCTATTTAAATTAAAATAATAGCAATAATAATATTCATCGTCTACAGCCTGACATGCAAGGATCTTGGGCCAGCCAATGGAATTTGAAGACTTTTCTTTGGGCAGCTGAGCTTCATTACATATCAAATGTTGCATTTGAAAGAGCTCTGACTTCCCACTGGATGGATGGTGGTTAACGGATAGAGGTTGAGTCCCAAGTAGACAGAAGATACCCCATTCTGGACAGAAACAGTATGTGGGGACTCCCGGGTCCAGAATGAGGTAACTGTGCCACTAAAGGGCCAGGTGCACAGCTCTGTATTGGGAAGCTCTTAATCTTTGATGTTTTGGTGTTTTCCTTTATGCTTCATTGGAAGCTGCCCAGAGTGGCTGGGGCAACCCAGTCAGATGGTTGGGGAATAATAATAATAATAATAATAATAATAATAATAATAATAATAATAGTTGTTGTTATGAAGTGCAGAAAAATTGACCACTGACTCTCTGGATTTTGTCCTATTAATACTAAATACACAACTAAGTTTATTTATTTATGTAACAGGATTTATATACTGCTTAATCACACATAACCTCTAAGTTGATTACATAGAATATAAAATGTTCATTATGTTATTTTTTCCACATAAACGGAACAAAAGGAAGAGAGCTCAAGTTTATGTTAGACAAGGTCCTTGCAGAAGGCTAAGCAGGTAAGTTCGTTAACAACCGGAGAAAAGAAGGAAGGCTGCCTACCTCTGGAATCCAGGAGACAGAGAACTGAACTGGTAAGTCCACAAGGCAATCTGGTGGTTCTGTGGGATACTGAGACAGAAGTGTGGAAGTTCAACATTTTTACACCTTATGAGTGATTTTTTTTTTTTTTTGGCAATGTAAGCATACACTTAGCTGAGGTTAGTTTAAATAAATCCAAAGTTGAAGACAAAGGTAAACAGGGCTAGCCCATCCATGAGACAGAGTGAGGCAGCCACCTCAGGCAGGAGAATCCAAGAGGCTCCACACAGGTGTGCTCCCTCTGCTGGAGAAGCAGCTGCAGTGGCTTCCAGTGAAATCTCACAGGATTATTGCAGTTACAGATAGGTAGCCGTGTTGGTCTGCCATAGTCAAAACAAAAAAATTCAGAAGCTGCTGAATTACAACTCATTACCAAACTTAAAACCATGGAGAGACCTGGCCTGAACAAAGACATTGGATTCTTATCTCATTATACATGACAAAGCCATTTCTCACCTTCTCACCCCTTGCTTTTTCCTGTAAGACCTATTACAGTCGTTAAGAGTCGTCAACAGGCTCATCTCAGCTATCTGCCAATCACCCATTCCCACCACCCTTCTGAGTAATACCCCTCCCCACCTTCTCACTATATAGAAGGATCTGGCAACTTCTGTTTCAGTGTATCTGAAGAAGTGTGCTTGCACACGAAAGCTTGTTTAGGATTATTGCAAGATTTCACCAGAATCTGGAAACCGAAGCTGCATAACCCCAATGAACAAGGCTTCAGCAGGGGCATCGCAGACACGGGCCACCCCTGAGAGTAAATAAAATTTGAATAAACCAGGTATTCTGGGGTTTGAAAGCAGACCTCTTTGGGAAGCACATAATATTAACAGGAAAAAACCTTTCTGCCTTATGTGCATCCTATATATAATATGTTACACAATCTCTTTCTATATATGCAAAGGCAAAGTAGGGCATTTTCTTGTCACAAAAATCTCCTGGCCACCTGTCACAAGTTGAGCCCCAAGATGAGTTTTAAACTTAATAAACCTAACAACACTGCTATATGCATAACTAAAGTTTTCTGGAACATATGGGAAGAAAACAAGAGGTGACTGATCCAGCATAACTGAAGTTAATGCTCCAATTTCCACTTATTTCAGTGCTTACACAAACTGTACATACATACATATTTATAAAATGCAAGTCCTACTGATATAAGATGGACTTGTACATGCAACTGAACGCAATGCAGAAAACCAAGTTTGGCTGAAACTGAAAGAGAAGCGCTGATGAAAAGACCACTACCTTTCCCCTAATCCACCTTCATAAAACTCTTGATTAAAAGGCAGAACACGAACATTTGAGGTGTTAAGAGGAAGTGAGGTTAAATATAAATACAACTTAAACCTTCCCAAATGAATCCACCCAACATTAATCCTGGATACTTGCCACCTACTACTCTGAATGTATTATCCTTCTACTTTGTTTTCTAATACTATGGTCCCTGCTAAACTTAATTCAGTAGTAGACCACATCCAATTGGCTTTTATGGTAATGAAGTTTAGCTTCTCTATAACTTTATATCCGCTTCTGGTAATCTCTCACTGATTCTCACACCTGCTCCTCACCTATGCTACACTTACATTTATTTTTATTTCTCTGGCTACTTGGTATTCAAATTTACACTTATATTTTATTACACCTACCATGGTTCATGTCCCCTGCTGTACTTTCCATTTTTAAAGGAAACTTTTATGGCTTGCAAAAGCTCTTATGCTTTGTCAGTTTATCATGCTCTTTTCAGTCAGTTACACTAATGACTTTTGAACAAGTCACAAAATGAAGAGGGAGTGGTTAGGGAAATACAGCTGGAGAAGGGAAGCCATGCACGATTTTCTTCTGCCACACACCTTATCTGTAGGACAGTAGGTGTTGGGTTAAGTCATCCCACTTCCTGACAAATGATTGACCATAGAGGACAGTTTGGGTTGAGATGTGCAGACTATTAGCTTTTCAGCCTTTACTGCATTAGAGAGAAAATATATTAGGATAGAATAGAAAAGAGTCAGACTCTGTACCAGTTAGGTATACTTTTCTCAAAACATCACACAATGGAAGGGAAAAAGGAATAACAGTAAGTATGTGATTCTTGGCATGTTTACTGAGATGATCAGTGAGATTTACACCCTGTGGTTAGGATTGCAGTTGTGCAAGAGACAAGTACTCCTTACTGTATGCTTAAGTACTCCAGATTTTCTAAACATCATATGCCTGCAATTTTGATACATTTATGGAAGACCTAAATCGTTTAAAATGTGTTTTATACCTACTAACACACACAACCCCATGCTCAAGCACATCTGCATTTATTCTCAGCCTTTTAAAGACAAAATACAATGAATTGCCCAAGAAACTAACACAATCATTCTTCTGAGTTTAAAGAACCCAATGTCAGTTAACATTCTGCTTTCCTTTTACAGGATTGACTACACCACTCTCACTTATCCCTATGCTTTTAAGAATATGAGTTCTATTTATGTTTTTAGCTTATTGCTATAATGATGGACTCAGAAAACGAAACCAAGTCACAATAACGTGGATCTGAATTGGGGGCGGGGGAAGAGTTCACTGTAGTCTTCAATAAAACCTGGATTGTTACATATAGTAACATATTATTTTGTAGTAGATATTAAAAAATCTTGGACATTTTCAACAAATATTACTAGTCAATAGTCCTTTTTCAAGGCATTCATATAGTGTCTATTAAAATAATGCAGTGCCTACAACCAGCGCTTGAATTAGAGGAGGAAAAGGGCCCACAAGCCCTCCACCCTGACTTCCATTCTCGGTAGCAAATCATGTAGCCAAATCATGTAGCCTCCTAAAAACAGAGTTTAAGCAGAGCCCCCAGTCCCAACAATTCAAACATGTCAATACTTCTTTGCTGAATTGCTACCCAGAATAATAAACCCAATACAGTTGCATCAATAGCAATTTTCTAACTTTGGTAAGGTGACAGGGAGTTACCTATAGGATACTTCTTTCTCCAGATCCCAGCCCTCCTTTTTATGGTCTAGTTTCCACTGAGGAGCTAATCCATTTTTCTGAGTTATACCACTTCGGAGTCCACACAATCAATTAAATGTTAGGGAGAAGGGTTCCATCTTCTCTTCCATGTGCAGGAAATGTTATCGTGTGGAGGAACATTCAATCACTTCACCACTCTCATAAAATCTGGTGCTGTGCAACCCAGATACAGGATTATCATTCCACAGAGATTTAGGCCTTTGGTTAGCATTTGCTAACATAAACTAGAGAATGGGGTGAACATAAATACATAAATGGAGCTCTTACTGGATTAGACAATCTACTTCCAATGGTGCTTGTGAGGGTTTGATTAGCTGCTTGTGCGTGAAAACGTGCTCCCTCAGAGTTTGTGCGACCCCACAAACCTCCGTGTGTGACGGAGCTCCTCAGACATGTCTGCTCTAGTCACTAGTAGAGTCCGACAGTGGCTGTCTGCGGAAGCGTTTCCAGCAAAGAAGTTCCTTAACGGAAACGCGTCTCCTGGACTCACGGCGTGACAGTTTCCTGCGAGGTGTGGGTCTCCCTATGGGAGACTCCGATACCTCCCCACTGTTCTTGCTGGAAGCCTCCCTGAGCCCTCCCTCCTGCTCGCATTCCCTCAGAGACCCACTCCTCCCCCTGCTGGTCCCTGCTTCAGCAGTTGAGTCTCTTTCATCCTGCCTGAGTCCCTCCACCACCTGATGCTCTGATGGCAGTTCCCTGACATCCACCTCCCCTCCAGGGCCCCCCTCACCCCCTCCCAATTCCTCCCCCCTGGGAGGTGAAGGGCTAAAACCCCGAAACGAATCTTCCTCATCTTCTGACGTCTCGAACAATTCTCTCCATCGATCGTCGTCCTGGCCAGCTGCATCCTCCTCCTCTTCAGAATCTGGGAACCCCTCCAACTCCTCTTCCTCGTCGGTGGTGGCAAAGTATTCCCTTCGGAACCTCGCTACAGGCTGAGGTTTACGTGGGAACCTCTGATGAAAAGTCTCTATTAAAACCTCGTCATTGACATCCTCTGCCCTAACCCAGGTGTTTTCCGACTCCGGTTCCCCTTCCCACATTACCAAATACTCTACTTGATCTCCCTTCCACCTGGAATCGAGGATCTCCGCTACATGGTAGCTGTGTTCCTTCTCCTCCATTGCTGGTCCCCTAGTGACCCTCCCCTCACTGTCTCCTCTATACGGTGACAGCAACGACCTGTGAAAAACTGGGTGCAGCTTCATGTGGTTCGGTAACCGGAGCCTGAAAGCCACTGGATTGACCTGCTGTATGACTTCAAACGGACCCAGCCTTTTGGGTCTTAATTTCTTACAACCTCCTTTGAATGGCAACCCTTGGGTTGACAGCCACACCTGGTCCCCCACCCTGATGCTTTCACCTTCCCTCCTGTTTTTGTCTGCCTGCCTCTTATATTCCTCCTTAGCCCTGTTTAAGTTGAGTTGGAGCTGGCGATGGATCGCTTCCATTTCTTCCACGAACTGTTCTGCAGCTGGAACGCTCCAGTTCTCCCCCTCCCCCCCTGGGAAGGCTCTGGGATGGCACCCGTGATTAGCCAAAAAGGGGCTCATCCCCGTGGACACGTTCTCTGCATTGTTGTAGGCAAATTCTGCCAACGCCAACTTCTCCACCCAATCATTCTCTCTGTCATTAACATAACACCTCAAATATTGTTGGAGAACCCCATTTGCTCTTTCCGCCTGCCCGTTGGTTTCAGGATGACGGGCCGTCGAGAAATTAACCTCTACATGCAGTAAGCTCATGAGCTTCCTCCAGAACCTGGAAGTAAATTGTTTCCCTCGGTCTGAAACCACCCTCAAGGGGGCGCCATGCAACCTAAACACATTCTCTACAAACAATTTGGCGGTTTCTTCTGCTGTAACCGCATGTGAGCAGGCTATGAAGTGGGCCATTTTAGTTAACAGGTCTACTACAACCATGATGGCTGTTTTCCCTCTAGACCTTGGCAGATCAGTCATGAAATCTATTGCCACTGCTTCCCACGGTCTCTCAGGTGTGGGCAGTGGTTCTAATAAACCAGCCGGCGCCTGCCTCTCCCCCTTGGCTCTTTGGCATTGTTCACACCCTCTCACATACTCCCGCACATCTTCCCTGACCTTGGGCCACCAAAATTCCCTGGTAACCAGCCACATGGTTTTGTGTTGCCCAAAGTGCCCTGCTGTGGGGCTATCGTGCAGCTGCTTGAGTACCTTCTCCCTCAATTCCCCTTCAGGTATATATAACGCTCCCTTATAATACAATGCCCCATTTCTCTCCTCAAAACCACCGGATTTGTCTTCCTCCCCTCTGAGATCCCTGAGTTTCCCCTGGGCGTATGCATCCTGCACCGTACCCTCTACCAATTCCCTTTGCCCCACCAAAGTCGCCCCACACACCCAGCGGTCCTCTGGAATGATATGGGTTTCTTCGGGTGCTCCCTCCCCCTCCAAATATTCAGGTTTGCGTGAGAGAGCGTCCGCCCTAACATTCTCTGGGCCTGGCACATAACAAATCTCAAAGTTAAATTTGGAGAACTCTTGGGCCCATCTCAACTGCCTTTGGTTGAGCACTCGCGCCGTTCTCCAGTACTCTAGATTTTTATGGTCCGTGCACACTTGCACTTTATGTTGTGCACCAACTAGCAGATGCCTCCATCTCCGGAACGCCTCATGAATAGCAAGCAGTTCTCGGTCGTACACCGTGTAGTTCCTCTCGGATTTGTTCAGCTTCCGCGAGAAGAAGGCACACGGACGCCACTCTGACTCCTCCTTCCCCGGCTGCAGAAGAAGCACCGCCCCTATAGCTCTGTCAGATGCGTCTGTTTCAACCCTTAGCTTCTTTCGTAAATCCACATGCAGAAGTTGTTCTTCAGAGGCGAAGGCCCTTTTCAGTTCCTCAAACGCTCGCTCCGCCTCCGCCGTCCATACAAACTTCTTTTTACTGCTGAGACAGTCAGTGATGGGCGCCGTCAGATGGGCGAAGTTGCGGATGAACTTACGATAAAAGTTTCCAAACCCTAGGAACCTCTGCACATCCTTCTTGGTTTTGGGTGTTTTCCATTCCAGCACTGCCTGTACCTTGCCGGGATCCATGGCCAATCCCTTGTCTGACAGGCGGTACCCCAGGAATTCCACCTCCTTGGTATGGAACCGACACTTCTCCAGTTTGACCCACAGCCTGTTGGCTTGCAGTCTGCTCAACACTTCTCTGACGTCTCTCACATGTTGCTCCTCATTCTCAGAATACACCAACACATCATCTAGAAAGGCAACGCAATTCTTGTAGAGCAAAGGGCCCAGCACGTGGTTCATAAAAGATTGAAAACACGCGGAGCCTGCTTGTAATCCAAATGGCATAACGAGGTATTCAAACGCCCCCAAAGGGGTAAACATGGTGGTTTTCCATTCATCCCCTTTCCTTATGCGTATCAGGTTGTACGCCCCCCTTAGATCCAGCTTTGTGAAAATCTTTCCCTTCCTCACCCTGGTCAAAATATCATCAATTCTGGGCATAGGGAACGCCACCGGTTCAGTCACTGCATTCAGCCGCCTAAAATCACATACAAGTCTCGGCTTGTCCGCATTTTTTTTGTCCACAAAGAACACTGGGCTCCCCCCTGCTGCTTTGGACTCTCTGATGAAGCCTCTCTTCAGGTTCTTGTCAATGAACCCTCGCAACTCCTGCATTTCCCTGTCTGACATGGCATACAACTTGCCCACGGGAAGCTGTGCTCCTGGGAGTAAATTGATCTGACAATCAAAGGGTCTATGAGGTGGTAGTTGGTCAGCTTCCTTCTCGCTGAACACGTCGCTGAGATCTGCATACTGTGGTGGTACCTTCACCTTCCCCATTACTTCAGTCCCTGCTAGGGAGGCTTGGGCCCCTGCTGAACCCTTCTCCCCTTTGCAGTGTTCTAGGCAATGTGCTGAACCAAAGGACACCACTCTTTGATGCCAGCCAACCAGCGGATCATGTAGAGCTAGCCAGCTCATTCCCAAAATAATGGGAGCGCCTCCCAGGGTGGCCACATTAAACGCTATCAGTTCTGTGTGCCTTGCCACCCTCATTATCATTGGGACAGTCTGCAAGCGGACTCCTCCTCCCAACAACTCCCTGCCATCAATCGTGGTCACCTGCAGGGGGTTGCTTAAAGGGATGGTCTGTATCTGGTGTTCAGCAGCAAACTCCTTGCTCATAAAATTGCAGGAGCTGCCTGAGTCCAATAGCGCCTTTATTTTTAGGGGGTGCCCATTCTGCAGCTCTAGCGACACTTCAATCACTAGAGCAGGTCGAGGAGCTTCTGGCACGGGCACTTTCACTGCTCTTTGGCCTGGCTGCAGTGCCCCAATTGTGGCAACCAGGCGTTGGCTTTTACCTGCTCCGCTCCCCCTTCTTCTCCCCCCTCAACAGCTCCCACCATCCCTTGCCATTCCTTCCTCTGGGGGCAGACTCTGGCAAAGTGGCCTGGCTGTTGGCAGAGATAGCATTTCCGGGGGCCCTTTCCCTCCTTCTTAGCTCCCTCGCTGGTTTTTGAAAATGCGCGCGCGCGCGCTGTTCCGATTTCCATCGGCTCTGCCGGCGGGAAAGCTGGCTCAGGAATGTCTGGAATGCGGAACTCCTTCCAACGTTCCCCTCTCCCTTCCCGCCTCTCCAAGGCTCTTGCCTCCTGCCGCGCTCCTATGGTCAGCGCAGATTTGGTCAGCTGATCCATAGACTCCGCCCTGGGGCTCCGTGCCAGCTCGTCTTTCACCCCCGAAGAAAGACCTTCTTCAAATAGCATTTGAACGGGTGCCGCCGATAAATCCCAACTCAGTCTGTGAATCAGCATGGTAAACTCAGTCCAATATTCACGGACAGATCGACTTCCCTGCTTACAAGCCATTAGCTGTCTGCGCACCACCCCTTCCTCAATATCGCTGGAAAACATGATATCCATTGCACGAAAGAACTTCATTGTGTCCTTTAGTATTTCATTGTGCGTTGCCATTAGGGGTCGAACCCAGTCTCTAGCCCCTTTCTCAAGATGCCCAATTACAAAAGCAACTCGCGATTCCTCATCAGGGAACTCATCGAACTGCACATTAAGGGCATATTGCATCTCTGTCCTAAAAGCATGGTAGTCCTTGGGGTCCCCCCCAAATTTCTGCACCAATCCTGGTACCTTTCTGGGGAATTGCGTGGCTCTCCCCTTCTTGTCTGCATCCTGAGCCCTTCTCTCCTCCAACCTCGCCGTCTGCAGGGCCAGTTGAACCTCCAACGCTCGGTATCTATCTTCCAAGCTTGGACCAGCTCCAGCCCCTGCTCCTCCGGTTCCGGTTGGTTCGCTCATGATGCCTTCTCTTGCACAGGCAGCGTACAAAGACTGTCGGACTGCTGTGAGGGTTTGATTAGCTGCTTGTGCGTGAAAACGTGCTCCCTCAGAGTTTGTGCGACCCCACAAACCTCCGTGTGTGACGGAGCTCCTCAGACATGTCTGCTCTAGTCACTAGTAGAGTCCGACAGTGGCTGTCTGCGGAAGCGTTTCCAGCAAAGAAGTTCCTTAACGGAAACACGTCTCCTGGACTCACGGCGTGACAGTTTCCTGCGAGGTGTGGGTCTCCCTATGGGAGACTCCGATACCTCCCCACTGTTCTCGCTGGAAGCCTCCCTGAGCCCTCCCTCCTGCTCGCATTCCCTCAGAGACCCACTCCTCCCCCTGCTGGTCCCTGCTTCAGCAGTTGAGTCTCTTTCATCCTGCCTGAGTCCCTCCACCACCTGATGCTCTGATGGCAGTTCCCTGACAGTGCTCAACAAGAGGATTCCAGGAAGCACACAAACGGGACAGGAGGCCAGGAGGTGTTTCCTACTATTGCTCCCAGTAGCTGATATTCAGCGATATACTACCTCTGAACAGAGAGGTTTCACCTAGCCATCATGACTAATAGCTACTGATAATCTT
Organism: Podarcis liolepis; assembly: GCF_965112155.1. Taxonomy (NCBI): domain Eukaryota; kingdom Metazoa; phylum Chordata; class Lepidosauria; order Squamata; family Lacertidae; genus Podarcis; species Podarcis liolepis. The sequence goes on from NC_139557.1 coordinate 114,352,760, forward strand.
ATCCTTCATTAATATGTTCAATCCCCACTTAGCGCTATCTAAGCCAATGTCCATCATTACATCTTGCGGGAGCAAATTCTATAAATTAATTATGTGTTATGAGAAGAAGTGCTTTCTTGATTTTTTTGTCTATCCATTTCATTGTATATATAAACAGACTTCTAGTACTATAGAAAAGAAAGGGGAGAAAATTCTATCCATATTCTTTCCAGCATGCATATTTTATAAACCTCCTTCAAGAATGGAAGAGAGTAGAATTCACAGAGACAGGAACAGGAAGGAGAGAGAAAATAAGCCTGTAGTACTCTCCCCATCATGATTAGATTGGTGGTATCACATCTACACCAAGAACCTTCTAACACCTATTAAGAAAAAGCATTGTATGTAGGAATATTAGAACAGCTATTCAAAAATGCAGAACCCCTGCATAGCTTTTAGAATACTATCAGGCAAGATCCAGCCAAAACTGAGCACTTTTCAGTACCATACGTCCTATTGATTGCAATGGCAGAATTTAATATATACTTTGAAAAAATGGGATTTAAATAAATTTAGTTTTGGTGGACTATGCCCAAACATTTTCTGCTTGACATTCTTTAAATAAAAAATAACATGAATGAACATCATTGCATAGTGTATTTATTACATATATTACCAGAAATCAAATCCCTGTGTCACCAAGCACACGTTTTATATATTAATTTTCTCCCTTGGCAAGTTTAAATGCCAGACACATTTTTAAAAAGGACAAACACAATTGATCCTTTCATCACTATAATCTTGTGAAACAGAGTTGATTGATGACCACTAGGTACAACTGGCAACTTGCATAATCTGGTCACTGCACAGTAAAACTAAAATTGTTACTTCCTCTTCCAACAACATACTCACTTTAGATAAAACAAAGCTATGAAGAATTAGTGCAAAATAATTTGAATTTGCAACACTCTTGGCTTCTGCAAGAATCTAACTTAATGGGACCGCTATTTTGTGCAAGGAACATTTTAACTGATGCAGTGAAGGATTTGGAATTTCACCCTGTAAGCTCTCATTAAACTTAAAGAAATCAGATTTTTGATTTAAAGATTTAAAGTGAGAGTTGTAAAATGAATTAAAAGAGACTGGGCTCAGAGTACTGGAGTCACCAGATTAAACTGAAGGTGCAACAGGTCTAACTCCACCAGACCCAGATGACAATCCTACCGTTGCCCTGAACCTACCAACATCTATTTACAGGATCATATTCTCTCACATAAGCCTGCTCAATTATTAAGGTAAAAATCAGAGGCTCTTCTCCAAATCCTCCCACTGTCTAAACATGAGGGAGGTGGTGACTGGAGAAATGGCCTTTTAAGTACAGGCACCACACATGTGGAATGACCTCCCTGGAGGGGTTTACTTTTACCAATTTGAGGTGAGTGTAATCATGTGACCTAACCTACGTATTAGTGTTCACATATATGGGAGGAACAAAAATAGTGTCTCATTAAGAGTATAAAATTTCTTACAAAAGGGAAATACTGACATACAGGTTGCTGCAGAAATAAGAAGTCAATTATGCAGGTGATATTTAAATTGAACCAGAAACTTTGAGATTAAAGTTAAAAGTTGGTAGAGGTAGAAGAGCCCTAGTGCCCTCCTAGAGGATAACTTGATTGAGTAACAGAAAATAACAGATATTTGCATTTTAAAGAAGTCTCATGCTACTAAGCATAGCTGGTGAAGAGTCCCTTCTAGTGCAGACAACAGGCATTGTCTCTCTTGTCTTTTCTAACAAAATAAATTAAAAAACAAGATGAATAGCGTATATGCTGATAAAGGACCACAAGTTCAACCTTGCCATTGTTGTCTCAAGCATCTTCTTGATATGCCTTCTATGGACAACATGGAGATTTGTTACGGCATACATAGTACAACAAACAGTAAGGCTGAGCTCTTCAGTAATAGCAAGCAAATACATTCATTTACCCAGTCTTTTCAGCATGCAAGCAGGTTTTAATCTGATTATGTTTACTGGCAGCTGCTGTTTTTTTACCTGTGTGTGTGTGTGTGTTTTAAAAAAATATTCTGCCATTGTTAATTTATATTCTTTTATCTGATATTGTTATGACTGTTGCAAACCACTGCGGGAGTTTTGTTAACTAAAGAATAGCACAGAAATGTTTTAAATGAAAAGCAAACAAATAACCACATGCCAGAGCAAGCTACAGAAGAGCGCTTCGTAGGAGTCATTTAGACCTCTCTCTTTCCAAACCGTCTTACAGGGGGGTGGGGGGAATCTGTAACCTGTACTTCACACACATGCCAAGGAGCCACAATTGTGGCCAAGTAATCCATATGCAGGCTGATCGCCGAAGAATTGATGCTTTTGAATTATGGTGCTGGAGGAGACTCTTGAGAGTCCCATGGACTGCAAGATCAAACGTATCCATTCTGAAGGAAATCAGCCCTGAGTGCTCACTGGAAGGACAGATCCTGAAGCTGAGGCTCCAATACTTTGACCACCCAGAAGAGAAGACTCCCTGGAAAAGACCCTGATGTTGGGAAAGATGGAGGGCACAAGGAGAAGGGGACGACAGAGGACGAGATGGTTGGACGGTGTTCTCGAAGCTACAAACATGAGTCTGACTAAACTGCAGGAGGCAGTGGAAGACAGGAGTGCCTGGCGTGCTCTGGTCCATGGGGTCACGAAGAGTCGGACACAACTAAACGACTAAACAACAACAACAATCCATATGCAGGGAGTTGTTTCTTGTTCAAGGGAAGGCCACTTCTAGGTAGATAAAACTCAACTAGGAAAACATTCAGCTAATACAAAGCCCATTATCCTTAGAGAGCTTCAAAACTGACCAATGATGAAGTGAAATGGATACATTTAAAGCCCACACCAAGCCAAAAGGATATTAAATAGTTTCTACTGGCAAAATCACTGATGTAGAATTTTTACTTTGGATAGTTACTTTCTATCAGAAACTTCTACAGGTTGCAATTACAGTGGTACCTCGGGTTACATACGCTTCAGGTTACATACGCTTCAGGTTACAGACTCTGCTAACCCAGAAATAGTACCTCGGGTTAAGAACTTGGCTTCAGGATGAGAACAGAAATCATGCTCTGGCGGCACGGTGGCAGCAGGAGGCCCCATTAGCTAAAGTGGTGCTTCAGGTTAAGAACAGTTTCAGGTTAAGTACAGACCTCCGGAACGAATTAAGTACTTAACCCGAGGTACCACTGTACATCACAAAGCTACCTGTCTTTAATTGACCATTCTAAAATTAGCTAAAACATACCGTATTTTTCGCTCTATAACACGCACCTGACCATAACACGCACGTAGTTTTTAGAGGAGGAAAACAAGAAAAAAAAATATTCTAAATGAAACAGTGGATGTATGGTTTTTGTGGTTCATGCTGTGGCCACAGACATGTGATCTGACGGTGAGTTTGGAGTAGCCCAATGCAAAAATCCTGAGGATCCATGTGGATCCGTGCTTTGTAACCATGTTTTAAGTGGGGAGGGAAGGAAAAGCACTCAAGGGACAAGGAGCACGTGTGGGGTGTGTGGAGAAGGATGCTGCTAGTAATGCAGGAGAGGGGTTTAAGGGGAGAAGGAACACGCGTGGGGTGTGTGGAGAAGGATGCTGCTAATGATGCAGAAGAGGGGTATAAGGGGAGAAGGCTCCTCTCCTCTCCTGCTTTGCTCCTTTAAAACAAGCAGGCTCTGCTTCTCTCCCTCCTCCCCGGCTTGGCTCGCTGAAAAACTTTGCTGCTATTTAGCGAGCTGAGTGGGGAGGAGAGAGGGACAGAGAGCACGGTTGCTTTAAAGGAGCCAACTGGACAGGAGCCGCTTACACCTGTGTAAGCGGCTCCTCTCCCGCTTGGCTGCTTCAAAGCGAGCAACAGAGGAGGGAAGGAAGGGGAACCATGCATCCTCTGCTCACAACTGCAGCAGATCCCCCCGCCATCCGTAGGCATTCGCTCCATAACACGCACAGACATTTCCCCTTACTTTCTAGGAAGAAAAAAGTGCATGTTATGGAGTGAAAAATACGGTATATCAATTTTAATATTACTCAACAGATCAACTACTAAAAATATATCCAAAGCACAAGTCATAGAAATGTACTTTCCCATTCCCAAAACCATAAAAACATTCATTCACCTTTGGATTTAATTTCAATGTTATTAGATGTTCCCGGCCACAGGAATCTTCCGCTTTTAACCTGATGGTACTAAAACCAGGATCTACAAAAACAACCCTGGAAGAAGAACAGAAACAAGTTCTGGTGTAATTTCATTTATGCCTTACCCCTATTAGTCTGTTACAAATATATTAATCAGAAATAATCTGTATGACAGCCATTTCTGCTGTTGCAGATTTATCACTGAAATACACCAGCCAGCTGCTTAATGCAGTCATATATCTCTGAGTTATTTACATTGTGTGTCAGGGCTCACGCTGTGGTCAGTGAGCACTATGTTTCAGTTTTCCATCACTGGAACCTTTGGCACACACAGCATGTTCTTGTCAGCCTCCACTTATCTACACATTAAACTTCCTGTCAACTATTTGATCCATTTTTGCAGTTTCTTAAAGTAGAAGACTTTTGTGCTTGGATTTCCTTCTTCAATGAACGTTTTCATTATAATTATTATTATTTAATATATGTTATATTTGTTAATCATTTTTTACAAAATGTCTCAGACTTACAAAACATTACAATAAAGTTATTCAATATTTAAAATACAAAACACATAATAAAACATAATATAAGTGCTCATCCATCACCTAGCAGTCAGGCCACGATCGATGTTACATGCTCGGACTGTCCTGTTCCGGTCAACAAATTATAAATACAGGTACAGTAGGAAATTCAGCACAGCAATTTATATACGATTAGTAATCTTTGTTAAAGCATTATCTTGCATTGTGGCAAGAAGACCACTTTTAGGTTATGTGAAATTTCAATGGAGAACAAGTAGCAGAAGATTTGAGTCACACTACAGATTATGCATACAGAAGTTCCACTGTAAAAGAGTCAGACGAAACAGAAATGCAAACAGAACTGGGTGCAAGAAGAAGCTTTGCTTTCAGCTGTGTTCCAAGTTACTGTTAATATTAGGAACATAGGAAGCTGCCATATTTATATCAAGTCATAACCTTGGTCCATCTAACTCAGTATTGTCTACGGCTTGCAATAGCTCTCTGGGTTTGAAATAGGGCTGTCTCCCAGCTTGACCTGGAAATACCAGGGACTGAACCTTAGATTTTCTGCATGCAAAGCAGATGCTCTTACAAGTAAGCTATGGCCCTTTCCACTGCATAATTACCACAATGGTTTTATGTTGTTAAGCTTTTTTTGGCAAAACAGCAAATTAAAGACAATTTTGAGCTATTTTTAAGGAAAATTGGCAAAAACGGCACTGCCGACATGGGTTGCCATATGCCCGGATTTTCCTGGACCTTTTGCCAATTTACACCCGGACACTGCTTCCGACTGCAGTATTCCAGGTATATCTGGGAAATTCCAGACATGTGGCAACCCTAGCAGAAGCAGTGTCCACCACTTCCTCCTTCCCCATTCGTAGGGTTGTAATAAAGGAAATTGTATTCTGCGTACACTGACTAACATAGGTCCATTAATCTGACTCCAAGTAAGTTAGTTGAATACAACCCACAGAGTCCTTCTATATGCAATGCATAACTATGGTTCCGGATAAGGATTCAAGGTGTAGATCTCTGCAATAGCAAATGAAGAGGGGTGTGTGCAGAGTGGGATTCTGTGGGGGCTCTGTACCATGAGTTGTTTTTCTCTATGTCAGCCAGGTTTGAGACAAGTGATTTCTGTCCATGGGAGGGCATTAAGAAATGTTACTTGTACAGATGGATTTGGAGCTCCAGAGGTTACCCCTTGCTTTCTCCTATGTGCATTTTGCTACCCACTCACTACCTTTTCGGTTCCACAGAGCTGCTATGGAGGTTGCCACCCTTCCCCAGCCAATTGATGCAGGCAGGAAGATAAAGCCTTGTAGCTTCTATCAGGGCACAGCATGATGTACCTCCTCCAAGAATGAAATGAGTACTCCTGTGTAACTAGGATAGCGTTTTGCATCTGTTATTCTGGAAGACCCCCTTCCTCTGTCTACCCTATAATAATCAGGGAAGAGGGAAAGTAAGAGTAAAGCTCTGACTTTCTCAATTTGTCCTTTCTTCTTCTTCTTCTTCTTTTCTTTTTTTTAAGGAAAGCAGCAAAAAAAAAGAATGGAGTCAAAGACCAGTTACCCTAACTGCCCTGAGGGGAATCCCAATTACATACTACATAAACTCTGTGGAAGAGACTTTCAATTGGAAACAAGATTTGACCTGTAGGTTCTTCTTAAGACCTTTTAAAAAATCTATGTTAAGAACTTAATTAAAGGCTAGTTATAATAACAAAAGCTATTTAAACACTTATAATAACCCATTAGTGAAACCTGAAAATACTATTTCTTCAGGAACAAGCATGTTAAATTTACTAAACAGTTTATTCAAGATCACAATTATTAAACATGGCATACTTATTCCATCCCAAAGTTTCTATATCTCCGATGACGCCAGAGTAATAGTATGGAGATGGAGGCGCATGAACTTCTTGTGTGTTTCTCAAAGCAACTTCCTGTTGAAAAAGATAGCATCTTATACGTTTGTCAAGTGTTAAACAACTTAGAAATATATATATACTGATTGTATACATTCAGATGAATCCCAATCCAGCTAAGGTTAGTCATGGCTAACAATGCAAATCTATATGTCTATTCAAAAGACACTCATAATTAAAATGAGTTTCCTTGTTTTCAGCAAGGCTTATGGATGCAATCTTATGCACATTTACTCAGAAGTTTCGGTGTATTTGATGGAACTTACACTGAGGTAAGTGTGTGAAGGCTATGGACACTTACTTACTAGAGTTTGATTCCTCTACACCTCAAGCCTTGCTGGCAGGGCCTTGTCAGCACCACAGAACTCGTCCCTTCCTGCTTCTCCGGTGCTCAGCTCATGGCTTAGCCTGGTTGCTCAGGTATGCCAAGAGTGGATTCCAAGCACCTCACGGAGGAGAGACCCGTAGTAGTAGCTGACACCACAACTCCCACAGGGCTTGCTCCAGGAGCACTGAGGAGCAGACTCTGCTTAAAGAGCTTCTCCAGAATAAAACTATTTTACCCCATCAGCCTCGCCTTTTTATCCCAATAACTCTTGTACTCTTTGCACCCAAAGTCTAGGAACCCCGTTTCCTTCTTCTCACCCAAATTTTGTTACTACCCAATTTGCTCTCTTTTGCTCATTCTTTGTGCCTTCTGTTTCCACAAAACATGTGGTTGGGACCAGGACACAGATTTTGTCTTCTGAAGTTTACAAATTATTCCCTATACAGTGGTACCTTGGTTCTCAAACTTAATCCATTCTGGGACTCCGTTCGACTCCTGAAACCGTTCGAAAACCAAGGCGTGGCTTCTGATTGGCTGCAGGAGTTTCCTGCACTCAATCGGAAGCCACAGAAGCTGAGTCGGACATTTGGCTTCCAAAAAACGTTCGCAAACCGGAACAATTACTTCCGGGTTTGCGGCGTTCGGGAGCCGATTTGTTCGACAACTAAGCCGTTTGGGAACCAAGGTACCACTGCACATAAAAATGGCCAGATTCAAAGCATTCAAGGGTGAAAACAGAGATGGGAACTAAGGAAAGAAAAGCATGGGAGGAGTTGGAGAATGACAATCTTCTCTGTCTCATTCCTTAATCAAAGGAAAAGGGAAGAACCAAGATAGCATATCCTTTCTCCTTTTAACGAGAAGTGATGTGTGCCTTAACAGTAATTAAAGGAAAGTCTGGGCACTGAGGCTTCAGTTCTGTACACTTTGGAGTAAGTCCAATTGAACTCACTGTGACTTGCTTCTGAGTAGACATGTACAAGATAGCACCATATCATAATTGCTCATTTGACAGCACAGTGTCTTCTGCATAGATCTACATTGGTTTTATACCATATTAAATTCATAATAGTTTTTTTGTCATTATGTATTTTCTCAATTAATGAAGCCTAAAATTGCAACAATTGGAATGACGGGGTTTGCATTTTCATTTTTTATTTTTTTGAGGTTAAAAGGGGGTCCTCATACTAATAAAGGTTGGGTCCATTAAACTGCTTTTGAACCCTCTGGTGGAAATCTCTCCACATTTTTAATCAGGCATTGTCAATGCATATATGAATACAAATTTGAAGCATGCTTCAGATATTTTTTAAAAATGGGAACACTCAAACACTCTGGCTAGAAGGACACCGTGAAAAGAAAGGGATACATAAAACCTATGTCTAGTGGAACTACCTATTAAAAAATTCACAACCACTGACCAAGTTCCTTCTGGAAATATACTCCAGTATGATTCAGAAAATGAAGCTCAGAGCTATCAAAAAGTTTAAAATGAGGCATCCTAAAAAAAATGAAGAGTAGTATGATAGAAACATCATGACAGTTTCCAACTTTATTTCCAACTACAAGTTCTAAGAGCTTATCAGGTGATAAATCTCAGCCTTTCACCTTGCCACAATCTACTGGCAGCAGAACAACAAACTGTCCACACCAAATGGATTGCAAATGATAGCCTTGCTGCATGGGTTAGCTGTGGTTTTTGTCTTTTGAAACAGAAAAATAAAAAAGATCTGTGTGCTCCAGAGCTCAGGAAGGGGAGGACACACTCTTAGGGTAAAAAAGAGAAGAAGAAAAATCATGAAATGGTAGAATTTTTGCCAGGAGAGGGAAAGAAAACATTAAATCCTTGCTGGTGTCTGCAGTTTTCTTTTTAAAATGGTTACATGGGCACGTACGCACTTGAGTGGCACAATGAGAGAGCAATCAACCTCTAAAAGAAATTATAAGAAGTCATAAAATAGTGCAGATATGAAGGGAATTATGCTGCTCATCAGTAGACAGTCAGAAGCACTATCCAAGAGGTGCCCTCATGTAGCAGTATCATTTCGCACAGCATTTGCAGAAGAAATGCACAAAAGCGTATCATTTAACCTGCAACAAAATATTGTTGCCCGAGTGCTGGAAAAATATGATATGCTACTCAAGAAGAATCTGGATCTTCTGCAACAAGTGTATAACTGCTGCACATTCACTGTGCTAAAAATATAGTTTAAAAAAGTCCTCAGCACTAAACATTATCAGCAAACAGGAAAAATATTTAAAGAAAAGCAAGTTTAAACAAAGTGTGTATGTACTCTCAATTGTACTTAAAAAAAAAACAGTGTCATTTAGATCCAGCTGAAAATAGCTCAGGGTTTCTCCAAAATATCCAAATCCCCAGATTCTGAAATTTAACATTTTCACAGGAATGAAACTGTGGTTCTTTTGAAGTTGCAACTGGATTTCACCTTGCAATGGTCGGTTCCTATTCCATTTCTGCTTGGCAAGGTATAAATCAGAAACCATGGCCATGGTAAAATCAGAACAAAATAAAGCATGCCTCTCATTTTTTAGCTCTGGAATCACCTTTATGATGGATATATAGGCAATAAAGAGATATTCTTACACTAGTAATACTGTGCTACACATGACATATCCAAGAACTTAAATAGGCAGGTAAATTAATGGATGCACATTGCCTCATATTCCTCCTTTATGGCCAGCAATGAAGTTAAGAGGTAACCGTTTTCCTCCCTTCTAGTCTGAAAGATATTCAGCCTGTTCAAACAAGCTCTATGCAGGGGTTACCAATCCAAGAAATAAACATGAGGGGCACAATGGGGCACACTAGCTATGCCTCCTCTGTCATTGTTTTTCCATTCTGTGTTTAGAAGGTTCCAAAATGTACAAGTCTCCACAAATCAAAAAGGCTCTCTTCTTCAAACAGCCATCTTCCACAAATTTGAAGGTAATGAAAACAACGAAGAGGTTTGCAAATGCATGGAACATTGCTTTAACTGAGTGTTGCTTTAGACATAGACAAATAGTCCAGGGCAAAGTCAAATCAGTCCATTTTGATGCGGACTGGTTCTCACTTTTTTAAAAATTATATAAATTGAGAGAGTCATACAAGCATTCCTCCCATAAGTCACTCATCATTGTGGTTGGGGTCTAGAGACTCTTCCTCAAATTTGTGCTACTGTATATGTAACTGCATCGCTGTAATTTGATTTTTATACTGAATATGCTCCATGTATGGTTCTGCTATTGTTTACATGGTTATGTGTCAGTTTGTACATATCTTTATGACGAATCAATTTTTAAAAGTGGAAAAACAAAAATAACAAAGGGGATAAAATCAGCACACTCATCCCCACTGCTCCCTCTCATGTGTTTACTTCATGATTTTTGTAATATGACATAATATAATACAAGGCTAATAAAAGGCTACACTTGAAAAGGAGTAACTTGAAACAGTTGCATTTGGAAAACCACAGCCTAGTTTCTAACTAGTAACTTGTAAAAAGAGGTTACATAAGCAATAGTATTGGCCATTACCTTGCAGATACAACACAATTCCAGAAGGATCATATGAAAAACTGCAATTGTTATGGAAGATTAGCAAATAGGGTATCTTGCTTATTATACAAGTAAGTAAAAGCAAACAGTAAGGAGACAAATTAGGATCACTAATCCTCTGTAATATAGTTCCTCACCAAAACAGTCTTCAACTCCACCATGAAACTGACTAGATCCGAAGAGTGCTGCAACCGCTGAAAAACACATTCCTTTTTGTTAATTATTTCATGTAATGCTTTGTGCTAATATTCTTGCATTGGCCTGTTTTTTATCATAAAGCATATGAGTGATACCATTAAAGCTAGACAGGACTCCATTTCGCAGCAAGTGAGAAATAAAAAATGACCCCGTGGCTTCAACATTTCGAGAAAAATATCTCTACACACAAACCCCCAAATCTCTTCTGAAGGGTTTCCAGAAAGTCTCTCACTCAACATAGAAACATGCCTTGTACCAAGTCAGACCATTGGTCCACCTAGCTCAGTACTGTCTGGCTGTGGCTCTCTGAGATTTCAGAGAAGTCTTTTTCCAGCCCTACCAGGAGATGCCTAGGACCTTCTGTGTGCAAAGCAGAAGCTCTACCACTGAGCTACAGCCCTTCCTCCTATTGTAGAAAACCTGTAGTGAAGCAGATGACTACATGACCATGACTTTATTCCCACATTGTCCTCCCATCATCCTCAGAAGTCAGAATGCCAGAGCTCTCAAAGAGAGACTATCAGTCAACCAAGCTTGGAGCAAATTCTTCTCCCTATCTAATAGGAAGAGCACTCCATAAGACTTCATTGTGGGATTCAGCTTCCCCTACTCAGGGTCATAAGCAGACTCACTTTTGATGTGATCTGAAAATTAATTTACTTTGAAGCATTTCTACAGAAGACAACAGAGTTGCTTTAAATATATACTTACAAGCAAATGGGTTGTAGGCTACAGGCCTTCTCAAGTATTTATAACATCACTAGCTACTGGAATTCAGTAAGTTCAGCAACACGTTTCACAAACATACCTGTTTTAGAATTTGTTGGTATCCATCCAACAACTTTTTCAAATACCAGCCACACTGTATCCTACAAAATATAAAATCATCCATATGAAGTAAATTAGAAGACTAACATTAAAATGAGTGCTTTCTGGTAGTTTTATGTACACGGAAAGGAAAATATAACACACATAATAACATATCCTTTATTTTAAGAAATTTTAGTTTTTTGTATGTTATGTCATCTACCATAATACATGAATTTCAAATGTATATGTTTACCAAATGTGCTCTATAAAAATGCCTAATATTCTCTGAAACAGAGTGCTGTATTATCCCATAGGAAATGCTATTTTCAATGCACTTTATTAAGGTGCATGGTAACTGAAGTATGAAATATAACAAACTGTAACAGATTTTTAAACTTTCAATTAGCTAACACTTTTTATTATTATTAAGCTTCACTTTCCTCTATTAAGCTTCAGTACAGTGGTTACAGACGCTCCAGGTTACAGACTCCACTAACCCAGAAATAGTACCTCGGGTTAAGAAATTTGCTTCAGGATGAGAACAGAAATTGTGTGGCGGCAGTGCAGCGGGAGGCCCCGTTAGCTAAAGTGGTACCTCAGGTTAAGAACAGTTTCAGGTTAAGAACGGACCTCCAGAACGAATTACGTTCTTAACCCAAGGTACCACTGTAGTAGTACACTGGAAAACACATTTCTGATTGTAACATAATTTCAGAAAGCCTGATTCTCTAACCTAAATATACCACACAGTGGTACCTCGGGTTAAATACACTTCAGGTTGAATACGCTTCTGGTTACAGACTCGGCTAACCCAGAAATAGTACCTTGGGTTAAGAACTTTGCTTCAGGATGAGAACAGAAATCGTGCAGTGGCATCGCAGCGGCAGCAGGAAGCCCCATTAGCTAAAGTGGTGCTTCAGGTTAAGAACAGACCTCCAGAACGAATTAAGATCTTAACCCGAGGTACCACTGTACTTGGTGGAGGTAATTTCCAATTCTGACTCTCTGATCACAAGGTTGCAAAACTTAGCATAATTACAACAAAACATGAAGAAAACCAGTCTCCATAAAACTGAAAGTGCTGTTAGTCATTCTAAATCCTGAACAATAAAAAAGAAAGGAAAAAAACATTCAGTTTATGAAAATCAATATTCATCTTTAGAGGGAAGTACCTGTATTTTTCCATGTATATTTTTTGAACCCAAAATTTAGAAATTTAGAACTTGCTCAGCTGGGGGGGGGGGGGTCACCCTGTTGAGTTTTTCTTGGCTTTCTCCAGGGCAACGATGCTACATGCCAAGCAAAGGGGTGGAGCAGGCCCAGGATGCACTTCCCTTAGAGAGTTTTTGGCACAGCCACAGGGCTCCAGTTGCCACCCCATACCTTGCTCTTTTTGTGGCGCAGCTCAAAGACCTGCGCCCGTGTGTGCACGCATGAGAAAGAGCACTGCGTGCGGCTGGGGAAGGAGGAAAGGAGGCGGCAATGCTTACAGGGAGCTGCGCATACCTCCCATGGCAGAAGCTTTCATAGTGTTTTTTTTTAACCCCTGTGCATTCACCATCTGTGTATAAGATGATCCCCAATTTTGGACTACAGTGGTGCCTCGCAAGACGAAATTAATCCGTTCCGCGAGTCTCTTCGTTTAGCGGTTTTTTCGTCTTGCGAAGCAACCCTATTAGCGGCTTAGCGCTATTAGCGGTTTAGCGGCTATTAAAGGCTTAGCGGCTAAAAGGCTATTAGTGGCTTAGAAAAAGGGGGGGGGAGCGAAAAAAATCGCAAGACTCGCAAGACTTTTTCGTTTTGCGAAGCAAGCCCATAGGGAAATTCGTCTTGCGAAGCGCATCGAAAAACGGAAAACCCTTTCGTCTAGCGGGTTTTTCGTCTTGCGAGGCATTCGTCTTACGGGGCACCACTGTATATTTTATTTTAGCAAAAAACATAGCCTTATACTATAGTATGCATTTTTGTGCTTTTATATTGTGAACTGCCCTGTGATTTTCAGATGAAGGCAGCATAGAAATGAAATAAATAACACAAACAAATAAATTAAAACATCTAATTAAGTAAGTATGAAAGCATACTTACTTAAAGCTCCTATGTGATCAGCACTGATGTCACATCAATCTTCATGAAGCATGTTCAAAGGTGTAATTGTGTTTTCCACTACTGGATGCCACACCTCCTCCCCCGATCCCACCCACCACTACAAAGCATAGATGTTTCTATAGTAGCTATAAGGAACTGATAACATGCCTCAGTAAGACTACATCTGTTCAGGACAGGAAAACGTGCATCAATCATCATGTTATTCTAATTAAATAGCTTCATTGGTAAGGGCTATAATTCAAGTTTAAAATGGCTGCTTGTCACATTATATACTACGCCAACCACAATCAGTAGTTTTTAAAAAATACTGGGGCAAAAATGCTTTCTTCTTGTCTCCACATTAAAATATCACAGTGCAACAAGCTTAATAAAATAAAATAGAAATATTAATCATAGAAACCAGGAACTGGTATAATAGTCCACTTGCTGGCGGAAACACCATGATTCACGGTTCTCTCCCTTCATCCTTTTCACTCTGTTGATGTTATCCAAGGTTCAGCTCTTGGATGTGCTCAACTGATCTTCTCATGGCAGCTTTATTTTGGTTTCAAACTTCTATAATGTGCTGGTGATATTCAGTTATATCATTCACTATGAACCATAAAACTTTTAAACAGGTATATATGTACTTAAACTAGATTAGCCCTATAACACTCAATGGATGTAAACAGATTTAGATATAAGTATGCATGCTTAAAGTGGTTCACGGACAACAGCTTTAACTGATATAATAGCTTTGAGTTGCCTGATTGCACAGAATTCAGTACTGTATCTCAAACCGGCATTTTAAGATAAACATGCGTGAGTACTTCATTTATTGTAAACATCTAGGAAGGCATAATTAAAAAAGAGAAACAGAGCCAGTGTTTACTGACCATTCAGCTTCACTTAAAGGGTTCATAACCTTCCTCATAACCTGGGTAACCAACCATTCCTATCAGCTTTTATTCCCATTATAGTCATTGAATTGAAGCACAAATTCCATTCAACCTTTGAATCTCAAAGAACAATGCACGTTTCAGAGCATGCAATGCATGCTTAGGTGCTGAAACAAGAAACTGAGGGCGGTTCTTGTGTTTTATCAATAACTTCATAAAAGAAGCCCAGACCTTAACACCTTTCTGCAAGCCAAATTAGCTTTCTGAAATTTTCTACAGCCCTGGATGAACTCAGACAGACTGAAATGATATTTGCATAATCCGCAGTTGACAGAGGGCAGGGGAGGAACCTTTTTCAACCCAAGGGTCACATTCTCTCAAGGACAACCTTCCGGGATAGCATATCAGTAATGGGTGGATCCAGAAACTAAAGTGTGGAGAGTAACAGATTCTTACCCTTTGCACAGTAGGCTACATTCAGCCATGTAAAAGCCACACACACACACACACACACACACACACACACACACACACAGAGGAATCACCTTCAGACTCACTGACACTTTTGTAAGAAGGCTTTTCTGATACAGGAGTGTACAATAGCGCAGGAGGTGAAGGGTGTATGTCCCTGCACATTTGCAGGTGTGAAACCTATGGAAACAATACTTGCACACATGTTCGATCCCTGCCCCAAACAGAATTACTCATTCGTAAACCTTTTTACAGGCTAAAGCCACGTAATCCAAATTATTCTACTGAAGAGAATTGAACAAGTTGTACCATGATAAACACAGCTCCACATAATTCAAGAAAGTGAGATAAATCTCATACTCAAGGTAAAGGGGAGGGAAACCACACACAGAATTATCAGTCAAGCTGTGCTGGGCGCAAGTTTCTGCCTGAAATGCACGGAATATGATTTTCAATCAAAGCATGATGCAAAACCTGAGTGTCCTCAAGAGAAAAATTGTAATCGTCACACTCCCCCACCTGTCTCTAGCTGTAACATGTAATGGATACCAGTTCAAAATGTATAACAGCCACTTTAAATTTAAGCATGCTGCAGCTCCCAGATTATGATGATCAGTTGGTGTGAAACAATTTCTATATACAAAATCCCACTCATTTGCATGTGTCACCACAAACCCACCTAATTTGGGATCTGCATGGCATGCAAGTCAGTATAGTTGCCATCTAAATATGTTATGAGCCATATGTCACTGGAGGTGTGTGCACCACTGCATCTCTGTCCCCCAATGGTTGGGGATGACGCCAACTGAAGCCTCAGTACTTTACTGAATATCCACAATGCTACTTCCTTGGCTAGTTCACTTAAGACATTTCAGCTTTGCAACAGTCACTGATTGTCCAAGTACAACCCCAATATGATTACTTTCAGACCAAATTCAACTTTACATTCTTCTGTGGTTGTTCCCTGGTCTGCAGAATCAGAAAATACTTGCTCATTTTCCTACATTTTTCCATGCTCTTCCTTGACTGGTTCCACTAAATCTTACTGGTGTCAAAGTTAATTAGCAACAATCATTTAACAACTAAAATTGCTGATACTCTGGAAATCTCTTCAAACTGTAAGAGCCATCACTACTTCTCACACAAGACATATTATTAAAAATGAAAAGGTTATCTTGCAATATAGCAAAAATATATTTTAAAAAATCTTGCGCCTTACCTGGCATTTTTCAACTGAAGATCCGATGGTAACAATATCCTTATGTGAAAGTCTCTGCCCTGGAAAAGTAGCATCTCATTAGGTAGAATATCTACAAATATATCAACTTAGCACAGCTGGAATGCTAAGGCATATCTAAGAATTTTTAAAAAGTAGACTTTGACCTATTTTTTTACTTTTTTTTTTTTACTAGTTTACAGCTCAAAGCCTTAGGCAATGAAATAATAGAAAAAATATGGCCAAATACAAAAAAAATGTGGCTTCTGCTGGATAAGAGATCAGTACAAAGCAGCAGGAGCAACTTGACCAACACCAAGTCATGAGGGAAACATAGTAAGAACCAGAATAAGCATACAATATTAAAAGCTGCAACAGAAGGTTGCGTACCTTCCAGAACAAGTGTGGAAAGTGATGCAGAGGAACAAGGATCACTAAAAATTGAAGCATCCCCTTCCTTCAGGGAGTCTCCGCTGGATTGGAACTATTTCCATGTACAGTACAGAAGCCCTTCTATTTGCAGAATGGTTTCAACACAATATAATGACGTTCTCAGTGCCTTTCCATACAATTAAGGTACATTTGTTGATCTATTTATTATCTGTACTATATCACCCATCTTCTCTCAAAATCATGCTCTTGTTGTAGAGATGTTTTATTTTCCAAACACTCAGAGTGCAGTATTTTATATCTGGGAACATGCATTACTTCCCATTGCTATTCCCATTGCTATTGGGAATTGGAATTGGAATTGGAAACAATGAGCTGAATTAGGGCCTGGATGCAGTGGTGAAGTGGATGAGGGTCAACAGACTGAAGCTGAATCCTGCTAAGACAGAAGCACTGTGGTTAAGTCGTTTCCAGATTAGAGAATTGGAGAGCCTAAATGGGCTGACACTCCCACTGAAAAAAACAACAGGTATGCAGCTCAGGGATGCTCTTGGAACTATTTTTGGCCAAGTGGTCTGTGGCAAAAAGCACTTATCATCAGTTTCAGCTGCTACATCAGCTGCACCCTTTCCTAGACAGGGATAACTTGATCACTGTGACAGAAGCAACGGCAACCTCACGTTTGGCCTACTGTAATGTGCTCTGTGTGAGGCTTCCTTGGCAGTTGGTCTAGAGGCTACTGCTTATGCAGAATACTGCAGCCTGGGTGCTAAGTGGTGCTCTTTATTAGGCACATGTCACACCAGGGCTGAGGAATCTGCTCTGGTTGCCTATAACCATCAAGCCACTTTTAAGCTTGCGATACTTCCATATAAAGCCCTAAATAACTGTGGACCAGATTACCTGAAAAACTGCCTTCCTCTTCACTGGTAAGGGCACTACAATCATCTAATGGAACTTGGTTCATTTTGCTGTGGCCTGACAATTATCAGCATGAGGTAACAGAAGGAGGCTTTTTCATATTTCAAAAGGGAGGGCATGCCATAACACTGTTGGCAGCAATAAAATGCCTTCCCTGTTGAAACAGGAGGCCCCATCAGCTTAGATAAGCAGTCCACTCAATTGAACTTCTGATTTTACAGTTTTAACTGTGGTTTTAAGTGGTGTTCTTAAACTTTTTATAGTTCAAAACTACTTAGAAATTTGTCATATAAGTGGTCTATACATAAGTGGTTGGTGTGGAAAATGCAGGTGTGCAAGTATTAGACACTTTCAATTTTTGCACCACTGTGTGATCTTCTTTTATTTACTTCCTAACCCTAACTGCCCCATGGTTTTAAATGTTTGGGGTTCAAAAAACTTAAATTCTTTGGAAGTTGCACAAGATAACACTCTTTTTAAAGTGAAGGCGGAAGACAGAAATAGTAGCAGTTATTCTCTCTCCCTCCCGAGCCCCACATCACATTGAAGGGACATCAATCCACTGCCAGACTGAATACTCTAGAAAAATCTTACAACGGATGAGATGTGGTTGGGAAACATTTTGCCTCTCATTGTGCGGAAAGGTTGTATCTTAATATAGCCAACATTCTTTTATCTCTCTATAATATTGAAGTGATTCAGGCAAGTCTGTTTCACTTCTCATGAAATCAATAGGAGTGTCTTTCCCCCTTTTTAAGTGGCTTGCATTATTCAGAATTCTTACAGGATGAGAACTCAAGCATGTACAATACAACATAGTGATGTCCACACTGTGGATAAGAAGCCAGATTTCTTAATTTGCCAAGCAGAATGAGAAACTATACTGCCAGAAATGTTTTAATTCTGGAAATGTTGAAGTCATAGAGGGAAACAAATGAAAATGGGGGACTATGGAAATGTTGGTGGAAACTGAAATATATGCAAGTTGCATAATTTTCAACTTTCAATGAAGCAGACTTGCCTGCAAATCCTATGCCTTTACAAAATGAATGCTTGCACAAGAGAAATATTTAATAGATTAAGTTGCTGATGCCTGGAAGTTCTGGGCTAGGAGTATATAGCTCTTCTGCAATTTGAATGATAAATACTAACATTTTCAGAAGACTTGGATGTCTTGAAGTTTGTCTTATTTCATACTTAAGTAGCAGACATAGTACTAGGATTGCACTTTTACAGAGCAATCCTACATATGCTTACTCAGAAGACCCATGCTCTTTAATGGAACTTACTCCGATAAAGGGACGCGGGTGGCGCTGTGGGTAAAACCTCAGCGCCTAGGACTTGCCGATCGCACGGTCGGCGGTTCGAATCCCCGCGGCGGGGTGCGCTCCCGCTGCTCGGTCCCAGCGCCTGCCAACCTAGCAGTTCGAAAGCACCCCCGGGTGCAAGTAGATAAATAGGGACCGCTTACTAGTGGGAAGGTAAACGGTGTTTCCGTATGCTCCTTAAAAGGGAGTGAAAGGCGGGATATCAAATCCAAACTCTTCTTCTTCTTCTTCTTCTGCTGCTCTGGCTTGCCAGAGCAGCTTCCTCACGCTGGCCACGTGACCCGGAAGTGTCTGCGGACAGCGCTGGCTCCCGGCCTCTAGAGTGAGATGAGCGCACAACCCTAGAGTCTGTCAAGACTGGCCCGTACGGACAGGGGTGCCTTTACCTTTACTCCCATAAAAACATATATAGGTTTGCAGTGCCTCTTGACCATTTTATCCTCCAGCAAGGCAGGACAAGGAGCTGCTTGTTTCAGAGTATGTAGCAGGGTGCCCTGTCACAATGGATTTGAGGAGAGGTAAAAAGGTCATTTCCAAGAAATAAGTCAGGTCAAAAGGACAGACATAGGACACTTGCTTCCAGCATATCTTAAATTAGATCCAAGTTTATCCAAAGACAAACATCACTTCAGAAGCAATCAAGGACATTTTTGCCTCTCTCATGAAAATGGAAGCACCCTTTAGGTGCAGAAATAGTAGTGGGTTTGAATGACATATATATCTATAGTATATATGGAAATTATTATTCTCTAATGTTGAATTGACTTACATAAAAACCTTCATATTATACATTCTGGCTAAAATCTTAAAAGGCATTTTACTCATTGCAAATGGGTGGGGGTGTCATAATTTTTTCAGTGTTTTCCCCAATTTACACAGTTTTTCACTTGAAAAATTGGAGGAAAAAAGTCCCATGCTCTAGTTTTTTCCTAGTCTACTGTGCTTCTTCTTCAGTTGTTAAATTGGAAAAATGAATTCAATTAGAGCTGACCAAAATACATGCTTGCAGTTACTGTTAGCTTTCTGGCAGGTCTTCCCTTATGATGTTGTTAGCATTCTTACACCTTCCAGTCACTGAAGGCAAGTTTTTCTATTAGCAAGGGCAGCTAGCATATACCAAGTTTTGCTTCTTCTGACGTGCTTATGAAACCCTCCCGCTTTTCACAACCACCTGGGGAGTGAAGCTAAAAGATGCAAAGGGTTAAGGCGCATGCCTAGGATGTTAACCATGCTGGGCACTCAAGTAATACCAGCCAGCCATGCCCTCTTCTGGGATGCTATATTTCAGCACCATTCTGCATTTGCTTAGCCTTTACTGGACTGTTTTGGGGTTCTCTTCCTGCCCCCTGAAGCTTTTCTCTAGGTCTGCATACCATGGGGTTCCCTCAAGTCTTCTGACACCTTCCTCTTATACATAGGAGGTACCATTTTGACTACATTTGGATCCATTCATGGAGAATGAGTTCACTCTCAATATACAGAATTCCATGGAGACTATTCCACAAATGGGAAAACACATTAATTTGCATGGAAGCTAAAGCAGAATCTTGTTTTAATTTTCCTATGATGTGCTAGAGCTATAGGCCACTGAATGACCTATAATAGAGCATTTGCAGGTTGCAAATACTATTTATTTATTTGATACACTAAGTTTTTTGACAAGGCAGTCAGGGAGGCTTACAATTCTCCCATCCAGTGGTCAGCAGATTGTAAAAAAACACCACAAACTCCCTCTCCCAGCCCTCTTCTTCGTTTTCACAGTGCAGGTGATATTCCTTCACCCTGTGGCAGAGGGACTGGCAGAGGCCCTGATGGTGTATTTGCCTCCCTTCCTCTCTTCAATCTCAAGAGGGCAGAATAGTGCCCATACATAGAAATAGCTATACAAAATTCTGTCATTTCTTGAACCTTGTGTGGTTCCATGTGGTCTAACATTCTAACTGGAAAATCAACTAAAGTTGGTTAATAATTTCATGACTTGCATTGGTCAGGGTCTGTAGTTTGCACTCACTTTTTAGCAAGTTACCAGGACTCCCCAGAGCACACATTTTGTCTTGGCTAAAGCAGTGTGAAATGTCATGGGCAGAAAGGATCTTCTTTCTAATAAGGACTAATTTCTAATCAGTTCCACTCTAGCATCTGATGAAGTAGGTAATTGCCTACAAAAGCTCATGCTGTTTCAGTAAAATAATTTCAGTTCATCTTAAAGGTGTAACTGTACTCTTTCAATTAAGTTTCATAATAAGGGATGCTATTGGCCAAATTTGGGAAACAAATGAAGGTGTCAAGTCTCCCCAACACAGTTCATAAATCTCTGATCAGGGAAGTATTTTAACTAAGTTTAGAAGCAGTTATCAGAGTTATTAATTATTTTCAGCATTTGTACAAAGGAACGGACATTTCAAGAAACTGTCATAATGAAGAATACAGAAACACAATTAATGTACCCCATAACCTTTACCTTCATAGTATATTGTAACTCTCACTTCTATTACATTTAAATGGCCTTTTTTATAAAATAAAAAGCAGATGTAATTCTGACCTTTTGTAAAGGTCAAATAACTATGATTCAGTGTTTCATTAAAGTACTGAAAGGTACTTTAAAAAACACCTTTAAAAAGAAAATCTCCTACAGAAAAATATGGTGCCATACGCAAATGTTGTAAATTCTAGAAATAAAATAGCTTTGATAACTCTGCTTTAACTGGGGGTGAAGGGGTGTTGCTTTCTTTTTTCCCTATCTTCTCTTTCTGCGTTCAACAGCACTTTGTGTGCAGCCAGCTACTCCTTTGCTTAAACATAATTTCTCAAAAAAGTTCTGTTTCAGATAATACAGCTGTCAGTGCATTAATGATTTTAAGGGTGGAATCCTGTGCCTACTGAATTCAACTGCAAAGCTCACCCCGATTTTAATGCAGTTTGAAGTGATATAGTCCATCCTGCCACCTCATTCTGTTGCATCTTTCTTACAGAAGAAGGCTCTGCTCCAGTTGCCCTAATACCACAGAACAGAAAGGAAGCATACTCTAGCCTCCAGCATCAGCCAGGGGATCAAGGTCCACTGGGTGAGTTGCAACACTTCTATCCAGTCAAAACCATCAGGAAGGTCAGCCTGGCAGCAACTGGTTAAAGAACTTATCTCCCTCTTGTATCCATTTCCCTCCATGCTCTTCATGACTGTGTGTGTTCTTTTTAACTGTAACCACCCTTTTGGCAGGCAAGGCTACATTTGAACACCAAGAGAATTGTTAAATGCGGTTATTTAAAATGTAGCTTAATGTATTAAACTGCCTGGAATGGACCTGCATTCCCAAAAGGTGGAGCATAAATAACTACAATAATAACAAATAAATAAACTGAAAATTAAACAAGAGCTCTCTTCTTTCCTACTCTAGTTATAGGAAGCCCACTTGTCCATCTAGCCCATCATTATTATTACTGTACTGTGAAAGTTACTAATATTTGTTTGTTAAACTGGATTGTGAGATGCAACTAATAAGGCATAGTAGTAGTACGAATGTATGTATTTATTTAAGTTATATCCCAACCTTCCTCCCAAAGGAACCTAGGGTGGCAAAAACATCTGTTATAAAAATGCATTTTAAAATGAAATAAAAACGTATTTAAAACAAAAGATAGATATGTAACCAAATCATGTGTCTGTACAGTCCCACCCAAACAGAAAAGGTTTCTGAAGGCAGTGTAGTACTTGCCTAATGTCAACAGGCAGGGAGTTCCAAAGGTGCTGCCACACTACCATCATATACAGTGGTAATAATAATAATTATTATTATTTATACCCCGCCCTCCCCAGCCAAGGCCGGGCTCAGAGCGGCTTGCAAGCAGTAATAAAAACAAGTTAAAGGATTACAACTTAAAAACAAAATTAAAAAATACAACATTAAAATACTGAAACATTAAAATATTAAAATGTAGCCTCATCGCAGAAGAAGGAAAAGAAAAAAGAAAGAGAGGGAGGGAATCAAATTGGCTCCAAGCCAAAGGCCAGACGGAACAACTCTGTCTTACAGGCCCTGCAGAAAGAAATCAGATCCTGCAGGGCCCTGGTCTCGTGAGGCAAAGCGTTCCACCAGACCAGAGCCAGAGTTGAAAAGGCCCTGGCTCTGGTTGAAGCCAATCTAACTTCCTTAGGGCCCGGGACCACAAGGGTGTTGCTATTTATGGACCTTGAGGCTCTCCATGGGGCATACCGGGAGAGGCGGTCCCGTAGGTACGAGGGTCCTAGGCCGTGAAGGGCTTTAAAAGTCAAAAGCAGCACCTTAAATCTGATCCTGTACTCCACCGGGAGCCAGTGCAGCTTGAAAAGCACTGAGTGAATATGCTCCCATGGCAGAGACCCCGTGAGGAGCCTCGCTGCAGCATTCTGCACCCGCTGGAGTTTCTGGGACAGCTTCAAGGGCAGCCCCGCGTAGAGCGAATTACAGTAGTCAAGCCTGGAGATGACCGTCGCATGGATCACTGTGGCCAGGTCGGGGCGGGAAACGTAAGGGACCAACTGCTTGATGCGGTGAAGGTGGAAAAATGTTGCCTTGGCTGTTGCTGTAACTTGCGCCTCCATGGAAAGGGAGGCATCAAGGATTACACCCAAACTCTTAACGGAAGGCAATGGCACTAATTGGGCCCCCGCAAGAGAAGGGAGTTGGTCCCTCATCCCCATGCCATCCCGACCCAGCCATAGGACCTCTGTCTTCGAAGGATTTAGTTTCAATCGGCTCCCACGAAACCATCCAGCCACAGCCTCCAAGCATCTGGTCAGTGTGTAAGGGGCTGAGTCAGTGTGGCCATCCATCAGCAGATAGAGCTGAGTGTCATCAGCATATTGGTGGCAGCCCAGCCCAAAGCTCCCAAACCTAATTCATTCTGGAGGTCCGTTCTTAACCTGAAACTGTCCTTAACCTGAGATACCACTTTAGCTAACGGGGCCTCCTGCTGCCGCCACGCGATTTCTGTTCTCATCCTGAAGCAAAGTTCTTAACCCGAGGTACTACTTCCGGGTTAGCGGAGTCTGTAACCTGAAGCGTCTGTAACCTGAGGTATCACTGTACCAGATCAGGCTATTTGTTTATCAATCCTAAAAGATGATTATTTCTCATTTGCATTCAGATACTTGGGGGGGGGGGGGCTGGTCTTGCATGAATTCCCTCAAAATATTTTAAGTCACTTTGAGCTGCTGCGGCAACCCCTCCCCTAAAAAGACTAATAAATTTAATAAGCAACAATGTCATTAAACCATAATGACAACACAGAACGTTCCAGGTACCTTCAACTTTTTGAGACCCGCTTTGTACCTGGGCACGCATGCTGGGGGGGGGGTGCTCCTGTTGCACAGAATCAGAACTGTAAATCTGGAAGTGGGGCGCAGGGGTCATCTAGTCCAACCCTAGGCGGGCCACCACCCTGCACTGCAAGGGGTAGGACTAGATGGCCCTCGGATACCCCTTCCAATTCTGCGATTCTTCTAATGCAGGAATCCATGGAGACCTGCCTTGGATCCGCGACCACCAAGCTGAAGAAACCAGCAGGTCTTTTAAGCCTGTTACGAAGCCTGCTCTTCCGCCTTCCCCTCGTCCTATGCCTCGAGAGTCGCGGGTTCGAATCCTCCCTCAGCCACGAAACTCCCGGCCAACCTCGCGGGGTTGTTGCATAGCTGTCAACGTTCCCTTTTTTAAGGGAAATTCCCTTATTCCGAATACGATTCCACGCAAAGGGAAAAGTTGGCAGCTATGGATTGTTGTGAGGAGAAAAGTAGCGAGTAAGCCCCCTCTCTCTTTCCCCCCGCTTCCCCACTACCCCTGCCACTTGTCTCCTCAGGTCAAATGGGACCTTACTCTCAGGTAAAGCTGCAAGTTAAACATTTTCCCGTGTGTTGGGGGGGGCGTGCAGCGTCTCAGTACCTGGGCGGTGACGAAGCCCTCATAGACGCTCTTCTCCCGGTTCTGGGGCAGGAGGAGCGGGCACTCTCTCAGCAGCGACCCAACACCGGCAGCCATTATTATTATTATTACTATTACTACTGTTTCCCGCCCGCTCGGTTTTCCTTCTCACGCGCAAACGTTTCTTTTAACCGCCGCCGAACCATTCGACCACAACGCGCAGGCGCAATCTCTCTCCTCCCCTCCCTTGCTGAGGGAGGGTTTGGCGCGGCGCATGCGCGGGGCCCGGAGAGAAGCTACTGACAATGTCGCGCGCCCCATACCCGTTCCCTCTCAGCTCGAAAGAAAGGCCAAGAAAGGGGCGGGAGGAAGTAGGGGGCGGGTTCAGAGATGGTCACGCCCACCGCGCGCGCCGTTCTGTGTTCTATGAGGGACGGTTGAAATCCGTTTAGTTTTGAATCCGCCCCGTGCCTCCCGCCGCTAACTGTGATTGGGTAGAACGCGCGCGCGGAGGAGAGTGGAGGGGCGGGGCTGGAGGAAAGCCACGCTTTATTTTGAGTCAGTCACCACTTGTGACAAGTTAGTTCCCGCCTGCTTTTTGGCGGGGCTGTAGTTAAATACAGTTAAATATTGGCACGCGCTGTATTTTGGTGCAGCCTTGCACACGTCTAGTAAGAAATTACTTTTATTAATATTACTATTATTATTATACCCCACCTTTTCCCCTGACAGGGACTCAAGGCTGCTTTACAGAGAAAAATGAGAACAATTAAAAACATACAGAAAAAAACAAACACTTCAAAACAAACTGGGAAAGTTAATACTATATATATATATATATACGCCTGTGAAAAATATCAAGATAACTGCAGGAAAAACTGCAGGCCTTTTTGAATTAAGGGCAACTTATATACACAATTTACCTGGAGTAGGTCCCATTGAACTCAATGGGGCTTCAGAGTAGGCATGCACAGGCTTGAATGTGAGATGCACAAAGATGGAAATATCCAACCCCACCTACTGTGGAGGAATGTCTGATAAAATTATTGGACTTAGCTGGGATGGCAAAGTTAATGTGTTTAATTAGAGAAAATTTATTACTGACATTTATTAAGGATTGGAAACTTCTGATTGCTCTTAGTTATGGCCTGGGGAGGGGGAATAATGCTTCTGGGGACAGGCTGCTCTAGGGCAAAACCTATTTAACTTGCGTTTTTAGAAATGTAATTTAAAGAACTTGGTTCTCCCCCTCATTCTTTTTTCTCCATGTGTGGTGGTGTCTTTTCAGATTGTGAGCTTGAGGGAGGCGACCTCAGTACTGATTTTTGCAAGTTGCTCTGAGAGTCTTTTCAGCTAATGGGTAAATGCCATAAATGTCTACTCAGGAATAAGTCCTTCTAAATCCAGTGGGGCTTACTCCTGGGTAAACAGAGTCTCTGTTATTGCCTGTTCACCTTATATAAACATATCGCCCTAAAATAGCAGGGAATTTGCAGATGGGGCCCCAAGGCTGTAGAAGAGCTGTAATCTAGGGTTGCCATACATCTGGAATTTCCCAGACATATACAGAATACTGCAGTCGGAAGCAGGGCCAGCCAAAAATCGCTAAAAATGTCCGGGAAAATCCGGACATATGGCAACCCATGTTGTTTTTGGCTATTTTCCTTAAAAACTTTTCCAACTTTGCCAAAATATAAAAAAGCTCACCAACTTTTCTGTCCGGATTTTTACTGTTTGAAATATGGCGACCCTGCCGTAATCTAGATTGGGTGAATTATGTTTCTTTGCTTAACTAGATTGACTAATTGGCCAGACTCTATATAAGGCAATTTCCTGAGCAGTTATGCTGAGTGAGACAGCCCACTTCAGAGAATAGATTAAAGGGCAAAAAAATGATCAGGTATTTAGTTGGGGTTTTTTTTAATCAACGTGTTGAACTCCGGCACAAAGGTCTCTTAACCCACCTCCACTACTCCCCACTTTCTGAGATTCCATCAGGTGTTGCCTACACATCTTTAAGCCAATTGTCATAGCTATAGGGACTGGAAGCTTGCTCTTTCCATTTAAAAAAAATATTTTAGGATTCACAGGGATGCTGAATTCTGTCTCCTGTAAGAATTTCTGTGCTAGCAAAGGATCATGGAGGATGCACAGTCCTGCATGCTGCTAGCTATTCCAATGTTCAGACCTCTTTCTCTAAAAATAACGTCAAGTGGCCTTGAGTTTTTCATCTGCGCACATATGCAAAACACGATCTTGGCTCCCTAGAATTATTTCTTCCTGGCAGGTGTCCAAAAGCAACCATATAAATCAGTTATCTTCTACACATAAAGTACATAGGTTCTCTAATGCCTCATTTACATCTTGAATTACAAAAAATATTCCCATTACAGACATTGCCAACACTGGAAGACCAGACCAATCCATATGCTGTACTGATTTGGAAGGCCCAAAAGGATACTGTTAATCCCTTTCAAACCTTGAAAATTCTTGGAGGTTTTCCAGACTGTCCGCTGAAGGTTTTCCCCTTCAGAAATGATTGGCGGGGGTGGTCTGAATCTCTGAAATAGAGCTTTGGCTCATAATTCCTGTTTGCCTGTTCCCACCCTTCTTAAAAATTCATCCTCAGTATGATCTTTCTAAACCATCATAACTGCATCTTTTTAAAAAAAGAAAAAAGAAAAAAGCTTCCACTACTGCCTGTAAATCTCTCCGTTCTTGTGTTTTAAAAATAGATTCAAGATAGGATGTAGAACTGGGCCAAACGAAATTAATTTCAACACAGATAAATGCCAAGTTTGGCATATAGCATTGTATCCCAACGAAGTGGTCTCATTAGCACAAAGGCTTCTGCCTGCACAGTGGGATTTTCTTTCTCCTTTCCCTGCAGGTCTCCTGCACCTTCCAAATCTCTTTTGGTGGTTACCCCCCAGTCCTTTGGAGCAGGTGGAGGAGGCTGCAGGGAGAGAAGAGGGAAGTCCATTTGTACTGGAAGAATTGTCAAATAAAATCATGTGTGACACTTGGCTTGATAGCAGCCCATGTGAACAGGATCTGGCCAGAAGCCAGACATGTATCAGCAGGGTGATGTGGTTGCTATTCTTCTTTGGCAATCACTCATAGCGGAGTAAGATTGTCTTCCATAAACAAGGTTCTGACAATGTGTCCATAAGTGTGAATTCTGGATCCACACGCTCTTCCACAGTGGGGACATTGGTTTCCAGGTTGGAGTTGAACACGGTGTGGATTTGCCAAGCATGCCTTCCTCTTAGCACGTTTCTCCCTTGCGTCCTAAGTTCGAGTGTCTTCAAAGCACATGAAACCTTTAGTAAAGGCTGTTCTCCAATTGGAGCGCTCACAGGCTAATATTTCCCAATTGTTGGTGTTTATACTACATTTTTTTAAAGATTTGCCTTGAGACAGTCTTTAAACCTCTTTGGTTGACCACCAGCATTGCGCTTTCCATTTTTAAGTTCAGAAGAGAGTAGCTGTTTTGGAAGATGATAATCAGGCATCCACACAACATGAGCAGTCCAACGAAGTTGATGTTGACGAATCATTGCTTCGACACTGGTGACCTTTGCTTCTTCCAGTACACTGCTATTAGTTCACCTATTAAGGCTAATGCAGTTCTAGGTTGCATCAACAGAAGTACAGTGGTACCTTGGCTGTCGAACGGCTTATTTGTCGGAACAAATCAGCTCCCGAAAGCTGCAAACACAGAAGTGAGTGTTGTAGTTTGTGGACGTTTTTTGAGAAGCCGAACGGCCGACGTGGCTTCCGATTGAGTGCAGGAAGCTCCTGTAGCCAATCAGAAGACATGCCTTTGTTTCCGAACCGTTCCGGGATTTGAACGGACTCCCAGAACAGAGTAAGTTTGACAACCGAGGTACCACTGTTTAGTGTCCAGATCATGAAAAGTAAAGGTAACACTCTATTCTGCTTTGGTCAGACCTCATACTTGCATACTGTGTCCAGTTCAGGACGCTGCAGTTTAAGAAACCAGAAACTGGAATGTGTGGGTGACAAAAATAATTTTATTTATTGCACTTCTGTCCCACCCTTTCTTCAGTAGAAGCCCAGGGATATGAGTCTTGGGCTAAAAGAAGGTTTCCCTGTTCCAATCTATACCTAGAGAAGACTTTGGATAAGGAGCATTGTAAGTCAAATGAGTTTCTGTCTATTCATTACTTCACTTGTGTGATATAATTCTTAATAATGTTACAGTATTCCAGTAGCATATCAGCATTGTTTTTTCAACACATTTCCATTACGTAATCATTGTTTATTTTGTATATTGTGTGTATATGTATGATAAATGTAGTTCAGATAAAATACTGGGTTGTGATTGTTGTATTTTTATGTAAAGTGCATCTTAAATATGAATAATACGAGCAGATGGATTGACCTTCCTAAATGAATAAGGTTGCTTGAATTAAATCCCATTATCATGTACAAAATATATTCTGCAGCAAAAATAAGATCCCGTGAATTGATACAATACATGATTTCACAAGGGTAGTTGTAAAAACCCAGAAAATCACATGAAAAATTCCAAATTCATAGCTTAAGAGAAAACTTTTTAAGAAATGGAGCAAAACAATTTTTGATTTGTAAAGCTCTAAATGAATAAAGAAAAGTCTTTGAATGCGAAGATGATTAAAAAGACAACATCATTAGCAAAAAGATATTTACAAGTTTGGTCTCTTTCATTTTGACTGTAATTTTAATTAGTTGGACACTGGGAGGGGGAGATGAATATAAAAGCCTGCATCATGTACTTACTGTTCAAATTGCATTCCACCTTAATTTTATGCTCTTCAGTTCTTAATTTTCTCTCCTTTTTTTGTTCTACGTAATCCGGTTATCAGACTAAAGTGATTTTCTCTCATCCAGGTTTAAAATTCAGCATTCCAATCTTCAAGTTTTATTCTTTCATTTGCCAGAACTCTCCAGGTAGCTTTTGAATTCCTTTGTCTGTATACTTACGTAGGCTTTTCAAAGAATCATCACTGCAGAAATAGAATCCACTTGCAAATGTTTTGTTTAGTTCTTCCCCCAGTTCTCCCTATGGCATGTGCATCCAAGGTAATTGTTTGAGCAAGGTGTAACCAATATCATAACCTAGGGATCTAGCTTCAAATGGCTCAGGGGAGATCCCCAGTGGTCAAGGGGTGGGTGGGAGCCACAGGCCCTCAACAACTGGAGGGCCAAAGTTTCCACACCTCTAGTGACTCACCTTGCCAACAAAGGTCCGTATAGTTAAAGCTATGGTTTTCCCAGTAGTGATGTATGGAAGTGAGAGCTGGACCATAAAGAAGGCTGATGGCCGAAGAATTGATGCTTGTGAATTATGGTGTTGGAGGAGACTCTTGAGAGTCCCATGGACTGCAAGAAGATCAAACCTCTCAATTCTTAAGGAAATCAGCCCTGAGTGCTCACTGGAAGGACAGATCGTGAAGCTGAGGCTCCAATACTTTGGCCACCTCATGAGAAGAGAAGACTCCCTGGAAAAGACCCTGATGTTGGGGAAAATGGAGGGCACAAGGAGAAGGGGACGACAGAGGACAAGATGGTAGGACAGTGTTCTCGAAGCTACCAGCATGAGTTTGACCAAACTGCGGGAGGCAGTGGAAGACAGGAGTGCCTGACGTGCTCTGGTCCATGGGGTCACGAAGAGTCGGACACGACTAAAGAACAACAGTGACTCTCTAGGATTTCAGACCTGGAAAGCTATCTGGAGATGCCAGATATTGAACCTAGGACCTTCTGCATGCAAAGCTCATGCTGTACTATTGAGCTATTCCCCTTCCCAAGAAAGAGAGGAAGACAATTTCTGGGAATCAGTAGGGAGAGAAGGCAGTGAAGGAACTCCTAGATTTGAGCTGTTCCCTGTGCTCAGCCTGAAAGTGGGGGGGTGGGGGTGGGACTGGAAGAAATGATCCCTTTCCCCTTTGTCTGATGGAAGGAGGTGAGACTGTGGCAACATTTCAAATGATGGTGTTTTGAATGCATTTTCTCTCTCTCTGAAAATCTATTTAGGGAAAAAATGGATTGTGTGATGAAGTCCGTGATCCTGCGGTGTGGTGGATTGTGTGTTCACTTTTTTAGATGTAGGAGTTTTTCTTTTTCCGGGCCTCGCTCAGCCAGAAAGCCCTTCTCAGCTGGGGGTGGTCTTGGACAGCTCAGGCTCTAAGCACAATCGACCTCCTAGGGTTGTTTTCAGGATAAATGGAAGAACTACAAAGCTGGAAACTGCTACAGAATGAAAAGAATTGCAGTTGATTCCTACTCTGAAGTAGGTCCCCACTGAGTTTAGTGGGATTTACTTCCTAGTAAGCATGATGCCCCAATGGCTTTGTGCGCGCGCGCGCGCACACACACACACACACACACAGAGAGAGAGAGAGAGAGAGAGAGAGAGAATGAATATAAAGCCAAGCATGTTTAGACAAATTATCTATCACATCACATTTTTTAGAACGGTTGTTAAAACACTGATGAATGAATATAGAGTAAGATGATGAGTCAGGGGTACTAAAAGGAGCAAATGGGTAGGTTCCACTAGATGCTATCATAAGTACCGAGATATTTTAGTTTATAACCCAATGTGATTAAACTGCATGAAAATTAAGCTGTGATAATGCTACAGTAAAATAAGTCTTAAAAAATAAAGAGGCTTCTAACTAAACCACAATATTAAAAAGAAGAAGAAGAAGAAGATACTGATGGTATGTTTTGAGAAGGGCAACCTGATAGAAAGAACCTTGGGATGGAAAATGCTGGGTTGCTGATTCGACAAAAGCACCATTGCTATTGCACTATAAGCCTATTGTTATTAGATATATTGCTGACTTGCAAGCTGATCCATTCACACAGCCAAAGTGGAACAAACTGGGAATGTGGGTTGAGCGGAGTTTAGCACAAGCTAAAAGCAGTTACTATACAAAAGTCTTAGCACACAGTCGTGCAACTTGGTTGACATCTCCTGTGGCCATCGAGATTCACCCCCTGCCTTGCACTTTGGCGCGTATTGTCTTGACAACTGCGGAGGATCGGGTTTGGCTCCAGTGAACTCCCAGCAGTCCTGTTTAAAGAAGCAGGAAAAGGCTAATGGCAGGCTTGGCAGCAGTTGCTGTTGCTCTTCTGTAAGGGCCTGCTTTGTTTTCCTTGGTATCAAACTCTTGACTGACTTTCCACTGCTTTTTCTTTGGCTGTGTGCTATGGACTAGCGAGATTTACCTGCCGGGAGCAGGCAAAGGCCCTGGTCAGCTAGACTGAGTCCTTCAGATCAAAGGACTGTGATATCTGGTGCCAGGACTAAGACACTTCTCTCGACCAGGCAAGAACTAATGGCCTATCCCAGGCATGTCCAACTTCCAAGCAATCCAGTATAAAAAAAACAGGCAGTGATCTACCCATCACGATTGACCTGTTGGACATGCCTGGCCTAGCCATTCCTGATGCTTCGAACAGCCTACCAATCACAAGGCGTAATGTTCCATGCCTCACCTGTATCCCCTTCTGTGAAGAGGAGCCTGGGCACACAGAGTCCAAGTCAAAGTCTGACTTTCAGCCATGAGGTTCTAGGTTCAAGCCCTAGACTTGTATGTTGCCTGCCTTTCTGGCTAGAGAACATCTCTCTCAGGCATTATAGGTTCTTCAGGGATCCATCCCTGTTGGGCTGGACTCCTTGCATGGGTAGACACCGATAGACTCAACCAACAGTCTCCAGGTGCCCCTTTCAGATACACTCCTAAACTGCCTCACGAAAGTGGTTGTTGGAAGGAAGCACAGAATTCAGCATATCTACCCCAGAGCTTGCTTGCTATAGTCTTTGGTCTGAATTCAAAATGGAAAAGCCTCTTAACATTTGGAGTCTAGACATGATCTCCTCAAAGCATTCTCAAAGGAGAGTGCTTTTCTTTCATGCACCACTTCCATTCATGTCTTCCTGGACTCTAAAAAAACTTCTGGCTTGCTTGGTTTCATTATACAGATCAGTCTGTTCTATGACGTCATTCAGTAACATCCAATTTTACCATCTGGTCAGACTTGGCTTTTGCTTTCTTTCTCGGCATCCATGGAGTTTTTACATGGCACATGTACTTTTCCTAGAGTGCTGGGACCTATAACTTCGTGAGTTTTTCTTTGTCCTACATCTCATGCCAATAAAAGCCATCATCCAGTTTTTGCTAGCAGTAAAATTTCCAGCTACTTTAGTAGGCAAAAATTGTTTATCCGTAACAGATCTTTTATTCAACCGTGCGTTGTATTCTTTTATTAAAACTTCTAATATTTGTTTCTTTTTTAATTTAAAAAGCATGTCGCTGAGGCTTTTATTAAATAAAGTAATTGTCTTTCTTCTATACCATTAGTTTTCAGACTGGATTCCTTCACTAGTACCAAAGCTGGGCATGCCTGTAATAGTGAATACACTCCCTGAAAGGAACATGAGAGGCTGCCTTATACAAAGTCACACCATTTGTCTATCCAGCTCCATGTTGTCCACACCTGACTGGCAGCAGCTTGCCACAGTTTCAGACACGTTTTGCATGACCTGGAGTTTGCAAAGGCCTGAATCTGCAGTCTTGTGTAGGCATGGCATTTGCTTAGCCACTCAGCGATACAGACCTTTATTGAACTATAGAAATATTGTTCCCCCTAGGTAAAGGAACCCCTGACCATTAGGTCCAGTCGTGGCTGACTCTGGGGTTGCGTCGCTCATCTCACTTTATTGGCCGAGCATGACTAAGCCGGGTCATGTGGCCAGCATGACTAAGCCGCTTCTGGTGAACCAGAGCAGCGCACGGAAATGCCGTTTACCTTCCCGTTGGAGCGGTACCTATTTATCTACTTGCACTTTGATGTGCTTTTGAACTGCTAGGTTGGCAGGAGCAGGGACCGAGCAATGGGAGCTCACCCCGTCACAGGGATTTGAGCCACCAGCTTTCAGATCGGCAAGTCCTAGGCTCTGTGGTTTAACCCACAGCGCCACCGGCGTCCCTTTTCTTCCCCTTAGGAGCACTTAAAAACATGACAAAACATTGGATTGCATCCAAAGTATCACTAAGTAACTCCTTGAAGAGCGGAACAACTTCTGCTTATGCGATGGGACTTTCTTCCTCCATCTTCCCATCCACACTCCCTACATTTGTTTGGGGAGTTCTCACAACCACCTGGGGCAGATTTGCACAGGGGGAGGAGAGGAGGGAAACTTCCGTTTTGCAAGCCATAGTTATTCTGCTAGTGCAATTAATTTATTTGGCTACCACCCTCTGTGAGATAGTGAGTTTCAATGCCCACCTTACATGTCATTGGCTTCTGGTGGTGGTGTGGGTAGGGAATCTCACCATATGAGGACACCGTTGGATGTAGGAAGCACTCCTAGACCTACAGCAAGGAAGGAATGCAACTTGCATTCAGTGACATCCCCTTTGCTCACATACTGTTTAACCTGGATAATTTCTTCCAGATTTGCTTGTCTGCTGTCACTAATCTTCCCGTGTAGAGACATAAACAAACAGTTTGTATGATGTGCTGGTTAGACTCAATAGCCCTCATTGCACCCAGTAAATACTGGGCCCAGAATATTCTCTTAAGTTACAGGGCATCCACAGAAGACAAATCAATACAAGTACAAAAAAAACTCATAACACAACTCTGTTGTGCTGCCTACCTCAGTCATGACTCTGATAGATCAGAAAAGGGGCCAAGCAAATTAGGAGGGCCAGTGGCACAAGTTTACTGCACCAAATTATTGGTTCATTATTGTTTTTTTAATAAATTTTAATTTATTAAAATAATTCAACATTAATACAGACATAAACATTAGGAAGAACTTCCTGACAGTAAGAGCTGTTCGACAGTGGAATTTGCTGCCAAGGAGTGTGGTGGAGTCTCCTACTTTGGAGGTCTTTAAGCAGAGGCTTGACAACCATATGTCAGGAGTGCTCTGATGGTGTTTCCTGCTTGGCAGGGGGTTGGACTCGATGGCCCTTGTGGTCTTTTCCAACTCTATGATTCTATGATCTATGTTCTATATTGCAAATATACAAACATACATTTCATACAGTCCTTAAAAATATTCATACATACCCACCCTCAATCCCACACATATTTCCTTTTCCCACCCCCATCCCTCACCCCTCACCCCATCCTTGTGTTAGACTTCCAATCTACTCAATTGCAATTTATTTCCACTTCTATTACTTTCTTTCACACACTTTTAAACCAACTTTCTGTTTCTTTTTCTGTTACACGTTGTTATCCATCTTATTTAGTATTTCAGTATTTATAACGGGACTTATTTATTCTAATAGGAGTTCTGATTTTTCAATATGATTTTACAAATATCCTTTAAACACCTTCCAGTCCTTGTCTATCTTTTCTTTGGGTGAATGGAGTGATGTGGTGGGTGCAAGGAGATTTTTGGGGGAGGTGTATATGGAGGTGTATCATAGAATCATAGAATTTGTAGAGTTGGAGTGGATCACTGTGGTCATTGAGCCCAACCCCATGCAATGCAGGAATATGGAGCT
Source organism: Podarcis liolepis (assembly GCF_965112155.1). Classification (NCBI taxonomy): domain Eukaryota; kingdom Metazoa; phylum Chordata; class Lepidosauria; order Squamata; family Lacertidae; genus Podarcis; species Podarcis liolepis. Next base: position 114,388,036 of record NC_139557.1, read on the forward strand.
CAAACGCCTGACCCTGAGATTAAGACTCTCATGTTCTACCAACTGAACTAGATTAATTTTGTGTAGCACGAATGTACAGTATTATGTAGTGTACATGTAGATGAATTATTTTGATGGCTGTATTATGTGTTTTTGTCACACAATGAAATGCTTTGATGTGATGGAACGGTGTTGCATTTTGATTAGGGACTTAGAATTGTAGAGGTGGATTATCGAGTCTGACCTCCTGAAGTGCTGGAGTATTGTGATACATGTTTATAAAAATAGAAAAAGCCTGCTGGATCAGGCCAATGGCCCATCTAGTCCAACACCCTGTTCTCATATTGACCAACCAGATGCCTGGGGAAAGCATGCAAGTAGGATTCAAGCACAAGAGTAGTCTTCTTACATTCTTACAAACAAGTAACCTACTCCCTGGCTCTGTCCAGGGTGCTGAAGTGCCTGTCTCTGTCCACCAATGTTTTCCACTTGGTTCCTGACCCAGGACTGGCTGATGCCCCTGCCTGCATAATAACTTCACTGACCAGTAACTTGAGATCTCTTCCAGAAGCTATTTCCACCCAGCTCTCCTTATGTGCTCAACCGAGCTGTAATGGGACAACCACTTCTCCATTGAGCTTCTGTTAAGTATGGCCCTTGGGGTCAATGTGGGCTATGCTCATTGGTTTAATCTTCATCTTAGTCTGTGACTGTGCTGTACCCACGTTATACCTTCCCGCAGCTTGCAATTCCTTACATGTGGACAGGTAAGGGGAGATATAACTGCCTGAGCATAGGTACATAGGATGCCCTGAATGAGCCCAGCTGACTTCTATTCTTTAGTCACCAAGTCAGGCTATTATAAAAATAAGTAATAGCCATTTTCCATATGGCAGGTGATAGCACCTCTCTCCATTTCTCTCTCCTATATGGTAGATAATAGCATGATACCTTAGTTTAATTCATGGATGGGAAAGTTATGGCTGTCTAGTTTATGCTGGCCAGGGCTGATGAGAGATGGAATGGTCTTTTTCAAGGAATTAGAGGAATGGTGGGAAATGCCAGCATTTGGGACCTGGGAGAGCACCTGCCTGTAATTATGTTTCACTCCATCAACGTTGATTCCCAGGTGGTTTGCAAGTGTATAGAAAAAGAGGCACAAGTTTAACATACAGCACACTAAAACAGACCAACAATTATTATTATTTTTAAAAAAACCTAGTAAGCAAGCAAGCAGCATTTTTAAAAAAAAAGTCAAACAGAACTTAATATCTATGCCAGCTAACAATGACTCTGATTGCCCGTGTTTATCTGGTGGTCTTTCTTGTCACCCCCCCATTCTTAAAAATGGGAGATGTTGGAATAGAATAGAATAGAATAGAATAGAATAGAATAGAATTTTATTGCATTAGCCGTGTGGCCATAGCATGATATACATTGAGATAACAACATAAAATAGGGGTGGGGAAGTAAAGGTAGATATCGTCCTGAGCGATTACTTAAACAAAGAAAAAAACAACAACAAAAAACTGCTGAGGCTGGAGGAGGACCGTTAAAGGGTCCTTCAGCTCCTCAGATATGTCCTAGCTCGATTGTCCTTGTACAATAAGGCTACTTGGAACTTCGTTCGGTTGTGCGGCGTATCAACTGCAGCTGTGGAGTTAAAGAAGAAGTTGGTGCCGCTTTCCTCTTCATCACACTAAGCAGGAAGTTTGCTGTCATCTCGGTAATCCAACAATCAGAATCCTGCAGAAAGAGGGACACTATCCAAGGCTGGATTGGGAGATGAAGCTTATTCACGAGGGGAGTTAAAAACCGAGATCTTTCATCTGTCCAGTTGGGACAGAAGAGCATTACATGTTCCATAGTCTCCAGGGCCGTGTCATTGCAGGAGCATGTTCTATTTGCAATGGGAACTCTGGAATAACGACCCGACAGAACTGCTGTAGGAAAACAGTTGAGACGGGCACAGGTAAAGGCCCTACGCTTAGCCTCCGAAGAAATTGTGAAGCAATATAGAGGGATCCCTTCAGGGGGTGGAATAGCTAGGGCTAGGCCTGAACACGGTCCTCTTGCATAGGAAGCTGTGTTAGAAAAGTCAAGTTGCTGTAGTTTCTTTTTAATTAGAGGTAGGGCCGCCGGGCTGATACACTCTAAGTTAAGAACAGTTTTACAGTTCAAATTGAGAAGAGAGCGGAATTTGAGGTTAATTGTAGTTTTCCAAGGGGAATTATGAATATCTCTTAGGATCAGATTGGAAAAACCACCTCTAATTCGAGCATCCGATGTTGATAGGTGGAAGCTGTAGGAAAGGAGATGTTGGAGATTGAAGCTGGGAGAGCTAAATGGACGGCTTCTGTTCTGCCATCGAGCCAAGGTCCCTCCCTCAGAGATGCTACTCTATTCTTATTGACTTTCTTGTTGGAGAACCCCTGATAAATTTTGGAGGAACCCCAGCTTTCCGCAACGCATGTTTTGAAAACCATTGATCTTAAGATATTTCTGCTGCAGCACCAGAAACCTGGATCCAGAAGTTCTTGTCTCAGATTTCTTCCTTCCTTGCTGTCCTTTGGAATAAAGCAGCATTTACCCTCAAAGGGGAGGGGGAAAAAAATGAAATGTGTTCAACATATGGCATCTGCGACCATTTGATATTTTAAATCTATAGTAAATGTCAGGAACAATTTTTACTGCCCTCCCTACATTACAGGCGCTTGGATCATTTGTCTTTCAAAGGACTAGTAAACCTTAATTTGCTTTAGCAGCTCTCAGTGGATTTTTATTGTTTCTTACTGCTGCCTCTCAACTCATGTAATTTGTAAAACTAAATATGAACTGCTAAACTCCATCAATTTGGTAGTATTCTTTAATATCAATTTTTACATAATTAGCCTCCAAACTGTGTTCAATTACTGCCAATTAATCTCGTGTACTTGGAAGGACAACACTCATTTCCCAGGGAGCACGGCATCTAAAACGGAAGATAGTTCTGATAAATGGAAACGGGCATCATTTTCTTTCTTTGTTCTCATTGTAGGGGCTGGTTTGCTTGGACATTTCTCCACCTAATACAGTGGTGCCCCACAAGACGAATGCCTCGCAAGACGGAAAACCCGCTAGACGAAAGGGTTTTCTGTTTTGGAGGTGCTTCGCAAAACGAATTTCCTATGGGCTTGCTTCGCAAGACGAAAATGTCTTGCGAGTTCCTGCGGGGTTTTTTCCCTCCCCCCCTTTTCCCCAAGCCGCTAAGCCGCTTATCAGCTGATCCTAAGCCGCTAAGCCGCTTAACAGCTGATCCGCTAAGCCGCTTATCAGCTGATCCGCTAAGCCGCTTAACAGCTGATCCGCTAAGCCGCTTATCAGCTGATCCGCTAAGCCCGCTAAGCTGCTAATAGCGCTAATCCGCTAAGCCACTAATGGGCTTGCTTCGCAAGATGAAAAAAACTGCAAGACGAAGAGACTCGCGGAACGGATTCTTTTCGTCTTGCGAGGCACCACTGTACCTGCTTCCTCTGGTACCTCTCCCTAACTCATCCTACATGCTTGGCAACACCCATGCTCTAAATGGTCTATTGACATTAGCTTTTCAGTACACATATGCCGAGCTTCTTTAGTTTCCCCACAAGGAAACGAGAGATGGCTAAAATATAAAGGTATGATTGTGGAAAGTGGGGATGTTGTTCCAGCAATAATAGATTTCATCTTGCAGTAATTGGCAACCCTACCTCCTTATTTATCCCTCGTCTTCTAAGCATAATCAACATAAGCATCTGGGGTGTTAGATAAGTGCTCCTATATTGTAAGGCAGTAAAAATACAGGCACACACACATATACAAATTGCACCCCACCCATAAATATGCATAAAGTGATTAGTAACATTGCTGAGGAGTCATATAGATTGTGCACTATGTAAGCAGCAGAGGCATTTTTTCTGGTGCAAGAGTTATCCGAAAAAGGACACATAGAACATGAACAAGAATCCAGCGAACTTTCCCCCCCATTGACTTACAAAAGTCTGTCATAATGAACAATGCTCCCCATTCAAAGTTTCACTCAGAAACCGTCAAGTTCCTGCATACTTTGCATGCCATGGGGATAGAGTTGATGCAAAAGGTTGGTGGACTTAGTTACTAAGTTCTGGGCCCATTTCAGCTCCCCAGTATATTTCCACTAAGGTAAAGGTAAAGGAACCCCTGACCATTAGGTCCAGTCGTGACCGACTCTGGGGTTGCGGCGCTCATCTCGCTTTATTGGCCGAGGGAGCCGGCGTACAGCTTCTGGGTCATGTGGCCAGCATGACTAAGCTGCTTCTGGCAAACCAGAGCAGTGCACGGAAACGCCGTTTACCTTCCCGCTGGAGCAGTACCTATTTATCTACTTGCACTTTGATGTGCTTTCGAACTGCTAGGTTGGCAGGAGCAGGGACAGGGTAATGGGAGCTCACCCCGTCATGGGGATTCGAACCGCCGACCTTCTGATCGGCAAGTCCTAGGCTCTGTGGTTTAACCCACAGCACCACCAGCGTCCCTAGTTTTCCACAACTTGTCATCAAATGCTCAAAGATGCTTGTTTCCTGTTTCTGCTTTAATAATGCCCCGTTCTGGGTATTTATGCCCTGTCCACTTGAACAAGCATTCAAGGTGACCAACACAGGCAATATTCAATAAACATAATACTACCAAAAAGAAAAGAAAAGAAAAGAGCATCATCTAAAAGGAATAGCTGAGGATGTTGGAGGATTCCAACAGAAACAGGGGTGTAAATAAATAAATAAATATACCCCGCCCTTCCCGGTTTATATTTACTGTAAGCTCAGGGCGGCTTACAGCAAATATAAAACATTGATTAAAATGTGACTTTAAAACAGCATAGAATACAACATAAAATGCAGCATCAATATCAATAAAATTCAAAAATTCAGGGTCATTTTTGGAAAAGAAAAAAAAAACCGAGTCAGTAGACATTGAATGATCACCAAGGCTAACTGGCCAAGTTGGTCCTACTAGGGCCAGCAAGGAGACCAGGGAAACATTTAAATGTGGGTTCCCAGAAAGGGTTTCTTCATAGAAGAGGAAAGGGAATAGAGGATCAGGCTAATTCATAGCTCTCTCTTACAGGCCCTGCAGAAAGAGATCAAGTCCTGCAGGAAATGTTTGCTTATTCATCCCATGTCTGGAATGGAAATCAATCCAGCAAATACAATTGGCCCCATTTTGCTCGCAGAAGTTCTTAGAATAATGGAACTGTAGAGTTGGAAGGGACCCCAAAGGTCATTTATTCCAACCCCCTGCAAGGCAGGAACCACAGCTTATGAATCCCTGGCAGATGACTGTCTTACATGGGACCAGTTAGGTGAATATGGCCCTTTGTTGTTATCTTCACTGATGTAGCCCTGTGACCTTAGGATGAATGGCAAGGTATAAATCCCATTCATAAACAAGCATACTACATTGAATAGTTTTCAATGTAGCTTCCTCTTCTGCCAGGCATTTTGATGAACAGTGGAGTGTTGGAGTCGTCTTATTGGGTTGTATATCAAGACTCCTAATCTTGTTTTATTTGTTATGTGTTCATGGTGACCAACCCCAGGATCATTTGATGATAAAGGACAGGGTATAAATTCAAGAAACAAATAATTACAATTACAAATCTTTCTTCTTCTTTTTTACCAACAATCAAAACACAAACAGTGAAAACAAACAGTGAAAACCCCCAGGCGGCTGATACACTGGGTATACATAATCAATAATATATTCAAATCAACCATATGTACAATTCTATATACCTTAACACTCCTCCCTCCACAAGGTTTATTTAACTTTTAACATTTTAATTGCCCCAGATTGTTCAAACCTGCCCAAATAATTCAATATTTTCTCAAACCAACCCCCCTCCTTCTCACTGACCTTAAACCCTTTCATTTTATGTACAATTACAAATCTAAAGCATGTTTCATTTACCAATCATGCGCTTCTCGTGGGTATAAATTCAAGAAACAAATACGTACAATTACAAATCTAAAGCATGTTTCATTTACCAATCATGCGCTTCTCATAGATGGAATTGGCACTTTGGTGGGAGTGTGTCTATGCACAGGGAGAGGTGCCCGTTCTGTTGCGAAGAGCCACACCATAAAGATCTCATTTTAAAAATTTAATTACATTTTTTTTTTAAACAAACACTATGGCAGTCAAAGTCAGCCGGAAAGTTTCTTGTGTATTGGCGAATGATACAGAGTCTACAATAAGCAGTAGCAACCCAGCATCCCCTCTGCAGCAGGCATGGACACCGAGTAAGCCCAAAACAATCCTGCACCTGCTAAGCATAAATCCTAAGTATTGTTCATACAGGTGGACCAATTCAGTAGGATGTGCTGGGGATGAGGCTGTCAGGAACCTGGGGGGGGACTGACTGACTATGAAAACCATAACGTTGATGCACAACCTAGTAATGTGTGGATGAGGAGTGGATTTCTAAACAGCTATAACATGGTGTGTCAGGCAAAAACTTAAAACAGCAGTGGTTGTTTTCACAGCGCCAGCAGCAAGTGTTTGCCATCGTGTCTAGCGTTGGCAAGGGACCCAAATAATACGAACCGTAATTTCGCATTGTCTTCTTCTCCCTGTTAAATCAAGGCGCTTCCAGACTGTTTCGGTTTGTTTGTTTTTTAATTTATTTAACATAATTATTACAAAATATAAGCAAAATATTGCAAATTCATACATATATATTTCAGATAAGCGCACACATATATATAAAGAACAAAAGAGAAAAGAAGGAAGAAAAGAAGAAGAAGAAGAAGAAGAAGAAGAAGAAGAAGAAGAAGAAGAAGAAGAAGAAAAGTTGGAATATTTTCTTCCAAATTTATTCTACAAATATCTCAATAATAAAATTTCATTGATTGACTTCCATCGCATACACTGCACTTCCTATATACATTTTAAGCAACATTGTATCTGTTATTCTGTATTTTCCCCATACAATCTCACACAAATATTCTAATCGCTAAGTTTTCTAAATCTTTCATAAATCTATTCTAAACACAACCAGACTGTTTTTGGATGGGATGTAGTCATATACCAAGAAATTCAGGTTGCACAATTACAACAGCCTGGGAGGTTGATCTTGTCCCAAAGATCCGAGTTTTTGTGATATGGAGAGGGACAGGAAGTACGGGATAATACTTGCTTTCCTGCAATTTCGTCTGACGTCTCTGCAGATTAAACCAAATGCTCATTAAATCTCCCTGAAAATGTTATCAGGGTTAATGCTCAATAAACAGGTAACCTGGAAGTACCCTTACAAGCTGTAATATTCTGGAAATTCTAGCAGTGCTACTAAGGGCAGAACCAAATGAACTCCCTGCTGAAAATGGCAAGTGTCTTGACTTGTCCCTGGTGCACCAGCAATATTGCAGTTATCACCGCTGAAAACATTTCTGTTTCACTGAGCTTTCTTGGAATATTAATTTGATGTAGTATTGGACATCTGTTCTGTATTTTAGGATTTTTATTTTTTGCTATGATTCTTTAAAAAAATATACTTTTTATTAAAATTTTAACAATAACAACAAGCATTGTGTTTCCAAAATACAATGCTGTAAAATTTCTGTAAAACACCAAAATTTGAATTTCCACAGTAGTAACATACGCAATAACTGATTTGATGATAAGCCAACTGCGGCTCACTTCCACCTCTTTCTGAAGCTTTAACTGTGAAATATCCATACCTTTTTTAAAAAAACAGCAGCAGCAACCAGGGCACAGTCCTTCAATGGCTGCACTCGTTTCTCTCTGGTCGGGGACAGAGGGTGGTGCTTGGGGGGGAACTGTCATCGCGCCACTCCTTGGTGTGTGGAGTACCTCAGGGTGCGATACTCTCCCCGATGCTTTTCAACATCTTTATGCGCCCCCTCGCCCAGCTTGTTCGGAGTTTTGGGCTGGGTTGTCATCAGTATGCCGATGACACCCAACTCTATCTGTTGATGGATGGCCATCCTGACTCGGCCCCAGACACACTGACCAGATGTTTGGAAGCTGTGGCTGGATGGTTACGTGGGAGCCGGTTGAAGCTAAATCCTTCGAAGAAAGAGGTCCTGTGGCTGGGACGGGGCGATATGGGATTGGGGGGGCAACTCCCATCTCTTGCGGGGGCGCAATTAGTGCCAGCACCGTCCGTTAAGAGTTTGGGTGTAATCTTCGACACCTCCCTTTCCATGGAGGCGCAGATTGCAGCTATAACAAAGGCGGCATTTTTCCATCTCCGCCAAGCTAAGCAGTTGGCTCCTTACCTCTCTCGCCCTGACCTAGCCACTGTGATCCATGCGACGGTCACCTCCAGACTGGATTATTGTAACTTGCTCTACGTGGGGCTGCCCTTGAGACTGACCCAGAAACTCCAGCGGGTGCAGAATGCTGCAGCGAGACTCCTTACGAGGTCTTCGCTGCGAGACCACATTCACCCGGTGCTATACCAGCTGCACTGGCTCCCGGTGGAGTACAGGATCAGGTTTAAGGTGCTGGTTTTAACCTTTAAAGCCCTATATGGCCTAGGACCCTCGTACCTACGGGACCGCCTCTCCTGGTATGCCCCACAGAGAAACCTACGGTCTTCAAATAAAAACATCTTGAAGGTCCCAGGCCACAGAGAAGTTAGGCTGGCCTCAACTAGAGCCAGGGCTTTTTCGGCTGTGGCTCCGATCTGGTGGAACACTCTGTCACAAGAGACCAGGCCCTGCGGGACTTGACATCCTTCCGCAGGGCCTGCAAGACAGAGCTGTTCCACCAGGCCTTTGGCCAGGGCACAGCCTGACTCCCTCCCTCGGCAATCTTCGCAGAGCTCTGGCCCAATGGTTGCTAGTGGCTTGAATTAATTAATTTTTATAATGAATGATTTTAGAATGTTGTTTATGCTGTACCTTTGTACTGCTTTATTGCTGTTAGCCGCCCTGAGCCCGGCTTCGGCTGGGGAGGGCGGGATATAAATAAAATTTATTATTATTATTATTATTATTATTATTATTATTATTATTATTATTAATCTGTAAAGCAATCGTTTTAAGAAAAGCCCTGCTCAATCACATTAAGGGCCCATTGAGTCCAGCAGGAACGGCAGTAACAAACCAAAAGAGGGACATAGGGACAAAGCCACTACTGAGAAGGTAGTGAGGTCTTCAGAACTTAACCTGGCAGTGAAAACATATATAGGAACATAGGAAGTTGCCCTCCCATCAGATGTCAAGGAAATAAACAACTATCTGACTTTTAGAAGACATCTGAAGGCAGGCCTGTTTAGGGAAGTTTTTAAGGCCCCTGAAGGACCAGGTATGCAGCCTGGGAGTCATTCTGGACTCACAGCTATCCATGGAGGCACAGGTCAATTCTGTGTCCAGGGCAGCTGTTTACCAGCTCCATCTGGTACGCAGGCTGAGACCCGACCTGCCCACAGACTGTCTCACCAGAGTGGTGCATGCTCTGGTTATCTCTCGCTTGGACTACTGCAATGCGCTCTATGTGGGGCTACCTTTGAAGGTGACCCGGAAACTACAACTAATCCAGAATGCGGCAGCTAGACTGGTGACTGGGAGTGGCCGCCGAGACCATATAACACCGGTCTTGAAAGACCTACATTGGCTCCCAGTACGTTTCCGAGCACAATTCAAAGCGTTGGTACTGACATTTAAAGCCCTAAACGGCCTTGGTCCAGTATACCTGAAGGAGCGTCTCTACCTCCATCATTCTGCCCGGACACTGAGGTCCAGCTCTGAGGGCCTTCTGGCAGTTCCCTCGCTACGAGAAGCCAAGTTACAGGGAACCAGGCAGAGGGCCTTCTCGGTAGTGGCACCCGCCCTGTGGAACTCCCTCCCACCAGATGTCAAAGAGAAAAATAACTACCAAACTTTTAGAAGACATCTGAAGGCAGCCCTCTTTAGGGAAGCTTTTAATGTTTAATAGGTTATTGTATTTTAGTGTTTTGTTGGACGCCGCCCAGAGTGGCTTGGGAAACCCAGCCAGATGGGTGGGGTATAAATAATAAATTATTATTATTATTATTAAGGTTTGATGTTTTATTCTGTTTAATATTCTGTTGGGAGCCTCCCAGAGTGGCTGTGGAAACCCAGCCAGAAGGGCAGGGTATTAATAATAATAATAATAATAATAATAATAATAATAATAATAATTGCTTCAGATCCTTGGTCTATCTAGCTAAGTTTTTTCTACACTGGCAGTGGCTCTCCAGGGTTTCGAAGAGGAGACAGTCCCAGTTCTACTGGATCTTCCACACTGAGCATTACTCAAGCATAGAAAGAGCTGCCCCATTCTCTGGACCTTATTTCACACAGAGAGCAGAGAGATGGGGAATCTGTGGTCCTCCAAATGTTTCTGGATTACATCTCCCGTCATCACTGACTACCAGACAAGCTTATGGTACTTATGGGAGATGTAGTCCATCGACATGTGGGAGGCCATAGGCTTCCCACTCTTGTGCTAACAGTGAGCTTCCCTTTTGAATTCCCCGCAGGAAGGAGATGGGGGAAAGTTTGGGACTTTGCTTGCTACGCCTGATCAGAAGCAGGAAATTTCTCAGCCGATGCCAGCTTGCATCTTTGCAACCAGCTAGTGAGTCGGATGCTGTTTGTCAGATGGACACAATATCCTTCCCCTGTAGGTGGTCTTTGTTTCATTAGGCTTCAGATTGATGGCACCAAACAGTAATCCAAAAATGTGCAATGGGGACATCCGCCTCATTTTTCATTAACAGTGTTTCCCAAACACACTGGAAGCAAGAAGAAACCATAGATTTGGTCCGGCTTATTTTTATCCTTGAAGACACGATTGATTATCCAACATCACTGCTGGACGCTGGCTGTTCCCGTTAAGCGATGTCTAGTACATAACTAGAGGAGACGGGTGTTTGGCACAATCGAGGCACGTGAGTATATTGTGCCCCCAAAAAGAAGTTGTTAGTGAAGCTGATAAAACCCTGCTTTTTCTAAAGATTAAATGAGCTTGGCAGTGGGGCTTCTTCGTATCGCCGGAAATTAGATGGTTCATCCCAGATTTGGATGTGCCATCAGCATCCAATAATAAGCGGGAAATGAAGCTGCAATGGACTTTTCCTGCTTTCCCACGGGAACCAACTTTTCTTTCAGAGTTTCTGCATCACACAAACAAGAAGTTGTGGACCAGCATGCTTTGTGTATTTTACATCTCCGATGGTCTTACTATGGTCTTACAGTTGGTCCCTTACCTTTCCCGCCCCGACCTGGCCACAGTGATCACCTCCAGGCTTGACTACTGTAATTCGCTCTACGCGAGGCTGCCCTTGAAGCTGTCCCAGAAACTACAGCGGGTGCAGAATGCTGCAGCGAGGCTCTTCACAGGGTCTCTGCCATGGCAGCATATCCACCCAGTGCTTTTCCAGCTGCACTGGCTCCCGGTGGAGTACAGGGTCAGGTTTAAGGTGCTGGTTTTGACCTTTAAGGCCCTTCACGGCCTAGGACCCTCATACCTACGGGACCGCCTCTCTGGTATGCCCCACGGAGGACCTTAAGGTCCATAAACAGCAACACCCTAGTGGTCCCAGGCCCTAAGGAAGTCAGGTTAGCCTCAACCAGAGCTAGGGCCTTTTCAACACTGGCTCCGGCCTGGTGGAACGCTCTGCCTCATGAGACCAGGGCCCTGCAGGATCTGATTTCTTTCCGCAGGGCCAGTAAGACAGAGTTGTTCCGCCTGGCCTTTGGCTTGGAATCAGTTTGATTCACTCCCCCTCTTTCTTTTTTCCTTTCTCCTCCTGTGATGAGGCTGCATTTTAATGTTTTAATGTATTTTAATCTTGTTTTATAAGTTGTATTTCAATCAACTTGTTTTTATTATTGGTTGTTATCCCCCCTGAGCTCAGTCTTCGCTGGGGAGGGCGGGGTATAAATAAATATTATTATTATTATTATTATTATTATTATTATTATTATTATTATTGCCATGATGCCGAAGTGGGGCTGTGGTCTTCAGAGACGGCATGGGACGCTATCAAACCAGTGGCCTGCATGAAAAAGAAGAGGGACTGCCTGTAAGCCAGGGGTGGAGAACTGCCAACCTGTGGGCTGGATGTGGACTGAGATGCCTCCCCATCTGGTCTGCATCGTCCTCTCTCGCCACGCCTCCCTGCAGCACTGCAGCAAGGAACCACCTCAGATTGGACCCAATAGGACACTTGGAAAGCCTATTTGCCGTATGGAAACTTGGTGGGGAGAAAGGAAGGCTACATGGCAGATGGAGGGAGGGTCAGCACTACCCTCCCCATATGCTGTGACTGTGCTGCCAAAAATTTGGTCCAACACCTTAATTAGGTGGGGGGGTTGGGGGGGGACCCTCTTTGCTGGTCTAACAGACTTTTATCCAGTGTAAATGTGGAGGGTTGGAAGATGGAGGTGTTAGGATATTGATGTTCTGTTCCACCCTAAGAGGAACAGATATGTGGATCGTAGTAAGTCACATGTCTGTTTACATTCCAGCACAGCTCGCTGGGAACTTCCGTTTGTGTATTGCTTTTGCTTAGTGCTTCCTGCTCTTAGACATGAAGGAGAGCAGACATGTTTTCTTTGTCTTGATTTATGCTGAATAAACTGCTTGTAAATACGTTTTCCCAGTAGTGATGTATGGAAGTGAAAGCTGGACCATAAAGAAAGCTGATCACCGAAGAATTGATGCTTTTGAATTCTGGTGCTGGAAGAGACTCTTGAGAGTCCCGTGGACTGCAAGAAGATCAAACCGATCCATTCTGAAGGAAATCAGCCCTGAGTGCTCACTGGAAGGACAGATTGTGAAGCTGAGGCTCCAATACTTTGGCCACCTCATGAGAAGAGAAGACTCCCTGGAAAAGACCCTGATGTGGGGAAAGATGGAGGGCACAAGGAGAAGGGGACGACAGAGGATGAGATGGTTGGACAGTGTTCTCGAAGCTACCAGCATGAGTTTGACCAAACTGTGGGAGGCAGTGGAAGACAGGAGTGCCTGACGTGCTCTGCTCCATGGGGTCACCAAGAGTCGGACACGGCTAAAGGACTAAACAACAACAAATACATTTTACACATGTCTCTGTCTGCCACTACTGTTGCATGTTAATCACTCTGCTGACTGAGGCGTGCTCAAGCTTTCAAAGGCTTCAGAAGCTGTGTGCCACTGTTCTGATGTTCTTCCAAGGACCAGAGTTCTCCCGGCTGCCTCCGGTGGGCTGGAGCCAGCTGGGGGTCTGTGAACTGCCCCCATTCCCTTGGACACACCACAGTAGGAGGGTGGGAAGGGTGCAGGGAAGAAATGCATCACCTTCCCTATCCTGTAGTTAGACTTGGGGGGGAACCCTCCTCCTGGTTCCAAAGTTTAAGGCCAGCTTGCAAACTTCCTGGAGAGCATCCTCTTCTCTCAGTGGCCAATCAGATGCCTGCGGGAAGCCCTCAAGCAGAACATGAATGCAGCAGCACATTTGTGCTCCTTACCCAGAGATATTATAGGCTTAAAAACATGACACGAGTGGTTTAAGTCTTTTCCTCGGCTGATCTGCTGCAAAGTCCCCAAGCAAACAAACAAAGCAAAAACCCTGACATTCTAGCTGCTGAAGAGAAAAGGTCAGGTCACAACATGTTGACAAAGTCCAGCTTCTGTGAGTAAGATGGCAAAATCAGTTTGGCTTGGGGTGGTCTGGAAGTTTCCCAAAGAGTGTAAGGACTTTGTACCATGGTCAGGAAGGGTAAGGTCAGAAAGTAGGATTTCAAGATAGAAAAGCTCCCCAATATATTTTGTTTTAGATCATTTGAAAGAACAAATGTTTAATCTTTTTTTTACCCTCCCTAAACTTCAAAGAGCATGCTGGAATTCTTTCCTCTGTGGAGCTGAAAGTGGCACACATGGTTCTTCACCTCCCATTTCCCCCCTCATAATGACCCTGTAAGGTAGCTTAGGCTGAGAGACAGTGACTGGCCAAACATCATCCTGTGAGTTTAATAGCTAAGTGGAGATTTGAACCCTGGCTTCCCAGGTCCTAGTCCATTACTCTAACCACTACGCTACACTAAACTACAAGTGGGACACGGTGGCGCTGTGGTCTAAACCACTGAGCCTCTTGGGCTTTCCCAAGAAGGTCAGTGGTTCAAAACCCTGCAACAGGGTAAGCTCCCATTGCTCTGTCCCTGCTCCTGCCAACCTAGCAGTTCGAAAGCATGCCAGTGCAAGTAGATAAATAGGTACCGCTGCAGCGGGAAGGTAAACAGTGTTTCTGTGTGCTCTGGTTTCTGTCACAGTGTTCTGTTGCACCAGAAGCGGTTTAGTCCTGCTGGCCACATGACCCAGAAAACTGTCTGTGGACAAACGCCGGCTCCCTCACCCTGAAAGCGAGATAAGCGCTGCAACCCCATAGTTGCCTTTGACTGGACTTAACCATCCAGGGGTCCTTTACCTTTACCTTTTTACTAAACTACACTAGCTTTCTGGACAGTTTACAGAAACAAAAACAAAAAAATGCAATTCACATTGAAGAAGATAAAAGCAAAAGTTTAATACAGTGGTACCTCGGGTTAAGTACTTAATTCGTTCCGGAGGTCCGCTCTTAACCTGAAACTGTTCTTAACCTGAAGCACCACTTTAGCTAATGGGGCCTCTTGCTGCCGCTGCGCCACCGGAACACGATTTCTGTTCTCATCCTGAAGCAAAGTTCTTAACCTGAAGCACTATTTCTGGGTTAGCGGAGTCTGTAACCTGAAGCATATGCAACCTGAAGCATATGTAAGCCGAGGTACCACTGTAAATCACAGAAGCAAAAATACCAGCAGTACCCCCCAAATAGCAAGTAAGTAATAATTAAAAACAGGCCAAAACACAGCAGCTTAAACCATGAAAACCAGCATATAATCCAGAAAGATTTTAGGACAAAATCTGAAGTACCTGATAGATTGAGGAGGGGGGAACCTCAGATTTAGGGTTCACCTGTGGCCTCCAGACCTAGCCCCTGAAACTTTTCTTAGGTTGCACTTTCTCCTCAGTTTGCGTCTCATCATTCTTGCTTAGCACAGTCCTTGAGTGTTGCTATCTGGGTAAAGGATGGAGAGAAGCATGTGTGTCGAAAGTTCTGGTTTCCATGTTACTGGAAGGCGGTTATATATATAGAGAGAGAGAGAAAGAGAGAGAGAGTCTCAACCATTCCTCTGAGCACAAAAAGAAGATATTCACCCAGCACCGAAAGGGCCCTAGCTTGGGCGTCAGGCAAGCCTCTCTGGGGATGCCAGTCTATCGCCGCTGAAAAGGCTTTATCTATTTAATTTTATTTATTTCTACAATACATATCCCACCCTTCATCATAAAAGGAGCAGAGGGTGGGTAAAAACATTCAAAGAGTTCATTGACATAAAATCAATTAATAATCCCTGTATAAGATCCAGCATTCTCCACCTTTCAGCTATCAAAGTCCAGTGCCTGAGCTATTTAATCAAAACAGCTGGAGAAAGGGGAATATTTTTGGATGGCACCCAGAACTAACCAATGTTGGTGCCATTCTAACCTCTGAATGAAGATGTGTTCTGCTGTTGAGGTGCCACCACTGAGAGTGCCCTGTAGCAAGTTATGGAAGCCCAAACTTTGTTAGGTAGTGGCAAAAGCAAAGATATACCCCTTAGCCTATATCTAGTCCCAGGGGAGGATTAGCAGTGGATGTGGGAGAGACAGTCCTTTAGAGATAACCCTTTAAAGCATGGCAGGGGTGAAACACACAACATTCAAACATCATAAAATATTATTGGAGTAACTGAAGGACTAAAACTTTGCTTATTTCTCCCCCGTGGGTTCCATTACAGGGAGAAGCTGTTTTTTCCTTTCTTCCTTCCTGTAAACTGCTGTTGCAAACCCTTATTTTTAGTTTTAAGCAAGGGGTGCCCAGGAAGATTTTTAAAAACCGCGGAGAAAAAGACACTTTTGGTTCTTGATCTTTTCTTCTTCTCATCTCAAACCTTCAGAAAGTCTGGCTGGAAGAACACAAGGAGCAGCGGGAAGGGTTTCTAAGACACCTTTGAGAACTCCTTCCACTCAGATCCCAGGGTGGCTAGAACAGCGAATGGAGGTGGTTCAAAAAGCCTCGGAGCCAGAAAAGGGGGTCCTTGATCTGCAGGCGTTTCAAAGGCATTTCATCAACATATTGATCGAGGGAAAACAGCCACACATCTTTGCCTTTTAGCAGAGAAATTAACTTGGGGGGTGCCTGTGGGACAAAGACCGATGGATTAGCCCTCTTCTGCATAAATGTTGGGCCCTTGGAGGGCATCAACATTTTACCCTGGAAGTCAACTAATTTATCAGACTTTCAGACATGCATGGAAGACCAGGGGAGGGGAAGGAGGAGCAGCCACGTGGCAACAGCAAGGTGTTTGGAGAGATTGCTTCACATGGCGAGACCTCGCATTAAGGAGCCAAGTAGGCTTTCCTTTTTTCTTTCAAAAGCCATCTCATCTTTGAAATAAAAGAGATGGTGTATGGCCCATTTAACCTTCCAGGGAAGTTTTCCTCACCAGAAACATCTGATGTCTCTTAAGCAGCTAGACCTGCTAGGAAAGGCCCCTCTCACTCATAAACACTCTTCTTCTCCTTTTCTAAAATTGCCTTTCTTCAGGCAAGCCCTGTTGTTGCATTTATAGAAGTGAGAGCTTTGGCCTTCCGATTCCAGGATTTTGCATAAATCGTACCTGATACAATTAGCTCACAAACTTAAGAATTCAACCAGAGATCATTTCTAGGCACCAGCCTCACAATGTTTTCTTTGCATTTTTTTTGGGGGGGGTGACATATTTGCATTACGAAGGAACATAGGGGTTTTAATCACGAACTTTAAATGAATTCATTCCGGAGGACAAATGTAAATCGGAGATAATCACTGGTCATTGGAACAAAACCATATTCCACATCTATTGGTTTATTGCATTTATTATGTATCTGCTAATGTTGTGTACTGAGTTGAATAGGATCCAAAATGCAGCAGTCTGATTGGTCCTAGAACAATAGGATTCAGAATGCAGCAGACTGACTGGTCCACAGGAGCCACCCAATCCAGCTCCAGGCGGAAGTGAATCCGCAACCTGATTGGCCTGCAGGAGAATCCCGGAATTAGCCAATCATGTGGCTAATTTATTGTGTAAATAATGTATATAAAGCAGACATTTTGGGGAAACTTCCATTCCTCCTCACCACTATGAGACTGAATAAAGAGCATGAAATCCACTCTCGATTCCGAGTATACTTCAGCTAACTATTCGAACGCACAAGATTAAGCTGACAAAACTCACTCGTCAGCAATGCAAAACCAAAAGCAGCGCTGCAAACAAAGCAAGCAGTTCACTGTCAACTGAGCACCTCTCCAAATCCAAATGGCAGCTCCAAATGACAGCTGTCAATCCAGGAGCCTGAAATCAATGCTATTAAAATATCAATGCTATTGAAAAGATATTAAAATATGTTTTTCTTTTAAAAAAAATAACTTTTAAAAGACTGGCAGAATTAAAATGTACGAGAAAGAACCTAAAGTCAGCACCAGACAGGAGAGCATTCTACAGAAGGGGACCACTTCCAAGGAGTTCAGGAGCTCTTCAGAACTTAATTGTGCAGCGAAAAACTAAACGGGAACATAGGAAGCTGCCTTCTACCTAGTCAGATCACAGTATTGTCGACACGGGCCAGCAATTCTTCAGGGTTTCAGACAGAAGTCTCTCCTAGCCATACCTGGAGAGGGGACTTTCTGCAGTACAAGAGAGATGCACCACCACTGAGCTATGTCACTTCCCCATAGGGGAAGGAAACATTTGAGTAGTACTAGTGATACAACTCTACGTATGGCCCTATGAGCCAGACCCGCCCATGTAGCCCAGGGTCACAGGAAATTACGACATTGTGTGCTGATGGGCAGCAGTCAAGAGGCAGAGAAGGAGAAAGGATTGGAACGATGCTTCAGACCTACATGGGTTGTCTGGGATTTAAAAGGTAGACCATGGGGAGCAAAAGTGGATGGAAGAAGGGAGGGAGGGAGGGAGGGAGGGAGGGAGGGAGGGAGGGAGGGAGAAAGAGATACCAATCAGCTGGTTGGGCTGTCAGAGGAACACCCACTGATGAAGGGGAAGGCTACACCTATGTGCTGAAGAACCTTCCCAGGATGATGGACATACTCAAGCTACAGTTAAATCACACCTGTACTCTCAGGCCACTCCAAACCCCTTAGTAGGCTCTACAGTGGTACCTCGGGTTAAGAACTTAATTCGTTCTGGAGGTCCATTCTTAACCTGAAACTGTTCTTAACCTGAGGTACCACTTTAGCTAATGGGGCCTCCCGCTGCTGCTGCCCAATTTCTGTTCTCATCCTGAAGCAAAGTTCTTAACCTGAGGTAATATTTCTGGGTTAGTGGAGTCAGTAACCTGAAGCGTCTGTAACCTGAGGTACCACTGTATATGGTCCACAGGGTAGAATCATAGAATCATAGAATCATAGAGTTGGAAGAGACCACAAGGGCCATCGAGTCCAACCCCCTGCCAAGCAGGAAACACCATCAGAGCACTCCTGACATATGGTTGTCAAGCCTCTGCTTAAAGACCTCCAAAGAAGGAGACTCCACCACACTCCTTGGCAGCAAATTCCTCTGTCGAACAGCTCTTACTGTCAGGAAGTTCTTCCTAATGTTTAGGTGGAATCTTCTTTCTTGTAGTTTGGCTCCACTGCTCCGTGTCCGCTTCTCTGGAGCAGCAGAAAACAACCTTTCTCCCTCCTCTATGTGACATCCTTTTATATATTTGAACATGGCTATCATATCACCCCTTAACCTCCTCTTCTCCAGGCTAAACATGCCCAGCTCCCTTAGCCGTTCCTCATAAGGCATCGTTTCCAGGCCTTTGACCATTTTGGTGCCACCTCCATTATCAAAACTAGCTGGAATGGGAACAGTTCAGGTAAACTGATGGAACAGCTGTAGTTAGTTGTCTGTAGAGACCAGCCAGTCTCTCAGAAGAAGAAATGGCATAATGCTTCTCTCCCTCTGCAATACAGCCTGAAAGAATGACTGTCACCACCAGGTGACACAATGTCAATTGCCAATTGGCCCTCTTGTGTCACCTGACTCTCCAGGCCTGGAGGAATCTGGGTTATTATGAGCTTTCTATCTCAATCCGACTACGGATTTCTCCTCCAGCCACCAGCGAGAGCCAACGCACGCCACATATGCAGCCATCACAACCAGCCTCACATCGTTGAGTTAAGAAAGGAGGGCCTTTATTATATTTTGGAGTTTTATAAGCTGCACTTTCATAGACATGTAGCAAGATGGAATGCAAGAATAAAATCAACAAAACTATCCATTAAAAACATCCGTACCACGGAAACACTTTGCCCAGTTGTAGAAGGGGAGAATTAAAAGAATAGAGAATGCAATAGTTTTGCAATACCCCAAGTGGGTGGTAAAATCCCATCAATTTCATTGGCTTTGGAACGTAACCCACTAGGCAGGGAGGAAGAAAGCCAGGCAAACCATTGTTACAACAGTCACGTAAGAACTCACCAAATTGCATGGCACTGTCATTTTACTGTGGTCTGTTTAAGAAAACCAGCATTTTAATTGGAATTAGAGCTCAATTTAATTAGCAGCAGGCAAATATGTAAAGCGCAGAACAAAATTGGTTTGCATAGGAGACATTTCAGGGGGTGGGGGGTGGAACTATTCCATTTGCTCATTTTAGTCCTGCTGCATTTATTTATACGAAGCTCCAGAAGCCGTTTCTGTTATTTGGATGTTGGCTGTAGAGTCAGTGGGCCCATTAAATTTCTGTTAGAATTTCTTTCTTTGGCATCACAATAGTCGGAAGGAGTCTTTGAGGTCATCCAGTCCACCCTCTTCTTGAATCTGCAATATTTATTTCCCAAAGTGGTTTACGATTCACATGCAGAGCATACAACAAAATACAGTTTAAAACCACACACACACACACATACATACCGCAAATATGTCAAAACAATATTTCAAAGCATAACTGCAAACCAAGGGGACAAATGCATACTAATAAACTAATGTATCTCCATGTAATAAGAATGTAAGGATGTCATCATTAAAGTCTTCAAGAACATTTGTCATCCTGTTGTGCATTTCCCCTAATACAAAATTTGGATGCAATCTTGCCTAATATCCCCCTTTTTGCAAACCATTTCCGCAGATCTAACACACTTTGAATTTTGTTTTCACTAATCTATACATTCTTACTCATGCTTTCCACTAATACGTGCTTTTTTTGCACCCATTATTTGGTTGCACAAGCGTGCCACAAAATTCAGAGACACGTGGATTTCAAATGATAGCTGCCTTTCAGTATGTGAATTAATTTGGCAAGTGTGAATCAGGTCCTTCCGCATTGAAATGCTGAACCAAACCAAATTCTTCCCCCATCCCTGCTTGCCAGAAGACTGAATTTGGCTGGATCTCCTTGACCAGCGCACATCCCATGAGAAAGATGGGCTGGCAACAGTGCAATGCCTGAAATGTCCCTAAAAATGCCACCAATAGTTTGCTGTGGCCAGAATCTGAATGTGTTAATGTGCAAGGAATCCCAGAGAGTCTTATTGTTATTTTTTGCTGGTTTTGTAACTTTAGCAGCACACGTTATCGCCTTCAACACCACAGCCCTGAATATGATTTTACATTATCATGTCAGAGTGGCCAACGATAACCAGAAGTCATTTATTTCCAAAGAAACAATGGTAACCGTATATGACAACTGGGTCTAGCTCCCTGGGATGCAACAGTGTTATTTTCTGATAACGTGGAATACAGTTGTAAATCACAATTTTGTTTTAGGCCGCAGCGGCAGAGGAGTTCGGGGGCAGGCGATGAGGAGATAGGAGTTTTTGAGAGAGTGCAAAACAAACCAGGGCTTTTCATCTCGTTGGATCGAGGATTATCTGTTGCCCCTTGAGTTAAATGCATGCTAAAAACTGATGAAAAACATTTCTGTCTGAGAGAAAATAAAACATTGCTTTCATAAGCAATGCAGATTCATTATAATATATCAAAATCGACATGAATGTAATACCTCTATTAAGCCAATGAAAACATTACAAATCAGGGTACAGGATTCAAATTTTCCATCCGGAAGACCACAGGTTCATCTTTCCTCATTTTGACTTTTTACATTGTATGTGTGCATGTTCATCTTATGTTTCACGTAACTGGGATGATAACATATGTTAGATCCATGATAAAACAAGATGCAATAACACATTTCTATTGTAGTCATCGTGCTGTTGGGGTTTTGCTTGGGGTGGTGCCTTCAAGTTCTTCAAAAGATAAATCACGACAGATGCATGGAAGAATGGAAACGCTGTTTCATCAAGCTTTGTTTTGGATTTCAGTATCAATTTCTGGGTGCTCCAGGAGATTAAGGCAGAAGAAGCCCCACTCATTGGGAGAATGGAATGAACGACGTTACTTGTTATAAAACTGTCTCCAGTATTACCTTGTACTGAAATGCGAAAGCCTGGGCTGGATGAATCCCTAGCCGGAATTAAGATTGCCGGAAGAAATAGCTACAACCTCAGATATGCAGATGACACAACCTTTCTGCAGATGGCAGAAAGTGAGGAGGAATTAAAGAACCTTTTATTGAGGGTGAAAGAGGAGAGAGCAAAATATGGTCTGAAGCTCAACATAAAAAAAACGAAGATCATGGCCACTGGTCCCATCACTTCCTGGCAAATAGAAGAAATGGAGGCAGTGAGAGATTTTACTTTCTTGGGCTCCATGATCACTGCAGATGGTAACAGCAGCCATGAAATTAAAAGACGCCTGCTTCTTGGAAGAAAAGCAATGACAAACCTAGACAGCATCTTGCCAACAAAGGTCCGTATAGTAAAACCTATGGTTTTCCCAGTAGTGATGTATGGAAGTGAAAGCTGGACCATAAGGAAGGCTGATCGCCGAAAAATTGATGCTTTTGAATTATGGTGCTGGAAGAGACTCTTGAGAGTCCCGTGGACTGCAAGAAGATCAAACCTATCCATTCTGGAGGAAATCAGCCCTGAGTGCTCACTGGAAGGACAGATGCTGAAGCTGAGGCTCCAATACTTTGGCCACCTCATGAGAAGAGAAGACTCCCTGGAAAAAAACCCTGATGTGGGGAAAGATTGAGGGCGCAAGGAGAAGGGGACGACAGAGGACGACAGAGGATGAGATGGTTGGGCAGTGTTCTCAATGTAGTATAAGCACTGACAACTGGGAAACACTGGCCTGCAAGTGCTCCAATTGGAGAACAGCCTTTACCAAAGGTGTCAAGGGCTTTGAAGACGCTCAAACTCAGAACGAAAGGGAGAAACATGCTAAGAGGAAGCCATGCTTGGCAAACCCTCACTGTGATCAACTCCCACCCAGAAACCTGTGTCCCCACTGTGGAAGGACGTGTGGATCCAGAACTGGCCTCCACAGTCACTTATGGACTCACTGTTAAAATCGTATTCATGGAAGACAATCTTACTCAGTTATGAGTGATCACCAAAGAAGACCACCTATGAATACTCAATAAGAACATCAGAAGTGCCTGGCTGCTGGATTGGGGCAAAGAACCTTCTAGCCGAGCATCCTGTTCTCTCAGCGGCCGACCAGATGCCTGTGAGAAGCTCACAAGTAAAGCATGGGGCAATAACTCTTTCCTCTCTTGTGATTCTCATCAACTGGTATTCAGGGGTAACCTTGCCTCTGTCCGTGGTGCTAGAACATAGCCAACATGACTACCCTTGGATCCATTTCTTTCTGCACACCCAGTGTGGTGTAGTGGTTAAGAGCGATAGACTCGTAATCAAGGGAACCGGGTTCGCATCTCCGCTCCTCCACATGCAGCTGCTGGGTGACCTTGGGCCAGTCACACTTCTCTGAAGTCTCTCAGCCCCACTCACCTCACAGTGTTTGTTGTGGGGGAGGAAGGGAAAGGAGAATGTTAGCCGCTTTGAGACTCCTTAGGGTAGTGCTAAAGCGGGATATCAAATCCAAATCCAAAACTCTTATTAGCAATTTGCTTTAAGAACCCACTCTCCTACTCATAAGCGGACTGGGCTCATACACTTACGGCAGCGCCAAGGCAATGCTCCACAGTCTTAATGTGGGCTGCTGTTTCATACGTCCCCAAAGCCCAGAGTAAGCAAGAAAGATGAGAATCTGGGCTCTTTATTGATGGTTGCAAAACCTCAGTGTCATCCGTGACCCTTCCTTGGAATTCAGCCTACAAAACAGACAAAGTTTCATAAAGAGAGAGAGAAAGAGAGAGAATCTCTCACCCCTCCTTTTTCAAATAAGTGCTCTGTGCTACACAACGGGCAAAATGCAGATTAAGCGTGTGCTTTGAAGTTTTAATGGGTACTCCAGCGCAGTAATAGCGAGTCCTGCCTACGCTTGTAATAAGTCTGCGAAAGCCTGGAGCAAGAACACTTATCTAGAACTACGGTTTCGGATACCGTTGAACTCTAGGGAAACTGCAAGCTTCAAAGGGCTTGTTCTTAATATTCTAGATCTGCTCTTCCCTTATATGAGAGGAAGGGGGGTTCAGGGGATGTCAAACGACAGCCCGCCATATCAAAGAGAACTTTTAAACACGAACTATTCAAAATAATAAGCTTCTGTAATATAACCTGCCCAGTCCTCCAGTGGGTAAAATCATACTCAGGTGTTTTTTTGTGGGGGAAAATTACCTTAATCTTTTTGCATAAAGTAAGGATGAAAACCTGTTGGACTCTTAACTCGCATCAGCCACAACCAGCATGGCCAATGGTCCAGAGCTGTTTGATAGTGGAATGGGCTACCTTGGAAGGTGGTGGACATCATTGGAGGTTTTCAAGCAGAGGCTGAGCGGCCATCTGTCAGGGATTATTAAGCTGTGATGCCTACAGGAGGTTGGACAAGATGACCCTTGGGGGGGTCTACCAAAACACAGCCATACTGAAAAATTCACACTTCTCCAAATTTTGCAATGTAGTTTTCCAGCCAGGTAATGTGTACCAAAAGGGACGCGGGTGGTGCTGTGGGTTAAACCACAGAGCCTAGGACTTGCCGATCAGAAGGTTGGCGGTTCGAATCCCCGCGACCGTTGCTCGGTCCCAGCTCCTGCCAACCTAGCAGTTCGAAAGCACGTCAAAGTGCAGGTAGATAAATAGGTACCACTCCGGCGGGAAGGTAAACGGCGCTTCCGTGCGCTGCTCTGGTTCGCCAGAAGCGGCTTAGTCATGCTGGCCACATGACCCGGAAGCTGTATGCCGGCTCCCTCGGCCAATAAAGCGAGATGAGCGCCTCAACCCCAGAGTCGGCCATGACTGGACCAAATGGTCAGGGGTCCCTTTACCTTTACTTTGATTTTAGCTCCAGAGCCATCCTTCAGCTGCAGCATGGACAGAAGCCCAAAGAAAGAGCCAACCTCTCTCTTGCGCAATGCCCTTCCACGCAGTTAACACTGCATCAGTGGTAATCTTCACATTGCGCAGTGCTTCGCCAATATATGGCAAACATTTGCTTCCGTGGTCCTGTTTTTTTAAAAAAAGAATTAATTTCTCTTTTTTGTCTGTAGTTGCAACTTGGAACCGTTGTCTCTTCCCCTCCCCCGCCACCTCCATAGATGAACTATAAAATGTTAATAGCACCATTTAGTATGCCTTTATTACAGCGCTCGCCATTTTTTCTCGCCTTGATCAGCTCTTTCAAACGGTGTCATTATGTTCCAAGTTGTTTACAGCGATAAAGCCAGAATACTTTTCAATACAAGAGGAGGGACTGTACAAGTTAAGCACCTGACTCTGTTGGCAGGATGAGATTTACCAGCTCTTTGCCTTGAGGTTGCCCAAGTGCTCTTTGCCACATGGACACCTCTGGCCGAATTTTGCCAGAAGCCGCAGTGCTCCTGACTGTTTCCCTGCAAGCTTTATGGGGCTGGGTTGAAATAGCCACAACAGTGTGAACTCTGGTACGCAGTCTAACTCCTCATGGCAAAACATAAAGAGTTGGTCAAGTGGGAGAAACCAATTGTTGTTTAGTTGTTTAGTCATGTCCGACTCTTCGTGACCCCATGGACCAGAGCACGCCAGGCACTCCTGTCTTCCACTGCCTCCCGCAGTTTGGTCAGACTCATGTTTGTAGCTTCGAGAACACTGTCCCACCATCTCGTCCTCTGTCGTCCCCTTCTCCTTGTGCCCTCCATCTTTACCAACATCAGGGTCTTTTCCAGGGAGTCTTCTCTTCTCATGAGGTGGCCAAAGTATTGGAGCCTCAGCTTCAGGATCTGTCCTTCCAGTGAGCACTCAGGGCTGATTTCCTTAAGAATGGATGGGTTTGATCTTCTTGCAGTTCATGGGACTCTCAAGAGTCTCCTCCAGCACCATAATTCAAAAGTATTGATTCTTTGGTGATCATTGGTTCATCTAGCTCAATGTAGTTTACGCTGACCTGCAGCAGTTGGTCAGGATTTCAGATGGGAGTCTTTCCCAGCCCAACCTGGAGATGGTGGAAATTGAACCCGGGACTTTATGCAGACAAAACAGTTTCTTACCACGGAGCTGTGATTGTTTCCTTGTGTTCTTTTCACCAAAAACTTCACCAGTTTTATGACCCCCGCCCTTGAAATTTGCCTCCATAAATACATAAGGAGGGCACTATTAGATTAGTCTGAAGACCCATCTAATCCACCAGTCTTTCATCCACAGTGGCCTATGGAAATCAGGATCTGAGCACAGTTGTGTTCTCAGCACTTGTGCTCCCCAGCAACTACAATTAAGAGGCATACTGTCTTCCACAGTAGAGGCAGACTGTAGGTATCGGTAGTCACCGATAGCCTTTATCCTCCATGAATTTGTCTCATCGTCTTTTCAAGCCACCCAAATTGGCCATCAGTACACCTGGCGGAATGGAAACGGGTGGCGCTGTGGGTTAAACCAAAGAGCCTAGGACTTGCCGATCAGAAGGTATGCGGTTCGAATCCCCGTGATGGGGTGAG
The DNA here is from genome assembly GCF_965112155.1 of Podarcis liolepis. Taxonomy (NCBI): domain Eukaryota; kingdom Metazoa; phylum Chordata; class Lepidosauria; order Squamata; family Lacertidae; genus Podarcis; species Podarcis liolepis. The sequence continues at coordinate 114,414,043 of NC_139557.1, forward strand.
CTCCCATTGCTCAGTCCCTGCTCCTGCCAACCTGGCAGTCTGAAAGCACACCAGCGCAAGTAGATAAATAGGTACCGCTGTGGCGGGAAAGAGGTAAACGGCGTTTCCGTGTGCTGCTCTGGTTCGCCAGAAGCGGCTTAGTCATGCTGGCTGCATGACCCGGAAGCTGTACGCCGGCTCCCTCGGCCAATAAAGTGAGATGAGTGCCGCAACCCCAGAGTCGGTCATGACTGGACCTAATGGTCAGGGGTCCCTTTACCTTTACCTTACACCTGGGGAAAAGAGAATTCCATAGTTTAACTATTTTCCATATGACAAACAACTTCAATTTGTCCATTCTGAATCTTGCACCATTCAGCTTCCTTGCCAGGGAAGTCCCCAAATAGGAATTCCATCAGGAGAAGGTGAAAGGAAAAGGAAAGAGGGGAAGGGGATCAAGTTGATTCCAAGCTGAAGGCCAGGCAGAACAACTCTGTCTTACAGGCCCTGTGGAAAGAAATCAGATCCTGCAGGGCCCTGGTCTCATGAGACAGAGTGTTCCACCAGGCTGGAGCCAGTGTTGAAAAGGCCCTGGCTCTGGTTGAGACTAATCTGACTTCCTCAGGGCCCAGGACCTCTAGGGTGTTGCTATTTATGGACCTTAAGGTCCTCCGCGGGGCATACTGGGAGAGGCGGTCCAGTAAGTACGAGGGTCCTAGGCTGTGAAGAGAAGGATAAAAACTTCTCTGTGTCCTCCTTCTCTGCACCATGCACAATTTTAAACACTTCAATCATGTTTTTCCCTACTCACTTTTTCTCAAAACTGAAAAGCCCCAAATACTGAAACCTTTCTTCTTGGGAGAGTTGCTCCAACCTCTCGATCATCTTGGTTTCCCTTTCTGCAATATCGTATCTGAGGTGTGTTGGAAATACAGTGGTACCTCGGGTTAAGTACATAATTCGTTCCAGAGGTCTGTTCTTAACCTGAAACTGTTCTTAACCTGAAGCACCGCTTTAGCTAATGGGGCCTCCTGCTGCCGCCGCGCCACCGGAGCACGATTTCTGTTCTCACCCTGAAGCAAAGTTCTTAACCCAAGGTACTATTTCTGGGTTAGCAGAGTCTGTAACCTGAAGCGTATGTAACCCGAGGTACCACTGTAGTTGAAATGCCTCAATTTTCATTGCTTGAAAATAGACTCTTTAATAGGAAGGCAAAAGGAAGCATTTCAGTCCAGCTGTATTTTATGCACCGCATGAAGAAAGTGGGTAGATAAAAGTTTATCACCCTGTCTCATAACACTGCAACTTGTGGACTTCCAAATGAAGCTGAATGCTGGACAATTCTGGACAGACAAAAGGAAGTACTTACAGTGGTACCTCGGGTTACATACGCTTCAGGTTACATACGCTTCAGAATACAGACTTCGCTAACCCAGAAATAGTGCTTCAGGTTAAGAACTTTGCTTCAGGATAAGAACAAAAATCATGCTCCGGCGGCACAGCGGCAACAGGAGGCCCCATTACCTAAAGTGGTGCTTCAGGTTAAGAACAGTTTCAGGTTAAGACCGGACCTCCGGAATGAATTAAATACTTAACCTGAGGTACCACTGTATTTGCACAGCACATAGTTAAACTATGGAACTCATTTCCACGAGAGGCAGTGATGGCCACCAACTTGAGTGGCATTAAAAAAGACTTAGGCAAATTCATGGAGACATAATAATAATAATAATAATAATAATAATAATAATAATAATAATAATTTATTTATACCCCACCCATCAGGGGTGGGTTTCCCCAGCCACTCTGGGTGGCTTGTCACATAGTTGTTTATTTCCTTGACATCTCATGGGAGGGTGCTCCACAGGGAGGGCGCCATTACCAAGAAGGCCCTCTGCCTGTTTCCCTGTAAATTGGCTTCTCACAGTGAGGGAACCACCAGAAGACCCTCAGAGCTGGACCTCAGTGTCTGGGCAGAACGATGGGGGTGGAAACGCTCCTTCAGGTATACTGGGCTGAGGCCGTTTAGAGGTCAGCACCAACACTTTGAATTGTGCTCGGAAACGTACTAGGAGCCAATGTAGGTCTTTCAGGACTGGTGTTATATGGTCTCGGTGGCCGCTCTGAGTCACCAGTCAAGCTGCCACGTTCTGGATCAGCTGTAGTTTCTGGGTCACCTTCAAAGGTAGCCCCACATAGAGTGCATTGCAGTAGTCCAAGCGAGAGATAACCAGAGCATGCACCACTCTGGCGAGACAGTCTGTGGGCAGATAGGGTCTCAGCCTGCGTACCGGATGGAGCTGGTAGACAGCTGCCTGGGACACAGAATTGACCCGCACCTCTATGAACAGCTGTATTGATGGCTACTAATCAGAATGGCTCTGCTCTACTGCCAGTTGGAGGTATCAGTGCTTCTCAGTACCACTGGCTGGGGGAGAGTGCTCCTGTGATTGAAACCGCCTTCCTGGTTTTCCCCAGACATCTGGTTGACCACTGTAAGGACAGATTGCTGGGCTAGATGGGCCTCTGGCCTGATCCAATAGGCTCTTCTGGTGTCCTTAATATTGACCTGTCTCCCATGTTAATTCTGGTCTTCAAATGTCACTGGTTGTCACCATCCAGGTTACAGGCAGTCGGAGTCCTGGCTTGGTGCGTCGGGACCGGGGCAGAGGTCGGAAAGCAGGAATCAGCAGTCCAGGGTCAGCAATCTAGGGGTCAGGAAGCCAAGAGTCCACGAATCAGGAAACCAGGAGTCAGGAAGCCAAGAGTCCAAGAATCAGGAAGCCGAAGCACAGCTAGGTGGTGTGATGGCCTGGGAATCTGATTCAGAGGCTGAACCGGAGGAATCCCAGCCTGCACAGGAGTCCCTGCCTCCAGGGCCAGCTGAGACGGGGCTGGGCCTTGAATCTGAAGGGCCCGCACCTGTGCCGGATCCTCAGGAGCAGACACCAGATGAATCCACTCTGGCTCCAGGGGTGATTGAGGACCCATTGCCTGCAGGTGTGCCTCTCTCAGCCCTGTCAGGGGAAGGTGAGGCGGCCTCTGGGTCCAGTAACCTTCCAGCCTCTCCTGAGGTGCAGAGGATCAGGGCAGAGAGGCGGAGGGAACTAAGTTCTATCAGGAGGAGTGCTCGCCTTCAGGCCAGGAGAGGCGAGTCACCTGTGGGCCGGGACCGCCCTAGGCCCCAGAGGAGATAAAGGCCTGTCAGCCCAGTCCCAGGTTGCGGGAGCAACGTCATTGGAAACCTGTTTCTGCCAGCACCCAGACCTGTTTTTCCAGAGTTCCCGACCACGCCCGGCTTCTTGCTTTGGACCCCGCTTCGCCTTTGGTGGACAGTCTCCAGATCCTCAACCCAGGACCGGACTCTGACCACGCCTCACGGTAACCCCTTCCCTGGACCAGCACAGGTGGATAGTGCAGCATAGAGCCTGAGCGAAATGCTAGTCTTATATACCCCTCCCGGCCCTTGCCACCAGGTGCTACGAGTCTTCTGTCAAGCCTCACCTGTGCGGCCGCGCCTTGCCCTTCCAGGCCACACTCTGGAAGGCCCCAGTCCTGCGAGGCCGTACCATTCACAGGGCCTGGCTCCTGTACGCACTCCTGACACTGGTGTTGCCACAAAGCAGCTGCCCAGTTCACATATGAATCAATCCCAAATTGCCAAGCTCCAAGGGTCTTAATGACGCCGTGCTTGTGCTCAAGAGGTCCTGTTAGGGCATCACTTCTAAACTCTGACTTGGGAAGCCCACGGGGGATCTCGTTTGCTCAATCATATTTTAGCCGAACTTTTACTGTTTTGCCTTCCAGCTCAGCGTCACAAATTTTTGTAAGCACCGAGGATTGGCTGACCTACTTCTCCCTGGTAATTGAAAGGAATTATAACTGACAATTACCAAGTGAGCATGCTGTAAACTACAAAGGCTTGGGTGGAAATTTTACTTCCCAAGTATTTTGCTAGCAAATGCAGTTTTAGGGGGTGGGGTGAGGGGGTTCATTTTGTAAAGGGGGGATGAGTGGGAAATAACAGGATTTTTCAAGAATCTTGATGCGTCCTTGATTCCGGGATGAAGAATTTTAAATGCACCCGTTTGGGCAGAATACAGCTTGGATCAGTTGTTCAAATTGGAGGTGTTGGGAGTTCAGATGGGAAATGTGATCCCCTATTATGCGTCTCTGTGGGGAGGAATGCACAAATTGAGCGATGGGAAGCTACTGGTAGGTGGTCCCACCTGATTACTTTCTGAGTCTTCCCAGCTCTATGATCCCTGGGATGACAGGTCTGTACTTTGGCACGTCCCAAATTTGCATAATATGTGGCACCCCAGAATTTAGCATCAGGTTCAGCATGAAGCCAGTGTCTTGTTTCATACTGGAATGGAATTCTCTAATGCAACATGAATTGGTCATTGGCTAAGGAAGCTTTTAATGTTTGATGGATTACTGTATTTTAATATTTTGTTGGAAGCCGCCCAGAATGGCTGGGGAAGCCCAGCCAGATGGGTGGGGTATAAATAATAAATTATTATTATTATTATTATTATTATTATTATTATTATTATTATTATAGATTGCTAGCCAGTTGTTCACTTTTTATGAAGAATCTGATCAACTTCACCACCACCTTGTTGCACTCTAGTGTCTTTTCAGCTTTTATTTTAGAATGTGGAAGCATTCTAAATTATAGAACAAAAATTGAGAAAGATGGAAAGAATTTGCGGAAACAATTAATTGAATTAGAATACAAAAAGGGAGGTGTGAGGAGGTCGATGAAACAAGTAAATGAAAGGTAAAGATATGGAATACTGGATGTATGTTTTTCAATGTTATTGTTCTTTTTTACTATATTGTTGTATTGGTTTTTTATGTTATTCTTTTTATGTACTGTAATGTAATGTTTGCCTTGTTAAATTTTTTGTTGTTTTCTCTCTTTTTCTTTTTTTTGTAATTCCTAAACTTCTAATAAATATCTTTAAAAAAAAAAGAAAAAAAATATCAGGAAGGACTTACTGACAGCAAGAGCTGTTCGACAGTGGAACAGTCTCCCTTGGGAGGTGGTGGACTCTCCTTCCTTGGAGGTTTCTAAGCAGAGGTTGGATGGCCATCTCTCATGGATGCTTTAGCTGAGATTCCTGGCATTGCAGGGGGTTGGACTAGATGACCCTCGGTGTCCCTTCTACAATTCTATGATTCAAACGTAAGGACAAGAAGCATCCTTTTTCTCAAAGAAGAAGAAGAAGAAGAAGAAGAAGAAGAAGAAGAAGAAGAAGAAGAGTTTGGATTTGATATCCCGCTCTATCACTACCCGAAGGAGTCTCAAAGTGGCTAACAACCTCCTTTCCCTTCCTCCCCCACAACAAACACTCTGTGAGGTGAGTGGGGCTGAGAGACTTCAAAGAAGTGTGACTGGCCCAAGGTCACCCAGCAGCTGCATGTGGAGGAGCGGAGACGCGAACCCAGTTCCCCAGATTATGAGACTACTGCTCTTAACCACTACACCACACTGGCTCAAAGAAGAAGTATACCGAAGAAACAAAATGGAGCATCCTCTCATGATTTTGTAAGGGATCAGCACCCGCCCCGTGGTTGCCTGGCACAATCCAAGACTATGCAACACCTGGCTTGACGCCTTTAAATCCAGGAGCAGCTTTTGTGCGAGTGTTAAGTTACAGTGGTGTACAGCAAAGCAAAGAGAGCTATTCCCACAGCACGTTGCCTTGGGATATGATGCTGGGTGCTTTTCTGGCGACTGCAGTGTACTCCAATTGACTGAAAACACGCAGGGGGACAACGCTCCGCTTGCTAATAAAGCCAAGGTGTCAGATGCCACAGCCCTTTCCAAGGAACTGAACTGCTAGCACTTAAGACGCAAGACGTGCCACGCTGACATCCAGGGGAACGGGGGTGCCCATTTATCCAAAGAAGAAAGCTATGGTGCCAAAGGATGGATGGATGGGTGGATATTTATTCATATATATTTTTTAAAAAAACAAAGCGCAGAATCTTTTATGCAAATTGTCAGCTGCCTTATATCTCTCCAGAACAGCTTTCTTTTTCTCTTGATTCCTGATGAATACCTACAAGAACAATCTGAAGGGTGTTCCAAAACCCGGTTATGTTCCGTGACAGCCGCTTCCTTAAATTAAAAAAAGAGTATGTTAAAAATATATCTTTTTATGTAGACAAACCAGAGGCATTGTTACATTCACAAGTTTCTTTTATTCATCATTTTAATTGATGTTGAGTAGCTTAATTTAAGGGGGGGGACTTGTAAATCTTTTTTAAAAATGAGCTGTGGAAAAATGTATATGTAACTCTTTAGCATATGAGCAAATTGAATTGACATGGAAAGCAAGCAAATCTAAATTTCCAATATTCAATTGAAATGGATAAACTCATTGTTGCATCGAGAAGTCCAGTTATTTGGTCTGTGGCTTCCACAGAATCATAGGACTGTAGAGTTGGAAGGGACCCCAAAGGCCATTTAGTCCAACCCCCTGCAATGCAGGAATCACAGCTAAAGAGTCCCTGACAGATGGCCATACACCACCCCGGAATTGAACCTTATACTTCAGTAAGCCTAGCTGGAGAGAAGACAGCAGCCTATTCCTGATAGATCAGCTGTCTGCTCTCAAAGTGTTGTTGTAGTTATTGTTGTTGTTTAGTCATTTAGTCGTGGCCAACTCTTCATGACACCATGGACCAGAGCACGCCAGGCACTCCTGTCTTCCACTGCCTTCCGCAGTTTGGTCAAACTCATGCTGGTAGCTTCGAGAACACTGTCCAACCATCTCGTCCTCTGTTGTCAATCTTTCCCAACATCAGGGTCTTTTCCAGGGAGTCTTCTCTTCTCATGAGGTGGCCAAAGTATTGGAGCCTCAGCTTCAGGATCTGTCCTTCCAGTGAGCACTCAGGGCTGATTTCCTTAAGAATGGAGAGGTTTGATCTTCTTGCAGTCCATGGGACTCTCAAGAGTCTCCTCCAGCACCATAATTCAAAAGCATCAATTCTTTGGCGATCAGCCTTCTTTATGGTCCAGCTCTCACTTCCATACATCACTACTGGGACAACCACAGCTTTAACTATACGGACCTTTGTTGGCAAGGTGATGTCTCTGCTTTTTAAGATGCTGTCTAGGTTTGTCATTGCTTTTCTCACAAGAAGGCTCTCAAAGTAGAATAACCCAAACACATACATCAGGCCAGCAACAGGGCTAAGAAGTCTTAGTTCACAGCTGAGTGCCTCAGCCAGAGATAGAGCCTAATCTCTTTTGATGGACATCTGCATTGTTCTTCAAGAGTATGCAGCACAGCACAACATCAGTCACTTGAGCCAGTTTTCTGGGGGAAGTAAGAGTAAGATAATCTCACAAACAGGGTTGTTCCCCAAGCGAGATTTTCCTAATATTTTGTGTGTGTGTGTGTGTGTGTGTGTGTGTGGACTCCGGGTGATGCTAAGCCCACAAAAAGGTTGGGAGCTACCAGGTCCAGCAAGCAGTCTTGAGCTGACGGCAAACACAAATAGACCCAGCTGGCAGGTCCAGTTCAAAACAAAAAAAAACTTTGCGCTAGAAAACCAGAGCAGTTCAGGACCATGGACAGATCCCAGGGAACCTATTGCTAAGAGTCAGTCCTACTGTTACATAGCTGATGCTTAAAGAAGAAGAAGAAGAAGAAGAAGAAGAATTTGGACTTGATATACCACCTTTCACTCCCCTTAAGGAGTCTCAAAGCGGCTAACAATCTCCTACCACAACCCCCCATTTTTAAAAATGACACTTTCACACAAAACTGTACCCACAATGATTCACAACACATCGGGTAAGCCAATAATTAATAATAATAATAATAATAATAATAATAATAATAATAATATGATTACTTCTCATTCTCATTCTCTATAGCAATCTGTGGCTACAGAAAACTGAGATGGGGAATTGTGACTCACACACAGACTCCTTGTTTTGCTAATACATGTACAAACTGGGTGGTTATTTTTCATCATTGTGGTAATTTTCACTAATATGACAAGTATGTTACAGATGCGATTCTTCCGTTTAAAAACTAATACTCGCGATTAATATGTTACAATGATGAATTGCTCACTGTAATCTGTCATCATGGGGCAAAATTGACATAATTAATGTGCAGTTATTGTTATAAAATAGCAGTTTGGTAACTCAGGATAACGCAACTGCGGGCGGGGAGGGGTTTACTCTCCGGCCCCCCACCACAATTGCTTTTATTTTGCCTTACAAAGGACAATGCCTTTGTGGAATCCACAATAATGGACTCACAGGAGAGTTTCTAGGGCTTTGTTGTTATTCCTAACTTGCATGAATGTATAGATCATCCAGCCAGTTCATGCCAGGAAGAGACGCAGACCGGAAAAATGAAGAATAGATCTAAGTAGATCTAAGTACACCCTTGCTTAGCATTCCATGTATAACAACACACTGCTATCTCTCATAGTTGTTTCTCTGGTCACCTATACCGGGCAATAGCTAATCTCCAGATGATCAGTAAAATAAGCTTGCAAAAGCTGGCCCTATTTAAATTTCCATCCACAACTCCAGGGGATAAGCTTCCCCAAAATTGGTCCTATTTGAATTTCTATCCATGCCAATGCCCAAGTGCTGGTAGTCTAGCTTGTCTGCATGGACATCTAACCTTGGCTGACTCACTTGTAGAGCTGGGGCATATTTTTCTTCCGATTTTATTGTACGAAACTGGTTGGCATCTCCACATAGGAATAAAAACCCACAGATGGTGCAGGTTCAGTTGTCCTGGAAGAAGTTCTGTAGCAACATTCATGCCGTACATTTAATGCACTGTGATACCACTTTAAACGGTCATGGCTATCCCCCAAGGAATTATGGGAGCTGTAGTTTGCAAAGGGCGCTGAGAGTTGTTAAAGGTAAAGGTAAAGGGACCCCTAACCACTAGGTTCAGTCGTGACCGACTCTGGGATTGCGATGCTCATCTGCTTTATTGGCTAAGGGAGCCGGCATACAGCTTCCGGGTCATGTGGGCAGCATGACTAAGCCGCTTCTGGTGAACCAGAGCAGTGCACGGAAACGCCGTTTACCTTCCCGCCAGAGCGGTACCTATTTATCTACTTGCACTTTGACGTGCTTTCGAACTGCTACGTTGGCAGGAGCAGGGACTGAGCAACGGGAGCTCACCCCGTCACAGGGATTCGAACTGCCAACCTTCTGATCAGCAAGTCCTAGGCTCTGTGGTTTAACCCACAGCGCCACCCATGTCCCTGTTGTTAGGAGTTGTTAGGAGATCCCTATTCCTCTCACAGAGCTACAATTCACAGAGTGGTTTAACAACCAATCCCTCTTCCCAGGGAACTTCAGCAATCTGCGAGGGGAACAGAGGCCTCCTTACAACTTTCAGCATCCTGAACAAGCCGAAATTCCCAGAATTCCTTGGGGGAAGCCATGACTGCTTCAAGTGGTACCACAGTGCTTTAAATATATGGTGTGACTGTGTCTTTTGTCATAGGCAATGCATTTTCAGTTACTGCATTAGGTACAGAAGGGGATGATCAGTCTTCAGGGAGTTGCAGCACCTCCCCTTAAGCTAAGCATTTGGGGTTTTTTGTTGTTGTTGAGAACATGCAACTGTGTGCATGTGTATAGGGAGATATCATTCAAGATGTAGTGAAAGTACTAGAAAGAGAAATCTCTCTCTCCCCCCTCCATGTCTATCCAGGGCTACTATTTCATGATAGATAAATAGAACCTCAGAGGCAGTCTACCTATAAACAGAAGATGTGGTTGCCTCCAGGATGTTTGTGGATTTCCACCTGACTGAGACCCAGTTTTAGAAACAGTATGCTGGGCTCACTGGGACTTCAGCCTGACCAAACAAGGCTCTCCTTATCTTCTGGTAAGCAGACATTCAACCAGTGTCATTTTCTTTGTTGTTGTTTAGTCGTGTCCAGCTCTTTGTGACCCCATGGACCAGAGCATGCCAGGCACTCCTGTCTTCCACTGCCTCCCGCAGTTTGGTCAAACTCATGCTGGTAGCTTCGAGAACACTGTCCCACCATCTCGGCCTCTGTCGTCCCCTTCTCCTTGTGCCCTCAATCTTTCCCAACATCAGGGTTGGGAGTCTTCTCTTCTCATGAGGTGGCCAAAGTATTGGAGCCTCAGCTTCAGGATCTGTCCTTCCAGTGAGCACTCAGGGCTGATTTTGCTAAGAATGGATAGGTTTGATCTTCTTGCAGTCCATGGGACTCTCAAGAGTCTCCTCCAGCACCATAATTCAAAAGCATCAATTCTCCAGTGTGGTGTAGTGGTTAAGAGCGGTGGACTCATAATCTGGTGAACCGGGTTTGATTCCCCGCTCCTCCACATACAGCTGCTGGGTGACCTTGGACCAGTCACACTTCTTTGAAGTCTCTCAGCCCCACTCACCTGTTGTGGGGGAGGAAGGGAAAGGAGAATGTTAGCCGCTTTGAGACTCCTTCGGGTAGTGATAAAGCGGGATATCAAATCCAAACTCTTCTTCTCTTCTTCAGCGATCAGCCTTCTTTATGGTCCTTTATTGTTGCATTTCTATGCACTTGTGTGTGTGTGTGTGTGTTGCACACTCTGAATTTCCTGATTCTTGTGCAGCTAAGCTAGAAGCCAGTCGGAAAGGCCCTACATTCAAGACAACCGTGAGAGGCAAAAGGCCATCTTTTATAAATCCAGTCTTGTGCCAGAGTGATTCATAAATGCACAGGAGGACTGGCTTCCTGCATTGCTCTTCTTAGCTCACGTGCCGCTTTACTTGCCTTGGGAATGTGTGCAGGTAAGGCACAGGCAGAGGTATCCCAGCCTTGCTTTTATTAATTCAATGTGACATCCTTTCCCCTGGGTCAGAGTGGAGCTGCCACCCTCCCTGATTGTTACTTGCCTTGATGGAAGATGATAGAGAGTCACGCAAGTCAATGGAAAATGAGGGATCCCCAAAATAGCAGCATCAGAAGTAAACAAGATGTGCAAAAAATTAAGCCATGGGAGTTTTTACTCAGGGTTGCCTGTTTTCGTTTTTTAACCAGGGCTCCAGGGTCTTACTGGCTGCATGGCACATAGGAATATCGCAGATAGATGTCTTTCATCAATGTTGAAGGAGGGAATTTACCACCTGCTGAATTTTACCCAGCTTTGAAAGCTTTCAGAAGCACTGCAAGAGCAAAAACAATGGCCCACTCTCTTTGCACGGGGACATTTATAACCCAATCCTAAATATGTTTGCTAAGAAATAAGCCCTGTCGTTTTCAATGAGACTTTCTTTCCAGAGGTTTTCCTTAACCTTGGTGCCTTCCAGATGTTTTGAACTACAGCTCCCAAAGGTGGGAGCCAATGCTGGGAAAGTCTGCTTTGAAGAAGCCTCCTGGCCAATCCCAAATATGCTTACTCAGAAGTAAATCCTATTGAGTTCTCTGCAACGTGATTTTCTACGAAGCTATATGAGGATGGTAGAACTTAGAAATGGCAGCGTTTGCTGATCCACGGCGATTCCTCATCACATAAAACAGATCATTGTTGTTGTTTTTAAAGCAAATATTCTCTGCAAAGGGTTGCCAGCTTTTATTCTGACAGAGCTCCTGCACCTTTTAATAGCTGCACAGCAGGGAGGAGGGGAAATCCAGATGGAATCCATGCCTAATACTAGAATTGTCATAACTTTGGCTGTAGGAATTGTGTAGTGATGGAGTTTAACTCAGTGATGGTTTGTTTTTGTAAGTTCATGGTTGCTCAGAGGGTTGCCACCTTTTCCCTCCCAGCAAGACGACTGTTCTTTTATCATCTGCATTGAGTGAAAATTTAATCAGACCTTTTCTCTGGTTTGAAGTGACAAATACGTTTCATGTCTTACTTTTTACCCATCGTGCTCCAGAGCCTTGAGGAGAGGAGGGAAAACACTCTCCTAAAAGGGCTGCCAACCAACCCCTCCCAAAACACCAGGATAGCCTGCTCTTGTGCAAAGCTATTTCATAGCATAAAATAGCAAGGCCACTCGCTAATGGCTCTACAGCAAGCTGCTGCTAAAGGCACAGCTACAAGGGATACCTGATGATACGGAAGGAGGAAGGGGGGGTACCCTTCCTCTCCACCGCTTCCTGAAAGGGGCCCGAGGCAATGACCTCGACGGTGCCCAGCTCTGCCCGGAACCCTCAGCCCCCACACTGTTGCACAAGCACCACACTATACCCCTGCCTTATAAATAAAAGGCTCTCTTTCCTATCTTCATATCGGCAGAATAAGCCCTGTCCTTTTCTATGTCTTTCTCTCGCCCTATTTCTAACGTGAGTAGACCGTGCCATATTGTATCTCCATTCACTAAAACGGGACGCGCCTTAGCCAATCACAGCCTTGCATTCGCCCTGCAGGAGCTAGCTCACGGACCTTGCACCCCTCATTTAACCTCCTGACAAGCTACTGACGGCCCCCCGCGGCGAGAACAATGGAACCGAAACCCCGAACCTCGTAAAACTGTCAAAGCCTGGATACAATGTATCCACTTCGCTTCCGCTTTTGATCCTCAGTGTATATTTGTCCGGCAAAGCGGGAAACTTTGAAAATCTCTATAAAATCAACCACAACTCCGATTTTTTCCATCTTAGTGCCATTCAACTCAGTTACCTCTAGACTCCATGATGCTCTCCCTACTTCCATAATCCCTGAGACGACAAGTCACGTACACAGGAACTTTCTAATCCCTTCAGATCGCACCTCCGGGCAATGCCAGGTGTCAGACCATGCATATCTCTGGACTATTGTCTTGTTACCACCGGTACTCAGGAAGTGTTTATCTATGCATATCTCCCACTCTGCATATTTCCCCCTCCCTTATCTGAAATGTTAATTAGTGCAACCCCACCTTTCTTAGATATATTCATGACGTGTGTAATGTATTCATGATGTAACCCGTGAAACCCAACCTTCACATAATGTATTCATGACGTTTCTTGCACTGTATTCTGGGACTTGGAGGGAACCTTTAAAAGTTCATGTCACCCCTTTCTCTGGGTTCAATCTCGCCTTGAACCTGTTGCGCAATAAACTTTGGATCTCCGCATCTTGCTCCTGTGTCCGGCTGAGCTTATTTTTCTCCGCTAGGACCCACGGACTTTGTCCGACGTGCTGGGTGACAGGGCAACCCCGCACCCGGGATTTTTCCATAACACTGACATGTTGGCAACTCTATTGGGAGGCATATTTATTTATTTATTGCATTTAGGTAAAGGTAAAGGGACCCCTGACCATTAGGTCCATTCATTTATAGGCCGAGGGAGCCAGCGTACAGCTTCTGGGTCATGTGGCCAGCATGACTAAGCCGCTTCTGGTGAATCACAGCATTGCACGGAAACGCCGTTTACCTTCCTGCCGGAGCAATACCTATTTATCTACTTGCACTTTGATGTGTTTTTGAACTGCTAGGATGGCAGGAGCAGGGACTGAACAACGGGAGCTCACCCCGTCGCGGGGATTCGAACCACCGACCTTCTGATCGGCAAGTCCTAGGCTCTGTGGTTTAACCCACAGCGTTATCCCACCTTTCCCTCCAAGGAAATCAAGGTGCTGTACATGGCTCCCTGCCCCCTCTTCCCCCTCCACAACAACCCTGTGAGGTAGGTTAGGCTAAGAGGCAGTGACTGCCCCGAGGTCACATAGTGAGTTTGATGGCAGAGCGGGGATTTGAACCTAGGTCTCCCAGGTCCTAGTCCACCATAGCACACTGGCTCTCAGATGCGCTTTGTACACGCACCAATGCACCCTCTTCTTCCCTATCACTCCCTTGACTTAGGGCTCAAAGAAAACCCTGGAAATGAGGATTACGAAGTCGTATCTTATTCACTTATTGCCTTACCTCCTTCCTTGCTCTCAGCCGGAATCCAGGAACCTGTGGCTATCCAAAAGTTCCTGGATTTGGTTGAGCCTGAGACTCTTACATCTCAGGGCCATGGGTCGAAGCCCCACATTGGGCAAAAGATTCTTGCATTGCACAGGGTTGGACTAGATGATCCTCATGGTCCCAACTCTACAATCTATGACCAGTGGCGTAGCGTGGGTTGTCAGCACCCGGGGCAAGGCAAGTAATTTGCGCCCCCTAACCCGGGGCAGGGCAAGTAATTTGCGCCCCCTAACTCCTAACCTGCCGCCGCTGCCAGCTTCTTCTTGCTGCTGCCTGGTCTGGTCTGGTGTGGTTCTCTCCTGCGCTCAGCGCTGTGCTGGGCGGCCGCTGCACTGTCCCTCCCCCAGATAGTCCCTCACTCTCTCTCCGCACCCACCCCCTCCACAGTGGGCGGCGACCCGGCGGCTCGATGGGATTCGCACAGCCAGCACTGCAGTGAGAGAGAGTGAGTGAGCCAGGTAGGGGCAGACAGCTGAGAGTGTGAGCGTGCGCCCCCCAGATGTTGCGCCCGGTGCGGATGGCCCCCCCTGCACCCCCCACGCTACGCCACTGTCTATGACTACAGCGGCCCTCATCCCAGATCATTGGGCAAGCCTGGCTTGGGCTGATGGGAGGCGAATGTCCATAGCATCTACAGGCCCACAAGTTAGCCACCAAAGTCTCAACTTTCTACTCATTTTTTAAAAAAATCAGTTTTGTTGGTGGTGTGGGATAAAGGGAAAGCAAAGAGAGGAGGGGAAAGGATCTTCTTACAAGACAAGAGTGACCAGCAAGTGTGATTCTTTCCTCATGTATTTGGGGAAGAAGAAGCCGCAGCAGCAGTAGCCAGGGACAAAGTGAGCGCTGAAATATTTAAATAAAGGAAGAGGATTATTATTGCATTATATATATATAAATAATGGAGAGAAGGCGCGCTCGAGGTGGGGGGGGGGAGTGTTGAACAGGCAAGCCAGAATGCAAGAAAAGAATTAGCTAAACAAAAGAAATCATGGCGGAGCGTTCCTATTTATCGTGCGCCCTCCAAGGCTTGCGTGGATTATGGACTTTTTAAAACATACCCAAATACAACTCTCTCTCTTTCTCCTGGGAGATGGTCGGGAGCGTCGCCACGGGCCAGGTAAGTGCGACACCAGCAAGGCGGGTGGGTTTTGGCGGCTGGAGGAGGAGGAAACCCCTCCCTGGTCCCCCTTCCAAAGACCCCCGTCTCCCCTCCCCTACGCCAAACTCCAGCAGCGACCCCCTAACAGCCTGTAGTCGCCCTACAGCTTGGAGAGGATTGCGCCCTCGCTTTGCGCAGCGGCGGCCGGGGCGCATTCCACTGCGCAAAGGCGCGGGGTGGCGCGCCGGATGCCGCCTTCGACCTGGGGGGCGAGACCTGGGGTGGGGGCCGAGACGGTACCGAGGCCGCTTCCGGGCGGGGCTCTCACGTTAGGACCCCCGGAGAGGTTACAGACGCCCTTCTTTAAGTGGCTTAGACCCCCAGCCTGTCCTGAACGGCGCTCTGGAGAAAGAGGTTTTGCGCATTGGTGTGGGAGCGGGCACACTTTGGCTCTACCCCCTGGGCGGGGAAGAGGGAGAGGTCGTGGGGAACGGCGCCTCCTTGAACTCTTTGGGAGGAAAGAAAGAATGTAAAGGTAAACGGAAAGTTAAAAATCGGCGGCAGTTTTTGGAGAAGGAGAAAATAGGCTTAAGAAATGCGCTGGCTTTCCAGAAGTTTAATCTGCTAGTGCCGCAGCAGCAAAAACAACAACCCCGTGTTGACCAGAGAAGAACCGGTCAGCGCCGAGACCTGCTTTGAGTAGGAGGGGGCAGCTCATTACTGGAGGGTCGGTGTTATGTACTGAGTTGAATAGGATCCAAACTGCAGCAGTCTGATTGGTCCTAGAACAATAGGATCCAAATTGCAGCAGTCTGATTAGTCCTAGAACAATAGGATTCAGAATGCGGCAGTCTGATTGGTCCTAGAACAATACAGCAGTATGATTGGTTGGCAGGAACCACCCAATCATGCTCCAGATAGAAGTGAATCCACAACCTGATTGGCTTACAGTAGAATTCCGGAATTAGCCAATCATGTGCAGCCCATTGTGTAAATAGTGTATATAAAGCAGATACTGTGAGGGGACTTTTATTCATTCCTCCTCACCACTATGAGCTGAATAAAGAGCATGAAATCACTTTGCGACTCTGAGTATATTTCACTGGCGACGAAGGTGGGATCCCGCTGAGCTGACTGCCACACACAGCACCGCAGCACCGCCACCTGCCGCACCGCTGCCTCGCACCGTGTATCCAGGCTTCAGCTCCGGGACACAAGGAACTCAGAATGGCAACCGACAGCAGCTTCTCGCCGTTCAACCCAGCATCTGGAGACTGGGAAGCGTACGCCTCCCGTTTCACCTTCCTTCTAGAAGCCAAAGGGGTCACCGATGAAGAAGACGCCAAGAAGAGGGCAATATTCTTCAGCATCTGCGGAGAGGAGACATTTGAAATCGCCCGGGCTCTCCTTGCACCTGAAGACGTCGCTACTGTTCCATACAAAACAATAATGGAACAGCTGAAGGGGCACTTTTCGCCACAGCCCTCAGTGGTGGCTCGTCGAAATGCCTTCTACGCAAAGCGGCAAGCCCCTGGGGAAACCATAACTGGGTTTGTGACCTCTCTCCGCCAAGCTGCCCGGTTCTGCAACTTCTCAGAGCTGGAGAACATGCTTCGTGACCGCCTCGTCGGTGGCCTGAAGGATGAGAAGCTGCAACGACGCCTCTACGCCAAGAAGGACCTAACGTTCCAGGTCGCTCTGGATGAGGCCCTGGCAACGGAAGCTGCCGAGAGGTCGACGCAAGAGGCCCGGCCAAGTCTGCCACCCCAACCAAGGGTCCACCATGAAGACCTCACCGACGACTCAGGATCTGACTGGGAGGAGGTGCACCGAGTACAGCAGCGCACTCAAGCAGCGCACAGAACACAGCTGCCTCGACGAGAAGGAGGGAACTGCGCAAGCTGCGGGGAAAGTCACGAGAGGAGGACCTGCCGTTTCTGCAACGCAGAGTGCAGGCAGTGCAGAAAATTGGGACACATCGCCCGGGTGTGTTGAGCTCGGCCCACCCGACGCCAGGCATCAGATGACCAATCCAAGAGCCTCAGGTCCCAAGGCCCAACGCACCAAGGCAACTCTACGGAGCTCACGGACTTCCAGGTATACCAGTTGCCCCACCCCAACGTAGAGAAAATTTATGTAGAGGTACAGATAGAGGGGGCCCCATGCCGCATGGAGCTTGACACGGGTTCAACTCTATCCATAATCTCGGCAAGGACCTTAAGGAAACTGTGTCCTACTGGGGGTCCCAAACTCAGGCCGGCCCCATTCACCCTCCGGGACTTCCAGAAGCGTAAGGTCCCCACAATGGGGGTGGGGACCTTCAGGGTGCAATACCGAGGGCGGACGCGGCAACTGGACTTGCTCGTGGTCAAGGGCCCCTACATTAGCTTACTGGGATTGGCATGGTTTGGACCACTGGGGCTAGCCATCACCGGGGTGAACCACACCACCTTACAAGTGGACGTGGACGCCATCTGCAAGGAATTTCCAGGGGTTTTCGATGGGAAATTGGGACAGTATACGGGCCCCCCCATTGCTCTACAGCTTGACCCCGCAGTACGACCGGTCAGGCTCAAGGCCCGCCGGGTCCCGTTCGCCCTGAAACCCCGTATAGACGAGGAATTGGACCGGCTCGTGGAGCAAGGAGTGCTGGAGCCGGTGCCTAATGCCCCCTGGGAAACCCCAATCGTCACACCTGTCAAGCCTAATGGTTCGGTCCGCATCTGCGCAGACTACAAATGTACCATAAACAAGGCCCTCACGGCCCATGCATACCCAGTGCCAGTAGTCAGCCATGTCCTTGCCACCCTGGCTGGGTCGAAAATTTTTGGCAAGCTGGACTTGGCCCAAGCATATCAACAGCTGCCAGTAGATGAGGCCACAGCAGAGGCACAGACAATTGTGACGCACAGAGGAGCGTTCAGGGTAAAGCGGCTGCAATTCGGTGTCAGTGTGGCACTAGGCATATTCCAGAATCTAATGGACTCGCTCCTTAAAGGGATTCCTGGCGTCACCCCCTTCTTCGATGATGTGCTGATTGCCGGGCCCACACCAGAGGAGTTTGAGGACCGCCTCCGCACCGTTCTGCACCGTTTCCAGACGGCAGGTCTCAAGGTGAAGCGGGAAAAATGTCTACTAGGAGTGCCTCAGGTGGACTTTCTGGGATTTATGGTGGACGCAGAAGGGGTCCACCCGACTGGGGACAAGATACGGGCCATTTGTGATGCCCCAGCGCCCAAGAGCAAGACTGAACTTCAGGCCTTCTTGGGACTATTGAACTTTTACCATTCCTTCCTTCCCCACAAGGCAGCGGTAGCAGAGCCCCTACACAGACTCCTGGACAAGCGGGCCACTTGGGTGTGGGGCCAGCGCCAGGAGGCTGCATTCCAGGCAGTCAAGGACTTGCTTGTCTCAAACTCAGTCTTGGCACACTTCGACGAGAGGCTGCCGGTGGTGCTAGCATGCGACGCCTCACCCTATGGCATTGGCGCTGTCCTGGGACACCAACTCCCGGATGGAAGAGAGGTACCAGTGGCATACTTTTCCCAGACACTCAATGCAACCGAGCGGAACTACTCGCAAATCGACAAGGAGGGTCTGGCAATCGTGAAGGGAGTAAAAAAATTCCATGATTTCTTGTATGGGCGGCCCTTCACCGTGGTGACTGACCACAAGCCGTTGCTTGGCTTGTTTGCCCCCGAAAAGCAGACCCCCCAAGTGCTGTCTCCTCGCGTCCTCAGGTGGTCAATTTTCCTTGCCAGCTACCAGTATGCACTGATTCACCGCCCAGGGAAGGCAATGGGCCATGCGGACGCCCTCAGCAGGCTACCACTACCGGAAACAGGCCCTGACCCAGCACCTGCACAAGAGGTTATGAGCCTGGAGCTGCTTCCCAACCGCCCCATTCAGGCACAAGAAGTTGCACACCATTCCAAGAAAGATAGGGTCATCTCCCGGGTCCTGGACTGGGTGTGGAGGGGATGGCCCAGCAGCAGCCCTGGGCCAGAATTCGCTGGCTACACAACCCGCAAACATGAACTGTCAGCCCACAAGGGGTGCCTGTTATGGGGAAGCAGGGTCGTTGTTCCCCAGCCCCTCCGCAAAAGGGTCCTCACAGCCCTACACGAGACACACCCAGGGGTAGTAAGAATGAAGGCCCTTGCCAGGAGTTATGTGTGGTGGCCAGGGATCGACGGAGAGATAGAGGCCTGGGTCAAACACTGCCAGGCCTGCCAAGAATCACGCCCAGATCCCCCAAGGGCCCCAGTCCAGTCCTGGGAGTCCGCCCGAGCACCATGGTCACGCCTGCATGTGGACTTCGCTGGCCCCTTTCAGGGGAAAACATTCTTCATAGTGGTGGACTCCTACACCAAATGGCTGGAAGTCGCACTGGTACCGTCCACTTCTACATCCGCAGCCATCCGGGTACTACGCAGGCTGTTTGCAACCCACGGGCTCCCTGACACTCTCGTCTCAGACAACGGGACTGCATTTACGTCAGGAGAATTCCAAACCTTTACAGCACAGAACGCCATCCGCCACATCCGTTCGGCGCCGTTCCACCCTGCCACCAATGGCCAAGCAGAACGCATGGTGCGGACCACCAAGGACACCCTTCGCCGCATGACGCAAGGGGACTGGGAGTACCGCCTTGCCACATTCCTTCTAGCACAGCACAGCACCCCCAGCTCAACGACTGGCCGGAGCCCCGCTGAACTACTAATGGGTCGGCGCCTTGCAATCAGATTGGACCGCCTTCACCCCGATAGAGCTCAGGATGAGGTAGTGGTGGGGGAAGGCAGGAACCCCCGGACCTTTGAGGCCCAGGACCCAGTGTACGCAAAGAATTTTGGGGCAGGCCCAGCATGGGTACCCGCCACAGTCACCAGGGTCACTGGCCCCGTGTCGTACGAGGTGCTAACGGATGGGGGACAATGCTGGCGCCGCCACTGCGACCAGATACGGCGACGATTCCTGGGAGAAACCCAGGAGGAGGACAGGTCAGAGGAGTCCCAAGGGAACAGCGGGGCAGTGAGGCCCATAGAGCAGGAGGGGCCAGCAGGAGAGGCAGAATCAGTAAATACAGAGAGGACCCGCGAGGCCGAAAGGACACCAGAACCAGAACCATGCCTGAGCGAGCCGGTTGCACCAGACCAAACAGTCCCATCACAGCCAGCATCCTTGGAACACGAGCCAGAACCTGGAGCCCGGACCAGGGAACACCCCAGGCCGCAACGCACACGTAGGCCGCCGGCATACCTTGAGGACTATGAATGTGACCTCCCGGGCAGGACTGGAACTTAGAGGGGAGGGGTGTTATGTACTGAGTTGAATAGGATCCAAACTGCAGCAGTCTGATTGGTCCTAGAACAATAGGATCCAAATTGCAGCAGTCTGATTAGTCCTAGAACAATAGGATTCAGAATGCGGCAGTCTGATTGGTCCTAGAACAATACAGCAGTATGATTGGTTGGCAGGAACCACCCAATCATGCTCCAGATAGAAGTGAATCCACAACCTGATTGGCTTACAGTAGAATTCCGGAATTAGCCAATCATGTGCAGCCCATTGTGTAAATAGTGTATATAAAGCAGATACTGTGAGGGGACTTTTATTCATTCCTCCTCACCACTATGAGCTGAATAAAGAGCATGAAATCACTTTGCGACTCTGAGTATATTTCAGTCTGCAATGATAATGAATTCCAGACAGCCTCTGAGCATGTGTAGAGGGCCTCGTCGCTGAATAGAAGCATTCGCCTATTGAGAGGTTATTAAGCTGTTGAGTCCTAACCAAAGCGCAAAAGCCCGCCCTTTCTCTGCATGAAAGGGCTCTGAAGTATATGGGAGTGGCGTAGGTTGAGTGGAAATAGCAGAAAGGAACAAATGAAAAAACTGGAAGGAAGGGGAAGGAGGTGGCGTGATGGCATGAATAGGCTACCCTCTTCTCTTCTCATTTGGGACACACCTGGAGCTTATTCTCCCTTTTATAGGAATGCAGGGAACTTTCATATGCAGAGCTAGACCTTTGGTCAGTAGCTCAGAATTATCTACAGCGGCTGGTAGTCGCAAGACGGAAAACCCGCTAGACGAAAGGGTTTTCCGTTTTGGAGGCGCTTCGCAAAACTAATTTTCCTATGGGCTTGCTTCGCAAGACGAAAGCCCGTAGGGAAATCTCCGGGGACCTCTTTTAAATGCTAGCGGTGGGGAGCAAAGCCTTCCCCCCCCTCCGGCCTTCAGAAGAGGTCCAGGAAGGCTGGCGGGGGCCGAAAGGCTTTGCTCCCCAGCGCCAGCATTTTAAAAGCAGTCCGGGATAGCAGGGAAGCGCTTCCCGCTATCCCGGACGGCTTTTGAAGGCAGGAGAGATCCGCGAAGCCTGGGCGCGCCGATGTCAGCGCGCGCAGGCTTCGGCATGCCGGCAACTCTCCGCCAGCAGCGGCAGCGCTGCCGCTGCTGGCGGAGAGGTCCGCGAAGCCTGGGCGTGCCAATGTCAGCGCGCGCAGGTTTCGGCATGCCGGCAACTCTCCGCCAGCAGCGGCAGCGCTGCCGCTGCTTGCGGAGAGGTCCGCGAAGCCTTGGCCGGACAGCTTTTGAAGACAGGCGGGGGGAGCAAAGACTTTTGCCCCCGCCAGCCTTCAGAAGAGGTCCAGGACCTCTTCTGAAGGCTGGCGGGGGGCAAAAGTCTTTGTCCCCCCTGCCTGCCTTCCCAGGGGCTTTTAAATCGCCCCGGACAGCGGAGAAGTCCTCCGCTGTCCCGGGGTGATTTTAAAATGCCGCCCGCCAGCATTTTAAGATCGCTCCGGACAGCGGAGAAGCCCTCCGCTGTCCCGGGTTTTTTTAAAATGCTGGGGGTGGGAAGAAAAGCCCTTGTCCCCCCCCCCCAGCCTTCAGAAGAGGTCGGGGGACAGACTGTCCCCGGACCTGGTCTGAAGTCGGTTTCCCTAGGAACGCATTAATTGATTTTCAATGCATTCCTATGGGAAACCGTGCATCGCAAGACGAAAAACTCGCAAGAAGAAAAAACTTGCGGAACGAATTAATTTCGTCTTGCGAGGCACCACTGTACATGAATCGGGGGAGGATGTTAGGATTCTTTCCCCGTGTTGCAGTCATGGGATTGTTTTTATCACATGACGGTGTATGTTTTCATTCCACATTGTGGGAAGTCACGGAGACAGGATATTTGTATCACTGTGTTTCCGTGATATAGGGTGTTTGTCCTTTATTCCTTCTCTTTGCTGTCTGATGCTGAAGGAGCTGAGTTACGATGCTCCGAGTGTGTATATGGAAATAAGCGTAGTTTAGCCAAATTGCTGCGCTACTGAGTCTGAACGCTGACTACCTATACTCTGCTCATCCTGATGTGTGCTGATGCCTCTGAGGGATCAGTCACTGTGATGTTCGGGCTGGAGAAAGATTTTGAATCTCCTGAACGAACGACCAGGAGGGAGAGAACATGCCAGTCGGGCATGTGTCTCTGCCGGACTCCTACTCATGTGTAAGACCTCCTGACACCTTTCTACTCCCAGAACGTAGCACTGTCTGTGACAACTTCCACTTCCTTGGTCTCAGCGTTGCCCTTGTAGAACTCAGCAGGGAGGAAGGCAGGGACAAAGCTTGAATTAGCTAGTTCTGCCTGTCATTAGCTGTGGTACCACCTAATGTTCATCATCTTCCTCCCACTGGGCACAAGCTACCGCTTCATCCTGCCCTTTGCCCCATCGCAATGTCATTTCCAGAGCAGAACTTAGAAGAAAGGGCCAGTTTGGAGTGCCACATTTTCCATACCTGAGTTACCCTATCCTCCTAATGATTTGGATTTTTTTTTAAACATAAAGTATTTCCTTTTGCAAGCTCATGTCACTGGGGGCCATAGGCATATAGGATTTCCATTAACCTAAACTTCTGAATGTTTGGGAGTCTCTTGGGGGGGCATTCAAATACATTTGGTGTTGTTGCGAGCTCTACGTCCCTCACACTTTGGGAAAGGCAAAATTGCAGCTTGCTTAACCGCTGTGAGTTTCCAGCGATCGAAATGGGGGAGTCATAGGAAGCAGATTGGTAAGATCTTTACTACCATGGTGTTCCCTGAGAACTTAATTGCCAAACATTGTTGTGTAAGAGGGGAAAGGAAATAGAGAGGTAGGAAGTTGCCAAAACGTGTGTATTTGTTGGGCAGAATGTTGACCGTTCTATTCAAGGAATGATGGGCATCTCCCATGGTCCTTGGCATCCAAGTGATGTTGGTAATCACAATTAATAGTTAGAAGTTATATGAAACGGTTCTTTATTAAACAAGCCTGCTCTGGACCCCTCTGTTCTCTATGTCTGATGCTTGGGCCAATTTCTTCCTTTTGGTATGTTATTCTTATTATTCAAAATCCTTTATTAGGCATAGCACACCTCACATTAACAAACAAACATCATATACAGACTGTATAAAATATGGGCTCAGCGAACACAATTTATCCCAGTCCTATTCTTAACTCCAAGAAATAAATTGATGTACATAAATAATATAATACAGCACAGCAACATCACCTACCATTAAAAACCACTAAGTCTCTTTATCATGGCCCAACCTTTTGGTATGTCTTCTTTGACCTTTGCTGTGTGATTCTAGCCAACTAGGGAGCTCGGCCCTTCACCTGGCAGCATTACATAGCTGATCAGATCTGGCCATGTGACAAAGTCACTGGGGGCAAATGCAGAGGCAGAGCAAGGTGGGTATCATGGGGGGTGACATTGCCACGCCGCCCCCCGGGATGCTCGTGGCGGACGGTGCCCCCCCAGGACACTCGGCACGGGCAGCGCCCCCCTGGGACACGCGCCCTCTGGGACACTTGGTGCAGGTGGCGCACCCCTGGGATGCTTGTCCTGCCCCCTGGGACGCTAGCCCCACCCCCAGGTGCATGCCGCTCCAGGTGCCAGAGCAGCTAGCTCCTCCACTGGGCAAATGAAACCGGCTCCTCGATTCATCGCTCGAGTGATCCTACCCAATGGGATCACTGTGTGTCTCATTGAAAGAAGGAACACCCCTCCCTCTCCCTCCCTCCCCCCTCTCTCTCTCTCAGTTCCCAAACAATCAGCAAAAGGAGGGACCCTTTTTGCTGCAGCAGAAGTGCTAACACACCACCCTGTCAGCTCAGCCCTAATGTGGCCATCAGCAGTCACCTCCAGTCCAAAAACGAAGGATTGGGCTAGATGAGCCAATGTCCGTCTGACTCAGTACAAGTCAGCTCGGTATGTCCATGTATATTCAACCAGAGTTATCCTTCTCTTTTTTGCCCATTTCAGCCGTGAGCCTAATGCAGAAGCGCTCGCGGTTTGGTGTAAAACTCCCAGCTAATGGGAGTTAGCATGTGTAGCGAGGAAGAAGAAATAGATCTCATGACCGTTGCTGGATTTGTCTTCACCCATGCTGCATATGTAATAGGCAGGCTCTCCCAGACTGTAAGTGGACTGTAAGGTATTATGACATGAATATATATTTTGGAGTGCTGAACAAAATGAGAATTTCATGCATTGGCAATATACTGTGACAAGTCGTATCCGGCATGACCTTGTGCTTTCAGCGGGAAGTTGAGTCGTAATGCATTCTGCAGAAAACCCCATGCACAAAATCAACAGGACGTTTTTCATTTTTATGCTGCTAATAATACTTTTCCTCATTCTGTGCCAGGTTCATAAAATCTCTTTGTTGGCATGGCCTAACTAAGATCTCCCTGATTCCTTTTATTTTATTTTTTTCCTCCATACATTTGATGATGTACTCATTATTGGTTGTTGACAAGAAGGTCAATGGCACTGGATTACACCAGCTATTGAAATTCCAGGTATTAGCATTTTATCCAATCAGTACAAAGGCATTGGCTTTCAAGTTCATTGTAACCAAATTGATATACCGTATTTTTCGCTCTATAAGACACACCAGACCACAAGACGCACCTAGTTTTTGGAGGAGGAAAACAAGAAAAAAATAATACCCTGAATCTCAGAAGCCAGAACAGCAAGAGGGATCGCTGCGCAGTGAAAGAAGCAATCCCTCTTGCTGTTCTGGCTTCTGTGATAGGTGCGCAGCCTGCATTCGCTCCATAGGACGCACACACATTTCCCCTTACTTTTTAGGAGGGAAAAAGTGAGTCTTATAGAGCAAAAAATACGGTATCTCTGAGGATGCGGACAAGGGATGTGTAGGGGGATGAAATTAAGGAAATGGTTCAACAGGGCAGCCTCATGCCAGTCTTCAGAAATATTGCTGAGGACATTAAAGGTAAAGGTAAAGGGACCCCTGACCATTAGGCCCAGTCATGGCCAACTCTGGGGTTGCAGCGCGCATCTCGCTTTATTGGCCGAGGGTCATGTGGCCAGCATGACTAAGCCACTTCTGGTGAACCAGAGCAGCACACAGAAACACCATTTACCTTCCCGCCAGAGTGGTACCTATTTATGTACTTGTACTTTGACGTGCTTTCGAACTGCTAGGTTGGCAGGAGCAGGGACTGAGCAATGGGAGCTCACCCCATCGCGGGGATTCGAACCGCCGACCTTCTGATCGGCAAGTCCTCGGCTCTGTGGTTTAACCCACAGTGCCACCCGCGTCCCTTATACCGAGGACATTAGCCATCTTCCAATACCTTCACATGGAAGAGGGAGAAAACTTGTTTCTCCTGCTCTAGAGGGTAGGATCTGAACCAATGGCTTCAAGTTACAAGATAGGAGATTCCGACTAAACATGCAGAAAAACTTTGTGACAGTAAGAGCTGTTCAACAGTGGAACGGTCTCCCTTGGGAGGTGGTGGACTCTCCTTCCTTGGAGGTTTTCAAGCAGAGGCTGGATGGCAATCTCTCATGGATGCTTTAGCCAAGATTCCTGCATTGCAGGGGTGTCCCTTCCAAATCTATGATTCTATGATTACCAAGGGCTGCTGCTTCCCAACAAAATGAATCTGGACTCCAGACTTAACAGTGAGTCCATAAGTGACTGTGGAGGCCAATTCTGGATCCACACATCCTTCCACAGTGGGGACATTGGTTTCCAGGCAGGAGTTGATCACGGTGAGGGTTTGCCAAACACACCTTCCTCTTAGCTCATTTCTCCCTTTGGTCCAGAGTTTCTGCTTCTTGAAAGTCCACGACACCTTTGGTAAAGGCTGTTCTCCAATTGGAGCCCTCGCAAGCCAGTGTTTCCCAGTTGTTGGTGTTTATACTACATTTTTTTTTAGATTTGCCTTGAGAGAGCCTTTAAACCTCTTTTGTTGACCACCAGCATTATGCTTTCCATTTTTAGGTTCGGAATAGATTAGTTGCTTTGGGAGATGGTAATCAGGCATCCGCACAACATGACCAGTCCAATGAAGTTGATGTTGAAGAATCATTGCTTCAACACTGGTGATCTTTGCTTCTTCCCATGTGGCATGTGACATGGTTGACACATCTCAAGGGCTCAGGCCCTCTGTTCCTGATTCAGTGTTCTTCCCCTTGGTTGTGCTACTTACCAGAGGGCAGAGTAGCCATGACAGAGACTAAGGCCCTGGCTGTTGTCTTATATACTCATGCGTGTGATGTGTTCAGTTATATCAACATATGTGGAACAATGTAAGGGAGTTAGGGAAGTACGTAGACAGAAGGACTAACCCCATGACCCAGAGGGAAGGAGTAGATTGAGGGTACAGATACCAGGGAGTATCTTGGCTCAGGATCTAGCTGTGATCTGCTTTAACTGTTTTTAATCTTGAATTTTAAATTGTTGCAACTCACCCTGTTGGTGAAGGGCAGGTAATAAATTTAATGATGCTGATAATCGCAACACCACACGGAGAACACAGGAGAAACATGGAGAGTAGAGTTCAGAGCTTTTATTAGCCAGACTACAGTGGTACCTCGGGTTACAGACGCGTCAGTAAAGTTTAAGAATGTGTAGAAAGCACAATGAGGTGAATCGGAAGTCAAAAGTGTGTGTGATGCTAGACGATGTGTTGTTAGTTCATGTTTACAGTGGTACCTCGGGTTACAGATGCTTCAGATTACAGACTCCGCTAACCCAGAAGTAGTACCTCGGGTTAAGAACTTTGCTTAAGGATGAGAACAGAAATCACGCTTTGTAGTGCAGCGGCAGCGGGAGGCCCCATTAGCTAAAGTGGTACCTCAGGTTAATAACAGTTTTAGGTTAAGAACAGACCTCCAGAACGAATTAAGTTCTTAACCCAAGGTACCGCTGTATTTCAATAGCTCTTATCTATTCCTTGTGATGGCCAACATCACTTGGATGTCGGGGGACCATAAGGAGTGCTGTCATCCATGGGAAGCGCAGTCACCCATGGGAAATATAGTCCATGCTTGACATCCCCTTGTGGCGTGTCAAGTATTGTGAAATACCTTTGTTTATATCATGAATGGAGATATCCTCCTCTCTCAGGCTATGATACTTCTATTAAATTGTTTTATTGCTTGTTTGTGAATTGTCCTCGTCTTCCATCTTTGGGAGCAAAACCATCGACACTCCTGGCCTTCCCAGCAGCAGTAATAACAAGATGGTAGTCATAATTAGGGATGCGGGTGGCGCTGTGGGTTAAACCACAGAGCCTAGGACTTGCCGATCAGAAGGTCGGCAGTTCGAATCCCCACAACGGGGTGAGCTCCCATTGTTCAGTCCCTGCTCCTGCCAACCTAGCAGTTCCAAAGCACGTCAACGTGCAAGTAGATAAACAGGTACCGCTCCGGCGGGAAGGTAAACGACGTTTCCTTGTGCTGCTTTTGTTCGCGAGAAGCGGCTTAGTCATGCTGGCCACATGACCCGGAAGCTGTACGCCGGCTCCCTCAGCCAGTAAAGCGAGATGAGTGCCGCAACCCCAGAGTCAGTCACGACTGGACCTAATGGTCAAGGGTCCCTTTACCTTTACCTAGTCATAATTAGTTGCTCTACATGATCCCAAACACTGCCGTCTGTTGGATGTAGAACACAAAGCAGAATGTCCTTTGTCAGAGAGCTTTGCGAGCCCAAATGCTTAACCGTGGCATTAAGGAGAATGCGGCTGATATACTAAGGAATTTGCACGCTTTGTGGGTTAGTACAAAACTTTGGCTCAAAGCTATTAATACATATTGAAAAAAAAGTCTTAATTCTGGTTTGTCCGCCAAATTATCGCTGCCTTTTCTGCAAGCGACACATCCTCATCTCGATGTAGGAGAAACAAGTGACAAACCTCGGAATGAATTACAAGAAAGTCTCTTTCTCATTAAATCTGCACAGAATGAGGATTTACTGCATGGGCAGCAATGGGCCCTGGGGGCTTCTTGTCCATAATCCCACCTTGAACATGGCCCTGCAATTATTCTTACAAAAATGCGGACAGAGTCGTCCGTCCCCCCCAGATTGACATGTCTGCTTCACACACAACTAATTGCAATCACAGAAAAGCAGTGCATTCCTTTTGCTTTCTCTCTCTCTCTCTCTCTCTCTTTTTGGCCGAATGCCCTACTTCCAACAATGCCAACTAACTTAAAACCTCTGCCCACCCCACCCCACCTCCCCTCTCGATTTCCAGCGTTGAATTGACAACATTTCCCATTGGCTTGCTTAGGCACCGTAATGTTGAGTGCGTACGACGGATCCCCTCGCTCTCTGCTTGCTCAATCCTTCCCAGACATTAAGATATTATGACATGAATATATATTTGTGAGCTTTGCACAAAATGAGGATTTCACGCATAGGCAATACAGTGTGACTAGCGTAACCGGCATGACCTTGTGAATGCCGCCAGGGCTTCCAGAATAAACAAAGCGAGGGGGGATATGTAGAGCAGATGGTTAGATCCAGAAAAGGAATTCCAGCACTTTTTCCCTGGGAAGAGGAGAAGGACCTGGAGCTGTGCAGAGGTGCTGCTGGTCAGGTGGGATGTCCAATTGGGGCATGGAAAGGGAAATAAAGCTGAAGGATAAGTAGACAAGAATGGTCAGTTCTCCAGGGAACCGGACAGAGGGCCTTCTCAGTAGTGGCGCCCACCTTGTAGAACACCCTCCCGTCAGATGTCAAGGAAATAAGCAGCTATCTTATTTTTAAAAGACAGCTGAAAAGCAGCCCTGTTTAGGGAATTTTTTAAATACTTAATGCTGTATTGTTTTTAACACTCGATTGGGTGCCGCCCAGAGTGGCTGGGGAAACTCAGCCAGATGGGCGGGGTATAAATAATAAATTATATTATTATTATTATTATTTGTCTGCTCCACAATTTGCTTGCTGCTTTTCCATGCTTTCCCCTCGTTCCTCCGCAGTGCCAGTCTCTCCTAGGCCAGCTTTGCTCCTCCCCACACCTTTCTTCCTCTTTGGTGATCACTCGTAGCCGAGTAAGATTGTCTTCCATGAATACGGAATATGAATACAGTGTGTCCATAGGTAACTGTGGAGGCCAATTCTGGATCCACACGTCCTTCCACATTGGGGACATAGGTTTCCAGGCAGGAGTTGATCACGGTGAGGGTTTGCCAAGCATGCCTTCCACTTAGTACATTTCTCCCTTTCGTCCTGAGTTTGAGTATCTTCAAAGTCCATGACACCTTGGGTAAAGGCTGTTCTCCAGTTGGAGCGCTCGCAGGCCAGTGTTTCCCAGTGGTTGGTGTTTATACTACATTTTTTTTAGATTTGCCTGGGGAGCGTCTTTAAACCTCTTTTGTTGTTCACCGGTATCACGCTTTCCATTTTTAAGTTGGGAATAGAGTCGTTACTTTGGAAGACGATAATCAGGCATCCACACAACATGACCAGTCCAACGAAGTTGATGTTGAAGAATCATTGCTTCAACGCTGGTGATCTTTGCTTCTTCCAGTACACCGACACTAGTTCTCCCGTCTTCCGAAGTGATATGTAAAATTTCCCAGAGACACCGCTGATGGAAGTTGGAGATGGTGTTTGTAAGTGGTCCATGTTTCACAAGCATACGGTGAAATTGGTAGTATGATAGCTTTGTGAGATAGCATTTTGGTTTCCCTGCATTCAGCCTCCTCCCAAAAGTAAGTTTGCATCCTGAGACTATGGCTCTCACTGGGCAGTTTTTATTTTTGTCTCTCCTGACCCCTTTAGAAAAATCTACTGTACTCCTGCAAAGTTTTGCATTTCCCCCAAGCTTGCTCATAGAATCATAGAATCATAGAGTTGGAAGAGACCACAAGGGCCATCAAGTCCAACCCCCTGCCAAGCAGGAAACACCATCAGAGCACTCCTGACATATGGTTGTCAAGCCTCTGCTTAAAGACCTCCAAAGTAGGAGACTCCACCACACTCCTTGGCAGCAAATTCCACTGTCGAACAGCTCTTACTGTCAGGAAGTTCTTCCTAATGTTTAGGTGGAATCTTCTTTCTTGTAGTTTGGATCCATTGCTCCGTGTCCGCTTCTCTGGAGCAGCAGAAAACAACCTTTCTCCCTCCTCTATGTGGCATTCTTTTATATATTTGAACATGGCTATGATATCACCCCTTAACCTCCTCTTCTCCAGGCTAAACATGCCCAGCTCCCTTAGCCGTTCTTCATAAGGCATCGTTTCCAGGCCTTTGACCATTTTGGTTGCCCTCCTCTGGACACGTTCCACTTTGTCAGTGTCCTTCTTGAACTGTGGTGCCCAGAACTGGACACAGTACTCCAGGTGAGGTCTGACCAGAGCAGAATACAGTGGCACTATTACTTCCCTTGATCTAGATCTTGCTCATAGCTCCTTCTTCCAGTTCGGTGCCAGTATACATGGGATTCTGCTTCTCCTGTTACAAAAGGACCTGTGATATCTTGGACAGAGCATTCTCCCATTCAGAAATGCCTCGGATGTACTGAGAGTAGCACTATGGGCTGAAATTTAAGTTGCTAAATAATGCATATCTTAAACATGTTTGCCATGATGTGTTTACCCAAATAGACTGGATGGGCTCCATCCCAAGGAACTGTTGCAAGCTGAGTAAATAATACATGGAGAGAATAATGCACATTTTTTAAAAAGTCCATAATTACATATTTACATGATAGTCTGTAAATTCCATAATTACTTATTTACACAATAGACCATAGCAGCTGCTACTGTCTATTATAGCAACTCTCACGGAATGGCATTATAGATTTTTTCCCCCCCAAAATGCTATGAAGAAATGCAAATAAATAAATGCATACCCCACCCTACCCGGTCCAATCAATTGTAAACGTATATATCACAAACACTGATGCATTATGAAGTGGGCTTCTGTGGGTACCAGAATCTCAGTTGGACGTGCATCAGAATGCAGGAAGACATCTCTCGACACTGGGCTGATTCCAAAAGGACATATATCTGAATGCATATCCCCACCCAAATGTAGATGGGCATGCTCACATCATTTCACAACCAACTGTGCATCCTGTGGAAAGTAATAGATGGCTTCCATATTCAGATGCTCATCCAATTTATTTTCCTGATTCCTGATTACACCAGAAAGGCTACGTGTGTGTATGCAGATTGTCATATCTGGATTGGGACTCAGTATTTCCCCACCATTTTATGCGCCACCACTGTTCCCTGCCACAAAGGGCTTGCAATCTGAAACTCCGGGCTAAACCACGGAAAACTGTGCATTTATTTCTGTTAAATGCAGGATGCCAATTTTCTCAACTGAGCACCCTGTATGTGGATTGGGCTCTCTGATTGCAAAAGAGGACACAGATATGGGGACACAGATATGGGGGTTGGACTCGATGGCCCTTGTGGTCTCTTCCAACTCTATGATTCTATGATTCTATATGCATCTGATCACATCGTAGGCAAATTTGTGGCCTTTTTTTGTTTTTTGCAGATGGTCCCAAAATAAATTGGTCACACACACATTCTTTTACGCCTGACAGAATGTGAGCAGGTGAAGCTTTCCCCATAATTGTATTTCCATAATAGAAAAGGCTTAACCTGATGAATTTCTGCCTGCCATACAGCTGTTAAGGGCACAAGAACCTTGCTTTCTGCCAATCCTAACTGTAAGCCAAAGCCTGGGCTGCAATCCTGTACTCATGTACCTAGGAGTAAGCCCCATGGAACACCACAAGACTCACTTATATACGGACACAACAACAACAACAACAACAACAACAACAACAACAACAACAACAACAAAATTTATTTATACCCCGACCTCCCCAGCCAAGGCCGGGCTCAGGGCGGCTAACAACCAATAATAAAAACAAGTTGAAGGAATACAACTTAAAAACAAGATTAAAAGACAACATTAAAACATTAAAACAATTACAATGCAGCCGAATCACAGGAGGTGAAAGGAAAAAGAAAGAGGGGGAGAGAATCAAATTGACTCCAAGCCAAAGGCCAGGCGGAACAACTCTGTCTTACAGGCCCTGCGGAAAGAGATCAGATCCTGTAGGACCCTGGTCTCATGAGACAGTGCGTTCCACCAGGCAGGAGCCAGTGTTGAAAAGGCCCTGGCTCTGGTTGAGGCTAATCTGAATTCCTTAGGGCCCGGGACCTCTAGGGTGTTGCTATTTATGGACCTTAAGGTCCTCCGTGGGGCATACCGGGAGATGTATATTATTACACTATAAGATCACAATGCAGTGAGTTCTTAATGAGTGGCTGGTCGCAGGAGACATGCCTGAGCATCTCTGCAAAGTTGTCATGTTTATTTGTGTGTTTATTGTGTAGCAGTATACCTTCCAGGAAATCACTGATCTCCAATGAGTCCACCATAGGAACGATGCATCCTGGTTACTAGGGAAAAAGGAGGGGCAAATTTTGGAGGTTACTATGACTAGGAAATGAGACAGAAGCAGGAAAGGTGCCAGTGTGGTGTAGTGATTAGGAGCGGTGGACTCGTAATCTGGTGAACCGGGTTTGCTTCCCCGCTCCTCCACATGCAGCTGCTGGGTGACCTTGGGCTAGTCACACTTCTTTGACGTCTCTCAGCCTCACTCACCTCACAGAGTGTTTGTTGTGGGGGAGGAAGGGAAAGGAGATTGTGAACTGCTTTGAGACTCCTTGTTGTTGTTGTTTAGTCGTTTAGTCGTGTCCGACTCTTTGTGACCCCATGGACCAGAGCACGCCAGGCACTTCTGTCTCCCACTGCCTCCCGCAGTTTGGTCAAACTCATGTTCATAGTTTCGAGAACGCTGTCCAATCATCTTGTCCTCTGTCGGCCCCTTCTCTTTGTGCCCTCAATCTTTCCCAATATCAGGGTCTTTTCCAGGGAGTCTTCTCTTCTCATGAGGTGGCCAAAGTATTGGAGCCTCAGCTTCAGGATCTGTCCTTCCAGTGAGCACTCAGGGCTGATTTCCTTAAGAATCAATAGGTTTGATCTTCTTGCAGTCCATGGGACTCTCAAGAGTCTCCTCCAGCACCAGAATTCAAAAGCATCAATTCTTCGGTGATCAGCCTTCTTTACGGTCCAACTCTCACTTCCATACATCACTACTGGGAAAACCATAGCTTTAACTATATGGACCTTTGTTGGCAAGGTGATGCCTCTGCTTTTTAAGATGCTGTCTAGGCTTGTCATTGCTTTTCTCCCAGGAAGCAGGCGTCTTTTAATTTCCTGGCTGCTGTCACCATCTGCAGTGATCATGGAGCCCAAGAAAGTAAAATCTCTCACTGCCTCCATTTCTTCCCCTTCTATTTGCCAGGAGGTGATGGGACCAGTGGCCATGATCTTGGTTTTTTTTTGATGTTGAGCCTCAGACCATATTTTGTATTCTCCTCTTTCACCCTCATTAAAAGGTTCTTTAATTCCTCCTCGCTTTCTGCCATCAAGGTTGTGTCATCTGCATATCTGAGGTTGTTGATATTTCTTCCCGCAGTCTTAATTCCGGCTAGGGATTTATGCTTAAAATTCTACAAGGAAGGCTCAAGCAGTATGTGGACCGAGGATTTCGAAGGGGCAGAGGAACCAGAGACTACCAAACATAATGATAATAATAATAATATAATAATTTATTATTTATACCCCGCCCATCTGGCTGGGCTTCCCCAGCCACTCTGGGCGGCTTCCAAAAGAATATTAAAATAATGTGATACATCAAACATTAAAAGCTTCCCTAAACAGGGCTGCCTTCAGATGTCTTCTAAAAGTCTGGTAGTTGTTGTTCTCTTTGACATCTGGTGGGAGGGCGTTCTACAGGGAGGGCGCCACTACCGAGAAGGCCCTCTGCCTGGTTCCCTGTAACTTGGCTTCTCGCATGTTAATGCATGTTAATTCCATCCTTAAGATTCCCCTTTTCTGATTTTTCTCTAAAATACACAGGTTTGTTGTTGCTGTTGTTTAAAAAATGAGAGTTGCACATTTGGGTAGTTCAAAGGATAACTGTATTCTTATCAGGGTCTTAGTCTGAGAATTGTGAATTAGGTTCCTCTTTCCATTATGCTGACCAGCTGGAATGGCTGCTAAGGAGGCAATTCTCTGCGAGAAGGAGCTAAAATGATGGGAGTGGCCCGTGCTACCTGTCCTCAGATGCAGCCAGGTAAATTTGTCTGCTGATGGGCATAGTTCTGGCAGAAGAGGAAGTGGATGGCAGATGCTGATCCCAGCCAGGCTGATAGAATGGACTGGGTTGCAAATGTCCTAAATAAGCACTTAAGGAAAAGTTACTTAATGTGGCTTGGGGAGGTGCAAGAAGAGACTAAGGCTGATGCCTCCTCCATGAAGGGGAGAGAAATTAGATTTAGTTCACACCAAAAGGTGAATCCACTTAATTCGCGCTTCCTGAAACGCAACCATCCTGTGAAATTTGCACCTCTCTGAATTTTGCAATGCATTCTGCAACGAAATAATGCACACCGAAAGAACGCATGTACTAGGGGATTGCGTGCCTACGCTAGGGAAAATAAGATCCAAAAATGCATTAGGACAGAGGGGAAATGCCTTACCAAAAATATGTAATTACTAGGCAACGCTGCACACAAGAATGTGTGTATTAGGATCAATGCGTACTAAGATGCCGATGAATTTCCACGAAGACTTTTTCAAAATGAGTACTAGTTGCAAACTGAGAAACAGAATGTGACAGATTTGCTTACCCCCTAGTCCTATACCATCCCCGGGAAAGATTAAAACCTGGGAATTTTTGAGGCTCTTGTTTTGAGGATTCCAAATTGGTAATCGGATGCTCTCACAGACCTTATGTGACTAAAGCAGGGGTGCTTCTTTGGCCGATGAGACAATGGCATCCAGTGGCAGCCATAAGAGAAGGCATGTTTGTGGTCAGAACCAGTTTATTGGTCTGCAAGTGTACCTGTTAGATTTCATTTACTGCTATTTTTATGGTAATGGAGTTTGAAGACAAAGACAGATCTGTTCCCCGCAGTGTTAACTACTCTAAGAGGGAGCATTATGGGATGTCATCTTTTGCCTTTTATAATGATAAATATTTCCGAGACAAAGCAGTGTAGGAAAACCTGCGTGTATAAATATGTCTATCCTGTCTGTTAGGATAAAGAGTAAATCTACTGTTTATTTTTACGCGGAAATTGTCAAGAACTAAGTGATTTTTGACAGGTAAAGAATACCCGCACGGTGCATAATTCTTATCTTATTAGTGTGCCTTACCCTCACACACATATAGGTAGATAAATGCGCACACACACACACACACACACACACACACACACACACACCACCACCACTGGGACCTATCCCACCCAAGAATTCACACACTTCTCTGCGAAGGTGAGGAAGGTTGTTTTTGTTTGGTCGTTTAGTTGTGTCTGACTGTTCGTGACCCCATGGACCAGAGCACGCCAGGCACTCCTGTCTTCCACTGCCTCCTGCAGTTTAGTCCAACTCATGCTGGTAGCTTCGAGAACACTGTCCAACCATCTCATCCTCTGTCGTCCCCTTCTCCTTGTGCCCTCCATCTTTCCCAACATCAGGGTCTTTTCCAGGGAGTTTTCTCTTCTCATGAGGTGGCCAAAGTATTGGAGCCTCAGCTTCAGGATCTGTCCTTCTAGTGAGCACTCAGGGCTGATTTCCTTCAGAATGGAGAGGTTTGATCTTCTTGCAGTCCATGGGACTCTCAAGAGTCTCCTCAGGCACCATAATTCAAAAGCATTAATTCTTTGGCGATCAGCCTTCTTTATGGTCCAGCTCTCACTTCCATACATCACCACTGGGAAAACCATAGCTTTCACTATACGGACCTTTGCTGGCAAGGTGATGTCTCTACTTTTTAAGGTAGTGACAAGGGAAATTATTGCAACATAGGAAGACGACTTATACTGAGTCAGACCATTGGTCCTCTTGCTTGGTATTGTCGACTCTGACTGACAGCAGCTCTATAATATTTCAGATGGGACATTTCTGGTTCTGTTTGCAAGGAAGATGCTCTAGCATAGAGCTATGATCCTTCCCAACATTCTGACCAAGGCTGATGGGAGATGTTGTTCAAAGGTTGCTGTAAACCTCTGTGCTTGACTTTGATCCTTCATCTCCTTGTTGTTGCTGTGAAATTAAGGAATTCTCCTGCCTGGTAGACAACTCAAGCCTCAAAAAACCCACCTGCAAATTCCTCTTGCTGCCTCCTCCCGAACTGCCAAACTTCTGCCAATTCCTTATGAGCAAACCTCCCTTAGGTCTGTGTGGCAGATTGTGACTTCCCTGGGAATATGATCTAACTGTACCTTTCTTGACTCTCGGGGCTTCTTTTGAAACCCAACCGAGTCCCTTTTATCAGTAGAAACCAAAATACGTCAACAGCAAAATCCTGAACTTAAAACCCAAGTAAGAGTGAAGATAGTTTTAAGCCTATCTCTGTATTGTTGTTCTCAATGTTCAGAGGGCGTTTGGCTCTGTTGTGCAACATGACATGCACAATGTCAGGACGTCGCGCCCGCCCCCCTCAATCATCTTGAGAAGATGGCACCCTGCCTGGCAGTTTTCCTAAACTGCCATGCACTGACACCAGCACTGATCCTTGGGGTTTGGAGACAGTCTTCAGCAAGCTGGCCAAAGGCAGTTAATGGGAATGTGACTTATCGACAGCAGGCTAGTTTTCACAAAACTTTGCCCTTCCCTCTCTGTCCTTCACCCAGACGCTGCAAGTTTCCCTATTTTCCAAGGACAGTCCCGGCAGTGGCGTAGCGTGGGGGGTGCAGGGGGGCCCGGCCGCACCGGGCGCAACATCTGGGGGTTAGGGTTAGGGGGCGCAAATCCACGGGTTAGGGGGTGCTAATCCACGGGTTAGGGGGCGCAAATTACTTGCCTTGCCCCGGGTGCTGACAACCCACGCTACGCCACTGAGTCCCGGATTTACAGAAGCCATCCTGGTTTCCGATTCAATCCTGGAATGTCCTGTTTTTCCTGAGGACGCCCCTATATTCATCCAAGAATTGTTAGAGGCTATGGAGTTATGTAACCCCCGAGCCAAGGAGATAAGTAGGGAAAGTTTTTTGAAAAAAATGTTTCATGTTTTAACATGTTTTTATATGTGTTTCTATATATGTTGCCGCTGGGGCAACCCAAACAGATGGGAGGGATATAAATTATAAGATTATTGTTATGATTATGGAATGGGACATCTCTATTTGAAGGCAGCCCTGTTTAGGGGTTTTAATGTATTTTTAATCTCTTGTTGGAAGCCGCCCAGAGTGGCTGGGGAAACCCAGCCAGATGGGCGGGGTATAAGTAATAAATTATTATTATTATTATTATTATTATTATTATTATTATTATTATTATTATCATCATCAGAGGAATGTCGGAAGGTAGGCAAGATGCATTCTCAGAGTTCCAAGACACTTTTCAGCCCGGCAAAAATATCAGACCTAAAAGCAGGGATAGTGAGAAGGGGCGTGGCCTGGGGAGCCTTCCAAGGGCCAGGGAGAGGACTGGAGGGCCACTTCCAAACAGCCTACGGAGCTGCTTAGATTCTAAGGGACGCCATTTGCTTACTTTCGTACTTTACTCGACAGCTAAATAACGGGCTTTGCCTTACAGCCCTCGTAACGAGTGTGGCGTCCGCTTAAAGAAACTGGAGCACGGCGGCAGAAGGATCAATTGGGCAATTGTTCTTTATAGACACAAGATATAGCTGTTTGCTAATGCAGAAAACAAAGGAGAAAAATAGTGCCAAGACAAAAGGCTTCGCGCTGCTGCTAAATAAGAGGCCATAACCGAAGAGCGGAGCTCTAAATATTTTTCTGCTAAAATTATCCAAGACCCGCCTGAGAAAATGACGTTGCCCTTTAACATGGGAAGCTATGAAGCCATATTTAGCAATAAATCAAAGTATCATAGGAAGCTGCCTTATACTGAATCCTCCACCCTTTCTTTTATTTTTTGGCAGCTGAGCATCTCTTCGGAAAATCCCACCCTACTGTCAGTATTTCAGTGCATGATTGCATTGAAATGCGTGAGCCAATGTGGTGTAGTGGTTAAGAGTGGTAGACTCGTAATCTGGGGAACGGGGTTCGCGTCTCCGCTCCTCCACATGCAGCTGCTGGGTGACCTTGGGCTAGTCACACTTCTTTGAAGTCTCTCAGCCCCACTCACCCCACAGAGTGTTTGTTGTGGGGGAGGAAGGGAAAGGAGAATGTTAGCCGCTTGGAGACTCCTGAAGGGGAGTGAAAGGCGGGATATCAAATCCAAACACTTCTCTTCTTCTTCTTCTTCTTCTTCTTCTTCTTCTTCTTCTTCTTCTTCTTCTTCTTCATATGAATGTGATGATAACTTGCTGTGAACGTTTGCTGTTATTGATTTTAAAAAATATATATATTAATATTTTAGATTGCCCTTTTGCTCAGAGGCCAGGGTAGGACTCGAACCAATGGCTTCAAGTTACAAGAATGGAGATTCTGACTAAACATATGGAGAACCTTTCTGACAGTAAGAGCTGTTCGACAGTGGAAGAGTCTCCTTCGGAAGGTGGTGGACTCTCCTTCCTTGGAGGTTTCTAAGCAGAGGTTGGGTGGCCATCTGTCATGGATGCTTTGGCTGAGATTCCTGCATCACTGGGGGTTGGACTAGATGACCCCTTGGCCCCTTCCAACTCTACAATTCTATTATTCTATGTGGATTAAGCAGAATACAGTGGTACCTTGGTTCTCAAACTTAATCCGTTCTGGAAATCTGTTCCAAAACCAAAGCATTCCAAAACCAAGACGTGCTTTCCCATAGAAAGTAAGGAACACATACTTTCTATGCGGAACACATACTTCTGGGTTTGCAGTGTTTGGGTTCCAAGTTGTGTGAGTACCAAGGCATTTGAGAACGAAGGCACCACTGTATATATTTCCTTAGGTGAATAAATAAAAGTCACTCTGGGTTCTGTTGGACCTTTAGCATCAGGGAAAGCAGACCTGGAAAATAACAACTGCAAGCTAATTGAAGGGAAATGGAGGAAAAGTTGTTAGCATTTATTCTCTCCCTGGCTTATCACTGCAGCAAGATTCAAAAAGCAATTCCAAAGGAGAAGTTGCTAATGCTTTGGAACCGAAACGCTGAGA
Source organism: Podarcis liolepis (assembly GCF_965112155.1). NCBI lineage: Eukaryota > Metazoa > Chordata > Lepidosauria > Squamata > Lacertidae > Podarcis > Podarcis liolepis. Next base: position 114,453,480 of record NC_139557.1, read on the forward strand.
AAGCTTTTCCTGTTGGGTTGTAAGCTGGCAGAAGAAGAAGAGTTTGGATTTGATATCCCGCCTTTCACTCCCTTTAAGGAGTCTCAAAGCAGCTAACATTCTCCTTTTCCCTTCCTCCCCTACAACAAACACTCTGTGAGGTGAGTGGGGCTGAGAGACTTCAAAGAAGTGTGACTGGCCCAAGGTCACCCAGCAGCTGCATGTGGAGGAGCGGAGACGCAAACCCGGTTCCCCAGATTACGAGACTACCGCTCTTAACCACTAGACCACACTGGCTCTCACACTGGCAGACCAAAGTTAGCCATGGCTATTAATTTCAATGGGTTTACTCTGAGTAGGACTAGCCTTGACTGCAACCTGTAGGTCAAGTGATGGAGTCTGTATCTGCAATCCCATCAAGCATTCACTTTACCCCTGGTAAATGACTGAAAAGAGCTTCTGTCCTAGCTCGGTGCTGGATAAACTGCTCAGGTACCCGAGAAGGATTCCTGGGGGCTCGACTTGGGGCTGGTTGAGAAACCTCATAGAATCATAGAGTTGGAAGAGACCACAAGGGCCATCGAGTCCAACTCCCTGCCAAGCAGGAAACACCATCAGAGCACTCCTGACATATGGTTGTCAAGCCTCTGCTTAAAGACCTCCAAAGCAGGAGACTCCACCACACTCCTTGGCAGCAAATTCCACTGTCAAACAGCTCTTACTGTCAGGAAGTTCTTCCTAATGTTTAGGTGGAATCTTCTTTCTTGTAGTTTGGATCCATTGCTCCGTGTCTGCTTCTCTGGAGCAGCAGAAAACAACCTTTCTTCCTCCTCTATGTGACATCCTTTTATATATTTGAACATGGCTATCATATCACCCCTTAACCTCCTCTTCTCCAGGCTAAACATGCCCAGCTCCCTTAGCCGTTCCTCATAAGGCATCGTTTCCAGGCCTTTGACCATTTTGGTTGCCCTCCTCTGGACACGTTCCAGTTTGTCAGTGTCCTTCTTGAACTGTGGTGCCCAGAACTGGACACAGTACTCCAGGTGAGGTCTGACCAGAGCAGAATACAGTGGCACTATTACTTCCCTTGATCTAGATGCTATACTCCTATTGATGCAGCCCAGAATTGCATTGGCTTTTTTAGCTGCTGCATCACCTCCATGGGCCAGATTGATTTCTAGGTCAACAGTTGCATACAGACAAAACAGAACAGTAGAAATGATTTCATCCAATGCTTAGAAGTAAAAGAAACAAAGGAGAAAAACGGCGCGGCTAAGAGTAATAAATCTGTGACACCATGATTAGAACCAGAGGAGAACTTGGGAGCTTTTGATTCTGAACAGTAATGAAAATCTCATTTTGAACAATTTAGACAGTCAGTTATTCAAGGGGGGGGGGGTTGCAAGAGGAAGATCCGCTACCCCCTAGCTTTGCAATCAGGGTCTAGCGTTGCTGTAGCTTTTGATGAGCCCGTTCCTAGAAATCAAGGAATTTATGAATCGTTAAAGCATGCCTCTGACAATGCTCTTTCGAATGCCATTCAAGGGAGCTGCAAAGTTTAGCACCACTGCATGAATGTGAATGCAGTGTGAGAAACAAGTTCCATTGCAGCCTCTCTCGCTGCTGACAGACCCTCGCCTTCCCCAGCTAAATAGTGGGAGCAGGCAACTCTTTAGCATACGCGCCGCCAGCACCCCCAAATTTAGTTGTGAGCGCCATTGTTGAGTCTGCCAAGCACCGCCGTTGTGAATGACGTCCTTGGGGAGGAGGAGGAGGAGGAGGAGGAGGAGGAGGAGGAGGAGGAAGAAGAAGAAGAAGAAGAAGAAGAAGAAGAAGAAGAAGAAGAAGAAGAGTAGTTTGTATTTGATATCCCGCTTTATCACTACCCAAAGGAATCTCAAAGTGGCTAACATTCTCCTTTCCCTTCCTCCCCCACAACAAACACTCTGTGAGGTGAGCGAGGCTGAGAGACTTCAGAGAAGTGTGACTAGCCCAAGGTCACCCAGCAGCTGCATGTGGAGGAGCAGGGAAGCGAACCCAGTTCACCAGATTACGAGTCCACCACTCTTAACCGCTACACCACACTGGCTCTAAAAACAATTGGGGGCTCCCCAAAAGTGGCTCGGCTCCTAGGAGCTGACACATGAGTAGCACTCTCTGCTTACACCTTCTTGGGCCACCCTTTAATCATTGGGGTACGTGAGAATACAAAATTGGGCTAGTGCAATAGAGGGATATTAGGAGAAATTAGCAGTGAAACACTGTGGATTTCCACAACGTCTTAAGAAAAGTATGCATCGCAAGCTGATATTGAAATGTGAAGAACTGAATTGGCGGGGGGGGGGGGAGCAGAAGATCTTCCTATCAGGGGCTTTGTGGGAAGTTAAAATGACAGCTCTCTCTCTCTCTCTCTCTCTCTCTCTCTCACACACACACACACACACACACACACACACACTGGGGAAACCTGGAACCAATTGGAGGGCATGCCACAACTTCCAGCTGTGGGGAACAGTTGTCCATCTTTCCTCCCCCCATGTGGAGCCACCACCGAAAAGGTCCTGGCTTCTAATCCTGTGAAGAATTGTAAGGTAAAGGTAAAGGGTCCAGTCGTGGCCGACTCTGGGGTTGTGGCGCTCATCTCGCTTTATTTGCCAAGGGAGCCAGCATACAGCTTCCGGGTCATGTGGCCAGCATGACTAAGTCACTTCTGGTGAACCAGAGCAGTGCACGGAAACACCGTTTACCTTCCTGCCAGAGCGGTACCTATTTATCTACTTGCACTTTGATGTGCTTTCGAACTGCTAAGTTGGCAGGAGCAGGGACCGAGCAACGAGAGCTCACCCTGTCACGGGGATTCGAACCGCTGACCTTCTGATCGGCAAGTCCTAGGCTCTGTGGTTTTAACCCACAGCACCACTCGTGTCCTGCGAAGAAGCGTAGATGCCATAAATTTCCATTGTCCGAGAAACACTCAAAATCAAAATGACCACACTGCCCTTCAGAATGGTTCTGAAAGTTTTGTTGGCAAGGTGAAAACACTTTCAATCATCCTTGGTCTGGAAGGTGAAAACATTTTCCATCATTCTCGTCCTATGCTGCTCTGCGCTGCCCTGGCTATAAACAGTTGTTCCTGGCCCTCTGAACTTTGCTGGTAGGTGTTAATGGCCGGCACTCAAATACTTTATGAATCAAATTTCGCTTTGTGTTAGAAACTGGATTGATGAAATAAATTACTTAGGTCTTGTAGGTGAAGGTTTTAGGCCTGCAATTGTAGCTGTTACAAATTACTGCAAAGGCTTTTCTTTCTCCCTCCCTCCCTCCTTTCCCCCTCTGCATTCCACATCATCGTATTTTGCTGACATCTCTGATAACAATAATAATAAGAATAAAAGAATTCTATACAAAAATTGTTTGCTATTAATAGCGATCATTAACAACTTGATAGATTCTTGTTAAGTATATTTTGCAATACGCTTAATCAGATTAAACCCAGCACCGGGTTGTTTCTTCCAAATATTATAGGTCTTTATGAAGCTAGCAATATAAAGAATAGATTTCAACCATTTTCGGCGAAGAATTAGGTTTAGCTTAATGGATCAATTCTTTTCTTATTAAACTGAGTCTGACCACTGCCAGGTAATACATTCAGCATTGATCTTTGTCTCACCCTGCTCTCGCTTGCATTCTCTTTATGTACTTGAAAAATAAGGTGCCAGCAGTGAAAACAATGCCTTTATAATACAAATATAGAATTTTTCACTGACTGCTTTTCTGCTTATCTTTTCACTTTCTTATTAATGTCTTGTTCGGTGCTTCTAAAGAAATGTTTAAAGTGCAATTATTATTATTTTTGAAAAGAGATTCTTCCCGTGATGTAATTAAAAGGAGGGAAAAATCATAAAGGGTTTAACGATGTGATTTATTAGAGGTTTAGCCTAACACACACACATTCTTTATTTCTCCCATGGGCACTATTTTCCATTCTTTTTAACTTAAACGGGGGGCGGCGGGGGGAAGAGATGTTGCAAAGTTGTTTGGAAAATATCAAGGAATCGCTGGTTTTGTGGAAGCAAGTGCAAGGAAGGGAGATGGTCAACTTTGCCACTGCAATTTTGTGAAGCTTCATTGTGTGTCTGTCATTGTGTGTGCCCCAGTTCCTAACATTCCACCATACTGTTTACCATTGCTTTTGGGGTAAAAAATGAGGGGCTGGTACTTTATTACTGCAATGCAGGTTGGGCTAGAAGACCCTTGTTGTCCCTTCCAGCTCTAGAATTCTAGAATTTTGATAAGAGTGCTATGTGCCAGTACACAAGGGCTGACATGGGCAGCAAAAATAAAAGATGGGGAGCGATCAGGGCTGGATTCAGGTTTGATGAGGCCCTAAGCTACTGAAGGTAATGGGTCCCTTTATATGTCCAGCTGTCCTTTGTCAACAACAAATTGTCACTGTTTTTTGTGTTGAATATATGCTAATTTATGGACTTAATAGGTATTAGGTCCTTAAATAATACCTAACAGGTATTAGGACATGGGTGCGTCAAGGGACGTGGGTGGCGCTGTGGTCTAAACCACTGAGCCTCTTGGGCATGCCGTTCAGAAGGTCGGTGGTTCAAATCCCTGTGACAGGGTGAGCTCCCGTTGCTCAGTCCCAGCTCCTGCCAACCTAGCAATTCGAAAGCATGCCAAAAAAAGTGCAAGTAGATAAATAGGTACTGCTCCGGCGGGAAGGTAAATGGTGTTTCCGTGCGCTGCTCTGGTTTCAGTGTTCCATTGCGCCAGAAGCGGCTTAGTCCGGTTGGCCACATGACCCGGAAAAACTCTCTGCGGACAAACACCAGCTCCCTCGGCCTGTAAAGCGAGATGAGCGCTGTAATCCCAAAGTTGTCTGTGACTGGAGTTAACTGTCAGTGGTACTTTACCTTTACTTTTAATAGGTATCAAAAGCCATTTGCGGGACGTGGGTGGCACTGTGGGTTAAACCACAGAGCCTAGGACTTGCCGATCAGAAGGTCGGCGGTTTGAATCCCCGCGATGGGGTGAGCTCCCGTTGCTCGGTCCCTGCTCCTACCAACCTAGCAGTTCGAAAGTATGTCAAAGTGCAAGTAGATAAATAGGTACCACTCTGGCGGGAAGGTAAACGGCGTTTCCGTGCGCTGCTCTGGTTCGCAAGAAGTGGCTTAGTCATGCTGGCCACATGACCCAGAAGCTGTACGCCGGCTCCCTCGGGCAATAAAGTGAGATGAGCACCACAACCCCAGAGTCGGTCACGACTGGACCTAATGGTCAGGGGTCCCTTTACCTTTAAAGCCAATAGCACATTACAAAATATGTATTTTATCAAAGTAATTGTTGAATTGAAATACAATTGGAAATGTACATCCAGGTTTTTTCCCCTTTATAGTTTTTTTTTGGCCCCCCCAAGAGAGTGGGGTCCTAAGCTATAGCTTGTTTAGCTTGTATGTACATCCAGCACTGGGGATGGTACTCTGTACTCTGTTACAAAAAAACACAGTTCTTACTATTACAGTGGTACCTCGGGTTAAGAACTTAATTCGTTCCGGCGGTCCGTTCTTAACCTGAAACTGTTCTTAACCTGAGGTACCACTTTAGCTAACGGGGCCTGCTGCTGCCGCCGCACGATTTCAGTTCTCATCCTGAAGCAAAGTTCTTAACCCGAGGTACTATTTCTGGGTTACCGGAGTCTGTAACCTGAAATGTCTGTAACCCAAGGTACCAATATACTTCAAAGGAAGTTAATAGTACCACTCTGTTCTGCTTTGGTCAAACCACACCTGGAATATTGTGTCCAATTCCGGGCACCACAATTTAAGAAAGATGTTAACAAGCTGGAATGTGTGCAGGGGAGGGTGACCAAGATGATCCAGGATCTGGAAACCAAGACTTGTGAGGAATGGTTTGAGGCAGATGGGGATGCTTAGCCTGGAAAAGAGGAGATATGATAGGCATCTTCAGATATCTTAAGGGCTGTCACATGGAAGAGGGAACAAGCTTGTTTTCTCCTGCTCTGGAGGGTTACAATAAATGAGATTCTGACTAAACTTCAGGAAGGACTTTCTGACGTTAAGAGCTGTTTGATGGTGGAACGGTCTTCCTCGGGAGATTGTGGACTCTCCTTCCTTGGAGGTTTCTAAGCAGAAGTTGGATGGGCTTCTGTCTTGAGTGCTTTAGTTGAGATTCCTGTTTTGCAGGGGGTTGAACTAGATGATGGTTGAGGTAGCTTCCAACTCTACGGTTATATGAATCCTCTGAAGATCACAGAGCAGGCTTGAGTCTTGTTGGCTTAGATTTCACTCTCATCTCAGTGGTATTCAATGCCTGCTTTTGCTTTGTATGGGGATTCCATTCATTCTAGAAAGCAAAAAGACAGCATTGCGCAACATAGCAGGTACGATTCTTCGGCAGCATCTCAGGCCTGGGATAGATTCCCATCTGAAACTCAATTATACACTGATTTCAGAAAGCTGTTACTATATTCTGTGCAACAATTTGCAAATGCACGTTTTTTGCTCCCCAAAATAAGAACTGCAGATATTCATCACATCCCAAGTCTTCCACGCATCTTCTTGAGCTGTTTGGTTTTTGCATTCTCATCCCCCAGTGCTTCCCCTTCCCCGCTCCCTGTGCTTTGATCATCGTTATTATTTTGCATTTCCCCATTTTGCTCTTTCTTATTTTATTTTAATTACCCTTTTTAAGTTGCACAAGACTCTCAGGTTCACAGGACACGCGGCTTAAAACTGGAGATCAATTTTAGATCTAGACGTTCTCAAGCAAATGAATGAGCTGCTCTAAATCAATAACGTATTTGTGTGTAAACAAAGGACGTGGCTTAGGCCAGATTTTTTTTTTCATATTTTTTTAACCCAGCAAGTGGAACACAAATAAATGATGTTCCTCTTTGGCAAAACCAGAGGGCTTACTAACAACCTCAGCTCCCCATATATTACTTGGCAGTAAGTCCTATTGATTGCGGTGGAAAGCATTCATTCTTAAAAACCAGAATCTCTTTTGACATTTTGGTAGTGAATTCTTATGCACTGACTCTGAAGTAAGGTCCATTGAATGGGATGTATTCCCAAGGTAGTTTGTATAAATCTGCAGCCCAGCAGACTCAATGTATTGTAATATTTAGGAACATAAGTTCAAATGCACAGTGTACCTTTCACAGCACTTTGATACTACTTTAATAATTACGGACAATCCTGGGAATTGGTAGAACCTATTTGGTGTTTCGCAACTTTCTGACTAGTTGCAGGACCTTAGCCAGACCTAGCAGAGTAAACGCAGAATCCATGGAAGCAATTGCCGACTTGGCTGCAGACAGGATAGACGAAGCAGGAACTTGTAGTTAGGTGTTTATTATATACAGTGGACTATTTACAGGAACAGAACACGGATCTTTTGCTAGCTCTCTCTGACAAGACTCACAACTCCTACACTCACTGACACAGAACTCTGAACACTGAAATACTGAATTAACACATTCCAGTTAGTAGGCCATTAATTATCACTCCCTTGAGAGAGCTTGACCAATCAGGGAGCGGTCTCCATGTCTCTGTTATCACCAGGCAGACTTACTCCTTCAGATTGCCTTCTGGCTGTCTGCCAAACCTTAATTGACTCGGTGAGAGTAGCTGCACGTACACAGTTCCCTAACACTGTAGTAATGTTATAAGGGTGCTGGGAACTGTAGTTCTGCGAGCTCTCTGTGTCCAACACCTCTTACTGTCAGGAAGTTCTTCCTAATGTTTAGGAGATTCCGACTAAACATCAGGAAGAACTTTCTGGCAGTAAGAGCTGCTTAAAAGTGGACCTCACTACCTCGGAAGGTGGTAGGCTCTCCTTCCCTGGAGGTTGGGTTTGTTTTTTAAACTTCATTGTAAAACAATTTACATATAACAACACAGACAAACTAAGCCAATACCTCAATGACAACTACAGTGGTACCTCGGGTTAAGAACTTAATTTGTTCTGGAGGTCCATTCTTAACCTGAAACTGTCAACATGCAGAGGGTTGGGAGGCCAGCTGGCTAGTCCCAGCTGGATCATCTCCTTCCAGTCTTCCCGCTGCGAAGACCATTGGCCTCTGCTCTGACATAAATCAGTGACCCAGTCTTCAGAGCCAGGGCACACCATCAGCAGAGCGAACTGCGCACACAGAATAGGCGTGAGGCTTGTGGAAGCATACTACAACTACAGATTTATTAATCATAAATCAGGACAAGGGAACATGTCGTCTCTCTCTTTCGTCTTCTCAGAGAGAACAGGAAAAGCAAAAGCTATACACAACGGAAGTTCCCAGCAAGCTGTGCTGGAATGTAAACAGACATATGACACGCAACAGTTCCACACATCTGCTCCTTAAGATGGAATGGAAATCTCATGAGAAACTGTTTTTAACCTGAGGTACCACTTTGACTAATGGGGCCTCCCGCTGCTGCCGCACTGCCACTGCACGATTTCTGTTCTCATCCTGAAGCAAAGCTCTTAACCCGAGGTACTATTTCTGGGTTAGCGGAGTCTGTAACCTGAAGTGTCTGTAACCCAAGGTGCCACTGTAAACATGAACTAACAACACATCGTCTAACATCACACACACTTTTGACTTCCGATTCTCCTCATTGTGCTTTCTACATATTCTTAACCTTTACTCATTTCCTGTTATATCTGTTAAATATCCATAAAAAAATTCTACATTTATAGTTTCCCTTAATATTCAAGATTCAATCTAGACCTGTCAGGAGATTTGCATTTTCACAATTTTATTTTAGATATTCTTTAAATGCCTGTTGTCTTTGTCCATGGATTATAAAGAAGGCTGATCGCCGAAGTATTGATGCTTTTGAATTATGGTGCTGGAGGAGACTCTTGAGAGACCGATGGACTGTAAGAAGATCAAACCTATCCATTCTGAGGGAAGTCAGCCCTGAATGCTCACTGGAAGGACAGATCCTGAAGCTGAGGCTCCAATACTTTGGCCACCTCGTGAGAAGACTCTGGAAAAGTCCCTGATGTTGGGAAAGACAAGGAGAAGGGGACGACAGAGGACGAGATGGTTGGACAGTGTTCTTGAAGCTACCAACATGAGTTTGATCAAACTGCAGGAGGCAGTGGAAGACAGGAGTGCCTGGCGTGCTCTGGTCCATGGGGTCACGAAGAGTCGGACACAACTAAATGACTAAACAACAACAACATTCTTTAAATGTTATCCATTCTTCACACACTTTCTGGTTTGAGTGTCCCCTTATTCTCTCAGTCATTTTCGCAAGTTCCAAGTATTCTATCATCTTCCATCATCTTCCCTGGAGGTTTGTAAGCAGAGGCTGGATGGCCCCTTGTCATGGGTTTTGTTTTAGGTGAGATTCCTGCATAGCAGGGGGTTGGACTAGATGACCGTAGGGGTCCCTTCAAACTCTACGATTCTACAGAGTCAGCACCGTTGCCGAGGACAGCTGTGTCGTGCAAAATTAGGCAGATCTGCCTTTAAATGCAGACTGGGTAAGATTTCTCTTCCATCCCCAATTGACACATATCCAGCCTTGGAAAGCATGGAGCAAGATTGTGCTTCCGTGAGCTATTTCTGTACGGTGCAACAGAACTTTGAAATCAGAGCAAGGGTGCTTTCAAGCAGCTGTGGCGCCTACTGGGCCCGATGAATTTTGCCACCTGGGGCATGGCGGGAGATGGGATGGAATTTGAATTATGTAGTTTTTTGTTAGGTTTTTTTTTACAGGATCTAGGATAATGGACCCCACCTTGAACAGAGTCTGCAGGTGTGCCTGAAATCTAATAATAATATTAATGGGTTTTCAGGGAGTTCATGTGAGAATTGTTTAATATATAATCAGTGGCTATATAAATATTTAAAGGTGTTATCACAATGCATCTCTTAATAATTGCATATTAGAGTCTTCCCCCTTTTTTTGCTCTACTTTCTCTCCCCCTCCTCCCCCCCTGCTCTGCTCTTCGCTGTTTTTTAAGAGCTCCGCAAGATGGATGAACAATTTACGTTAATCCAAAAATTGCTTCTGCGATGAGAATTTAAACAGCCGCACAGCTGCAAATATACCATTAAAGAGAGATCAACAATTTAAAAACAATTACAAATCACTTAACAAAAGACATAGATAATGTTCTTAAAGGCAAACACACATTGCACATTTTTAAAAGGAGATCCATTTGTTTTAACCACTTGATGTTTTTCAAAAAGGAAATCGCCGGTTGTTTCTTGGGTTCTTTTTTTTTTTTAAATGACACACCTTGAGGTGTACCAACATTTTAGCAAGAATTTCCCTGGATACTCTTTAAAGAAAGAGTGCTTTCAGACGAGTGTTTATTGTGGAAGCTGGGTTCTTCACAAGTTTCCTTCAACATCAATATACTAGCCATTGTTAGGGTTGCCATAAGTCCAGGAATTCCTGGACATGTCCTCTTTCGGGGCCCCGACATGCCCATCCAGGGGAATTTTACATTTTAAAGCAAATGTCCTGGATTTGGGGGTTTTCAGGGTATCAGGTGATTGCCCTGAGAAAGCTCAACGACTGGATTTTTACCTCTTGAAATATGGAAACCCTAGATTGTCACATATTTTCTTTCTAGGTTTAATCTTGGAAAATCCAGTGAGCTATTAACAATGGTTGACAATGGCCCATTTGCTATATTAACCCCCCCCCCAAAAAATCTGGAAGCATAGTAAAAAAAATTGTGAATCACAATTATATTCCACGTCTCTTCTTTTTTTAAAAAAATGCTTTTTAAAGAGTTTTCTTTAACATAAACAAACAAAATAAATACTCTAAAAATCATATATCCACTTATTTTCTACGCTCTATCAAGTGCGGACTTCCCTCCCTCCCTTCAACAGGCTTTCATATTGAGTTTTCTCTTTCTTCGCAGATTCTTAATAACATCCTATACACATCACAAAATTTATTTTTATCCTACTACAGTCTTTAAACTTCTACAGTTATTACCTATATACTCAACAAATTTACTCCATTCATTTTTGAACTTTGATTCCTCTTGGTGACGGATCCCGTGGGTCAGTTTTGCTAATTCTACATATTCCACCATTTTTGTCTGCCACTCCACTAATGTTGGTATTTCCTGAGTTTTCTATTTTTGGGCTACTAAAATTCTGGCGGCAGTCGTGGCATACATAAATAATCTCTGATCTGCTTTTCTTATTTCATCTCCTAGCAAAAAAGCTTCCAGGTTTTTTTGGGAAGTTATATTTAAACAGTTTTTTCAATTCGTTGTAAATCATATCCCATTTCCCCCCTCTATTTTTTTCACATGTTATTCCACCTCTCTTTTGAGGACCTGGCACACCTGATTCCCCCTTCCCCAACTTATTCATCTTAGGCTGAAAGATGGTGAGGGGTGCAAGGACAGTCAGTGAGCTTCATGCCTGAGTGGGGATTTGAACCTAGGAGTCCATATAGAATCATAGAGTTGGAAGAGACCACAAGGGCCATCGAGTCCAACCCCCTGCCAAGCAGGAAACACCATCAGAGCACTCCTGACATATGGCTGTCAAGCCTCTGCTTAAAGACCTCCAAAGAAGGAGACTCCACCACACTCCTTGGCAGCAAATTCCACTGTCAAACAGTTCTTACTGTCAGGAAGTTCTTCCTAATGTTTAGGTGGAATCGTCTTTCTTGTAGTTTGGATCCATTGCTCCGTGTCCGCTTCTCTGGAGCAGCAGAAAACAACCTTTCTCCTTCCTCTATGTGACATCCTTTTATATATTTGAACATGGCTATCATATCACCCCTTAACCTCCTCTTCTCCAGGCTAAACATGCCCAGCTCCCTTAGCCGTTCCTCATAAGGCATATTTCACCTTCCAACCACTATACCTCATATCTGCGACTCAGTTGCACAACCTCATGGTTGCTGATGGTTGCCATATCTGATTTGCTTGAGGGATGTCACAGGTTCAATTTACGGCAGCTCCAAGTTGGGACAAATGAGAACCTCACCTGAAACTCTGGGGCATAGGAGCCAACTACAGGGAGCCGTGGGTGCTTGGGCACCTACAATAATCAGATTGTAGGGGCCAGGCACCCACAAAGTCAATGAGAAAAGTTGGCAGGCGGCAACAGCACTGCATCCGAGAGAGAAGCAGTTCAGCTCCATCCTTCGCAGCCAGTCAGCAAGACACCCTTTTCCAGGACCGTCTCAGACTCAGAGACAGAGTTGTGTATGTGTAGTGTCGCACATTCACATTGTGGCAGTGGACACCCACAATCCTAAGATGGCACCCCTGCTCTGCAGAGAAGCTGCCAGTTAGTGCAGATAGTACCATAGCTATCAACTTTCGGATTTGAAAATAAGGGATCAGCAGCCTCACCTGTCCCGGAGACAGTCTACGGGATATCTATCAATCTGGGATAGCAGCAGGAAGCGGCGCTGAAATAAGGGAATTTCCCACAAAAAAGGGGAAGGTTGACAGCTATGGACAGTACTGAGTTAGATTGACAGCTCCTTATAAACCTTCAATTGGTAGCCTTCATTAGGTAAAAAAACCGGTAAAGGACCCCTGGACCATTAAGTTCAGTCAAAGACTATGAGGTTCCAGTGCTCATCCCACTGTTTGTCCACAGACAGCTTTCTGGGTCATGTGGCCAGCAGGACTAAACTGCTTCTGGCACAACGGGACACCGTGACGGAAACCAGAGCACACGGAAATGCCGTTTACCTTCCCGCCGCAGAGGTACCTACTTATCTACTTGCACTGGCATGCTTTCGAACTGCTAGGTTGGCAGGAGCTGGGACAGAGCAACGGGAGCTCACTCTGTTGTGGGGGTTTGAACCACCAACCTTACGATCGACAAGCCCAAGAGGCTCAGTGGTTTAGACCACAACGCCACTCGCATCCCTTTTTAAAACCTTCCTTAAACCATGTGTTGGAGACAGAGGAATGGCTGGAGGAGCCAGCTGCGGAACCCCCAAGGGAAGAAAGCGCAGAGCCAAGGATTGGAGGTGGGATGATGGTGAGGGAGAAGACTGGTAGGAGGTGTTAGAAGCTGAAGAGATATCAGGGTTTAGTGAGTGGGGGGAGTCTGTGGCAGAGAGAAGTCCCGCAGGAGGAGAGGAGGGAGGCCAAAAGACAGAGATGAGCCCAGCTGGTGAAGAAGCCAGGGCGTCTCCCCCTCCTGCTGCAGCAAGCTCCCTATCCACAGGTCTCCTAGAATCAAGAGAGGCGTGAAGAGGGCAGAGGAGAGGCTAACATCACACAGGTGTAGTCTCAGATTGCATGGGGAAAACTCTGGAGAGGAGGGGAAGTTTTTTAGGGAAGTTTTTAATATTTAATGCTGTATTGTTTTTAACACTTGATTGGAAGCTGCCCAGAGTGGCTGGGGAAACTCTGGGTATAAATAATAAATTATTATTATTATTATTATTATTATTATTATTATTATTATTATTATTATTACTTGGGCAGCTGTGGACCTTCAGTCTCAGCAACTGCTTCATGGGGGCAAGACCTACGGGAGATGAGTTGCTGTGCTTGTTAGTCCTAACCCTTCTTTGCGTATCCCGTTTTTGCTAATAAAAAGAACTCCAAACTGCTACGGGTGATTTAGTGCTATCTCACTCCTGACACCACATATGATCCTGGTGTACCTTCTTATTTATTTATTTTACACTTCTGATAACTTTTTTTTATCCTTCCCCATTGAATTCGCATCAGCTCTTCTGGTTCAACTCCCTATTCGAACCCTGTGGACTAAGTAGTGTCTAAAAATGAAAGATCAATTCAGCCGGTTGTGAGGTCCATCTATCTATCTAATAATCAGAGAAGTCAAGCTGATGTTCTGAAATAGTTCCCACTGACCTGTTTAGACAAAACATAAACGAATCCTCGAGAGGCTTGTTTTCTTCCTTTTCTTTTCTTTTCTTTTTTGCAGTTCACTCTTAAATTAACTAATTAATAACAAAAGCAGTGTGGAACTGATTTACAGGTAATTTAATCAGAGGAGATAATTAAAACGATTGAAATTAATAAATTATTATTTAATTACTATTAGTTAATATTGTAATTTTCAAAGCCTAAATGACGCTGATGAAAGGTTTCCTCTCGGAAATAGCAGTGAAAATTAATTAGAAATTAATTTAATTTGACTGAAACATTCTCTTAGAAGAGTCCCTGCCCCCCTTTTTTTGCACAGTGTGTGTGTGTGTGTGTGTGTGTGTGTGTGCGCGCAATAAATAAACATAAGCTTGACTGCACCATCATACCTTCCTGGGGGAAATTATATCCACGTATTGCAAATGGATGGGTTTTCTGAGAAAGTGTGCACAGTTAATATTCCAGGAATCAATTTAGTATTAAGGAAAATAAAACAAGCTCAGCGGGAACTCCACTGCAATCTCACTATTTGGCTCCATGATATGGTTGAATATAATCCTTTCCTATCCTGCATTAGTGAAGCTTCTGAAAAGGAGCGCTGAGTTGGAATTGCACCCAAGGACTCCTTTCCCCCCAGATGTTCCATATGTGTGTGTGTATAATATCCTTTCTTTTCTTTTACAGTAATTCCACAACTTGTCTGTCTGTTGCCAACAAAGCTCAATGGCCATGTATGACATATATTAACATAGTGAGGACACGGGTGGCGCTGTGCTCTAAACCGCTGAGCCTCTTGGGCTTGCTGATCAGAAGGTCAGCAGTTCAAAAGATGGAGTGCTCTGTCCCAGCTCTTGCCAACCTAGCAGTTCGAAAGCACACCGGTGCAAGTAGATAAATAGGTACTGCTGCGGCGGGAAGGTAAACGGCGTTTCCATGTACTCTGGTTTCCGTTGCGCCAGAAGTGGTTGAGTCATGCTGGCCACATGATCCAGATAGTTGTCTGTGGACAAATGTCGGCTCCCTTGGCCTGAAAGCTAGATGAGCACCACAACCCCATAGTCGCCTTTGACTGGACTTAACCATCCAGGGGTCCTTTTTTAAATATACTAATATAGTGCATTCTATTAGTTAATAGGAACATAAGGCCACAAGAAGAGATTGCTGGATCAGGCCAGTGCCCCATCTTGTCCAGCATCCTCCTCTCAGATGCATTTGGAAAACCCGCAAGAAGGATTCAAGCAGAAGAGTGGTGCAGTGGTTAAGAGCGGTAGACTCGTAATCTGGTGAACCAGGTTCGATTCCCTGCTCCTGGGTGACCTTGGGCTAGTCACACTTCTCTGAAGTCTCTCAGCCTCACTCACCTCACAGAGTGTTTGCTGTGGTGGAGGAAGGAAAAGGAGATTGTGAGACTCCTTAGGGTAGTGATAAAGCGGGATATCAAATCCAAACTCCAACTCCTCCTCCTCTTCTTCTCTCCCCTCCTGTGGTTTCCATCAACAGGCATTCAGAAGCATTGCCCCCCTTCAATTGTGGATACAGAGTGTGGCCTTCATGCCTAATAGCCATTGATAGCTTTCTCCATGGAGTTATCTTATAACCAGTCAGACCTTTCGGTTGTCTAGCAGGGCAATCCTGATGCCTGGATCTGCTTGGAGATGGTTATGACTGGGCAGAGGTGCCCCTCCATTGTGTCTTCAGAAACCTCCACCCGCATGGATCTACCGCTGGTGGAATTCTGGCCAGAAATAGCCAGCTTTAAATCCTGAATTGGGGCATTGGAGGGTGGAGGTGAAGCTCTCTGGAGATACTGCAGGATTGAGACTCCCTCCATGGCAGCCTAGAGCTGGCCTAAATATTCCTCTCTCTCATTGCAACCAATGGTGTGTGTGTGTGTTAAAACACCGTATTTTTCGCTCTATAAGACGCACCAGACCACAAGACGCACCTAGTTTTTGGAGGAGGAAAACAAGAAAAAAAATATTCTGAATCTCAGAAGCCAGAACAGCAAGAGGGATCGCTGCGCAGTGAAAGCATCAACCCCTCTTGCTATTCTTGCTTCTGGGATAGCTGCGCAGCCTGCATTCGCTCCATAAGACGCACACACATTTCCTCTTACTTTTTAGGAGGGAAAAAGTGAGTCATATAGAACAAAAAATACGGTATATCTAAGTAAATAAGTAGGTCTGCCCACTTCCTCTTGCCCCAGGATTTCATTTCATTGCATTTATAATTTGTATACCGCCTTTCTATATTGCTGTATATAAGACCGTGTGCCCTACAAAAATGACGTAATTGAAGCATAACTTTGAAGTAAACAACTTCTACCGAATTAAGTAATATTCGACAATCCGTTAGAATATAATAGCATACAATGAAATTAAATACCAGCAGATAATAATTAAACAGAAACTCACTCTTAAATCATTTCTAAACTATAATCCATAAAAAATAACAGCAGGTCGCAGCGCAAAAAATCACACAATACAAACTGAGAAGCAAAGACACACAATTAAAAAAAAAATTTTTTTTTAAAAAAAATATATCCCTAAACACCTCTTCTTTCTTCCCAGCTGCTTCTGAAAGCAGCAGGAGATCCATGATTTGACACAAACCAAAAGCACTTAGGATTTATCTGTAGCACAGACTCAGACTGGCAGAAGCTCCCTGGCTTTTCTCAGTATTTAGTGGTGGCCAGAACCTTGTGTGGCTTTAAAAGAGGGTTATGGAGCAAGTGGATGGAGAAAGGTTTTTTCCTGCCTCTCTCATGCGTGGACATCCAACGAAGATGAACATGGGAAGATTTCGTTGGAAGAACGTTGGAAGATGAACGTTGGAAGACAGGGAAAAGAAAATACTTATTAATGCAGTGCCTAGTCTAACTATGGAACTCCCCTGCTCCCCTTGAGGCAGTGATGGCCACCCACTTGGATGGCAATAATGATGATGATGATGATAATAATAATTTATTATTTGTACCCCACCAATCTGGCTGGGTCTCCCCAGCCACTCTGGGTGGCTTCCAACGAAGATTAAAAATACATTAAAATGTCACCCATTAAAAACTTCCCTGAACAGGGCTGCCTTCAGATGTCTTCTAAACATCAGGTAGTTGTTTATCTCTCTGACATCTGAAGGGAGGGTGTTCCACAGGGTGAGCGCCACTACCGAGAAGGCCCTCTGCCTGGTTCCCTGTAACTTGGCTTCTCGCAGTGAGGGAACCGCCAGAAGGCCCTCGGAGCTGGACCTCAGTGTCCGGGCTGAATGATGGGGTGGAGATGCTCCTTCAGGTATACTGGGTCAAGGCCGTTTAGGGCTTTAACGGTCAGCACCAACACTTCGAATTGTGCTCGGAAACATACTGGGAGCCAATGTAGGTCTTTCAAGACTGGTACTATGCGGTCTTGGCGGCCATTCCCAGTCACCAGACTAGCTGCCGCATTCTGGATTAGTTGTAGTTTCCGGGTCTTTAAATGAGGATTGGACAAATTCATGAAGAATATAACTATCATGCTGTGATGACTATGAGCTGCCTCCTTGCTTGGAGGTAGCCAATGCTTCTGAATCCCATTTGCTGGAAACTGCAGAAGGGGAGAAGGCACTTGTGTTTGAATTCTGCTTGCAGGTTTCCCCCCAGGTATTTTCTTGGCCACTGTCAGAACACAATGCTGGGCTAGGTGGGCCATTAGCCTGATCCAGCCATCTCTTCTTATATGTTCTTATTAAACCACAGAGCCTAGGACTTGCTGATCAGAAGGTCGGCGGTTTGAATCCCTGCAATGGGATGAGCTCCTGTTGCTCGGTCCCTGCTCCTGCCCACCTAGCAGTTCGAAAGCATGTCGAAGTGCAAGTAGATAAATAGGTACCACTCCAGCGGGAAGGTAAATGGCGTTTCTGTGCGCTGCTCTGGTTCGCCAGAAGCGGCTTAGTCATGCTGGCCAGATGACCTGGAAGCTGTACGCCGGCTCCCTTGGCCAATAAAGCGAGATGAGCGCCGCAACCCCAGAGTCGTCCGCGACTGGACCTAATGGTCAGGGGTCCCTTTACCTTTACCTTAGCACCCAGAAGGTGTCACAATGGTCACCATTGTTCTAGGTGGTCTTGGGGCTAGGGAAGGTTTTGTGGTTTTTTTCTGTGGGGGGGGGGGGAGAACATCTCAGTAGCTCATAACCATCCCACCATTGTAGCTAATAAAATCCAGAAGATAATGAGCCCTATTGAATCTTGATGATGATCATGATGGGCTAAAACAAAGATCTTGATGGGGTGGGGTTGGGGGGAGCATAAAAACCCTCTCTTTTATTTCTTGGGAAACTAACAAGAGGAAAAACTTGTTTCTGAAAAATTGGATCGCAGCTGTAGTAGCAGATAAGACTGACATTCGGTTCTTCGAAAGAAGCAATCAATGTTGAATGTATCAGGTGAGTTCATTTCTCTTGCTCTGCTTTAATAGCTTATAAAGAAGATTGATTAGGTTCTTGTCTGACAGATCAATAGTGGAATGAAACTGAACTTCCCCTCTCTCTTCCCCAGCCCCCCCTCTCCCAGCAAACATGGATTCTCCAAATACAAGGGGATGTAAGGAAATCTGGTGGGGAGAGAAATGCCATAAACTTCAAATTAAAAATAAAAATCCTATACTAAACTAACCACGGCAACAAATAGTGTAATCATGGCAGGCTACATTCATAATAACAGAAATGAAAGCAAAGAAAAGAAAATGAAGTGTTGGCGTCTGCAGTGCCAGGTGTAAAGTGGGTGACATTTTATCCCATATTTTTTCTGTGCAAAGAGCTACAGCTTCCCATAGACTTGGGGAAGGGCTGTAGCTCCATGTTAGATCAGCTGCCTTGCATGCAGAAGTTCCCAGGTTTGATCCCCAGCATCTTCAGGTAGGACTGGGATGGTCCAGTCTAGATGGTCTGACTCTACAAGTTGATGATGATGATGATAATCTATTTATATCCTGCCCATCTGGCTGGGTTTCCCCAGACACTCTGGGCGGCTTCCAACAATACAATAACCTATTAAACATTAAAAGCTTCCCTAAACAGGGCTGCCTTCAGATGCCTTCTAAAAGTTTGGTTGTTATTTTTCTCTTTGACATCTCATGGGAGGGCATTCCACAGGGCGGGTGCCACTACCGAGAAGGCCCTCTGCCTGGTTCCCTGTAACTTGGCTTCTCGCAGGGAGGGAACTGCCAGAAGGCCCTCGGAGCTGGACTTCAGTGTCTGGGCAGAATGATGGGGATGGAGACGCTTCTTCAGGTATACTGGACCGAGGCAGTTTAGGGCTTATGAATGAAAATTCACCTGCATTGTATTGCGAATTTTCCATTACACATTTTTGCATACAGTGGTACTGTTAGGGAACTGCCATTGGCTCAGAGGTGAGAGATAGAGGGGGAGTTGTGTTACAGGGAGCCTCTGAAAATCTTGAGAAGCAGTTCCTCTTCCGGCGAGGAGGAAAGCCCAACCTCCAGTGGAGAACGGGTGAAAGGACCAGAGGATGCTAGAGAGAGCCTTAACAACATGCCTGAGCAAACCAGAGAGGAGGGACGCACACCCTTACCATCGCCCATCATGCGCAGTAGTTTGAGGCACAGGGAGGGGCGGAAAAGGCTTGCGGTGATGAAACTTTTATGCTGGGGGAGGTACAAAAACAGACCACTCCTGGATTCTGCTAGCGACTGAGCCAGACATGAACTTATGACACTCTTTGGTGTAAATAGTTTGCACCAAAGTAAAGCCTGTAAAAGACAGGTCGGAGTCCTGCCTGGTTACTCTCGAGCAACCGCAACAGCATTGACAGGTACCTTGGCTCTCAAACTGAATTCATTCCGGAAGTCCGTTCCAAAACCAAAGCGTTCCAAAACCAAGGCGTGCTTTCCCATAGAAAATAATGCAAAACGGATTAATCCGTTCCAGACTTTTTAAAACAACCCCTAAAACAGCAATTTAACACGAATTTTACTATCTAACGAGACCATTGATCCATAAAATGAAAGCAATGATCAATGTACTGTACTATAAAAGAAATAAGAAAATATTGTAGATGATAAAAAATAAAATTAATTTTTTTCTTACCTGCACTGATGATAGTCATTGTTTGGATGGGAGGCTTTTATCCATTTCCACAGGCACATAATCCATCAATCAGTAGCTGAACTGGGTTCCACACAGTCACCAAAACAAATTAACTGAAAAAGCCTGAAAAACAAAAAATAAATAGCAAAAACAAACTTAATCCCTTCCGGAGGTCCATTTGACTTCTCAAATGTTCGAAAACCAAGGCGCAGCTTCTGATTGGGGCAGGTGCCCTGGAAAGAATAGCTGACAGCCTCATCGGATGTTTGGCTTCTGAAAAACGTTTGAAAACCGGAACACTTACTTCGGGGTTTTCAGCATTTGGGAACCAAGGCGTTTGAGTACCAAGGCATTTTCCATGCTATTTTCACTAGCATATGCATTTTCCGCCAAATATACACATCGATGTGTCCACCCACATAGCGGCATTTGGAGAAGTCTGGATTTCAAAGGGCAATTGCATTTAGGTTCAAATATTGGTTCAGAAAGTAGAATGGTACCTCGGGTTACATATGCTTCAGGTTACAGATTCCGCTAACCCAGAAATAGTACCTCGGGTTAAGAACTTTGCTTCAGGATGAGAACAGAAAGCGTGCTCCGGCGGCGCGGCAGCGGCAGGAGGCCCCATTAGCTAAAGTGGTGCTTCAGGTTAAGAACAGTTTCAGGTTAAGAACAGACCTCCAGAACGAATTAAGTTCTTAACATGAGGTACCACTGTACAAATTGGGTAGGTTTGTGTTAAAATCATTTAATTTAATTATCCTTAAATTTCTATACTGCCCTTCATCCGAGGGTCAACAGTTCAAACTGAGCCGAATTTCTCCCCTGTCTCCAGCAGCAAAGCATTTTGGTTTTGACCTGTCCTATTTATTATTCTTATTAATTCTGGTCCCACCATAGGTGCACAGATTCCAGGTGGATTCCCCCTCCCCCACCATCTCTCGCACAAATATGTACCCACCCCATACCTCCAGCTAGCAGGATGTGTGGCTGGGGTTGACCCAGGGAGGTGAGACGGATGCAAGTTTGTTTTGCTTTGTTTTTTTAAAGAAAAGGTCGCTTTCTGATAACCAGACACAGGAAAGCATGTGTTATGGGGAGATAAGTGCCTCGAGTGCACATTGAGATACAAGAAACAACCTGATGCTCTCTGTGGCCCGAAAAGAGTTTAATCTGAATGCAACGTGCAACGTACACCTTGCTGCGGTTGCTCCATGAAAGGAACCGAAAAAAAGGAATGCTCACTTTTGAGAGAGGAAGAGAAAAGGAGATTCTGTGCAGCTTTAGGGCAGAAAAAAGTTTCTTTTCTTTCTTTCTTTTATAATAATTTTTATTTATTTTAAAACATATTGTTTAACAAACATTCCACCAAATTTCACCTCTTATACAATCTTTTTGGACTTCCATCAGCGCCTCTGTAGATCTTCCATCTTTATAATTTCTTCTGCATTTCTTAAATTCATATTGCCTTTAATTATCATAACTAATATTATCCTTTTTGTTCAATAGTGCAATAATACAAATTATCCCCCTCACAAAACTTCTTGCAAACCTACAAATATAATCTGGTCATCACAATTACTTTTCATATAGTCCGTAAATTTATGCCCATCTTCCGTGAATCTCTGGTCCCGCCGGTTTCAAATTCTTCCCGTTAGTTTATCTAATTCTGCACAGTCCATCAGTTTCATCCTCCAATCTTCTTTCGTCGGTAGTTCTTCATGCTTCCAATTTTGTGCCAATAATATTCTTGCTGCCGTCATTGCGTACAAAAACAGCTTACAGTCATTTCTATTTATATCCTCCCCTACAATGCCTAATAAAAATGCTTCAGGTTTTTAAAATAAATGTTTATTTCAACATTTTTTCCCATCTCATTATATATCATTTCCCAAAAGTTTTTCACCTTTTTGCATTTCCACCACATATGGTAAAAAGTTCCTTCTTTTTCTTTACATTGCCAATATTTATTGAAAATAAGTTTCTTTTCATTCCTATGCAGCAACAGGAAGCAGCCCTCTTCATGCCAAACGTCCCAGGTTCAGTCCCAGGAATCACCAGGTAGGGTTGAGACAGGATCCTTCCCAGAACTCCAGAGAGCTTCTGCCCATCAGTGTAGACAACACTGAGTTAAATGGACCAACGACTCAGTAAAAGACAGCGTCCAATAATACATTTTTGCCCCTCTGTCATAATGCTAGGACCCAGGGCCATCCGATGACATTGAATGATGGGAAGTTCAGGACAGACAAGAGGAAATACTAAACCACTCAGTCTAAACCATTGAGCCTCTGGAGGTTGCCAATCAGAAGGTCGGCGGTTCGAATCCTTGCAACGGGGCGAGCTCCAGTTGCTCTGTCCCAGCTCCTGCCAACCTAGCAGTTCGAAAGCACACCAGTGCAAGTAGATAAATAGGTACCACTCCGGCAGGAAGGTAAATGGCATTTCCGTGCGCTCTGGTTTCCATCACAGTGTTCTGTTGCACCAGAAGTGGTTTAGTCCTGCTGGCCACATGACCCGGAAAGCTGTCTGCAGACAAATACCGGCTCCCTCATCCTGAAAGCGAGATGAGCACCGCAACCCCATAATCGCCTTTGATTGGACTTAACCGTCCAGGGGTCCTTTACTTTTACTTTTTACCTTACTTTGCATACCACATTGTTCAGCCATGGAGCTGACTTCCACAAGGCCTGACAATCACCATGGATTTTTAAAAAAAGGATTGAGAGGCATTCGTGGAGGGATAATTTATGTTATTTATTTATTTCACAAACTTGTTATGCCACTTGATTGTAAAATAACCCAACTTCAACCACTTCAAAGCAGTTTACGGAAATAATAAATAATAAAATTGTTAGCAAAAACAAGTAAAGCATCCAGAAAATTAAAACCAGCAGTAAATCATCATCACCATAATAATCATCATTTTATTATTTGTACCTGCCCATCTGACTGGGTTGCCCAGCCACTCTGGGCGGCTTCCAGCATATAACTGAAAACACTCTAAATATCTGGGTAGGCTCGTCTGAACAAAATTGCTTAAGGCAGAAACCAAAGAGAGCACAGTGAAGTTTCGTGGCTGAAATCAAGAGGCAGGGAGTTCCAAAGGATAGGTGGTGCCATGCTTAAAGGTGGGTTTCTTACAGATGTGAAACGTATATTATGTGGTGTCTGTAGCAGTGCCAGAGAAGTGCCATTTTCCTGCCTCGATTCTCCAACCTTTGGTTTTTAAAGTAGGCTTCAGTCCAGAATGGAATGGTACCACTTTACCCTCTGACTTTAAATCTAGGCACAGATACATCTATATGGAACAACCACTTCTGATCTGCTTCAGCAAACTGGGGGCCCCCAAAGCTAAGTCTCCCGTGTTCATGGGAACGTTGACCTCCCCATGCCCCATCCTTGCGTGCATGTAAATAGTAACCCCCCCCTTTTTAAAAAGGTCTGCTTCTCTTCTCCTGATTCTCCCCTCTCTTTTTTCCACCCGTTCTGCAGGCTCTCAAAGCTGGCATGCCTGACACGTAATGCAGTTTGACAGTTCATTTGAAATAACTGTGCCAATAACCCTTAAAAGTGGTAATAAAATACACTTTGCTCTACTGTACAGATGATTAATACCACTACGGTAATTAAATTCCATTAGTCAGGGCGGAAGTGTGTGTGTGTGTGTGTCTGTGTGTGAGTGGGGAAGAGGGAGGTAGAGTTGCGGGTTCCTCATGTGCTCCAGGAATCCTGCGCCAGGGATTCAGCAGATCTCTAGCGAGGGATTGGTAAGGCAAGGAAGACAAATGCCTCCGAAAAGCCACTTCGTCCCCCCCCCCCCAGTTAAAGTCCCATAGAAGTTAACATTAACTTAGGACATCTGTTTGTTTTGAGCTATTGACGCATCAGATCATTAGCAGGGAAAGCATGAATTGGTGTCTTTTTCTCGCTGTTGATGGAAAGGCCTCACAAACGGGGAGGTTTCGATGGGGAACAGAGGGAGCCAGCTTGGATCCAGCCCCTAAATTCCGACTTCCAGAATTAAGGTGAACTACATTGCCTCTGACGAGAGGAAACAAAGATCTTTTTCTGCCCCCTGGCTGAATTGTTCCCCAAGATCAGAACCAACATAACTTTGCTCCCTGCTGTTTTGTAAGCTTTCAAGTCTTCAAGACAGGCATTACTGCCATAGATGAACAGTTTGCCCCCTTTCAGATGGCTGCAGTAATGACCCACTGGGGACCTGGCGCTCACAATGTATCCAGGTGCAGCAACATAAGCATTTCATTAAATATTGAAGCCGTGCTTTGGAGTTACAGTGGCAAAAGGGAAATTTGGTCTGGCTCCAAAAAAACACACACAAAAAAACTGGGTTTCTAACACACACACACACACACACACACACACACACACACACACCACTTCTCTCTCTTTCAGTGTCCTCAAATACCGGAGAACATTTGGGAATTTATCTATTTTTTTAAACAGGCGCGAGTCGCGTGCTCTTCCTCGCGTTCATTAGCCACAGTCTCAAAAGGTATTGTGGGCAATCTAGGTAATTCAGAACTCCACTTTACCTCTTGGTTCTTCTGGCGTCCAGATCGTAACCGTATTTTTACACGGAAGTCCTGATTTCAGTGGGGTTAGCTGAACTCTCGAGGAATTTAGAGAGAGAGAGAGAGAGAATTGCAGGTTACTCTGAAAGATAAGCACAGATGCATGGTACATATGCAGGGCCGTCTTAAGAATATTCTACGCCGTGATGCAAAGATCTCTCCGGCACACACACACCCCGTTTCCCAGAGTTGCCAACCTTTTTACGGCGCTGCCGGCAGCTTTGCGGGGCTGGAGGAGGCAGGCAGTGGCTGGAGGGCTGCTTCAGCACGGCGGTTGAGGGTGGCGAGCTGATGACAGGAGGCGCCACACCCAGCCTCCACCTCTTCCTTGGCGCCCGTGCCGCGGTGGCCATGGCAGGCGGAGGCCCCGGGAGTGGCGCTGCTTTTGTGCGGCATGGCGGAGTTGGGCGAGGGCAGCAAGGGTGCTGCGTCCAGCCTCTGCCTCTTCCCTGGTTCCCTCCAGAACTTGGTGCCCTGGCGCCCCACGCCACTTGCCTCTATTGGCAAGACGGCCCTGTACATATGCACACATGAGCATCATCTGATGCTCAGGCCGTACATGATCCTGCACTGAAAGGAAGGCAAGAATCGAAGGACCCACATACCTACGGGACCACCTTTCCTGGTATGCCCCGCGGAGGAACTTAAGATCCACAAATGACAACATTTTGGAGGTCCCAAGTCGCAAGGTAGTTAGATAGGTCTCAACCAGGATCAGGGCCTTTTCAGTACTGGCCCCGACTTGGTGGAATGCTCTGTCACAAGAGACTAGGGCTCTGCGGGACTTGACATCTTTTTGCAGCACCTGCAAGACAGAGCTGTTTTAAATTGTTTCCCCTCCCCCTATTATGTTTTTACTGTAATTTTACTGGTGTTAGTCACCCTGAGCTCGGCTTTGGCCGGGGAATAAATATTATTATTATTATTATTATTATTATTATTATTATTATTAAAGGAAAACACAGGGGTGCTCTGACTGCCTTAAGTAATTTGAAAGACACCTTTCTGGGGAAGTTAAGTCACCCCAGAACTGGCCCTACTAAACATCTTCCAAGATAATAATGCCCACTCACATCACAAAGAACTCATAACTCACCTAATCTCAGCAGCCAGAAACATCATAGCCAGACACTGGAGAGACCTGTCAGGAGGAAGCATGGGCCAATGGTACCAAATAGTATGGGAAACAGCCTTATTAGAAAAACTAACCAATAAACTGAAACTGACACAGGCAGTGGCGTAGCGTGGGGGGTGCAGGGGGGGCCGGCCGCACCGGGCGCAACATCTGGGGGTTAGGGTTAGGGGGCGCAAATCCACGGGTTAGGGGGCGCAAATTACTTGCCTTGCCCCGGGTGCTGACAACCCACGCTACGCCACTGGACACAGGGACAAATGGAAGAAGACGCCTTCACCCCGGTATGGTTCCCTTTTATCACAAACGCAGCCCCACAAGACAACGGCAAGAATCCACCAACAGCATACGAATCAATATGGCTAACCTGATTCAAAAACACCCACCCACTCCACTCACACATGAAAACAAAGTTCACCACAGCCCGTCACAAACAAACAACCACACCCTCGGCCAACCCCAACCTCTCTCACCACCAAAGGAACACAAACAAATAGTAAAGAGAACCCGCACAAGCGACGGTGACACAAAACCCCACACATACGTTAAATAGAATAGAAACATCTCCACCCCCACTCACCATTCCCCCCACCTCTTTCCCCTTTTCTTCCTAATGTAACACTAATGTCTCAACAAATGAAGCTGATCTGTAGAAAATGTAACTTGAAAAAAAGAGACATTGTGCATACTTTTGTAAACCAAGAAATCTTTAATAAAAAGAAGTGCCTGCAGACATCAAGAGATCTTCGTGCAAAATGCTGGTGCGATGACTGCCATCATCAGCGCGATGAAGGCTTTCTATAGCACCCAACATGCGCTCAGACAGGGGAGCTAAATGTGGGATTTCAGACCTCCCTCTCAGGTCCCCTTTCCCTGGCGACGGCAGGGCTGTCATTTTACCCATTTTCACCAAAAGTGCTGCCCTGCAACAGAAAAGAGAAAGACACAGTGGCGTTGTTGTTGTTCAGTCCCTGCTCCTGCCAACCTAGCAGTTCGAAAGCACGCCAAAGTGCAAGTAGATAAATAGGTACCACTCTGGCGGGAAGGTAAACAGTGTTTCTGTGTGCAGCTCTGGTTTCACTGGCCACGTGCTGGCCACATGATCCAGAAAAACTGTCTGTGGACAAATGCCGGCTCCCTCGGCCAGTAAAGCGAGATGAGCGCCATAACCCCAGAGTCGTTTGCGACTGGACTTAACTGTCAGTGGTCTTTTACCTTTTTTTAACTGCAATAGTGGCTGGGTTTCTGCAAATAGTATCTCTTAAAGTTGTGAATGGCACCGTTTAGCGGGAAAACACTCCAATGAAACTTTTTGTTGCTATATATCTTATATGGTTGCTTCTTTGTATATATATATTTAAAAAAAATGTACAGTGGTACCTCGGATTAAGTACTTTATTCGTTCCGGAGGCCCGTTCTTAACCTGAAACTATTCTTAACCTGAAGCACCACTTTAGCTAATGGGGCCTCCAGCTGCCGCCCGGCCGCCGGAGCACAATTTCTGTTCTCATCCTGAAGCAAAGTTCTTAACCTGAAGCACTATTTCTGGGTTAGTGGAGTCTCTAACCTTAAGCATATGTAACCTGAAGCGTATGTAACCCGAGGTACCACTGTATATGGACATTTTACGATGGTCTATATATGTAATGCCTAATAAAGGTTTGGAGAAAGAAAAAGTGCTACTGCTTATATGCACTTTCATGCATTTTTGTACCCATTACTTGGTTGGAAAAGTGCGGGTTTTGAAGGATCGCTATGTTTCGGTTCTGCTGCATTTCGGAAACTGCGAATTGCGTGGCTTCACCTTTCAGTGTGAACAGGAAAGAATTACTCCTGCATCTCTAAAGGCTTCTGAACAGCTTAGAACATGAGTCCCGTGATACCCAGCACATAATCACATTTTATTTCCAGGCAAAGAGGCAAGAAAAGCCTCTCCTATTTCTTGCTGACCTCTGTGCCACCAGGGGTACCCTCTTCTCAAAAGTAAGTTGTTGTTTTTCCCCTTGGCAAGGGGCTGGCAGGGAAGGAGCGTTGCTCTTAAAAAATAATTTTCTTGAAAATACTATAAACACCCAAAAAAACACACATTTTCATTGTAGTATTTCAAAGAAAGCTAAACTAAACCCCATGGTGGTTTCTCTCTCCTTTCCACTCCTTTATTTCTCTTTTAAACTGAATTGAGGGAATTTCACTGGTCTGCAAGAACGGACAGATCTGTCAACCTGCTTTGTCGATCTGTGTGGGATCCATTTATCCTGTGCAGAGTTGCTGGATCTTTTCCCCTGCAAAAAAAGTGAATAGAGAAATCTCCCAGCATATACATCATTATGTACATTCAGTCTTGCTGTACTTAGAAGAGAAACTCTGGATTCGGGTGATTCTGAAAATGGAGGGGAGGGATGTCTGGGTCTTCTCCTCCCCTGGTTTGTCTCAGGGTTCACATTTTCAGCTTTGCCGTCCTTTTGCATTTCCGCGCTGCATGCCGATGAGCTGGTGCAACTTCATATTACCATGTTATTACGGATAGTATAGACCTCGTCTCCTTGAAAGTAATGGCATGTGATTGCTTTACCCCATTACTTTTCGATGGGGACCAGGCCTGTGTCATCCTTAGGGACGGAAGCCCATTGAGAGTAATAGCCGGAGACTGCCCACATTGTCACAGTGCTTTAAATTGGATCGAATTCATATCGAGCTTTGAAGGCTCAAAGCAAAAGAAAAAAGGGGCGGGAAAATAAATCTTGTTTTTTTCAAGGTATAAAGTTGATCGGGAGCTCTGTTTTAGCAAGGTGGGGGGCTTGTGAATCTGAAATAGAAATGGCAAAAAGAATATCTGTACTATTTTATCCAAGGTCCGTCTCTCATTTTAAGATTTGTCCGTAACATAATAATAATAATAATAATAATAATAATAATAATAATAATAATTTATTATTTATACCCCGCCCATCTGGCTGGGTTTCCCCAGCCACTCTGGGCGGCTTCCAAAAGAATATTAAAATACTGTGATACATCAAACATTAAAAGCTTCCCTAAACAGGGCTGCCTTCAGATGTCTTCTAAAAGTCTGGTAGTTGTTGTTCTCTTTGACATCTGGTGGGAGGGCGTTCCACAGGGCGGGTGCCACTACCGAGAAGGCCCTCTGCCTGGTTCCCTGTAACTTGGCTTCTCGCAGTGAGGGAACCGCCAGAAGGCCCTCGGTGCTGGACCTCAGTGTCCGGGTAGAACGATGGAGGTGGAGACGCTCCTTCAGGTATTTTTAGGAAACCATTAGAACAACACTTTCCTTAGGCAGAGGACCAAAACTGGTCTTTATTTGAGTTGGGTTTGGGGAGCAACCTTCTCTTCACCGCTACACTCCTCTAAACAAAGAGATGAATTCTTAGAACCATAGAGTTCTAGTCCAACCCCCTGAGATGCAGGAATCTCAGCTAAAGCACCCATGACAGATGGCCATCAATTCCCTGCTTAAAAACCTCAAAGGAAGTAAAGTCTCCACCCTTTCAGGGAGACTGTTCCACTGTTGAACAGCTCTTGCTGTCAGTTTTCCTTGATCAGGAGTCAGCAAACTTTTTCAGCATGGGGCCGATCCACTGTCCCTTAGGCTTGTGGTGGTGGTGGGGGGACTATATTTTGAAGGGGGGAAAAAAGAACGAATTCCTATGCCCCACAAATAACCCAGAGATGTATACCAGCTGCACTGGCTCCCAGTGGAGTACAGGATTAGGTTTAAGATGCTGGTTTTAACCTTTAAAGCCCTATACGGCCTAGGACCCTCATACCTATGGGACCGCCTCTCCTGGTATGCCCCACGGAGAACCTTACGGTCTTCAAATAAAAACATCTTGGAGATCCCAGGCCACAGGGAGGTTAGGCTGGCCTCAACCAGAGCCAGGGCTTTTTTGGCTGTGGCTCCAATCTGGTGGAACGCTCTGTTACAAGAGACTAGGGCTCTGTGGGACTTGACATCTTTCTGCAGGGCCTGCAAGACAGAGCTGTTCCACCAGGCCTTTGTCCAAGGCACAGTCTGACCTTCTCCTTTGGTAATCCTCACAGAACTCTAGTGGTTGCTATTAATTTGATTTTGAATTGATTTTAGAATGCATTTCAATTGATACTGTCTTGCTTTTATTGTTGTTGGCTGCTCTGATCCCGGCTTCAGCTGGGGAGGGTGGGATATAAATAAATTATTATTATTATTATTATTATTATTATTATTATTATTATTTTAAATAAAAGGAGACATTCTACTCATGTAAAAGCACACTGATTCCCGGACTATCCGGGGGCCATATTTAGAAAGCAATTAGCCCGGATCCGGCCCCTGGGTCTTACTACCCATGTTCTTGATGTTTGGTCAGAATCTCCTTCCTCGTAACTTAAAGCCATTGGTTCGAGTCCTACCCTCCAGAACAGGAGAAAACAAGATTGTTCCCTCTTCCTGAGAGCCAGTGTGGTGTTCCTGTTCCCTGTTCCTGTTCCCTGAGAGCCAGTGTGGTGTAGTGGTTAAGAGCGGTAGTCATGTAATCTGGGGAACCGGGTTTGCGTCTCCGCTCCTCCACATGCAGCTGCTGGGTGACCTTGGGCTAGTCACACTTCTCTGAAGTCTCTCAGCCCCACTCACCTCACAGAGTGTTTGTTGTGGGGGAGGAAGGGAAAGGAGAATGTTAGCCACTTTGAGACTCCTGAAGGGGAGTGAAAGGCAGGATATCAAATCCAAGCTCTTCTTCTTCCTTGAGATATTTGAAGATGGCTATCATATCTCCTCTCCATCTCCTCTTTTCCAGGCTAAACGTACCCAGCTCTTTCAACCGTTCCTCATAAGGCTTGGCTTCCAGACCCTGGATCATCTTGGTTGCTCTCCTTTGCACACATTCTAGCTTGTCAGCATCCTTAAATTGTGGTACCCGCAGTGTCACCCGCGTCCCTTGGCCCAACCGCATCCTAATACCTATTAGGTTTTATTTAAGGACCTAATACCTATTGGGACGCGGGTGGCGCTGTGGGTAAAAGCCTCAGCGCCTAGGGCTTGCCGATCGAAAGGTCGGCGGTTCGAATCCCCGCGGCGGGGTGCGCTCCCGTTGTTCGGTCCCAGCGCCTGCCAACCTAGCAGTTCAAAAGCACCCTCGGGTGCAAGTAGATAAATAGGGACCGCTTACTAGCGGGAAGGTAAACGGCGTTTCCGTGTGCGGCTCTGGCTCGCCAGAGCAGCGATGTCACGCTGGCCACGTGACCCGGAAGTGTCTCCGGACAGCGCTGGCCCCCGGCCTCTTGAGTGAGATGGGCACACAACCCTAGAGTCTGTCAAGACTGGCCCGTACGGGCAGGGGTACCTTTACCTTTAATACCTATTAGGTCGATAAATTACCATATAGCATATATTCAACACAAAAAACCAGCGACAATTTGTTGTTGACAAAGGACAGCTGGACATATAAAGGGCCCCATTACCTTCAGTAGCTTAGGGCCTCATCAAACCTAAATTCGGCCCTGTTCCTCAGGTTAAGGTGCCTACAAAGGGTCTTGCTTTACAGGTCCGATTGCCACGAGGTGTTGTTCTGGGGGCTCCTGCCTGCTCCCTACGAGCTCGCTGGTCTCGCAGCCCTTCCCTAAAAACTCTGCGGCCTCCGACTCTGTGTTGTGAATGCAGGGATTCACTTGCATCCTGAAGTGGTCCAATCCTTGGAGGGCTGTATCACGTGGGCTTTGCTGCTTGTTTGTTTGTTTCCTGGATGCATAGACCAGCCCTAAGTTCCCAAAGCAGGATTGCTGGAGGCGGTGGAGGCAGCTGGGGCGTTTGCTGGGAAGCGCATGGGAATCCGCTTGGACATCACTAAGCTGCCCTTTAAACATCAGCTGTTTAATGCGGCAACCGACACCTGGGGACTGAGGCAGGCCAGCGTCAGCACACCTGATTCTCTTCCCCAAGGCTGCCTACCTGGCGTACAGCACAGCTCTTATAGAAGGCGAGAGAATGACATTTCCCTGGAATGCTTAACCCATAGCTGTCAACTTACAGATTTTAAAATAAGGGACCAGCAGCCTCGAAAATAAGGGATCAGCAACCAAAACAAGGGATCAACAATTACTTTGATAAAACACATATTTTGTTGCGTGCAAGTGGCTTTAGATACCTATGAGGTCCATAAATTACCATATAGCACATATTCAACACAAAAAACAGCAACAATTTGTTATTGATAAAGGACAGCTGGACATAGAAAGGGCCCCATTACCTTCAGTAGCTTATTTAAGGGACATCATCAATAAAGGGACAGCAGCAGGACATGGAGCTGGGATAAGGGACTGTCCCGCCAAATAAGGGACGCTTGACAGCTATGGCTTAACCATCAAGCTGCCTTTTCATACCAGAACACACCTCTTTTTCAGGGCCTAACACTTTCCTCATATCTTCAGACCACATTTTCGATCCCTTACGTCAATCTTAAATCTAGCTTCTGGCCCAAAATATTCATATATTTTTAAAATAAAAGCAGTGCAATGGCAATTAGTTTTTTTGTTTTTGTTTTTAAAGGAGAAAGATTTCATTTATCAGAGTATGCCAAGTACATAACATTGCATCTGGAAGAGGGGAGGGACGCGATCGGATATTGCACTTAGGTTAAAACAATGAAAAGCTAATTAGATACACTGGAAATAACTCTAATGTATTAGCAATTACGTTTTAAATTATGTAGGTTGTGTGGGTTGGGTTAATACAAAAATGGGGCTTAATAGGATTGCAGCCTGACACTATTTTTCTCCCATAAAATATGGGGAATGGTTGTTTTTTTAAAACAAAACAGAAAATGATTTTTCTCCCCACCCCCACCCCCAGGAAATCTGCATTATAATGTACCCTGCTGTGAGTGATCTTACAGCTCAGGGGTAGAAAGCTCTGGTACCACTCCCCGTTATTTACAAAGGAATACTATTTCTTTAGTATTCCAGCTCTTTTGAAAAAGCACCTGTCAGCACTGAGGAATGGGGAGACATGAATTTTTACATCTGATGATGAATGTGAGGATTGGCTCGTGTCACACCCCCCCCCTTCATCGCCGCTGCTCTATTATTGTGACTGAGATCATAGTAAATTTTCAGATGGTTCTTGATTCATCTTGATTGCAAAGCAAAGCCCTGGGTGGTGTGCTCTCCGTACTAAAATAATAATAGTGATTATTATTTATTTTTTTATCCCAACAGTCTTCCATGGGTTTGAGGGCAATGTGTGTGGCGCCTATCCCCTTTCATTCTCAACTCTACCTGCAAGGTAGATTAAAAGGAGAGGTACCTATCATCAGCATTTAAATTAAAAGGGAGCGAGAGAATAAGGGAGGGGTGATGTAATGTTGGAGAAGCTTGGGGCTTGTGACGTTCCCCTCATATTAGCCTGGAGAAGAGGAGGTTAAGGGGTGATATGATAGCCATGTTCAAATATATAAAAGGATGTCACATAGAGGAGGGAGAAAGGTTGTTTTCTGCTGCTCCAGAGAAGCGGACACGGAGCAATGGATCCAAATTACAAGAAAGAAGATTCCACCTAAACATTAGGAAGAACTTCCTGACAGTAAGAGCTGTTCGACAGTGGAATTTGCTGCCAAGGAGTGTGGTGGAGTCTCCTACTTTGGAGGTCTTTAAGCAGAGGCTTGACATCCATCTGTCAGCAGTGCTCTGATGGTGTTTCCTGCTTGGCAGGGGTTTGGACTCGATGGCCCTTGTGGTCTCTTCCAACTCTATGATTCTATGATTCTATGATTCTATATTGAGCTACAACGTCCAGTGTGGTTTGACGACCTGTCCCTCTTCCCAGGGAATTCTGGGAACTGTCTTTCCATGAAAAGAGAGGGGTCTCCTCGCAACTCTCCGCACCCTTGACCAACTACAGCTCCCAGAAGTCTTTGAGAGGGAAGCCATCATACCCTCTGAAGTGTAGGTGTGTTCCCACGGGGCAAGACACAGTGATAACAGCAAGGACCTTTATTGAACCAACAGAACTGGACCACAGGGGCAAACCGCTAAGCACAGCGCATGTGTGATGTCGCACGCATGTGCTGTACGTAGCGACACCACACATGCGCTGTATATGCAGTCACGAGCAGAGGATCCCGGCACCGTCCGTACGGCACTGAAGCGGCGTTGCCGGCAAACCTCTATGTACAGCACATGCGTCGTACGTAGCGACGCTGCACATGCGCACTACATAACGACACTTGCCCCGGGTGTCACTACGCCTTCCTTCGCCCCTGATAATATGGAGACTAGCACTGCCCCATGGCCGATGTGCCTACAAGCCATGCCTGCTCATTGTTTGCATGTTCCATCAGTGTGTGCATGCTGTTGTGTGTGTGCAAATAACTCACCCATATGAGGAGAAGGATCGCTTCACACACTGGCTGGGGAAAAAAATAGTGTGTGTGTATGGATGCACAATGGGCATCCGTAGGCAGGGTTGTGGGCTAAGATCTGGCCATTATAAGCAGTAATTTAAGAACAATTTCCCCCTGATCTCTCCTGCAGGCCTCTGCTGTGGTTCCGTAAGCTTTAGTGACCTCACCCCAAGCGTACCGAAGATTTGTCAAGTCCACAAAATGGCCACTTTTACAATTCAGCCACACCCACATTTTCATGTGGTCACAGGAAGGTTCGCTATGGGTCAGTAACAGTCCAAAGATGGTTGGTCCCCGCTGAGGTAGGAGGCCAGGAGAAAGACCGTCTGCCTTATGGCCTACAAATCCAGTCAGAATGGACAGCTCTGAGCTGCGTGGACCAAATGGTCTGACTTTGTATAAAGCAATTAAAAAGCTAAAGGGACCCCTGACCATTAGGTCCAGTTGTGGCCGACTCTGGGGTTGCGGTGCTCATCTCGCTTTATTGGCCGAGAGAACCAGCGTACAGCTTCCGGGTCATGTGGCCAGCATGACTAAGTCGCTTCTGGCGAACCAGAGCAGCGCACGGAAACGCTGTTTACCTTCCCGCTGGAGCGGTACCTATTTATCTACTTGCACTTTGACGTGCTTTCGAACTGCTAGGTGGGCAGGAGCTGGGACTGAGCAATAGGAGCTCACCCCGTCGTGGGGATTTGAACAACTGACCTTCTGATCGGCATCCCCTAGGCTCTGTGGTTTAACCCACAGCGCCACCCGCGTCCCTCATAAAGCAATTACATATGTCAGAAATGGTCCTCAGAAACGTACCGGAAGAGCCTAGCATAAATAATCGCATCCACGCCCCCATTCAGCATCTAGTAATCATGGGTCTATCCCATGGGTCAGCAAACTTTTTCAGCAGGGGGCCAGTCCACTGTCCCTCAGACCTTGTAGGGAGCCGGACTATATTTTAAAGAAAAAAAATGAACATATTCCTATGCACCACAAATAACCCAGAGATGCATTTTAAATAAAAGCACACATTCTATTCATGCAGAAATACCAGGCAGGCCCCACAAATAACTCAGAGATGCATTTTAAATAAAAGGACACATTCTACTCATGTAAAAACACAGCCATCTGCGGGCCGGATTTAGAAGGCGATTGGGCCGGATTCGGCCCCTAGGCCTTAGTTTGCCTACCATGGTCTACTCTATCCCATCCGTCTCTTGAGGTCACTGGTGGAGGAAGAGGAGTGCGGGGAGAGCGCACCGCCCCCGGCAGCGCGATCCCGGTAGGGTGCCATCGCGGCTACCCCCCACCTGCGCTGGGTGCCATGCCCCCGCAGGTGGTGCGCCACGCCCCCAGGGCGCACACCAGCCCCACCCCTGCCTGCTCTTCGCCCCCGGTGCTGGCTCATGAGGCTCCGCCACTGCTTGAGGTTGGTTTTGTTTGGCTAACTAGTATTGATGTTCCAAACCTCTGAGCTCCACTGCCTGCGTCGAAACGAGCGAGGCATCCTTCGTTGCGCAAGCACGCCACTTATGCGCACCCTCCGACTCGGAGCAATGGCTTCTCTAGAAGTGGCGCTTCTCCACTTGGTGGCATCTGCAGTGTCAAAATGAATGGGCGGAACAAGAGCAGGTTGGATGGCTTGCAATTCAGGTTCTGTGTAGCTGAACGTCAACGAGAGAGAGAGAGAGATGGGGGGGGGGGAATCCCAAGTTTATAACCCCCACCATGCACCCACAATTCTTTCCACTTTCTTGTCATGGATATATTAGCGCGCCGCGATGCATGCTAATTAGAAAGTTGGCTGTAACAAGAGTTCCTCTTGTGAATCCATTTAAGGACCAATTGTTTACTATCTATTTCTGTAAGTATAAAATTTTAATTACGGGAGTGACAGGAACTGTGTGTGATACAGTGCTCTGCATTCATCACTGGGAGAAGACCAGTTGCAGGAGCTGTTTGACTTTGGAGGGATCCTGACGCGCCCGCAATGCTGAGCAGCAGGTGCCCCATTAGTATGTACAGAAAAGCAATTAGGAAGCATATTGGATGAATGGGAAGTGCATTAATATTAGCGAGTGCATTTGTCAGTGGTTTTGATGCGAGACTCTCTCTTTTCTTTATGGAACATTAAGATTGTGCCTCTCATAAATTCTCCCCTTAAATTGCCATCTGTTCCCTTGTCATGCAGGAGCGAGGTGGAGAGGGAGAGAAAAGTTTTTTTTTCTTGACAAAAAAAAGGAAAGAAAAGAAATTCTTTTTTAAAAAAAGAAAAGAAAAGAAAAATCAAAACAAGAGAAAGCGGAAGGAGCCGCCACCAGTTGGAAAGGATTGTGGGATTCACAATTGAGGCATCAGATGTGCAAAGTAATTACCTTTGAATGTGGTGTTAACTGTTGGGACAGCTACTTCCTCCCTCCCCAGCCTTCTCTTTCCATGATTAATTTTTTCAATTGTTTAAATAAGTTTTTCCCCCGATTTAAAAAGCTATATGAAATAGTTGCCACTGGACGTCAGAGCATTTGCAAGGGGAGGGAGAGAGACAGCACAATATGTTTAGTGACTGGTTTGCCATCCTTTCCCCAGAACTGAAGGGATTTCTTGAGGTGAGGACTGGTGGGTTTTAAAGCTCTCAGGGATTCAAGGAGGGTCTCGATGTGCTCCTACCCAGAGCTTCTCTGAGCTATAAGCAGAGGAAACATACCATACTTTCCCGTCTATAAGACGCCCCCATGTATAAGATGTCCCCTATTTCTGGGGACTGAAATTTAAGGAAATGGGGAGAGATGGCACAGAGTTGTTGAGCTTTCTTGGGGGGGGGGATTACCCAGAGTTGTTGAGTTTTTTTGGGGAGGGGGGTTTGCCAAAAATTGCTCACCCGCACATGTCACAATATCCACTGCCTGTCTGTCCCATTGGTGGCAGAAGCTGCCAATCGCCCGCCCAACTGCCGGAGCATCAGCCAATCAACACCACCCATTAACACAGCAACCAATAATACGACAGATGCGGCAGCAACCAATCAGATGTCCACCCTATGCACTACCCATGTATAAGACAGCCCCCACTTTTTAGCATGATTCTTAAAGAAAAAACATAGTCTTATACATGGAAAAGTACGGTAATTCATTTCTCTCGTCTTACACTTTCAAAGATTATTTTAAGTAATGTGGGGTAGGATTTCATTATTGGAGACTTCAGAGCTAGTATGATCAGCGGCAGTACAGTGATACCTTGGTTCTCAAACTTAATCCATTCCGGAAGTCCGTTCCAAAACCAAAGCGTTCCAAAACCAAGGCGTGTTTTCCTATAGAAAGTAATGCAACATGGATTAATCTGTTCCAGACTTTTAAAAACAACCCCTAAAACAGCAGTTTAACATGAATTTTATTATATAACGAGACCATTGATCCATAAAATGAAAGCAATAAACAATGTACTGAAGTCACACAATCAATCAATCAATCAGTAGCTGAACTGGCTTCCACACAATCACAGAAACAAAACAAAAAAGCCACACGAAA
Source organism: Podarcis liolepis (assembly GCF_965112155.1). Classification (NCBI taxonomy): domain Eukaryota; kingdom Metazoa; phylum Chordata; class Lepidosauria; order Squamata; family Lacertidae; genus Podarcis; species Podarcis liolepis. The sequence goes on from NC_139557.1 coordinate 114,491,061, forward strand.
ACACAAAATCAATAGCAAAAACAGACAGGCCTCAGCGTAACACTCTAAACAGAAGTGTGGCACTCAAATTGGAAGCATAACACTCAAAACGGAGCACATTTGGCTTCTGAAAAAAGTTCGCAAACCGGAACACTTACTTCTGGGTTTGCAGTGTTTGGGTTCCAAGTTGTTTGAGTACCAACGCGTTTGAGAACCAAGGTACTACTGTACAGGGGAATCCCCAGTTACACAAGTGTTCCATTCCTGGTTGTTCCATACACCGGCAACATGCGCACAAGTCTGTTCTTCCCCATTCTGCCCCTGTCCCCCTTTGGTGCTGAAAACGGCACTCACGCAAGTGCTGATCACACAAAAGTGGAGAGGAGCCTGTAAATACTTCTGACTACCAGTGGCTGAAAGGGAAGCCTGGAAAAGAGAAGCTTGAGAGGAGATATGGTTGTTGTTGTTGTTTAGTCGTTTAGTCGTGTCCGACTCTTCGTGACCCCATGGACCAGAGCACGCCAGGCACTCCTGTCTTCCACTGCCTCCTGCAGCTTGGTCAAACTCATGCAGCTTTGAGAACACTGTCCAACCATCTCGTCCTCTGTCATCCCTTGTGCCCTCCATCTTTCCCAACATCAGGGTCTTTTCCAGGGAGTCTTCTCTTCTCATGAGGTGGCCAAAGTACCGGAGCCTCAGCTTCAGGACCTATCCTTTGGAGATACGGTAAGGTAAAGGTAAAGGTACCCCTGCCTGTACGGGCCAGCCTTGCCAGACTCTGTAGGGTTAGAAGTAGAAGATAGGGTATTTTAAAATAGTATAATTTGTAAGTGATAAAATGTGAAGATTTTTAGGGTAAAAGTAAGCGTGATTAAAAAAATGGTTAAAATTATGATATATGTAAACTGCTAAAAGTGAGGCAAAATGAAAATCAGATAGGGGGGACTCGGGGAAGTTCATCTAACAATGTTTAGAAAAAATAAGGATAAGACAAGAATTTGTTTGTATTGTTTGTCTTTTCTGTTTGTGTTGTTTAGTTGTGTTATAAAATGAATAATTTTTTTCTGGAGAAAAAAATTAAACATCAGGCAAGGCTTTCTGACAGCAGGAGTTGTTTGACAGTGGACTCTCCTTCAATGGATGTATTTAAGCAGAGGTTGGATGGCCATCTGCAATAGATGCTTTAGTTGAGATCCCTGCATTGCAAGGGGTTGGACTAGATGATCCTTAGGGTCCCTTCCAGCTGTACAATTCTGCGATTCTTGTGTTCAGGTCCTGCTTGTGGGTTTCCAGGTGCAGCAAGTAAAAGTCATGTGTTATTTTTAAACTTTAAAAGCAAGTGTGGCGTGGTTTCCCTAGGAGAAAAGAGAATATTAGAAAGGGTCAAACAACCCAGGGCAACTTCCACACAACTCAGCAAATATAATAACCACACAGCCTGCACCCCTCACTACCTCTGCTCTGTGCACCCCTGTAGTTATCCAAACAGGCTGGAATATGTCCTTCAGTTGTTCTAGTATCTCTTTAATACTTAGAAGAAGGATGGAGAATGTGCCTGGCTACTCCCAACACTGTTATGGGGCTGTTTGAAGATTGCTGGCAGGGTAATGTGGCTCTCAAGTTGGAAAAACACACACACACACACAAACCCTATTCCTGTTTTTTAGGAATTTAGGTTTGATGAGGCATGGGTGGCGTTGTGGGTTAAACCACTGAGCCTAGGACTTGCCGATCAGAAGGTCGGCGGTTCGAATCCCCGTGACGGGGTGAGCTCCCATTGCTCAGTCCCTGCTCCTGCCAAACTAGCAGTTCAAAAGCACATCAAAGTGCAAGTAGATAAATAGGTACCACTCCAACGGGAAGGTAAACGGCGTTTCCGTGCGCTGCTCTGGTTTGCCAGAAACGGCTTAGTCATGCTGGCCACATGGCTGTATGCCGGCTCCCTCGGCCAGTAAAGTGAGATGAGCACCGCAACCCCAGAGTCGGTCACGACTGGATCTAATGGTCAGGGGTCCCTTTACCTTTACCTTTAAGCTACTGAAGGTAATGGGACCCTTTATATGTCCAGCTGTCCTTTGTCAACATCAAATTGCCACTGTTTTTTTGTATTACATGAAATCAATCAGTAGGCATAAGACTCATACCCTTAGCCTATGCTGCCTGATCATTGGTCTACAAGCACTCTTTAATATTAGATAACAGGTACAACAGCTTGACCTACATTCAACTGTGCTGTACTGCAGTCTGCAGCTGCATGCTACATATTGCCCTGCAACCAGTCCATGCAGAATGTAGGCACCCTATATATAGAAATGAGCAAACCAGTGATATTTTAGGGAGCAGGCTAGCAGGTGGGGCCCATTACTTATATCATAGGAGCCTACACAAGACAAAACACTGTTGCTGTATGTAGGTTTTATTTCATTTGTTTTTCATCTTATATTTTAGAAATGTACATCCAGTTTTTTCCCCTTTAATTTTTTTGGGGGTCCCCAAGAGAGAGGGGCCCTAAGCTATAGCTTGTTTAGGTTATACATAAATCTGGCACTGGGAGCACAGTACAGTGGTACCTCGGTTTTTTAACATCTCCGCTGATGAACGTTATGGTTTTCAAACGCCAAAAACCTGGAAGTAAAAGTTTCCGTTTTGGAACACAGTCAAATGGCTTCCGCTGAGTGTTTCTCAATTCTCCCAATTAAATTTGCAGACTGCCCTTTGCGCCTTGATTTTTGAACGTTTCGGAACTCGAATGGTCTTCCAGAATGGATCACGTTTGAAAACAGAGGTTCCACTTTACCTGCTTCTGTGGATACGCTGCATCGTGTAGAAACACTGGAGAGGTGTCTTCTTTAAAAAATAGAATAGAATAGAATAAATGAAGAGCTCGCGATTGCTGTCCTTGATGAAGGCACCCACCAAATTGCACCAGGTTGCTTCGTAAATAAAGCTTCTTTTGGTGAACGCTTGAGGCAAACATCGCTCCTTTCCCTGCTTGTTTGATAAATTAGCAGAGCGAGGAAAAGACGAAGAACACCTAACTTGGGGGCACAGATTCTTTCTCCGGGGAAAATCCTGCCCCCGAGATGCCTGTTCTGCAGTGTCAAATTCTGCAGCATCAAATGTCTCAATGAACTTTTAAAACAGCAGGCTGAAAAATGCAACCTGTTTGTTGGCTCCTTTGTTCACTTCGCGGTCAGCCCAAAGTCTCTGGGAGGCGGAAATATGTGGTTCACTCGCTGCCTTTTCTGGGAATGTTAGACATTCTCTAACATCGCCTTGGCAGAATGGAAGTCCCTGCTAGTCGTCTCCTGCCTGTGTTGCTCTAGTAACACCACAAGCTTCAGGTCACAAAGCAGGGGATTTTTGTGGTAGCACCACCCTCGTACAGACCGACCCTAGAAAGTAGTGAGTTTCAGCACTAGCACCACCCCAACTTTGCATGGTTCACCCATGAAGGTTTAAAGCACAGGTGTGGTAAATGGGTCCAGCTGGCGAGTCTGTCAGTTATCCCCTCCTCCAATCCCAATGGACCAAGTTTGGTATGTGGGCGGGGCTGCATGCTTGTCAACCTACTGGTCGCAATCATGTTAGCTGACCCACATAACGTATCAACGACCTGCTACGCAAGGGTCTTTGCAAGACCTGACCGCTTGTGGAGTGCTATGCACAGGCCTTTCTGAGACTTGATGATTACATGATTGATATTCTTGTGGAACCTTTCTACCGACCTGATGGGTGATGGTTGTGAAGGCCAGTGCTTGAGACTTGCACACACATTTCTCTCCTCCATCCAGGCCAGCGAAAAAGGCATTATCAGAGTTGAGTGACACATCCCAGCCAGGCGAAAACACTCGAGGAAGGGTACAAACCTGGGCAGGTGAGAGGTGTGGCTTTGGGAAGAAGAAGAAGAGGAGGAGGAGTTTGGATTTGATATCCCGCTTTATCACTACCCTAAGGAGTCTCAAAGCGGCTAACATTCTCCTTTCCCTTCCTCCCTCACAACAGACACTTTGTGAGATGAGTGGGGCTGAGAGACTTCAAAGAAGTGTGACTGGCCCAAGGACCCAGCAGCTGCATGTGGAGGAGAAGAGACACGAACCCAGTTCCCCAGATTACGAGTCCACCACTCTTAACCACTACACCACACTGATAAGGGTGTGGTGAAGTAGGAAGAGCAGCCTTACCAAATCCCAAGGGACAGATGGAGAGGCTTAGAAGACTGTATCTGGCCCTCGAACCTGAGCTTTCTTTCCCCCGAACAAGCTTTTTTGCTACATAACTTTTATTCATTTGCAAGCTTCCTACCCGCATGCCACACACATGTATTGATCCAGCAGTGTAACTTGTAAATCAGAAAGGACCGTATTTAACAACAACAACAACAGCAACAACAACATTTTATTATTTATACCCCGTCCATCTGGCTGGGTTTCCCTAGCCACTCTGGGCAGCTTCCAACAGGAGAGTAAAAATATATTAAAACATCAGCCATTAAAAACTTGCCTAAACAGGGCTTCTAAATGTCAGATAGTTGTTTATCTCTTTGACATCTAATGGGAGGGTGTTCCACAGGGCAGGCGCCATTACTGAGAAGGCCCTCTGCCTGGTTTCCTGTAACTTGGCTTCTGGCATCGAGGGAACCACCAGAAGGCCCTTAGAGCTGGATCTCAGTGTTCGGGCTGGACGATGGGGGTGGAGACGCTCCTTCAGGTATACTGGGCCGAGGCTGTTTAGGGTTTTAAAGGTCAGCACCAACACTTTGAATTGTGCTCGGAAACGTACTGGGAGCCAATGGAGGTCCTTCAAGATCGGTGCTATGAAGTCTCGGTGGCCACTCCCAGTCACCAGTCTAGTTGCTGCATTCTGGATTAGTTGTAGTTTCTGGGTCACCTTCAAAGGTAGCTCCACGGAGAGCGCATTGCAGTAGTCCAAGCGGGAGATAACTAGAGCATGCACCACTCTGGCGAGACAGTCCGCAGGCAGGTAGGGTCTCAGCCTGCATACCAGATGGAGCTGGTAAACATCTGCCCTGGACACAGATTTGACCTGTGCCTCCATGGACAGTTGTGAGTCCAAAATGACTCCCAGGCTGCGCACCTGGTCCTTCAGGGACACAGTTTCCCCATTCAGAACCAGGGAGTCCTCCACACCCGGCCGCCTCCTGTCCCCCCAAAACAGTACTTCTGTCTTGTCAGGATTCAACCTCAATCTGTTAGCCGCCATCCACTCCCAGTCACCAGTCTAGCTGCTGCATTCTGGATTAGTTGTAGTTTTAATGTATGGGAGTTATCCGAGTTGTAGCTATTGGTCCATCAAGCTCGACTTAACTGGCAACGACTCTCCAGAGTTTCAGACAGAGTTCTCTAACCGCCCTACCTAGATATGCCAAGGATTGAACCGGGGAGACCTGCACCCATAGCTCTACCACTGAGCTACAACCCTTACAAGCCACAATGTCTATGGACTCCCTCTGTACCTGTTGTTGGAGAACAGGAGTAGAGAAAGTTCTGCTGTGCATAGGACCTTCTTGTGAGCTTCCCATGGGCATTAGTTTAGTCACTCTAAGGAGAGGGTGCCAGACTAGAGCACAGGTAATGTCCTAAACGAAGATCATGGCCACTGGGCCCATCACCTCCTGGCAAATAGAAGGGGAAGAAATGGAGGCAGTGAGAGATTTTACTTTCTTGGGCTCCATGATCACTGCAGATGGTGACAGCAGCCACGAAATTAAAAGACACCTGCTTCTTGGGAGAAAAGCAATGACAAACCTAGACAGCATCTTAAAAAGCAGAGACATCACCTTGCCAGCAAAGGTCCGTATAGTTAAAGCTATGGTTTTCCCAGTAGTGATGTATGGAAGTGAGAGCTGGACCATAAAGAAGGCTGATCACCGAAGAATTGATGCTTTTGAATTATGGTGCTGGAGGAGACTCTTGAGAGTCCCATGGACTGCAAGAAGATCAAACCTATCCATTCTTAAGGAAATCAGCCCTGAGTGCTCACTGGAAGGACAGATCCTGGCGTGCTCTGGTCCATGGGGTCACGAAGAGTTGGACACGACCAAACGACTAAACCACAACAACAACAAATGTCCTAAAAGCTGGTGCATAACACTGACGATCAAAGAGCTTCACGTTCAGTTAAATTCACCTGAGAATCCTGGGGAGGCCAAATACTATGAGTTATTGTCTAAGTATCAGCTAATGGACGCCCACAGTAAAATGTTCCCTATCAAATAATGCATCCCTGAGCTACATAAAGTTCTTTATGTACTTCCCCTCCCCTCCCGCCTATGATTTCAATGTGGCTAAAGAAAATACCTAACGCTCTGGTTGTCTGGCTTCCATGGTGTTTCTTTTGTAAGTGACATTGCCTAATGTTTTTTTAATGGATCTTTAAATAATTTATCCTTAAACCTTTGTTTAATGGATTTTTTTTTTAATTCCAGAGTTTGATACCTAAAGAGCCATGTCTGACAATTCATATTTTGCACTCTGACAATTCCTCCTCCCAACTCCAGTTAAATTAATAGTCGGCTTTCCGTGCTTTCAAGCTTAATTATAAGAACTCCTATTTAAGGGAAAGGTATTTATGTTGATACTTAATCGCTATTTGTGCAATGCGTGATTCACATCTCACTTTACGAGATGCATGTAGGGCTAATCCTTTTTAAAATATATATATATGGGGGGAATATGTTTGGCAGAATTACTTGATTTGTTACAGCAGAAACATTTCTCGTTACGTTCACTAGAGCTGAATGATTTTAAGGGTAACACCTTAGCAGAGTCAAAATAAAAAAAATTCCTTCCAGTAGCACCTTAAAGACCAACTAAGTTAGTTCTTGGTATGAGCTTTCGTGTGCATGCACACTTCTTCAGATATCTGAAGAAGTATCTGAAGAAGTGTGTATCTGAAGAAGTGTGCATGCACATGAAAGCTCATACCAAGAACTAACTTAGTTGGTCTTTAAGGTGCTACTGGAAGGAATTTTTTTTATTCTGACTATGGCAGACCAACACGGCTACCTATCTGTAACTGGAACCTTAGCAGAGGCAACTCATAGCCTTGAGGACCCTGGAGAGAATAAGAATGTCCCAGCTGGGTCAGACCAAAGGCATGTCCACTCCAACATCCTGTTTTTCATAGTGGCCAACCAGATGATTAAGTGAAGCCCACGCACAGGACATTATGAAGGATGGAGCAAGCTTGTTTTCTCCTGCTCCAGAGGGTAGGACACGAACCAGTGGCTTCAAGTTGCAAGAATGGAGATTCCATTGGGTAGAACTTTCTGATGTTCAAAAGTGGAATGGTCTCCCTTGGAAGGCAATGGCGTCTCCTTCCTTGGAGGTTTTCAAGCAGAGGTTGGATGGCGATTTGGCATGTATGGTCCAGTTGAAATTCCTGCATAAGCCTCAGGGTCTCTTCCAGTTCTTTGATTCTAGGAGTCTGATTCATCCACAGGGCAGTTCACAACATAAAATTACAAAACGAGAACCCAAAACACATAATAAAAACAATAACAATAGTAAACACAATCTAAAAAAACCCAACCCTCCGGCAAGCATATTTAAAAGGACATAAAATGTGAATCTGCCAAAGGCCTGGTTAGAGACAAACATTTTCGTCTCTAATTCATATAAAGGTATGCAACGAAGGGGCCAGGTGGGCCACCCTAAGGAGAGCATTCCACAAACAGGGAGGCACTGCAGAAAAGACCCATCCTCGTGTTGCCATCTTCAGAGGCAGCCCTACATGCAGCACATTGCAGTAATCTACCCTAGAGATTACCAGACCATAGACGACAGAATATAGGCTATCCTTGCCCAGACTGCGATATAGATGGACCACCAGCTGAAGCTCATGAAAGGCACTTTGTGCCACTGAGGCCACCTGAGCCTTGAGTGATAGCAAATGATCCAGCAGTAATAATAATAATAATAATAATAATAATAATAATAATAATAATAATAATGTATTATTTATACCCCACCCATCTGGCTGGGTTTCCCCAGTACCTCCAAGCTACATGTCCTCTCCTTCAAAGGGAGCTTCAAAGCCCATCTAGAACAGGCCGCCTCCATCTAGTCTAGGGAGCTACCCACTGTGCTGTGGCCTAAACCACTGAGCCTCTTGGTTGGCAGTTCAAATCCCCGTGACGGGGTGAACTCCCATTGCTCTGTCCCAGCTCCTGCCTACCTACCAGTTCGAAAGCACGCTAGTGCAAGTGGATAAATAAGTACCGCTGTGGCAGGAAGGTCAACGGTGTTTCCGTGTGCTCTGGTTTCCTTCATGGTATTCTGTTGCGCCAGAAGCGGTTTAGTCATGCTGGCCACATGACCCAGAAAGCTGTCTGTGGACAGACGCTGGCTCCCTCGGCCTGAAAGTGAGATGAGTGCTGCAACCCCATAGTCGCCTTTGACTGGACTTAACCGTCCAGGGGTCCTTTACCTTTTCCTTTTTGCCTTGTTGTATCTGGATTGAGCTTCAGTGTGGCTCTTATCCAGTTCGTTACCGAGGCAAGACAACGGCCCAACACTTTCACTCGCCTCACCTGCAGATGTGATGGGGAAGTTGAGCTTGTGTGTCATCAGGATATTGCTGACAACATACTTCAAAACTCAAGATGACATCACTCAGCGGGTTTATGTCGATGTTAAGCAGCATAAGGGATAAGACTGAACCCTGAGGAACCCCACATTGAAGGCCTAAGGTGCTGAATAACACTCCCCAAGCATCACCCGTTGAAGATGGCCATCAAAGTAGGACCAGAACCACTGCAAAACAGTGCTGCCCACTGTGGCGATCACACAGGATCCCCAGACATTTCACCGTCTATTGATCCCTGTGCCACCACTTGATTTCTCGCTGCCACCACCCAGGCCCTACCTGGTACAATAATGAGTCCAGTCAGGGTTAAATTGGAACATAAACTTCTGTTTATTTATTGCAGTTTAACAAGCGTGTGGTTTCATAAACGGTATCGGTCAATTACAATCATGGGGTGCCTATCCAGACCTATAACTTCTGCTACCTGCTCTCACTCACTCAACCACCTCTCCGATATTTACTCGTCTTCCTAGCCCCTAACTGTTCCTGACTCAACTTATTTTGCTACACTAACTCAACCTACCCACAGACTCTATCCCAATTCACTCCCACTCCAACCAACCACCCAACTCTCAATGAACGAACTCCTTCGCCCCTCCCAGAGCTGGTTTTATAGTCCCTCTCACTCCACCCCCCCAGGGTTCTGATTGGGTAACTTGTTTAACTATTTCACCTCCAGCACTCTCATATGTTAACCTCACACCCACCGCCAGCTCCGATAGCCTCTCCTGGAGGGTACTGGGGTCAATTGTACCAAAAGTGGTCGAGGAAGAGGTTGAGGAAGATTAACAAGGGTATATTACCCCTGTCCATCTCCTGAGAGAGGTCAACCAGGGCAGTTTCTGTGCCAGCTGCTCCAGAAGGATACTACGGTTGAGGGCATTGAAAGCTGCTGAGAGGCAGGAGAATTAAACATTTTATGATTCCAACAACAGAAATATGTAGCAATTCATCATTATTCTGAAGAGTCCAGTGGCAGAGGGGCTTGCGTGAGCAGCATCTTCCACGCCAGTCCCACTGCCAGGACTAGCAAAGAGCGGGGAAGAACGAGACGATGCGTTACTTAAGCCTCCCTTCCCCTCAAGGACGCCGTGCATATTTTTATTTAATTTCGTACAAAGCGACGGCGCTGATTTGATGTGTTCCCTTCTCCCTCCTCTGTGTTCCTCTCTTTAAAAGTGTAAAGAGCCACATTTGGGATCAGAACAATGCAGGTAAAAGGGGTTCCCGCTGTGCACCTGATGTCTGATAGTTCTTATCCGCGCCACTGTTTGGCCCACCTGCTGGGCCAGGAGGAGAGCTAAATGATGATGCCTTATACCTTCCCGACTAAAGACTAACACAGTCTCCAGCTGTGAGCATGTGATCAATTCTCAACTTTGGATTTTTGATTATTTTTTTTGGGAGGGGTGGTGGGAAATGAAAAAACAAAACAAAAATCCTGCTGCTGTAAGGCACGCTCGCCATCCTCTGCAAATGTCTCCTGTGACTCTGACATGAAAAGCTGGCTCTGATTAATCTTCATGGGTCATGTTCTGCCTTCACTGTCACAAGCAGTGTGCATCTGGTTTGCCACTGTGAGAACAGAATGGTGGACTAGATGGGCCATTGGCCTGATCCAACAGGATCTTCTTAGGTTCTTGTGATAATAATAATAATAATAATAATAATAATAATAATAATAATAATAATAATAATAATATAACAACAACAACAACAACAACAACAATAATAATAATAATAATATCTTATTATTATTATGAGTGTCTGGAGGCGGTTGGAGGATGGATGGCGGCTAACAGATTGAGGTTGAATCCTGACAAGACAGAAGTACTGTTTTTGGGGGACAGGAGGCGGGCAGGCGTGGAGGATTCCCTGGTCCTGAATGGGGTAACTGTGCCCCTGAAGGACCAGGTGCGCAGCCTGGGAGTCATTTTGGACTCCATGGAGGCACAGGTCAAATCTGTGTCCAGGGCAGCTGTTTACCAGCTCCATCCAGTCCATCTGGTACGCAGGCTGAGACCCTATCTGCCTGCAGACTGTCTCGCCAGAGTGGTGCATGCTCTGGTTTTCTCCCGCTTGGATTACTGCAATGCGCTCTACGTGGGGCTACCTTTGAAGGTGACCCGGAAACTACAACTAATCCAGAATGTGGCAGCTATACTGGTGACTGGGAGCGGCCGTCGAGACCATATAACACCGGTCTTCAAAGACCTACATTGGCTCCCAGTATGTTTCCGAGCACAATTCAAAGTGTTGGTGCTGACCTTTAAAGCCCTAAACAGCCTCGGTCCAGTATATCTGAAGGAGCGTCTCCACCCCCATCGTTCTGCCTGGACACTGAGGTCCAGCTCCGAGGGCCTTCTGGCGGTTCCCTCACTCCGAGAGGCCAAGTTACAGGGAACCAGGCAGAGGGCCTCCTCGGTAGTGGCACCCACCCTGTGGAACGCCCTCCCATCAGATGTCAAAGCGGTAAACAACTACCTGACATTCAGAAGACATCTGAAGGCAGCCCTGTTCAGGGAAGTTTTTAATATGTGACATTTTAGTGTATTTTTCATCTTTGTTGGAAGCCGCGGGTACAAATAATATATTATTATTATTATTGTTGTTGTTGTTGTTGTTGTTGTTGTTGTTGTTGTTATTATTATTATTATTATTTTATCATTTATATGCCATCCATCTGGCTGGGTTGCCCCAGCCACTCTAGGCTGCTCACAACCAAATATTAAAAATGCAATAAAACATGAACTATTACAAATTTCCCTGAACAGGGCTGCCTTCAGATGCCTTCTAAAAGTTGTGTAGTTCTTTATCTTGGCTTCTAGGCCCTTGATCATCTTAGTCTGGCACAAGTGCATCTGTGAGGGTGGCGGGATCGAGATAAGAGCCTCCCCTGAAGATCTCAAAACCTGGGCAGGTTCGTCTGAGGCAATATGGTATGTCAGCTTGCTCGGGTTGCCTTCCGATGTCTTCTAGGGACTCAGCTGTACAGCTGCAAATAAAACGTTTAAGTGCATTATTCGAATGTGACACTACATGGCGATGGTGAACTTATGGCAAATTCAATACAGTGGTACCTCGGGTTACATATGCTTCAGGTTACAGACGCTTCAGGTTACAGACTCCGCTAACCCAGAAATAGTACCTCAGGTTAAGAACTTTGCCTCAGGATGAGAACAGAAGTTGTGCTCCGGCGGCGCGGCGGCAGCGGGAGGCCCCATTAGCTAAAGTGGTACCTCAGGTTAAGAACAGTTTCAGGTTAAGAACAGACCTCTAGAACGAATTATGTTCTTAACCCGAGGTCCCACTGTATATTTTTCATTTTTTTTTTTAAAAAAAGCATTTTCACAGCGTTGTTTTTTTAATATGTGTCTAGATTCCACCTAAAAGTCAAATTGTTGCTTATCTCCTTCACATTTGATGGGAGGGCGTTCCACAGGGTGGGTGCCACTATGGAGAAGGCCCTCTGCCTAGTTCCGTGTAGCTTCACTTCTCACAGCGAGGGAACCGCCAGAAGGCCCTCGAAGCTGGACCTCAGTGTCCGGGCAGAACGAGGCCGTTAAGGGCTTTAAAGGGCTTTGAATTGTGCTTCAAAACGTACTGGGAGCTCCAGAACTAAGCATTTAAGAACAGCAAAAACACAAGGTGCTTCCAACATCATAAAAACACAGCAAACATTAAGCAATTCCCAATACAGGGCTGCCTTCAGATGTCTTCAGAAAGCTGTTTATCTCCTTGACATCTGATAGGAAGGCATGCCACAGGGTGGGCGCCACTACCGAGAAGGCCCTGTAACCTCACTTCTCGCAGTGAGGGAACCACCAGAAGGCTCTCAGAGCTGGACCTCAGTGTTTGGGCTGAACGATGAAGGTGGAGAGACTCTCTTTCAGGCCTGAGGCTGTTTAGGTCTTTAACCTCTTAATCCAGGATTCTCATGCTCCTGCTTCTGGCAGAAGCGGGAGGTTGTGTTATTTATTTTTTTAAAATTCCTGCTCCAGGTCCTGGTTAGACAGCATCTTAAAAAGCAGAGACATCACCTTGCCAACAAAGGTCCATATAGTTAAAGCTATGGTTTTCCCAGTAGTGATGTATGGAAGTGAGAGCTGGACCATAAAGAAGGCTGATCGCCAAAGAATTGATGCTTTTGAATTCTGGTGCTGGAGGAGACTCTTGAGAGTCCCATGGACTGCAAGAAGATCAAACCTCTCCATTCTGAATGAAATCAGCCCTGAGTGCTCACTGGAAGGACACATCCTGAAGCTGAAGCTCCAATACTTTGGCCACCTCATGAGAAGAGAAGACTCCCTGGAAAAGACCCTGATGTGGGGAAAGATTGAGGGCACAAGGAGAAGGGGACGGCAGAGGACGAGATGGTGGGACAGTGTTCTTGAAGCTACCAGCATGAGTTTGACCAAACTGCGGGAGGCAGTGGAAGACAGAAGTGCCTGGCCTGCTCTGGTCCAGGGGGTCACGAAGAGTCGGACACGACTAAACGAATAAACAACAACAACCAGGTCCTGGTTCGTACAATTACGATACCTGAGGATCAGGCTCCCTGGCAGATCTGTGGGATCACAGTACATCCCATGTGGGGGATTCCTGCATCTTGCCACTGGTGGTTCTTTTCTGCCCAGCTGGGAACAGCGGGGACCTATACCATGGTGGAACCCTCTCCTAGAGGCCAGTGGAGAGTCACTTCTACCATATACCGTTTTGGCCCGAATATAAGCCGCACCCAAATATAAGCCGCACCTTTAAAAATGGAGGGAGAAAAAAAGAAAAAAATACCCCAATATAAGCCGCTCCATTCCTTGCTTTTCTTGGCTGCATACTGGGAGGGGGGGCACTGCCGACACCCTTTCCCCTTCCTCGGTCTCTCCCTTCCCAGCCTTGGGGGAGAGGACGGGTGACTATACACGGGGCGGACACCGCTTTGCCACACTCCTGGCGCTGTTTGCCCCTTGCTCTTGGCTGCATACCGTAAGGTCACGAATATAAGCCGCACTTTAACTTTCCGCGGGCGGAATTTTGGGGGGAAATGAGGCTTATATTCAGGCCAATACGGTATATTCCCCACCCACCCAAGCAGCAGCAAAGATCAAGGGGTCAGGACTGTAACAAAAAGCAGCACCACGGACAGTTCCGAAAAACGCCAATTAGAATAACATGGGATGATTTAACAACCGACGGAGCTGTGTTCTGTCATGGAGATACCTTGGGAAAGAAATTGAGAGAACGCGGTTCAATGAAAGGTTGGTTCCATGTGTGCATTTGTATGTATGTGTGTGCATGTGCAAAGTTTAGCAAAGAGTGAGGTTTTCATCTTTGGGGAGGAAAGTTGCTTGTTCCCTTTGCCCCTGGCTCTGCCTGCGCATTATGACAACCAAAAGACATAATGCATAAACTGACGCTGGTGCTTTTTGTAACTGAAATGACAGAAGCAATAGATTTATTTTTTAATTTTTTAAAGGAAGCACCAGCAAACCCGAAAAGCAGCTGTTGCATTCTTCGAGGGCTTGTGGTATGTTAGGATTTTTGTTAAACACCCAGAACTCATAATATTCTTCTTACTGGCTCACTGAGCAGCAGAATAAGGGAGTGAGATGGAAGAGTCCCCCAGGAATACACGCAGAGACAAAGAAGAACATTTATTTCATTTTAGCAATCAAATGGCATAATTGTTGGTTGGCGTTTTATTGACTTTTATCGTCAGGGGAAAGGAGAATAATTTTGGAATAAATGAACAGCGTTTAAAAATCACTAAGGATTAGATCCTTCTCCCCACCCCCATCTCTTGCCAAAGTCAGGGGGACAAATGGGTACCTTAGATACCTTATAAATGCCCGTTGTTCGTATCAGTGCTGCTGCTGCTTGTCTGCTTATACCTCTGGCATTGCGACTGCAACCTGGCAGTGTCATGAACTCTTTTCGGCCTTAAACTTCGAAGTAATTGCGACATGCCAAGCTCACTTGCTGACTGTTGGTTGCTGTTATGTACTGAGTTGAATAGGATCCAAAATGCAGCAGTCTGATTGGTCCTAGAACAATAGGATTCAGAATGCAGCAGTCTGATTGGTCCTAGAACAATAGGATTCAGAATGCAGCAGTCTGATTGGTCCTAGAACAATAGGATTCAGAATGCAGCAGTCTGATTGGTCCTAGAACAATAGGATTCAGAATGCAGCAGTCTGATTGGTCCTAGAACAATGCAGCAGTATGATTGCTCTGCAGGAGCAACCCAATCCAGCTCCAGGTGGGAGTAAATCCACAACCTGATTGGCCTACAGGAGAATCCCGGAATTAGCCAATCACGTGCAGGATAATTTCCACAATGACGCACTGTGTACTGATTCATTTTTTTAAAAAATCTCTCTAACTTTCCCTCCCCTCCATCCCATAATACCCCTCCACCTGTTTCCTTCAACCAGCTTCCTACCAGGCATTGTTTGCGTAATTATAAAATCAAAAGTGACGATACGGCCTCCCAACTGTGCAGGAAGGTAAAAACGAAAAAAGAGGGGGGTGGGAGGGAGGAAATATCAATACAAACACGTAGAAAGGAAGTCGTAGAGAAGACGACAAAAATGGCTCAGGTCGTCTTGCATTTCCTGGGGATGCACAGCAAACGTTTTAGGCGGATGTCAGCTGCTGACATTTCTGGAAAGGCTTCCCTGCTGAAATGCAGCTCTCATTGGGCTTCTTACATCTCTTTCTGCTGTGTGGTTGCCACCATCTTGCAGTTCCTCCCAAGGAGCTCTGGGTGAGTCCATGAGGCTATGAGAAAAGAGCTGTGCTGGATCAGCCAAAGGCTTCTCTTCTCCAGGATCCTGTGAAGGCAACTGCCCGGCGAACCTGCTCCCTCACAGCTTGCTGGCAGTCAAAGGTACGCTGGCTATAAATATGCTTCAATTAAAGCAGTGTTTCTCAAACTTGGGTCCCCAGCTGCTGTTAGACTACAACTTCCATTAATCCTAGTTAGCTGGAATGATGGGGGTGGAGACGCTCCTTCAGGTATACTCTGCTGTGTTTCAATCTGCTGGGAGGGCGTTCTACAGGGCGGGTGCCACTACCGAGAAGGCCCGCTGCCTGGTTCCCTGTAACCTCACTTCTCGCAGTGAGGGAACTGCCAGAAGGCCTTCGGCGCTGGACCTCAGGGTCCGGGCTGAACGATGGGGGTGGAGAGGTTCCTTCAGGTATACAGGACCGAGGCCGTTTAGAGAGAGTGAAAAATGGCTCTGTTTTGAGCTATGGCCTCAGCCATACAACGGTGAGATGAAGTTTCAAAGGGATCCAGGACAGCTTTGTGTAGGATTGGACTGGATACCCCATGGAAACAGAGTGTCCAAAACACAGAGACAGCAGAGACACAGGAGCTCAGAGCTGGATGGAAGCAGCAGAGATGTCCCAACAAGTTCTCCTGGCCCTCCCACCAAGCTTTTGGTGACAAGGTGTGGCGTGCTCACTTGTGAAACTCTCTTGCATCACAAGAGTGCCAAGCTTGCAATCCTGCCCTCCTTCAGGGTGGGGTGGGGTTCTAGGCTGATCAAAGCCTTTCCCAAGCCCCACCGAGGCCTTCTGCACTGCAAGATGGTTAGGGGAAATCTATGGACTTTATTTACAAGTGTCATGTGTTAAGAGGATCATTGTGTACATGAGCGTAAATTCACATATTCATGCTTGAGTCGGACCGTTAGCACCCGAACGCAGTTTTGGAAATATCATTTGTGCAAAGTTGGAAATGCCAGGCGAATCCACGTTCTTCTTTGAAATCGTCATTCGGAGAGCTTTCCCCCTTCTTCACCTTTTTAATTAAAAGTCTGTTTGGTTTATTAAAGCAGAATAAAATGCCACAAAAGAGCAAGTTTCCAAACTGGGATAATGAATTCCAAGTCTCACTGGCTTTAATTGTGCCAAGCTAAAAAGTGTCATAGAGGGTTCTGTGTGTGCGTGCATGTGAAGGAAAACCCACAGTCATTTCCCATGCAGATCTCAATTCTTCCATTCCAAAATCACACAACTGAAGGGTCGATGTAGACATTGCACGAAACACGGATCTGCTGCTTCTTGGTCTCACTCACCGTTCTTCCTCATGTTCCTCCTCCACATTCTCTGGTGTCCCTTGTAAGCTTCTGCCACTCAGGTGGACCAGCCTGAAAATTCCTTTCCAATCAGTGGAGGATGGTCCATTAGGGAAAATAGGGCACTGTCCCACCAACCTTGTGTTAGATTTCTGTTATGCCACTGTGCAGTTTTTGGAGTCACAAGACTCTGTTTACATTCCAGACTGTTGGAAGTCTCACGGGAGACGGATGTTGATGTTACTGGTTTCCTGTTTCTTTGTTCCTGTTGTTCACTGACTCTCACGGAGAGTGGATGCATATTCTTTCTGTCCTGAGTAGTTAGAAATAAACGTAGCAATGTAGCGCAAACTCTTCTTCTGCTGCTGTTTGGATACTCTGCGTAATGGGAGTGTGCCTGAAGCCTCATTAAAGGCTTAGGTCGTTAACCACCATCGGAGGAAGAAGAAGAAGAAGAGTTTGGATTTGATATCCCGCCTTTCACTCCCTTTAAGGAGTCTCAAAGCGACTAACATTCTCCTTTCCCTTCCTCCCCCACAACAAACACTCTGTGAGGTGAGTGGGGCTGAGAGACTTCAAAGAAGTGTGACTGGCCCAAGGTCACCCAGCAGCTGCAGGTGGAGGAGCGGAGACGCGAACCCAGTTACCCAGATAACGAGACTACCGCTCTTAACCACTACACCACACTGGAGGAGGAGAGCCTGATGGATTCTGAAGTACAGAGGTGGAGAGCTATTTCAGCTCGGTTGTACGGAACCTCCGACACCTTGATCTGCCCTCAGCCAGCCCCCACCAGCCTGCCCGCCCATGATCAAGTGTGCCATCTTACTCGTTGCTCCAAAATGGAGGAAGATGGATCAAAACTAGCCATTAGGTGGCTCCATGTGTCGTTGGCTCCGCCTTTGCCTACTGTTGGTCTCCCAGCTTTCTACCCTCCCAGTCCCCAAATTTCCATTTCACTTGCAACTCCATTCCAAGCACATCTCTAATGTCCCTACTACCCACCCCATAATAGACGTTTTTAGTTTCAATGCTTTTCATAATGTTTGCCATAAGTGTCCCCAGTGTGTGTCCGTGGGAGGAGGAGACATTTAGCTGGGTGAACCACCCTTTCCTTTAAAAAAGAAAGAATGGAAATTTCTAGCATTTGTAGAACTGGGAGTGGCTCCTGGGACCATATAACACCGGTCCTGAGAGATCTGCATTGGCTCCCAGTATGTTTCCGTGCACAATTCAAAGTGTTGGTGTTCACCTTTAAAGCCCTAAATGGCCTCAGTCCAATATAGCTGAAGGAGCATCTTCATTTCCATCCCCATCATTCTACCTGGACGCTGAGGTCCAGCTCCAAGGGCCTTCTGGCTGTTCCCTCCCTGCGAGAAGTGAGGTTAAAGGGAACCAGGCAAAGGGCCTTCTTGGTAGTGGCGCCCACCCTGTGGAATGTCCTCCCATCAGATGTCAAAGAAATAAGCAACTATCCTACTTTTAAAAGACATCTGACTGCAGCCCTGTTTAGGGAAGTTTTTAATGTTTAATGCTGTATTGTGTTTTTAATATTCGATTGGGAGCCGCCCAGCATGGCTGGGGAAACCCAGTCAGATGGGTGGGGTACAAATAAATTATTATCATTATTATTAATGCACAATGTACAGGCACCATTCACACCATTTGTTTTGTGAAAAACTTGCCTGCTCCTGCCTTTCAGTGTTTTTAGCCAATGCAGGAGGTTGTAGCAGTGACTGAAATTTAGGAAAGCAGACCTAGCGAATTAGACAAAGGGAAGACTAGAGCAGAACACCTATTATCTAAACCAGTGTTCTTCAGCCTCAGTTCCTAGATAAAATGGACTACAGATCCTATCATGCCTACCGTTTCACTAATCTGACTGTGGATGATGGGAGTTGTAGTCCAACTTCTAGGGACCCAAGATTGAAGAACCCTGCACTAGACTATTAGGTTTTGTTTCTAAGCCTTTGCTCCTCTGGCAGAGGAATGATTGCTGCCTTGAAGGAAACAAAATCGGTATCCAGGTATTTTCAGATGCTATTATGTTCATTTATTTATTTATTTGGAATATTTACTCTGCAAACACCCCTCCAAATAAATTTCAGTGGGTGTCCACTGTGTTTGCTTTTCTTTGTGACCTGTCCCGAGCCTTAAGAATTAAAATAATGCCATTTCTGTGCAAAATCATTGCGACGGGGCTAAAATTGGTTATTACATTTAAAAGGAAATCATGGGCAGATGTTTAAATACCCATGCGGCAGTTTTTTATTTGTTTTCCTGGCTGCTTGGCATATTTCTGTGACATGCAAGAAACCCCCTTTATGATGGATTATAAAAATGAGGTAATGAGCCTGCGAAGGATAGCGACCAAACAGACTCCCAATTACATGAAAAATGACCGTAATAACCCCTTGTTGCAATATAGCTTGTCTGTTGGCAAAAAGCTTGATCCTCTTTCAAAAAAAGAAAAAGAAAGAAAAAAAGAGAAACCTTCAAGAAAACTACTGCATTAAACAAACACATTTTTTTTAAAAAAAAAAAACCACGCACACATAACAACATCAATTTTCCCTGTGTGCGTGTGATCACACAAATGAATGTGGTCACTTTAAAAAGAGAGAGCGAGAGCGAGAGAGAAGTTAAATTGGTGTCCTGAAGGGAAGCTTACTAATCTGTGTAAAGTAGCTATTATGAAAATGTTTAGCCTTTTGAATGTATTTCAGACAGCGGTTGCCGTGCCAAAGTTTCCAGCCAAAAATTCACTAAGCAGATTTGTCAAAAGGCTGAAGCCATAATCTGTAAAACAGACATTGGCATAGAGATTAAAGATCAAGAGAATTATATAGGTTTTTGTTACCATATGGCAAGATTCTCTTCCTTCCTTCCTTTTTAGCATTTTGTTCTTTTCTTTAAAAAAAGAAGAAATAATGCTTTTTAAAGTATATGTATTTTTTTTAAATATATAGATATTTTTCTTTTGACAGTATTTCCAGGCTCCTGTTTTGCATCGACTTTGTTCTTTGAAATGCTGGAATTCTCTGACTCAGAGAGAGGAGGGAGGGAGGAAGGAAAGACTTCCATTATTTCATTCATGGACTTCATTCAGTAAATAGTAGCATCCTGGGTGATCGCGCAGAGGATCCCTTTACATAAATGGGGTTCCCCATCACTGTGGTAGAACCACAAA
Source organism: Podarcis liolepis (assembly GCF_965112155.1). Lineage (NCBI taxonomy): Eukaryota > Metazoa > Chordata > Lepidosauria > Squamata > Lacertidae > Podarcis > Podarcis liolepis. The sequence goes on from NC_139557.1 coordinate 114,510,921, forward strand.
CCTTTGCAGCAGCTTGTCAGCAAAAGAGGCACATGAGCTGTGCATGTCAGAGCCAGCATCCGAGACTTTAAAATGTGCCAACCTCCATGGCAGCAATGGCTGGTGCCCATTGGGACTGGTAGACCAGAAGGTGGGGAGGCCAACAGTAGGTGGCGCCAGAGGCTATGACAGGAAGTATTCTAGCTTCGTCCCCATCCTCCTTCTTTGTCCCCAACAATGAGACTAAGAAGGAGGAAGTAATGGCAAGTAATGCCACTCCCTGGACTGGCTGTAAGAAAGAAAACAGGCAGGTGGGAGCTGGCAGAGGGCAGACGAAGTTTAAGGGGCAATGCCTAATTCACTGCCACTGCAAATGGATCAGTTTACACTGCTCTACAGATTGGGTGCAATCGCCTATTGGAAAATAAGACACAAATCACTGGGTTTGAAGTGAGAGATGGAGGAACCTCAGGTTTTCCCCATCTGGTAAGATCCAATTCAGGGGGAAAGGTTGGGTTTTCACAAGGCAAGGCCGCAAAACCATGAGAAAAGTTCCCAGACCTGGGGGAACTAATTGGTACACAATACAGTGGTACCTCAGTTTTTGAACAGCTTAGTTCATGAACAACTTGGAACCCGAACGCTGAAAACTGGAAGTAGGTGTTCTGGTTTTTGAACTTTTTTTGGAAGCTGAACGTGTTCCGTTTTGAGTGTTTCCTGTTGCGCTGCTAATTTGCATCCCCCTATGTTTCCTGTTGCGCTACTAATTTGCGTCCCCCCCCATTGTAATTCAAGCCTTCCGTTTCCGCATGCAGTGTTTTGAGGTGATATTTGGAGCTTATATTCGGTGTTTTTGCTATTTATTTTGCGTTTTTTGTTTTGAGGCTTTTTCAGTTAATTTGTTTTTGTGACTGTGTGGATCCCAGTTCATCTACTGATTGATTGATTGATTGATTGATTGTGTGACTGCGGAAATGGATAAAAGCCCCCCCCCATCCAAACAATGACTATCATCAATGCAGGCAGGGAAAGTTTTTAATTTTATTTTTCATCATCTACAATACTTCATAGTACAGTACCTTGTTTATTGCTTTCATTTTATGGAGCAATGGTCTCATAAGATAGTAAAATTCATGTTAAATTGCTGTTTATGGGGGGTGCTTGTAAAAGTCTGGAACGGATTAATCCGTTTTGCATTATTTTATATGGGAAAGCGCACCTTGGTTTTGGAACGCTTTGGTTTTGGAACGGACTATCCGGAACGGATTAAGTTTGAGAACCAAGGTACCAATGTATGACCAAAATCCAGGTCAAGCCGAAGTGTGGATGAGCCCTTAGCAACTACAGGTGGGTTCCAGGAACACACAGTTCTTCCCAGCCCCATCGATTCCAATAGGAGGGCTAATAAGGTGCGATAAATTGGACACAGTGCTTAAAGTGGGCAAGATCATGCTCTCCATGTTTCCTAGCCAGTAAAACATTCCATTTTTCTTCTTCTTTTTGCGGTGGGGGTGAGGAGTTGGAGAGAACACAGCCTCCCTTTACAGCATCCATACAGTGCCTCATCACCCAGATGTTAACAGCAGCACCAGCTCTCTTAATTGTAATTTAAGCTATCCCCGCCTGAGGGCCTGCAATCAAATTATTAGACTGTTGCGATGTCTGCGGATCCTGCTTGCACTTTCGCAAGAGGGGAGGGCGGGCGGAGGTTATTTTCCGCAATGATGAGGAGCCCTGGCTTCTCCTGGGAAGCAAATGTACCATTATGAACTTATTAGGTCCTTGATTAGATCTACTACTGATTAGCAACTAGACGTTGCGAGGCAAAAATATTGTTTTGGGGGGCTTTCCCCATTTGCATTGTGCAGTTCAAAGGAAGACTGGGGGTGGGGGAAACAAAAATCTAACCCCGGCCAGGAAGTTCTTTGTTTGATTTCAGAAGCTGTTTGTCGCAGGGCTGGCACAAATCTCCAATTGATCCTTTTGCTCGCTTCATAAACAAATAAATAAAATGCGCAGGAAGAATTTGGATGTGAATCTAAGAGTCTGCATTAAGAAATATTGGGTAGTCTCACATAGATGGCTTGTGGATCGAGGGCCCGACCCCGCTATGTGAAATAAATACACAAGGACACGTGATATAAGGTTAATGGGCAAGAAAAGGCCACAACTTTATTGATTACAGCAGTGAAAAGGTATTGGCTTAGGCATTGGATGACTATAGGTGGTGGGTTTATTCAACAGTAGGTGGAGCCTGTTGATGCTCATCCAACTATAGGCTCACCCCCTGATGTCACCGAGGGTCGTGCCATGGCCTCCCGCCAAGCAGGCACCGGACGGAATACACGACTGCCAGATTCCTTTAACGGAATAACCCACGGTAGATAGCATAGGCGATGGCCACACCTAGCCCTTGACACAGCACAACACATGAATCCAATGCCTAACCTACCCACCAATACCACAAAAGTTGTGACGATTGCTACGAGGTAGGCGAAAAAACCAAAAGGCCTAATGCCAAATGGAAAAATTCCTACCAGGCCCCCCAGCCAACCAGGGCGACCAACCTAAGGTCCATAGCAAGGCCAAAAACCTATACCCTGAGCTAAATGGGAGTGGAGGGTGGGTGACTCGCTGAGGGACGACGACGAATGAGGAGGCGGCGGAGCTGGCACCACAGCATTAAGCTGCTACACACGCCCCCCGGAGGCACCTGGTTGGCCACCTCCGGTGGGCGTGGGCGCCAGCCAGGTAGGAGGGGAGGGGGCTAATGCCCCCTACCATGGGCGGAGCTCGGTCTCCCGCCCACAACCACTCCCCTCTCTTCCAGGGAGGAGAGTCTTTCTGGGATGACCCATGGCTTTGGTTTTTTTGGTATGGATTGCATATAGGTCACTGTGTAGGGGGGGAAAGGGGGTCCTGCAAAAAGAGAAATAGCATTATATTATTAATTATCGCTTTGCCATGTGTGCACACAAATTGTGGTTGCATGGGCAACTATGGATCTGAATTCTTTCTTAGCTTCTTATGAAAACTATAGTTTTATTGGCCGTCCCCCACCCCATTCATATCTCAGATACCTTGATGGGTATTCCCCCCCCCCCCCGAAGGGCAAAATGATATTGAGATGGTCTGGGTTTGTTGTTGTTTAGTTGTTTAGTTGTGTCCGACTCATCATGACCCCATGGACCAGAGCACGCCAGGCACTCCACTGCTTCCCACAGTTTGGTCAAACTCATGCTCAAGCTATGGTTTTCCCAGTAGTGATGTATGAAAGTGAGAACTGGACCATAAAGAAGGCTGATCGCCGAAGAATTGATGCTTTTGAATTATGGTGCTGGAGGAGACTCTTGAGAGTCCCATGGACTGCAAGAAGATCAAACCTTAAGGTAATCAGCCCTGAGTGCTCACTGGAAGGACAGATCCTGAAGCTGAGACTCCAATACTTTGGCCACCTCATGAGAAGAGAAGACTCCCTGGAAAAGACCCTGATGTTGGGAAAGATGGAGGGCACAAGGAGAAGGGGACGACAGAGGACGAGATGGTTGGACACTGTTCTCGAAGCTACCAGCATGAGTTTGACCAAACTGTGGGAGGCAGTGGAAGACAGGAGTGCCTGGCATGCTGTGGTCCATGGGGTCACGAAGAATCGGACACGACTAAATGACTAAACAACAACAACTGATCCAGCCAGCTTGTCCTACATTCCTACTTCCTGTCTTATTTTTAGGCTCCCCAAAGGATGGTGGTCTAGATGGGTCTTTGACATGACCCAGCAGCCTTTTCTTCTGTTCTTCTGTTCTGTCCTGCTTGCAAGTTTTTCACAGGCATCTGACTGGCCAACTTGAGAGCCAGCTAGATGGTTCTTTGGCCTGATCCTGCAGACAGACTGTGCTTCGGTTCTTAACCTTGTACGATTGCATGCAGGCAAATGCCTGGAAAGAGCTTCAACACAGTGCGGGGAGGAAGGCAAATTTCACATCAGGATTTGTAAGGAAAGGCTCTGGCTGATTAAAGATCCTCCTCGTTAATTGAGAACGCTCCCCCCGCCTTGTTCTTTTTGCTGTTGAATCTTGTATCCCAGCCACTTCCTCTTAGCTCTGTTTATATTTAATTCTGCATTTTTATGTCTTTTTGTTATGACCCATGTTCTCGCGTAATAAACACTGACATTTTTTAATGGCTGGGGTTAAGGAGGTATGGTCTAATTTTAATTCCTTTGAATGCTCAGTGTTTTATATATTAATGGGGATTTTATCTCCTTGGCTTCAATGGATTAGTCTCGCCGTCTGACCTGAACCCTGGGGCTGAATTAAAAATAAAAGTAAAATAAAACTCTGAACTTGAATAGACCTCCATTCATACGGCAAGAGCAGGCACTGCACTCTGAATGAGGCAGTCTAGAGCTGTAGCATTAATATGTGTGGAACAGCAAGTCCAACTAATCCCATCCAGAACAGAAGTCTCTTTATTCCGGGACTAGCTTCGGGGTTTAGGGTAGGGGAGGAGGACATCTTATTTCACCAGAGGGCCACATTCCCTTTTGATCAATGCTCCAAGGGCCACATGTCAGAGGTGGATGGGGCCAGAGGCAAAGGTTGGCTGAGAAATGCATGTAAATATGACCTTACCATAGTAAACTAGGGCTGGATCTACACTGACCTATTTATCGTTATTCTACCGCCCCATTAGAATATTAGATATGTTGTTCTAAAACGTCACAGGGCATACTTGTTGTAGAACCCTCGTACCTATGGGACCGCCTCTCCTGGTATGCCCTGCAGAGGACCTTAAGGTCCATAAATAGCAACACCCTAGAGGTCCTGGGCCCTAAGGAAGTCCGATTAGCCTCAACCAGAGCCAGGGCCTTTTCAACACTGGCTCCAGCCTAGTGGAACGCTCTGTCTCATGAGACCAGGGCCCTGCAGGATCTGATTTCTTTCCGCAGGGCCAGTAAGACAGAGTTGTTCCACCTGGCCTTTGGCTTGGAATCAACTTGACCCCCCCCCCTCTTTCTGTTTTCCTTTCTCCTGTGATGGAGCTCCTATTTGGGGACTTCCCTGACTTTTTTCTGGCCCCTATAGGACCAGTCTGAATAGTTGGCCTTGGTGAAGATTTGACGTTTTCATCCCCCAAAAGTTTTTGATTTGAGTTTCTGTTGAAATGAGGATGCATTTTAATGTTGTATTTTAATCTTGTTTTAAAGTTGTATCTTAATCAATTGTTTTATATCTGCTGTTAGCTGCCCTGAGCCCGGTCTTGGCTGGGGAGGGCGGGGTATAAATAACATTTTATTTATTTATTTATTTATTTATTTATTTATTTATTATTATATTTTTTTAATTTTTTTTATCTTGGTGTTAGGGACTGGGCAGAGGAGGAATGGTGGAGACTGCCTCCCCAGCCTGACCCTTCCAGAGAAGAAGAAGACAGTTCAGAATTACAACAGGGGTTTCAAGGAGGTTGCAGCTCAGAGGAAGATGAGGGGGAAAGTTGGGAAATAATGGGAGAGGAGGAAGAGGCAGAGCTGGAGCAGCTGGTTGACACGTTATCACTAGAAAACATTCCAGACCCTCCACCTGCCAGAACCCAGCGAGCCTTAAAAGTAGGAGAACAAAGAGCTCAAAGACAGATGGCCGTAGGGGTGGTGGTGCTCTTGACGGATGAGGAAGTGGGAGAGAAGAGGGATAGAGATTTACTCAGGACAACGCCATTATTCCAAGAGGTCACATGCCCAAGCCTCTCTCTGTGCATATTGAATAAAAAGCAGATGGTAAGGACTTTTCCTTGTCTTATCCGTTCCTGGCAACCTGCCGCTTGGCAAGGAACGTGTTGCTGTGGCAAAGAGCCAAAGGGAAAATGCTGACCTTATATCCCTTCCCGGCTCTTGCCACCAGGTGCTGTGAGTTACCAATCGGCCTCACCTGTGTGGCCGCACCTTGCCTCTTCAGAACAAACTTAGGAAGGCCCCAGTCCTGCAGAGTCCTATTGGTTACAGGGCCCAGCTCCTACACGCACACCTGACAAAAGCGGTGCCTGACGTGATCTCATTTAATGGTGACCCTATCATTTGGCAGGCTGAGGCAGGTGTCTCAGATTACAGGCGCAGGGGGGTCATGGAGGCTGGTCCATTAGGCCCACCCACCTCATCCTGTGCTCACCTGTCTTCTTGCTTACAACCAGCCTGGCAAGGTGATGCTGCCTGTCAACTTCCTATTTCTCAGCCCACGTTCACGGCATACCTTTAAAGCCCCGTGATACCACGTTGCGGGATCACATTCACCCAGTGCTATACCAGCCGCACTGGCTCCCGGTGGAGTACAGGATCAGGTTCAAGGTGCTGGTTTTAACCTTTAAAGCCCTATACGGCCTAGGACCCTCGTACCTACGGGACCGCCTCTCCTGGTATGTCCCATGGAGGACCTTACAGTCTTCAAACAAAAACATCTTGGAGGTCCCGGGCCACAGGGAGGTTAGGCTGGCCTCAACCAGAGCCAGGGCTTTTTCGGCTGTGACTCCGATCTGGTGGAACGCTCTGTCATAAGAGACCAGGACTCTGCGGGACTTGACATCTTTCCGCAGGGCCTGCAAGACAGAGCTGTTCCACCAGGCCTTTGGCCCCTCCTTTGGTAATTCTTCACAGAACTCTAGCCCAATGGTTGCCATCAAATTGATTTGAACTGATTTTAGAATGAATTGATTTTAGAATGCTGTATTATTTTACTGTTGTTAGCTACTCTGAGGAGGGTGGGATATAAATAAAATTATTATTATTATTATTATTATTATTATTATTATTATTATTATTATTATTATTATTCTCCTGCCAGGCTGATGCATCTCTGAAAAGCTGATTTCAGTCACATATCAGTGATGCAAATGGAGCATGTTTGTAGTATTTTATGCTGTTGCTGTTGCTGCTGCTCTGTATCGTTTACTTCATTGCCCCCCCCATTCCCCCCCCCCATGGCAAATCTTTGATAGGAGTTGGACTCTGGTGCCTGCACACCTTTGGGAATGTCTCTGCATCCATAAGGGCTGGAAGCTGGTTTTCTTGTTCTAAGAAAACAAAACAAAGATATCCAGGACCCTCAATCCCGTGACCGCCCTTGCCTTCCCCACCCCCAGATAATTCGGTCCTCCTCCGAGAGCAACTAGGAATCGCAGCCCCGCAAAAGGCTGTTGCAAACAAGACGCGGTCTCACCCGCCTTCCTTCCAGTGTACTCTGAGGAAGAAGTAAATCTATTTCCTGTCACTCTCCTTTCCCATCACATATTTTAAGTCTATTAGAAAATTGTTGGCAATTGTGACTTGAGCCGTTTCTACATTGTTATCCTAATTAGATTGGATTATTCTTGCATTCAACCCCCTAGACCTTTTAGCTTGTAAACTGAATGCTTTTTATTAAGGTAATAATAGCCGGTCTTGTAATCGTGGCACTAAAATTAATACTTTAAGGACAGTTGACTTTTTTAAAAAATGAAAAACTGCTTTGTATCGAAGAGCACCGGATTTATTACAAAAGACACTCATGAAGTCTTCTTCTTCTTCTTCTTCTTCTTCTTCTTCTTCTTCTTCTTCTTCGTCTTCTTCGTCTTCTTCGTCTTCTTCGTCTTCTTTGTCTTCTTTGTCTTCTTCTTCTTAGAATCATAGAGTTGGAAGAGACCACAAGGGCCATCAAGTCCAACCCCCTGCCAAGCAGGAAACACCATCAGAGCATTCCTGACATATGGTTGTCAAGCCTCTGCTTAAAGACCTCCAAAGTAGGAGACTCCACCACACTCCTTGGCAGCAAATTCCACTGTCGAACAGCTCTTACTGTCAGGAAGTTCTTCCTAATGTTTAGGTGGAATCTTCTTTCTTGTAGTTTGGATCCATTGCTCCGTGTCCGCTTCTCTGGAGCAGCAGAAAACAATCTTTCTCTCTCCTCTATATGACATCCTTTTATATATTTGAACATGGCTATCATATCACCCCTTAACCTCCTCTTCTCCAGGCTAAACATGCCCAGCTCCCTTAGCCATTCCTCATAAGGCATCGTTTCCAGGCCTTTGACCATTTTGGTTGCCCTCCTCTGGACACGTTCCAGTTTGTCAGTGTCCTTCTTGAACTGTGGTGCCCAGAACTGGACACAGTACTCCAGGTGAGGTCTGATCAGAGCAGAATACAGAATTCTTCTTCTTCTTCTTCTTCTTCTCCTCCTCCTCCTCCTCCTCCTCCTCCTCCTCCTCCTCCTCCTTCTCCTTCTCCTTCTCCTTCTCCTTCTCCTTCTCTTTCTATTCCTGTTTTTTTCTTTCTCTGCTCTCTGTTAAAAGTTGGAGAAAATAGTTTCCCTTATTATTCTTGGTTTGCCACACAAGCTCATAACTTTTCTGGACATTCATCTTCTTGAGCTGAAATTGTCCAGGGTATTTTAAGAAAAATCAATATGCATTGGACTCTAATATTGCCTGCCATTGGGAGAGGGAGCAGACCAATTATTCAGCGCAAGGCACTGCCTTAATGAAATGCTATGCTTGAGAATATGACCGTAGCTCAGGTAGAAAGCTACAAGCTCCTCTTTCTCACGCTATTTATTCATTTATATAAAGCTAAGTTCTGGCGTAAATTGGATTAAAGCTTTGTACTGAAATGCCCCTTCAAAATCTCTGAGTCCAAGGTCCATACTGTTACAGGAGCCATATAATACTCATTCCACACTAGTAAGAAATCATATTATTTTTTTTTAGTACAGTGGCACCCACACTTTGGAACTCCCTGCCTATTGACATCACTGTATACCTTTCATGGGTTAAACCACAGAGCCTAGGACTTGCCGATCAGAAGGTTGGCGGTTCGAGTCCCCATGACGGGGTGAGCTCCCGTTGCTCGGTCCCTGCTCCTACCCACCTAGCAGTTCGAAAGCACGTCAAAGTGCAAGTAGATAAATAGGTACCGCTCCGGCGGAAAGGTAAATGGAGTTTCTGTGCACTGCTCTGGTTCACCAGAAGTGGCTTAGTCATGCTGGCCACATGACCCCGGAAGCTGTACGCTGGCTCCCTCGGCCAATAAAGCGAGATGAGCACCACAGCCCCAGAGTCGGCCACGACTGGACCTAATGGTCAGGGGTCCCTTTACCTTTCATGTGCCTGCTAAGAACATTTCTGTTTGGGCAAGCCTATCCAGGCATGTAGAATATGTTTTAATCTGGTTGTTGTTTTTTAGCTTATTCTTAGTTTTAATCATTAGGGTTGCATATTTTGAAGAAACAAATATCTGCCATATTTTAGAAGATCAAAGAAGAGGACACATTTGCCGACTTCTACTTTTAACTATGAGATGAAATTGAGAAGAGAAGACTCCCTGGAAAAGACCCTGATGTTGGGAAAGATGGAGGGCACAAGGAGAAGGGGACGACAGAGGACGAGATGGTGGGACAGTGTTCTCGAAGCTACCAGTATGAGTTTGACCAAACTGCGGGAGGCAGTGGAAGACAGGAGTGCCTGGCATGCTCTGGTCCATGGGGTCACGAAGAGTCGGACACGACTTAACGACTAAACAGCAACAACAACTTTTAACTATGGATCTCGATATGACGACTCTCATTTTACATACCCATGAAAAAGAGGACATGTCCTGGGAAAAGAGGACATATGGAAACCTTTTACATAGTTGCTTCTAATTGCTTTTACCAATCATTTCACAGTTTTATTCTTTTTGTAAACAGCTTTCAGGTGGCTGTGGTTTTATAATATAAAAAAAAATAAAGTGGTATATAATTTTAAATAAATAAATACATTCCATCCTTGTCCCTACTTTCATTGGAGAAATGTTGGAGGGTATGGAGTTATGTGACCCTTGAGCCAAGGAGATAAGTAAAGATAAGTAAGACATCTGAAGGCAGCCCTGTATAGGGAAGTTTTTAAATGTTTTATTATGTTTTCATATATGTTGGAAGCCTTCCAGAGTGGCTGGGGCAACCCAGTCAGATGGGCAGGGAATAAATAATAAAAATATTCTTGTTGTTGTTATGGAATTGGACGTCTCTATTTTCTTTGGAGAAGGGTCAGAGGGTTACAGGGAACCAGGCAGAGGGACTTCTCGGTAGTGGCACCCGCCCTGTGAAATGCCCTCCCATCAGATATCAAGGAAATAAACAACTATCTTACTTTTAAAAAACATCTGAAGGCAGCTCTGTTTAGTTTTTAATGTTTTTAATGCTGTATTGTTTTAATATAATGCTGCATAGTTTTTAATGCTGTATTGTGTTTTTAATATTCAGCTGGGAGCCGCCCAGAGTAGCTGGGGAAACGTAGCCGGATGGGCGGGGTATAAACAATAAATTATTATTATTATATAGTATGAATTAGGAGTCCTTAGAGCAGAAATATACACTGTCCCATAATAATTCATAAAGACCCTGACCATTCGGTCCAGTCGTGACCGACTCTCGGGTTGCGGCGCTCATCTCACTTTATTGGCCGAGGGAGCCGGCGTACAGCTTCTGGGTCATGTGGTTGGCATGACTACCAGAGCAGCGCACGGAAATGCCGTTTACCTTCCCGGAGTGGTACCTATTTATCTACTTGCATTTTGGTGTGCTTTCGAACTGCTAGGTTGGCAGGAGCAGGGACTGAGCAAAGGGAGCTCACCCTGTCGCAGGGATTCAAACTGCCGACCTTCTGATCGGCAAGTCCTAGGCTCTGTGGTTTAACCCACAGCGCCACCCACGTCCCCAGCGCCACCTGCCCCCCCCAATTCTCTTTTGACAAGTAAAGCATTTATATAGGAATCATAACCCAAATCAGATCATCAGCCCAACTAATTCAGTATTGCCTGCACAGACTGGCAGGGACAGTATATGATTTGAGGCCTACCTGCAAGACTGAACTTGGAACTGTCTGTGTCCTATCACTGAGCTGCAGCCTGTCCAGGTGGCTTCAACTTGTGGTTAATAATAATAATAATAATAATAATAATAATAATAATAATAATATCTTTATTGTCATTGCCCCCTCTCGGGGACAACAAAATTACTTGAGAGAACTGTTTCTTTCCGAGGTATTTATTTGTTTGCTCCCCTCCCCAATTCCCTTGTGAGATAAAACACACACGTTCTCCTGGGCGGAGAAGATTAAGTACCCAATTTCCATCCCTCTGGTTCTTTGCTCATTCCGAAGCCACCCGCAGCTGTTTCGCCTGATAAAAGAAATCCCTTGTAATATGTAGTTCATCCCTTTATTCTATATTTCCAGAGAGGAGTGGATGAAACACTTCCATGGCTATAGATTAAGGATGAGGAGCCTGTGGCCCTCCAGATGTTATTGGACTACGAATCCCATCAGTCTCAGCCAATGCGGCCAGCGCTCAGGGATGATGGGAGTTGTAGTCTGACAACCTCTGGAAATCTGCTAGTTTCCCCTTCCTTCCATAGAAAGAAGGAAAAGCCCTGTTGAATCCAGCCAGCATCCCATTCTTACAGTGGCCAACCGGACGCCCGTGAGAAGCCAATTGCTGGGAATCACAAATGAGAATGGTGATCGGATATTCATGGGTTTTCCATCAACATCTTGGTTGGCCATTGTGAGAACAGGATGCTAGTCTAGGTAATTTTTATATTATATTATATTATATTATTATATTATATTATATTATATTATATTATATTATATTATATTATATTTTCACATACCCCGCCCATCTGGCTGGGTTTCCCCAGCCACTCTGGGCGGCTTCCAACAAAAGATTAAAAACACAATAAAACATCAGTTATTAAAAACGTCCCTAAACAGGGCTGCCTTCAGATGTCTTCTAAAAGTCAGATAGTTGTTTTTTTCCTTGACATCTGATGGGAGGGTGTTCCACAGGGTGGGCGCCACTACCGAGAAGGTCCTTTGTCTTCATTTAAAGATGGAGCTTCCGCTCCCCATAGGACCATTTGAAGTAAGTACGTACTATTTTATTTATTTACTTTTACCTCCAAAGGGATGGGCTACCCCCCCCAAAAAAAAAGCAGTACTAGGATGGTCCCCTCCCATCTAAAAAGTCATGGCGCTGGAGGAAAAAGGAAGGGGAGGGAGGAGGGGAAAGCAAGTTCAAGCTTAAAGTTGCACCACCTCCAGGAGGCTACCCCAACCCTCTATCATTTCACTCCAGTGGCTGGTGGTCTCCTCTTGAAGAAGAGCTCTGGATCAGTCCATAGCCATTAACGTTTCCCTTTTCTTGCGAGAAATCCTATTTGGAAAAGGGAATTTCCCTTAAAAGAAGGGAAACGGTGAGAGCTATGGATCAGTCCTCTCCCTGCTGTGGAAACCTAGCCAGATAGGTGCCATATAAATAAATTTATTATTATTATTATTATTATTATCATCATCATCATCATCATCATCATCATCATTACGCTTGTTTGCAGGGATGAGAGAGAGAGAGAGTTGGTGCAGGTGTCCCATATAGGGATCAAACTTGCAATCTTGGCAATATCAGCACCATGCTCCAACCAGCAGAGCTAGCCAGGCTAATAGGTAAAAAGGTAAAAGGTAAGGTAATGACCCCTCGACGGTTAAGTCCCATCAAAGTCGACTATGGAGTTGTGGCGCTTATCTCCCTTTCAGGCTGAGGGAGCCGGCGTTTGTCCACAGACAGTTTTCCGGGTCATGTGGCCAGCAGGACGAAACCTCTACTGGCGCACAGAGGACCGTGACGAGTGCCAGAGCACACAGAAACACTGTACCTTCCTGCCACAGTGGTACCTACTTATCTCCTTACACTGGTGTGCTTTCGAACTGCTAGGTTGGCAGGAGCTGGGACAGAGCAACGGGAGCTCACTCCGTCACAGGGATTCAAACCACCGACCTGACATCAATACCAGGGAAGATTCTGGAGCAGATCATTAAGCAAACAGTCTGTGAGCACCTAGAAAGGAATGCTGTGATCACCAATAGTCAGCATGGATTTCTGAAAAATAAGTCATGTCAGACTAACCTGATCTCGTTTTTTGACAGAATTACAAGCCTGGTAGATGAAGGGAATGCAGTGGATGTAGCCTACCTTGATTTCAGCAAGGCATTCGACAAGGTACCCCATGATATTCTTGTAAAGAAGCTGGTAAAATGTGGTCTTGACTATGCTACCACTCAGTGGATTTGTAACTGGCTTACTGACCGAACCCAAAGGGTGCTCATCAATGGTTCCTCTTCATCCTGGAGAAGAGTGACTAGTGGGGTTCCACAGGGTTCTGTCTTGGGCCCGGTCTTATTCAACATCTTTATCAACGACTTGGATGATGGACTCAAGGGCATCCTGATCAAATTTGCAGATGACACCAAACTGGGAGGGGTGGCTAACACCCCAGAGGACAGGATCACACTTCAAAATGACCTTGACAGATTAGAGAACTGGGCCAAAACAAACAAGATGAACTTTAACAGGGAGAAATGTAAAGTATTGCACTTGGGCAAAAAAAATGAGAGGCACAAATACAAGATGGGGGACACCTGGCTTGAGAGCAGTACATGTGAAAAGGATCTAGGAGTCTTGGTTGACCACAAACTTGACATGAGCCAACAGTGTGACGCGGCAGCTTAAAAAGCCAATGCTATTCTGGGCTGCATCAATAGGAGTATAGCATCTAGATCAAGGGAAGTAATAGTGCCACTGTATTCTGCTCTGGTCAGACCTCACCTGGAGTACTGTGTCCAGTTCTGGGCACCACAGTTCAAGAAGGACACTGACAAACTGGAACGTGTCCAGAGGAAGGCAACCAAAATGGTCAAAGGCCTGGAAACGATGCCTTATGAGGAATGGCTAAGGGAGCTGGGCATGTTTAGCCTGGAGAAGAGGAGGTTAAGGGGTGATATGATAGTCATGTTGAAATATATAAAAGGATGTCATATAGAGGAGGGAGAAAGGTTGTTTTCTGCTCCTCCAGAGAAGCGGACACGGAGCAATAGATCCAAACTACAAGAAAGAAGATTCCACCTAAACATTAGGAAGAACTTCCTGACAGTAAGAGCTGTTCGACAGTGCTGCCAAGGAGTGTGGTGGAGTCTCCTTTTTTGGAGGTCTTTAAGCAGAGGCTTGACAACCATATGTCAGGAGTGCTCTGATGGTGTTTCCTGCTTGGCAGGGGGTTGGACTCGATGGCCCTTATGGTCTCTTCCAACTCTATGATTCTATGATTCTATGATTCTATGATTCTATGAAATGTTTGGACATTGTTTTAATTTCAGGAGTCAGTATTGCACATGATTTGGTTTCCTAGCTGCAAATTTAGCTGCTCTGGTGGCTGGTTTCCCACAGACTTCTGGTTGGCCACTGTGAGAATAGGATGCTGGACAAGTGGGCCATTGGCCTGATCCAGTGGGTTCTTCTTATGTTCTTGGAAGGGTAGCAGTGCAATCCTGTGCATGTCTGCTCTGAAGGAAGTCCCTCTCAGCTGAATGGGACTTACTGACAGGTCTACAGGCAGAGGGTTTCAGTGTTCCTAATGTGACACTAGTGTCTCAGCAAATGAAACTGATCTGTAGAAAATGTAACTTGAGAAAAGAGACATTGTGCATACTTTTGTAAACCAAGAAATCTTTAATAATTAAAAAAAAAGCATGTTCACACAAGTCTTGATCCTTTTAAGTTATGAGCAATTTAACTCTATGCAAGTCAACAGAGCCAAAAGGCCATTTCTCTGCACATAATGAGCACTGTGTTCAGTAGGCTAAAGGGTAAAGGTAAAGGAACCCCTGACCATTAGGTCCAGCCGCGGACGACTCTGAGGTTGCAGCGCTCATCTCGCTTTATTGGCCGAGGGAGCCGGCATACAGCTTCTGGGTCATGTGGCCAGCATGACTAAGCCACTTCTGGTGAACCAGAGCAGCGCACGGAAACGCTGTTTACCTTCCCGCCGGAGCGGTACCTATTTATCTACTTGCACTTTGATGTGTTTTCGAACTGCTAGGTGGGCAGGAGCAGGGACTGAGCAATGGGAGTGAAGTGAAGGACATGAGGCAGGAGTTGATAATGCAGGTGAGCTGCGCACAGGTGAGCTGCAAGCAAGCTGCCGGCCAGCTCTGTGGAGGCTCCTTTTATTGACACAATATGCAAACCCAGGCAGATTCTGGTTTGCCAGAAGTGTCTTAGTCATGCTGGCCACATGACCTGGACGCTGTACGCCGGCTCCCTCGGCCAATAAAGCGAGATGAGCACTGCAACCCCAGAGTCGTCCACAACTGGACCTAATGGTCCGGGGTCCCTTTACCTTTACACAGTCCTTCCCCATTTCAGTTAATCCCCAACAACAACCCTGGGAGGCAGCTTAGGCTGAGAGGCAGTGATTGGCCCACAGTCACCCACCCATCAAGTGAGCTTCACAGCCGAGTGTGGTTTGAACCCTGGTCTCCCAGGCCCTAGTCACTACACTCTAATCACTACACCCCCATTGGCTCAGTGCAAAAATGATACACAGTACTGCATATTGCAAAAGTGTTTGAGTGCAGTCAACGGTTCATAAAAGTACCAAAGTGCCTCAACAAGGAACTGAATGGGAACTACCAATAAAGGTAGTCAAGTTGCCCAAAGAGTTGCTAAAATAAAAATACTCAAGATGCTCACAGATTCTCACGTGATACATGCTCATTCCTCGTCCAGAAAGTTGTCCATGTTTTCTTCCCACTATCCCTGCGAGCACGTCGGCAAGGTTAGTTTGCAATAAGTTCCCCCCCATCGTTTGCATTTTAATACTATTTGATCTCATTTACATGTTTAAATTTGTTCCTGTAATAAAATTCATTAGTATGTTTATCATAACCACATAATGAATATAGCCCTTATGTAAAAAAAGAAAAAAGGGGGAAAAATTGAAAGTACATTAGAGACATTACAAGCTGTTTGAAATTACAGCGCTTTGCATATTATACCTTATTAATTAAATTATAAATTATTTATTTATGTATTTCTTTAATCAGGGGCAACCACTAGAACAATATTATATTAGCAGAAGAAACACAATGCAACTCCAGAGCTAATTCACACACACACACACCAACTTTACATATAGAGGCGTGCTGATTCATTTTTGCCAAGGGGGGGGGGGTGTTTTTTGCAAATGCCACATTCCCTGCTGTGAGGCAGGATACATAAAATAGCTATTTAAAGGGCAGTGCTTGGGGGGGGGGGATATGTCTCACACAATGAAGAAAAATCCTTGTTAAGATAATATCTCCTTTTGTCTTCCCTTTTTATGAACATAATTAGATCAGATATGCAGATGGAAAAAAGAAAAATCAATAATTATTTATGCTAATGCCACGTCCTTAACATACAGAGCTGGTCTGTGCTTTCGGAGAGCAGGGCTGCGGGGGTGGATTTCCACCTACTTCCGTTGGAATTCTCCTCCATTGTCATTTGCAAAGGCTTGGGGAATACAAGAAGAAGAAGAAACAGACTTAACTATATCCTCTGCTAGAAAAGCCTCGCAGATGTTCGTACGGCTACACAGCTCTTTCGGATAACAAAAGTCCTCTATGTGTGTTGGCTCGGAGATCTGGACTATGGCGCATATGAAGAATGGTGACTGAGTCCCAAAGCAGCTAATAATAATAATAATAATAATAATAATAATAATAATAATAATAATAATAATTTATTATTTAGACCCCGCCCATCTGGCTGGGTCCCCCCAGCCACTCTAGGTGGTTTCCAACAAAACACAAAAACACAGTAACCTATTAAACATTAAAAGCTTCCCTAAACAGGGCTGCCTTCAGATGTCTTCTAAAAGTTTGGTATGTGACATCCTTTTATATATTTGAACATGGCTATCATATCATTTAAAAGTGTTTATTTGCAGAACATATAATGCCTAGGACCCTCGTACCTACGGGACCGCCTCTCCTGGTATGTCCCACAGAGGAACTTACGGTCTTCAAATAAAAACATCTTGAAGGTCCCAGGCCACAGAAGAAGAAGAAGAAGAGTTTGGATTTGATATCCCGCCTTTCACTCCCTTTAAGGAGTCTCAAAGCGGCTAACATTCTCCTTTCCCTTCCTCCCCCACAACAAACACTCTGTGAGGTGAGTGGGGCTGAGAGACTTCAGAGAAGTGTGACTGGCCCAAGGTCACCCAGCAGCTGCAGGTGGAGGAGCGGAGACGCGAACCCGGTTACCCAGATTACGTGACTACCGCTCTTAACCACTACACCACACTGGCTCTCACCTAGAGAAGTTAGGCTGGCCTCAACTAGAGCCAGGGCTTTTTTGGCTGTGGCTCCGATCTGTGGGAACGCTCTGTCACAAGAGACCAGGGCCCTGTGGGACTTGACATCTTTCCGCAGGGCCTGCAAGACAGAGCTGTTCCACCAGGCCTTTGGTCAGGGCACAGCCTGACTCCCTCCTTTGGCAGTCTTCACAGAATCTCTAGCCCAATGGTTGCCATCAATTTGATTTGAACTAATTTTATAATGAATGATTTTAGAATTTTGTACTATTTTATTGTTGTTAGCAGCCCTGAGCCTGGCTTCAGCTGGGGAGGGCAGGATATAAATAAAATTTTTTATTATTATTATTATTATTATTATTATTATTATTATTATTATTATTATTATATAGCTAAAGAAGTGTATATGCGAAGAATTTACATTGCATAGATCCAAGCACAGGTTTAGTTTTTCTTAATTGAAGATTACAGCTTCTTCCTTAAACATTCAAACAAATTGTGTCTTTCCCTTTCGTACTCAGCCTTCTGTAGATGACCCAGCTAGGGCATGCAGTTCCTTCTGAGAGGTTTCCACTTTCTCCTTCCAGCAGACTTCTCCTTACTGCTTCTTTGGGAGAACGTCAACTTCTGCACTTCTTTCTGTCACATACATTCACACAGAAACATTGGCATTCCTCTATTGCAGGGATGTCCAACAGGTTGATTGCGATCTACTGGTAGATCCCCTCAAGGTTTTGGTAGATCGCGGGTCGATCTCTGGCTCCCTTTCCTCAGTATCACTGAAACTGACTCTTGCCCCGCTCTCTCTCCCTGCCCCCTATTGTTGTCTGATCAGTGGAAGGGAAGATGGAGCTTTCTCTCTATGGCTGTTTTCATTCAAATCGATATTTGAAGAAGAGGAGGTTAAGGGGTGATATGATAGCCATGTTCAAATATATAAAAGGATGTCACATAGAGGAGGGAGAAAGGTTGTTTTCTGCTGCTCTAGAGAAGCAGACACGGAGCAATGGGTCCAAACTACAAGAAAGAAGATCCCACCTAATTCTGAAAGTGGATTGCAGTCTCTCAGGAGTTGGCCACCTCTGCTCTATTGTGTTGAGAAAGAGAGGGAGGGAGAGAGAGTTATCAAACACCATCCCTTCTTCAGTGTTCACGGAGATGCAGTCATTACAGTCACTCACGCACAAAACAAAGATGGAGAATGTAATAAGACACCTTCCATGTGACCAAAGTTAACCAAACACACAAGAGTTACTGGGGAACACACAGTACAGTGGTACCTCAGGTTACATACACTTCAGGTTACATACGCTTCAGGTTACAGACTCCCCTAACCCAGAAATAGTACCTTGGGTTAAGAACTTTGCTTCAGGATGAGAACAGAAATCGTGCAGCGGCAGCACAGCGGCGGCAGGAGGCCCCATAAGCTAAAGTGGTGCTTCAGGTTAAGAACAGTTTCAGGTTAAAAACGGACCTCTGGAACGAATTAAGTTCTTAACCCAAGGTACCACTGTGATGCATTTAAGCACTCCCAGTTTCAGGAAATTCAATCATTGTACTGAACAATGAACACAACAGCATTCTCCACTCCTCAGCAACTAGGACCCAGGCACATGCTGCTTCCAACTTTGGAGGCCAGTCATAGCTATCATGACTAGAAGATGTTAATAGCCTTCGGGGTTTGACCCTGCCTGCTGCCAGCTCTTGACCCACCCGCTCCTTGTATGCTGAGATATCTCCTCCAAAGTAGGTTTCATACGGGAGAGGATGGTTTTTGAAAATACTTGTGCATAGATGCACATACCATAAGTGACCTCTGAGCCATCTTCAGTATTCTCAACCTACCAAGCACAAAGACTTCTTACTCCTTGGCAGCGACTTGTCATTACACTCATCAAACCAGCCTCCCTCCCACAAGTAAGAACTTTTCTCCATTAGTCCCGAGTTGGACAGTAATATACCAAGAGATAATGCAACCCAAACATCTTCTTACTGGTGGACCATTTCTGACTACCCCATGCACCCTCCAAACCCCATCTCCTCCCGACTGCTCCGAGTTAACTAAAATCTATGGATTGTGCATAAATTTGGGTGACAATTAAAAATCCCCGCCCCTCCCCCGTCCTGGTTCCAGTGAACAGTAATCTGTGCATAATTACATTCAAATGAGATATTAGCATTTTTTGTGCTTATTCTTTGTTAATTGCAGAGTTCACTCACCATGGTGATGCTTTTGATAGAATCGGGCAACCTTATTGACCTGATGCTGCGAGGCATGTTTGGCAATTCTGCTGTATTCTTCATTTTTTTCCTCTCTCTCTTCCTTTTGCATTTTGGCATTTTGAGGAGTCCCACTGCTTTTATTACATTCCTGACACTTTTGTTAATAAATCATTGCAAAGTTAATGAAAATTGCATTCAGGCATATCCAAAATAATTGTGTCCTTTGTCATGCTAATAAATTGAAAGATGTTGATCCAATGGCTGAATGCTTGCCCATTATGGGGAAGTTTGTGATATGTCTGCCTGTTGCTCTTGTGCTTTTGGGCTTGTGAGATCAGTCTACGAAGAAAAGTGTTCATTTCGGGGCTGGTTGTTTTCTTTAAAGCCCCCAAGTCAATACGTCTTAGCTGAAATGTTATACAACCAGCGAAGCCAAGGGGCCGTAGCTCAATGGTAGAGCAGCTGCTTTGCATGCAGAAGGTCTCAGGCATTACCTGCCATCTCCAGGTAATGCTAGGAATGTTCCCTGCCTTAAACCCTGGAGAGTTGCTGTCAGTCAGTGCGGACAGTACCAAGCTTGATGGACTAAGGATCTGACATCGCTATAAGCCTTTGATTAAATTTGCAATCAACAAAAGATAGGAGAATAATAATAATAATAATAAAGTAAAAAAAGTAGAGACATCACCTTGCCAACAAAGGCCCGTATAGTAAAAGCTATGATTTTCCCAGTAGTGATGTATGGAAGTGAGAGCTGGACCATAAAGAAGGCTGATGGCCGAAGAATTGATGCTTTTGAATTATGGTGCTGGAGAAGCCTAGCTGCAAGGGATATCTTTGTGTAGACCAGCCTTCCTCAACCTTGGGTCCCTAGATGCTGTGCACTCCTGTCTTCCACTGCCTCCCGCAGTTTGGTCAGACTCATGCTGGTAGCTTCGAGAACACTGTCCAACCATCTCATCCTCTGTCGTCCCCTTCTCCTTGTCCCCTCCATCTTTCCCAACATCAAGGTATTTTCCAAGGAGTCTTCTCTTCTCATGAGGTGGCCAAAGTATTGGAGCCTCAGCTTCAGGATCTGTCCTTCCAGCAAGCACTCAGGGCTGATTTCCTTCAGAATGGAGAGGTTTGATCTTCTTGTAGTCCATGGGACTCTCAAGAGTCTCCTCCAGCACCATAATTCAAAAGCATCAATTCTTTGGCGATCAGCCTTCTTTATGGTCCAGCTCTCACTTCCATACATCACTCCTGGGAAAACCATGGCTTTAACTATTTGGACCTTTGTTGGCAAGGTGATGTCTCTACTTTTTAAGATGCTGTCTGGGTTTGTCATTGCTTTTCTCCCAAAAAGCAGGCGTCTTTTAATTTCGTGGCTGCTGTCACCATCTGCAGTGATCATGGAGCCCAAGAAAGTAAAATCTCTCACAGCCTCCATTTCTTCCCCTTCTATTTGCCAGGAGGTGATGGGACCAGTGGCCATGATCTTCGTTTTTTAAATATTGTATTTATATCCCACCCGCCCCAGCTGAAGCCAGGCTCAGAGCGGCTAACAACAATAAAAGTAACACAACATTCTAAAATCAATTCATTCTAAAATCAAATCAGAATCGAATTAATGGCAACCATTGGGCTAGAGTTCTATGAGTATTACCAAAAGAGGGGTTCAGACTGTGCCCTGGCCAAAGGCCTGGTGGAACAACTCCATCTTGCAGGCCCTGCGGAAAGATGTCAAGTCCCGCAGGGCCCTAGTCTCTTGTGACAGAGCATTCCACTAATCGGGGCCACAGCCGAAAAAGCCCTGGCTCTGGTTGAGGCCTGCCTAACCTCCCTGTGGCCCGGGACCCCCAAGATGTTTTTGTTTGAAGGCCATAAGGTCCTCCGTGGGACATACCAGGAGAGGCGGTCCCGTAGGGATGAGGGTCCTAGGCTGTATAGGGCTTTAAAGGTTAAAACCAGCACCTTAAACCTGATCCTGTACTCCACCGGGAGCCAGTGCAGCTGGTATAGCACTGGGTGAATGTGATCTTGCAGCGAGGACCCCGTAAGGAGTCTCGCTGCGGCATTCTGCACCTGCTGGAGTTTCTGGGTCAGTCTCAAGGGCAGCCCCATGTAGAGCGAGTTACAATAATGCAGTCTGGAGGTGACCATTGTGTGGATCACAGTGGCTAGGTCAGGGCGAGAGAGGTAAGGAGCCAACTGCTTAGCTTGGCGGAGATGAAAAAATGCCGCCTTTGTTATAGCTGCAATCTACGCCTCCATGGAAAGGGAGGTGTTGAAGATTACACCCAAACTCTTAACGGACGGTGCTGGCACTAATGAAAAAATGCTGGGCGGAGATGAAAAAATGCCGCCTTTGTTTATACTGGAGTACAGAAAGGCTTGCCATCTTTTCAGTGGAAATCAACAGTCTTTTGGGTCCAAATAGATGTGAAACGTAGTATAACTTTCCCCTAACGTTTTGGGTTTTCTTATTTAAATACCTAAAAGCAGGCTTGTTGTAATGGAGGTGTGGGGGAACATTCACTGTGAAAATATGTCAAGGGAAACAGCCTTCACGTTTCAGTGGGGTACATTGGGTGCAAGGGTGGGGTGGAAAATTAATAAATAAAACAAATACATATAACTTAATCAGAAGATTGTGTTGAAAGCCTCCATGTGACAGTAGCAGCTGGCAGATAGCTGTCACAGGCATCTACCGGGGAGCTCTCTTCGAGTTCTCTCTAAGCACTAGTGCCACTGCTCTCTTGAGCACATTGCTATGTGGGCCAGTGAGGGATTCTGATGCCCTCCATTTCTTGCTTGCTGGACTTCAGCTCCCATCATCCCTGATCACTGCCCATGGTCAATAGGTCTGATGGGAATTGGAGTCCTATAGCATCTAGCAGGCCACAAGGGCCTTTCGCAATATTGGGTCATCAAATGTTGTTAGACTACACTCTCAACATCCCTGCCAGCAGGACAAATGGTTAAGGGTGATGGGAGCTGTACTCCAACAGCATCTAGGGACCCAAGGTTGAGGAAGGCTGATCTACACAAATATATCCCTTGCAGCTAGGCACTTAATGCCAAACAGAAGAGAAAGGGGTCAGTGTTTATGGACTCCAGGCACCAGCTAGGATCCGCCTTTATCTCCTTGAGCTGCATCAGCTATAAATGATTCCAGGTTAGATATGATTATTTGTCTGGTCAACAGCCAACATGGGCCTTGCCTTTTTGACTCTTCCCCACGCAGAGTACATACCACTTGCTTGTTCTTCCTCCTGCTTCAGACACAGCTGGAGAAACCTTATTATTATTTTGAACCTCTCTTGTAAGCCTGAACTCATTCTGAGCTTTAGCCAGCCTGACTTCCCCCCTGCAGCTGTTGGCTACTTGTGTATACTCCTGCTTTGTGATTTCCCCTTTCTTCCATTTCTTATACATGCCCTTCTTAACTCTCAGCTCATCTGTGAGGTCCTTATGCAGTCACACTGGTTTCCTTAGATGCCTTCCACTTTTCTTCTTGTTGGTATTGTCTGCATTTTGGCCTTCAATATTTCTCCTTTGAAAAACTCCCATCCTTCTTGAACTCCTTTCACATTGCATATTTCTGACCACGGGATCACACCCAGTAGCTCCTTTTGAAATTGGCCTTCTTAATGTCCAGAGTCCGTGTCCAACTATGCTCAGTTTTCCCTTGCCTCTGTATCCTGAAACCCAGGAGAACATGATCACTTCCTCCCAAGTTTCCAAGCACTTCCACTTCATCGATTGTCGTCGTTTAGTCATGTACAACTCTTCGTGACCCCATGGCACACCAGGCACTCCTGTCTTCCACTGCCTCCCGCAGTTCGGTCAAACTCATTTTAGCAGCTTCGAGAACACTGTCCAACCATCTCATCCTCTGTCATCCCCTTCTCCTTGTGCCCTCCATCTTTCCCAACATCAGGGTCTTTTCCAGGGAGTCTTCTCTTCTCATGAGGTGGCCAAAGTATTGGAGCCTCAGCTTCAGGATCTGTCCTTCCAGTGAGCACTCGGGGCTGATTTTCTTCAGAATGGATAGGTATGATCTTCTTGCAGTCCGTGGGACTCTCAAGAGTCTCCTCCAGCACCATAATTCGTGAATCAGTTCCTCCCTATTGGTAAGGAAGAGATCCAAGATAGATTACCCCCTTCTGGGAAATGAAATTGTCAGCAAGGCAATGAAGAAATTTGTACACCAATCATAAAAAACACTAAGTGTTTTACATAAAATATATGATATACCTTTATATTATTGAAAGAAGTCAGAAGTTAAAACAGGTTGGACTTCCGGGGGAGGAACATGGCGGATTGAATGTCTTTTGCTGGCAAGTTGCCGATGAAGATAATTACATGGTGATTGATGATAGCAAGCCATAAATCTCGGCTATTGAATTCACTCTGGAGAGAAGAGTGAATAGGGGATTAACCTCTGATGCTCTGAAAAAGCTATTTTCTATGTTGGGAGACTGAGAAGCAGTTAGCTCCTAGGAACTCTGATGGGATGAAGGACTTATGAGCGGAGGAATCAACATCTTGCCCAAAGCTACACAAGAGCCCTGATGGGCATGGGGTCTGGTTATACTGAGAAAGGTTAAACTGATAAAGTTTCTCTGTCTGCTGGTAGAAATTTACATTCAGTGTGAAGATTTATTTCTGGCCTTTAAGAGAAAGGGAAGAGAATTTGACCATTAAGGGGCTGAAGGCAGAACAAAAAGCATGCTCTAATTGTTCAGCCAATGATGTTTTAAATGAAAAATGGAGTTCTGAGTGCCAATAATTTTTGTTTTCTTTCTTTTAATTTTCTGTTTTCTGGGTGAAAGCATTTCATTGAAATCAAAAGTACTTTTGCTATTCATACTTCCTCCATGGGAAATGAATATGTTTGGATAAGAGGTAATGCTGTGAAGATCTTAAGGTGGTGACAGGAGATGTAATGAGAGGGGACCAAACTGTTAATACACCCAGTATAGCAAATATATTGTTGGACATTCCACTGACTGTTGACATCTTTCAGCACATGTTTGATGAGCAAATAAAATTGATTAGATCTAAAACAGATGAAATGGTGAATGAAAGTGGAGCGGAGAAGAATGAAATGGAAAGCGGACACAGAGAACAATACAGATAAAGTATTGCCAGAACAGGAGGGTGAAATGGTAGAGTTGGAGTCAACAGTTGGTGAAATGGAGAAGTCCTTTGCACAGGAGTTTAGAGGAATGAAACAGCAAAATAGTGGAATTATGATGTTAGAGTAGAATGAAGCTGTGGATGGAGAGATGAAGGGACATCCTTAGCCAGGCATAGGCAAACTTGGCCCTCCAGATGTTTTGGGACTACAACTCCCATCATCCCTGACCACTGGGCCTGTTAGCTAGGGATGATGGGAGTTGTAGTCCCAAAACATCTGGAGGGCTGAGTTTGCCTATGCCTGTCCTTAGCGATAGAGCTGAAAGAGAAAGGACTCTGTGTACAACACTGAGTGAATTTAGCGGGGGGGGGGGGAGTTATCAAACCTCTGACACTTCTCTTTGAAAAGGAGTGGAAGAAGCATAAATGGAAGGAATATTTTTTTAAAAAAATTAGGATGGAAAACCAGGGCAAATATAACAGGAAATAGACCTGGAAGATATGGAACTGGGTGCAAATTAATGAAAACATAACAATAAAAGAACTATGGAATAGTGTTTTAACATATGATCAGAGTGGAGAGACTCTCGTGTGGATAAAGATGGAAAGACTTATTATTGTTTAATATGGAGGATTGGTTGTGTAAGCCATTGGAGACAAAGTTGATATGTTTGATTAGAGAAAAACCACTGCTGATCTTTATTAATAACAATAATTAGAGAACCCCTTTTGGACTTTTTGTGTGTAAAGAAAATGAATGAATTTGAGACTGGGGAAATATTGCCTAACAGAAATCAGATCAGTTGGATGTGAGTAAATGTTTAAATAATTTCTTTTACATAACTGACAGATGGAAAATGAAAAGTCCTTTTTATTTTCTTTCTTTCTTTCTTTCTTTCTTTCTTTCTTTCTTTCTTTCTTTCTTTCGTTTTCTTTGGTATCTTCTGCTCTTTGCTGTTTTGGGGGTTGAAGGATCACACACACATGACATTGATGGGTGGTTGGTGAAGGACCCTGGGTGAGAGGCAGGGAAGGGAAGACCCCCTCGGGGTGAGAGACTGGGAGAAGAAAGGAAAGCTCCCAGGTGAGAGCTGGGAGGCTCCACCCCTTTCTCTGTGTGGATAAGAGTTAAGAGCTGCCTGTGAGAGAGGACTCTGCATTTTCTTTTCGCTCTCAGTGTGGTGTAGTGGTTAAGAGCGGTAGATTCGTAATCTGGGGAACTGGGTTCGCGTCTCCGCTCCTCCACATGCAGCTGCTGGGTGACCTTGGGCCAGTCACGCTTCTCTGAAGTCTCTCAGCCCCACTCACCTCACAGAGTGTTTGTTGTGGGGGAGAGGAAGGGAAAGGAGAATGTTAGCCGCTTTGAGACTCCTTCGGGTAGTGATAAAGCGGGATATCAAATCCAAACTCCTCCTCTTCTTCTTCTTCTTCTTCTTCTTCTTCTTCTTCTTCTTCTTCTTCTTCTCTCCTTATGTTTTTGTTATTCTTTATACTAGTTTCTTTTATTGTATTTTTTTAAAAGCTTCAATAAAATATATATTTTTTGAAAAAGAATTTAAAAACATGTCGACCCCCCCAAAATGCAAAATATAAATCAAATCAGCAGTTAAAAATACACAGCGAAAAACAAAATTACATATTGTAATATATGCCAGCTTTACATATTTGACTAAACTTGCCTAAAAATGCTTTTAGCAGTTGCTTACCTATATTGTTTTTATATTGGCTGACTACAGGACAATCGTTTTTCATTTTTCTGAATTTTCAGGAGCAGCATAAGTCATGACCCTTTAATGTATAGCTGTGATGATATGTGACTTGTTTAAAAATGTTTCCCCCCCTTTAATTTTAGTGCTAGATTCCATAAAGATTTCCATATGTTCAAGGCAAGTGATTGATTAATTTAAGATAGATGAGAGAGAGAGAGAGAGAGAGAGAGAGAGAGAGAGAGAGAGAGAGAGAGACTGGTCTCCTATTCAACCCTGTGTTTGCCTCAGAATTCTATGAAGCATCACTTAATTTTTTTATTGAAATAAATCTCACAGCATATTCAAAAGGTTAATTAAAGCATTAAAAACAACAACCATCCCCTCCTATTCCCTCCGTATTACTTAAGCTAGCATTGCCGTCTTATGCACTCTGACATCTGGTGTCATGTTCTGTTTATGGAACTGCTCCCCGACTAGTCAAAACCTAAAAGTTTTTGCCCTCCAGTTCTCTCCGAAGGGTCAAGTTGTCTTGAAGAAAACGAATCTGTCTGCTATCAATTTCTACATCATCGCTAACAATAAACATGCCAGGATCGGGGACCGCATTTTGTTATCTGACCGTTCTTGAAAGGCACGCAAGCGCACACACATAAAAAAGACAGCTTGATTTTCATTAGCTGCCTTGACCCTGCAGGGCTGAGAGCAAATGGGAAAAGAATGCATTTTGACAGGAAGTAAACTGAGGAAACATGACATGGACGCCAGCGCAGGGCCTTCTGTGCATCCCCAAGGTGTCATTTTTAATAAAGTGAAGTGTTTCCCCTCCCTCTCCTCTCTCTCTCTCTCTCTCTCTCTCTCTCTCTCTCTCTCTCTCTCTTTCCAAATGAGGAAGTCAAATTCTAAGCAAATCCCGAAAGTGCTTCTTGAAAGTATCCAATTGCCAAGGACAGAAGCACAGCCCTATAGAATTACAACCACCCTCTTGTTCTATTGAGACGACCTAAAAATAGGGAATAAATTTTGCATTGAGGGTACTGTCATTGGCCAATTCCATGAAACACGCTTTTCAAATCATCCAGTGTTGAGCATTACCAGATTACAATAACTGGGATGGGTTTTTTTTTTGGAAGGCAATGATTAAAAAGAGGGCAAGGAGGGTCTTTCTGCATAACCAACAGTGGCCAACTGGGTGCCTCTGGGAAGTCTTCAGGTATTACCTGAATACAACACTCTTCCAACCTGTGATTCCCAGCCACAGGGAATCCATTGTGCAAGCAGAAGGGGAAGTTCCATTGTGCAAGCAGAAGTCCTTGTACTAATTGTTGAATGCCACGCATGTGCGTGCACGCGTGCACACACAGAGTTTTCCAAATTTTATCAAATCCATCCAAATTATATAAATTTAATACACTTTTTCAAAAAAAATAATTATGTTTTCCGCTCCCGTCGCAAGCATATGTCCGTTACATTCCTGATGTTACCACTTCAATCTTCTTCTTTAATCACCTTCTCAACCTTCTACTAGTTTTAATCCCTTTTCATGGCCTAATGCCACCTACAGATCCAGTCAATTGCAGAAAAAAACGAGTGCTATTTTTTTCCAGAAAAAGAGGTACAAGAACTCACTATGAATGCCTCCTTTGTACTCCTACAATGGCAATGGAACTCACTTGAGAGGTGCTGGAACTGAGTTCCAGTGAGTTCTGGCTGAAAAAAAGCCCTGGTCAAACCTATCACTTTCAGTTTCTCATTTTCCCACTCTTATGTTCATTTCTCCACACTTCCACATCACTTTTTATTGTTTAAAATGTCCCCATGAAAATTCACCAGCATTGCAGTCTCCTAATATACACATTCGCACATGAGATTCCCCCCAATATATATGTACATGCATATACTTGCAAAACAATTTCCCTAGCATTATGTGATTTTCTCTGATATATACATCTATACACATACATTGCCCTAATATATGCACTTTCCTTTGTGATACTTGGGCAGGGAACAGCACTGCAAAATTTGCAGAAGCGCGAATTTCAAAAGGCGTCTGTGTTCCCGAAAGGGTAAAATAGCCAGGTTCATGTTTAAATGCAACCTGAATCTAATTCCTTCCTCCACCCCTGTGCCCAGCTAAGACTGAAGTAGCACAAACGTTTTATGTAAACTCCCGTTGAATATTTAAAATGGAAAGAAAGAGAAGAAGCTCTTTGTGTGTCTTCTTAAGAAACGGCAAGTCCTTAGGCCTCTGAACCCTGGGCGTTCATCATGTCAACTTGACTCTGGAATGCTTTCGAATGCACACCCTGTCAACCACGGTCTTCTTTATTTTTAATTTTACTTTCAGTGTCAGAAAGTTGAAAAAGCATTATAGGTTCAAGCTTGCTGAACCGTAGCGCTGGCGCTAAAGCCACACTCTACGAAATTTCATTTAATGGCATATTGATGATGGTCGCAGGGGCACGGAACATCTGGTGAGTAAGGAGTGTGTATGCAGACACGTATACACACAATTATTAAAGGGAGGCTGTGGAAAGTGATATTTGACAGAAGTACTTTCATTATGAGATGCCTGATTTGGCCGCAGTGATGCGCACCTTACTTACATGCTGTTTGCATTATTGTAACATGCCCGATGTGGGGCTGCCTTTGAGAAGCGCTCAGAAACTTTAGCTGCCTCATAGAGCTGCTGCCAGATTGTTGACCTTTGCTGGTTATAGGGATCAGAAGACTCCCTTGTGGCAACAGCTCCACTTGCTACCAGTCTGTTTCTGGGCTGATTATGACGTATCAGGTAAAAGGTAAAGGTAAAGGACCCCTGGATGGCTAAGTCCAGTCAAAGGCATCTATGGGCACTTATCTTGCTTTCAGGCCAAGGGAGCCGGTGTTTGTCCACAGACAGCTTTCCTGGTCTTGTGGCTAGCATGACTAAACCGCTACTGGTGCACGGAGGACCATGACGAGTGCCAGAGTGCACTGAAACACTGTTTACCTTCCCGCCTGAGTGGTACTTATTTATCTACTTGCACTGGTGTGCTTTCGAACTGCTAAGTTGGCAGGAGCTGGGACAGAGCAACGGGAACTCACCCTGTCGTGGGGATTCGAACTACCGACCTTCCGATCAGCAAGCTCAAGAGGCTTAGTGGTTTAGACCACAGCGCCACCCACGTCCCTTATGACATATCAAGCCCTATATGACTTAGGTCCAAGCTAGCTGAAATACCATATAGCCTCATACAAACCTGCCCAGGTTTTGACATCTTCCAGGGGAGACCCTTATCTCAATCCCACCTCCCTCACAGGTGCACTTGTGCCAGACTAAGATGATCAAGGGCCTAGAAGCCAAGATAAAGAACTACACAACTTTTAGAAGACATCTGAAGACAGCCTTGCTCAGGGAATTGTTTAATGGCTCATGTTTTTTTAATGGCTGGTGTTTGTTGGGAGCTGCCCAGAGTGGCTGGGCAACCCAGTCAGTTGGCTTGCATATAAATAAATGTGGTCTTGGTGGATCACAAGCTTAACACAAGTCAACAGTATGATGCAGCAGCAGAAAAAAGCTATTCTATATACTTCTATATACTTCTGCATCAACAGAAGTATAGTATCTAGATCAAGGGAAGTAATAGTACCACTCTATTCTGCCTTAGTCAGACCACACCTGGAATACTGTGTCCAATTCTGGGCACCACAATTTAAGAAGGATGTTGACAAGCTGGAACATGTGCTGGGGAGGGCAACCAAGATGATCAAGGGTCTGGAAACTAAGCCTTATGAGGGGCGTTTGAAGGAACTGGGTATGTTTAGCCTGGAAAAGAGGAGACAGAGTATGATAGCCATCTTCAAATATATCAAGGGCTGTCACATGGAAGATGGAGCAAGCTTGTTTTCTCCTGCTCTGGAGGGTAGGACCAATGGCTTCAAGTTACAAGAAAGGAGATTCTGACGAAATATCAGGAAGAGCTTTCTGACTGTAAGACTGTTAAAGAATCTATGAGACTCCTAAAAGTGTTGGTGGACCCTCCTTCCTTAAGGATCCGTAGAGTCTTTGCAGTTTGCATAACAGACCTCAGCAACTCAGCATTTTGGCTAATCTACTTTTATTTACATATAAACACACACGGAGCACTGCAACATGGCTCTCTCTCTCTCTAGCATTAGACAGCAAAGAGAATGAACAAAGGACAATAGTCCCACTTCACAGAACACAGTAACACAAACATCCTGTCTCCGTCACTTCCCACTTTGTGGAGTCAAAACATATACCATCATGTGATAGATAAAAATCCCATGACTGCAATCATGGAGCAGGAATTCTAACAATGACTTGGTGGGGACACCGGAGAGGGCCTTCTCGGTGGCTGCTCCCAGATTCTGGAACTCCCTTCCTAGAGTAGCTAGACTGACTTCCTCCTTGTCCTTCAGCCAACAGGTGTAGAAGACCTTATTCCAACAGACTTTTGGGAAGATGCTTTTAATGAACTATCTGGTGCCGTGTTGTTTTCATTGTAATTATCTGTATGTTTTTAATAGTTATGCATGTTTTAATTCTACTAATGTTTTAATTGCTTTTTAAATTATTCTACCCACCGCCTATGTTTTTAGCTGTTGTTATAATCCCTAAGCCGCCTTGAGCCTGTCAGGGAAAAAGGTGGGTTATTATTATTAATAATAATAATAATAATAATAATAATAATAATAATAATAATAATAATAATAATAATAATAATTTATTTATACCTCGCCCATCTGGCTGGGCTTCCCCAGCCACTCTGGGCAGCTTCCAAAAGAATATTAAAATACTATAATACATCAAACATTAAAAGCTTCCCGAAACAGGGCTGCCTTCAGATGTCTTCTAAAAGCCTGGTAGTTGTTGCTCTCTTTGACATCTGGTGGGAGGGTGTTCCACAGGGGAGGCGCCACTACTGAGAAGGCCCTCTGCCTGGTTCCCTGTAACTTGGCTTCTCGCAGTGAGGGAACTGCCAGAAGGCCCTCGGTGCTGGACCTCAGTGTCCGGGTAGAACGATGGGGGTGGAGACGCTCCTTCAGATATACTGGACCAAGGCCGTTTAGGGCTTTAAAGGTCAGCACAACACTTTGAATTGTGCTCGGAAACGTACTGGGAGCCAATGTAGGTCTTTCAAGACCGGTGTTATGTGGTCTCTGCGGCCGCTCCCAGTCACCAGTCTAGCTGCCGCGTTCTGGATTAGTTGTAGTTTCTGGGTCACCTTCAAAGGTAGCCCCACGTAGAGCGCATTGCAGTAATCCAAGCGGGAGATAACCAGAGCATGCACCACTCTGGCGAGGCAGTCCGCAGGCAGATAGGGTCTCAGCCTGCGTACCAGATGGAGCTGGTAAACAGCTGCCCTGGATACAGATTTGACCTGTGCCTCCATGGACAGCTGTGAGTCCAAAATGACTCCCAGGCTGCGCACCTGGTCCTTCAGGGGCACAGTTACCCCATTCAGGACCAGGGAATCCTCCACACCTGCCCGCCTCCTGTCCCCCAAAAACAGTACTTCTGTCTTGTCAGGATTCAACCTCAATCTGTTAGCCGCCATCCAACCTCCAACCTCCAAATAAACAAAGAAACAAAGAAACAGCCATATTAATGCAGAGCCAGACATGGGAATCCTAGGTAGACATCAGGAAGAAATTATTATTATTATTTCTCACAGTAAGAGATGGTTGGCAGTGGAATAGGGCAGGATCATCTGGGCAGGCTGGGGGACCGAGGCATGAGAAAGACATGGAGGACGCCTTGGACTTTAATACTTCACTGCTGTGGAGAACAAGCCCCTCTTGAGAGGCAATGCTGCGAACTCTATTCCTCCACCGAAACCCTGGTGCAAATATGCACAGGTGTCAAATAAACCAAATCTCTTAAAGCACTACAGTCTACGCTGTGCCTTAATCTCCCAAAAGAAACATGACCCTTGATGAGTGCATATAACCCCCTGCTCGGTTAGAGATTTGAGGGTGGCACACAACCTCTGTAACTGTATTTTTCACTCTTGAAAGGTTGCTGCTTCTTTTGCCTTGAACTTTATCCCAGCTTCCTGGCTTCCTTTCTCATTGGTACAGCCTGAGACTCTTAATCTCAGGGTCGTGGGTTATAACCCTATGTTGGGCAAAAATTTCCAGTGTTGCAATGACTCTCATGGTCCCTTAAAACTCTACAATCCTCTCTTTTCTCTTTCTTTCTTTCTTTCTTTCTTTCTTTCTTTCTTTCTTTCTTTCTTTCTTTCTTTCTTTCTTTCCTTCCTTCCTTCCTTCCTTCCTTCCTTCCTTCCTTCCTTCCTTCCTTCCTTCCTTCCTTCTCCAGCTCAAAACCTCTGTCCCTTAACTGCCCTACTTTCTCCCAGAAATCAGTTTAGCAGGACCCAGGAAAAAGCCACCCTCGCCTCCAATTTCTCAGTCATCCCCTTCTGTAACCGTAGGGCTTGTAAGCAAATTAAACAAAGCCTTGATGTGCTTCCATTTGTAGAGGAAATTATGTTTTGATGTATTGACATATCCCCCCCCCCAACTTTCATTGTTCGCTCTCACATTTTTTAAAAAAAATAAATTGTTCTTCCCCTCCAGCCACCTGTGAACAACTCGGTGGAGGCACCTGAGAGTTAGTTCCTGCAATTGCCTAGCGCTCGCAATGTAACTAAATGCAACATTCCCATTACTGAGAGGTCTTATTCATAGAAACAACATACATTTCTGATGTCCCTTATTATTTATTCATATTGAGATCCTAATGATGAATCTTTTTTCTTTTTTATTTTTTGTGCGGGGTGGGGAATAGGCCTTGGTTTCCATTTGCATTCTCTTGATGGTAGTGTTATTTAGGAATCCCTGCAAAATGCAGTCCTTTGACTTAAGAATGGATCTTTCTTTCTTTTCTTTTTTTGGAAATTTAACAGCTCTTTTGGAAGTTTAATCAACTCTGGACTGCAAGATCATAATTGCTCAATAAGGGCATGAGTCTGTTCGGAGAAAATCAATGGGAGGCTTTCTGGTGACTGCAGGGCCTGAATTTCCTTTGCATTTAAATAGCTTTATTCTGCAGTCAACTCTGACATTTGTGTAGACAAAAGTATATCAGAAAGTAGACGGGAGAAAAGATGCTAGATCTTCAAAGGTGGAGCGTCTCCAAACACCTAGCAGAATCCAAGCCAGTAATACTTCATGGACAACTTGCATGCTTCTCTTTCTTCAACTGGACTTCTATACCAGCAAAAATAATTGCATGTTGGGGAAAGCCTAGGGAAGTGTAAAGTTTTCCGAAGTTTCTTTCTCGTGCTTGCTGACCAAGAGGTTTATCCACAAGGGTGTATTTGTGCAAAGGTAGAATTTTCCAAATAATTATCTCATATGTTATTTTTCCCCCACCCCCAAGAACTCTGCATATGTCAGAAATCAGAATGGCAGCACCCGGAAACTTGGAAACTTCCTACCTATTGAATCATAGAATTGTAGAGGGGGGAGGGAATCTGGGGGTCATCTAGTCCAGGGGTCAGCAAACTTTTTTTTTTTTATTTTTTAAAAAATATTTTATTGCAAATTTTAAACAGAAGAAAATCACCAAACATATACAATACCTTCACCAAAAAGTAACAGACAAAAGAAACATAGGTAGACAAAAACATAAACATAAAATAAAAAAAATCATAACAGTTCATACATCCTTTTTTCATAACTATCTGGACTTCCTCACATCTCCCTTTCCTGTGTTCTCCGTAATAAAATTATAAGCAGCAATTTATTACCTTATTTCAATTCTTATTTTCTAGTTCGCATATATTTCTAGTTACCTCAAACTTTTTCAGCAGGGGGCCTGTCCACTGTCCCTCAAACCTTTTGGGGGACCGGACTATATATTTTTTTTTTTTGGGGGGGGGAATGAATTCCTATGCCCCACAAATAACCCAGAGATGCATTTTAAATAAAAGCACACATTCTACTCATGTAAAAACATGCTGATTCCCGGACCGTCTGCGGGCCGGATTTAGAAGGCGACTGGGCCAGATCCGGCCCCCGGGCCTTAGTTTGCCTACCCGTGATCTAATCCAATCTCTTGCAATGCAGGAATCCGTTGTGACATGCCTTGGATCAGACCCACCAAGCTGAAGACCAGTAGCCTATTCTGTCTCTCTCTGGCCCACCCCACAAGGTTGTTGTGTGGGGAAAGGGCCCACTGGAGAAAGTAAGCCCCACCTTTTTAAAACACCCCTGAGCTCATTTATAGTAACTAACCCTGCCTCCTGTCCCCTCAGTAATCAGCCCCGTCGGGTTGAATGAGACCTTACTCCCAGGTAAAGCGCACATGCAGCTTCACCCTAAATGTCTTCCCATGCGCTGACATCCCTGTACCCTTTTTGGTGCCTGTTAAAAACATTTTTTCATTTACACAAGCCTATCCAGCTATGTGTGATATTGACATGTATTTTAATCAGGTTTTTTTTTTTTTTTTAAAAAAAGCTTGCCACTTATTTTATTATTTTTGGCTGTTTTAATCATTCCTTTTAACTGTTTTCTTAAATTGACCATTTCGTTGTTTTATTCTTTTTGTAAACAACTTTGAGGTTGCTGTTTCTACAGTCAAGTTGGCTACACTTTTTATGAAACAAGCAAGTAAGCAAACAAAGCGTGTTCTCCTTCATGGAGAGCACGGGTTGCAGTGGGGTCTCCTGAGCCACCCCTTTGTTGCCAGGCAGGTTCTTGTAAGGTTGTGATTAGGCATTGGTTATAAATTGGTGGAGGAGGGGTCAGGATAGGCTGGGCTTGCCCCTCCATGGTTGCTGCGGAAAGGGAATTCCCTTAAAGGAATCCTGGGGCTTGCCATCTGTTCGTCCGATCCCTGGAATGGGACTAGGGCCGGCAAGCCTTCGGGGAGCATGCGGATGAGAATTGAGGGCCTGTGACTCAGCTCCATTTCTCCCCGACTTGTTTTCCCTCACTGGCTTTCGGTGGTGCCCGGAAGTCAGTTCTGTCCCCAGGCGGGGGGACAGATAGTCTTAACCAACAACCACTCACAGTTTTGTATTTAAAGAAAGTTGTGGCCAAAATCATGCCAAAAACCTTAAACAAAAATTAAGTGTGCGTTGTGAGTTATTTGGGGGGTGGCTTGGGGACCTCGACACGCAAACATGGCTCCCAATGAAAAACCACAGAGAATCAACACAGTTGTGTATAGTTCCCCAACTGAAAGCAGAGGCCTGTCTTCATTGTTCATTGTTTCTGATGAGGAAGTAAGCAGATAATATTTTCTATACAAAGACACAAACAGAGGAGAGAGAGAGAGAGAGAGAGAGAGAGAGAGAGAGAGAGAGAAGTATGGCGAATCTGTACTTCTTCTTCAAACAAAATGTTCCAGGCAAGAAGGGAGGAGTGGATTAATTGAGTAAGATTTCCATTGCAAAAACATAGATAAGGCTATTTGCACATCCTTCCTTATTCTGTGAAATGGGCTTAATTACATAGCAAGTCACCATTCCCTTTTCTTTTAAAATCCCCATGCATCTGACACCTGAGCCGCCATGGAAAATATGCCCATATTTATATTCATTTCCCCCCAGTTTGGTGCTGCTGACAATCATCACCTTCTCAGATATGCAAAGCATTCCCGGAAAAATCTGATCATCTGAATCCATCCTTTCATTCTGCTGCGGGGGAAAGGTGGAGAGGCAGTACCATTCCCCATCAATCATGGTTGATACTCTCCTTTCACAATGCATCCTCAGGGATCATCCTGTGAATGTAGAACATAAACTAATTTCCCCACAGCCTTTCAGGTAATGGATTTCATGTTATTCAGAATATACAAAACCAAATCATCATTTGGCCTTTTTTTTAAAGAAAGAAAGAAAGCTAGCTTGTGGTATATGAAACTGCTTCCCTTTGAATTCGGCTAATGGTCAATCTATCCCAAGGATGCCTATGGGGCAGCCCCAACGATCAGCATCCTTGGGCAGTGGCTAATAATAATAATAATAATAATAATAATAATTTAGGACCCTCATACCTACGGGACTGCCTCTCCTGGTATGCCCCGCGGAGGACCTTAAGGTCCAGAAATAACAACACTTTGGAGGTCCCAGGTTGCAAGGTGGCTAGATTGGTCTCAACTAGGGCCAGGGCCTTTTCAGTACTGGCCCCGACTTGGTGGAACACTCTGTCACAAGAGACCAGGGCTCTGCAGGACTTGACATCTTTCCGCAGGGCCTGCAAGACAGAGCTGTTCCGCCTGGCCTTTGGTTTGGACTCAGTCTGACCCTTATGTTTCCCTCCCCTTATGGATTTGATTTATGGGCTACTATTAAAATGAGGCTGCATTTTCAATTGTATTTTAACCCGTATTTTAATAAACTGGTTTTGGTTTTTTGTTTGTTCCCCCTATTATGTTTTATTGTAATTTTATTGGTGTTAGCCGCCCTGAGCTCGGCTCTGGCCAGGGTATAACATTCATTCATTCATTCATTCATTCATTCATTCATTCCCCAGCCACTCTGGGCAGCTCCCAACAGAATAATATTAATAATAATTTAAAAAGCGACAAAACATCAAACATTAAAAGCTTCCCTAAGCAGGGCTGCCTTCAGATGTCTTCTAAAAGTCAGTTGTTTATTTCCTTGACGTCTGATGGGAGGGCATTTCACAGGGCGGGTGCCACTACCGAGAAGGCCCTCTGCCTGGTTCCCTGTAGCTTCACTTCTCGCAGCGAGGAAATCTCCAGAAGGCCCTCGGAGCTGGACCTCAGGGAAGAATGGGGGTGGAGACGCTCTTTGCAGCTTCCTTCCAAAAAACAATTCCCCATCCCAGCTCTCTCAGCACTGCTGGGCAGCTGAGCCTAGCTGCCAATTAAATGTCCCAGAATGTCCCAGAGTGGTGCTATCTTGGGAGCAACTTTGGGAAATCTAAATGGCTACATAGAACCATAGAGTTGTAAGGGACCACGGGGGTATTTTAATCCAACCCCCTGAAATGCAGAAAGATCTTGCCCAACGTGGGGCTTGAACCCACAACCCTGAAATTAAGAGTCTAATGTTCTAAGCCTCCTGATGTATATTTTGCTCTAGGAGGCTTAGTTTGGTCAGAATAACTTCTAGGGTTAACGCCACATACATTACTTCTGGTAAATGAGCCACCATAGATGCTGGAGGGCAGTGAAAATTTGTGTGCCTGGCTTTTTAGACCCGCGTACTAGGGATGCAGGTGGCACTGTGGGTCAAACCACAAAGCCTAGGACTTGCCGATCAGAAGGTCGGCAGTTTGAATCCCCGCGACGGGGTTAGCTCCCGTTGCTCGGTCCCTGCTCCTGCCAACCTAGCAGTGTGAAAGCACGTCAAAGTGCAAGTAGATAAATAGGTACCACTCCGGCGGGAAGGTAAACGGCATTTCCATGCACTGCTTTGGTTCACCAGAAGCGGCTTAGTCATGCTGGCCACATGACCCGGAAGCTGTACATCGGCTCCCTCGGCCAATAAAGCGAGATGAACGCCGCAACCCCAGAGTTGGCCGTGACTGGACCTAATGGTTAGGGGTCCCTTTACCTTTACCCATGTACTATCTGGTGCATTGGTTGCCAGATGTGAAATATATTCACATAATTTTCAGCTCTCCTACATGGAAACTCAAGTCTGAGCCAGGTCTGGAGCTGTCCAGGGTGCTGACTTCAGTCTGCTGACCCAAACCTGAGTTCTTTCCTTGGGCCAGAAGCTTTATACCCGCTGAAAGAAGAACAGCCCATCGTCCGCTGCCTCTCCTCTCTACTCACAACTCAGGGCTGCTGTTGCCGAGTCATGAGAATTTATTTGGAGCTCTTTGCTTCCCAAATAACAAGCCGCGTCATCCATTGTGCTCGGAGAAGTGTTTGTTTAAGTACTGGAGGTTATCCCAGTGGCAAGTTCATCTTTATTTGACAATAATGAAACATAAGTTTGATGTGTTTGCTTGAGTGAAATTGCCATCTGGTAAATAATATGTTTTGTGAGTGTTTATGACAATCATGATTTACGCCAAAATTGACTTTATCGTGATTGCTGCAAATAACACTTGAGTGTCCTAACTTAGTTTGATATTTTCCCCTTCTTTGTTGAATTGAGTAAATGTATTTTGAGAAGCTTCCTGTATTTATATATTTTTTTTATATAAAAAAAGGATTTCGCAGAATGTAAAGCTCACATTTTCAAAAGCAATAATTACAGCTGATTACACGGTCTTTCTACTTGGCTTGCAAAATAGGAGAGGAAAACAAAGTTGTTTATATCGTCGCAAGGACCGATGTTGATACACAGACGTTGCCTTTTGGCTGGTTCAAGTTTAGTGCTTTCAAGTGCGAAAAAAAGTTTGACTTTCTGTCCTTCGTGAGGATAAAATGCAGAAATCAGCTCTGAAGTTAGTTTATTTCTGATGGATTTGAATGATCCATTCCCCCGTGTATAGAATGTAGCATGGCCAGGGTGACATGGGAGGGCATAAATTGGGCTCAGTCTAGAAGTCTGATGATGGTGATGATTTAAATTTCCATGCCGCCCTATACCTGTAAGATCTCAGGGTAATTCACAACAAAATCACAATATAAAAAACAAAAACAAAATACATAATAAAAACTAAGGCACCCACTAATCTGAGACCCTAGCTGCCTGCAGACTGTCTCGCCAGAGTGGTGCATGCTCTAGTTATCTCTCGCTTGGACTACTGCAATGCGCTCTACGTGGGGCTACCTTTGAAGGTGACCCGGAAACTGCAATTAATCCAGAATGCGGCAGCTAGACTGGTGACTGGGAGCAGCCGCCAAGACCATATAACACCGGTCCTGAAAGATCTGCATTGGCTCCCAGTACAATTCAAAGTGTTGGTGCTGACCTTTAAAGCCCTAAACGGCCTCGGCCCAGTATACCTGATGGAGCGTCTCCACCCCCATCATCCAGCCCAGACACAGAGGTCCAGCGCTGAGGGCCTTCTGGCAGTTCCCTCACTGTGAGAAGTGAGGTTACAGGGAACCAGGCAGAGGGCCTTCTCAGTAGTTGTGCCTGCCCTGTGGAATGCCCTCCCAGCAGATGTCAAGGCAATAAACAACTATTTTACTTTTAAAAGACAACTGAAGGCAGCCCTATTTAGGGAAGTTTTTAATGTCTGATGCTGTATTGTTTTTAATATTCTGTTAGAAGCCACCAAATTATTATTATTATTATTATTATTATTATTATTATTATTATCTGCTCTTCCACAGCACATTTTAAAATGGCATCGGGTGTCAATCAGCCAAAGGCCTGGTTGCAGAGGAATGTTTTTGCCGGGTGCCTAAAGGTGTATAATGAAGGCTCCAGGCGAACTTCCCTGAGGAGAGCGTTCCTCAAATGGGGAGCTACTGCAGAGATGGCCCCATTATGGTGTTGCCCCCCCCCCTGGACCTCTCAAGGA
This sequence comes from Podarcis liolepis, assembly GCF_965112155.1. Taxonomy (NCBI): domain Eukaryota; kingdom Metazoa; phylum Chordata; class Lepidosauria; order Squamata; family Lacertidae; genus Podarcis; species Podarcis liolepis. Next base: position 114,550,561 of record NC_139557.1, read on the forward strand.
GGAAGCACATGAAGGAGGGCATCAGAGGATGATCTCAGGGTCTGGGTAGGTTCATATGGCGAGGGTCAGTCCTTGAGGTATTGTTGTCCTGAGCCATTTAAGGCTTTCCAGAGTTGATCTGTAGGTATGGGTTCGGGTGAAGGGGCACATCAAAGTAGGTGACATCCACCATAATAGTTCTGTGGGGTGGGGGGAGATACTCACTGAATGAAAAGTTGCTTCATGTTCTGTTATTGAACACCCTAGTTATGCCACCAGAATCTATTAGTCCAAAGTCTCAAGGCTGTTTATGACAAAGAGAGCCATCATAGTGTGTCTGGATACTCCAGTGAAGATCCATCGCTTCTACGATCAATAGGTAAGTGCCCATTCACTTTCTGTGGACATGGGGTTTTAGACCTGATGTCTAGGGTGTACAGGGTATACACTGGTTGTTTCATTGGCTACATGGATTTTTCTGACAACTCATCCAGATCTTCCATAGGTCATGCCCATCTGCTTCATGGAAAGTTCCTACAACAGGTAACTACAGCGTAGAAGGAAGGCCCTCTAGGATTTTCTCTCTCCTATTCCATAATTTTCTGATGCAGTTTTTCACCTCATAAGTTGATAGGGAATGGATATAAGGGAAACATTTCAGGGAGCTGGGTACACGTAGCCCCGAGAAGAATGAGAGGTGCTATGATAGCCATCATAAAAAATCTAAAGAACTGTCTCGTGGAAGATGGAGCTAGCTTGTTTTCTGCTGCTCCTGAGGGTAGGAACCGAATCAATGGCCTCAAATTACAAGAAAGGAGAATCCAGCTGAACCTTCAGAAGAGCTTTCTGACAGGAAGTGCTGTTTGACAGCGGAACAGACTCCCTCAGGGGGTTGTGAGAGCCAATGTGGTGTAGTGCTTAAGAGCGGTAGACTCGTAATCTGGTGAACCAGGTTCGCGTCTCCGCTCCTCCACATGCAGCTGCTGGGTTTCCTTGGGCTAGCTAGTCACACTTCTTTGAAGTCTCTGAGCCCCACTCACCTCACAGAGTGTTTGGTGTGGGGGAGGAAGGGAAAGGAGCTTGTTAGCCACTTTGAGATTCCTTTTGGTAGTGAAAAAGCGGGATATCAAATCCAAACTCCTCCTCCTAAACATTAGGAAGAACTTCCTGACAGTAAGAGCTGTTTGACAGTGGAATTTGCTGCCAAGGAGTGTGGTGGAGTCTCCTTCTTTGGAGGTCTTTAAGCAGAGGCTTGACAAACATATGTCAGGAGTGCTCTGATGGTGTTTCCTGCTTGGCAGGGGGTTGGACTCGATGGCCCTTGTGGTCTGCTTCCCTTTGAATTCTATGATTCCTCCTCCTCCTCCTCCTCTTCTTCTTCCTCTTCCTCTTCTTCCTTGGAGGTTTTATAGCAGAGGTTGGATGGCCACCTATCATGGGTGCATTGCAGAGAGTTGGACGAGATGGCCCTCAGGTACCTTCCAACTCCACAATTGTATGATTATGTGATTCTATTAAATTTTGCATAGAAATGCGGGGGCAGGATGTCACATTGATGGGCTATTGGTCTGATCCAGCAGGCTCTGCTCATGAGAGTCTCGAGAGTCCCATGGACTGCAAGAAGATCAAACCTCTGCATTCTGAAGGAACTCAGCCCTGAGTGCTCACTGGAAGCACAGATCGTGAAGCTGAGGCTCCAAGACTTTGGCCACCTCATGAGAAGAGAAGACTCCCTGGAAAAGACCCTGATGTGGGGAAAGATTGAGGGCACAAGGAGAAGGGGACGACAGAGGATGAGATGGTTGGACAGTGTTCTCGAAGCTACCAGCATGAGTTTGACCAAACTGCGGGAGGCAGTGGAAGACAGGAGTGCCTGGTGTTCTCTGGTCCAAGGGGTCATGCAGAGTCGGACACGACTAAACGACTAAACAAGAACAACCAGGTCCTGGTTGGTACAATTACGATACCTGAGGATCATGCTCCCTGGCAGATCTGTGGGATCGCAGTACATCCCATGTGGGGGATTCCTGCATCTTGCCACTGGTGGTTCTTTTCTGCCCAGCTGGGAACAGCGGGGACCTGTACCATGGTGGAACCCTCTCCTAGAGGCCAGTGGAGAGTCACTTCTACCATATATCGTATTGGCCCGAATATAAGCCGCACCCAAATATAAGCCGCACCTTTAAAAATGGAGGGAGAAAAAAAGAAAAAAATACCCGAATATAAGCCGCTCTGACATGGCCGCACACACATCACTGGCAACCCAATGCTGGCTGGAATCATGACTTCTACCTTGAGCTCCTTGGATAAAAAGGTGGGCTATATAAAGGCACAGATCGTGAAGCTGAGGCTCCAATACTTTGGCCACCTCATGAGAAGAGAAGACTCCCTGGAAAAGTCCCTGATGTTGGGAAAGATGGAGGGCACAAGGAGAAGGGGACGACAGAGGACGAGATGGTTGGACAGTGTTCTCGAAGCTACCAGCATGAGTTTGACCAAACTGCGGGAGGCAGTGAAACACAGGAGTGCCTGGCGTGCTCTGGTCCATGGGGCCACAAAGAGTCGGACACGACTAAACAACTAAACAACAACAACAACAATTAAATTTTGCATAGATGTCGGATTGATGGGATATTGGCCTGATCCAGCAGGCTGTGCTCATGTTTTTACCAGAGAGCCAGAAAAGAGAGAGAGAAAGAGAGCTAGGAAAGGGAATGGTGGCTCAGGTGACTGAAAGGATTCTGATTAGAAGCGAAAACGTCAAGCACATAACGCAGATAAATGCTTCAGGCTTCCTCTTCTTTTTTCAACACCACTCCAGAAATAAATGCAGCTTAATAATGTTGGTTTATTTTTTCAACTTTTCATTTATTTTTTTAAAAGCAGCTTCTCAATTATGTATCAGTGATAGGTAGGGGGAGCAGCTAGACCCCTTGTTAACGGCTTTAGGATTTAATGAAGGACTTCGAAGGGAATTTGAAAGCTAAGTTGCACTTGACATTTTGATGTTCTCTGCACTTGGCAAGGGAAGATTTGTTTTTGTTTTTAAGAGAGAGAGAAAAAATGAAAACTTATCTGTCTTCTCATAACAAGGACTCAAATGGGTGAGAGGTAGTTGCTGAATGGAAATGAGTAAATAATAATAATAATAATAATAATAATAATTTATGTAGTCCCCACCCATCTGGGCGGCTTCTAGTAAAATATTAAAATACAATAATTCATCAAATATTAAAAGCTTCCCTAAACAGGGCTGCCTTCAGATGTCTTCTAAAAGTCCGATAGTTATTATTTCTTTGACGTCTGGTGGGAGGGTGTTCCACAGGGCGGGTGCCACTACCAAGAAGGCCCTCTGCCTGGTTCTCTGTAATCTCACTTCTCACAGGGAGGGAACCTCCAGAAGGCCCTCGGTGCTGGACCTCAAGTGTCTGGGAAGAACAATGGGGTCTGCTCTATACCCAGAGGTCTCGGGGCAGTTCACAGAATAAAATAAAAATATAAAACCACAAAATACATGATCAAAATAAAAACAACAACTCAATACCCCCTCTCTCCCAAAACCCACATATTAAAAGGGCAAAGGACATCAATCAAACCAAGGTTAAAAAGGAAAGTTTTTGCATAGTGTGTAAAGGTGCATATTGAAGGCGCCAGGTGAACTTCCCTGGGGAGAGCATTCCACATGCGGGGAGCCACTGCAGAGAAGGCCCTGTTCTCATGTTGCCACCCTCCGGACCTCTCAAAAGTAGCACTTTGAATACTGATGCTTGGGAAAGTATGGATCCAAACATATAGCATAGATTTCATTTTGTCTGCACAAGTTAGATGTTTGTTTCTAGAGCCAAGTCAAAGAGGGGTCAAGGGGTCTCTGTTGCAGCACATTGTTAAACTATGGAGCTTGGAAACGCAGGAGGCAGCGATGGCCACAAACTTCCATGGCTTTAAAAGAGGATTGGCCAAATTCATGAAGAACAGGTCTGTTATTAGCCACAGTGGGTATGTTCTACTTCCACTAATGAAAATAAAAAAATTCCTTCCAGTAGCACCTTAAAGACCAACTAAGTTAGTTCTTGGTATGAGCTTTCGTGTGCATGCACACTTCTTCAGATACACTGAAACAGAAGTTGCCAGATCCTTCTACATAGTGAGAAGGTGGGGAGGGGTATTACTCAGAAGGGTGGTGGGAATGGGTGATTGGCAGATAGCTGAGATGAGCCTGTTGACGACTCTTAACGACTGCAATAGGTCTTACAGGAAAAGGCAAGGGGTGAGAAGGTGAAAAATGGCTTAGTCATGTATAATGAGATAAGAATCCAATGTCTTTGTTCAGACCAGGTCTCTCCATGGTTTTAAGTTTGGTAATGAGTTGCAATTCAGCAGCTTCTCTTTCCAGTCTATTTCTGAAATTCCTTTGTAGTAAAACAGCTACTTTGAGATCTTGTATAGAATGTCCTGGGAGATTGAAGTGTTATCCTACTGGTTTCTCTGTTTTGTGATTCTTGATGCCGGATTTATGTCCGTTTATTCTTTGGCGTATGGTTTGGCGTAAGGTCAAGAATCACAAGAATCACAAGAATTTGGCGTAAGGTTTGGCGTAAGGTCAAGAATCAAGGATTCTTATCTCATTATACATGACTAAGCCATTTTTCACCTTCTCACCCCTTGCCTTTTCCTGTAAGACCTATTGGAGTTGTCAACAGGCTCATCTCAGCTATCTGCCAATCTCCCATTCCCACCACCCTTCTGAGTAATACCCCTCCCCACCTTCTCACTATATAGAAGGATCTGGCAACTTCTGTTTCAGTGTATCTGAAGAAGTGTGCATGCACACGAAAGCCCATACCAAGAACTAACTTAGTTGGTCTTTAAGGTGCTACTGGAAGGAATTTTTTTATTTTGACTATGGCAGACCAACACGGCTACCTATCTGTAACTTCCACTAATGAAGACAGTATGCTGCTGGATCCTAGCTGCTGGAAACAGGGCCATCTTTACCCTGGGGTGCAAGGGGTGCGGGACACCTGAGCATCAAATTCGGGGGGGGGGGTACCCGGCACCCGGCGCTGAAGCTGCCTAAGCTCTTAACTATCTGCCCCAGGGGTAGGCAACCTAAGGCCCGTGGGCTGGATGTGGCCCAGTCGCCTTTTCAATCCTGCCCACGGATGGTCAGTGTGTTTTTACATGAGTAGAATGTGTCCATTTAAAATGCATCTCTCTGGGTTATTTGTGGGGCATAGGAATTTGTTCATTTTCCCCCTCCAAAATATAGTCTGGCCCACCACATGGTCTGAGGGATGGTGGACCGGCCCACAGCTGAAAAAGGTTGCTGACCCTTGACCTACCTGTTATGAAATAATAAATAATTTTGATCAAGCTAGAAAAACAAAATACATATACAGTGGAACTTTGGGTTACAGACGCTTCAGGTTACAGACACTTCGGGTTACAGACTCTGCTAACCCAGAAGTAATACCTCGGGTTAAGAACTTTGCTTCAGGATGAGAACAGAAATCGCGTGGCAGCGGCGCAGCGGTAGTGGGAGTCCCCATTAGCTAAAGTGGTACCCCAGGTTAAGAACAGTTTCAGGTCAAGAACAGACCTCCAGAACGAATTAAGTTCTTAACCCCAAGGTACCACTGTATACCTAGGTATTACCGAAATGTATACCTACTGTTTCACTAAAGGACTTTCGACTTTGTGCGCTCATTTACGAAAGGCGCGCCGCACCAGCGGCGGCGCTTGCCATTCACAATGGCAGCGCTTGACTCAACGACAGCACTTATCATTCTCAGTGGCGCCATGCATGCGAAATTAACTCTTACATCAAAATATGTGGTGTCTGACATCAGAATAATATAAGTTAATTTGGGGGCTAAAGTAAATTTGGGGGCGCTGGGCGGATCATAGAATCATAGAATCATAGAGTTGGAAGAGACCACAAGGGCCATCGAGTCCAACCCCCTGCCAAGCAGGAAACACCATCAGAGCACTCCTGACATATGGTTGTCAAGCCTCTGCTTAAAGACCTCCAAAGAAGGAGACTTCACCACACTCCTTGGCAGCAAATTCCACTGTCGAACAGCTCTTACTGTCAGGAAGTTCTTCCTAATGTTTAGGTGGAATCTTCTTTCTTGTAGCTTGGATCCATTGCTCCGTGTCCGTTTCTCTGGAGCAGCAGAAAACAACCTTTCTCCCTCCTCTATGTGACATCCTTTTATATATTTGAACATAGCTATCATATCATGTTATGATCTTTGCACCCCGGCGGCGCATATGCTAAAGACGGCGCTGGCTGTAAAACTCTGGGAAGGAGAGTACTGCTGTGCTTATGCCCAGCTTGTGGGCTTCCTCACAGGCATCTAGTTAGCCACAGTGAGAACAGGATGCTGGGCTAGATGGGCTCTCATAATAGAATCATAGATTTGTAGAGTTGGAAGGAACCCCAAGGGTCATCTAGTCCAACCCCCTGCAATGCCGGAATCTCAGCTAATGCATCCCTGACAGATGGCCATCCGACCTCTGCTTAAAAACCTCCAAAGAAGGAGAATCCACCACCTTCCGAGGAAGCCCATTCCACTGTCAAACAACTCTTACGGTCAGAAAGTTTTTTACTGACATCTAGCAGAACTCTTCTTCTTCTTCTTTTGAATTTTATTTATTAATTAAAGTTCTTATGTTACATCGGTAAACATTATCATATTATATCACAAGGCTTATTATACTATAATTTTCAACATGTATACATGTATATATGTCTATGGCATTTATTGGCTTTTCAGTGACCAAGGCAGCTTGGGCCCGATTAGCGGACCCCAGCAATATCTTTGGCATGCACCAGTTGCTTCAGGAAGGAGGATTTCCTTTTTTTAATAAATAAATAAATAGAATTTTTATTGAAATAATTCAACATTGATACATTTATACATACATATTACGGATATACAAACAGACATACATTTCATACAATCCTTAAAAATATTCCTACATACCCACATTCAATCCCGCACATACTTCCTTTTCCCACCACCGTCCCTCACCCCTCACCCCTGTGCTTGACTTCCAATCTACTCAATTGCAATTTCTTTCCATTTCTATTACTTTATTTCACACACTATTAAACCAACTTTCTACTTCTTTTCCTGTTACGCATTGTTATCCATGTTATTTGATATTTCAGTATTTATAGCCGACGCGGGTGGCGCTGTGGGTTAAACCACAGAGCCTAGGACTTGCCGATCAGAAGGTCGGCAGTTTGAATCCCTGCGATGGGGTGAGCTCCCGTTGCTCAGTCCCTGCTCCTGCCAACCTAGCAGTTCAAAAGCATGTCAAAGTGCAAGTAGATAAATAGGTACCACTCCGGCGGGAAGGTAAACGGCGTTTCCGTGTGCTGCTCTGGTTCGCCAGAATCGACCTAGTCATGCTGGCCACATGACCCGGAAGCTGTACGCCAGCTCCCTCGGCCAATAAAGCGAGATGAGCACTGCAACGCCAGAGTCAACCATGACGGGACCTAATGATCAGGGGTCCCTTTGCCTTTACCTATTTATAGCGGAGCTTGTTTATTCTAATAGGAGTTCTGGTTTTTCAATATGATTTTGCAAATATTCTTTAAACACCTTCCAATTGGATTGGAAGGAAGGAGGCTTTCCAATCACGTCATGCCTGCCTTCCCTCTAGTGTGATATTTATTTGATATTAATCACTGCCCACAATCCTCATAGATGCTTCTACAGCAAGGATGGAGAAGCTACGGTCCTCCAGACATTGCTGGAGTCCAATCTTCAGCCTTGCTAATGTTCACGGATGCAGTGGCGTAGCGTGGGGGGTGCAGGGGGGCCAGCCGCAAAATTGGGGGGGCGCACTCGCACTCGCACTCTCAGCTCTCTGGCTCACTCTCTCTCTCTCACACTGCAGTGCTGGCTGTGCGAATCCGAGCCGAGCCGCCGGGTCGCCGCCCACTGTGGAGGGGGGGTGCCAGGCGTGCGGTGCGGAGAGAGAGCGAGGGACTATCTGGGGGAGGGACAGTGCAGCGGCCGCCCAGCGCAGCACTGAGCATCAGAGAGAACCACACCAGACCAGCCCAGGCAGCAGCAAGAAGAAGCTGGCCGCGGCGGCAGGTTAGGGGTTAGGGGGCGCAAATTACTTGCCTTGCCCCGGGTGCTGACAACCCACGCTACGCCACTGCACGGATGGTGCAAATTGTAGACCAACATCTGGAGGGAAAAGGGTTCCCTGCTCTCTACCCCACAGGGTAGGATCATAGAATTGTAGAGCTGGAATTGACCGTGAGGGTCATCTTATCCAACTCCCTGCAATACAGGAATCTTTTGCCCAATGCCAACAGCATCCTGCAAAGGTTGCCTGTAATGTAAATTTCACTGCGCTGATTTCCACTGACATGGTGCCCAGTCAGACATGTTACATAAAGCAGATGCACGCAACTCATTCCAATGTGCATCTGCCCATGTTTCTGAGTGATGTCCCCTTCCAACTCCCCAATTCCCCCCTCCCTTTGATTAGGATCCAGGCCTGCTCTCATTACATAACTCTGCAGCTCCCCTTAAAAAATAAAATAAAAAATAAAGTCACGTTTTTTTGAAATGTGACCTCTTTAAGTTGGTTTTTATGCATCAAAGCTACTTGACATTTGCCAAAACAAATTTGAGTCCCTTTGGAGGGATTTTTTATGACAAAAACACCATTGATCTGACAGCTGGCTCTCTGGGGAAGAGATATTGTAGCTGGCAGTAAAGACTTAATGCGTCTAAAGTCCTCCTTTACTAGTAGTCCCAAGGCAGGATGTCTAGGCCCCGGCAAAAGAATGGAAAGGGATTGGGGGGGGGGGGAGGGAAGGGTGGAGAGAAGAGAAAGGAAAGGAGGTGGGGGAAGGGGCGGCCAGGCTGGCACAGTGGCAGCTGGGAGTTTGACAGTGTTATGAAGAACTGCAACTGTTGATCAGTGAATTGTTACACTGTTGATGACAGCCTTGCAAATTAATTCTGAAATTAACTGAGGGGACTCAAAGAGGTCCCACTGTTTATCTGAAGGAAAGGAGGGCAATGTAAAAATTACCGCTGAAGCAGAAATGGAAATGGTTCCGTAGTTTTCTGCCGCGGAGCAGCAGCTGGCCAAGTGGCGGAGGGACGAGGGCTTCTGGAAATTGGCATCCGCAGAAGGGAACTGGCTGGCTGGCTGGCAGAGGGGGGTGGCGAGAGAGAGAGAGAGGCGGAAAACAGGATATGGGTGAAGAGACAAAAAGCTCTGTGGCACCCGTGGTATGTCAGGCTGCAGACCAAAGCTAGTTTTTGCTGTCTTCTATAAGAGTGTGAAAAGAGTGGCTCAAGATCACGCTAAAGGCCCATTTGTTCCAGCATCCTTTTGTTACAGACCCTCCAAGTATCCCTATTTTCTGGGGACAGTTCTGGATTTACAGAAGCCGTCCCGGTTTCTGATTTGATCCCGGAATGTCCCGCTTTTCCTTAGGACGTCCCTTTGTTTATCAGAGAAATGTTGGAGGGTATGTGACGCCCAAGCCAAGGAGATAAGTAACCAGACAACCTTGAGAAGACTCCTGTATAGGGGAGAATTTTAATGTTTAATGTTTTATTGTGTTTTTATATGTGTTAGAAGCTGCCCAGAGGGGCTGGATCAGCCCAGTCACATGGGCAGGGTATAAATAATAAAATTGTTGTTGTTGTTGTGGAATTGTTGTTGTTTAGGCGTTTAGTCGTGTCCGGCTCTCTGTGACCCCATGGACCAAAGCACGCCAGGCACTCCTGTCTTCCACTGCCTCCCGCAGTTTGGCCAGACTCATGCTGGTAGCTTCGAGAACACTATCCAACCATCTCGTCGTCTGTCGTCCCCTTCTCCTTGTGCCCTCCATCTTTCCCAACATCAGGGTCTTTTCCAGGGTGTCTTCTCTTCTCATGAGGTGGCCAAAGTATTGGAGCCTCAGCTTCATGATCTGTCCTTTCAGTGAGCACTCAGGGCTGATTTCCTTCAGAATGGAGAGGTTTGATCTTCTTGCAGTCCATGGGACTCTCAAGAGTCTCCTCCAGCACCAGAATTCTAAAGCATCAATTCTTTGGCAGACAGTGACATAGACGAGCAATAGATGGATGGCACCCATTGGGGCTGGTTGGGTGCAAAGCAGGAAGACTAACAGTAGGTGGCCCCAGAGCCTATAACATGTGGGGCCAAACCAATTCCAGTTCTGCCCCCATGCTCCTCTCTACTGAGTTCTACAAGGGCAAGACTCAAGAGGAGGAAGCTGATGAGCAGTGCTAACCCTGGCTTTATTGAATTAGAAGTGACCATGACGGTCACCTAGTCCAACCCCTTCAACGCAGGCATCTTTTGCCCATTGTGGGACTTGAACCCACAGCCTTGTGATTAAGATTCTCATGCTCTACCGACTCCTATTCCAGAAGGCCTTTGTCATAAGTAAGAAGGTAGGCAGTTGGGGTGGGCTCCTAATGGAGAAGCCTCAGCTAACTGGTCTGTCCCTCCCTCTTGGGTTGCAGCCTGCCCTAAAGTGAATCCCAGAATCCCAGAGTTGGAAGGGACCCAGTAGTCCAACCCACTGCAATGAGTTGCAAAGGCAGAATTCCTACAATACAAATATAGGACTCAGAAAGCGAGGGAGACGGAATGGGTCCTGTGTCTGGAAAGGATTATATTAGTCCAGCATTCAGTTTCTAGCAAGCCCCCAAACATGAAACCAACAGTTTTCTCCCACAATAGTTCCCCCACTCAGCACGCTGCCATTGAATATGGAGGCTCAACAAAGCCATGTCTTCGTCCCTCTAAAAACAAAAGCCCTGCGTCTTCCTCCCAAACTTCGCAAAATGCACACTTTGCTCCTCCTATGTGTGCCAAAGACTATGTACAGAGAAGCGCGGCTCAATCGCACGCTACTTTTGTAGTAGCCATTAGCATAGGCTTTTCCCATGGTCTGTGTACTTATTCTAAGCATGTGCTTTTTTACAATGCAGAACACAAGAGACTTGTTTTGTAAGATTAATGAAGGTCACCAATATTCTCCAAAGGATTCTGATAATTAAGGCTTTGTTTATCAAAAACAAGTTATATTAAGAGCAAAAAAGATTCATGGTAATTATTCATAATCTTAACAATTCAAGTGTAGCCACCTCATTTGTGCATTTAATTCTTCTTGTTAATGTTTTGCATAAATCTGCATAATTACTTGAGTTGCCTGTTGTAATTTTGACAGCTACTCCGTTCATGTGCACTAAAGTATATCAAAAGCTTGAGGTGCTGAATATTTATAATTTTACGTATGTTCTTGGGATAATATTTTTTCAACATTTTTTTTTAAAAAAAATATAAAATTGACATGGTATACATGGAGCGATTGCCAAACACAGATTTCCACCATAGAGGGTACCTGATGGGAAAATAAGGCAGCTTATTAAATATGCACTACCAGCTTTTGGAACCATCTGATTGAAAAAATGTATAGACTTATGCACATGCGGCCTTTGTTCATACTCCTTTAGCTGTTCATACTCCTTTGATAAGCATACCTGAATATACAGTGGTGCCCCGCAAGATGAATGCCTCGCAAGACGAAAAACTCGCTAGACGAAAGGGTTTTCCGTTTTTGCGTTGCTTCGCTAGACGAATTTCCCTAGGGGCTTGCTTCGCAAGACGAAAACATCTTGCGCTTTTTTCTTAAAGCCGCTTGAAGAGGCGCAGTTGCGATGGACCGTGCTTCGCAAGACGAAAAACATCGCAAGACGAAAAGACTCGCGGAACGAATTCTTTTCGTCTTGCGAGGCACCACTGTATATATATGTGTCAGGGAACTGACATCGGAGCAGAGTGGAGAGGCTAGGCTCCCAGATTCTGCAGGAGAGGGAACGAGTAAGGGAAGAGAGAGAACGTCCTCTGGGGAAAGAAGTCCCGGTGACACCAGGAAGAAGGGAGAGGCAGAGCGCACTTCGGAGGGGAGGCTCCGAGACTCTTCCAGTGAAGTCAGTGAGGAGAGTGGAGGACCACCGCTTGGCACGCCCACTCTGCGCAGAAGGCTTCCGCGCAGAGAGGCGAGGCGAAGGTTGTCCGTTAAGGAACTCTTATGCTGGAGGAAATTTAGGAGACGCCCACTCACGGATTCTGCCAGCGACTGAGCAGCAGTGCAGAAGGGCTGCTCAGCCGGGGAAAGAAACAACCACCCCAAGCAGTTGGGAACGACTGGAGGTTTACACACAAGCAACCCCAATTCCCATGATAATATGTTACTATTTTGCATACATTTCATTCCACCACCACCGCCGAATGATTCATTTCAGCCAATCACTGCTCTCATGTACGCACAGATTCAGCTGTCAGACATGACTAGTGTCTACATGCAGTCTTCACACCAGAAGTCCACAGAAGCATTATGTACTGTGTCTCTTTGTAGCACAAGGAAATGGCAATTCCTTTGTATAGTATAGATGCACTGCAGGACTCAAATCCAAGATGCGTTTCTCTCCCTAGAGGGGGCTCACAGCTTCGCGAGAAGATTGTGCAGGTCCTTTGTTGCTTGTGAATTTCTGCCCGCCTTCTTCTGGCGACTTTCAAACTAGTTTGTGCTGGGTACAAGCAACCTTGCGTGCTTCCTGTTAGTACACGGCAGGGTTGAGACTAACAGATAGTTCAGGGAAAATACACATCGTGGTTTCCCACTTAACACCCTAAGCTCCACCCCTTCCTCTTGCTTGCTCTCTTTCTTCTCCCTCTTTTGAGCAGGAAGATGCTATGAAAGTAGCTCTGGTCATGTAGTGTAGAATCTGAAGTCATCCTTGTGAATATGAACTAACCATGAAGAGCCATTTGCCTTTATTGATAGGACTCCTGCGTATTATATTTTACCTTTTAAAGTAATGTTAGCGATGCATGAAAATGAGACAGAAGGGGTGATGAGTTAGGCAGTTCCAGCTCCCCAGTGATGTTTTTTTAAACTCTGCCATGTAAAATATAACAGCTATAAGCCTAACAATTTTATTTTTTAAACCTATCAGTTTGAAGATACTAGAAGGAAGTATTTTACACCTGCTGGTCCCGGTTTTGTCACTCAGACACAGTACTCAGTTTGGGAGTTCCTGAAGATTTTATTCCAAAAGTCAAAACATGTCTCAAACATGGATCAAGATACAGGTTGCAATAGAGTCAATAGTTCATGGCTCTGGACCGCAATACCTCAAGGACCACCTCTCCCCGTATGAATTGACCCAGACCCTGTGACCATCATGTGAGGCCCTCCCTGTGCCTCCTCCATGAGAGATCCAGGGGGCGGCAACATGAGAACAGGGCCTTTTTTGCAGTGGCTCCTCATTTGTGGAATGCTCTCCCCAGGGAGCTTTGGCAGGCGCCTTCATTATACACCTTTAGGCATGAGGTGAAAGCATTCCTCTTTAACTAGGCCTTTGGCTGGTTAATATTCTATGGCCATTTAAAAGTGCTTGTGGGAGGTTATTGTTCTGTTTTGTTTTAGCTATTTATTTTGTACTTCTATCCTGTATTTTTAGCTTGTGAAGCTCCCTGAGATCTTCAGATAAAGGGAGGTAGTATATAAATTTTAAGAAGGAGGAGGAGGACTCTATGATACTTGAGTAGGGACAGGAGAAGAAGTCTCGACACCTGACGTCACCTCTTTGCATAGGTGGGCACAGTCATTCTGTTCTTATCCCAAGAGATGGGACAGGGCAAGCAAGCTGTCACTCCTCCTAGGGTGCATTTGACCGCTTGAGAACATAAGAAGACCCTGCTGAACCTGGCCAGTGGTCCATCTACTCCTGCATCCTGCTCTCGTAGGGCCAACCAGATGCCTGCAGGAAGCGCCAAAGCAGAACATGAGTACAACAGCACTCTGTGATTGTCAGCAGATCCACTCTACTTCCCAGTGGGGAGGAGTTGTGGTGGACCGCGTGGTCACCCACTCCCCACTGGGGGCAGGGGACTTTGTCTTCCGTTGCCCGGGGGATCCCGGCCACATCAGAGCCTGGCCACCAAATCCGCTGGCCGGGTCCGTTTAAGCAGAGGAGCAAGCCAGAGGGCTTCCTCTTTGGCTCGCTTCCTCAATCACCCACCCACCCTCCCTCCCTATTTTGCAGGTTTTAGGCACTGGTAGGAATTTTTCCACTTGGCAAATTGGCACTGGCCATGTGGTTTTCGCCTACCTTGTAGCAATCGTCACAACTTGGTTAGGGTTGCTTGTAGGCATTGTTTGACCTTGTGATGGGGGAGGCGAAATGTGGCCATCATCTGCCCCTCTAAGCTTAAGGGTATCCCGTTAAAGGAATACGGGTGTGTGGATCTTGTCCGAAGCCTGGGGCGGGGCTAGGGCCATGACACGACCCGGATGGGAACACCAGGGGGAGCTCGAGTTGGTCTGCATCGACAGGGCTTCCCCTTCCGGTGGTTTACCCTTACCGGACTTCCTGTGCATCGGGCAGGAGTCAGATATAGTCGGGTCCATTCAATGCCTAAGCCAATACCACTCACATTCTGTAATCAATAAAGTTGTGGCCAAATTTGCCCAATAACAAAAAACTAATATCTGTGTCTTTGTGTGTGTTATTTCCCAACGAGGGGGAATACACAACTGGTATTTGAGACATGCTGCCTCAGATACAAGACACAGAACACAGCCATCATGGCTAGTCCTCATTACTTCTGTGTCTTTGTCTGTTCCTCTTTTAAGGCCACCCAAATTGGTGGCCATCACTACCTCCTGTGGGAATGCTGCCTGACTGCCAAGCAAACCCATGTTTAGCTGGAGCTCAGTGAGTCCTCCCAAAACCATGGCCTAAGCAGTTGCTTGAACGCAGGGTGTTCAGAAGTGGGAAAGTGCATGTGCCCAAGGTCACCACCCACATCTGTCCTCATCAGCTTCTATCTTCCATGACTTTCCCGTGTTGAGTGGAAGAGGTCTGTGAGAGGCATTTACTCCTGTTCACTTGGTGTCAAAAACAGCCCCTCTACACAATGGGGGACCCCGCAGACCTTCCCTGCTCAACGCAAGAAGGTTGGGCCCTGAGCAGGTGGGGCCGTCACACACAGGGACATTTGGGGCATGGCTCATGTGTGTCCACCTAACAGCGTGTCTCGTGACACTAGAGTTCAGGGGCATTCTATGGAGCTGGAAGTTTCAGGACCAAAGAAAGAACTTCTTCAGGCAACACACAATTATGGAATTCACTGGCACAAGTTGCAGTGGTGGGCACCCACTTTAAGGCAGATTCATGGAACTAAAGGCTATCAGTGGCTACTGTTGTGCTCAGGTTCTGTCTGTAGGATTCACATAGTCATCTGGCTGGCCACGAGAGACCAGGATGCTGGACTAGATGGGCAACCAACCTAATCCAGAAGACTCTTCTTATGTGACTTTCAAATGTCCTAAGTGCCTGGAGGCGGTTGGAGGATGGATGGCGGCTAATGGATTGAAGTTGAATCCTGACAAGACAGAAGTACTGTTTTTGGGGGACAGGGGGCGGGCTGGTGTGGAGGACTCCCTGGTCCTGAATGGGGTAACTGTGCCCCTGAAGGACCAGGTGCGTAGCCTGGGAGTCATTTTGGACTCACAGCTGTCCATGGAGGCACAGGTCAATTCTGTATCCAGGGCAGCTGTCTACCAACTCCACCTGGTACGCAGGCTGAGACCCTACCTGCCCGCTGACTGTCTGGCCAGAGTGGTGCATGCTCTAGTTATCTCCCGCTTGGACTACTGCAATGCGCTCTACGTGGGGCTACCTTTGAAGGTGACTCGGAAACTACAACTAATCCAGAATGCGGCAGCTAGACTGGTGACTGGGGGCGGCCGCCGAGACCACATAAGACCGGTCTTGAAAGACCTACATTGGCTCCCAGTACGTTTCCGAGCACAATTCAAAGTGTTGGTGTTGACCTTTAAAGCCCTAAACGGCTTCGGCCCAGTATACCTGAAGGAGCGTCTCCACCCCCATCGTTCTGCCCGGACACTGAGGTCCAGCGCCGAGGGCCTTCTGGCGGTTCCCTCATTACGAGAAGCGAAGCTACAGGGAACCAGGCAGAGGGCCTTTTCGGTGGTGGCGCCCGCCCTGTGGAATGCCCTCCCATCGGATGTCAAGGTGATGGACAACTACCTGACATTCAGAAAACATCTTAAGGCGGCCCTATTCAGGGAAGCTTTTAATGTATGATATTTTAGTGTTTCTTGGTTTCTGTGGAAGCCGCCCAGAGTGGCTGGGGAAACCCAGCCAGATGGGCGGGGTACAAATAATAAATTATTATTATTATTATTATTACTAAGTTGAGGGCCTACTGAACGTGTAATGTGTATGGGTTGCTCGTGCGTAAGTTGCCGCCTCTCCAAGCTTTGTTGCCTTGCTAAACCTTTCAGTCTGGGCAGCCCTTCACTTCGTGGCTGCCTCAGTCGCTAGCAGAATCCGTCAGTGGGCGTTTCTTAAATCTTTTCCAACATAAAAGTTGTTTGACACCCAGTCTCCTCCTACTCTCTCTGCGCGGAAGTCTTCTGCACAGGGTGGGTAGCGGAGGACCCGTGCTCTCCCCGCTGGTGTCCGGTGAAGAGTCCTGGAGCCCTCTCGCCGATTCCCCCATCAGCCCCTCTATATCCCTGGTGTTGCGCTGATTTGCTTCCCCATCTGCGGAGCTGCCTCTCTCCCTGCTGGGCCCTTCTCCAGCATCATTTGAGAGCCTTCCCTCCGCCTCTAGCTCCGATGTCAGTTCCCTGATGGAACGTTTTAACCTTGGCAACTGGGGCTCTCACATTCTCCTCTCAGGCCTTTCCTCCTTCTCCTCCCACCACGGAACCTAACCAGTGAGAAAGCTCTGGAATTCTTTTGAATCGTACAGGAAGATGGGTGTGGTTTGACTTAAGAGAAATTGCTTTCACATTCCACGAATGACAACTTATGCACTGATGTATTACTTAGATCCTGACCTGCTTCCAGGAAGATGGATGGAGTAATGGATGCAGGTTTACAGAAATAATACGGGCGGATTTTTTATTTCACTTTCTGGTTTAAAAGGAGACAAAAAACAAACAAACCAGTCAACTGGAAGGAACGATACTACACTTCAGTCCAAGAGATCAGCTGAACGTTCATTTCAGAATGAAAGGCAAATGGAACCAAATAAGCCCCATTCAGTTCAATTTACATTTTTACTAAAACGAATCAATAGAGAATGAATGGGATTCCCATTTGTACCTTTTCCTTCCATTTGCAGGTGAGGAGACTCACCTTTCATTGGAATGTAGGTACACAGGAAGCTGCCTTATAAAAAAAGAAAGAAACGCAGAGGCATATTTATTAGGAATTTTATATAAAGATATCCCAAAAGATAAAACCAACTTATTTCTATACTCGACAACAGCGGCAAGAATTTTGATTGCTAGCTCTTGGAAAGAAGACAACATCCCAACAAGAAGAGAATGGTTGGGGAAACTTTGCGAGTACCTGGAACTAGCAAAACTGGCAGATATAATAAGGTGAAAATCCAAAACCATGGTTATGAAGCAATGGGAATTCTTAAATGATTATTTACAAAACCAGGGCTTTGAGTATAAAAATCTGGTTGTGTTTAGAATAATCTTGTGCGTAATAAAAAAAATACAAAGTGAGACATTAAGGAAATCCAAAGGGAAAATATGAAGAACAGAGGATCTGATGAACAGATTATTAAAAACGCATGAGGCAAACGGTGGAAGTCTTTTAAAAAACAACAACACTTTTTAAGGTAGATAAGGACAAGATGAAATTATACAACTGAATATAAATATAGATGGGAAACGGCTATGTATAGTGAATACTTCTACTTTTAAAATTTTCATCTATGATCCTTTCCTTTTACTTCTTTAGTTTTTCTTTGTTCTTTTTTTTCTTTTTTCTGATAACTTATCTTTCATTTCACTCCTTTATTGTGAATAGCATTTTATAGAGGTATAAATAACTGTAAATATGAAAAGAGGCAAAGTATTCTCTAATTTTTTTCCTTGGTTATATGTATTTTCTTTTTCCTTTGCATTTTCTTTTGTTGTAAATATGTATGTTTTCTAATTTGTACTTAATAAAAATTATTATTATTAAAAAAAAAAAAGGAAGCTGCCTTATACTGAGTCATACCTTTGGTCCATCTAGCTCAGAATCATGGAACCGTAGTATTCTAGCATTAGGAGGGACCCCAGGGTCATCTAGTCCAACCCCCCTGCAATGCAGAAATCTCAACTAAGGCACCCATGACATCATCCATGTTAACTGGTTTTCAGATAGGAATTTCTCCCACACCTACCTGAAGATAATGGGGGCTGAACCCGAGACCTTCTGTGTGGAAAGCAAGATATTCCATCGCTGAGCTGGAGTCTCTCGATGCTCTACAACTGGGTTACAGTCCTTTGCTGATGGTGGAAGGATCAGGGCTCATTTGTAAGGTTGTTCCATTTGGCTGTCATTTCCAGTGCCAGATTAGAGCCTGTGGAGGCCCCTAGGCATTCAAAATTTTGGGGATCCTGAGAGCCTTGTGTGTGTGGTCTAGTGCAGTATTTCCCAACCGGCAGCCCCAGGATATTCCAAGGGGGCCACAGGTAAAAAATGTGTAACGGGGGCCACAGCACGATTGGCCAGCTATCTGCTTGGCCAATCACAAGCGGGTAAGGGGGCAGCCGGGACGCGGGTGGCGCTGTGGGTAAAACCTCGGTGCCTAGGACTTGCCGATCGCATGGTCGGCGGTTCGAATCCCCGCGGCGGGGTGAGCTCCCGTCGTTCGGTCCCAGCTCCTGCCCACCTAGCAGTTCGAAAGCACTCTTAAGTGCAAGTAGATAAATAGGTACCGCTTTATAGCGGGAAAGTAAACGGCGTTTTCGTGTTTTGCACTGGTGCTGGCTCGCCAGCTGCAGCTTCGTCACGCTGGCCACGTGATCCGGAAGTGTCTTCGGATGGTGCTGGCTCACGGCCTTTAGAGCGAGATGAGCACGCAACCCTAGAGTCGGACACGACTGGCCTGTATGGGCAGGGGTACCTTTACCTTTACCTAAGGGGGCAGCCCGCCAGGGCCTAGTGCTCCGATATGCCATGTGCATTTTTTTTGGAGCTGTTCTGGTTTGTTTCCATTGGGAATTGCTGAGGCTCCCACTTTGACCAGTAGAGCTTGCGGTCCAGAACCCCCAGGTCAGGTAAGTGCGGTGGTGGGGTAGCAATGGGTAGGGCTGGGTGAGCCAGAGCTGTTTGTTGCTGCTGCCACCAGAGCTGGACCCGGTGGCATCCTGACTCTGCAAGGTGCGGGGTGAAATCTACCCCGGCACCTAGCCGAGTAGGGTCGTCTGGTTTACTCAGAAGACAGCCACAATGAGTTCTGTGGGCCTTACTCCCAGGTAAGGGTGTGTGGGGCTATAGTGTTTTATCTAGGCAGCCAGGGCTCCTACGGATGACAAGATCTTTTTGCACCAGATCATCAAGAGCCACTTGCTTTTTAAAATTCTCCCATATACAGTTGTACCTCGGGTTAAGTACTTAATTTGTTCTGGAGGTCCGTTCTTAACCTGAAACTGTTCTTAACCTGAAGCACCACTTTAGCTAATGGGGCCTCCTCCTGCTGCTGCTGCATGATTTCTGTTCTCATCCTGAAGCAAAGTTCTTAACCCAAGGTACTATTTCTGGGTTAGCAGAGTCTGTAACCTGAAGCATATGTAACCTGAAGCGTATGTAACCCGAGGTACCACTATATACAGAACTCCCAATGCACCTTTTGGACTGTAACTGTAGGTTTCCCCCTCTGTGTCAAATAACTGGGGTCTCATAAGTGTTGTTTACTTTTTATAATACATAAAAGATCAGCAGTTTGAGTCCCTGCAATGGAGTGAGCTCCCATTGCTCTATCCCAGCTCCTGTCAACATAGCAGTTCTAAAGCACACCAGTGCAAATAGATAAATAGGCACCACTGTGGCAGGAAGGTAAATGGCGTTTCTGTGAACTCTGGCTTCCATCATGGTGTCCCATTACGCCAGAAGCGGTTTAGTCATGCTGGCCACATGGCCCGGAAAAGCTGTCTGTGGACAAACGCCGGCTCCCTCAGCCTGAAAGCAAGATGAGCACTACAACCCCATAGTCGTCTTTCACTGGACTTAACCATCTAGGGATCCTTTATATTTACCTTGTATTTCTAA
Source organism: Podarcis liolepis (assembly GCF_965112155.1). Taxonomy (NCBI): domain Eukaryota; kingdom Metazoa; phylum Chordata; class Lepidosauria; order Squamata; family Lacertidae; genus Podarcis; species Podarcis liolepis. The sequence continues at coordinate 114,570,705 of NC_139557.1, forward strand.
CAGGGCTTTTAGTGTTGCAGCTCTGGCCCCCTGGTACTGGCTTTCAGGCAAAACTAGGCTCCCAAGCATGAATGATATGTAGCTATCTACTGAATATGTGTTTGTTTAAGAAGGCTTCAGCTGAGATGTGGCCCAGTCATTTATAAAATAAAATACCATTCAACATTTCTCTGATAAGAGTAGGAACATCCTAAGGAAAAGCGGGACATTCCAGGATCAAATCAGAAACCAGGATAGCTTCTGTAAGTCCAGCACTGTCCTTGGAAAATCTTCTTCTTCTTTGGCGATCACTCGTAGCCAAGTAAGATTGTCTTCCATAAACACGGTTTTAACAATGAGTCTGTAAATGACTGTGGAGGCCAATTCTGGATCCACACGTCCTTCCACAGTGGGGACATTGGTTCCCAGGTGGGAGTTGATCACAGTGTGGATTTGCCAAGCATGCCTTTCTCTTAGCATGTTTCTCCCTTGCGTTCTGAGTTTGGGATTTCTTCAAAGTCCATGACACCTTTGGTAAAGGCTGTTCTCCAACTGGAGCGCTCGCAGGCCAGTGTTTCCCAGTTGTCGGTGTTTATACTACTTTTTTTAGGTTTGCCTTTAGACAGTCTTTAAACCTCTTTTGTTGACCACCAGCATTACACTTTCCATTTTTAAGTTCAGAATAGAGTAGTTGCTTTGAAAGACAATAATCAGGCATCCACACAACATGACCAGTCCAACGAAGTTGATGTTGAATAATCATTGCTTCAACACTGATGATCTTTGCTTCATCCAGTACACTGATATTATTTTGCCTGTCTTCCCAAGTGATGTGTAAGATTTTTCGGAGACACTGTTGATGGAATCTTTCAAGGAGTTGCAGATGGTGTTTGTAAGTGGTCCATGTTTCACAAGCAGATAGTAGGGTTGGTAGTACAATAGCTTTGTAGACAAGCATTTTGTTTTCCCTGAGAATGTCCCGGTCCTCAAACACTCTGCACTTCAATCGGGAGAAAGCCACACATAGGAGCACCTTGAGGGTCTGAAATATTGATGGTACACCTGTGGATTTATTGCCCATAGAGTGAATAGAGATAGTTTTAATTGTCTTTCGAATTTTCATTTCTTGGGATTCTTTTTTATACCTTGCATACCACTTTGATGGCCTCAGGCTGAGAAGAGGTTTACAAATCCGCAGACTCAATAAATGCATGCATATGTGAAATAAATTCTGTGCTAGGATATGGAAATTCAAATAATTCCTCCCCCTGCCTTTTTGCTTGCAGATACTTTCCAAAATGAAGGGGGAGAGGAACATCTAAAGTGGGTCGTTGCAATACAAAATATATTAGGAGTTGATTTAGGAGTAAAAGGATCTGTTTTCTCAAAAAGAAAAAAGAAAAAACAACCACCAATATCTTTCACTCTAATGAGTACTCAAACATAAGTCTGTGGGAAATTAAAAGGTTGCTGTAAGCAGGGAGAGGGGGGCTTTGTACCCAGTGTGTGATTCACATCATGGCAGGGGGGCAGAGAGGGGAGGGTGACTGCATTTAAATAAAAAATCAAAGCAAAAGGCATAAACTCTGCGGCTATATGCATTAATTAAAAGAAGTTTGTTAAACTAAATTTGAAAAAAAACTTCTTTAATTGTGTTTACCCAAAAGCCTTTTCTTCCTAATTTAAACAGCATAAACATCTGGACTAAAGCAATATTAGAATCATGGCAGTAGTCAAGCAAATCTTGTGGAAAATAATGAAATTAGATCCCTGGTGTTGTGACAAAGACGGGGCAGGATACATCAGTTCGATGTTAATAAAATTTCCATGAATGACTGAATACAATTAAGAAATTGTCAGTTGCGGCAATGAACTTTTGTAGCTCGTAGATGTTTGCATCATTTGATTATGCTGGCAATTTAAAATTGTTTGTTAGTGTCTGTGTTGGGATATTAATTATGACCTTTATTACAGCCCACAATTAAACCAGTCATACAGCAATGAGCTGCCTGCCTCGTGACAGGGGGAAATATCTGAACTGTTTGGAACGGGGGGGCTTTTGCCAGGCGTCGGCTGACCCTGATCTTTCAAACTGGAGATGATTTGATATAATGCAGGGTGTGACATAAAGAAATAAATAAGTCTGTGAATAAACAGACGCGGCTGAGTTGAGCCAACACTTCCATTTAACAGAGTGTTGTTTTTTTTAATGAAATGAGTAGTATTGTGGATGGAGTGTGGGAATGAATAGGGAGTCTAAGGTTCAACAGGCCGCTCATCCATGGCACTAATCATAGCAAAGACATAGCATAGCTCGCTTACTCAGAGTAGACCTATTTAAATCAATGCACTGCTCTGTGTATGATTGCTGCTGGGTATTATTCCTGGCTACAGCTACACTGTGGAACTCCCTGCCTGTGGACATCGAGCAGGCAGTTACATTGTACTATTTTTCTTATTGCTGTTAGCCGCTCTGAGCCCGGCTTCGGCTGGGGAGGGCGGGATATAAATAAAATATTATTATGATGATGATTAAGACAAAGCTATCCAGGTGCTTAGAAAGCTGAGGTAATTTTAATCTGTCTTAGTATTTTGACTTTTGGATGTTGCACATTTTCCAGTTTTGTCTTTTGTATATCACTTTGATTGAGGGCAGAAGGAGAAGGGGACGACAGAGGACGAGATGGTTGGACAGTGTTCTCGAAGCTACCAGCATGAGTTTGACCAAACTGCGGGAGGCAGTGGAAGACAGAAGTGCCTGGTGTGCTCTGGTCCAGGGGGTCAAGAAGAATCGGACATGACTAAACGACTAAACAACAACAACATATCACTTTGAGGTTGTTGTTGAGGGACACGGGTGGTGATCTAAACCACTGAGCCTCTTGGGTGTTTGCCGATCGTAAGGTCAGCGGTTCGAATCCCCGTGGCGGGCTGAGCTCCCGTTGCTCTGTCCCAGCTCCTGCCAACCTAGCAGTTTGAAACCACACCAGTGCAAGTAGATAAATAGGTACCACTGTGGCAGGAAGGTAAATGGCGTTTCCATGCACTCTGGCTTCCATCACAGTGTCCCATTGCACCAGAAGTGGTTTAGTCATGTTGGCCACATGACCCATAAAGCTGTCTGAGGACAAACGCTGGCTCCCTCGGCCTGAAAGCAAGTTGAGTGCCGCAACCCCATAGTCACCTTTGACTGGACTTAACCGTCAAGGGGTCCTTTACCTTTTACCCTTTTTTGTTGTGGTTGTTGTTTACAATCAAGCGGTGTATATATTGTACGAAATAAGTGAGAAGCAATGAACCGTTCAGTGATTTCTTTGAGCATATGAACAGGCAAATGGGCAAGATGAGCTCTGCACCCCCAATGATACTGTTCACTCCAGATGTGTCCGCCCCCAAAGGGCGACTGGTGTTAGTCTGAAGAGGGCTACCTTACTTGGGCTCAGAGTTTCTGGACTGACCAGCATTCCAGTCCTAAAGCAAGAAACCATCTTTGTGGGCAAGGCTGCCACTCTCAAACTAACATGAACCGTGCATCAGCTGGAAGGGCGCTCACTGCGTCCCTGAAGGGGTGGGATTCATCCTGCACATTCACAACAGCTCCATCGCACCTTCAACCAGAATGCCGCTCTATTTTGCACTGCTCTGATTGCAACTGAAGTCCTAGGTGTTATTCAAATCACACACTCCATCAATGCAAGGATTTCCACTTGTGCTATCGGATTTCCCCCTCTCCTTTCCCCTACATGTGCCATGCACCCTCCCCAGATCTGTTCCAGAGGATTGGGGGGGGACCCCTAGAAATGATTTAGGGGACTGGTGTGGGAGGAGAGGAGGGAGAAATGTCTTGTTGCAGAGGCAGAAGTCCATGCGCTGATGCAATATTCATGCAATGCTATGCTGGGCGAGGCCCATTGTGTTCAGTTTGGGGCAGAACATTCTAAGAAGGCTATGTGCATTATTCCTTTAAACCTCCAGATACTCATCTTCCCTCGAACTAGGGAAAACCCTGCTGCCGGCCTGTCTTAAATGATTACCAAAGAGCCACTGTTGATCATAGAATCATAGAATCATAGAGTTGGAAGAGACCACAAAGACCATCGAGTCCAACCCCCTGCCAAGCAGGAAACACCATCAGAGCACTCCTGACATATGGTTGTCAAGCCTCTGCTTAAAGACCTCCAAAGAAGGAGACTCCACCACACTCCTTGGCAGCAAATTCCACTGTTGAACAGCTCTTACTGTCAGGAAGTTCTTCCTAATGTTTAGGTGGAATCTTCTTTCCTGTAGTTTGGATCCATTGCTCCGTGTCCGCTTCAAGTAGTTACCAACAGCCCAAATTCAGTAGCCAAGGCTCGACAAACAACATTTAGCCATTCTGTTGTGTGTTCAGAGTGTCCGGAGCACTTCCCGGGCGTTGCCTTGTTATAATCCTTACAGCAACAACCCTGTAAGGTAGGGTAATGTCATGCTTACACTGGAGATGTGCAAAGGGAGCTTAAAGAAAGCAGGTTGGCTAAGGCTGTCAGGTGTGTTGATGGCAGAGAAGAAAACTGAACCAGAGATTTTCTATCTCATAGTCACAATCTGGAGTGTGTCTCCCTCCCCAAACAAAGGTAGCATGATGTTCAGTATGAACCCAAAAGGTCTCCTCTCCAAGCAAGGATATGTACACTTTTCTTATCTCTTTTTCATCAGCCCTGGAAACTCATGTTGTCTTATTGGGCTATATTGGGAGGTTTCCATAATAATTGGAACAATTCCTTGTTATTTGCACACTTATACAGTATACCGTATTTTTTGCTCCATAAGACGCACCTTGTTTTTAGAGGAGCAAAACAAGAAAAAAAAAATATTCTGAACGAAACAGTGGGTGTATGATTTTTGTGGTTCATGCTGTGGCCACAGATATGTGATCTAATGGTGAATTTGGGGTGACCCAATGCAAAAACCCTGAGGATCCATGTGGATTCGTGCTTTATAACCACATTTTTGCACCATTGCAGCCCCAGGAAACAGTGGATACATGATTTTTTTGGTGCAGGCTGTAGCCATGGACATGCTATGTGATCTGATGCTATGTGATCTGTATGGCTCTCAGACCCAAATTGGACCTGCAAACCTCTTCCATGCATTAAGAAAATGGAATCGATTGCCATGTAATTCATTGGAGCTGCTGGATCACTACCCCTTCAGAGCCACAGGAGGGCGCTCAAGCACACGGGTGGCATCTCTCGACAGTTGGGGCGGCAGATGGGCTGGCAAAACTCAGCTGTGGGGGTGGCGGATGGCACAGCTCACTCCTCCGTCTTCTGAAGGAACTGTTTAGCGCTGGAGGCGAACGGGGAACTTGGTAAATGTTCAAATCTCTGTTGTTTTTGTTTTCCCACATACCAATGCCTGTCTTTCTGCGCCCCCTCCTCGTATTCCCTTGTGAAACGCAACCATAACTGAATGCTCAGATGAGCAACTGCCATCTCTGCAGCCCTACCAGAGAAATGTGAGATTGTCAGGTGAGATTGCAGAGGCCCTGCAAACACAGGGAAGTATCTAGGGACTGCATTGGGGAATCCAGAGGGGTTGTATAGAGGGCATACGCCTGAGTCAGAAAGAGAGAGAAAGTTGGAAGGTGCCTTGTGTCAATTTAGACCATTGGTCCGTTGAACTTGTGATGGGTGCAACTGTCTATTTCCATTCTCTGTCCACTCTTCATTCATAAATCAATTCTCTCCTGTTTCGGCATGCATTAAGCTTTAAAAATGCACTTGCAGTGATTTGAAATCATGGTATCGTCGAGTTGGAAGGGATCGCAAGGGTCATCTAGTCCAACCCCATGCAATGCAGGATTCTCAGCTAAAACATTCACCAACCTCTGCTTAAAATCCTCCAAGGAAGGAGAGTCCACAACCTCCCGAGGGAGACCGTTCTACTGTTAAACAGCTCTTACTGCCAAAAAGAGGGATGCGGGTGGCGCTGTGGTCTAAACTTCTGAGCCTCTTGGGTTTGCAGATCAGAAGGTCGGCGGTTCGAATCCACGTGACGGGGTGAGCTCCCGTTGCTCTGTCCCAGCTCCTGCCAACCTAGTACTTTGAAAGCATCCCAGCACAAGTAGATAAATAGGTACTGCAGTGGCGGGAAAGTAAACAGCATTTCTGTGTGCTCTGGCACTCATCATGGTGCCCCACTGCGCCAGAAGCGGTTTAGTCATGCTAGCCACAAGACCCGGAAAGCTGCCTGTGGACAAACACTGTCTGTGGACAAATGCTGGCTCCCTCAGCCTGAAAAGTGGGGTGAGCATCACACCCCATAGTTGCTTTTGACTGGACTTAACCATCCAGGGGTCCTTTACCTTTACCTTTTTATCTTTACTGTCAAAAAGGTTTTCCTGATGTTTAGTTGGAATCCTCTTGTAGCTGGAAGCCATTGGTTTGAGTGCATGCATACTTTTCTTAAATAACCACAAAAAATCATATTCAGATATGTCTTTAGATACAGGTATTTTTTATTTAAAACATTGAAATCTTTATCCATCTCAATGTACAGTCGTACCTTGGTTCTCAAACGCCTTGTGACTCGAACGTTTTGGCTCCCAAACGCCCAAATGTGTTCTGGTTTGTGAACGTTTTTTGGAAGCCAAGCATCCGACACGACCTCTGCGGCTTCCGATTGAGTGCAGGAAGCTCCTGCAGCCAATCGAAAGCTGTGCCTTGGTTTTTGAACGTTTTCGGAAGTTGAATAGACTTCTGGAATGGATTTCGTTCAAGAACCAAGGCATGACTGTACACATTTCATTCATATATATATATATATATATATATATATATATATATATATATATATATGCTTTCGTAGATTTTCACGGGTACAGGAATGCAGGTATATATATATACCATAAGGCAGACAGTTGTTTATGTATTTTGCAACTTTTCTCCGAGCCAGAATCTCCATCGGAAAATGTGAAAAATATGAAACCCTAAGTTATCTGACCAAATAAAAGTCCCTTCCATCCTTACAGTTCACCCAGCATTGTCCAGTCTGGCAGCAGATTTGCAGAACCTCAGCCAGAGAGGTCTTTCCCATCATATGACCTTTTTAACTAGAGATGCCAGGATTGAACCTCAGACCTTCTGAATGCAAAGGTCTACTGGTCTGTTCCTAGGCCAGATTTGAGGTTCTTATGTGAATCCACAAAGCCCTGAATAACTTGGTTCTCTTGATCCCTTATGCTTCACCAAAGTCACTGAGGTCTTCTGATACAGCCAGTGGAGGCTGGTTCATCCAAGCAAGTGCCCCACCAGACTCAGTCTGCCCTCAGCCAGCCTGGTGTAGTGGTTAAGAGTGGTGGACTCATAATCTGGTGAACTGGGTTTGATTCCCTGCTCCTCCACATGCAGCTGCTGGGTGACCTTGGGCTAGTCACACTTCTGTGAAGTCTCTCAGCCCCACTCACCTCACAGAGTGTTTGTTGTGGGGGAGGAAGGGAAAGGAGAATGTTAGCCGCTTTGAGATAAAGCAGGATATCAAATCCAGTCTCTTCTTCTTCTCACCCAGCCCCTACTTGCTTGCCTTCTAAGGTAAAAGTAAAGGGACCCCTGACCATTAGGTCCAGTCGTGACCAACTGTGGGGTTGCAGCGCTCATCTCGCTTTATTGGCCGAGGGAGCCGGCGTACAGCATCCGGGTCATGTGGCCAGCATGACTAAGCTGCTTCTGGCAAAACCAGAGCAGCGCACGGAAACGCCAATTACCTTCTTGCCAGAGCGGTACCTATTTATCCACTTGCACTTTGACATGCTTTTGAACTGCTAGGTTGGCAGGAGCAGGGACCGAACAACAGGAGCTCACCCTGTCACGGGGATTTGAACTGCCGACCTTCTGATCGGCAAGTCCTAGGCTTAGCCTTCTTACTACAACTAACTAATAATTCCACAGGGATGAGAAGGAGGAGGACAAAACCTGGTACTTTGGACTACAAATCCCATCAGCTCCAGCCAGCATGGTCCCACACACATGGGCCAGAAGGTACCTGGTTGCCAACAGCTGAACTGCACACACTTGGCTATGTGCATGCATGTCACATCGAGGTAACGACTCTGGTCCTTGTATAATGGTTGTTGAATAAGTATTGAGATACCCAATGCCAACAAATACCTGTTTATTGCTCTGGCTCTTGTAAATACATATGCCTCGATTAAATCATTTCTAATTAACCACAGCCAGATTTTATTTCCGCGTGACGCCTTCACATTGTCAGGCTAGGTACAGTGACATTCAGGTTGCCTGATAAGTGGTAAATAAATCTGTAGGTCAAACCGTACTTGTATGCCTTTCCAACTATTATCACTTCAGCTTTTGAATAACATTTATTCTGTAATTAATGGTTGTCAGCCTGTAATTTCCCCCTCTCCCAGTCATGACTTGGAACGCTTCACATTTTTCATTAATTTCCACAGTGTTTACAACATATACATGTAGTTATAGTGTAAGGATACTTTCTTTTTGTAAAAAATAAAATAAAAATTAAATAACACGTTTTGTGTATAGTTTGTTCAGTGTCTTTCCTCCTCCAAAGGAAGAAAAGCAGAGGAAGATTTCCTTCGATGATATGTCAGGCTGTCTCCTTAGAATGCCCTCTTTATTTTCCTTTCTTGACATTGCTTTCTTTTCTTTTCAAGAGTGTGAGCTGTGAGGTGGTAGTTCCCCTGTTTCCAATTATACCCGTTGCTCGGAACTGCAGTAGGGGAAAGGCTGCTCCACTCGCGTCTTGCTTGTGTGCTTCCCATGGACAACTGGCTAAGAGGATAAGGAAGAGGCTGCTGGATGAGGCCAATGGTCCATCTAGTCCAGCACCCTGTTCTCACAGTGGACAACCAGATACCTGCAGGAAACCCTCAAGCAGAATTTGAGCGCAAGAGTGCTCTCCCTTCCTCTGGTTTCCAGCAAACATCACTGCCTCCATCTGCTGCTGATAGCCCTCTCCTCCAGGAATTTGTCCAAAGCCATATATGTCCAGTGCTTCTTTATTTATTTCTTTTTAAATTTATTTATTTGGTTTTTCTTTTGAATTCCGGTGCTAGAGGAGACTCTTGAGAGTCCCATGGACTGCAAGAAGATCAAACCTCTCCATTCTTAAGGAAATCAGTCCTGAGTGCTCACTGGAAGGACAGATTGTGAAGCTGAGGCTCCAATACTTTGGCCACCTCATGAGAAGAGAAGACTCCCTGGAAAAGACCCTGATGTTGGGAAAGATGGAGGGCACAAGGAGAAGGGGACGACAGAGGATGAGATGGTTGGATAGTGTTCTCGAAGCTACCAGCATGAGTTTGACCAAACTGCGGGAGGCAGTGGAAGACAGGAGTGCCTGGAGTGCTCTGGTCCATGGGGTCACGAAGAGTCGGACACGACTAAACAACTAAACAACAACAACATTTGGTTTAGAGATTAAATTTTACAATCACATATCCAACATACAACATAAAAACAAGATTCTAAAGAATCTCCTGGACTTCCCTCCCTCCCTTCCCGGCATCTTTTATGATGATCCAAATCTTTTACATCTCCATTATGTCCAAAATTCACCATTAAACTACAGTCATACCTTGGGTTGAAGTAGCTTTGGGATAGGTATTTTCGGGTTGCGCGCTGCGGTGACCCAGAAGTAATGGAGTGCATTACTTCTGGGTTTCGCCACTTCTGCATGCGCAGACGGTCAAAATGATGTCACGCACATGCGCGGAAGCGGCGAATCACGATTTGCGCATGCGCAGACGCGGGTTGCATTCGCTTCTGGATGTGTACGGGCCTCCGGAATGGATCCTGTTCACATCCAGAGGTACCACTGTACAAGTGTTATTCCAATCCTACTAACGGTTTTAGCTGTTTACAATGGTTTTTAAGATAAATTATAATTTCCCCCCATCCTTATTAAAAAATTTGGTCTTCCTGATTTCTGATTCTTCCGGTCATTTTAGCCATTTCGGCATAACCCATCAACTTCACCTGCCATTCTTCTCTGGCAGGGACTTTATCTTTTTTCCATTTCTGGGCCAATAATATCTGCGCAGCCGTGGTCACATACATAAACACTCTTTTCTGCTCCTGTGGGATTTCGTCACCTACAATTCCTAAAAGAAAACCTTCAGCTTTTTAAAAAAAGTTATTTTAAACATTTTTTAACTCATTATATATCATTTCCCAAAATTCTTTTACTACTGTGATGGCCTGGGAATCCAATTCAGAGGATGAACCGGAGGAATCCCAGCCTGCACAGGAGTCCCCGCCTGAACTGGGGCAGGGCCTTGATTCTGAGGCGCCTGCACCTGTGCCGGATCCTCAGGAGCAGGCACCAGGTGAATCCACTCTGGCTCCGGAGGTGGTTGAGGACTCAGTGCCTACAGGTGAGTCTCCCCCTGGGTCCAGTAACCCTTCAGCCTCTCCTGAACTGCAGAGGCTCAGGGCAGAGAGGCGAAGGGAACTGGTTTCTCCCAGGAGGAGTGCTCGCCTTAAGGCCAGGAGAGGCGGGTCTCCTGGGGGCAGGGACCGCCCCTGGCCTCAGAGAAGATAAAGGCCAGTCAGCCCGGTCCCAGGTTGCGGAAGCAACGTCATCGTTGAGTACCTGCTCCTACCCGGACCCTGACCTTCCAGTGTTCCTGTCCCCGCCCGGCTTCCTGCTTCGGACCTTCCAGTGTTCCTGTCCCCGCCCGGCTTCCTGCTTCGGACCTCGCCTTGCTCCTTGTGAACTGTTTCCAGGCTAGTGACTCAGGACTGGACTTTGACTACGACAACGGTAACCTTCCCCCCGGGACTAGCACAACTACCTTACATTTCCACCACATGTGATAGAAGGTGCCTTCTTTTTTCTTACATTTCCAAAATACATTTGACCTGTAAGTCCATTGTTTAACACTACACTGTGTGAAGAAGTATTTTCTTTTATCTGTCATGAATCTCCCAACAGTGGTTGGCCACGGTGAGGACTAGGTGGGTCTCAGGTTTTATCCAGCAGGATTCTCCTTATGTTCTTAAATTCCACCTTGCATATGAAGCTCCTTAGCAGCCTTGAGCATGCTTCACCCCACTCACTCTTGGCTGGAACACCACGCTGACTGTCAGGAGAATCCTACACGTGAGTAGGAACCTGGCAGACACACGTGCCCGGCTGGCATGTTCTCTCCCTCCTGGTCAGTTGTTCGGGAGACTCAAAGTCTTTCTCCAGCCCGAACATCACGGCAACTGATGCCTCAGAGACATCAGAACACTTTAGGATCAGCAGAGTGTTGGCAGTGACTCAGTAGAGCAGCAATATTGGCTAAACTACTTTATTTACATATAATACACTCAGAGCATTCTGACTTAGCTCCTTCCTCTTTCTCATCAGACAGCAAAGAGAGAGAACAAAGGGCAAAAGTCCCACACCATGGAAATACAATAATAATACAAACATTCTGTCTCCATGGAATGAAAACATACACCGTCATGTGCTAAAACAATCCCATGACTGCAAGCACGGGGAAAGAATCCTAACACTGACAATGGTGACAGCAACGAAAACACCAGCCATTGACACAACCCACCTCTGAGTGAACATCTTCTCCCACTTCATGGAACCCACTTGGCTCCTTGTTCTATACCAGAGGTCAGGGCAATGAAACAAGTTGGGAGACATTTTAACAGTGGAGGAAAACTCCAGGTGAAGACAACTGAAAAGTGTTCATTACAGAGCCAGCTTACTGGTAGTGGATGCGAAGAAGGCATCTTAACAGTCTCCATTGCATCCTCATTGTCCCATCCAGGGGAGCTTTCAGTTGGTAAGGCTAGAGAATACAGACAAGGTGTTTGGTTTGGTTTGGTTGACCTCCTGACTGGAGTGACTCTCGTTCAGTGATAGGATTATTCCAACGTCTTCTTCTTCTTCTTTGGCGATCACTCGTAGCCCAGTAAGATTGTCTTCCATAAACACGGTTTTCACAATGAGTCCGTAAGTGACTGTGGAGCCCAATGTCAGGTCTGAATATACCATAATATTCAAGAGCATGGAGTTGTTTCTTCCCGTTTTTTCCTGCTGGTGGAAAATAAACCCTAAAAATCAAACCCTGTCCTGGAAATGTGAGAAAGGAAGAATTTTTGGCCACCTCTTTTGCACTCAAATTCCTTCTGCCAATATATCCAGAAGATCCCATTGACTCTTTTGGGAACACACATTCTCTGCCCTGAGGGGAGGAGGAAGGCATTGAAAATATGTCTTGGATGTGTGTTCAAATGAACCAATTCCACCTCACTTTAGAACTGGGGTGTGGAACCTCTTTGGATTTTGTGGGACGACTACTATTCCCATCATCCTTGGAACAACGACATGCTGGCTGGGGGTGATGGGAATTGGAGTCCAACAGCACCGGGCGGGACACAGATTAGCTATCCCTGCTTGAGAATTAGTCCCTATTGTCAGCCTAAGAAACCCCACCCTAAAGGAAAGGGCTGTAGCTCAGTAATGGAACACCTGTTTGGCATGCAGAAGGCTTCAGGTTCAATTCCTGGCATTTCCAAGGAGGGAGCCATTCCTGAAACCCTGGACAGCTACTGCCAGTCATTGCAGGCAATACTAAGCTGACTCAGTTTAAAGCAATTTATGCAGATGGGATGCAATGTAGTCTTAGAAACCATCCTTCTGTGTGGCTTTCCCCAGCCCGCTCTTACCCTTCCAGGTATAAATCTCAAGAAAATGATTGCGATTTGCAAGGCATATGTCCAAAGTTTACTGGTGGCGAGAGAAAACAAATGCCACTTTCATTAATGCTCATTTTATGAATGAAAAGACTGTTCCTACCTGATTGTAAATTGATTAGCACCGGAGGTATAACCTCATGCTTTTTTGTTCACTAATAAGCTAAGCAAATTAAATTAAGTGGGGTTGTCCTTTTCTCTTTTGCTACAAGGGAAATCCTGGGAGGTTCCTGGAAGGCTATTTCTTATGTGGGAGAAGGCTGCCTTGACGGTCAGAAATAATTTCATACAACAGCCAGATCGACAAATTTACGCTGATTGTCTGTATTTTGTTTTATTTTTTGAAAAACTAGGAGAGAGAGAGAGAGAGAGAGAGAGAGAGAGAGAGAGAGAAATAAATAAAAGAGAGCTCCTGGCCTGGAGACTAGAGTAAATCACAAAAGTGATCTCAAGTGAACAGAGATAGATTTCTGGAATACGGTGTGCAATGAAACCACTGACCTCTCTTACAAGTTCATGTCTTTCTCTAGAGAAACAGATGGGTAATAGCATAATGCCGAAATCATGCGCTACATAATATGGACCTCGTGATTGCAGACCTGATTGCTTGCCATATGGTAACTGAAGGGTTGAAAAAGAAAATGGGATGATATGCAAACCTTTTAAAAAAACAACATTTTTATGGAATGGCCATTACATTAAAACCCAAACTCTGCAAATGGAAGGTGGAGGGTGGGGGGCGGAGAGGAGAAGGAACCGCAGTGAATAATGATGAAATAACAAAGCAATAAAGGGGAGGTAGAAGGAGCTGATCTGTACGGATTTCCACCCCCCCCCAGTTGCTGTCAATATGCAAAACGACACAGGCCTTAAAGTTGCTGGCTGGCTGGCTTTATTTTGTCTCTCTGCGCGGTGTGATGGACGTCGGGTGCAATTTGACGGGGCGTCGGGAGACTGTAGGGCAGGGATCCTGAGAAAGGGAGTTATGGGGATTTGCAGTGTGTTAGGTGGTGGGGAAGGTACGCGGGTGGTGCTGTGGGTTAAACCACAGAGCCTAGGACTTGCCGATCAGAAGGTCGGCAGTTTGAATCCTCATGACAGGGTGAGCTCCCGTTGCTCGGTCCCTGCTCCTGCCAACCTAGCAGTTCAAAAGCATGTCAAAGTGCAAGTAGATAAATAGGTACCACTCTGGTGGGAAGGTAAACGGCGTTTCCGTGCACTGCTCTGGTTCGCCAGAAGCGGCTTAGTCATGCTAGCCACATGACCCAGAAGCTGTACACCAGCTCCCTCGGCCAATAAAGAGAGATGAGCGCCGCAACCCCAGAGTCGGTCACGACTGGACCTAATGGTCAGGGGTCCCTTTACCTTTACCTAGGCAGTGGGGGGAATTTAACATGGGGGAAAGAGTCTCGGTGGATAGCTGTTGCTTTGCTGCCCATCTCAAGTGCATGCCCTCTCGTGACTTTCAGAAGTAAATAGGACCATTCTTTGCTTAGCTCTATAATAGCCCCTTTAGTCTTGTAGTAGACTGCTGTGTCTTGACAGAGGATAGGACCTGGCTACTCCCAGCACATGAGCAGCGTTCGAAGACCTGTGCGATGATCTGACTCAGATTGAGTTCCTCTTCCGCATGAGTCAGAGATGCTTTGGAACGGGAAGCACGCTGAAATGGCGCTCCCTTTCCCTTTTGCGTCACGTCAATGTCCAAAGTTGTGCTATGCGACAGCCCCTTTGGTGCAGCGGCAGTAAGTTTTGAATCTCTTTTAAGAGCCCATCCTGACCTACTTAAGAAGCAAGCAAAGACTGCATAATGTATTTAGGTCAAGCATTGTGTCTAAGCTGCTCATTGCTCTTGTCATCGCCCAGCTTACTGTGCAAACCACAAGCATATGACTGATATAAACATTCCTTTACTCAAAGAATGCTATTTTCAACTGAAACACACACACACACACACACACACACACACACACACACACACACACACTGTATTGCATTGCTGCAGCTAAGAAGACCTGGGTTTCCTTAGACCTCTTCCTTCTTAATGTGTTCTGCAAGCTTGGGAGTTTTCCAAATCTCGGGGCTGCCAGGAACATCATCCAAGAAGGCCTCATATAGAATGTGAGCAGCTAAGATTCGGGAACAAAGCAAGGGAGTCAGCAATTTTATCAGGCCACGTGGGGTTTTTTTTACTGGTTCCTCAGGTCACCTGATCCCAGCTGGAATGAAAGCACATTGGCTGTGATCTCCCTCCATTGTTGGAGGCAGTACACTTCTGAATACCAGTACCAGGTGTTCTTCTGTCATCTGTAATGTTGTCTCCCACCCCTTTAGTGTCGCCATATGTCTGGATTCTCCTGGACATTACTGGGATTTCAAAGGTGGAATCGATGTCCGGGGGCAGAGGGATTTCCGAAAGGCAGCGCTTGGTCCTGAATTTTAGGCAAGTCAATTGAAAAATCGTGTTTTTGTGACGCTTTTGTAAAAGAAAGCTTGACAATTTTGGGATCTTCTTAAAAAAACTTTTGAGGTGTCCTTGTTTTTACTTTTTGAAATATGGCCACCCTGCTCCCCCTGAAGATCTAGTTTAAATATCCCCTGATCAGCTTCTTGAGACTCTTAGCATATTCTTGCCAACTGTGCTGGGCCCGGGGATAACCCAAGAAACGCGGTCCAGGACTAGTCCAGAACCTGAAGGTTCTGCTAGAAGTCCGCTAGACAGGGCCAAGGCAGGACATGAGGCAGGAAACCAGGCAAGGACAGGTACAGGATCTGGCATACAGCAATGTTGCTCCTGCAACCTGGGGCAGGGTCCGACAACCTTTTATCTTTGTCTGGGTAACGGCCGGTCCTGATTCCCTGGTGACTCACCTCCCTGTTTCTCCCAAAGGTGAGCACTCCTGCTGCGAGTACTCAGGTCTCTCCTTCTCTCAGACCTTAGTCTCTGTAGCTTGGGAGGTGTCGGTGGGTTACTAGACCCAGAGGCCGCCTCAGCCTCCCCTGACCCAACTGATAGTGGAGCAGCTGTAAGTGATGGCCCAGCTGAGGGCAACGAGGTAATCCCCACATCTGGAGCCAGGGCAGGCTCAGGCCCCTGACTCGGCCCAGCTGGTGTTTGTTGCAGGGGAACCTGTGCAGACTGGGACTCTTCAGGATCAGGCCTCAGACTTGATTCAGATGATGCCTGAGGCAAAGGATCCAGTGCAGACTGGGGCTTCTCTGGTTCCGAGCCTGAGTCCGAGTCCTAGGCCATCACACCAGTCACTGTGAGGTGCAGCCCATCTCTTGCCAGAAGCCCTTCCTCAAGGAAGCGGAGACTATGGTCCAAGAAGCCAAAACATTCCTGACGACACCACCTGCACAGCCAGTGGTTTACTTCCAGTATTTTCCTCTCTCTTCCTGAGCCACAGCCTTCAATAGGAAGGACTGACCATCTGTGCCCCAAGTCCATTCTGGTTCCTACCTAGGTCTCACAGTCCCTTGCTATACGCCAAAGGCTGTGTCTGGCAGTATTGCATATGCCTGCATGAATCAGAAGGAAGGGATTGTGGTCAGTAGGCAGGTGGCATGGCTGAATACATGCTCGCTGTCAGCTTTTGGACCTAGCAAATCGGGCTCAGCCGTCTGGGTCGTTACTCAGTGAGATGAGCTACTCAGATGGAGCAACTGAGCTTGAAACAACACTCTAGCCAGGCCCATCAGGTCGCCTGGTCTGGCTGGGATGATGGGCTGCTGTACCATCTCTGGCCATTATATGGGTGGCGCTACAGGACAGGAAACAGCTGGGCAGTAGCTCCTCTGGTCTGTGAGGTGCCTCAATATCACAGGAAATGAGGCACCTGCTGCCCCCTGGAGCCAGTGTAGAGCAGTGGTCAGTCTAGAACCTGGGAGTCCAGGGTTCAAATCCCCACTCGGCTTTGAAGTTCACCGGGGGGTCATGGATCAGCCATCAGATACCAGCCTAGCCTGTCTTCCAGGGTTGTGGTCTGGATCATATGGAAAGCACTGCATGCCACCTTAAAGTCCTTAGCGAAAAGAGGCAGATATAAACACAATTATAAAAATAGAATGAATTTGATAGAATGAGGGATGAGCAGAGAGATTTCTGGCTCAGTGTTGCGATGTTGATCGCTTATGGCTGTTTCTAAAAGCTTGTGCATGCTTTAAATTTGCTGTAGGTTGTCCAAAGACAACCGGTATTAGGTGGCTAACCAATTAATTAAATAACAACAAGTGCTGTAGCTTAGTGGTAGAGCATCTGCTGTGCGTGCAGAAGGTTCCAGGTTCAATCCCCAGCATGCGAGGGACACACCACATTTTTATTACCACTTAATTATATATTTTTTCCTCGTGGAAAAATTGTTTAGACATGAAGATATGTCTTGCTTGTGATTCCACACAGCAAGGAATGGAGAAATCATTCTGTTTCCGGACCACACCAGTCTTTTCACTCCAAAGTCCATTCTGTTTCAGGTCTTGGAACCACTCTTCTCTGAACTCCTGGAGAGCCACTTCCAGCCCTTGCTGAGCTTGATAGACCAGGCAACTAACTTAATATTCGGCAGTTTCCTGTGTTCCTAACTAAAACAGCTCTCAGCTCAGCCATGCATTCACTAGGCGGTCATAAGCAAGCTGCTATTTCTTAGCTTCATCAAAACCATCATCTCCTGAGCTGTAAAAGTGTGTTCCTTTACCTGGCAAGGTGGTTTTAAGGCATTATTTAGATGATGTATGTGGAATGATTTGAGGACTTGGAAAAAGCATTATATAATGCACTGTGATGCTACCATTATAGTACCAGGAGGGCAAGGAGCGAATGTTACAGAACTATAGTGGTACCTCAGGTTACAAACGCTTCAGGTTACAGACTCCGCTAACCCAGAAATAGTACCTCAGGTTAAGATCTTTGCTTCAGGATGAGAACAGAAATCGTGCTCCAGTGGCGCGGCGGCAGAAAGAGGCCCCATTAGCTAAAGTGGTGCTTCAGGTTAAGAACAGTTTCAGGTTAAGAACGGACCTCCGGAATGAATTAAGTACTTAACCAGAGGTACCGCTGTATGCCTTCTGTCCTACACAATGGAGGCTGACCCATTAGGGCAAATGGGGCAACCTCAGTGTACATTCAGCCAGCCCCTGCCTGCCCATCTTCTTACTGGTCAAGGCTTTTTCCTGCCATTGACCCTGGCTCCACCTAATGATCATCTCCCTGCCTTCTGCCCTACCAGTCCCAATGGACACCAGCTCTCAATCGCCCCTAACTCTTTGGGATAATGAGACTGAGTGCATAGAGCTGATTGCCTTTACAACACAGACATGGGCCTGCAGTCTCTGGATCAGGCATAGGCAAACTCGGCCCTCCAGATGTTTTGGGACTACAACTCCCGTGATCCCTGGCTAACAGGACCAGTGGTCGGGGATGATGGGAATTGTAGTCCCAAAACATCTGGAGGGCTGAGTTTGCCTATGCCTGCTCTGAATGGACAAAGCATCAAGTTTCCCCCCAACCGGTCTTCTTCTCAACAGTCCCAGCTTCATGTATGTTCGAAACATTAGGACAAAATGAGTACACTTGGACCTTGGAGCACAGAGTGTGTGTAACACTGGTGGGTCAGAGAGAGAGAGAGAGAGAGAGAGAGAGAGAGAGAGAGAGAGAGAGAGAGAGGGATGTCCTTTCTTCTGTGGAATCAGATGGATGGACAATAACCAAGGGCACTGAGGGAGGGAGTCAGGGATAGCGTGTACAGCCCCCAGGATAGGAGCTTAGCTTCTGGCGCCATTAGAAAACTGAACATTGACAAGGCTGAGCTCAGGTTTGAGAAGGCTTGGTGTGTCCCCTCACTCCAGCAAGCTTACCTAGGGTGGTGGAGGACATCAGCAGCACTCCAATCAACATTGGCTAACCGTCAAGTGTAGGTCTGGGAACTGCTGCTCAATTCAATGCTACAAAGTGATGCTTCATTGGAGGCACTGTGGGAAATTAATATGGGAATTCATGTCCACTGTTTAGAGGGAGACCCATAGCAGATGGCAGAGAGTGGCGGATCCTGCTTGGTCCCTGGCAATTTCAGAAGGATGCTATACCCTGACATCAGATACTGGATGCCAAGGATAGAGAGTAGCATTTGATGAAATTCAAAATGTGCAATTCACGTGCACACATGCTAGGAAGTCCACAGACCACATGATTTGGTTTAGACCTTGATTCTACACTTTGGAAAACAGTTCACTGTGGTCCAAGGCACTTTATTTTTATTTTGGGACTGAATTGGATGAAATCTGCAGGTATGTGTCACAATATCAGAAAGACAGAAGAGCAGTTTTCCCACAAGGGCTGTTATTACAGGGTTCTTTTTTTGGGGGGGGGGGTATGTGTAAAAAATAAGAATCACTTAATCCCTCCACAGCACTGAAAGCTTGAATCATAGAATCATAGAGTTGGAAGAGACCACAAGGGCCATCGAGTCCAACCCCCTGCCAAGCAGGAAACACCATCAGAGCACTCCTGACATATGGTTGTCAAGCCTCTGCTTAAAGACCTCCAAAGGAGGAGACTCCACCACACTCCTTGGCAGCAAATTCCACTGTCAAACAGCTCTTACTGTCAGGAAGTTCTTCCGAATGTTTAGGTGGAATCTTCTTTCTTGTAGTTTGAATCCATTGCTCCGTGTCCGCTTCTCTGGAGCAGCAGAAAACAACCTTTCTCCCTCCTCTATGTGACATCCTTTTATATATTTGAACATGGCTATCATATCACCCCTTAACCTCCTCTTCTCCAGGCTAAACATGCCCAGCTCCCTTAGCCGTTCCTCATAAGGCATCTTTTCCAGGCCTTTGACCATTTTGGTTGCCCTCCTCTGGACACGTTCCAGTTTGTCAGTGTCCTTCTTGAACTGTGGTGCCCAGAACTGGACACAGTACTCCAGGTGAGGTCTGACCAGAGCAGAATACAGTAGCACTATTACTTCCCTTGATCTAGATGCTATACACCTATTGATACAGCCCAGAATTGCATTGGCTTTTTTAGCTGCCGCGTCACACTGTTGGCTCATGTCAAGTTTGTGGTCAACCAAGACTCCTAGATCCTTTTCACATGTATTGAGTCATAGCCTGGAGTGTACAGCAATTAATTGTATGTGCAGATGTGCTTGAAGAGGACTGAATAATCCACTCATCTCAGGAGCTCAGAAGCCTTTCAACCCAGTTCAAACTCCAGAGTCCCTACCACAAGTAAACGGAAATTTTGAGTCCTGAGCCTCGGCCCCCTTCTTATTGTAACATTCCTTCTAGCAAAAGAATTGAAGGCATGCCAAGGCACCATCTTCAAAGGTACACAAATTAATTCCTCTTTTATTATTATTATTATTATTATTATTATTATTATTATTATTATTATTACCATAATAGAATTGGCATGGGGGAAGCTGAAAATCAAATGCATTCAACTGCAGGTTTTTTTAAAAAAGTGGTGATAAAAAAGCGAAGAGAATTACATAAAAGAGGCAGGGAAAACTTCAAAAGTACATCAGATAGGATTGGAATAAATAGCTTTTAGCGTTTGCTTACTGCAAAGGCCACTAATGTAGCAAGCTGGTTTCTGGGTGTTGTATTTGAGCTCCCGAATGCAGTTCTCTTCAGCTGAGCTTGTGAAGTAGCTGTTGTTTTTATCTTATGGTAGCATTGCAATTTGCTTGTTTGTTCACATATTTCTTTGCATGCACATCCTCGCTTCCTCAAAGCGTTCAACGGGATATATCCCAATGGATTTGTGTCGTTGAAGAGACTCTCTGCCTAAAGTCATGTTCAGAAGTTTGCATACAGGTGCCGGTGCATATTTATTTAGCTGCTGTGTACGGTTCAGAATGAAGAACTTCAGACCTAGAAGCCAAACTGACCCTCAGAATTCTCCCCAGGCCACAACCCTCACAAGCCTAAGGCTTGCTGATCAGAAGTTCGGCGGTTCGAATCCCCGTGACGGGGTGAGCTCCTGTTGCTTGGTCCCTGCTCCTGCCAACCTAGCAGTTTGAAAGCACAAAGTGCAAGTAGATAAATAGGTACCGCTCTGGCGGGAAGGTAAACGGCATTTCCGTGTGCTGCTCTGGTTCGCCAGAAGTGGCTTAGCCATGCTGGCTACATGACCCAGAAGCTGTACGCTGGCTCCCTTGGCCACTAAAGTGAGATGAGCGCCGCAACCCCACAGTCGTCCGCGACTAGTCCTAATGGTCAGGGGTCCCTTTACTTTTACCTGAGTGTTATTGCCTGGTTAGAATCTGTCCTTGAACTCTGATGATGCTTCTTGCTTGCCTGGATGGAGGAAAGAGGTGTGTGTGTGTGTGTGTGTGTGTGTGTGTGTGTGTGTAATGTAGCCTATCATACAAAGTTAAAATTCACATTCATTGCCCTTCCACTTTTTGCATCTGGTCCCACCCATCACAGGCAGACGGTCTCTTGAAGAGGGAACAAAACTCTTTGCATCCCTGCTATACACAAATAGATGAACTTTAAAGCTAGGGAGCCATGCATATTTGACAAAATACAAATATAATTTCTTACAAACGAATAGTATCACACATTAAATTTATGTCTAAAGGGAAAGACTGTGCGACAAAGACAATACCACTGAACATTCTACCTCCTACGTAAAAAGAAACACCTGATAGTACCCTAATGGTGCAGATATTTTTGGACTGTTGTTGCTTCTTTAAGAGTGACGGGTTTTGCAACCACAGAAGATAGTATTTTACAATGCGAAATCAGATTGCAAGTCTCAATACAGTGGTGCCTCGCAAGACAAAACTAATTCGTTCTACGAGTTTTTTCGTCTTGCGAATTTTTTATCTTGCAAAGCATAGTCAAGTTGCAACTGCACCTCTTCAAGCGGTTTTAAGAAAAAGGAAACAAACTTGCAAGACGTTTTCGTCTTGCGAAGCAAGCCCATAGGGAAATTCGTCTTGCGAAGCAACTAAAAAAACGAAAAACTCTTTTGTCTTGCGAGTTTTTCGTCTTCCGAGGCATTCGTCTTGCGAGGTACCACTGTAAAGTCGAAAAGTATCTTCAGTCTTACTTGACTGTCATTTCTCCTTTAAGGAAGTCATCTTTTTTTTTTTTAATAGCAGCCGAAGGAAATATTGGCTAACGTATTTTCCTACATAATCCCACAGGAGAGGAAAGCAAATGTGCCTTATTTATTTATATCAGATATAGCCCATCTTTCCTCCAGTGGTTCCAAGGAGGAACAGCCTTGTGAAGTAGGATAGGTTGAGAGATAGCGAATGGTCCAAAGTCACCAGGTAAGCTTTCTAACCAAATGACGCCTTGAAGTTGGGTCTTATATGTTCTAGTCCACGCTTCCTCAAACTCAGCCCTCCAGATGTTTTTGGCCTACAACTCCCATGATCTCTAGCTAGCAGGAGCAGTGGTCAGGGATGTTGGGAATTGTAGTCTCAAAAACATCTGGAGGGCTGAGTTTGAGGAAGCCTGATCTAGTCCAACACTACAAGGTACTGGGACTTATTGCTGCTTCCAAGATTTCTTCCCATACCAGTCTGAGCACAGATGAAAGCTTCCACCCACATGGGTCATGCTGACACAAAGTTCACATACCTCATATGTGAGGCCCAGCCCTTGAAAGGTCAGTTGCTGGATCATAGGTAAAGGTAAAGGGACCCCTGTCCATTAGGTCCAGTCGTGACCGACTCTGGGGTTGCGGCGCTCATCTCACTTTAGTGGCCGAGGGAGCTGGCGCACAGCTTCCGGGTCATGTGGCCAGCATGACTAAGCCACTTCTGGCAAACCAGAGCAGCACACAGAAATGCCGTTTACCTTCCCGCTTGAGCGGTACCTATTTATCTACTTGCACTGGCATGCTTTCAAACTGCTAGGTGGGCAGGAGATGGGACTGAACAACGGGAGCTCACCCTGTCACGGGGATTCGAACCGCCGAACTTCGGATCAGCAAACCCTAGGCGCCACCCACAGCGCCACCCGTGTCCCTTATGCTGGATCATAATTAGGATGAAAATGGGCATTGTACTTCTTGGATCCAGCTCAGTTTTTCAGAAAGCTCACAACCTAGTGCAGCAATCTTTGACCTGGTGCCTTCCAGATACCTTGAACTATGACTCCCATCAGCTCCAGCCAGCAATAGAGGTTCTATTCATGAGAACATGGGAAGTTGCCTTCCACCAAGTCAGACCATTGGTCCATCCGGCTCAGTATTGTCCACACTCGGTGGCAGAGGGGCTCCAAGCAGGAGTCTCTCCCGGCTGTACCTGGAGACACCAGCAGGGCCATAGCTAGGGGGTGGTGAGGCTGGCCCCCACCAGGGGCGCAGGGGAGTGGAAGGTGCAAAACCGGCTAAAAACATGTCAATCATCATCATCATCATCATCTATTACTTATGCCCCACTCATCTGGCTGGGCTTCCCCAGTCACTCTGGGCGGCTTCCAACAGAATATTAAAATACAATCTATTAAACATTAAAAGCTTCCCTAAACAGGGCTGTCTTCAGATGTCTTCTAAAAGTCTGGTGGTTGTTTTTCTTTTTGACATCTGGTGGGAGGGTGCCACTACCCCCGGAAGGCCCTCCGCCTGATTCCCTGTAACTTGGCTTCTGGCAGTAAGGGAACCGCCAGAAGGCCCTCGGTGCTGGACCTCAGTGTCCGGGCAGAACGATGGGGGGGAGAGACGTTCCTTCAGGTATACTGGACCGGGGCCATTTAGGGCTTTAAAGGTCAGCACCCACACTTTGAATTGTGCTCGGAAACGTACTGGGAGCCAATGTAGATCTTTCGAAACCGGTGTTATGTGGTCTTGGTGGCCGCTCCCAGTCACCAGTCTAGCTGCCGCATTCTGGATCAGTTGTAGTTTCCGGGTCACCTTCAAAGCATCCATGACGTATGTCCAGCCAACCTCTGCTAAAAAACCTGCAATGAAGGAGATTCCACATTCTCCCGGGGGAGACCATTTCACTGCCAAAGCTTGACAACTGGAGAATTAAGCTTGTTGTGGAGGTGGATCTGGACTGATGTGGGATAGGGTGTATCAAAGAGGAATTTGGGGATAAAACTGTCAAATTCACTTCCCCATCATTTCTCATTCTTCCAGCCATAAGCTGTTAGTTCCCCACATTCTTGCATCAGTTTGCAACAAAGAATTTAAAAAGGTCTCGTGAAAACATGCCAACATTTTAATTGCACATTTTTCCTGTTTGAATGCAGTTTTGCCTAAAATGCAAATACTTGCGAGAATTCTTCTCTGATACGATGCACTGTGAATGGCTAGTTTCGGTAGCTCCTTTTGTATGGCTAGTTACGCCTGCTCCTCGGGAGAAAGGCGATGGCAAACCTAGACAGCATGTTAAAAAGCAGAGACATCACCTTACCAACAAAGGTCCGTATAGTTAAAGCCATGGTTTCCCAGTAGTGATGTATGGAAGTGAGAGCTGGACCATAAAGAAGGCTGATCGCCGAAGAATTGTTGCTTTTGAATTATGGTGCTGGAGGAGACTCTTGAGAGTCCCATGGACTGCAAGAAGATCAAACCTATCCATTCTTAAGGAAATCAGCCCTGAGTGCTCACTGGAAGGACAGATCCTGAAGCTGAGGCTCAAGACTTTGGCCACCTCATGAGAAGAGAAGACTCCCTGGAAAAGACCCTGATGCTGGGAAAGATGGAGGGCACAAGGAGAAGGGGACGACAGAGGATGAGATGGTTGGACAGTGTTCTTGAAGCTACAAACATGAGTCTGACCAAACTGCGGGAGGCAGTGGAAGACAGGAGTGCCTGGCATGCTCTGGTCCATGGAGTCACGAAGAGTCGGAAATGACTAAATGACCAAACAACAAAGTTTCGGTAATAGATTTTTTTTTTAATGCACACTTTCCCCTTTTATATACACTTTGGGGGTACATTATTCAGTTGGAGAACTGCATTGCAAAATTCAGAGATGTGCAAATTTAGGAAGACAGCTGTAATTCAGTTTGACTGTCGTTCTTGTTTTCCAGAAGGAAGTGTGAATTAAGGAAACACCAACTAAACCACATTTTTGTCTTATACCTATCAGCCATGAATGGTGTGCATGATGGATACAGGCTAATAATATTTATTAATTCTTTAGAACATCATGTGTGCCATCGTTGTATCATATATTATAAACCACACTGGGCAGTTCTTGACAGATCTAAATGGGAATAACCACGAAGTCATTGTCAGCAAGAGACCCTAGTTATGTAACAGAGCCAATCAGTTATTTGGGGCAGAATAAAAGGCGGGATTTACCTCCCCTTGATACAAATGTTTGTTTTTAAGCACCATTTTATTTTGATTGATGGGTGGTTTTGTGCATTGTTGTGTAAAGCGCTTTGTCACCTTCTGCAGTGAAAAGTGGTCTATAAATACTGGAAGTAAATCATGAGTTTATAGCTGGTTCCGGGCATGTATTTTGAGGAAGAATTTTTTTTAAAACTGCCTCCCCCCCCCCTGCATCCTCTGAATTAATCTGAAATGTAGACCACCTAGTGACATCAACTTATTTTTTTTTAAAGGCTTTTACTTTTCATGCTCAGCACTTTTTGTTTTCTAAAGAATTAGCAAAGTGATTTTCATGAGCTCAAGAAATAATAAGCATCTGATGACAAATATCCTTGCTATCTATCTATCTATCTATCTATCTATCTATCTATCTATCTATCTATCTATCTATCATCTATCTATCATCTATCTATCATCTATCTATCATCTATCCATCCACCCATCCACACAAACACTTCTATTTTTACTGTGCACTATTACAGGACAAATAAAAAAAAATGACAAACCAACAGAACACCACAAGGAAGAACGAGATGAACTCCATTGGCAGAACAAGGGAACGGAATCCGTTTGTCATGCCAGATTTCGGTTTTGTTATTGAGATCTTTTAGTGGCGTTTTGATGCCTGTAATTAAATTGCTAATTACGTGTCTCTGTTGCGGTGGTCATGGTTTTATTACTTAATTGCAGCAAGTTTTGCTCTCCGGCACTAACGGTATTTGTTTAACCTCCGACAATGTTGCACTGGAGTCCATTCTCTCTCTCTCTCCCATATGCAAAGGCTTTTCGACGCAGCACTATTGACAGCTGTGATTTACCCAGACCCAGCATCAAAACAATTCAGAGTTCCTTGCTGTAAATTAATTTTTCTTTCGTGCTAAAGAAATCTTGAATTATGGGCAGGATGAAAAAAAGAGAGCGCGCAATCTTTAAACAATAAATGTAAAGATAAGCAGAAAGAGGAGAGTGGGATTGCATGGAGTAACCACACGAAACTGCCCCAAAAACAGAATGATGAGTTGGCTTGAGGGAATGTGGAAATAAATGTA
This sequence comes from Podarcis liolepis, assembly GCF_965112155.1. NCBI lineage: Eukaryota > Metazoa > Chordata > Lepidosauria > Squamata > Lacertidae > Podarcis > Podarcis liolepis. Next base: position 114,596,759 of record NC_139557.1, read on the forward strand.
GTCGTTCCTGCATTGATTCCTCCCGCTTGCTTTTGTGTATTTTAAAAACACATTCGATAAGGTGAGATGCAATTCAATTGCCTCCTTTCTTTCATATTTCCTTTACTTTTGAATTTTGGTGCATTCTTCCCCCCCCCTTCCTTCTTTGTCAGTCTGTTCCAACACATTCATTAATTTCTCTCTCTCCCTCATTGGTGTTATTTTATGCAAACCGCAAGATATTCTTTCCCCCTGCTTCTCCCCTCGCCGAAGATTGCCTCTTTATTTTATTTTGAAATATTTGTATATTTATTTCATTAAATGAGATAATGCTTTTTCTTATTAACATAATTTCCAGTACATTAAACATATTTCTCCGCAGACAGAAGAGAGGAATCAAATTAAATGACAGTTAAATCACTTGCAGCCATTTCAACTGTTAAAAGAATTAAAATGCCTCTTTCTTCTTCTTCTTCTTCTTCTTCTTCTTCTTCTTCTTCTTCGTTCTCTTTGTGATCACGAGATGGGTGCCGTAAAAGGAAATGAAATACTAAAGCAAAAGAAGTGGAAACATAAAGAAATAATGACTGAGAGGAACTGGGGGGGGGGGGACGCCACAAATGAAAAGGGGAAAAAATAATAATAATATAGCTGTTTTGAAAGTTATCAAAATTCATTTTTTATTGATGAAGTCCGTGCAATTCTAATACTAAGTAAATGGCAAAGAAAGAAAGAAAGAGAGAGAGAGAGAAAATCAATGCCATAAATACCGGGTGCTGAAAGGAGGAATAAATACTTTGCGTTTGGAGGGCTATTATTCTAAACAGCTTTAATTTTTAAATAATTTATACTTCAACATATATAACAGGGAGGAGGGGAGAACAGAACAAAAGAACTCCTTGTTTCATTATTATTTTTTTGAAAAACTGATCAAGCATATGAAATAATTCAGTAACATATAGCCTGGGCCTGTGATCGTTCTAAGAGAATTTATTTCCTTGCATTCCATTTTCTATTATTTGTAAAGTCAGGACTTCATAGAATCGTGGAATTGTAAGTGTTCAAAGGGTGATCCAGTCCAACCCCTGAAGTGCAGAAATTGCAACTATAGCACCCATGATAGGTGACCGTCCAACATCTGCTGAAAAACCTCCAGTGAAGGAGAGTCTGTTCCACTGTCAAACAGCTCTTAATATCCGAATGTTCTTCCTAATGTTTAGTCAGAATCTCCTTTCTTGTAACTTGAAGCCATTGCCTCAAGTCCTGCCCTCCAGAGCTGCAGAAAACAAGCTTGCTCCATCCTCCATGTGAAAGCTGTTTAGATATTTGAAGAGGGCTATCATATCTCCTCCCAGCCTCCTCTTTCCCAGGCTAAACATACCCAACTCCCTCAACTGTTCCTCATAAGGCTTGGTTTCCAGACCCCTGACCATCTTGGTTTCCCTCCTCTGCACACATTCCAGCTTGTCAACATCCTTCTTCAATTGTGGTGCGCAGAACTGGCATCACAGTAAGGAAAAAGGCAAAAACTGCAGTTATAACAGGAACATGGTGTATAAACGCCTTACAAACTCTCCTAAAGGTTGCATGCTGTCAACCGCAATCTGCCTGAGCCCACATTTACCCAATGTGCATTGCAAATGAACACCATTTGTGTGACTTAGAATGGTGTTCTGTATTATTTTTGGGGAAATATCCACGTTCTTGAGAGTTTCCAGATGCCATTTTCCAAATGTGGCCATCAAATTGTGAATTATGCATAGTGTCCCTGTTGCTAGACTCCAGCTCCCATCAGCCCCACCAGCATGGCGAAGAGTCGATGATGATAGGAATTGTAGCTGAACATTAAGGTATCATGGCCAATGTCCACTGGCATTCTCCATGTGATCAGTCCAGAGCTTTAAGCTAAAGTACTCAAAGGGTGACATGGTTAATGGAGAACCATGTTTTTTAAAAAGCAAAGAAACCAACCTTGAGATGGGGTACACTATAAGTTTCAGTGTGTGCATAGATCTTCCTGCTCCATCTTGTACGTGCAGGCTGCTCTTGCTAGATATCGTATGCTTTCATCAGCAATCAAAGAATAACATTGTTGTTGTTGATTAGTCATTTAGTCGTGTCCGACTCTTCGTGACCCCATGGACCAGAGAACGCCATGCACTTCTGTCTTCCACTGCCTCTCGCAGTTTGGTCAAACTCATGGTGGTAGCTTCGAGAACACTATCCAACCATCTCGTCCTCTGTCATCCCCTTCTCCTTGTGCCCTCCATGTTTCCCAACATCAGGGTCTTTTTCAGGGAGTCTTCTCTTCTCATGAGGTGGCCAAAGTCTTGGAGCCTCAGCTTCAGGATCTGTCCTTCCAGTGAGCACTCAGGGCTGATTTCCTTCCGAATGGATAGGTTTGATCTTCTTGCAGTCCATGGGACTCTCACAAGTCTCCTCCAGCACCATAATTCAAAAGCATCAATTCTTCGGCGATCAGCCTTCTTTATGGTCCAGCTCTCACTTCCATACATCACTACTGGGATAACCATAGCTTTAACTATACGGACCTTTGTTGGCAAGGTGATGTCTCTGCTTTTTAAGATGCTGTCTAGGTTGTCATTGCTTTTCCACCAAGAATAATAACCAAAGAATTATTCTGCAGGAGCTGGTCATTGACTTGCTTTGCACAAAGTGCACCAAGAAAGAAGAAAAGAACAAAAGAAAGAAAGGCATTTGACAAATTTTGAATTTTGTTTTCATGCCCAGGCCTCCCAATGCTTGCTTGCAATGCGATCAATGGATTGCACAGAGAGCAGGTAAATAACTCTGGTTACAAGGTGGGTTGCCTCTCCATAAGTCCCGAAGAAGTGGTTGCTGAGGACAAACAGCCCTCAGCTGCAAACAGGCATCATTTGCAGAGCAGGTTATTATCACTTCAGAAGGAGGAGTATATAATAGATACAACCCTGTTTTTTTTAATTGCTCACATCTCATCGACACAAGTGGGATGTTGAGAGAATTTCTTTGAGATTTACCACCTTTCAAAGGCTTTTGACTTTTCGAAGCTCTGGATCAATCTTTAATTGATCAACTAGACCTGGAAGGGTGGAAAGCCTTTGACCGTTGAGCCAATTGCGTATTAAGTACCATTTTCACCTTCTGCCTGCCGGTTTGTTCATCTGCAGTATCTACAGTAGGGCATGCCGTGTTTCAGCAGCAGACTCTCAGCTTCTGCTCTGCCGAGTACCAGTGAATGAGGGAGGAGAACCCAATAGCCTTACGAGGGGGTTTCATAAGAGGGTGGAAGGTGCTATTTTTTTTTTTTTAAAAAAAGGTTTTTATGCACAAATAAGGAAAGCAAAAGTAACAGATACGGGGGGGGGGGGAGAGAGTACATCAGGCATATATAAGTGTAATATTCTTTCCCATAGATACATAATCAGAAGTAATCTATATTGCATTTTATGCATGCACTCCAAATTTCCAAGGATACTGTTGTAGATGGTATGTACTGGTAGCATGTATAATAAAAGTTCCACCATGTGGCCTGTAAAATGCCCATATTTTCTATCCCTGATAGAGATTGCAAATTATAAACTACAGTCATACCTCAGGTTACAGATGCTTCAGGTTGTGTTTTTTTGGGTTACGGACACGCTGAAACCTGGAAGTACTGGAACGGGTTACTTCCGGGTTTCGACGGACGCGCATGCGCAGAAGTGCCGAATCGCAACCCACATGTTCATAGATGCGCTGATGTGGATTGTGAACGCTGCAGGTTAAGAACGTGCCTCCCGCACGGATCACATTCATAACCCAAGCGTCCACTGTATAAGTGTCCTAAGGGAAAGTGGGACATTCTGGGATCAAATCAGAAGCTGGGATGGTTTCCATAAATCTGGGACTGTCCCTGGAAAATAGGAACACTTGGAAGCAGGGGTGCCATCTCTAGAAGGTCCTGGAGGCCTGAGCAACCACCAAGAAATTGTTGTGGGTGATCAGCACCCAAAACCAGGGCCCCCAACGCAATTTCCAGTCCCTTGCGAAGCACCGTAAGTCACGTTTGAGGCCTCACAAGACCTCAGAGATGCTGTCTGAGGCCTTGCGATGACTCTGAGCCTGACTACGAACAGTTTCAGGGTCAGGTGGCACACTCCTGGAATCATTAGAAGTCTACCACATCAAATAGTGAGGAGCATACTTCTCTATATACTCCTGCCTGGATGTATCTTTTGGGTGAGTGGTCATGGCCTCTTCTCTGTTTCCCAACTTTGGGGCCTATACATTATGTGCAGATGGGCCCAGTGGCCATGATCTTCGTTTTTTTATATTGAGCTTCAGACCATATTTTGTGCTCTCCTCTTTCACCCTCATTCATCCAATCATTAATGCATACAGTGCATTACAGTTGTCCAACCAGGATCTAACTAAGGCACATGTCGCTGAGTCTTGATTCTAGTTCCCCGCCTCTGGTTTTGACATGGCTTTCACATCACCTCTGCCCCTCTTAACATGTTCTTTAAGCCTAAGAGACTGTGGTGTGTCTACAGGGGCATGAGTCTACGTCGGTAGCAGAGTGAGATTTAGAGTGAGATTTGAATATCCAAGCCTGGCTTTCTGTGTAGATTTGAGAAGTGAATCAGCTCATCAGGCCTGCTCATGTCATTTGCTGACGCACCAAGCTCTGCCTTGGGCTTAAATCTTGCCCCCACATTTCCATGGGATTTTAGCAGCCCCACAGTGCAGGATCAAAACCTTGGTCCTTCCGATTGCCTCATCCGCTCTGAGATTGCCAACTCCTCTTTGAAGTGGAAATAATTAGGATTCCACTATGGTCGAGTATTTTATTAATTACATATCTGTTGAGAGACATGTGGGCCAGTCACAAAATCAGCCGGGCAAGTCTGTGTTTAGAGATTTGTAGACTGAAGATTTAGCGTAAACAGAGCAATGTTGAACCTATTCACTCGTAACCCGCCACAGAGATAACAAGAATTCTGCTCCCGGTATGTGATGCGTAGAACAATGCTGAGTAAATATTCACCATCAATGTATAATATCTGTTGCTTTTTTTTGCTGTTCACTTTTCATTTCATTTGATAATGTGTCCAGCAAATGAAGTGGTCCAGGGTGGGGGGTGGGGTGCAACACCTCCAAACAAATGCACGCGCCCCCCAATGCAATTGCATATATTCAATCACTGTTAAATGGAGGCAGCACAAGGCAAAGCTTCAACCCCCCCCCACTAGTTTTGGTGCGTGATAAAAGGAGAAGGTGCTATCAATCTTTATTGTCTGTCTCGCTTACTGTAATTGCATTCAATAGTCCACTGATTCTGATGTCTGTGCTAATGTCGGAAACACGGAAGAAGCAGATGCTCAGATTTGAGCATATGTATCCACTGGCCACTTCAATACTCTGGCAGCAAAGTCGCTGGGTTTGATGATAAATTGTTAACGCCACAGATTATGAGCAGCTGAACACGCGGGATGCGAGGGACGTCGCGGCTCGGCCCCCTCAAAAAGCAAAACTGACATCGTGACGCCAGCCATAGGACACCAGCTCTCTTATTCAAAAAAAAACATTTCTGGTTGCTGAAGGTGCCAGTGGTTTGCTGTGTTGTCGCAGATAATACCCGAGGTGCTGCAGAGACCTTGGAATATTTTGCATGCATTATTATAGGAATGCATGCTACATCCTTATAAGGAAGTCGTCTTCATAGAATTGGAGAGCTGGAAGGGACCACAAAGCTCATCTAGGAGCAACATCGTGGGGGGGGGGGTTATAGCTACCCCCCCGCCCTTGAAAGCTGCTGTAAGACTATAAGCAACATCATGGGAGGCGGGTTTCTAGGACCAAGGGGAAACTGCCAAACTCTCTCATTATTTCTACTATTGGAAACTGGATGTTTATGTAATCTTGTTATATTTATAGTACTGAAATGTTGCTTTTGGTATGTTATCATGTTTCTTATTGTGCTGTTTTGGTATGTTCGTGTGAAATTGCTTTTGCGTGTTCAGACCTAGAGACCTCCCCCCTAAATAAAGACACATTTGACTCAAATTTTAGTTTTGGTTTTTGGCGGAATTTAGGCCACAACTTTGTTGATTACAGAAAGTGACTGGTTGCATAGGCTCTGGTTCGACTAGCTCTCTGCTATGAAGGTAGCCCTCACCCAGGGCGCTAGCATAGGTCAGCCAAGGGTGAACACCTGAGGCAGGTGAAAAAGCCTGGGAACAGACTCTGTTCACTCCCCAGATGCTCGCCTGGACTCAGGCACGGGCACAACCCCCTCTCAGGGGTTGACCAAACCAAGTTGAGTCCCGGGATTCCTTTAACGGAATACCCTTCACATAGGGATGGCGAGAGCGTTCTCCCATCCCTATCACATGAACTAGTGTCTATCCTCAACCTTACAAGTTGTGACGAATTGCTACATGCCAAATAGCCACAGCCAATCGGCCAAGTGGGGAAAATTCCTGCTGTGCCCCTGTCCCAACGACAGACGACACGTGACGGCATAGCAAGGTCAATCGCAAAATGCCCTAAAAGAAGGGAGAGGTGGGCGGGTGTTCTGATGCCAAAGAGGAAGCTCTGGGTCACGTGCATGGGTTTATATAGGTCCCTTTATCCGTTTAGACTACACCCCATTGGCCAGATTAAACCCGGCAATGAGGGACCTACCAATGGGGTGTTGCAGCTATCCAGTAGACCCACCCACAACCATTCTGGTCTTGTTAAATAGGCGGGCGGGGGGAGAAGAAGTTGGAATGAATAAATCACCATTAAAAGAGCAGATTCTTCGAGCATCCCTAAGACAACATGTGTAGGGCGTGTCCCATTGATTTCAATAGGACCTAAGCATATTTAGCTTTCCCTCATTGAGGGTCAATATATGGAATAAAGTCACAGTGAAATTAGGACTTCTGTTTAGCCCTCAAGCTGGAATCAGTTGCTTAACTTATTATTATTATTTTGCATTTTCTAAATTGGGGCTCAAGCATTTAGAATTGGGAAGGAAATCTATGCAGCTTTTGGGTGAGCATCTCAGTTGCAATGGAGCTGAGCTCCGCTTCACCCCATTGAAATAAATGGGTCTAGTGCCTGGATCCTGACCATGTTTAACTGGAAGTAAGTGCCATTTATTTCAGTGGCGTCCTCTAAGTGGATGGATTTCAGATTACATCCTAAATCGACTTAAGTGATCCAACATAAGCAGCCAATGGATTAGGCTACTTAGGATATTTTGCAAATTACATCAAGATAAGTATTATTTGTTGTCTGCAATTTGTCGCTTTGTTTATTAATGGCTAGGAAAAGAAATTGATTTAGCTGAGTGCTCCAAAAATTAAAATTGTTTTGTTAAATTCACATTACCTACAGTTGCTTTATTTTTTCCCCTTGATCTATTCAAATTAATCAATTAAAGTGCACAGATGTTCAATTAAACCTATAAAAATTTTGCATGGCTGCAGCTGTTTCTCAAGACTCATTGTTGGAATTTTTTTTTAAACATATCTAGCAACGACTCACTCTCAGAAGAAATTAAATTAATTACTCTTTGCAGGATTGTTTTTTCCATTGATGAATTAAAAGAAATTAGAAGTAACCTATAAGGAGATGTGTGCAGCTTGCTACATTTATTAATTAGAATGATAGACTGGCATATGAAAAATATGGCAGGCATCACACAAAAACCTTTAAGTCCCGTTGATTTCAGTGGAAGAGTTAAGCACATGCTTAACTATTTCCTAGTAAAATCAATGGGAGCTGCAATCAGTGGGAGTGCTTAATAAGGCTGCTGATCAGTTAGATCATTTTAATCATTTCCCTTTGAACCAATGAATCGGGTAATTGATTATATTTGAATAAATGCACATATTCCCAAGCCCTCCACCGAGGTGCCTTTCTTGAGCTATTGGTTCAAATTGGACCACCTTAATTAACATGGTTTCCGCCATTGGCCCGACAATAAATGTTGGAAATGTAATGAGACTGAAGGTACATTTTTCCACCTTTGGTGGACATGCCCAAGGATTAAGACATTCTGGGAGATGATTTATAACGAAATGAAAAAGATATTTAAATATACTTTTTTGAAGAAACCAGAGGCCTTTCTCCTGGGCATGGTCGGCCAATTGGTGTTAAAGAAAGATAGAACTTTTTTATGTATGCAACAACAGCAGCAAGAATACTTATCGCGAAGTATTGGAAGACACAAGATTTACCCACACAGGAAGAATGGCAGATGAAGTTGATGGACTACATGGAATTGGCAGAAATGACTGGCAGAATCCGAGACCAGGGAGAAGAATCGGTGGAAGAAGATTGGAAAAAGTTTAAAGACTACTTACAGAAATACTGTAAAATTAATGAATGTTAGAAAAATGTTGGAATGAAGTTATATGGCTTTAGTAGAAATGTTATAAGGAATTAGGTATAGATAGATTAATAGGGTATTAAAGGGGAAAATAAGGTTAGAATGTGTTAAGATAATTATAGGATAGAAAATAGAGGAAGATGGAGAGGAATTGCTGAAACAATTAATAGAAGTGAAAGACAAAAAGGGAGGTGTGAGGAGGTCGTGGAAACATGTGAATGAAAGATAAGATATTGAAATTGGATTGTGTTTTGAATGGTTTTTGTTTTGTTAATTGTTTGTGTTAGTGTTGTGTAGTGTTTTTTGTATGGTATTGTATTGTTGTATTGTTTTTCTTTGGTTTTTTTGTAGTGTTGTGTTTACATTGTTGAAAACTAATAAATATTATTTTTTTTAAAAAACAACAACATGGTTTCCACCATTGGTTAATCAACTGAAGTCACAGTTGATTAATCTGTCAACAAAACGGATGAAATTTTAAAACGGAAGTAAATCTTGATGAGTTTGATGGGGATTGCTCCCAGATACGTATGGGCAGGATTGCAACTTAAAAATATATATTTGGATGGATCATACTGAGAGGGGAGCGGGGACATGAAAATGGAAAATAGTTCCACATCTACATTGCCACTCTTCATTTATGAAAGGCTTGAAGTGACAGCAATTAATATCGCCCTGGAGATCAATGGATACGAAAGGCACAGTGATGACCAGAAGCCAATATATATGTGATTTGTATGAGAGTGTCCTTAGATATAAATTTTAAATGACCTAACACTGATTTTGAAGGGACGCGGGTGGTGCTGTGGATTAAACCACAGAGCCTAGGGCTTGCTGATCAGAAGGTCGGCAGTTTGAATCCCTGCGACGGGGTGAGCTCCCATCGCTCGGTCCCTGCTCCTGCCAACCTAGCAGTTCAAAAGCACGTCAAAGTGCAAGTAGATAAATAGGTACCACTCCAGCGGGAAAGTAAATGGCGTTTCCGTGCGCTGCTCTGGTTCGCCAGAAGCGGCTTAGTCATGCTGGCCACATGACCTGGAAGCTGTATGCTGGCTTCCTTGGCCAATAAAGCGAGATGAGTGCCGCAACCCCAGAGTCAGTCACGACTGGACCTAATGGTCAGGGGTCCCTTTACCTTTACCTTAACACTGATTTTGGAAGTGTAGGTTTGATGGTCTTTTGGCAGAAAAATCTCTGGGCACCTTAAAGGCTAAGGTCACATCCACACGATCCCTGGGAGCCACACACACATAGAACATGGCACTACTTAGCATCTGTCTGTTTCAGGAGACAATGGAGGAATCTACCTTTGGGGGTGAGGTCAAGCTTTTGGAATGCTGTAGCTTCAGAGAGCGATACAGGAGAGACATGTTTTGCTGCATCTGGGGCAGGTGGAGGTGTCTGCTTGTGCTGTTGCAGAAGCACCATGGTTTTTCTTCTCTCTGTGCTCCTCCCGGTGGTCATTCCTCCCATGGTGACTGCTATGGATACACGACTTGAATGACTGTCTCCAGGCAGAGTCACAAATAAGGGAAAGCCTAAGTGAATTTTAGAATATGATTTGTTTTAGCAAGATTCTTGCATGTAAGGTTCTTCACAGACCCTCCAAGAGTCTCTATTTCCAGGAAAAGTCCCAGATTTACAAAAGCCATCCTAGTCTTTGATTTGGGATGCCCCACTTTTCCTCAGGACACCCCTATTTTCATTGCAGAAATGTTGGGTGTTATGGTATGTGACCCCTGAGCCAAGGATATAAGTAACTATACAACCTTTAGAAGACACCTGAACATTAAATGTTTAATGCTTTATTATGTGTTTATATATGTTGGAAGCCAACCAGAGTGGCTGGAGAAACCTAGTCAAATGGGTGGGGTAGTCTTCCTCCCCCTCCTCCCCCTCCCCTCCCCTTCTCCTTCTCCTCCTTCTGCTCCTTCTCCTTCTCCTTCTTCTTCTTTGACATCCCTGTTTTCATCAGAGAAATGTTGGAGGGTGTGCCTTCACTGCGTAAGGGCAACAATTTCTGTGAAGATGAGGAGGCCCAAATGTGGCGTCGCCATATTTCAAAGAAAAAAAACCAGGACACCTCAAAATTGTTGAGCCTCCCCGCCCCCCGAAAACGCCAAAAGAACACAATTTCTTGGTTTACTTGCTGAAGATCCAGGACACACCGCCGCCTTCCGGAAATTTCCCCGGACGTCACTTTGGCTTTTGAAATCCCAGCAATGTCCAGAAAATCCCAGATGTATGGCTGCCCCACCAAATGAATCTGAGGCAAGAGCTCTGGGGTAGCAGATCATGAAAAGCAAAGGCTGTAGCTTAGTGGTAGAACATCTGCCTTGACTGAAGAAGGTTCTAAATTCAAGCACTGGAATCTCCAAGTAGGACTGGGAATGTCCTTCTGCCTGAAACCCTGGATAGGCACTGCCGCTCAGTGCCTTGAGCTAGAAGAGCCATTGATCTGACTCAGCAGAAGGCATCTTCCTATGTTCTTATGGAGACCATCAAAGGCAGATAATGGCAGGCCTTTTTAAATTTTCAAAATATGGAGTGAGGAGAAACTGCAGCAACAAGCTTCATGACCCATGGACTGAATAACACAGAGTCCAACCCCCTCCTTCCTTTTTAAATCTACACTCAAGGGGTTGAACTGGAAATTTCAACAGACGCCATCTTGGAAGCACTCAGAGCCTCGACAGATGGAATCTTACTGTTCCTGAGGGACTGCGAAATGCTGCCTGCATCCCAGCGGGAATGCCTCGCGGTTAACGTAATGGAAATATAGTGCAGGGATTTTATGTGACTTTCTGATCGGTTAAGGTCCCCCCTCGCCACCACCGCCACCCAATAAAATCTGGAATAGATAAAAGAGGAAGATAATATCACGACAATGTCAGTGCACCAGTGGAAAATGGAGAGAAATAATAACGGCAAGAACAATCCCCGATTTAACCAGGATGAGAGGCTGGTAGCAGTTTGACAGGTTTCCTTCCCACTCACGGAAGGAGGGGAAGCACTTAGTTGACTGAATGAAAAGGCCTCTTATTTCAGAGCTGGAAATGAGCAGCCTGCCTTCAGTTTGGAGCCGCTGTGTATGAGACCGTGGGCAGTTCCTGCTGATAGATGTTATGTAAAGTTAAATGAGGCATTTTTCTTCCCCTTATTAAGCATTCAATTTCCCTTCTACCTTTTGGGCCACAGAGGAACCCACAATTCCCCGGCAATGCAAGGAATTGTGGGTATACTGGTTTTGGTTTCTAGGACCAAATGTGCTGCCTGCCATGTGCAGAAGGGGCTACCTTTGAAGGTGACTTGGAAACTACAGCTAATCCAGAATGAGGCTGCTAGACTGGTGACTGGGAGTAGCCGCCATGACCATATAACACCAGTCCTGAAAGACTTACATTGGCTCCCATTATGTTTCTGATTATAATTCAAAGTGTTGGTGCTGACCTTTAAAGCCCTAAATTGCCTCCGCCCTGAAGGAGCATCTCCCCCCCCCCGTCCTCCAGCCTGGACACTGAAGTCCAGCTCCAAGGGCCTCCTGGTGGTTCCCTCACTGCCAGAAGTGAAGCTACAGGGAAGCAGGCAGAGGGCCTTCTTGGTAGTTGCACCCACCCTGTGGAACGCCCTCCCAGCAGATGTCAAGGAGATAAGTAACTATACCACCTTAAGAAGACATCTGAAGGCAGCCCTTCATGCATAAGGTCCATACATGTATAAGTGTCTATTCTACCTGTCTGTTCATAGAGCCCAATAATCCACATGAAGGGTTGTTCCAGTTCCAGTTCCACGGAATCCTTTCAGGCTAATATTCCAGAAATCCTTGTCTTAGATTCTGTGAAAGGATTCTGTTGAACTGGAACTGTAACAACCCTTCATGTGGATTATTAGACTCTACGAACAGACAGGTGGAATAGATACTTATAAATGTATGGACCTTATGCATGAACTAACTAGAGAATGATCTACTGGGTCTTCTGTTTTTTCGTTGAACTTTATGAAACTTCCATTAAAATCTACCATTTGATACAGTGGTACCTCGCAAGACGAATGCCTCGCAAGACGAAAAACGCGCAAGACGAAAGAGTTTTCCATTTTTTGAGTCGTTCCGCAAGACGAATTTCCCTATGGGCTTGCTTCGCAAGACGAAATGTCTTGCGAGTTCTTGCGAGTTTGTTTCCTTTTTCTTAAAGCCGCTAAGCCGTCAATAGCCGCTAAGCCGCTAAGCCGTTAATAGCCGCTAATAGCTGCTAAGCCGCTAATAGCCGTGCTTCGCAAGACAAAAAAACCGCAAGACGAAGAGACTCGCAGAACGGATTAATTTCGTCTTGCGAGGCACCACTGTACAATGAGTAGTATACTTTATTTATTCAAAAGTACAACCGGTTACGTCTTGTGTGTTTATTGAATAAAATTCCTGGCATCTTCAGGCAGGACTGGGAGACACTCCTGGCTGAAACCCTGGACAGTCACTGCTGGTCAGTATTGATAATACTGAAGAGATGTGGAGCCTCAGACCAATCACTTTGGTTGGTACATCAGTGAAATCACACCTGCTAAACAGGAAAGAAACCCCTTAAAGATTCGGCTGCAGAAAATTATTCCAATTACATTAATATTTACATGTTTTCTGTAAAAAATAAGGAGATGCCATCTTGTGGCAGGAAAGATTTGTGAGTTGTGACTGGGGTTTTTTAAAAATACTCCAAAATATACGTTCCTTGTTGTTTTTACGTGGCGTGTTTTCGGGAAATGGATAAAAACACATTACTTTAAGAAAACATTGCACAGATTCATTATAATGAACTGAAGAAACCTGAGAAGTGCAGTAGTAAGGTAATTGCTGGGAATACAGTAATAAGCAAAAAAAATGTGTTGTTTAAAAGGGCCTGTTCTTAAAATAGATACACTCCAGCCCAAGTCAAGCAACTGAAAGTTCCTAATGGTGCAATGCTATAGATTTCTAAGGGGGAGGGAGGTGCACAGATTCCAGGATTCCCCTTGTATCTCTATATGTGCATTTAAAAAAAACCCATATCTGTTCTTGACTCACTTTGTGTTCTCTCTGCTCTGATTTGTGCTCCAGGTTCTGAGCTGCTCTGTATAAAACATAGCTCTATGTTACCCCATTCAGTATAATGGGAAATTTAGAATTGGCCATAACCTTGCCACTATCTGGACAAAGTGGATGAAATGTGCAGACACAGGTGTCCCTCTGGTATGGATTAAGCCTGCCAAACTGTACAGATACATCCAGGGGTTTTCATGCAGGACACCTTTGGTTTTTTTTTTTAAGAAACAAAGGAATAATCTATAATATATCACAGGACTCCTGCAGCTTTCCATCTCTTATAGAAAAGTGATATATTGTGAAACAATTTGGCTCTCGGTCAAAATTCATTTCAATGTATTAAAGCAAATGGAAGTTTTAATAGATGTACATCAGGTGCAACTGTGCCATATATTCATACTCAGAGTAGACCCACTGAACTCAATGAACATAAGTTCATTAACTTCAATGGATCTACTCTGAGTAGGACTTGAATGGCATGTCACCCTATGATTTTGTAGACTCTTGTGAGCAGGAACTTTATGAGATAAACACACAGGCATGAGTCAACTCGGGTTTGTGGGGGAGATTTTCAGGATCTCAGGTTCAGGGCCTCCATCCTTCTTACCAACAGAGCCTCATAAAATGCCTGAGGTCATCACCAGGGTTGGTCAAGAATATGGAAAGTTCCTCCCCACCGCCCCTCAAGAATAATAATAATAGAAAATCCTTTGCTTTAATTATCAAGCCACCTCTAATTATTATTGCTACTAATTTGCCACTGAAACAGTATTTCCTTGGGAGAATGACCTATTCATTGAAAAGGGGAGAAAATACTAATTTTTAAAATCACCTCCATCTCAAGAGCTGTAATTGAGGTTAGGAAGTTCTGGTGGATTAGCAGGTTACCACTATTGTTTCAATATGGGGGGAGGGGGCTGTGTGGCGAGGTTCTCGGCTGAGTTGTATAAGTGCTCGACCCCTGAGCACGTGCAGCGAGCTCAAGTGATTTTTTAAGTGAAGGCCCTAAGCTCCATATTAGAAATTAATCATGAGATGTTTTGGTGATAACATCGTCCTCATTTGAAAATGTAATTTATTAATCAGCATAATACCTGTTTCAAAGCAATGTGCAGTCCCTAGTAATAAGCTGATGGTAGCAGACGTCTTTCTTCCACGGTGTTGGCTGTTGCAGCAGTAGAACAAGGAGACAAAAATCCACACACACACACACACACACACACACACGGTGGGGTAAATTGCAGGGCTGAGATGCTTCCTATGTTTGTTGAATCAATTAATGGTTTTAAAACTCTAAGGATCAATTAAAGAATCACAGGGATGGAAGGGGCACTGTAGACCAGGCTTCCTCAAACTCAGCCCTCCAGATGTTTTTGGCCTACAACTCCCATGATCGCTAGCTAGCATGACCAGTGGTCAGGGATGATGGGAATTGTAGTCTCAAAACATCTGGAGGGCTGAGTCTGAGGAAGCCTACTGTAGACCATCTACTTCAATGGCCTCCAACTCTTGACAGGACATCCCAAAGAACACAGGAACTCCTCTTCTCCTAAAGATGGACTGTTGGTGAGCATTGTCTACATCAATGGACAGTGACTCTGGGATTCCAGGCAGAAGTCGCCTGGAGATGTTCGGGACTAGACCTGGGACCTTCTACATGCAAGGCAGTTATGCTACAACTGAGCTGCAGTTCTTGTCCAAAGGGCTGGAGCAATATAGCTCATTTACACCATTTTATTTACCTAACTTGGATAGATTCAATTTATAGTATCATAGAATCACAGAACTGTAGAGTTCAAAGGGGCCCCGAGAGTCATCTAGTCATCCAGCCCCCCAGAAGTTCCCACAAGTCATACATTTGTCCGAGGTCAGAAATGGAAACCATGCAAGGTAATATGAATGGTACTCACTTGTGGTTTTTTAGTCTGTGAACTTTAAGCCAATAGCTACACTGTTTTCTCCTCTTCTGAAATGTGTTGAAATTAATTAAACAGTTCATGGCATAGGGTGGTGTTCAATGAAATCCTTCTCAAAGTAGACCCACTGAAATCAATGAACCTAAGTTAGTCATGCCCATTAACCTCAGTGGGTCTACTCTGAGCATCACTAGCATTAAATACCACCCATAAGTTTCAGCCATAGCGGATAGCGAAATAAATAGCGTAGGTTTTAGCAGAAGCTGAACTGTAGTGGAACTGAAACGACGCTGGTTGCTACGAACACAAAATGGGACAAAAATTGCTGCCTCCTTACAGCCCTGGTTCTGCTTCTGCATGTATAGGATCGAGCTAGGACTAAACTAAAGCTTCCAAGAGTTTGTGAGTTTGAAACAGACGGGCAAGAAATGAACCCACAAAGGAAGGGAGCTGCAGCCATAAGCGACAGAGAGAGAAAGTTAATGATTCAGTGTTAATTCCTGGAATTTTCCCTCAAATGAAAAAAAAAAAAAAAGGAGGAGGAGGAGGAGAGAAGATGGTAATTATTTTTCATGTCTGAAATTTCTCAGTTCTCTTTTAAATATTGCATATTCCTGGCTGCATAGACAGCTTGCAGTAGCTTGAGGACATGCCTGCGTGATAACTATTCATGAGAGGAACAGCTGAAGAAGAGTCGCCTTGCTCCTGCTTGGCAAGTGGCGGCGATTTCGATGCTCTGAAGTTGTACCCTGTGGCCATGCAACGTTATTTCCCCAAAGATCCCTGACGTCGTGGGGTCAAAGGTGATTCCTGCATCTCAAAACTTGCTTGGGTCATCAGTGGCAGGCAGTCCCTGAGCTTGGAGAGGCAGATGTTGAACCTTGGTGATGTCTCCTGTACCTACAGTGGCAGCTCAGGTCCTTGTGTTCCATCTGGGTGGGATTCCCGCCTCTTCTGGACTTTCCCTTTCTTCTTGGGAGCACAGGAATCTGCCTTATACAGAGTCAGACCCATTGTTCTGTCGAGCTCTGCATTGTCTTCACGCAGCACATAGTTAAACTATGGAACACCCTGTGGCGATCACACAGGGTCCCCGGACGTTTCAGCATCTATTGATCCCTGTGCCACCACTTGATTTCTCACTGCCACCATCCAGGCCCTACCTGGGACAATACTGACTCCAGTCAGGGTTAAATTGAAACATAAACTTTTGTCTATTTATTGTAGTTTAACAAGCATGTGGTTTCATAGACAGTATCAGTCAATTACAATCATGGGGTGCCTATCCAGACCTATACCTTCCGCTACCTGCTCTCACTCACTGAACCACCTCTCAGATATTTACTTGTCTGCGTAGCCCCTAACTGTTCCTGACTCACCTTATTTCGCTACACTAACTCAACCTACCCACAACCTCTAGCCCAATTCACTCCCACTCCAACCAACCACCCAACTCCCAACAAACTCCTCCCTTCGCCCCTCCCAGAGCTGGTTTTATAGTCCCACTGACTCCACCCCCTGGGTCCTGTCTGGGCAACCTGTTTAACTAGTTCACCTCCAGCACTCTCGCACATGTTAACATCACATACCCTCCTACAGGAGGACTTTTTTTAAAAAAAGCCACTTCCCCACTACGGAGGAGGTGGGGTTGCGGGCGTCACGGCCCCACCACGCGTGCGGCAGCTGGAGCCCAGCCCTCACGTGATTGGTGGGATTTCCAGCCGTGTCACCCCCCGGCCAGCCATACAGTTGGCTCAGGGGGCGTGGCCTGCCCTATTTAAGGCAGGACACGGCCGGGGATCCCCTTCTTTGCCACTCATCAGCTGTTCCTGCTTTTCCCACCCTCCCGCCCCACAAGGTTTTTGTTCCTGGACCTTGCTATGGACCTCGGTTGGTCGCTGTTGAGGGGCCTGGCAGGAATTTTTCCACTTGGCAAATTGGCACTGGCCACTTGGTTTTTGCCAAGCAAAATCGTCACAACTTTTGTGGTACTGGTGGTTAGGTATTGGTATAGTTCTGTAATTGGAAGAGGGGAGGTAGCGCCATCAACTGCCCCGCATATTGAAGGGTATTCTGCTAAAGGATTCCGGGGGGCGTGGCCCTGTCCGAAGCCTGGGGAGGTGAGAGCCTAAGGCACGCCCCCTATCGGTGACCTCCAGGGGAGTTCCTAGTTGATGTGCATCAGCAGGACTCCCCCTACTGGTGGTTAACCCTTCCTGGACTCCCTGCAGACAGGCTGGAGTCAGATATAGTCAGTTAGGACCAATGCGTAAGCCAATACGGCTCTTCACCTGTAACCAATAAAGTTGTGGCTTTATTTAGCCCATTAACCTTGGGGGGGGCAGGAACTCACCACACAAATACTACAGGAGGACTTTTTAAAAGGATTGGACCATTTCAGGCAGGATTGTGGCTACTAGCCACAATAGCGGTGCTCTTGCCTCCATGCTCAGAGGCAGTAATACTTCTGAATGCCATGTGCTGGAGACTGCAGGAGGGGAAGAATGGGTCTGTTGGGGGGTTTCTTACAGTCTTCTGGTTGGCCACTGTGAGAACATGATACTGGACTTGATTGACCATTGGCCTGATTCTTACGTTTTTATTGTCTACACTGATCGTCAGCAGCTCACCAGGGTTTCCTTCCCAACCCTATCTGAGGAAACTGGGGGTTGAAGCATCTGCATGCAAGGTAGATGATCTACTATGGTCCTTCTCAGGTCCTGTCTTTCCTTCTGTGCTCAGATCTTTCGGGATCTTAGGAAGTTGCATTATGTTGAGTCACCCCATTGGCTCATCTACCTTGGTATTGTCTACAATACCTGATCTGGCCACAGTGATCCATGCGACGGTCACCTCCGGGCTTGATTATTGTAACTCGCTCTACGCGGGGCTGCCCTTGAAGCTGACCCAGAAACTCCAGCGGGGACAGAAAGCTGCGGCGAGGCTCTTTACGGGGTCCTTGCTGCAGGATCACTTTCATCCAGTGCTTTATCAACTGCACTGGCTCCCGGTGGAGTACAGGGTCAGGTTTAAGGTGCTGGTTTTGATCTTTAAAGCCCTATGTGGCCTAGGACCCATGTACCTACGAAACTGCCTCTCCTGGTATGCCCCGTGGAGGACCTTAAGGTCCACAAATGACAACATTTTGGAGGTCCCAGGTCACAAGGTGGTTAGATTGGTCGCAACTAGGGCCAGGGCCTTTTCAGTACTGGCCCCGACTTGGTGGATTGCTCTGTCACAAGAGACTAGGGCCCTGTGGGACTTGACATCTTTCCGCAGGCCCTGCAAGACAGAGCTGTTCCGCCTGGCCTTTGGTTTGGACTCAGTCTGACCCTTATGTTTTCCCTCCCCTTATGGTTTTGATCTATGGACTACTTTTAAAATGAGGCTGCAATTTAAATTGCATTTTAACCTATATTTTAAATTGGTTTTTCCCCCCTATTATGATTTTACTGTAATTTTACTGGTGTTGGCCACCCTGAGCACGTCTCTGGCCGAGGAGGGCAGGGTATAAATAAAACGTATTATTATTATTACTACAACGCTGGCTTCTTTGTTAACCACCTCCTGAGCTTTTTGCTTCTAGGTGATCTATAACTATAAATATGTAAATGGATGGATAGCTCAGTTGGTTAGAGTGTGGTGCTGATAATGCCAAGGTTGCAGGTTCGATTCCCAGATGGGACAGCTGCATATTCCTGCACTGCAAGGTATTGGAATAGATGGTCCCTTCTAACTCTATGATTCTGTGAAATAAATCCAGTCCTGATTTTCAGAGAGGGTGACATTGTAGGCATGAAAAACTCTGCCTGTAACAAATGCTTTGACAGAGCAGTGGGAACCTTAGATGAACCTGGCAGCATGACCAGCTGAGACATGTGGTTGCTGACTGGCTTTCCACAGCCCTCTCCTTTCTGAGCCTCAGTCTCCAAATCCATAAAATGGCACTACTAAGGGCCTGTCCTGACCAAGGGGCTTGGCAAATGAGTGAAACAAAGGCAACCGACTACAGAGGAGAGAATAAAACCACTATCTATTAAACAAATTTGAGGAATGACATGTACATCAATCTATTAAAAGTAATTAAAACCATTCCCATTTAACGTTGGGAGGAAATTCCATATGTCAGATTTATCATCCCCTCAGAAACTTCAGCTGGAAATCAAATGTTCCTCTGTTTTCTCTTCGTCTCCCCTTCTCTCCCCCACTTCCCCATATGGCTCCTGAAACATTTCTCTGTTTCAATGGGTTTTAAAGCTTATTCCTCATAGCTCCTAGAGCATTCATTTTAGCATGTGCTATTTTTGTTATTCAAATTAGTAGGCAGGGGAAAAAACAAACAGCTGGGCATTTGAATCTTATACTTTAGTCTCCACCCTGCCAACCAAGACGGCTCGCATTACCTGCTTCCTTCCTACCATCAATCTAGAAATGACCAAGGACTCATCACCTCTTATCAGGATTCAACACACTTGTATAAATGACCTTAAATGTCACTCAGGGCAAAACTATATGTTATTACATTATTCACACGTAAAACAACAATAACCCCAATGTGTTCTTCTGTTGTCCAGTTTTATTTTCTCAGCAAAACAAAACAGTGGCTGGATCTCGTTCCACAACGTGTTATCAGTTCAAGGCCACATTCACGTCATAAATTTTAAACGTGGCAACACCCCATGTTATTTTTATTTTTTATAATGATTTTTTAATTAATTTTCCATTTTATAATATTTAAACACATCCTCATTTATCCAATTCACTTCTTTTGCTCTTAAGAGCGTAACGACTCCCCCTCTTGGTTTTCAAAACTGATCTTTATAACATTGCATTTATACATCTTCCAATTTACGTTTCCCTCATTTGGAATATCACAATTTTTAAATAAATATAAAAAGGTAAAAACAGTGATCCTTATAAGTCTTCTTACAATCCCGCTAGTGTTGTTAATTTTTACAGTTGTCCTTCAAATATTGTATAAATTTGCTCCAGTCCTTTTGGAATGCTTGATCATGCTGGTTTCGGATTTTTCCAGTCAGCTTTGCCAGTTCTGCAAAGTCCATCAGTTTCATCTGCCACTCTTCTTTCGTAGATATTTCTTGTTGTTTCCACTCAGGGGCTAAAATAATTCTAGCTGCTGTTGTTGCATACATAATTTTTTAAAATCTGCTTTTGGTATCCCCCACTTTGCCCAATAAAATCACTGAGAGAAGTGAAGTTACAGGGAAACAGGCAGAGGGCCTTCTCGGTAGTGGCACCCGCCCTGTGGAACGCTCTCCCATCAGATGTCAAGGAAATAAACAACTATCTAACTTCTAGAAAACAGGGGGTTGGACTTGATGGCTCTTGTGGTCTATTCCAACTCTATGATTCTATGATTCTATTAGGGAAGTTTTTAATGATTGATGTTTTATCGCGTTGTTGTTGTTGTTCTGTTGGAAGCTGCCCAGTGATTGGGGAAACCAAGCCATATCTCTTTTCTGATGAGAGCAGCTTTTGCATCTCATTTGGAAACAAAGGACCCAGAGTCTGGAGGAAGAATGGGGAGGCACACAATGCCAGATGCTTGAGGTCCAATGTGAAGTTTCCACAGTCTGTGTTGATTTGGGGAGCCATGTAATCAGCTGGTGTTGGTCCACTGTGCTTCATTAAGTCCAGGGTCAATGCAGCAATCTACCAAGAGATTTTGGAGCACTTCATGCTTCCTTCTGCAGATGAGCTTTATGGGGATGCTGATTTCATTTTCCAGAAGGACTTTGTCACCCGCCCACACTGCCAAAAGTACCAAAACCTGGTTCAATGCCCATGGGATTACTGTGCTTGATTGGCCAGCAAACTCGCCTGACCTGAATCCCATAGAAAATCTATGGGGCATTGCCAAGAGAAAGATGAGAGACATGAGACATGAGAGCTTGCAGGGCAGCAGATGAAGAAGGAGCAAAAGGGTTTTCTTGTGTGTGTGTTTCTTTGTGGCTGATTAGCTGCTCTCCCTGTGCAAAGGTCAGAGGGGGCAGGGTTTCCATTGAGTCAGGTGATTAGCTGTGGGAGGAGCTTATCAGAGCTTGCAGGGCATCAGTTGAAGGAGGAGCAAAAGGGTTTTCTTGTGTGATCCATCTTTTAGGTTTAGGGGAGCTAGTCTCAAACGTTTGTTGGGGGAGACCTAGGTTTTTTGGGGGGGGGTTATTTGCCCTGTCTTTGAACTTTTTAAGATGGAGGACCACTGTAGCCACCCCCAACGACACGTTCTCAAGATGGGGGGTGAGGGAACAGCTGCAGTCGCCTGCGGTTCCTGCGCAATGTTTGCCATCTTGCCAAAGGTTGCAGGCAGCTTTACCTGCAGCAATTGTATGTTGATTGCCCTCTTAGAAGACAAAGTCCAGCAACTGGAGGAACGTGTAGCTATGCTCCAAAAAATTAGAGAGCTGGAGCTCTTCTTGGAAGTAACAGAGAACACCGTCTCCACCAAAGAGGAGACAGGAGACACCCCCGAGAAGGAGGCTAGTTCACCAACACAGGTGCCAGATATATGGAGAAACGTGACTCAGAGAAGTAGGAGGCCCAGGGTTCACTCTGATTCTTTAGAAATACACAGTCGCTTTGAAGTCCTCTCCCCTAGCATGGAAGACCAAGAACAGACTCCATTTGAGGATCTCTCCCTCATTACAGTCGATCAGGTATATGAAGACGAGCAGCAAAGTCAGTCCTTTTTTTATATATAATAGATATTTATTGAGAATTTTCCATTTTAATACATTAAAAAGCCAAAAATAAAAAACAAAAAAAAAATAAAAAATAAAAAAACATATACAGTTTACAATCCTTATTTTCCTATAACATATTTCCCTGACTTCCCCACACCTCCCCTTCTTATATTCCAATTCAAATTGTTAGTTCAACAAGTTCTTATCCCCAATTTTTAACCTTTTTATATTTAATTCATTTTAAAAAACCAATTTTACCTTATAAACATCAAAATTTATACATCAGTACTCATTCTTAAATCCTTTTCCTAAAGTCGACCCAAATTCCCTTCCACGAATTCCCCACTTTTCATACTAATAACAAAACAGAATAAAAAGAAAAAGACGAATTATGATTATGCACCCTTTGGATCCCTAAACCCCACCCTTTCCCGGTTTCAATCCCCATCAAATGTCCATCAGTCTTAATCTGCTATCAGCCTGGAGATCTCACGTCCAAGGCTCTTAATTGTCTCTCAGTTCCTCTCTGCCAGTTTTTTTGATAGTCCTTAATATTAAACAGATCTCGGAGATGCTCTGGCCCGATGGGGACAATGTTTCTTCCAGCCAGACCTCCATACTTAAAAGTGGGGCCCAAATCTTGTTTCTTACTCCTTTCAAGTCCAAATGTCCCCAAAGCTCCAACTTTCACCTTAATCAAATTTGTCATCATGTCAGGCCTCTGGCTCTCCTTTGTCATCTGCAACATTACACCTCCTCCTTCCTTTTCCTCAAAAATAACATGTGTCTCTTTCCCCACACTCTCAAAGTTCTCAAATTTCTCCTCTTGTCCAACTGCGTGAACTTCCTGGATCAAATCCTTATCAAATTCAATGAACTTGTTTACTGTTAAGTCCAGAGTTGCAACGTTGGTAGCCAAAACATCAATTTGGCCTTGTAACTTTCCCAGGAGAAAAAAACCTCTGTCCAATTTAGCTTGAATTTTCCCTCCTTCAGCCATTCTTGTAATGCCCCAAAACCCCCTCTAGAGTATTCCTTCCAGTTCAAATCCAAAAATCAAGTTAGATTGTGTCAGTTCTTCCTTGTTTTCAACAAAATATAGCCAAATTGTAACGAATATAACCAGCAGAGACAAAAGAAAACAAAGTTCGCTTTTTCCGTCTTGACAGCTAATTTGACAGCTGTCAAACTCTTCAATATCTCTTCAACAGGCTCTCTCGCGGATCACTCCCGGGTCCGGGGGGGTAGCACTTCAGCTCCAAAAATTAGCTCTTATCATCCAGTAAGATTACTTAAACTGCCAAATCGTGAAATTAATGTCTTTTACCCAATAAAAAAGAAAAAAATCCTCTCGACCTTAGTTAGCTGGTCCTTGCTTTAGATTATTTACAAGACGGGGAGACGGACTTCCTGTTTGCGCCTTCCCTGATCGTGCCTAATTCAAAAGAAAATTTTCTTTTACAAATCCAATTTCCATACTACTCACGGGTTGCTGCTTTAAAATCCAATTGTTCACAAGAAGAAGTCAGCGCTCTCCGACCATGGCATGCGGCTTCACTCCGCAGGAGAAGCAGTCGACTCTCAGCACCGCGCCACTCACCCCGTCCCCCGTTCTGAAGCCTTTAAAAAGGCTCCTTCACGGGTCGGGGGGGCGCAAATGGTGCCTGCCGAGTCACCAGGTTCACAGGCTTCGCCGCCTGTGATTTTTAAGGGTCCCCGCGTCGCTGCAGCGTCAAGACCCAAATCCTGCGGAGCCGATTCCCTCCGGAGCTCGGAGGGAATCCGCCATTAGCCTCTGGCACTAACCCGGAAGTCCCAGCAAAGTCAGTCCTCAGGGAATGTGCAGGCGACCTTGGAACGGACAGCTCACGGAAGAACCCCGACCAAACCTAAGAGGAGGCGTGTAGTGGTGATAGGGGATTCCCTACTGAGGGGAACAGAAGCAGTGATCTGTGGGCCTGACAAGATATCTCAGGAGGTGTGCTGTCTCTCCGGGGCTAAGATTCAAGATGTAACTGAACGACTGCAAGGAATCATAAAACCCACTGACAAATACCCCTTCCTCTTGGTTCATGTGGGAACCAATGACACTGCAAGCAATAGCCTCCAGAAGATCAAAAGAGACTACGAGGCTCTGGGCAGGAAATTGAAGCAATTAAATGCACAAATTGTCATCTCATCTGTCCTCCCAGTTGAACGACGTAGCACAGGGAGAGAGGGAAAAATAGTGGAAGTGGACAGCTGGCTTGGCAAATGGTGTAAACAGGAATGGTTTGGATTCTTAGATCACGGACTGCAGTTTCTTGAAGATGGACTTCTGGCAAGCGATGGGCTGCACCTCACAATGGTTGGGAGGAATGTTTTTGCCAAAAATCTCAGAAACCTCATCAGGAGGGCTTTAAACTGACTAATGTGGGGGAGGGAGACAGTGCTCCTGAAGGTAGGAGTCTATCAATTGATGAAGATGATCATCCAAATGTCATAGACCAAATGGAGCAAACAGCACGCAGACCTAGTGGTGGGAGGAAAAAATCCTTAAATAAGAGACACGGGGAAATGATTAATGGACTTCAATGTCTGTACACTAATGTGCAAAGCATGGGAAATAAACAAGATGAGCTTGAGCTCTTGGTACAGCAAACTAAATATGACATAATAGGCATCACTGAAACCTGGTGGGATAATTAAAGACTAGGATAAATAAAGAGGGTAGGGATTTGCTGAACCAACAAACTGAATTGGAATACAAAAAAGGGAGGCGTGAGGAGGTCCGGGAAATAAGCTAATGAAAAATAAGTAATGGAAAGATGGAGTTGATTTAAACCAATTTTTTATTTTGTATTTTTTTCTTTTTTTCTTTTTTATTCTGTAATACTTTGAAAATCTTAATAATTATCATATATATATATATATATATATATATATATATATATATATATATATATGAAACCTGGTGGGATAAGTCCCACGATTGGAATGTAATAATGGAGGGATACAATCTATTTCAGAGAAACAGACCAGACAAGAAAGGAGGAGGAGTGGTGTTATATGTCAGGGATGTATATACCTGTGAAGAGATCCAAGATTTAGAACCTCAAAGCCCAAGTGAGAGCATTTGGGTCAAAATTAAGGGAGAGAAGAATAACAGAGACCTCATTGTGGGAGTTTACTATAGATCCCCAAGCCAAATGGAGGACATAGATGATGCCTTCCTGGAACAGATGGCCAAGCATGCAAAAGGAAGGGAGATAGTAGTAATGGGGGACTTCAATTACCCGGATATTTGTTGGATGTCAAACTCAGCCAAGAGCATAAGGTCAAACAGATTCCTCACTGGCCTTGCAGACAACTTCATTGTCCAGAAAGTGGGAGAAGCAACGAGAGGAACAGCCATTTTACATCTGGTTGATGACCTGGTTAGTGGGGTAGAAGTTGAAGGATCATTAGGCGCGAGTGATCATGCTCTTCTGAAGTTTACTATACAGCGGAAAGGAGCAGCCAAGCATACTAGGACTCAATTTCTTGACTTTAAGAAAGCCGACTTCATAAAACTTAGGGAAGTGCTGGGCGAGATCCCATGGACAGCAATACTAAAAGGAAAGGCAGTTCATGATGGCTGGGAGTTTGTTGAGAGGGAGATAGTAAAAGCACAACTTCAGGCAATACCAATGAGACGGAAACATGGAAGATGCTTAAAGAAGCCAGGGTGGCTATCTAAAGAACTTTTAACTGAGTTAAGATTAAAAAAGGATGTGTACAAAAAATGAAAAGGGGGGGAAACCACCAAAGAGGAATTCAAACAAATAGCCAGCACATGTAGACACAAAGTCAGGAAAGCTAAAGCACAGAATGAACTCAGGCTTGCTAGAGAGGTTAAAAGCAACAAAAAAGGCTTTTATGGGTATGTCCGTAGCAAAAGGAAGAACAAAGAAACAGTGGGGTCACTCAGAGGAGAAGATGGTGAAATGCAAACAGGGGACACAGAAAGGGCTGAACTCCTCAATGCCTTCTTTGCCTCAGTCTTCTCCGATAAAGAAAACAATGCCCGACCTGAAGAATTTGAAGCAAATGATTCAGCAGAGGAAACACAGCCCAGAATAACTAAGGAGATAGTACAAGAATACTTGGCTAGTTTAGATGTATTCAAGTCTCCAGAGCCAGATGAACTGCATCCAAGAGTATTAAAAGAACTGGCAGATGTGATCTCAGAACCACTGGCAGTCATCTTTGAGAATTCCTGGAGAACAGGCGAAGTCCCGGCAGACTGGAGGAGGGCAAATGTTGTCCCTATTTTCAAAAAGGGGAAAAGAGAGGACCCAAATAATTACCGCCCAGTCAGTCTGACATCAATAGCAGGGAAGATTCTGGAGCAGATCATTAAGCAAACAGTCTGTGAGCACCTAGAAAGGAATGCTGTGATCACCAATAGTCAGCATGGATTTCTGAAAAATAGGTCATGTCAGAATAACCTGATCTCGTTTTTCGACAGAAGTACAAGCCTGGTAGATGAAGGGAACGCAGTGGATGTAGCCTACCTTGATTTCAGCAAGGCATTCGACAAGGTGCCCCATGATATTCTTGTAAAGAAGCTGGTAAAATGCGGTCTTGACTATGCTACCACTCAGTGGATTTGTAACTGGCTGACTGACCGAACCCAAAGGGTGCTCATCAATGGTTCCTCTTCATCCTGGAGAAGAGTGACTAGTGGGGTGCCACAGGGTTCTGTCTTGGGCCCGGTCTTATTCAACATCTTTATCAACGACTTGGATGATGGACTCAAGGGCATCCTGATCAAATTTGCAGATGACACCAAACTGGGAGGGGTGGCTAACACCCCAGAGGACAGGATCACACTTCAAAACGACCTTGACAGATTAGAGAACTGGGCCAAAACAAACAAGATGAACAGGGAGAAATGTAAAGTATTGCACTTGGGCAAAAAAATATGAGAGGCACAAATACAAGATGGGGGGCACCTGGCTTGAGAGCAGTACATGTGAAAAGGATCTAGGAGTCTTGGTTGACCACAAACTTGACATGAGCCAACAGTGTGATGCGGCAGCTAAAAAAGCCAATGCAATTCTGGGCTGCATCAATAGGAGTATAGCATCTAGATCAAGGGAAGTAATAGTGCCACTGTATTCTGCTCTGGTCAGACCTCACCTGGAGTACTGTGTCCAGTTCTGGGCACCACAGTTCAAGAAGGACACTGACAAACTGGAACGTGTCCAGAGGAGGGCAACCAAAATGGTCAAAGGCCTGGAAACGATGCCTTATGAGGAACGGCTAAGGGAGCTGGGCATGTTTAGCCTGGAGAAGAGGAGGTTAAGGGGTGATATGATAGCTGTGTTCAAATATATAAAAGGATGTCATACAGAGGAGGGAGAAAGGTTGTTTTCTGCTGCTCCAGAGAAGCGGACACGGAGCAATGGATCCAAACTACAAGAAAGAAGATTCCACCTAAACATTAGGAAGAACTTCCTGACAGTAAGAGCTGTTCGACAGTGGAATTTGCTGCCAAGGAGTGTGGTGGCGTCTCCTACTTTGGAGGTCTTTAAGCAGAGGCTTGACAACCATATGTCAGGAGTGCTCTGATGGTGTTTCCTGCTTGGCAGGGGGTTGGACTCGATGGCCCTTGTGGTCTATTCCAACTCTATGATTATATGAGCTGAAATAAGGGGGTTAGCGCAGCATAGGAATCAGCTGTTGGAACCTAATTCACTCATCCCAGTGGATCTTGGGTTTGGATTGTTCCCTAAGTCTGCTCTGATTTTCTTTTTAGTTTTCTCTAATTTTCATGATGATGATTTTATTCAATAAATTCAATGTGAGCGAGCGAGTGAGTTTGTGGCATGTTTGATTTTATCCATGCCTATTGCATATCGGCAGGATAATCTGCATGAAAGAAGGGTGGTCTGGAGATGTTTTGCATGCAGACAGAAATAAAATACATTATTTGGGGATGAGCGTGTTTGCTTCCAAAACTGATAGGTGCTGGAGCTCAGTAATAAAAGGATTTATGATAATAGGAGCAATAATAACACTAGTAGAGGTATTCCTGGGCCTGATCAAGGGAGCTCCTTTAAGGAGTTGAATGCAAACAGAAGTTGTGTGGTATTTGTTTTGCAAATGTCAATTCCATGTGTACGTGTGGGGGTGTTCAAAGTGGTGCAAGCTAGTTAAATCTTCGGCAGGGGAGGAAAGTTAAAAATCTCCATTTGGGTTTTTAATTAGTCACATGATATTATTATTATTATTATTATTATTATTATTATTATTATTATTATTATTATTATTAGTCAGATTTGTCTCCAGGCTGGGCCAATCAAAGAGTGCAGGAAAAGGTCCACTGCACTCCTGGAAAGTCTCCAGATAATCTGATTCATGTGAAGAGGTTAGCCATTAATATTGCCTTCAATACAGCTAAATTATTTGGCTTCGGAATCGCTCGCAGATTCTATTAAAGACCCCTACGGAGGGTGTCTGCTTGAAATAGTCATTTTAATTCATCCGGGTACACTAAGGTGTTGCCTTCCTTTCATTAATAAAATGGAAACTCATAAAGAAAACCAGATTATCCTGAATTTATGATCAAGTAATTTTGTTTCTCTTAGCTCCGGTAATAATTGCAGAACATCATTCCTATCTATTTTCTACCTCTCCCCCACCACACCTCCTCCTCTCTTTATTTTTTAACACACCTAGACAATTTTAATTTCTCATGTTTATTTATCTTTTCTTCCCTTTTAATTTGACAGAGAAAGCTATCTAAGACCCCAGGAGGCAAACCGAAAGAGCCAGGAATGAGTTCTTTCCATCTTCGGTTTAATGAAATAATAAGTAATTGATTTATATTTATGGGCGGTGTAAACATTCAGGAAATTTTTTTTGCACATCAACCTTTCTGATGGTTCCATGAACGGGACTGGCTTTATCTTGGAGACCCTAATCCAGTCGGTTGGCCCATGTTGCTGCCTGAGAGGTGGTGCAAACTGTGAATTCCACTGTGAAGTGGAAAATCTTACCTTGCTACAAGTTTTGACCCCTGCAGCAGCATCTGTAGCAGAAGTGTGGAATCTCAGGCCTGGAGAATGATTGTATGAGCACTTCCCAAAACACCAGGTTTCCCTGGCCATGGTGAAAAATCTGATGCTGCCTTCATGGAAATCTTAGCAGCCGGAGAATTCACTCATGTCCTACTTGATATCAAAGAGTAAGCTGACAGTAAATCACATCGCTCAAAGCTGGAGTTAACACTTTATTAGCAAAAACAAGATCTGCACAGACTTGGCTAAGTGTCCAATGAACACAGCAGCTCATCCCCAATAGGTCTTACACCATGAGTCAGTTGCTGAGATTGAAACTCCCTGCCTCTCCACAGCTGCCTAAGTCCCTCCTTTCCAGAGCTTTCCCCCCAAGCAATCAGAGACTGTGCCCGTGTGCAGCTGGCCGCTACTCCACTCATTTCAGCCCTCTTCTTGTTCTGTGAGACAAGAGGGGAGGGGAGCTTGCCGCAGCGGGAGGGTCACCCATGATTCTTCACCAGCCCAATTTTTCTCTGCCTCTTGGTCTCTCTCCTCCCATGTATCAGCTTCTGCCTTTAGATTCTGGACTCCTCTCTGCCACAGATGCTCCCAACTCACTAAGCCCCGTTTCCACTTCAGCTTGCAACACCTCCTCACAGACTTCTCCCTCTTCTCTCTATGACCACCCATTGTTGTCCCACCACCACTAACCAGGCTCTGAGCCTTCTTCCCTTGATGGTTCCCCAGCTGGTTCCTCAGCTGGTTCCCCACCACCACCATTCCTCTGCATCTAACCAGTCAGTACATGAACTGGAGGGTTTTCCATAGGTATCTGGTTGGCCACTCAGACTGGGCTGCATCAATAGGAGTATAGCATCTAGATCAAGGGAAGTAATAGTGCCACTGTATTCTGCTCTGGTCAGACCTCACCTGGAGTACTGTGTCCAATTCTGGGCACCACAGTTCAAGAAGGACACTGACAAAGTGGAACGTGTCCAGAGGAGGGCAACCAAAATGGTCAAAGGCCTGGAAACGATGCCTTATGAGGAACGGCTAAGGGAGCTGGGCATGTTTAGCCTGGAGAAGAGGAGGTTAAGGGGTGATATGATAGCCATGTTCAAATATATAAAAGGATGTCACATAGAGGAGGGAGAAAGGTTGTTTTCTGCTGCTCCAGAGAAGCAGACACGGAGCAATGGATCCAAACTACAAGAAAGAAGATTCCACCTAAACATTAGGAAGAACTTCCTGACAGTAAGAGCTGTTTGACAGTGGAATTTGCTGCCAAGGAGTGTGGTGGAGTCTCCTTCTTTGGAGGTCTTTAAGCAGAGGCTTGACAACCATATGTCAGGAGTGCTCTGATGGTGTTTCCTGCTTGGCAGGGGGTTGGACTTGATGGCCCTTGTGGTCTCTTCCAACTCTATGATTCTATGATTCTATGATTCAGACTGCTCATCCCACAGAACCAGACTCTTCTTGCGTGTTCAGACCCAGAACCCCCCCCCCACCAAATAAATTCACACTTGACTCAAATTTTTGGTTTGGTTTTTGGCGGAATTTAGGCCACAACTTTATTGATTACAGAAAGTGACTGGTTGCATAAGCTCTGGTTCGACTAGCTCACTGCCATGCAGGTAGCGCTGACCCAGGGCACCAGCACAGGTCAGCCAAGGGTGAACACCTGGAACACCTGGATAAGCAGAAAGCCGGGCATGGGCTAACTCCACCACCCAAATGTCCCCCTGGACTCAGGCACCCCCTCCCAGGGGTTGACCAAACCATCAAGTCCCTGGATTCCTTTAACAGAATACCCTTCACATAGGGATGGTGAGAGCGTTCTCCCATCCCTATCACCTGAACCAGAGCCTATCTGCAACCTTACAAGTTGTGACAATTTGCTACACAGCAGGCAAAACACAAATGGCAACAGCCAATCAGTCAAGTGGGGAAAGTCCGTGCCATGCCCCTGTCCCAATGACAGACAACACATGATGGCATAGGAAGGTCAAGCACAACAAGCCCTAAAAATAGGGAGAGGTGGGCGGTTGTTCCGAATGCACACACCAAAAGAGGAAGCTCTGGGTCACGTGAACGCTTTATCACTACCCAAAGGAGTCTCAAAGTGGCTCACAGTCTCCTTTCCCTTCCTCCCCCACAACAAACACTCTGTGAGGTGAGTGAGGCTGAGAGACTTCAGAGAAGTGTGACTAGCCCAAGGTCACCCAGTAGCTGCATGTGGAGGGGCGGAGACGCGAACCCGGTTCACCAGATTATGAGTCTACCGTTCTTAACCACTACACCATACTGGCTCTATTGTTTAATAGGCTATTGTATTTTAATATTCTGTTGAAAGCCGCCCAGAGTGGCTGGGGAAACCCAAGCAGATTGGCGGGGTATAAATAAATTGTTGTTGTTGTTGTTGTTAAAACTTGTGTAGTTCTTTATCTCCTTGACATCTGATGGAAGGGTATTCAACAGAGAGGGAGCCACTGCTGAGAAGGCCCTCTGCCTGGTTTCCTGTAGCTTTGCTTCTCACAATGAGGGAACCACCAGAAGGCCCTCAGGGCTGGACCTCAGTATCCGGGCAGAACGATGGGGGTGGAAACACTCCTTCCGGTATACAGGGCTGAATCTGTTTAGGTCAGCCCCAACACTTTGAATTGCGCTGGAAGCCAATGTAGATGCAGACTATGTGCTACCTCCATGGTCAGAGGTAGTAATGATTCTGAATACAGTGGTGCCTCGCAAAACGAAAAGAATCCGTTCCGCGAGTCTCTTCGTCTTGCGGTTTTTTCGTCTTGCGAAGCAAGCCCA
Organism: Podarcis liolepis; assembly: GCF_965112155.1. Lineage (NCBI taxonomy): Eukaryota > Metazoa > Chordata > Lepidosauria > Squamata > Lacertidae > Podarcis > Podarcis liolepis. The sequence goes on from NC_139557.1 coordinate 114,628,630, forward strand.
ATAGTGGCTTAGCGGATTAGCGCTATTAGCGGCTTAGAGGGCTTAGTGGATCAGCTGATAAGCGGCTCAGCGGCTTAGCGGATCAGCTGACAAGTGGCTTAGCGGATTAGCGGATCAGCTGTTAAGCACCTTAGCGGATCAGTTGATAAGCGGTTTAGCGGCTTAGCGGATCAGCTGATAAGCGGCTTAGCGGATCAGCTGTTAAGCGGCTTAGCGGCTTAGGATCAGCTGATAAGTGGCTTAGTGGCTTGGGAAAAAGGGGGGGGGGAGGAAAAAAACCCCGCAGGAACTCGCAAGACATTTTCGTCTTGCGAAGCAAGCCCATGGGAAATACGTTTTGCAAAGCACCTCCAAAATGGAAAACCCTTTTGTCTAGCGGGTTTTCCGTCTTGCGGGGCACCACTGTAATAGTTGCTGGAAACCACAGGAGAGGAGCTGCTCCTGTGTTTGGGCTCTGCTTGCAAGTTTCCTGCTTACATCTGGTTGGCCAGTGTGAGAACAGGTTGCTGGCCTTGAAGGGCCAGCAGGCTCTTCTTCAGTTCTTGAGTCTAGGCTCCCATTGTGTGAAAGCCAACCTATAGACAATCACTGAGATGCACAGAAGAAGGTCCAGGCACATTTTCTGTGCTGCTTCCATAAAAATATCAAATTGAAAATATTTCTGTTCAGCAAATTCAGCAAGTCTAAATTAATAAAGCATTTGGTTTTATTGGCTTTCAATGCTTGAGCAGGTTGAGGATGTGTAAGCAGGAAAAGATTCCATTTTGGTGAAGAGGAGGTGAAATGTCCATGACGCCAACAGAGCCATTAAGAAAGATTAGGCCATCTCTGGAAACTGCTTAACTTTGAGATTAGCAAAAAATATATAATGAAGGCTACTAATTAAAAGAAAGAAAACAATTTTTGAAAGAAAGCAGATCTATCCTCCATTTAACCCAAGAGTTTATGGATATATTATATATAAACATACTCTAGAGTCAATTGAAGTTGTACAAGTGCAAGATCTGCTGAATCAAAATATGGACATTAGAACTTCTTTTTGAATGTTGGCTTAATTGGTGTCCTGGTAGTAGTTAGGCCTTGAAAGAGCAGACTTTGGGGACAGGGTTACAAAACATGGCAAATGTTTTTAGATGTTAAGACAAAAGAAGAACCTTCTGGAACATGCCAATGTCTCCTCTCAACCAGTATCCTGCTCTCAAAGTAGCCAGCTAGATGCCTCTTTGCCTGGGATAGAATTGTTGCCTGGTCAACAATAGAAAGTGTCCTTTCATACTGCATCACGGTGTGGTACGCTGGTTTGACATCAACTGATAGGAAGTGCCTACAGAGGGTGGTGAATACAGCACAAGATATTATGGGCTGTCCTGTGAATCCGCTGGATGAAATAGCGGAAGAACGTTGCCTCAGGATAGTGAGGAAAATTCTCAGGGATGATTCACACCCTGGCCTGCACTTTCTTGATCTCCTGCCCTCCGGCAGAAGATATAGAAGCATGATTAGTCGCACCAACAGGGTAAAGAACAGCTTCTATCCGTGGGCTGTTAGGCTGTGGAATGAAAAGATAACAATAGGGCAACTGACTTTCGGGTTTGGTGGGTGTGCGCCAGTAAACGAGGGAGAGAGCTGAGTGTGGGGGGGGGTGTCTCGTGTAATCTCACTGTATACAAGTTGTACAAGTGACAATAAAGTATTTCAATTCAACATTCATAGAATTACAGGTTTCTGATATGATCGTGGGATGTCCCGGGATTGAGCTCAGACTAGAGTGCTGTGGTCGAAACCACTAAGCCTTTTGGGCTTGCTGATCAGAAGGTTGGAGGAATGGGGGGCGGTGGGGGCGGTCTGCCCCCGAGTGTCACCACTGAAGGGGGTGACAAAATGACAGGTGCCACTCACCACGGGGCCTGTAGCACGCCCCAGCCACGCATCTTTCCTGGGAGTGACGCAGTGGCTTGGGGGCCCACAGGCTCCCTGCCATCCCAAGTGGTCTACCCGCCGCCTCCCCCTCAGCTGTAGGGTGGCTGAGTAGGAGGAGGCGGGGAGACTCCTCGGCAGCCCTGTGGGCGGCTGCCCCTGCCCCTTGGCGCATGGCATGCATGCTGCCCAGGCGCTCGATCGGCTTGCTATGCTGCTGGCCACACCAAAAGACACGTGCCCTAATTTTTATCAAATGTTGGAAGGTCTGGTTGATTTTTAAGGGGGGTTCTTCCTTTTACCTAACCTCCCTATGACACATTTCCTCTCTGATTTCTTTAAAAAAAGAAAAGAAAGAAAAGACCAGCTGTCAGGCACAAGGTAAGCAACACCCTCACCTCCTGGTGGTTACAGGAGTGTCTAGCTGAGGACTTCAGCCGGAGGGTTTCAGAAAGCACAGGAATCCAGGAGGGCTGCAGAGGACAGGTCACTGGAGAGATGACCTGTGGAATGAAAGAAAGGTCACTCACAAAAACCCCTTGCAAGCTCAATAAGCCCAACAGACCCTGCACCGCGCTCACAAGAATTTCATGAAGCATTTCCGTCCCCTTAGCAATTTCCAAATGCAATCCACTCCCCTTGTATATGGATGGAGAATGATTGGGAGGAAAGAGTCAGCTAATTTTTTTGCCGCAGCAGTAATACGCATCAACGTATCCTTTAGAACCTCATTGCCCACCTCCCAAATATTTGTAAATGTTATTTCGAAACCTGTTTACTGTCTTCGGCACTGGCTTTTTCCATGGCTGCCTTCCTTCCTCTTGCGAGGACTCTTTCGATTTCTTCTGCATGCCTTAATAAGTGCGCTTGACAAATGTTTTACATTTACGGGAGTTTTAAAAGGCAGGTGCGATGTGACATATCAGAAGAAGCAAATTAAACCCTTGTAAAGCACAGCTGGAATGCTAAAAAATCTGTATTTGTAATTTAAATACGTGACACTATCGCACTGTAAAAATCGGTTCATAATTAGAAAACATCTGTTTCCTTCTCCATCCTCTGAGCCCCCCCAATATAATGTCTAATAGTATATTTAAATAATTTAGAATGCAATAAGACCGAGAAGTCAAGCAATAGTGAGTTATTCAGGGCGTTCATTTTCCTTTTTTTGTTTCAAGGTTCTGCTCTGACATTGTGGAAGGTAATTCTCAGTTCAGGATATAATAACCATTGATGAGAAGCATACACCAGACACAGGTACCACGACGACCTTTCTGTGAGTGATAGGAAAATCCAAGATTTTGTAGATGGTGTCAACAAGAAGGATTTATACAGTGTTGTTTTCCCTCTTACTTGTATAGTTATGGATAGACTCCGACTTGATTACTTTAACAGCACAACGAATGTGGCAGGGTCATAAATACAGTGGTGTTTATCAAGCGCTTTACATTCTGGAAATCTACGTGAGCTAGCTCAAGATCTCGAATTTATTTTCATTTCATTTTATCGTGAATAAAAATATTAATCAAAATAAACACTCAGCCATCAGCCGAGCCTTGACAATAGGGATCGTGCATTGCAAAGTAAGCAAACTGCTTGTTCTTTCAGTAACAACAAAAAAGGACATTGAAAGAGTCCGCTGGATCAGGCCAGTGGTCCATCTAGTCCATTATTTTCATTATTTTCACCCTGTGGGGAAGGGATGAGAAGAAGAAAAATAGGGAGTGTGTGGACATGGGTGGCAAGAGGTTGTCAGGCAATCTGATTGAAGACCCAAAGGCACAACAAGTTATTTGAACATAGATAAATATATAGATGTCACAAATACTTCTATATAAAGCCATATTTGGCAGGTACAAGGTTTAAATGGGAAAGAGGGTTCATATATATGGTGTTCTCCCTGAAATGAGAGCACGTGTTGCAGTGGGGTCTGCCGAGCCATCCCTCTGTTGCCAGGCAGGGTTAAAAGAAGGCTGACCTGGGGCAATGATTGGATGGCCGGGTTGCTGGGGCAAATTGCATGTTGCAATGTGGTGGGTGGGACCGAAGGCTTTAAATATTGGGGCACTCAGCTTATTGCTTTCTCTTTCGCTGAGTGCATCGGATCACCCGCCCGCCCGCCCTGAAAAAATCATGACCTTGCTATGCCTGTCATGGGGTCATCTGCCATTGGGGCAGGCGCCTGGTAGGAATTTTGTCCATTTGGCTGATTGGCTGGTGCCATTTGGTTTTGCCTACTACTTAGCAATTCGTCACAACTTGTAAGGTTGCACTTAGGCATTGGTTATAAAAATTGGTTGGAGGAGGGGTAAGGATAGGCTGGGCCTGCCCCTCCAATGGTGGTGTGGAAGGGAATTCCGTTAAAGGAATCCAGGGGCTTGCCACGATTTCGTCCAATCCTTGAAATGGGACTAGGGCCGGCAAGCCCTGGGTGAGCGGTGAGGGCCTGTGACTCAGTTCCACTGCTCCCCAATATTGTTTTCCCTTCACTGGCTTCCGAGGGAATTCGGAAGTCAGTTCTGTCCCAGGAGGGGGAACAGATAGTCTTAACCAATGCCTAAGCAACCACTCACAGATATGTATTTTAATAAAGTTGTGGCCAAAAATTATGCCAAAAAACTTAAACAAAAAATTATCTGTGAGTTGTGAGTTATTTGAGGGGTGGCTTGGGGACCTCAACACGCAACTCATAATAAACCACCGAAGAGCTTCAGAGTATTCAGGCTGTGCATTTCAACCTAATATTTGCAAGTGGTGGGTGAGTTTTTCTGCGATATGTCATACAGCGTGGCAAACAGATAGCTCAGTCAGTACAGCATGAGACTCTTAATCTCAAGGTCCTGGGTTCGAGCCCCATGGTAGGCAAGTGTTGGACTAGATGATAAAAGAAAGGTTGTTTTCTGCTGCTCCAGAGAAGCGGACACGGAGCAATGGATCCAAACTACAAGAAAGAAGATTCCACCTAAACATTAGGAAGAACTTCCTGACAAGTAAGAGCTGTTCGACAGTGGAATTTGCTGCCAAGGCGTGTGGTGGAGTCTCCTTCTTTGGAGGTCTTTAAGCAGAGGCTTGACAACCATATGTCAGGAGTGCTCTGATGGTGTTTCCTGCTTGGCAGGGGGTTGGACTCGATGGCCCTTGTGGTCTCTTCCAACTCTATGATTCTATGATTCTATGATCCTCATGGTCCCTTTCAATTCTACAATTCTGTGATTCTATGATCCAGGTGCTCAGAGGCTTGAGACATTTTTCGAGTTCTGGGCAATTACAAATCTGGAAAGCAGCAACAAGTAAATAACAAGAGGCTTCAAAACAAAGAGTTACTCCCTTTAAAAATAGACAGCAAGTGCAAGACATGGTTCACATGTATGGTGTGACCAACAGTGACACAAATTTCAGAAATTAATGCCAAAAGGTGTTGGGCAGGGCCACCAAATGTGCTGATATGTCCCAGTGGAGCCACAATCAACCAACACAGCTTATTACCTGTTCCCTGACTGGGTGCCATTCTGACTGGAGTGTAAAACCATTTTAATAGAATTTTCCCCAATGATAGCTGAAACAGTGCTAGAGGTTTTCTTAGACCGGATCTTATTCCAGCTAATTGTGTCGACTTCATTTCAAAAGCCCTGTTCCCAGAGGGATTTCAAGCCTAACAAAGGAGAACAAGGAGATGAAAAGCCTTGTGTTATTTGGGAAACCAAACCCTTAATCCAAGTTGCAGGCAAAATTAAAACGGTTTCAAATTGTAACAGCGGTCAGGAAACCTAAGAGATGAAATGAATTGACTTATTTGGTAACTTCTCGGCCAATTGCATGTGATCCCTTTTCATTTCTCAGTAATCTGATGACGTAGGGCAATAGCTTGGTCACAGAAGAAGGGAACCCCAAATTTTTAAGTACATGAGAAAATGTTATCTTTTGATTTAAACAGGGGGTGGTAAGGAAAAAAAGAATGAGTGGGTAGACCAAAGTAAAAAATGTTTTAGACCATTACAGTGGTACCTCGAGTTACATACGCTTCAGGTTACATACGTTTCAGGTTACAGACTCCGCTAACCCAGAAATAGTACCTCGGGTTAAGAATTTTGCTTCAGGATGAGAACAGAAATCATGTTCTGGCAGCATGGCAGCAGCGGGAGACCCCATTAGATAAAGTGGTACCTCAGGTTTAGAACCGTTTCAGGTTAAGAACCAACCTTCAGAATGAATTACATTCTTAACCCGAGGTACCACTGTACTGTTGTTGTAAACCACTTTGATATTTTAAAAATGAATATCAGTACAGTAGTACCTTGGGTTAATAACTTAATTTGTTCTGGAGGTCCGTTCTTAACCTGAAACTGTTCTTAACTTGAGGTACCACTTTAGCTAATGGGGCCTCCCACTGCCACCGCGCCACTGGAACACGATTTCTGTTCTCATCCTGAAGCAAAGTTCTTAACCCGAGGTACTATTTCTGGGTTAGCGGAGTCTGTAACCTGAAACATTTGTAACCCGAGGTACCACTGTATAAACACACCCAGGTACATAAGAGAAATAGAGTGAGTGTTGATACCCACAGACTAATTAATGAACAATGCAGCCCTGGGACCTATATTCTAAAATAAAGATTTGGGCTGCAAAGGTGAATGAAAGAGGCCAACAGATAGCAGGAGCCTAGTGCCTGCCTGCTCTGGTCACAGCTACAAATTCCTTTTCCCTCCTCCTCCATTCATCTGATCCAGCTCAGGGCTCAGCGAGGCAACAACGGAATGCCCCAGGTTCAGATCTCTGGTGAAAAGGATCAAGTGCATGGAAGATCTCTGCCTGAGAATGAATGAATGAATGAGTCTTTATTTGCGTCAGCCCTCGGCCATAGCAACAAAACAAGAACGCGATACAAAGAACAGAAATAAAAAAGATTGATTATATAAAAAACACTGTAGGCTCCTGAATCAACAGTCAAATTGTGGACCTTATTCTGATTGCCCCAGCTAAAAACTTTGCAACCTTTGCTGTCACCTGCTCATATTGATCTGCCAAGAGAGAGGGCACTGTGGCAGTGGTTGGCCGACCTGGAATGGTCAACAAAAGAGGGGTGATAATCTCATTCCTCAAGTCTTTATAAAGAGTGCAAGACAGAAGGGCATGCATCACCAATTCGGTACTGCCATCTCAACAGGGACATAAGTGTTTTTCGTGTGAAATCTGTTGGAATCGTCCCTCAAGTACAGCTGAGAGCAAAACATTCAATCTTGCGAGGGTAAAAGCGTGTCTATATTTTAGAATCGCTAGGTTATGCAGAGAGTCGAAATGGGTAGGTGGAAAATAGTCATACCATGAGCAAAAATTCCTTATTGTGGCCAAGTCTGTAGCTGCCCCCCATCAGCTTAAACAATGCTGGGCTGGTTGATCAAAAAGGCTGGCTGATTCCCACCTAAACATTAGGTACTGGGGGCAAACAACAAGGGAACCTTTGCGTCTTTCTTGTGAACCAAAATGATCAAGGTGGTGGAGTGAATTCCTTCTGTAGAAAGGTTGACACATTTGGGACTTTTTAGTTTAGAGAAAAACCAAGTAAGAGAGGGGGGAAAGATAGAAGCGTTTGATGTGCGTGGAGAAAACGGAAACAGAGAAAAGTGTTTCTCCCTCCCACATAACACTAGAAATTGTGGACATCCATGAAGCTGAGCATTGGAAGATTCAGGACACATACAATAAAATACTTCTTTTACAGAGTACGTAGTTAAACCGTGGAACTCACTCCCACAGTGTGATGGCCTGGGACTCAGGCTCTGACTTGGAACCAGAAGAGTCCCAGTCTGCACAGGTTCCCCTGCAACAAACACCAGCTGGGCCGAGTCAGGGGCCTGATCCTGCCCTGGCTCCAGATGCAGGGATTACCTTGTTGCCTTCAGCTGGGCCATCACTTACAGCTGCTCCACTACCGGTTGGGTCAGGGGAGGCAGAGGCGGCCTCTGGGTCTAGGAACCCACTGACATCTCCCGAGCTGCAGAGACTCAGGTCTGAGAGAAGGAGAGAGCTGAGTACTCGCAGGAGGAGTGCTCACCTTTGGGAGAAACAGGGAGGTGAGTCGCCGGGGGATCAGGACCGGCCATTACCCCGACAAATATAAAAGGCTGACGGACCATGCCCCAGGTTGTGGGAGCAACATTGCTGCATGCCAGATCCTGCCTGAGATCCTGTACCTGTCCTTGCCTGGTTTCCTGCCTCGTGCCCTGCCCTGGCCCTGTCAGACTGACTTCTAGCAGAACCTTCGGATTCTGGACCGGACCTGGACCGCATTTCTTGGGTTACCCCCGGGCCCAGCACACACAGCAAGCACTAATGAGCACCAGCACGGAAGGCTTTAAAAGTGGATTAGACAAATTCATGGAGGAGAGAACTATTGATGGCTATTAACCATGAGAGTTAGGCTCTGCTCCCAAAGTTGGAGGCAGCAATAGTTGCTGGAAGCCATAGGGGGTGGAAGACTTCTATTGCACTCAGGTTCTGCTCGCAGGTTTCCATACCTGGTTGGCCCCTGTGAAAACAGGATGTTAGACTAGATGGTGTGTTGGCCTGACCCAGCAAACTCATCCTATGTTCTTAGGGAGCTAGCTGCCCACTCTGTTGGACAGAGAAAGCTGAGATGGTTGGACCTTCAGTCGGTTGAGCAAGGGACCCCTTCCTTAGTCATAACTTCCCGGGAGGTTCCCACCTTGAATGTCGATCTGTTTCTGTCTCCATCTTCATCGCCTCTCCACAACCTCTGCTCCTTCAGCCTACGGCTACCTATTTCATCATCTTCCGCATTGTGGGCCAGGGGCAAATAATGGCAGAATATCTCGCTAAAGAAGGGGGTACTTAATCAGCAATCAAGATTCAATTTGTTTTAATTTTAGCAGGTGTTTGTGAGGTGCATTGATGGGAGAGATAATATGCACTGCTTTCATTAGCTCTCTTGTTTTTTGCGCTTGAACATTTAAGAGCCAGATGTTTGGAGGTGAGCTGATCAGAATATTAAGTCCCCAGAGGTTGGTTTCCACAGTGTTTTACATTTCTCTCTTTATCTCCATCGCCTCACCCTGAGCTGCGAGGTGCAAGAGCTCGCACTGACAAAGTACAATTTCAGCTCCGCCGTTCGGCAAGGAGCTTCAAAACGAGTGGCTAATTCCCCCTCTCCAATACTTTTATTCTAATAATCTGCAATTAATTCTTGGTCCTCAGGTCAGACTCATTTCCCGTTTCCTAACCGTTTCAGCTGTTAGAAAGCGCCTTTGTAGAAATGGCTGGAGTTTTTACCAGGTTTTTATTTCATTTTACCAATCCTGTAAAAGAAAGAAAGAAAAAGAACCCAGCTAACGCATAGCATACAAAGGAACTGATCTCATCACTGGTGAACGCTAAATATCTCAGGCAGATCAGGTCTGTGGAATACACCAGCTAGGTTGTGAAAAGATCAAAACATATGGATGAGAGCAATGTTGGCCAAAACGTCTTTACAAAAACAGTAAAGCAGTGAATCTTTCAAGTACAAAAAGGTAGCAGAGTTTGTGTCTATATATATCTATATACATATACATGGAGATAAACAGAAATCATATATAAAAATTAGCAGTGAGGAACACAATTTCATTTCATTTCATTTTGCACAGATAATTCTAATGGTTTTGTCACTTTCAGATACACCTTGCTTCTTAATGCCTTTGCAGGAGTTCTTATATATCTGGTTGCCATTTATATACTGCTCTTTGTACAATTTCAAACAAGTAAAATATAAAATAAACACAACAGCAAATAAATTAAGGCAATGCATTGCAATTCCCTAAGGTAGCTCATCACTGCAAAGCATTGAATTGGAGGGGTATGTTCCTGGGATCGCCACCACCACTACTGGGACTTCTACTGGCATAGAAACTGCCCTGGTCACCTTTTATGTTGACCTCTGTCGGGAGAGGGACAGGGGTGATGAACCCCTGTTAATCTTCCTTGACGTCTCAGTCTTTCTTGGTCTTTTGATACCATTGACCATGGTAACCCCAAGTTGGGGGGTGGACAGCATTGTGGGGTCCCTCAGTGTTCAATTCTATCCCCCATTTCATATCTATATGAAGCTGCTGCGTGGGGTCATCCACAGTTTTGGAGTGTCTTGTCAGCAGTATGCTGATTATACACAGCTCTGCTTCTCATTTACTTCTACAACGAATGTGCTGAACTGGTGCCTGGTCTTTGTAATGGACTTAAAAAGAGCCAATAAACTTAATCCAGATATGACAAAGGCTGGATGGATGGGAGACTACTTGCTTTTTGGGGTGGTTACACTCAGTGGCGTAGCGTGGGGGGTGCAGGGGGGGCCGGCCGCACTGGGCGCAACATCTGGGGGTTAGGGTTAGGGGGCGCAAATCCATGGGTTAGCGGACGCAAATCCACGGGTAAGGGGGCGCAAATCCATGGGTTAGGGGGCGCAAATTACTTGCCTTGCCCCGGGTGCTGACAACCCATGCTACGCCACTGGTTACACTCCCTCAAAAGGAGCAGCTAGATAGCTTGTGGGTGCTTCTGGTTCCCTTGCTGTCATCTGAGACCCAAGTGGCCTTGGTAGCATGGAACGGCCTCGGTCCAGTATACCTGAAGGAGCGTCTACACCCCCATCATTCTGCCCGGACACTGAAGTCCAGCGCCGAGGGCCTTCTGTCAGTTCCCTCGCTGTGAGAAGCCAAGTTACAGGGAAGCAGGCAGAGGGCCTTCTCGGTAGTGGCACCCGCCCTGTGGAATGCCCTCCACAGATGTCAAAGAGAAAAACAACTGCCAGACTTTTAGAAGACATCTGAAGGCAGCCCTGTTTAGGGAAGCTTTAAATATTGAATAGACTATTGTATTTTAATATTTTGTTGAAAGCCACCGAGGGGGGCTGGGGAAACCCAGCCAGATGAACAGGGTAGAAATAATAAATTATTATTATTCTGTCGCCTTCAGCTGGTAGCCCAGCTAATCACCATCACCATCATTATTTTATTCATACCCCAACCGTCTGTCTGTTCTTTTAAAGGGCCATTGCCTTATTTTGTAACTGCTGGCTCCTATGGCATGGGGACAGTGAGAGACGAATTGAAGGGGTGTACTCTCAGCAGGAATAGCCAAGCAAGAGCCTACCCTCTAACATGGATGGTCTAGGAATGGGGGTGGGGGGCAATGGCTTCCTTGGTGAGGCCTCTGAGCAAGATGGAGGACTGAGGCCACAGAACACGACAGCCACCTCCACTTCTGCCATTGCTGCCCTCCCACAATGAAACAGGGGTGACTCCTGTAAACTGATATTCATTCTACTCAGGAAAGAGCAGTGGCTAGCCAGCAGTAGTTGGGAAAATTCCACCACCTTCACTGAATGAATGAATTTTATTATTTCGGTCACAGTTCCAGCCCACACACAATATCAAGGAAGTCATAAAACACAATTCTTGTTGTTGTTGTTTAGTCGTGTCCAACTCTTCATGACCCCATCGACCAGAGCACGCCAGGCACTCCTGTCTTCCACTGCCTCCCGCAGTTTCTTCTTTTTTTATGTTTGAATTTGCAATTAGGTATAACAGGGACAATACAGATATAGCAACAGTTAAAAATATATATAAATTAAAGCTTAGTCATTAACATATAACCTAAAATTATCATTTAAACCTTAATCATTATGGTAGTACAGCTTGTTCCCTAAGTTTTATAGCAATCACACAGAATCTGGCTACCCTTAACATGATATCAGGATCCTTGTCCTCTACCAGGGATTTTAAACATTGAAGTTTGGATAATAAATTTCGAGCGTATATCCCCGTAGAAACGGCAGCATAACAAGGCATGAGAGACAGTTTCTACCTCCAACAAGCCACAGGGGCAGACCGCGTATGGTTTACCCTGAAATCTGCCCTGCCATAAGGCAGGTGGCAGCATCTTGAATCTAGAGTGGGTGAATAACCGTCTGTCTTTAGGTATTTGTAATTTTGACAAATAATTTGCTGGGGTAAATCCTCTCCCATTATCTTTTATTCCTGGGTGTTTATTCATCTCGCTCACGTGGCATTGTAGTTCCACGTCCCAAATTCGTTGGCGGATTATTGCTCTAGCTTTCTCATAACTTTCAACTATCAGGGCCTCATCACCTTCACTATCCTGGTCTCTTCAGCTCAGATGGCGGCAGTGATGATTGTCACTGTCTCATCTTACTTTCCTACAGCACTATGTGAATACAGAAGCCACCATCAGCCATGGTGTCCTTCTGACATTTCCCATAATATGCCGCCTTGTTTATCAATCCAACCACTAATAGACACTTTGCAGGGCTTTTAGGTCGAAGCACTTCATTAGCGTTCCTACACTATTAGTTGGTGTTGAGTTTAACTGTCAAGACTTCCTATAATGAAACCTAGGCTTTATAGTTTGCTAAGGTGCTAAGAGAAAATAATATAAGAACCACCTGCTGAATATGGCCAGCATCATGTTCTCACAGTGGCCAATCAGATGCCCTAACGAGAAGTCTCTAAGGATCATCTTCTGCAGCTTCCACCAATATTACTGCCTCCGACTGTGAAGGCAAAGCCACCATGGCAAAGAGGAGAGTTAAGAGATCCTTTGCCCTTTCGCAGAATGAGCACCTCTTGGATTCTCTGGGTAGAGAGGATGGATATGAAAGCAATGAAGTGTGCAGTGCGCCCACATACACAAACACAGGCATGCACATGGAAGGCATATGCATTGTAAAGTGGTACCTCGGGTTACATACACTTCAGGTTACATACGCTTCAGGTTACAGACTCCGCTAACCCAGAAATAGTACCTCGGGTTAAGAACTTTGCTTCAGGATGAGAACAGAAATCGTGCTCCAATGGTGCGGCAGCAGGAGGAGGCCCCATTAGCTAAAGTGGTGCTTCAGGTTAAGAACAGTTTCTGGTTAAGAATGGACCTCCGGAACGAATTAAGTACTTAACCCGAGGTACCACTGTATTAGCAATTGTATCTGGCTGGCCACTGTGCTACAGGATGCTGGAATAGATAGATCATTGGCCGGATCCAATGGGCTATTCTTATTTCTCCACATCCATCCTTTCATTGCCTCTGTCCTTTCCCCAAATATCGAACTTTAGATTGTAAAACCCTTGGGGCAGAGACCTCTCCTCGTTAGCTGTTTGCTCCATAAATTGTTAAGCCGGCTCATGCTGCTGGATTAATCAGCATTAGCATTCAGAATATACATCCAGCTTTGTTTACATTCGCGTGTGCTATTATTGTTGTTTCTCTGCCCACATAGATTTCCTTCCGGCCGCGAGTTCGGACCATTTAATACTGCAAAATAAGCCAGCAATAAAGTGCTAATAGACTTGCCAATGGCAAATGTTATAATCTTCCCTCCAGCAGCCCCCTCCACCCCCATTAATTGTTCTCTGTTTACTTTGATACCCGAGGATTGCTCTGTTTTACAAGCGCATTGCCTAATTGTGTCACCTTGCACTGTAAGTGTGTCAGAGGGGAAACATTTGCAAGTGATTAGCTATGGACCTATGTGTTGCCAAATGTACGAGGTGCCTAGCCTTTTAGGATATAATTGTGATCTTTTAATATGTGCCCGTTGACCCAGGCTTGTTATTATCTATTATAGTTTATAATAATGTATCTCTTTATGATTAAATGATGAGGCCCGGCAGAACACTATGATTAGCATTTCAGTTATTTATAGATTATGTCAGAGCGGTAATAAACATAAAATGCTGTTAATGTGTGGCTAATGAAATCTGGACATGAACAAGTTTATGAATTGATATAATTCATTTGAGTGTTCTAACAGGAGCTGCTAGTTCTTCTCATAATTCAAAAGCTTAGCAGGGTTCACCGATTAGGTGGTAGACTAATTTGCAACGAAAAGTCAATGGGTTTCCATCGTCTTGGGCTATCATACACAGCATGGCTGATTGCATAAGGACTATACAAAGTAATTCTCATAAATATATTTATTAAGCTTAATCTGTTTTGTGGGGGGGAGGAGAGAAGACGGAGGTGGAATCTGCTTGGCGCGGCAGACTACGAGGGGGAAAGGCATCACGGCGGGCTTGGGAGCTGGTAAAAAAACCAACCCTGTCCGGATCAATGGTATTGCCATTTGCTCCTTATTTATTTATTTAAAAGCCGGTGATTCACGGTGAAGCGTAAACGAGGCCATAAAGCAGAATGCCCATGGTTTACATTGGAAATACATCTCTCTCCCTGCCAGCCACCCCAGCCACTTCTTCTCCCCAGCTTTCCCAAGCACAGAGAAAGTTGAGGGAAGTTATTCTTAAGCTTTATTATGTGGAACTGCAGGTCCAAGGATGAATACGGCCCTCCGGGTCTTGCCATTAGGCCCTCGGGTCTCCACACAGGCCCCTCCCCAGGTCTCGCTATTCACTTCCCGTGCTCCTTGAGAGCCAGTGTGGTGTAGTGGTTAAGAGCGGTAGTCTCGTAATCTGGGGAACCGGGTTCGCTTCCCCGCTCTTCCACATGCAGCTGCTGGGTGACCTGGGCTAGTCACACTTCTCTGAAGTCTCTCAGCCCCACTCACCTTACAGAGTGTTTGCTGTGAGGGAGGAAGGGAAAGGAGAATGTTAACCACTTTGAGACTCCTTAGGGTAGTGATAAAGTGGGATATCAAATCCAAACTTCTCCTCTTCTTCTTGTTCTTGTCCCTGCCAGCATATTTTTTGCTGGGATGCATCCTAAAATCATGATACAGTGGTACCTCAGGTTAAGAACTTAATTCGTTCTGGAGGTCCATTCCTAACCTGAAACTGTTCTTAACCTGAAGCACCACTTTAGCTAATGGGGCCTCCCGCTGCCACCGCGCCACTGCTGTGCGATTTCTGTTCCCATCCTGAAACAAAGTTCTTAACCCGAGGTACTATTTATGGGTTAGCGGAGTCTGTAACCTGAAGCGTATGTAACCCGAGGTACCACTGTAATGCCTCTTGCTTGATTGGATGGATGGATGGATGGATGGATGAAGAGGTGCCTTATACTGTGTCATGTGCTTTGATTCATCCAGCTTGCCACTGTCTGCACCGACTGGCAGCACCTTTCCAGAATTTCAGGCAGGTAACACTCCCAGACCATACCTGGAGATGGCTGGGGTGCTGTACCATTGAGGGACACAGGTGGTGCTGTGGTCTAAACCACAGAGCCTAGGGCTTGCCGATCAGAAGGTCGGCGGTTCAAATCCCATGACGGGGTGAGCTCCCGTTGCTCGGTCCCTGCTCCTGCCAACCTAGCAGTTCAAAAGCACGTCAAAGTGCAAGTAGATAAATAGGTACCGCTGTGGCGGGAAGGTAAACGGCGTTTCCATGCCCTGCTCTGGTTTGCCAGAAGCGGCTTAGTCATGCTGGCCACATGACCCAGAAACTGTACGCCTGCTCCCTCGGCCAGTAAAGCGAGATGAGCGCTGCAACCCCAGAATCGGTAACGACTGGACCTAATCGTCAGGTGTTCCTTTACCTTTTTACCATTGAGTTATGGCCCTTCCTGAATTTGAGGTAATGTGACAGTAATGTTGAAGGCCATGGAAATTTCCAGTGGGGTCTCATGAAATGGAATCTCCCTCTCCGAAGGCAGACATCTGTCTTTTTGTCCCTGGAGAGGGAGATTTGAAACATCCTATGGTGACTAGGATGCTCTCCCATGGACAATAGGACAGGTTTTAACAAGAACATGGACTTTAAAGAAGAACATGCCACAACCATCACCACCATTATGGGAAGCCCAGTCAGATGGGCGGCGTACAAATAATAAAATCGGGGGGGGGGGGTTCAGCTGGAACTCACAGAATCTCAGTTCTGGCATCTCTCAGGTGGGCACCATTGGCATTACAAGAGAAGAAGGGAGGCATTCAATGTGAGTTCTGACACCTCTTTTTCTAGAAAAATAGTGATGAATAAACTTCTCCTCCTCCTGCTCCTCCTCCTGCTCCTCCTGCTCCTCCTGCTCCTCCTGCTCCTCCTGCTCCTCCTCCTCCAAAATCAAAGCATCCCAGAACCTTTAAGAATGCATTGTGGGTAGCTAAGGAGGACAGTTCTGTATTTTCACTGGCCAGCACTAGAAAACTAAAATGGTCAGCACCCCATCCCGTTGCCTCTGGTGTTATCTGAAGACCTGTATTTTAGATAGCTCCCAGGAAACACATTTGAAAAACAAAAACAAAGCAGAAGTAAATGAATCCATCTTTGTTCAGAAAACCTGTTTTCCTCTCTTACAGTGCCTGGAGAAGAACACCACGTGAAACTGATGAGCTGTAGATTTTAAACCAAAGGTAAGAACATAAGAAGAGCCGGTCAGATCAGGCAGATCTAGTCCCACAGTGGCCAACCAGATGTCTGTGAAAACCAGCAAGCAGGATATATCGTGTCTTTCCATGTATAAGACTAGGTTTTTTCCTTAAAAAATGAAGCATAAAAATTGGGGTCATCTTATATATAGATGGGACGCGGGTGGCTCTGTGGGTTAAACCACAGAGCCTAGGGCTTGCTGATCAGAAGGTTGGCGGTTCGAATCCCCGCGATAGGGTGAGCTCCCGTTATTCAGTCCCAGCTCCTGCCAACCTAGCAGTTCAAAAGCACGTCAAAGTGCAAGTAGATAAATAGGTATCGCTCCGGCGGGAAGGTAAACAGCATTTCCGTGCGCTGCTCTGGTTTCACCAGAAGCGGCTTAGTCATGCTGGCTACATGACCGAGAAGCTGTACGCCAGCTCCCTTAGCCAATAAAGCGAGATGAGCACCGCAACCTCAGAGTCGTCCGCGACTGGACCTAATGGTCAGGGGTCCCTTTACCTTTTATATATGGGTAGTGGTGAGGTTGGACGGGCGATTGGTGACTTCTGTGAGCCAGAGATTGTCAGCAGCATTTTGGCGGGAGATTGGTTGTTGCGGCAAGTTCCGCAGGCTATTGCCAGCTGTTGCAGTTGGGCGGGCGATGTGCGTTTGCTGTTGGCGATGTGCGTGTGATCAGCCGTGATGGTCCTGTGGATGAGCAATTTTGGGGAACCTCTTCCCACAAAAAAACAGCTCAACAAGTCCGATCAACCCCCCCCCAAAAAAGCTCAACAATTTGGTGTCCCAATACATGAGGGCATGTTATACATGGGAAAGTACGGTAAATACAGATGCACTCTCCCCTCTTGTGGCTTCCATCAACTGGTATTCAGAATCATTGTTGCCTCTAACTGTGGAGGCAGAGAGTAACATTCCTGGCTAGCAGCCATATAATAATAATAATAATAATAATAATAATAATAATAATAATAATAATATATTATTTATACCCCACGCATCTGACTGGGTTTCACCAGCCACTCTGGGTGGCTTCCAACAGAATATTAAAATGCAATAATCTATTAAACGTTAAAAGCTTCCCTAAACAGATAGATAGATAGAGATAGATATAGATAGATAGATAGATAGACATAGATAGAGATAGATAGATAGATAGATGATAGACAGATAGATAGATAGATAGATAGATAGATAGATAGATGATAGATAGATAGATAGATAGATAGATAGATAGATAGATAGATGATAGATAGCCCTCTTCCTGCATGAAGGTACTTTTTTTTTTTTAGACAATCCATACTCATGTTTGAGAAGTAGCTTCCACAGATGCTCATGGGGTTTGATGGCCTATAAAGGGAATTGGATTAAATTTGTGGAGAATGCACCTGTCAGGGGTTCAGGAGCAGAGGCGAGGGCAAGGGAGGAAACAGAGAGCGAGGGGGAGGAGTCCAAAGAAAAGATGAGTGATGACGACGACCCGAGATCTCCGAGTCTTTCCAGTGAATCAGAAGATTCACAGAAAGGAGCGCCAGTGGCCAGAGCAAGGGGGGAGCCTAGGGGGACACCCCAGGAAGAAGGGTCCAGAGGGGGTTCAGAGGGCAGCAGTTGGAAATCGGGGCCAGCATCCCCAACAGAGCGCAGTGGAGAGGAAGGGCGCCAAGTATCGAGCTCCGGCGGCTCGCCGCAGGGGGGAGGGCATGAGTCAGGAGTGGCCACACCTCCATCGGGGAGCGAAGAAATGGTCAAGAGGAAAGTGGAAGGTTGGGCGCACGCGCCAAGTTCAAATGCACAGGAAGGCGGCGCAGTAAGCAGCCCGGAAAGGGAGCCAGGTCCTAAAGCCCGACGCAAGGAGACAGAAGGGTCCGGGGGGTCAGCGTCAGAAGAGTCCAGGAAGGAAGAGACCACGGGGGGCAGAGGGACCCAGAGAAGAACGGTCAGGCGGAAAAGGTGGAGTAAGGCTAGGGTATTAAGTTGGTGTACAGGAGGCGGGGACTCAGACGGAGCTTCGCCGGTCTAGCTTATAAGACGTAGAGCTGCACGCGGCAGATTGGAAATGGAAACTGTAACTCAATAAAGACTTTTATAAAGTGAACGCTGGCTAGCGTGATCCTCTGTGAGCTAGGATCTGTGAGCAGCTCTGACAGCACCTATTTGGCACTTGTTTGCTATGATACCTAAATGCTAGAGATACCTCTAAAATGTGTTCCAGAAAGTGCATCTGGAGGAAGATCTCCAGATATAGGGCATTATATAAATTCAATAAATCATCATCATCATCATCATCATTCTCTTCCTTATTTTTTAGCCTGACTCAACATTTGAACCACCGTGTGCCTTGAACTCTAATCTTCCTAATCAGTTTCTCCCTCTGTGTGTGCTTGCATTGCACAGTATCATTTGCAAGCTCAGTATCTCAGTATCATTTGCAAGCTACAGCCATCCCTTCCTTGCTGTACATAAATCTTTCCCTTCTGCTTCTGTACAAACATACAAGACTCCTGGCATTATCATGCGCAGCCTGGTGTTCCAACTATATTTCCTTGATACTTGCCGAAAAGGGTTGTGTCAAAATCAAAGCATCCCAGAGCCTTTAAGGTTGCATTGTGGATACCTAAGGAGGACTGTTCTATTATGCTTTCATTGGGTGCTAGGAAACTGGCCTGGTCAGCATCCCATGGCCTCTTTCATTTTGTAAACATGACATAGGGGGGCTAAGCATCACTCAAAGAGCTTGAGCTTGGGGGCCAGCAGCCTGATCTGCAATGTTGTTGTTTAGCCGTTTAGCCGTGTCTGACTCTTTGTGACCACATGGACCAGAGCACGCCAGGCACTTCTGTCTTCCACTGCCTCCCGCAGTTTGGTCAAACTCATGCTGGTAGCTTCGAGAACACTGTCCAACCATCTCGTCCTCTGTCGTCCCCTTCTCCTTGTGCCCTCCATCTTTCCCAACATCAGGGTCTTTTCCAGGGAGTCTTCTCTTCTCATGAGGTGGCCAAAGTATTGGAGCCTCAGCTTCAGGATCTGTCCTTCCAGTGAGCACTCAGGGCTGATTTCCTTCCGAATGGATAGGTTTGATCCTCTTGCAGTCCATGAGACTCTCAAGAGTCTCCTCCAGCACCATAATTCAAAAGCATCAATTCTTCGGCGACCAGCCTTCTTTATGGTCCAGCTCTCACTTCCATACATCACTACTGGGAAAACCATAGCTTGACACAACCTGACCAGTCCAACAAAGTTGATGTTGAAGAATCATTGCTTCAACACTGGTGATCCTTGCTTCTTCCAGTACACTGGTATTTGTTCGCCTGTCTTCCCAAGTGATGTGTAATTTTTTTCAGAGACACCATTGATGGAATCTTTTGAGGAGTTGGAGATGGCGTTTATGTGGCCCATGTTTCACAATGGCCCCAGGAGCTATAGAGGCAGTGCAGACCAGAACTGTACACCTCATTCTGTGTAATGTTTACAATGGCTCTTTATGCAGCAGCCCTGTTCTGCATGACCAAGTGGGTGCAGAATCTCGTACTACACACACAGCAATATCAGAGCAATCTGTACACTCCAGGGTGAAAGGCCCGCCACAAAATATTGGGGCTGATATCATTTTGAAGGAAGCATTAAGCAACGAGACAGATTTCCTCCCAGCACTGAGGGCAATGGCTAATTATTCAGTGTCCTTTGGACCGGGGTATCTCATAGTTCACAACTAAAGGTTGAGAAGATAAATTTGTTTTCTCCTTATGTGGGTTTGATCGAGCGACTATCGAGTGTGAGAAAATGATGGTGCCACCCAATGCGAGCAGTTGAAGCTCTGATGAAATGGCCGAGGGAGCAGTTTATCAGCATTTGTTTAGCTCTGGAAAATAAAATATGTGAGCTACATTTGAATGGGACACTCCATCCACGGGAATCGTGTGTTCCATCACTCCGACAAAGCAGGAACGCTTTCCGCAGATAATATATAAAAGAGGCATTGTAGTGTAACAATATCTGCATGTTGCTTAACAGTGGGTGGTCTGGTATGTGTCCCCCGCCCCCCTTGGATACATTATTGATTCTGTATAACAAGAGCTGTTTCAACTCTGCTGCAGGTGTGTGTGTGTGTGTGTGTGTGTGTGTGCATCATGTACCTCTAACATGCCGGCTTTATGATCTGCCACCTTAGGGTGCACATATCTGTCAATTGCAGTTACTCCTAGCTTCCCATTTTCCCAACCTTTGCTTTACCACACACCGTATTTTTCGCTCCATAAGACACACTTTTTTCCTCCTAAAAAATAAGGGGAAATGTGAGTGCGTCTTATGGAGTGAATGACACTGCGCAGAGAGATAGAGCTGCGCAGTGCCCCTTCAGTGAAGCAGGAGAAGGAACGGAGCCCCTTCGATTCCTCCTCCCGCTTCTCTGAAGGGGCGCTGCGCAGCTCTCCCTCTCTGTGCAGCACCTGTCCTGTGAAGCCGGGGACTCCTTCTGTTCCTCTTCCAGCTTCGCGGCGACCCGCCTGTCCTGGAAGCCGGAGGAGGAACAGAAAGGTCTCCTTCTGTTCCTTCTCCAGCTGTGGGGCGCTGCACAGTTCTCCCTCTCTGCGCAGTGCCTCTCCTGTGAAGGAGAGGTGCTTTGCAGAGAGAGAAAACTGCGCAGTGCCCTTTCAGTGATGCGCCTGCCCTGGCTTCAGCCTTAGCCGTGTGCAGCCTCTTCGGGCTGAGGGAGCCTTCATCCCACTGCCCTGAAGAGGCTTGGCGCAGTTATCCCAGAAGCCAGAACAGCCACACAGTACCCCAGAAGCCAGATCCCTCTTGCTGTTCTGGCTTCTGGGATTCAGAATAATTTTTTCTTGTTTTCCTCCTCCCAAAACTAGGTGCGCCTTATGGTCTGGTGCATCTTTTATAGTGAAAAATACGGTACATATTATTTTTTAAGTCCTCACGGAAATTTGTCAGCATTTTTATGTACAGTTCTCTTAATGTACACATTTTTGGAATGCAATTTCCCTCATGGAAATGTTTTTGAAAGCAACTTTCCCTCATCTAATGCACTTCATATATTTTCACTAATGAATGCATTTTTTATGCACAGTTTTCCCTATAAACACCATCTCTATTGTCTTTTCAGTGTCAATCCAAGGCCTTCCCATTTCAGCGAACCTTTTAAGGGTGTGTGTTTTTGTCCTAGTCTGTATTTGAAATCACCCCCTCCGCCCCCGAAATTGTTTCAGTTTGTTTTTAATATTGGAAATGTTTTCTGTGGGGGTATTTTTATTGTTGATACTTTTATTCTCAAAAGGCCTTGATAAGTTTCACAGGAAGTGGTTCAAAAATAGAATGAAATCAATCAATATTAAATAAATATTACAAATATTACTTCTTTTTGCTGTTGGGGAACAACATCACAAAATTCAGAGAAGCGTTCCGTTTTTAAGGATAGCTGTGTTTTGGTTCACACGTTCAAGAAGCATAAATTCACATCACCAGGTAAACAAAACCAACTGCCCCCTCTGCATTTCCACCTGTGAATGGTATACAAAATCTTCCTCAATATACAAAATTATAATATGAAGTTTACTGCTGTAAGATGCAGCGATGGCTCCAACAGGTCAGAAGGCTTGCTTAAAAATGGAATAAGACAATTAATGGAGAAACGATCAATCACAATCTATTAGCTTTGATATCTGATGGAAATCTCCATGTTTAAAGGATGGCACATCTCTGAATGCCAATCACCAATGTTAGGGGGTGCCAGGGAAGTGCCATCAGCTCAGAGGCAGGAGGTGGAAGGGCAGTTGTGTTGCAGGGAACCTCCGAAGATCTTGCGAAGTAGTTCTTCCTCTGGCGAGGGATCAGAAGATGCTAGGGAGAGCCTCAACACTGAGCCTGAGCAAAGCGGAGGGGAGGCAAGTCCCCCTTTGCCAGCGCCCATTCTGCGCAGTAGTCTTTGGCGCAGAGAGGGGAGGAGAAGGTTGGGGGTCACACGGCTGTTATGCTGGGGAAAGTATAAGGACTGCCCACTCCCAGATTCTGCTAGTGACTGAGCAGACATGGACTTGAGACGCTCTGCACTGTAAATAGTTTGTACAGATAATAAAGCCTGGAAAAGACAGGTTGGAGTCTTGCCTGTTTGTTCTCGAGCAACCACACCAGCAGCTGACATGGGGATGTTTTTTTGGGGGATGAACCCCAAATCCTTTGTTCTAAGCCTCAGATCTCATACCCCTTTCCTTACCTTTAAATAGTAGTAGTAGTAGTAGTAGTAGCAGTAGTAGTAGTAGTAGTAATAATAATAATACAGTGGTACCTCGGGTTACATACGCTTCAGGTTACATATGCTTCAGGTTACAGACTCCGCTAACCCAGAAATAGTGCTTCAGGTTAAGAACTTTGCTTCAGAATGAAAACAGAAATCGTGCTCCGGCAGCGCGGTGGCAGCAGGAGGCCTCATTAGCTAAACTGGTGCTTCAGGTTAAGAACAGTTTCAGGTTAAGAACGGACCTCCGGAACGAATTAAGTACTTAACCTGAGGTACCACTATAATAATAATAATAATAATAATAATAATAATAATAATAATAATAATAATAATAATTCCTACTTTGCTTTCAGGACTGGAACCCTCACCCACCCAGTTCCTGAACTTCTGGTTCTAGAGCAAAGAGATTAGGGCTTCACAGGTACAATTCCAACATCACAATGTGCCCCCCACCCAAAACCAGAGAAATGGAGTGGACTAAACCACTGAGCCTCTTGGGATTGCTGATTGGAAGGTCAGCAGTTCAAATCCCTGTGACGGGGTGAGCTCCCGTTGCTCTGCCCCAGCTCCTGCCAACCTAGCAGTTCGAAAGCACACCAGTGCAAGTAGATAAATAGGTTCCGCTGCAGTGGGAATGTAAACGGCATTTCCATGCACTCTGGCACTCATCATGGTGTCCCGTTGTCCCAGGAGCAGTTTAGCCCTGCTAGCCATATAACCCGGAAAGCTGTCTGTGGACAAATACTGGCTCCCTCGGCCTGAAAAGTGAGATGAGAATTGCAACCCCATAGTTGCCTTTGACTGGGCTTAACCGTCCAGCGGTCCTTTTTTTAGCAGCAAGGCGTAGATGCAATGTGGATACAGTTGGTATGAGCCATGTGGCATTTCAGGAAGAGATATTTTGTGAATAGTGACTCTCAAAACAAATGAATGCCTAATGCAGTGGAGAGGAATCTGGGACCCCCAGATGTTGCTGTTCTCCTATCAGCTCTAGCCAGTGTGGAAAGGACTGTGGTCCAGGGGTAGGTCATCTGTCTTGCATGCAGAAGGTTGCAGGTTCAATCCCCAGCATCTCAAGATAGGGCTAGGAGAGAACTCCTCTGGATACCTGGAGAACCACCACCACTCATTGTGGACAATATGTTCAGCTGGGTCTGATGGGAGTTGTTTTCCAGCAATATCTAGAAGGGCCAAAGTTCCCCCATAGCTTTACAACAAGTTTGAAAGGTGGGAGAAGATGTTTGTAAGGTGTTATCTATGGGATGGTGTGTGTGAATCCATGGGATGGTGTGTGTGAAGACTCTTAAGAGCTGTTTACACAGATAAAAATGCTATGGAATTAATAGAGGGACTCAAGACAGGTGTGAGAGGGACTTAAAAGACCTCATTGCTATGGCCTTAGCAAGGAATTTGACGGAAATAACATCAAACTAGTATTTCAGCCTGGTTTTGCCATTTTAATTCAAATCAGAGTTGGCGCTTTTCGGGTTTGGTAATGTTTTGATTTTTTTTTCTTTTTTGAGTTTTTTTTTTTTTTTTGCTGTGTTTTATATAGCTTTCAGTGGTATTTTATTGTACATTTGGCAAGGCTTTCGAATCCGCTTTGGGAATATTTGTTTCTTTTAAGGCAGTATACAAATTAATGTGTGTGTGTGTCCATTTAACCTTATGTCCTCACAGCTCTGGTCTTAATCCTTGAACTGTGGTGCCCAGGACTGAATACATCACTCCTAATTGTAATTAATTAATTTAAATCTATGCAAATTAAAATTGCCTAGCACTGAGGAATATATATATATATATATATATATATGTTTTCGTAGATTTTCACGGGTACAGGAATGCAGGTTTTGGTGTCCTCGGGTGTCTTCCCGTGTAAAAGTTGGGGTGTCTAGGCGACGTTTCGACGAGGTCTCACTCGTCATCTTCAGGCTGGTGCTTTCGGCTTCTTGTTACTGGAACAGAGCGGGATCTCAGTGTTTGAGTTCCTATAAATACTGTAGAGGGGTGTGGTGTATTGCCTCAAAAGTTCTGGGCAGAGGGGAAGTTCCCAGGCTAGTGTTCTTTTCTTCTTTTGTTCCTTAATTACTTGAGGGATATCTTGAGTGATTTCTTGAGTGATATTCTGAGTACCACTTAGGTGGGTCATTAGGTGTGGATTAGTTGCTAAAGCCTTCGTGTCTTGACCTCTTGAATTTGTGAAGAGTTTTTCTGGGAAGATGGCTGTACTGCACTTAGTTGTGCTTTGGCTTGGCTTCGTGTATAGGGGCGAGCTGTGGTTTTGTGCCCTGTGCCAGCCAGATCTGTGTAGGGATTGCAGGGGGGTGCAGCATCCGGAGGTGCCACTATGGTTTGGTTACTGGATGGTGTCTGTAATTTATCTGTGGAGAGGGTCTGGGTTTGGGTCTGGTGTGGTTGATTGGTGGTGGCGTTCTGTGTGCCTCTGGATCTGGTGTCGGTTTTTGTGGGGAGGGCTAATTTCCAGATGTCTGGCAGGCGGGACGTGTCGTCACGCTTGTTCATGTTGTGAGGGTGTTTCTCTATCTCGATGGCTTCCATGATTATTCTCTTGTGGTGATGTTCCATGTTAAAGAGCAATTTGGAATCTGCAAAATTAATTTCGTGTCCTGTTTCTTTCATGTGTTGGAAAAGAGAGGAAGATTTTTCTTCTTTTTTGACGGCATTCTTGTGTTCTGCGATACGTGCATTTATTCGTCTGTTTGTTTGTCCAATGTACGTGGCTGGGCAGACTTTGCAGGGTATTTCATAGACCCCTTGGTTTTCCAACTGGATTTTATCTTTGGGGTTTCTGAGGATATTGGCTATTTTTTGGTTGGTGCAAAAGGCTGTTTTGATATTGTGTTTATGGAGGATTTTGCTAATTTTATCTGTAGTGCCCTTGATATAAGGAAGGAGGGCCATGCCATTGTTTTCTTCCGTGTCTTGGTTTTTGGGGGGTGTTTCTTTTTGGATTAGCTTCTTAACCCTGTTTTGCTGGTATCCATTGGCGATTAACACATTTGAGAGATTCTGTAACTCAGTTGTCAAGTGGTCTTTGTCAGCCAGGCGTTTGGTTCTGGAGATGAGGGTCTTGGCTACGGAGTTTATTTGTGCAGGGTGGTGGTGTGATTGAGCATGTAAGTAGCGGTTGGTGTGTGTTTTTTTCCGGTAGATAGTGTGTCCTAGGGAGCCATCAGGTTTTTTGTAGATTAGGACGTCAAGGAAGGGAAGCTGGTTGTTGGCTTCTATTTCCATAGTGAATTGTATTTTGGGGTGTAGGCTGTTGAGATGTGTGAGGAAGCTATCTAGTTTTTCTTTCCCGTGTGGCCAAATTACAAAGGTGTCGTCAACATATCTGAGCCAAAGTTTGGGTTTGTGTTCTGACTTGTCTAAAGCATTGGTTTCAAAGTGTTCCATGTACAGATTTGCGATGACCGGTGAGAGGGGTGATCCCATAGGTGCTCCTTCTATCTGTTTGTATCTTTGTCCATTGTGGATGAAGTACGTGTTGGTTAGGCAGTGGTTGGTCAGGTCCAGGATGTATTCGGGGGGATTGTATTTGTTTTGAATGGCTGTCAAGGCTTCATTAATGGGCACTTGTGTGAAGAGAGATACAACATCGAAGCTCACAAGTAGGTCATCGGGATGTAGGTTTTGCTTCTTTATTGTTTCTATGAACTGGAAGGAGTTTGTAACGTGTGAAGAGATGGATTCTGCATAGGGCTGAAGTTGCTTAGCGAGAAATTTAGCGAGATTTTGTAGAGGTGAGCCTATGGAGCTGACTATTGGTCTGAGTGGTGTTCCTTCTTTGTGTATCTTGGGGAGGCCGTAGAGTTTGGGGCATCTGGATGATTTTTCTCTGGGGATGATTCTTAGCTGGATTTCTTCACTGATAGGAGAGGCTTTTATTTTGGATTTGGTGGTTTTTTCCAGATAGGTGGTGGGATCTGTTTTTATAGGTTGGTAGGTAGGGTCTTGGAGTAGATTTGATAGTTTTGCTTGGTAGTCCGATGTGTTCATCACAACAGTGGCATTACCTTTGTCTGCTGGGAGAATGATTATGTTGTTGTCTTTCCTCAGGTTGGTGAGTGCTTTCTGTTCTTCTTTGTGTAAATTGCTTCTGGGTGGTTTGCTGGAGCAGAGGATGTTGGTGACTTCAAGTCTGATTTTATTGGCTTCATCTGGGTTGATTTTGGTTAGGCTAGCTTCGACTCCGCATATGATGTTTTCCGTGGGGATGCGTCTCGGGGTAACTGCAAAGTTGAAACCTTTGGAGAGTACTTTGGTTTCAGTTGAGGTGAGGATCCTGTCTGATATGTTATGTACTGTTTGTTTCATGGGTTGTTGTGGAGGGTGGCTGGGCTTCTGGCGTCTCTCTAGTTTGTGGAGTTTGTTGGTGTGTGTGTCTGTCTTATGTGAGGTCTCAGTTTCAGCTCTCCAGACGGCTAGTTGTTTGCATTTGTCCCAGAGTGCAGGGTGGATTTTGTTACAGAGTTTGAGGTGAAGAGTGAGCAGATCTTTGTTGGTTTGGTTTAGTAGGTATCTTTTCTTATGTAGTTCGTTTCTGATTAGGGATAGTTCAGTTCGTTTCAGGATCCTTTCGGTAGCTGGGGTTTTAGAGTGGAATTTAAGTTGGAAGCATGTGGGAATTAAGTTGTTGTCTCGGCAGTTGCGTAGGAACAAGAGATCACATAAGATGGTGGCTCTTCGGATTTCTAGTTTCTCGTAGGTTCTTGTCAGCTGGAAGGTTTCCTCCCCGTAGAGGTGAGATATTTGTTTTCGTAGATTTTCACGGGTACAGGAATGCAGGTTTTGGTGTCCTCGGGTGTCTTCCCGTGTAAAAGTTGGGGTGTCTAGGCGACGTTTCGACGAGGTCTCACTCGTCATCTTCAGGCTGGTGCTTTCGGCTTCTTGTTACTGGAACAGAGCGGGATCTCAGTGTTTGAGTTAAACCAAACCAACAAAGATCTGCTCACTCTTCACCTCAAACTCTGTAACAAAATCCACCCTGCACTCTGGGACAAATGCAAACAACTAGCCGTCTGGAGAGCTGAAACTGAGACCTCACATAAGACAGACACACACACCAACAAACTCCACAAACTAGAGAGACGCCAGAAGCCCAGCCACCCTCCACAACAACCCATGAAACAAACAGTACATAACATATCAGACAGGATCCTCACCTCAACTGAAACCAAAGTACTCTCCAAAGGTTTCAACTTTGCAGTTACCCCGAGACGCATCCCCACGGAAAACATCATATGCGGAGTCGAAGCTAGCCTAACCAAAATCAACCCAGATGAAGCCAATAAAATCAGACTTGAAGTCACCAACATCCTCTGCTCCAGCAAACCACCCAGAAGCAATTTACACAAAGAAGAACAGAAAGCACTCACCAACCTGAGGAAAGACAACAACATAATCATTCTCCCAGCAGACAAAGGTAATGCCACTGTTGTGATGAACACATCGGACTACCAAGCAAAACTATCAAATCTACTCCAAGACCCTACCTACCAACCTATAAAAACAGATCCCACCACCTATCTGGAAAAAACCACCAAATCCAAAATAAAAGCCTCTCCTATCAGTGAAGAAATCCAGCTAAGAATCATCCCCAGAGAAAAATCATCCAGATGCCCCAAACTCTACGGCCTCCCCAAGATACACAAAGAAGGAACACCACTCAGACCAATAGTCAGCTCCATAGGCTCACCTCTACAAAATCTCGCTAAATTTCTCGCTAAGCAACTTCAGCCCTATGCAGAATCCATCTCTTCACACGTTACAAACTCCTTCCAGTTCATAGAAACAATAAAGAAGCAAAACCTACATCCCGATGACCTACTTGTGAGCTTCGATGTTGTATCTCTCTTCACACAAGTGCCCATTAATGAAGCCTTGACAGCCATTCAAAACAAATACAATCCCCCCGAATACATCCTGGACCTGACCAACCACTGCCTAACCAACACGTACTTCATCCACAATGGACAAAGATACAAACAGATAGAAGGAGCACCTATGGGATCACCCCTCTCACCGGTCATCGCAAATCTGTACATGGAACACTTTGAAACCAATGCTTTAGACAAGTCAGAACACAAACCCAAACTTTGGCTCAGATATGTTGACGACACCTTTGTAATTTGGCCACACGGGAAAGAAAAACTAGATAGCTTCCTCACACATCTCAACAGCCTACACCCCAAAATACAATTCACTATGGAAATAGAAGCCAACAACCAGCTTCCCTTCCTTGACGTCCTAATCTACAAAAAACCTGATGGCTCCCTAGGACACACTATCTACCGGAAAAAAACACACACCAACCGCTACTTACATGCTCAATCACACCACCACCCTGCACAAATAAACTCCGTAGCCAAGACCCTCATCTCCAGAACCAAACGCCTGGCTGACAAAGACCACTTGACAACTGAGTTACAGAATCTCTCAAATGTGTTAATCGCCAATGGATACCAGCAAAACAGGGTTAAGAAGCTAATCCAAAAAGAAACACCCCCCAAAAACCAAGACACGGAAGAAAACAATGGCATGGCCCTCCTTCCTTATATCAAGGGCACTACAGATAAAATTAGCAAAATCCTCCATAAACACAATATCAAAACAGCCTTTTGCACCAACCAAAAAATAGCCAATATCCTCAGAAACCCCAAAGATAAAATCCAGTTGGAAAACCAAGGGGTCTATGAAATACCCTGCAAAGTCTGCCCAGCCACGTACATTGGACAAACAAACAGACGAATAAATGCACGTATCGCAGAACACAAGAATGCCGTCAAAAAAGAAGAAAAATCTTCCTCTCTTTTCCAACACATGAAAGAAACAGGACACGAAATTAATTTTGCAGATTCCAAATTGCTCTTTAACATGGAACATCACCACAAGAGAATAATCATGGAAGCCATCGAGATAGAGAAACACCCTCACAACATGAACAAGCGTGACGACACGTCCCGCCTGCCAGACATCTGGAAATTAGCCCTCCCCACAAAAACCGACACCAGATCCAGAGGCACACAGAACGCCACCACCAATCAACCACACCAGACCCAAACCCAGACCCTCTCCACAGATAAATTACAGACACCATCCAGTAACCAAACCATAGTGGCACCTCCGGATGCTGCACCCCCCTGCAATCCCTACACAGATCTGGCTGGCACAGGGCACAAAACCACAGCTCGCCCCTATACACGAAGCCAAGCCAAAGCACAACTAAGTGCAGTACAGCCATCTTCCCAGAAAAACTCTTCACAAATTCAAGAGGTCAAGACACGAAGGCTTTAGCAACTAATCCACACCTAATGACCCACCTAAGTGGTACTCAGAATATCACTCAAGAAATCACTCAAGATATCCCTCAAGTAATTAAGGAACAAAAGAAGAAAAGAACACTAGCCTGGGAACTTCCCCTCTGCCCAGAACTTTTGAGGCAATACACCACACCCCTCTACAGTATTTATAGGAACTCAAACACTGAGATCCCGCTCTGTTCCAGTAACAAGAAGCCGAAAGCACCAGCCTGAAGATGACGAGTGAGACCTCGTCGAAACGTCGCCTAGACACCCCAACTTTTACACGGGAAGACACCCGAGGACACCAAAACCTGCATATATATATATATATATATATATATATAACCTAGCCATGTGGTAATTTGTGATGCAGCACCCTGGATGATGCAATGGGAGACCTGGGTTCATGACCACAAACAGTGAAGCGAGGAGCAAATTGCCAAAGAAAGAGATAGGAAGCAATCCAGATAATGGGGGAGCAACAGCTGATCTTTCGTTATGTTCTCTTTTCCGGGGAGTGGAGTTTTATGAGGAGAGACGCACTGGTCTGGCTTTGGCAGAGAGCGTGGAAAAGGGGAGGTCACGGTCAAGGTGGGGAGCTGACATTAGTGATGCACGTGATAAGTTGCGTGGCGAGTTCCCGCCTCCCACCAGTAGAAATAAAGACACGTGACACCATTATTTTAGGTTAATGGGCTAAAATTGGCCACAACTTTATTGGTTACAGGTAAAGAGCGGTATTGGCTTAGGCATTGGTCCTATCCGACTATCCGGCTTCAGCCTGTTTGCTTGAAGACCAGGAAGGGTTAACACCAGCAGGGGGAGCCCTGCTGATGCACATCAACTAGGGACTCCCCCGGGGTCACCGCTCGGGGGCGCGCTTTAGGCCCTGGCCTCCATAGGCTTTCCTTCAGCCGTGTGGCACTCTCAGCCTCCCTTTGATTGAAGCTGCAGTAGCTTCGGCCACACAGCTCTACACCCCCCCCCCATGCTCAGAGTAGACAGAGGCTTGCTGCTCGGGTTCCCCGATGCTTCTCTCCTCGCAGCTCCAGCAAGCAGCCTGCCTGCACGCTGACGGAAAGATCGAGCGGAGCCTCAAACTTGGTCAACGGCATGGAAGGCGCTCTTCCAAGCGCTTGTGCCTGCAAACCAACTCTAGAGAGATAATGGAAACAAAACGAAAAGCTAAAGAGAAAACACAAAAACTCCTGAGCCCAGCAGTCTAGAAAACCTCAGCAGCTGAACGGCCAAAAGAGGGAGATCCCGGGCCCGGCTTGCCTTAAGTGAGGCAAGCCACACACCCCGAGCCAGCCGATTGGCTGGCTCAGGTGATGACGTGGCCCGAGGATTGCCCCAATCACGCGGGGGCTGGAAGCCAGCCTCCATGCGCATGTTGGGGGCGCGAAGCCTGCAACACCACCTCCTCCCGAGGTCGGAAGTGGATTTAGTAAATACCCAAAAGAGGTTTAAAGACTTTCTCAAGGCAAATCTTTAAAAATGTAGTATAAACACCAACAATTGGGAAACACTGGCCTGCAAGCACTCCAGTCGGAGAACAGCCTTGACCAAAGGTGTCATGGTCTTTGAAATAAAAAATTCCTTCCAGTAGCACCTTAAAGACCAACTAAGTTAGTTCTTGGTATGAGCTTTCGTGTGCATGCACACTTCTTCAGATACGAAGATGCATGCACACGAAAGCTCATACCAAGAACTAACTTAGTTGGTCTTTAAGGTGCTACTGGAAGGAATTTTTTATTTTGACTATGGCAGACCAACACGGCTACCTATCTACTAATGGTCTTTGAAGACACTCGAACTCAGGACGAAAGGGAGAAACGTGCTAAGAGGAAGGCACGCTTGGCAAATCCAAACCATGATCAACTCCTGCCCGGAAACCAATGTCCTCACTGTGGAAGGATGTGTGGATCCAGATTTGGCCTCCACAGTCACTTATGGACTCACTGTTAAACCATGTTTATGGAAGGCAATCTTACTCAGCTACGAGTGATCGCCAAAGAAAGACACAGCAGCAATTGCAGAACATTGCATTGCATGCAGTATCGCAGTTCCAATGCATGGGGTTGGCACTGAAGATTACCGTATTTTTCGCTCTATAGGACACACTTTCCCCCCTCCAAAAATTAAGGGGAAATGTGTGTGCATCCTA
This sequence comes from Podarcis liolepis, assembly GCF_965112155.1. Taxonomy (NCBI): domain Eukaryota; kingdom Metazoa; phylum Chordata; class Lepidosauria; order Squamata; family Lacertidae; genus Podarcis; species Podarcis liolepis. The sequence goes on from NC_139557.1 coordinate 114,660,601, forward strand.
TGGAGCGAATGCAGTCTCCTTGGCTTCAGCGATAGCAATGCGAAGCTACCTCCGCGCTCCAGAGGCTTTGTGTTGCTTTCGCTGAAGCCTGGAGAGCGAGAGGGGTCGTGCGTACTGACCCCTCTCACTCTCCAGGCTTCTGGGATAGCCCCCTGATGCCTTCGGAGTGCAGCGCGAGTTCCCGCTGTGCTCTGGAGGCTTCAGGTTCCTTTCGCTGAAGCCGGGAGAGCAAGACTCTCCTGGCTTCAGCAGAGAGGGAGAGCTGCGGAGCACCCCTTCAGCCAAGCGGGAGGAGAAATGGAAGGGGCTCCGTTTCTCCTGCCGCTTCTTTGAGGGGGCACTGAGCAGAGAGGGGGAGAATTTTTTTCTTCTTGTTCTCCCCCTCTAAAACAAGGTGTGTCCTATGGGCGGGTGTGTCCTACAGAGCAAAAAATATGGTAACAGCTGTTAGTTACTACCTAGGTGAGATTTCTATACAGCTTACGAACATAAGTAGCATATTTTTCGCCCTATATGACACACTTTTTCCCCTCCAAAAATGAAGGGGAAATGTGTGTGCGTTCTATGGGGCAAATGCAGGCTTTTGCTGAAGCCTGGAGAGCGAGAGGGGTCGGTGCGCACCGACCCCTCACGCTCTCCAGGCTTCACACACTTCTCCGCAAGCAGTGGGAGCCCAGTGCTGGGCTCCCGCTGCTTGCGGAGAGTTGCCTGCATGCTGAAGCCTGTGCGCGCTGAGCTCAGCGCATCCAGGCTTCGCGGACCTCTCCGCAAGCAGCGGGAGCGCTCCCACGGCTTGCTGAGAGCTGCCTGTTTGGGGGCTGGGGTCGGGGGAAGCTCAAGCTTCCCCCGCCTCAGCCCCGTGCCTGGGGGGGAAATAATTTCCCCCCCTTTATTTCCCCCCCAAAAAAACTAGGTGTGCCTTATGGGACGGTGCATCCTATAGGGCGAAAAATACGGTACACAGAGGTGCCAAGTTGTGAGAGAGACTGAGGAGGGGGGCAACATTGCAGTGATTTTGCATGTGTGGTATCCTGATGTTTTGTCAGGATATCGGGAGGAGGCAGAGGGTGGAATGCAATGGCAGCGAGGCTTCAGTGACCAGCGACTTCTCTTGCCACTGCCATAATCTGCGGGCTGCTTCTCCCTTCCTTCTTCTCCATGGCAGGAGGAGGAAGAGAAGGAGCCAGCTACAGAATCCATGACATTCTCAGCTCCACACTTGGTTTTTTGGGGGAACATGGGGGAACACCCCCATTAACATTATTGGGGAGGCAGAAATTGGCACCCTTGTAAGAAAGCCACTTCCGCCCTGCAGAGGAGGTGGGGTTGCGGGTGTCACGACCCAGCCCCCGCATGATTGGGGGAATCCCCGGGCACATCACCCCCTGGCCAGCCAATCGGCTGGCTCTGGGGGCATGGCCTGCCCTATTCAAGGCAGGCGTGGCCAGGGATCTCCCTCTTTTGCCACCTACCAGCTAGGACCAATGCGTAAGCCAATACCACTCATCACCTGTAACCAATAAAGTTATGGCCTTATTTAGCCCATTAACCTTAATAATTGTGTCATGTGTCTTTATTTTCACTGGGGGGGGGGGCTCGCCTCGCAACATAATTGACAAGTTCCTCTTAATCTTGTTCTCTTCCTCCTTCTTCCAGTTTGCTACTCATCCTTCTCCATAAGGTCTCAGGGTGGGTTACAGCACTTTAAAATACAATATCAAAAATTTTTATGACTTCAGTCACAAGAATGGGGATGCATCCTAAAAACATATTCCTTAGATGTCAGCAGCCAGGGCGATGAGGTCCTTCTGGTGGATCCGACATAAACTGCCTTATGAAGTTGCCAGATGTGCCTCTGTGCAGAAGGAATTCCACAACTTAAAACTATTCTGGGCTACCTAAGTTGCATATACTTTTGCTTTTAACCTTCCTGCTTTTGCTTTTTCTACAGCAGGTTCACGCTGGCTCCTCAGCTGGCTCCTCGGCCTCCTGCACTTCCTGGGACAACGTTTTTTGGAAGTTGTTGCATGAGGACATCTTTCAAAGGGATTGCCAGAGGTGTGGTTGTTCAGGCAGCTGCCTGCAGAGTTCTGGAGAGCGCCAAAGGATTTGGCTATAAATGCAAGCAATGGAAGGAAGAAAGAAAGGAAGGAAGGAAGGAAGGAAGGAAGGAAGGAAGGAAGGAAGGAAGGAAGGAAGGAAGGAAGGAAGGAAGATGTTAAATGGAAATCCAAAGTTTGAATATCAGCCGAATATATTTCTGTGCCTTGAGCAGAAGTCTCTCAGCCCCACTCACCTCACAGAGTGTTTGTTGTGGGGGAGGAAGGGAAAGGAGAATGTTAGCCGCTTTGAGACTCCTGAAGGGGAGTGAAAGGCAGGATATCAAATCCAAACTCCTCCTCCTCCTCCTCCTCCTCCTCCTCCTCCTCCTCCTCCTCCTCCTCCTCTTCTTCTTCTTCTTCTTCTTCTTCTTCTTCTTCTATCAACTTTTCCCTTTTCTTGTGAGGAATCCTATTCAGAATAAGGGAATTTCCCTTAAAAAAAGGGAAACGTTGACAGCTATGGCCTTGAGTATCCTGTCAACTAAATTCATTCTGGTGTGATGAGAGAGGGAGGAATACCTCTCTCTCTCTCTCTCTCTCTCTCTCTCTCTCTCTCTCTCTCTCTCTCTCCTCTGTGCTAAGTAAATTTTACAAGAATCTAACACAAAGTCATACGCAGACACACACCATCCTTTTAAACTAAAATCAGTTTAGTTAACCATTTCCAGCTCAGCAATCTCCTGCATCCAAAAGTGTACAAGTTTTCCACGTGTGGTCAAACCCCTGAGATATATACTGTATATATAGGCATGGATGGATGTACTGGGCATTATAACATTGATACGCCATGGTGTGATCTTGCACACAATTTGGGAATTACCTTTCTGCTCACAGGGTTACTGTGGCTCGATTATGTGTACCTATTTTAAGAAGTGCGCTGTAATTTCTTCACTGCTTGCCCTGATTATTGCCAAAAACTAATTAAATTTTGTCATTTTAGTCATGCAGAATTTTTTCCTCTTACAGAAACCTCGCTCGTCTCTCTTTAACCTACTTCTGGGGCTTTCAGATATCTGTGGCCATGTTCCGTTCTGTTTCCTGACTTTTCCTACTCTGGCTCTTCCCCATCCCTATCCAACCCTGATTAAATTAACTCCTGAATAATACACCATATTGCGTACAGGGGGGAAAGTAAGGGAGGGAGAAACTTTCTCCCCCCCCCCACCCCCATTTCTTAATAGAAGACTGATTTTTATTATATTACTGGAGAAATAAGATTGCTCTTGCCGTCTCAATAAATCACCCATGTATCTCCGTGCTTCTTTCGCCCCCTCCCCTAAATTAAATTTTTATTTAAATAAAAGTGTTATGTTTGTATTTGAACTGACAGCTAAATCTGATAATTAGAGTGCATGAAGTTAGCTTTGATTGGCATTGTAATTGGATTGTCATTGGGCTGAAAACCTATTATCTTTGGATCATGCCCCATGAAATCTGTTGAAGTAACTTTCCTGCCAGTCATTAAAGCCACCATCTTGGCTTACAAATGAGGTTTTAAAAGGCTTCCTTCTTCCTCTCTCTCTCTCACCACTGGGAATGTAATTTAAACCGCCGCAATTGCACTCCCATTAATTAAAATTATATTAAAATTATGGTTCATTTTCTAAATATTTTTTCCATATTTTATTAGACATCCTTATTACTAAATGCTTTGGGAGGAAAAATTAGACAGCTCTGCTAGCAAAATTATATTTTGAGATAATCTCTCCGAAAAACACATGCTACTCGTCATCAGCAGGGGGTGGGGATTAGTCAACGTGTTGATCATTAAAGGATGTGCAATTGGGGCTGTGTTTGATTTGCATCTTTCGTGAACCCAATACAATACAGTAATAATAATTTTTCAAAAATGTGTTATTTACGGATATGTGTGCTTCTATAATAAATGATACGGCATGCCAGTGATGAAGAAAGATGGTTAAAATCCATTGCTTAAACTTGATATAGACTATTAAGCTCCTAATTGTTCTCAAAGTTACTTGTGAAACCTGGGTTCATGCATGCACTGCAAAATTAACTTGCTCCTACCTCCTTCCCTATGGTGGTCTTCAGGGTTAAGAACATAAGGAAGAGCTCTCCAAACAGACCAAAGGTCCAGCCAGCCCAGTATACTGCTTCCAACATTGGCCAGATAGATGCTTTAAGGGACAAAGGCAACAGTCTCTCTCTCCCTCTTTTAAATTTATTTATTTGGTTTTTCAAATTACAGTTTTACAATCACATATCCAACATATGGTCTCTGCCATGGGAGCATATTCACCCAGTGCTTTTCCAGCTGCACTGGCTCCCGGTGGAGTACAGGGTCAGATTTAAGGTGCTGCTTTTGACCTTTAAAGCCCTTCACGGCCTAGGACCCTCGTACCTACGGGACCGCCTCTCCCGGTATGCCCCACGAGGACCTTAAGGTCCATAAATAGCAACACTCTAGAGGTCCTGGGCCCTAAGGAAATTAGATTAGCCTCAACCAGAGCCAGGGCTTTTTCAAGACTGGCTCCCGCCTGGTGGAACGCTCTGTCTCATGAGACCAGGGCCCTGCAGGATCTGATTTCTTTCCGCAGGGCCTGTAAGACAGAGTTGTTCCGCCTGGCCTTTGGCTTGGAGCCAATTTGATTCCTTCCCTCCCTCTCTTTCTTTTTTCTTTTCCTTCTCCTGCGATGAGGCTACATTTTAATATTTTAATGTTTCAATACTTTAATGTTGTATTTTTTAATTTTGTTTTAAAGTTGTAATCATTTAACTTGTTTTTATTACTGCTTGTAAGCCGCTCTGAGCCCGGCCTTGGCTAGGGAGGGCGGGGTATAAATAATAATAATAATAATAATAATAATAATAATAATAATTATTATTATTATTATTATTATTATTATTATTATTATTATTATTATTATTATTATTATACAACATGAAAACAAGATTCCAAAGAAGAAGAAGAAGCTGTGGTTAATTAGAAATGATTTAATCGAGGCATATGTATTTACAAGAGCCAGAGCAATAAACAGGTATTTGTTGGCATTGGGTATCTCAATACTTATTCAACAACCATTATACAAGGACCAGAGTCGTTACCTCGATGTGACATGCATGCACATAACCGAGTGTGTGCAGTTCAGCCATTGGCAACCAGGTACCTTCTGGCCCATGTGTGTGGGACCATGCTGGCTGGAGCTGATTCGATTTGTAGTCCAAAGTACCAGGTTTTGTCCTCCTCCTCCTCCTCATCCCTGTGGAATTATTAGTTGGTTGTAAGTAAGGAGGCAAGCAAGTGGGGGCTGGGTGAAAAGAAGCGTTTGGATTTGATGTCCCACTTTATCACTCCCCTTAAGGAGTCTCAAAGCGGCTAACATTCTCCTTTCCCTTCCTCCCCCACAACAAACACTCTGTGAGGTGAGTGGGGCTGAGAGACTTCAGAGAAGTGTGACTAGCCCAAGGTCACCCAGCAGTTGCATGTGGAGGAGCGGGGAAGCGAACCCGGTTCACCAGATTACAAGACTACCACTCTTAACCACTACACCACTTCCCTCCTCCCCTTGTTAGTTATTTGCTCCTGCATCTTTTATAATAATCCAGATCTTTTACATCTCCATTATCTAAATTATCTAAAATGCAGCCATCTTGCTTCACATTAAACGGAGTCTCTCCTTCACTAGATACCTCCCATGCGACCAATGTTAGCCAGTCACATGAGAACTACTAGAGAACTTTAACCACCCAGGGGTCATTTACCCTTTAACTTTACTAGAGAACTCTCTAGAATTCTGTTACCAACCAATCAAATTTAAGCACATTTTAATGCATACAAGCATTTACAATTTCAGTGAATTAAATTACTATGCTTAACAAATCCCTGGCACTTCCAACTGGGTTTGCTATGCCCCCTGCCTGAAACTTAGAGAGCCATTGCCAGGCAGCATAGAAAATACTAAGTTACATAGACCAATGGTCTGACTCAGTATGAGGCAAGTTGCAAGAGCTTTAAACATTCTAAAGCTGTACATATATGCCACATATGATTAATTAGGGTCACAGCATTTAATTGACGGAACCAATTAAAAATGTTTTGGCTGGTTTCCCCAATTTGTTGGGGGCTGCAGAGTTTGTTTTCTTTTACTATTATTCTGTTTCTGTGCAAGCGCTTACAAATATCGCAGCCCAGAGGGGCCATTCGCCATAAATTTATTTATAGCATTTCTGAGACTCTTCATAAAGTAAAATTCTGTAGGCATCGCATTGGGTAAAGGTAATAAAATGCGACAAAACTACAGTTAACTTGAGAGAAAAGCAATATGAAGTCCAGGAAGTTCGCCAGGAAGTAACTGTAGGAGCCTTCAGATGTTCTCCAGGAAGTCACTGTAGGGGCCTTCAGATGTTCTCCAGGAAGTCACTGTAGGGGCCTTCAGATGTTCTCCAGGAAGTCACTGTAGGAGCCTTCAGATGTTCTCCAGGAAGTCACTGTAGGGGCCTTCAGATGTTCTCCAGGAAGTCACTGTAGGGGCCTTCAGATGTTCTCCAGGAAGTCACTGTAGGGGCCTTCAGATGTTCTCCAGTGTGGGAGAGCCAGTGTGGTGTAGTGGTTAAGAGTGGTGGACTCGTAATCTGGGGAACCGGGTTCGCTTCCCCGCTCCTCCACATGCAGCTGCTGGGTGACCTTGGGCTAGTCACACTTCTTTGAAGTCTCTCAGCCCCACTCACCTCACAGAGTTTTTGTTGTGGGGGAGGAAGGGAAAGGAGAATGTTAGTCACTTTGAGACTCCTTAAAGGGAGTGAAAGGCGGGATATCAAATCCAAACTCTTCTTCTCTTCTTCTTCTTCTTCTCCTCCAGGAAGTCACTGTAGGGACCTTCAGATCATACCATCCATGTATACAATCCCACTTCACCAACCTGCTTTGTCCTGCAACACCTCTTACAAATTCTTTAAATGCTGAGGCATGTCATCTTTCTGAGGTGGCTTGTAGTGGGAATATTGGAGTGGCAACTTGGGCCTTGGATACCTTACTCAACCTCGATGTGAAGAACCTGTGGACCTTCAGACATCAGTGTAGTCCATCATAAGCAATGGTCAGGGAAGATGAGGGTTTTCCTTGTAACTTCTGGAAGTATAGGTGCCATCCATGAGGGGTTGTGAGGGCCCAGGCACTCACAAATTTTCAATGAAGGAGACGCATGCCCCAGTTCTATGTGGCAGCACATGCACAGCAAGGGGCACGCTCGTATCATGTGGACTCACCACGGGGCATCCACACAACACATCGGCACACCCCTGTGATGGGCGTGAGTGATGTCAACATGCCACAGGGTGTGCCAACATCACACATGCACATGCCACGGCGATGTTGGCATGCCCCGGGCCCCCTCTGTTGCAGGGGCAAGGCAGCGCACCTGTCTGGAAGGTCCCAGGTTCTCCACACTTGCCTTAACTGTTCTCTTACAATCTGGTGAAGCGGCAGTTACTGCTTGATAGATCGTGACTTAATCCTCGAGAACTCTCTCCAGACCTTGCTTAAGTCCTTCATGTGGAACACAGAAGAGAGGACAACAAGCAGGAACAGGAAGGAGTTTATGGTCCCATGATGACGATCACATTACTGGAAATCATTATATCAGTTCACGCTTCATCGGAGTCTCCTTTATCGGACCATCATGCCTTTTCTCAAGTGACTATTAAAATTTTCATAGTAACTCTTAAGCAGAAAATGGTTTTATTTTATTTTTTGGTCGTCATTCTGAACCTTTTCCTTAAAAGTACTGAAAATACAACTCTTAAATATACAAAGAGCCCATGAATGTGTTTTATGGTGTGGCTATATTTAGTTTACCTGTTCATTTGATCAAATGCATGGATTCAAGTAGCTTAATGCATGATTTCTCAACTTCAGCAGGATGAGTCCCAAATGACTCGGCATCCAGAGATTGTCCAGCAACTCAATTCAAAAGTTATATTTTAATTATTATTATTTTTTTATTAAATTTGTGTACCGCCCTATACCCACGGATTTCCCTGTATTGGGAAGTTGTTGGTTTTTTTAAAAAAATTACTATGTTTTTATATGTACTGTAAGCCACCCAGAGTGGCTACAGAAACCCAGCCAGATCGGTGGGATACTACTACTACTACTACTACTGCTGCTGCTGCTGCTGCTGCTGCTGCTACTATTTATGGACCCTCGTACCTATGGGACCGCCTCTCCCGGTATGCCCCATGGAGGAAACTGCAAGTAATCCAGAATGTGGCAGCCAGACTGGTGACTGGGAGTGGCTGCCGAGAACAAATAACACCGGTCCTGAAAAACCTAGTACGTTTCTGAGCACAATTCAAAGTGTTGGTGCTGACCTTTAAAGCCCTAAACGGCCTCAGCCCAGTATACCTGAAGGAGCGTCTCCACCCCCATTGTTCAGCCCAGACACTGATGTCCAGCTCCGAGGGCCTTCTGGCAGTTTCCTCATTGTGAGAAGTGAGGTTACAGGGAACCAGGCAGAGGGTGTTCTTGGTAGTGGCGCCCTATGGAACGCCCTCCCATCAGATGTCAAGGAAATAAACAACTATATGACTTTTTATAAGATATCTGAAGGCAACGCTGTTTAGGGAAGTTTTTAATGTCTGATGTTTTATTGTGTTTTTAATATTCAGTTGGGAGCAGCCCAGAGTGGCTAGGGAAACCTAGCCAGATATGTGGGGTATAAATAATAGATGATGATGTTGATGATGATGATAATAATAATAATAATAATAATAATAATAATAATAATAATAATGACAAACCATTGGTCCATCTAGTTCTGTATCCTCTACACTGACTGGCAGTGACTCTCCAGGTTTTCATGCAAAGCAGATTTTCCATCACAGAACTATGTCCCCCTCCAAATTACTGTACTTAAGAACTGAACAGATTTTTTTTAAAAGTCCCATTTTCAGCGCTTCTGTTGGAAGTTCTTATTTTACTGCATCCCGGTTAATTACTTCAGGCTACCTAAATAATACCAACTTGTCATTGTGATTTTCACATGTTTGTGGCTGTTCTTCCATGTTATGGAGGGGGGGGGAGAAATTCATTCCCTCCTTGGTATCCTCCTGTAGAGTCTAGGCCAGAGCTTGGTCTTTTGATTTCAAATAAAATGAAAATGGCAATTTAGGAAGAGAGGAAGCTGAGGGATTTTGCAATATGCCGTGTAACCGTGAGGTGAGGTGGGGAAGCATAGGACAGATCCACACAAGATTCCACCTAAACATTAGGAAGAACTTCCTGACAGTAAGAGCTGTTCGACAGTGGAATTTGCTGCCAAGGAGTGTGGTGGAGTCTCCTTCTTTGGAGGTCTTTAAGCAGAGGCTTGACAGCCATATGTCGGGAGTGCTCTGATGGTGTTTCCTGCTTGGCAGGGGGTTGGACTCGATGGCCCTTGTGGTCTCTTCCAACTCTATGATTCTACGATTCTATGATTTAAAGCATAGTCAACAGATATTTAAAACACACGACTTATCCCAAATAATCATGGGAACTCCATTTCCCCCTTCTGGTTTCCAACACCCTTAACAAACTACACTTCCCAGGACACTTTGGGGGAAGTCATGTGGTTTCAATATGTGCTTTAGTGTGCATTTGTCAACAGCAGCTGACACAGAGATATGTCCAGATCACCTGATAATTGAACATATATCCCTGATTTGTTTGCAGGGATATTAGACAACATTTGGCTATTTATTGACAATTCATGGTTTGTGTGCAGGGAGGTTAGATGACACTGGGTCCAAGCAAGTATTATCCTGCTTTGGACTACTGCAATGCGCTCTATGTGAAGCTACCGTTGAAGGTGACCTGGAAACTATAACTAATCCAGAATGCGGCAGCTAGACTGGTTGGTGACTAGGAGTGGCCGCCGAGATCACATAACACCAGTCCTGAAAGACCTACATTGGTTCCCAGTACGTTTCTGAGCACAATTCAAAGTGTTGGTTGTGACCTTTAAAGCCCTAAACAGCATCGGCCCAGTACACCTGAAAGAGCATCTCCACCCCCATCGTTCAGCCTGAGGCTCCAAGGACCTTCTGGTGGTTAACTCCCTGTGAGGAGTGAAGCTACAGGGAACCAGGAAGAGGGCCTTCTTGGTAGTACAGTGGTGCCCCGCAAGACGAATGCCTCGCAAGACGGAAAACTTGCTAGACGTGGCAGAATCCGTGACCAGGGGAAAGAGACGGCGGATGAAGACTGGAAGAAATTTAAAATTTATCTTAAGAAATATTGTAAAATTAATGAATGCTAAAATGTTGAGGTTTTAGAAAAAAGGGGAATACAGCTGTAAAAGATTAAGTAAAAGTAAAAGAAAGTAAAAGTAAAAGAATTAAGTAAAAGAAAAAAAATAAGGGAAAAGTTGATAAAACCAAGGGGTAGGATTTGCCGAAACAAATTTGGAAATTGGGAGGCAGAAAGGGGAGGTATGGGGGAGGCGGTGAAGTAAGGTTTAAGAAAAAAAAGGATCTGAAATTATACATGTTTGTTTATGTGTTTGTTTGTTTGTATTGTGTAATGTTTGTGTTTATAAAAATTGTGAAAAACCAATATTTTATTTTTTTTTTAAAAAAAGGAAAACTTGCTAGACAAAAGAGTTTTCCGTTTTGGAGGTGCTTCGCAAAACGAATTTCCTATGGGCTTGCTTCGCAAGATGACAATGTCTTGCGAGTTCCTGCTGTTTTTTTCCCTTCCCCCCCTTTTTCTAAGCCGCTTATCAGCTGATCTAATCAGCAGATAAGCCACTAAAAGCCGCTAATAGCGCTAATCCGCTAATCCGTCAATGGGCTTGCTTCGCAAGACGAAAAAACCGCTAGACGAAGAGAATCACAGAACGGATTCTTTTTGTCTTGCGAGGCACCACTGTAGTGTTGAGGATTCATTCCCTGTTTCTGCAGTCATGGGATTTTTGTCTATCACATGATGGTGTATGTTTTGACTCCACAGAGTGGAAAGTGACGGAGACAGGATGTCTGTGTTCCGTGACTATTGTCCTTTGTTCTTTTTCTCTTTGCTGTCTGATGCTAGAGACAGGGGGAGCCATGTTGCAGTGCTCCGTGTGTGTTTATATGTAAATAAAGTAGATTAGCCAAAATGCTGAGTTGCTGAGGTCTGTCATGCAATCTGCGAGGACTCTGCGGATCCCTAAGTGTGCTGATGTCTGTTGGCATCAGTTACTGTGATGTTCGGGCTGAAGAAAGCTTTTGAAGCTCCTGAACGATCAAAGCAGGAGGGAGGGAACATGCCAGTCGAGCATGTGTCTCTGCCAGGGTCGAGAGTAGGATGAGTTCCTGACAAGTGGTGCCCGCCCTGTGGAATGCCCTCCCCTCAGATGTCAAAGAAATAAACAACTAGCTGACATTCTTTATCACATGAAGTCTTATCTTATGAAGTGGGTTTGTTGTGTAAGGCCTTCCAACTCATGATAGCTGTGCCACCTAAATTTGCCCTTATGTGATTGAATCCCACTTGAAGCTAGTGACAGTTTGGAAGCACTCAAAGGCTGAGGGCCTCACCAGCAATTGACATTTTCGTCAGAGATAGTTGAGTGCTTCCCTGCTTCAGAAGAAAGGCTACTGGCTCTCTGAGAGAGGATCTTTTTGGTGGTGACACCCATTTCCACCAATTCCCGAAGACAACTGGTTTAAGCAAGCATTCCCCTGAACTGAACTTGTGGTTTTATTTTAAAAACTCTTTCGTTGGGTTGTTTTTAAAATGTTTTATTGCATGCTTTAATTAAATACATTTTAATGTTATTGTGTGGATTCTTTTTTTTTAAAAAAAATGGATTGATTTTATACTTGTAAACCACTTGACAGCCATTTTTGCATACAAATTGAATTGCAGTGCATTACATTGGCCTCAGTCTGTCTCGAGAGACAATGGAGTGCACCTCCAGAGGAGAAGTCAAACCGCTGTTTTATCAACACCAAAGTGACCTCCCCAGGGCTCAGGCCTGGGCAGCATGTCTGGAGGTCCTGGGCTGCCCAAACGACAAGACCCTCTCCTCTCGGACTCACTGATGTGGCCCAAAGGAAAGCAGAGCAATATGTTGGCACCAGCTTGGTGGCAGGAGTTTAAATGGCATCTAAATTAAATAATAACAGAACTCTGTCATCAGACCTGCTTTGCTGGTGTGTGAAGTTGAAAGGGTGCAAATGATAGATCCTTCTACTGTAATCTTACTGAACAAACTACAGCAGAGAAATTTTAGCTGCATCAGAATTTAGAAAAATGTCAAAAGAGCAGATTTAAAAGCCTATTGAAACTGGGAGGAAAGGTCTTTAAAAGAAGCCTAAAAACTAACCCTGAAGGACCTTTTAATATTTTTTTAGCTTCAGTAATAGGGTTGCTATATTTCAAAAAGGGGAAATCCGGACACAAAACTTGTTGAGTTTTTGCTTTTGCTTTTTTGCACAACATGGTGGAGCTTTTGCAAAAACTTAATAATAATAATAACAAATGTGAATTATAGGAAAGAAGAATGCTGGTGCTCTCGGGTTCTCCTTGAGGGTTTCCTGCAGGCCACTGTGAGAACATGATGCTGTAAAAACAGGGCCTTCTCAGTGGCTGCTCCCAGGCTTTAGACTGCCTCCCTCCTTCCTCTCTTTCTGCCAACAGGCTTCTGGGAATGGACTGCTTTTAATGAAAGGGCTGGTGCCATGCTGTTTTATTGTAATTATTTGTTTGGCTCTAACAGATTTTATATATGTAGATATTTTTAATTCTGTCAATGTTTGATTGTTTTTAATGATTGTTTTTCTTAGTTATTTTTATCTGTAACTTACAGATAAACTTACAGATAACTTACAGATAAAAATATTTCTTATTTTTATCTGTAAGTTTCCTTGAGTCCCTCCCAAGGCAAAAGACAGGGTATAAATAAACAAATGTATAATAATAATAATAATAATAATAATAATAATAATAATAATAATAGATTAGATGTACCTTTTGGGATGATCTAGTGGGGTTCTGCTTATATTCTTAATAGATGCAGTCAGTTTTTTTGGCACTGTGGCATCGACTTTCACCTTGGATGAGCATGCGTATGTGTGTGGGAGAGAGAACTGCAACTCATCATCCCTGGCCTAGGTGGTGCTGTGGGTTAAACCACAGAGTCTAGGACATGCCGATCAGAAGGTCAGCGGTTCGAATCCCCGCGACGGGGTGAGCTCCTGTTGCTGGGTCCCTGCTTCTGCCAACCTAGCAGTTCAAAAGCACGTCAAAGTGCAAGTAGATAAATAGGTACTGCTCCGGCGGGAAGGTAAACGGTGTTTCCGTGTGCTGCTCTGGTTCGCCAGAATTGGCTTAGTCATGCTGGCCACATGACCCAGAAGCTGTACGCCGGCTCCCTCGGCCAATAAAGCGAGATGAGCACCACAACCCCAGAGTCGGTCACGACTGGACCTAATGGTCAGGGGTCCCTTTACCTTTTAGTTCTTGTTAACTCCCCACAATCTCCAGTTCTCATTCTTTCCAGCTCTTGTTCTGCAACAAGCATAGATGGGGGCTGCCATTGCTCCCGGGTTGTGTGAAGCAGCTTGTTGTGGCATTCCTTAGGAAACAGCCAAATGGGTCTTTAGCAATGGCCTCCTGATAATCTGTGGTGGTGCAGTTTGGAACAGCAGAGCATCCTCCTTTGCTCTCCATTTCTTACTTTTCATCCTCCCTCATTGAAGACCTTTTTATCCAAGCGCTGTTGATCACAGTGGGGTTGGGGGGGCACCCAAACCGTCATCGTCTTTGCATCCTCCATCTCCGTCATTATTCAACACATTTTGATGCCCATAAAACACATTAAAAGCTATTTCCTTGAGCAAGGGAGAGAGAGAGAGAGAGAGAGAAGCAACTCTCTGCTGTACATATCATTTGTATACTTGAATTGTAAAATGTAAATTGATATATAAGAAAATGCCCCATTAACTTATTCATTAATGACAATAATACATTTCGTGCTGCAACTGGAGGAGGGTCTTGCATCCAGTTGAAAGAACCTGAAGGATGAGTGGCAAGTGTGCCGGAACGTCGTAAAACTTATGATCAGTCAACGTTCTTGGAGAGATTAAAGGAAGAAGGTGATATCACTTCTCTGACTTATGTTCCTTAGAACAAGGCATTGTGTGTATGCTTTTGAGAGCCAGCGTGGTGTAGTGGTTAAGAGCGGTGGACTCGTAATCTGGTGAACCGGGTTTGATTCCCCGTTCCTCCACATGCAGCTGCTGGGTGACCTTGGGCTAGTCACACTTCTCTGAAATCTCTCAGCCTCACTCACCTCACTCTTGTACTTAGTTGCTAAAATAGGGTTCCGTGGTGGTCATAAAGGGGTCATAAAGTATTGGGGAAGTATCTGATATGTTTGAAGGGTAGTAGTTATGAAAAGGTCCGGCTAAAAACTTGTGACATTTCTCGGCCAAAGGTCAGCCAGCGTGGTATAACGATTAGGAGCAGTGGACTCGTAATCTGGTAAACCGGGTTCGCTTCCCCACTCCTCCACATGAAGCTGCTGGGTGACCTTGGGCTAGTCACACTTCTCTGATGTCTCTCAGCCTCACTCACCTCACAGAGTGTTTGTTGTTGTGGGGGAGGAAGGGAAAGGAGATTGTTAGCCACTTTAAGACTCCTTAAGAGGAGTGAAAGACGGGATATCAAGTCCAAACTCTTCTTCTACCTCCATCCAGGTCTTGTCAGGGTCTGGACTGAGGAGGAATGGTGGAGACAACCCCCACCCCCCTTCTCCTGAACCTTCTCAAGGACAGAAGGACAGCATAGATTTAGAACAGTGGTTTGCAGAAGGGCATCATTCAGAGGCTGCAGAGGAGAGAAGTTGGGAAATACTGGAAGAGGAACAGCAGGAAGAGGAAACACCAAGGGAGAGACAGCTGACAGACTCAGTGTCTTTGGAAAGCATTCCTGACACACACACACACCCCAACTACAATGAGGCAGTGGAAATGAAATCTCAGCGACAGAAAGCTCAGATTAGCCAATGTAGGGATGACGTAAAATAATAGAGACAGAGGGGGTGGGACTTTACTTGGAGCAATGCCATTTCTAGAGAGAGACACATTCCTTTGTCTCTCACTGTGATTATTAAATAAACCTATTGGTAAGAACTCTTCTTTTATTTTATCTGCTTCTTTGCTGCCACTGTGGGAGGGGTAGGATTCCCTGAAGCCTTGACAGGTCTACACTTCCAGTCAGGTGCTCCTTCAGATGTCAGAGCAGGGGTAGCTAATGTCCTCCAGACCTTATGAACTGCAATTCCCATCAAAGAGATGCAGACAATCTGATAATCCCAGAGATGGTGGAAGTTGTAGTCCACATCATCTGGAATATACTGTTGGCAACCCCTTCATTTCATTTCACTTTTAATTTGTATGCCACCTTCCTATAGTACTGTACATAAAGTGGCAGAAAAGCTGAAGAAACAACAAAATATTACACAGCAAAGATCACATGCGTAATAACAATCTGATCCAATATAAGAAAGTCACAATAACTTATATAAAATAAAGCAATATTCAATAATCCATTAGACTATAATAGTAAACAGTAAAATGAAATATCAGCAAATAATAATTAACAGTTCGCACTAATCAATGACCATAAAGAATTACTAAACTAGAATCAATAAAAATAACGGCAAGTCACGATGCACAAAATGCCACAAAACCATGTAAAAGGATCAAATTGAGAAACAAGGACACACAACTTACACAATATGTTTTAAAAATATATATGCCTGAACTCTTCTCTTCCCAGCTGCTTCTGCTCTTCTCAAAGTCAGGGTCTGGGAAAGGCTCTTAGGAGTCGAGGGTGGGGGCAAGGCAGGTGGGAAAAGCAATTGCCCCTTGAGGGTGGAGAACTGGGCACTTGGCAGGATTCCCGAACTGCCCATCACCCAACAGTACAGCTGTTGCAATGAACAAGGAGGAAGGTTGTGTTGTTGTTCTTTAGTCATTTAGTTGTGTCCGACTCTTCGTGACCCCATGGACCAGAGCACGCCAGGCACTCCTGTCTTCCACTGCCTCCCGCAGTTTGGTCAAACTCATGTTGGTAGCTTTGAGAACACTGCCCAACCATCTCGTCCTCTGTCGTCCCCTTCTCCTTGTGTCCTCCATCTTTCCCAACATCAGGGTCTTTTCTAGGGAGTCTTCTCTTCTCATGAGGTGGCCAAAGTATTGGAGCCTCAGCTTCAGGATCTGTCCTTCCAGTGAGCACTCAGGGCTGATTTCCTTCAGAATGGAGAGGTTTGATCTTCTTGCAGTCCATGGGACTCTCAAGAGTCTCCCCCAGCACCATAATTCAAAAGCATCAATTCTTTGGCGATCAGCCTTTCGTTATGGTTTTAAGGTAGGAGTGGCTCAGTTAGATTGTGTGTGTAGGGGTGTTTTAACGTGTTGTTGCTCTTTAGTCATTTAGTTGTGTCCGACTCTTTGTGACCCCATGGACCAGAGCACGCTAGGCACTCCTGTCTTCCACTGCCTCCCGCAGTTTGGTCAAACTCATGTTCGTAGCTTTGAGAACACTGCCCAACCATCTCGTCCTCTGTCGTCCCCTTTTCCTTGTGCCCTCCATCTTTCCCAACATCAGGGTCTTTTCCAAGGAGTCTTTTCTTCTCATGAGGTGGCCAAAGTATTGGAGCCTCAGCTTCAGGATCTGTCCTTCCAGTGAGCACTCAGGGCTGATTTCCTTCAGAATGGATAGGTTTGATCTTCTTGCAGTCCATGGGACTCTCAAGAGTCTCCTCCAGCACAATTCAAAAGCATCAATTCAAGCCTCTTTCATAGAATCATGGAATTATAGAGTTGGAACCCAGAGCCTGCTGGATTGGGACAATGGCCAATTAAGTTCAGTACAGTGGTACCTCGGGTTACAGATTCTTCAGGTTGCAGATGCTTCAGGTTACAGACTCCGCTAACCCAGAAATACTACCTCGGGTTAAGAACTTTGCTTCAGAATGAGAACAGAAATCGTGCTCTGACGGTGCAGCGGCAGCAGGAGGCCCCATTAGCTAAAGTGGTGCTTCAGGTTAAGAACAGTTTCAGGTTAAGTACGGACCTCTGGAACGAATTAAGTTCTTAACCCGAGGTACCACTGTATGCTGTTCTCACCGTGGCCAGCCAGATGCCTGTGGAAAACCCTCAAGTACGACCCAAGCACAAAGCATCCTCCAGAAGCCTTACCACCTCCAGCTGCGTAGGCAGAGCACAGCCATCGTGCCTAGTAGCCATAAGTGGCTCTCTTCTCCAGGAATTTGTCCAATCCACTTTTTAAGCCATCACCTTCCTGCTAATTTCCCCCTTCTTTAACAGAAAAGCAGCGTATGGAAATCAAAATAAAACTCTTTAAGTATTGGATAGAAC
Source organism: Podarcis liolepis (assembly GCF_965112155.1). Classification (NCBI taxonomy): domain Eukaryota; kingdom Metazoa; phylum Chordata; class Lepidosauria; order Squamata; family Lacertidae; genus Podarcis; species Podarcis liolepis. The sequence continues at coordinate 114,678,072 of NC_139557.1, forward strand.
AGACACCTCCCTGCCCTGTCCACCTGCCCAAATGTATGTGCATTGTTGCAAATTTGGAAACATAGCAACTTCATTGATATATAATTGAATAAACCACCTTGTGCCTTTCGAGGTGATAAGAGCAGCCATAGCCATCCGGTTCCTAAGGAATTAACTCATCCTTGTTGCTGGATGACGAGCTGTCAGATCGCCAGATTGCCTTCCATTTGATTAAAACAGAGATTAATAATTTGCCTATAACCGATACATCACACACCAAGAGATAAAAGAGCATCTGATATTAAACAAGCAGTGAATTTTTGGGGGGTGGGTGGGTGAGGAACTGCCTTCAGTAAATTGCATAGAGAAATTACACAGTACATTTAAATTACCATTTGCTTAGCAACATGCCCTTCCCAACATTCCGTTGGGGCTATAAAATGATCGATTTACTTTAATTTTCTACTGAATCCCAGGAATACACACACACACACACACACACACACACGGCTATCGGTAACCCACACCCCTTTATCATGTCCTGCTGATTCACTCTGTGTATTAAATTTTCTGGCAGGGAGCAAGGCGTTAACAAAAAGTAACAGATAATGTGAACATTTCATGCATAATCTGTAATATGAGATATGTATTAATAGGGAAATTATGATGCATTCAATTATTCTGAAATGCCTTCCAGAGATGTTTTGATTTGGCTGCACACTGATAGCGGAGTCACAGCAGGGAACATGCAGTATGATGAATAACCTAATCTGGTAATCTTAAAATGGGCACTATTCACAGTTAGCCCAGGAACAGAATGGGGTGGAAGCCTCTATGCTTTGCAGATATGGCTCTGGAAATATTATTTTTTAAAATAATAATAATAATAACAATAACAGACTCTCAAGTCTAATTAACAATACACAGACACCTCTGATTTGACAAGTTACGATTCTTGTCTGAAAGGGGAGGGACGCTCTGTCCGCTATTCATTGCAAGGATGTGAGGCGAAAATCATTTCCAAACATTCCTGCATTTGCATTCATTGCAACTGGCCTTAAGCCCGTGTCCAGACTGTTTCACTTCAGAATGGCTCATGAAGCAGACAGCTCCTCAATATGGGGTGGGGAATCCCTGCATTCAGAAAATTAGATGTCAGGGAGAAAGCTAAACTAAGGCCCTTCTCCCTGCCAAGCTACTGTACTACATTGCAGGGATGATGATGATGATGATGATGATGATTTGCTCTCTCTCTCTCTCTCTCTCTCTCTCTCTCTCTCTCTCTCTCTCTCCCCCCCCCCCCTCCCTCCCTCCCTCTCTCTCCCTCTCTCTCCCTCTCCCTCCTCTCTCAGTCTGGAGGAGTACTAATCAATCAGAAGAGGTGCAGCCTGGATGCAGATTTAGCACCTCAGTGAGAACAAGTGACAATATGCAAAAACAAAAGCCTTCATATTCTTGGCTCAGTGCACACTAGGAAAGATATTTGTCAACAGAAGGTAGATAGAGAGAGAGATAGAGAGATGATAGATAGATGTAGATACCTCGTGTTACGTACTTAATCCGTTCTGGAGGTCCGTTCATAACAGGAGACCTCTCGTAGCATGAGGCGCAATTTCTCTAATGGCGTCTCCTGCTGTTGACACATCGCTGGAGCACAACTTCCGCTCACATCCCGGAGCAAGGGTCGCGACAAGGGGCATCTACTTCCGGGTAAACAGAGTGCGTAACCCACAGCATTCATAAGGGGGATGGTACATAACACGAGGTACCACTGTAGATAGATGATAGATAGATAGAGATAGATGATAGATAGATGATAGATAGATAGATAGATAGATAGAGATAGATGATAGATAGATAGACAGATAGACAGATAGACAGATAGACAGATAGACAGATAGACAGATAGATAGATAGATAGATAGATAGATAGATAGACAGATAGACAGACAGATAGACAGATAGACAGATAGACAGATAGACAGACAGACACCCCACACACCCCACCCCCTACTCCACCCCCCACATAACACACACACATATACAGTACTTTTTTTCTTGGGGGACACATACCCCTAAACATTTTGTGAATCTAAGTTTGGTCTCATTGAGGGGCATTATTTCAATATGAGTAGGAAGATGAGAGTACCCCTAAACATTTTTAAAGAAATAAAGCACACTGAATAGATATAGAAAGATGATAGATAGATGATAGATAGATGATAGATAGAAAGATAGATAGACAGATGATAGAGATAGATGATAGATGATTGATAGATAGAGAGATAGATGATAGATAGATGATAGATATAGATAGATAGATAGATAGATAGATAGATAGATAGATAGATAGACAGATGATAGAGATGATAGATAGATAGATGATAGATAGATCGATAGATAGATGATAGATCGATTGATAGATAGATGATAGATAGATAGATAGAAAGATAGATAGACAGATGATAGAGATAGATGATAGGTGATAGATAGATGATAGATAAATAGATAGATAGATAGATGATAGATAGATAGATGATAGATAGATCGATAGATAGATGATAGATCAATTGATAGATAGATGATAGATAGATAGATAGATAGATAGAAAGATAGATAGATGATAGAGATAGATGATAGGTGATAGATAGATGATAGATAAATAGATAGATAGATGATAGATAGATAGATGATAGATAGATATAGATAGATGATAGATAGATAGATAGATGATAGATAGATAGATAGATAGATAGATGATAGATATAGATAGATATTTGTGGAAAGCACCCCACTGAAAATGTTTTCATCTGTTTGCATGGCAAGCCCTGCATACAGTCCATGTAACGCACTTGTGATTAAAAGTCTCATTTTTCTTAATCCCCTTGCAGTGAAGGCTTGGATGCTTGGAGCACACGTACTCTAAGCAGTTGAACAACCATTCAAGGCGGCATCCCGCCACCCCCTCCATCCCTTCATTGCAAGGCTCTCCTTACACAAGTGGGGTTTAACTCTCCCCTTTCTTAATATGGATTACCTAATCTGCGAAAAGGCACATTCCCGCTAGTTACTTCAAACCCCCCTCCACAGATGAAAAGCAAATTGCAAGCCTAAAAAGGAAAGCAGAGCAAATTGGCTGTGATGGATATCTTCTCCCTCTTCTGTAGGAGGCAGTATGTCTCTGAAGACGAGCTGCAGAGAATCTAAGGTTGGGAGGTCACACCATTGTTGAGCTCAAGTTGTGCAATGCTAGCCTAAGAGGGCGGCAACTTCAATGGCAGACAAAACTGATGGAGTATGCAGAGATGGTGAAACTGATGGGGAAGATCAGAAACCAGGAAGATCAAGTATTTTTTTAAATGGCTGGAGTAAATTCTTAATTTATTTAAAAGACCACTTTAAACAGTTAAAAATCATTGGCAGGGATGTAATGACACTCGTAATGTGGAACTAGTTACGGTGGATATATGGATATAAAACAGGTGGATAATGGTAAAAGATGCAGAAAATGTTTATTTTAAATGTGGAACCCATGGAGGGAAGTCCAAAGGTTCAAAAGAACCTTTTATTCTTTGAAATGGTTCAAGTTAAAATGTATAAAATTAGGTAAAACCAATTTAAAATGTTATTTAAAAAATGAGGATTGCAACTTCACTCCTACCCCCAAAAAGGAAGACAAAAGAAAACATTTGTTGTTGTTTATTCGTTTAGTTGTGTCCGACTCTTCGTGACCCCATGGACCAGAGCACGCCAGGCACTCCTGTCTTCCACTGCCTCCCGCAGTTGGGTCAGACTCATGCTGACAGCTTTGAGAACACTGTCCAACCATCTCGTCCTCTGTCGTCCCCTTCTCCTTGTGCCCTCCATCTTTCCCAACATCAGGGTCTTTTCCAGGGAGTCTTCTCTTCTCATGAGGTGGCCAAAGTATTGGAGCCTCAGCTTCAGGATCTGTCTTTCCAGTGAGCACTCAGGGCTGATTTCCTTCAGAATGGAGAGGTTTGATCTTCTTGCAGTCCAAGGGACTCTCCAGAGTCTCCTCCAGCACCATAATTCAAAAGCATCAATTCTTCGGCGATCAGCCTTCTTGATGGTCCAGCTCTCACTTCCATACATCACTACTGGGAAAACCAGAGCTTTAACTATACAGACATAGGTTTGCATAAAATTTGAATGTTATTTTATACCTGTACATCCACACTGAGGAATTAATTACAATAATTTCAGTAGGAGGGAGGACAATCAACCATGGGGCCGAAGACTGAGACAGTCAGGGAACTCTGGGATATGCTACTGGGTGACTGTGCAAAGGACTGGGCTATTATTTGCTACCCTACCCTGGCTTTCATTTCGATCTCAGCTCATTGGCTCAGCTGGACAGGGTACCAACTGAATCATCCGCATCCTTGTCCCATCCCTCCACGCACATCCTTTAAAAGACAAAAATACCCTAAGCAGTCAAAGCGATTGTCAATTATCAGGAAATGCTAATAATATTAATGCGAGCGTTAGTGCATTTGTCTAATCTTCTGCGATTATCTTGCCTGAAGAATAACAGATGTTCTTCTCCAGACATCTTAATGTGGCGCTTTTAAAAATTACTGGCTGTGTAGCATGCAAACAGAGAGACGAGGAAAGAAGGGTCCTACACTTAAACCCGGCGATTTGTTTTAAGGAGAGCTATTGGCGAGTGTAAAAGATTTGATTAATTCATCACCTGGTTTCAAAAACGATTAATCGCTTAAAAGTTGGGCCAGCTATATCATTTGACCAAAACACATTGGTGGAACCATGAGCAGTATTAATACCATCAGCATTAGCATTTTTTTATGGTGTACACTACAAAAAAATGTGTAAGCCTTTAAGGTGCCCAAATATTCTTTGTTGGTTTTGCAGCAAAAAGTTATGGCAGCCTCTTTGGTTTTACATATATATATATATATATATATATATATATATATATATATATATAACTCTCTATATATGTATCTATATATATGTTAAAAAAATTCATTTAATAATAGAATCTTAGAGATGGAAGGTACCCCAAGGGTCATCTAGTCCAACCCCTGCAATGCAGGGATCTCAACTAAAGCATCCATGACAGGTGGCCATCCACCCTCTGTCTAAAAACCTCCAGCCAAGGAGAGTCCACAATCTCCCGAGGGACACCATTCCACTGTCAAACAGTTCTTACTGTCAGAAAGCTTTTCTGAATGTTCAGTCAGAATCTCCTTTCTTGCAACTTAAAGCCATTGGTTCGAGTCCTATCCTTCAGAGCAGGAGAAGACAAGCGTGTTTTCTCTTCCACATAGAATCATAGAATCATAGAGTTGGAAGAGACCACAAGGGCCATCGAGTCCAACCCCCTGCCAAGCAGGAAACACCACCAGAGCACTCCTGACATATAGTTGTCAAGCCTCTGCTTAAAGACCTCCAAAGTAGGAGACTCCACCACACTCCTTGGCAGCAAATTCCACTGTCAAACAGCTCTTACTGTCAGGAAGTTCTTGCTAATGTTTAGGTGGAATCTTCTTTCTTGTAGTTTGGATCCATTGCTCCGTGTCCGCTTCTCTGGAGCAGCAGAAAACAACCTTTCTCCCTCCTCTATGTGACATCCTCTATGTGACAGCCCTTTAGATCTTTGAAGATGGCTATCCTCTCTCCTCTTTTCCAGGCTAAACATATGGAGCTCCTTCAACCATTCCTCATAAGGCTCATGTTCCAGCTTGTCACCATCCTTCTTAAATTGCGGAGCCCAGAATTGGGCACATTATTCCAGGTGTAGCCTGACTCAGGTAGAACAGAGTGGTACAATTACTTCCCTTTATCTGGACACTAGACTTCTGTTGATACAACCTAGAATATCATAAGCTTTTTTTTGCTGCTGCATCACACTGTTGACTCATGTAAGCTTGTGGTCCACCAAGACCCCTAGATCCTTTTCACATGTACCACAAGCAAGCCAGGTGTCCCCCATCCTATAGTTGTGCATCTGGTTCTTCCTGCCTAAGTGCAGAACCTTATATTTGTCCCTATCAAAATTCATTTGGTTAGCTTGTGCCCAGTTCTCCAATCTGCTAAGGTCATTTGAACTAATTCTGTCTTCTGCAGCATTAGCTACCTGCCCCGCCCCCCCCCCTAGTTTGGTGTCATCTGAAAATTTGATGAGCATCCCCTCAATTCCTTCATCTAAGTCATTTATAAAGACGTTAAACAACAACGGGCCCAGGACAGAACCCTGTGGCACCCCACTTGCCACCTTTTCCCAGGATGATGAGGAACCATTAAATGACTACTCCTTGGGTTCGGTCAGTCAAACAGCTACAAACCCACCTTACAGTTATCTCGTTCAACCCACATTATACCAGCTTCCTTGCGAGAATATCATGGGGGACTTTGTCAAAAGCCTTGCTGAAATCAATATACACTGTGTCCACAGCATTTCCCTGATCCACCAAGTCTGTAATTCCATCAAAAATGGAAATCAGATTGGTTTGGCATGACTTATTTTTGAGAAAGCCATGCTGGGCCTTAGTAATCACAGCGTCCTCTTCTAAATGCTCACAGACCAACTGTTGAATTATCTGATCTAGGACTTTCCCTAGTATCGATTTCAAGCTCACCAGTTGGTAGTTACCTGGGTCTTCCTCCCCCCCCCTTTTGAATATGATTAATATAATCATATTTAATGAAAATAACTTGCTCCATTGTCGTGTGTATGTGTGTTTTAAAGGTACACAAAAGCAAAAGAGTTATTTGCTTCATTTCTGATATTCAAACTGTGAGTGTCATTATCTGTGTGCTCAAAATGGTACCACCTGTACAGAAAAAGTGAGGAATCTTCAGATTTGGGAGAACCCCAAAGTTTGTAGAAGATGGAAATATATTTTAAAGAAAAACCCTAAGAAGTGGTGATACCCTCAAAACAGTACTAAGAGGACTAGGCATAGGATTATGACTGACAGCTGGTAGGAGGAAATCCCACTTTGCCAACATCTCTCTTGCTATTAGTGCAAAGGAAGTAGGGAGCAGGTAAGAATTACCAGCCAGGTAACAGAACACCTGCAATAACATACAGCTGAGGTCCATAACAAAGAAAAGTAATTGCAGCAGATGGAGAGATGGAGGATAAATTTTTGCTTGCATTCAAATGAGGAGCTATCTGATTTGCACTTCTTCAACCAATGTGCAAACCAAAACACAGCTCTCCTTTGAAATTTGCCTTTCTCTGAATTTTGCGATGCAGTTCTCCAATGAAACAATATGCACAAAAAAAGAAGCTCTTGGGGGAATTGTGCATGAAAAGGCATATATTAGAGAGATAACATACAAAATGGATTGTATTGGGTAAGAATCCTTGCCAAAAAAAAAAAAAAGGTATATCAGCTAAACTGCATCCAAAATTGTGTTTACGAGAAGAGATTTGCTCCAGAACACAGAAAATTTTCATGTGGATTTTGTTTAACCCTCTAGAATTGCAAATTGCTGCACAAATGTGGAGAACTGAATTTAAGATTGGTGAAATCCTTATATTTGCAGATGTGGATGTTGGATTATATTCCTGCAGTACAGGGATTAACGGCAGAAGATTAACAAAAGTGGTGAATGCGAGCCACTAAACTTACACATAGAGCCCGGAGGCATAAGGACTCTGTCCTGTTGCATTATGGTCTGAAGCCCTCACTGCTCTGACTGCATTTCAATATATTTCATATAGATGTTGTTTTCATGTGGAAACCTATACAGACATCTGGAGACCTCACATAAATTTATCTGTTTAGCTTAAGATGCCCGCACTGTTGCAGTGGCAGATCTTGGGGCCTCAAATTTCAGTGCTGCCCTGTGTGACACCAAAATTTGGCACCCCCTGCCTCTTGCCTTCCATTCTACATCATAGTTGTGACGCCCCATGTGGTGACTATGAGGCTCTGTGCTCAGTGTGTCCAAACCAGTCATGCTCCCCTAAATCCACCTCTGACTGATGGTCGCTCTTTCCATAATATGCACTGATGATGGGTAATAGGATTTTTGTTGTTGTTATTGGTATTATTCATACTGTATACAGTGGAAGCTTGGTTTGCGAAAGTGATCCATGCAGGATGCATGTTCGCAACACGCAGCTTTCACAACCTGTGGCTGCGTGGCTGCGCATGCGTGAGCTGTGATTCGGCGTTTCTGTGCACGCGCAAAGCGAGATTTAGCATTTCTGTGGATGCACGACCACCAAAATCCGGAAGTAACCTGTTCCGGCGGTACATGTGGGTTTCAGCAGTACATAACCCCAAAAAAATGCAACCTGAAGCGGCTGTAACCCAAGGTATGACATGTCTTCCTTTCTTTATTTTTTTAAAAGATATTTATTAAAGTTTTTTTAAAAATGTAACAATGAAAATAAAAAATAAAAAGAAACAAAATACAACATAAAAACAGTTAAAAAAACAAATCATTTCCCATAACATATCTTCCTTACACTTATTTCCCCAGACCTCCTCATACCTCCCTTCTTTGTATTCCACTTCAATTTGTTAGTTCAGCAAATCCTTACCATTAAGCTTTTACCCATTTGTAAACCTTTTTTTTCGTATCTCCTAAAGCATTACAGCTGGAAACCCCTTAGTTTCTATCCAACATCCTTCTAACATTCATTAATTTTACAATATTTCTGTAAATAGTCTTTAAATTTCTTCCAGTCTTCTTTCACTATCTCTTCTCCCTGGTCTCGGATTCTGCCACATGTCTTCCTTTCTTTAATAATTTTCCCTTTCCCTTTCTGCAAGCAACATAATAAAATGAGAAACTTGGAGAAGTGAAACGGTCAGATTCCTCCATCCCTTTAGATGGAGAGCCTCCGACGGGCCAACTGGGACCCGGGTAGCCATTTCTCTATCTCCTTATAAAGGGGGCAATAGCCAGCTACTACAGATAGGGATGGCTGAGAAAGTTTGTTTTTGTTAATTCCAATGAAAGCTGATCTGCTTTGCACATCAGAGTAATGCAGGGGTCAGAACAAAATTGCTGCTCGGTTCACAATTCTTTGAATTTTGCAACACAGTTCTCGGTTCAAAAAAAAAAAAAATGTACCAAATTGCACATTTGAGAATGAAATGCATTTAGAAATGTGTACAGTGACATACGATGATGATGATGTCGATAATGTATTATTTTTTTCTTTTGTTCCCTCAACGGCAGCCAGGACAATGAACAGTGTAATAATAAGCACACCAATTGAAAACAGTAAATAAACACATTGAAAAATCAGGGCAACTAAAATAATAACAATAGGCAAGAGCACAATAATGGCACAGTTAAGACCCAGGAAGTGGGGACAGGGGAGTATTGTGCCCCAAAAGCCTGGGCAAACAAAGCTGTTTTTAGTTGACGCCTGAAATTTAAGAGTGCTTTGGTTGACTACATTTTCCCAGAGAGGGAATTCCACAGTTGGGGAGCTGCCACTGAGAAGGACCTGTTTGTAGGTACTGCAGCACAGACCATGCCTGCTGGTGGGCTCAAAATACATAGTTTTAAAAAATGTATCTGACTATGCATTTCTATTTATTCCTTTTCGGGGGAAAATGAAGAAATGGGACAGAACAGATGTACGAATGAACATAGTACTACTTTGGTCATGTATGAATCGCCTTTCACATCAAGGTGTACAATAAATACAACTAAAATAGCTTTGAGAACAAACAGTGAAAGACCTGGGAAGGCTGATCCATGCATTCATAGCTGGAGCACATACTTTGCATGAATCTGGCCCCAAGCTGAATTCCTCTGCATTGTGTCGACGCTGGAGATCGACCACCAATTAAAGAAGACAATACTGGGCTAGATGGACCAGTAGTCCAAGCTGCTATAAGGTCGCTTCCTATATTCTCCATTTACAGAATCCAGCGATGACTGAGCTGTTACATATTCATGTGCTGTGCATGGCAACAAGTTCTTCAAGATGGATGCATCTTCCTGTTTTTGCTTGTGGCCACTACCGGTGAGAATCAGAGGGGCAAATTGTGACCCGCCTTCACCCCATTCATCAAACCAAGTAACCAAAACCCAGCTCACAGCCTCATGAGCGAGCCATGTCCCAGAATCATGCGAAGGCTGTCTTACTCTTTATCTACTAGCAAAGCTTTTGAGCATGCCTCGGGTCTTTGATGAGATGTCTTTCCCCCTGACAGCACCAACTCAAGAAAGGGCGAGATTCCTTCCTTTTGCTCGAGAATAAGTCAATTCCCTCTTTGATCAGTTCCAAATGAGCGTCAGGTTATGAAACATGGTAAGCGTTTTCCTTTTCCTGGAGAGTTTCCATAGTTGCTTAATTTTAGCTGCTTTCCAAATTCCAATCCCCCCCCTCCTTGTGTTTTCATCACAGTGAGCGATTTAGCAGACAAGGAAGGGAGGGTCTCTCTCCCCCCCCCCGCCGTTTTATGAAACTTTCCAGTGGGTCGATTTTCAGCTGATTTCAGCCTCCTCGAATCGCACAATTGCTCTGAAGATAAATAAAAGATTCGGCGGTGTGTCTGCCGCTGGAGAGCGTAGCAGTATGTCTCTAGCCCTGCACAAGTCTTATCTGATTTGGATTTGTATACCTCCTGGGGAATGGCAAAATATTACAACAGACGGCATGATATTTCCAAAGAATATAGTCGGCTTTATTATTGCTGATTTCACTCCCTGACTGACGGCTTTCCCTAGGTTTCCTCCCCTCCTCCTCTTATTAATCCATGCTACTGTATGTAAATGTTATTCCTTTCTCTCCATAAGGGAGGCAGCCAGCGATTTGTAATAAATGCTTATGAGCGCCTCGGGCTGCACTTAAACTTTAAAACATCTATTATTAAGTGGCAAAAAAATAAAATAAAAAAGAAAGGGCGGGGGGAAGGGACAAACCTTCAGCACAATGACCAAGCATGACCTCTGAGGAATTTTAAATGGTGGTTGCCTGTTCTGCATGAAAAAACTATGTACACACACACAGAGAGAGATGCCTGAAGTGAGAATTGTGAGCAATACTATTTAACAGCTGCATTTTTATTATTAAATGGTTTTTTTAATAAAAAACACAAAAAAACACCAACAACCACCAAAACAAATAACTAGGGATGGTTGAGAAATTAGTTTCAGTTTGGATTTAAAGGTGAAATGACAGCAATTGAAAAAGCAGCCATGCTTCGAAATTTGCACTTCTCTGAATTTTGCGATTCAGTTCTCTGGCCAAGTAAGGTGTGCCAGAATGCACATATTCTGGTAATGTGTGGATTAAAATGTATATATTTGTGAAAATAACCTACACTAATGCATTATACTAGGGAACATGGGTGTTTTTTTTTTAAAAAAGGTGCGTATTAAGGTGAAATGTATACCAAATGTATTTTAGGAGAAATTTGCATGCAAATGCTGATGAATTTTCACGAGGACTTCAAAAGAAACACAAAACAATATGGAAACGTCAAGAACCGAACTGAGGTTCGCAGATGTAAGGAACTGAAACTGAGCAGTTCACCCATTCCTAGGATTCATATTATATCTTTGTGGAGGAAGCTGTGAGACTATGGATTACAGAGGGAATTGTTTTGCCAGAGTTGGTGCCATGGCTGACTACGGTCCCTGATCAGTTGATTTGATGTCACAAGACACAGGGTTTTGAGTATCAGAAAGAATCATTTAATAACAATAATAGGAAAGAAAGCTTGCCAATTTGGCTCGCGACAGAGCTTTCAGGTGTTTTGACAGTTGGCAGTCCGACATTCGTGGCTCTCATAATTATTTTATTAATGTGCAGAGAAGCCCTACAGATTTCCTGTGTAGCCGAGACGCATCTCTTCCAGAAATAATTAAAACTGCCGCCCTGCAGCAACAAGGCAACAGAACAACACTTCTGGTAAATCAATGCTGAGAAATGCATTTTTTGTACGGAAGCCAAATCTTTGCTCCTGTTCTCGTTCTGTATTCCCCTCTGCCGCCCAAAAATACTGCTCGTGTTAGACAGAATCATCAGCAATCCTTATTGACCCATGTGGGAAAGGTGAACAAGACTCATTTTGCAAATGCTCTCCAATCTGATTTGCTCCATATCTTGGACCCAGTGTTTATTTACATTTTTGAGGACGAAAAATATCGTTTTCCCGAAGCCTTCGCTCATGTGCCCCTTCCTTGCGTGTGAAACTTTTACCTTCTTACTTCTGCCTTCCCTTCCCCTCCTTTAGGTGTTAAAACGTATACATTTGCAAACCGCTCGTGGTATTATCTCAGCAAGGAGATGGACCACAATACACAAGTATGGTTTCTGAGTGGCTGGATGCTAATAAATGCAAAGGGAGTGGGGGGGGGGAGAGAGAGAGGAGGAGAGAAGGAAGATAAGTATAGGAAGCGCCAAATGTTTGACAAAATGTCACAAAGGATTGTATTTGTATGTAGTACCACAGGCAGGACGTAATGATTAGTGTGTGGCAAGTCTTTTACCAGCGGTACTTCCAGCTCATTCTGATAACGCAGCGGCTCAGAGCTTTGAATATTGTATATGTACTTTGAACATATCTTAGGACTGGCTGTGCTGTCGTCTCCTTGAAAAACGAAGCGCCGGTGAATGACAATCCAGCTCTAATTTCCACCCTCCTCTCTCTCTCTCTCTTTCTCTCTCTCTCTCCCTTTAAAGAGGACAACGTCTCCAAATAATTATTATCATGCTAATAACATTTGTATCCTTTTGTGTATAATTAAGATCTGCCCGTCTGAGCATGAAATGGGGTTGAAATCTCAGCGAGGGGGGGGGCGCGGGAAGGGCTGCAACCTATTTAGTAACTCAGTTCTCAGTTTTGAATTTCTCCACATTCGGAAGCCATCCGCAGCGGTGTGGCTATGCCAAAACCCACAATCTGGGTTTGCTAATCTTCTGGTAATAATTTAATATTTGCTTTTTTAGAAGAAAAGAAAAAGTTAAGCTAGGTGTGATTCCCCCCTTTATTTTAAGAGGAAATGTTACTTCACTCCTTAATTGCTGAGATCCTTGGGACTGCGTGGTGTGTTTAGCATTAACTCACGAATGACTGGTACACATTTGTAAAGGAGTTTCTTTTGAATTAGGACATCTATATTTTTATGTCTCTTCTTGTTCATATTGCCGCCACCCCCCCAAAAAAGAATCTTAATTATTTTCTTTATAACTGCACCTGGGGAGTGTCATATTTCTAGTTTGTATCTAATTTGGAATTGAATTCACGGCGTGGCAATTTCTTTCGGTCTCTCCCCCCTGCCCCCATTTCCTCCCGAAGACATTGTCTTTGCATTCTTTTTGCAAGGATGGGCTGGCGTCTTCCTTATTGGCAGGCAGTTATGCTCACTGCATGAACATCAAACGTGCTCCTGCGAGTGAGGGGACGAGCCCATTTGCATGAAGTGATTTATAAGGTTATTGGGAAACGCCTGCATTTATCAATTACGGAAGCCCGCCAAGCAGCTTGTGAGCAAATCGAGCAACATCACCTTCTGGCAACGAAATATCTAAATGTGGGGTGGGAGGGTGGGAGAAGGGGCTGGTTGTGTATCCTCCTTTCTGTCACTAGCCCTTGGCTTCTTGTAGATGCCTTACTGCTGACTGTCAGTGTTTCAGAAAAGCAGAATGGGTGTGCGTGGGTTGTTTTTTTTCCTTTTCAGGGAAGGTTGCAAGCAGATTTTCTTAGCACTGATTTATCAAGACAGATTTATAAGCACGGAAGTCCTTTCCACCTGAAACAAACAAACAAAACACAAAAGTGTTCTCGGAACACAAATGTCCCCATGTCAAAATGGTACCTGCAAATTCCTGACAAAATTTCGCAGGGGGTTTTCACATACACACCGAAGAGTTGCCAGTAGCTCATGTGTAGAACAAATGGATGCTGGGAAGCCTACAGTTTAGGAATGGAGGAGAAACCCACTAATTTGCAATTCCAAAAACATCATGTGAACGAAACACAGCCAGACTTTGAAATTCGCACTTGTCTGAATTCTGTAATGCAATTCTCCAGGGAAATAAGAGATATAGAGTGCATAAAACGTATGTATTAGTGAAAATAATATAAAATGCATCCTATTAGGAAAAAAATGTTTGCAAAAGCATGTGTATCAGGAATAATATATTTAATGCCAAATATATTTGCCCAGCTGACCCCTTTGATCTACAGAGCTGACGATGTTAAAGGTGCCAAATAATATTTGTTCCATCCTTGGAAGAAATCAGTCAATTGGTGCGGCAGCACCTGTACTTAGGAACCCACTGTCTTTTAACATCAGGCAGGTGATTTCTCAGCATTCTTTTAGTCACCTGCATAAAACATTTTCATTTAGGCGAGGCTATCCAGAAATGCTGAAATTATTTGTGTTTTATTCCTTTTCATCCACTGTTGATTTTAATCATATTTAGAATGGTATTAAATACTTGTTTTCAGCTTTCTGAAAATAATTTTTATTACATATTAATCGTAGCATATCAAAAAAGATTGCCTGTATAATGCCTTTTCTGCATTGGGAAGATCTCACTATTTTACCTTTGGAACTCCCCGCCAATTGATATCAGGCAGGCAGCTTCAATGTACCTTTTTCAGCACCTGCTTAATTTTTTTATTTTGTTTAGATAGGCCTTCCCAGATATATATCATGCTGATGCATGTTTTAATTTGTTTTTAGTTTATTGTTGCTTTTAATTTAATTTAATTTATAATTATAATTTATAATTGTCACTTATTGTCGATTTTAATTTTTGAATGTTTTAAATTATTATTGTTCATTCTTGTTTTCACTAATTTAATTGTTTTACCTTCTTTGTAAACCTTATCTGAAGCCCCCCCCCCTTATAGTCAAGTTGGTGTATGGATTTCATGAATTTCTTTTTATAAAAGAAAAGTTTTTAACCTTTTTATCCAGAATTTTCACGTCTCGCATTTTTTGCTTGGAGATTTTCTCGCAATCAAGCAGTATGTAAATTTGAAAATTTGCAAGTAAGTAGGAGAAACTTGTGCTGCAACCCTGGTGATTTTTGGTGCATGCTTAAAAAAACAAACAACTGAACCTAAAGAGATGTGGAAATGTGGGGCAATGGAATTAAATTTTGGAAAATTGAGAAAGAGGGGGAAAATTCTTTCTCCCCTACTCCAATTCAAAGGAGAAAATGCTGGGTATTATTCAAGCAAATACAGTGGTACCTCAGTTTAAGAACAGTCCTGTTTACGAACGATTTGGTTTACGAACTCCACAAAACCGGAAATAGTGTCCCGGATTGGGAACTTTACCTCGGTTTAAGAACAGAATCTGAATGGTGGAAGGGCACTGGCGGCAGGAGGCCTCATTAGGGAAAGCACGCCTCGGTTTAACAATGGTTTCAGTTTAAGGACAGACTTCCGGAAGGGATTAAGTTTGTAAACTGAGGTACCACTGTAGAAATTATTTCTATCCCACACACCCCTCCAGTGATAATGAGGATGTAGGGGTGGAATTGGGGAAGTGAGAAGGAGGTGTGTCCCACCTTTTCTATTCCCACTGATTCTTGCAAATGCTGGAAATGAGGTTGGGCAGGGTGGTAGCTGTGCAGGAGAAAGTTAGTGGGAAAAGGGAACATCGTTGCTCCTGCCGTCTGGTCCTAGGCTGCATCGTGAAAGAAATACAGTGGATGCTTGGGTTGCAAACATGATCCGTGCGGGAGGCACGTTCACAACCCGCAGCATTTGCAACTTGCAGCGCCGCATCTGCGCACACGCGCGTTGCAATTTGGCACTTCTGCACATGCGCAAAGTGCAATTTAGCGCTTCTGCGCATGTGCGGGTGCTGAAACCTGGAAGTAACCCATTCCGGTACTTCCACGTTTGGCGCGGTGTGCAACATGAAAACACGCAACCTGAAGCATCTGTAACCCGAGGTATGACTGTACTGAGTGTGGAACATTTCTTACCAATCCATATCACCCTCTGAAGATGCTTTCATTTCACCAAGCATTTTTAATTAATCAATTAATTTTTTTAAAGTATTTAATAGAGTGTTGGTCATTTGGTCTGTACTATATGCTTTCACGGGACGCGGGTGGCACTGTGGGTTAAACCACAGAGCCTAGGACTTGCCGATCAGAAGGTCGATGGTTCGAAACCCCACGACGGGGTGAGCTCCTGTTGCTCAGTCCCTGCTTCTGCCAACCTAGCAGTTTGAAAGCATGTCAAAGTGCAAGCAGATAAATAGGTACCGTTCCGGAGGGAAGGTAAACAGCGTTTCTGTGTGCTGCTCTGGTTCGCCAGAAGCGGCTTAATCATGCTCGCCACATGACCCGGAAGCTGTACACCGGCTCCCTTGGCCAATAAAGCGAGATAAGCGCCGCAACCCCAGAGTCGGTCATGACTGGACCTAATGGTCAGGGGTCCCTTTACCTTTACCTTTAACCCACCCTGAGAGCTTATGGAGAAGGATGGGCAGCAAACCTTTACCTTATATGCTTTCACTGTGCTACAAAGTTTTAATGATTTGAATGTACACCATTGGGGGATCTCTCCGATGGGTTAACGGTTTATAAACGTTCTCACAAATGTAAACAATAAATTGAATGAATAACCGCCAGCAGTTGCACAGGATGAAATTGTCCCATATCCACAAAAGAACTTCTGCTTGAGGAACAGAACCTTCTCTCCCCCTTCTCCCTTTGTGTGCTCTCCCAAACCCTTGAGGAGCAAATTTTGGGGAGCAGCACAGGGACTGTGAGAGGAGAGGAAGGAGAGGTTCTGTTGCGCAAGTAGAAGGAAATCACTGTGGACTTTATTGGATACTACCTTGGGTTAGTTTATTTCATTTGTATGCTATCTTTCTTTAACAGAATCAATGATGGTGATGTTTATTGAGTCAACATTTTAAACTATTGAATATATTTTTAAGCATTCATTTTAAAAGGGAAAAAATACTATTAAGGATGGTTTTATTAAGAAGCATACCTCTGTATAGAAATATAATAGCACATGCATAAACTCATGCAGAATTGTAGAGTTGGAAGAGTCCCTAAGGATCTAACCCTCTGCAATGCAGAAATCTCAACTATAGCATCCATGACAGCTGGCCATACAACCTCTGCTTCAAAACCTGGCTTCTATTGTTTTTATTATTATTGGCTGTTTTAATTATTATTGGCTTCCAGTATGTTTTCATACATTCAAAGTGCTGGTGCTGACCTTTGAATCCCTAAACGGCTTTGACCCAGTATACCCGAAGGAGTGTCTCCACCCCCATTGTTCAGCCTGGATACTGAGGTTCAGCTCCGAGTGCCTTCTGGAGGTTCTCTCACTGCAGGAAGTGAAGTTGCAGAGAATCAGGTAGGGGGCCTTCTCGGTAGTGGTGCCCGCCCTGTGGAACCCCTCCCATCAGATGTCAATGAAATAAACAGCTATCTGAATTTCAGAAGACAGCCCTGTTTAGGGAAGTTTTTAATGTTTTATGTTTTATCATGTTTCTGATAGTATATTGGGAGTCGTACATTTGAGACCATCCTAAGTGGTTGGGGTCCGAGATGTGAACCAGTTCTCCCCTACCATCCTGTTTGGTGAGCTCTCCAAAGAAAGAGAAGCTACTGGAAAAGTAGCCACTCTCCTTAAACCTGCCACTCTCCTTAAACCAGGCATAGGCACACTCCAGCCCTCCAGATGTTTGGGACTACAATTCCCATTATCCCTGACCACTGGTCTTGTTAGCTCCAGTGTTTCGATTTCTGGGAATGGAGTTGAGAGACGACCTAACCTGGGGAGAGAACAGCAAAGACCTGGTGAAGAGAGCACAGCAGAGGTTATATTTTCTGAGAATCCTCCGGAAAAACAATCTCTCAGAGGACCTGTTGATGGCATTCTACCATTGCACTGTAGAGAGCGTACTAACTTATGGTCTCTGTGTGTGGTTTGGGAGCTGCACGGCCAGGGAAAAAACAGTGCTATCCAGGGTTGTAAAGACTGCAGAGAGAATTATTGGGTGCACTCTTCCCACCTTGGATCAAATCTATGCTGCCAGGTGCCATAAGAAAGCGGGAGAGATAGCACATGATAGTACGCACCCCGGAAATCATCTCTTTCAGCTTCTGCCTTCTGGAAGAAGGTATAGGGTTATAAAGGCCAGGACTAGCCGCCTGAAAAACAGTTTCTACGCTAATGCAATTCTGGTTCTAAACCCAGCATAAGGGGTCTCTGTAGTATAGTGTTTTTTAAAATGGGGTTTTAGAGTTTTTAGGGGGTTTTGAATGTTTTATGTAGTTTTGTAGCAGTTTTATGTAGCTTTTATGTAGTCTTATGTAGTTTTCTGGTAGTTTTCTGTAGTTTTCAATTTCATTGTTCCGCAAGGGACAATGACAATAAAGATATCGTATCGTATCGTAAACATCTGGAGGGCCGGAGTTTGCCTATGCCTGCCTTAAACTCTGGCCCCTGGCTGAGGCAACATCTTCCATACCTCAACCAGCAGGGAACCTTGTGATCTGTCCATGGTCCTGATCTGCCCATTCTCCCCTGGAAGACACTCAGGCAATAGCTACCACTTCCCCTGACAGTCCCCAATCCTTGACAGAGCTTACTTTCTCCTCCACTCTTCTGCTAGGTCTGCAGCATGTCAGATTAGTAAAACATGTTGTTTAAATGAGACCCCCCCCCAAAAAAAAAAATCCATGCCCACGAATGAATTGCAGATGCTAATTTCACTCTTTTGTACTCCCCTCCCTACATTCTTCGCTGCTGAATGTATTCATGAGGCTCAGTCTGAACACTTCCCTCTCTTTCTTTTCTAGTTACTGTCTTTTGCTAGCGAGATGCAGCTGTCATAATAAAGTGCTCTAACTTATGTGCTGAAGCGCACTTGCTCAGGTAGGCTTGGAATAGGAGGGAGTTTGGCTCATCCCTTGTATGTGTAGCGTTACTGGGGATGGAGGCGGAAATCTTTTCACAATGGATGAACCCGAATCCACACTAGGAAACTTGCTTACAGGCTGGGACAGAATTCCCAGTCCGATTATATAGTAATCTGGATTTTGTGTGCAAGTACTGCAAATGTGTTTGGTGTAAAACATGTGCAGAAAAAAAATAGTACAATGCAGGAAATGCATTGAGAAATAAGTATTCTGAATAAAAGTATGTGCGTTTTATGAAACAGTGCATACAAAATGCATAAAAACTCAGCGCAAAATGTGCCCAACACATGTCAAAATGATCCTATGACTGAGCCCCAGCAAAACTGATATGTGATGCAATTATATCGTTCAATACATCCCTAAGACATCTAAAAGGGTTTTTTAAAAAGACAAAAGGATTTTAAGCCTGGGTCTTAGGCTTGATTTAGATAATGCCAAATCATTTTTAGTGGTAAGTGAAGGAACCTTGGGCTTGTGCCCTCTCCACATCCCCATCAAGTCTTCCCACACTTTTATGGTAAATCATGATAAACTTTTGTTAGAAACTTTTGCAACTTGAGTGAATTGGATTGGAATAATCTCTTACAATTTCTGGAATTCAAAGGCTTTATTCATGCAGGAACTATTTATGGCATGAGTGGAGATGACAGAGAGAAAATAGCAGACTTCTTGGAGAGAACAACAACAAAATGGCTCAGCTTTTGGGGGCAGAGTTAACTTAGACAGAGAGGCTACAAACAAGTGCTGGCTAGATTGCTAGACCAAGAGTGCCCTTGTATGGTTTGAAGTAACTCATGCATTGTCCAGGAAAAGGAAGTGTATTTGCTTCTCTCCAACAGCTCCTACATTTGCACTATGCTGCCATGGAAGGCTAAAATGACATACAATAACTGTTAAGCAAAATTATAACAGCAATAGGAAATCGCTAATATCATCCATGTACAACTAAGTCCAGTGCCATCTAGTGACTAAGCCTTATGATGACACTATCCATGCACACACAGACTATGGCTTGTGGTTTCTGATTAGTTACTGAAAACAAACTATAGTCTGTTAAAAAAACCCCAAGAGGAATTAAAAGAGTTGGGGAAGGAGGCAGTGTTCATTTACAAGACTTATTCATATAATGTCAAATCATGGTGTGATGTTACTGCTGAATAAATCCTTAGCGGAGCAACATTTATGTACACTCTATCTTTAGGCAAAGTCACATTTTCATCTTCATAGCTGCAGTATGGGCACAATCATATGTAGTCTTCCTTAGGAGACTGTTGTGCTGATTGCTGAAACAATATATGTAAATTGCTTTGAATATTCTGTACAAATGATGCTATACAAATGATGAGCATGATCACCATTGTCAATACGATACTGCCGCCTATTTTGATCTGACAATCGGACAGGGAAATGGATTAAGCTATTTTCACCTCTCCATTCCAACCGCCTTACTGACGTGTGGTCACTAAGTTGCATGGGTTTTGATAAAATAAGCATTTCCATACCCGCGAAAGGTGGCATCCAGTGTTTGCATGTGATAACAGAAGTTACTGTAAGTGTACTAGACTTTCATTCTCATTATCTTTAATGACAAGTTGCTTTCAGTAAGTTTAATTGGCATAGTCCTTGTCACCAAAAAAACTTTTAACATAATAGTGACTGCAGACTTGCCTTCTCCATCTCAAGAGGAAAAGCGGATTGGCTGTCTGTAGTTCCATGCTAGACTGCTGATAACAGGCCCAAATCTCTGTCAGGGGAAAAGGTGGGAGGAGGAGAAGAAGAGGAAGAGGAAGAGGAAGAGGAAGAGGAAGAGGAAGAGGAAGAGGAAGAAGAAGAAGAAGAAGAAGAAGAAGAAATAATAGTCCTGCCTGAAAATGATGGAGGATTGAACCTACAAATCAGATGAAGACGAAGATGAAGAAGACGAAGACGACGATGAAGATGAAGAAGTAGAAGAAGAAATACTAGCCCTACCTGAATTGATTGAACCTACAAATCAGCCTGCTGTAAGCACTGAGCCTATTAACCTTATTCATTATGCAGCAGCATAACCCTCCTTTTAGGAAATAATTTCAGAATAAAACCAACGAGATTCTTTGTGAAACAATTATTTAGGAACTAAGCAGCCGCTGATTGAAATCCGTTACTTAGTTGAACAGTTGGCTACAGATAATTCAGCACCCCTTCCTATCAACAGCACCCATCTGTCCTTCGTCACTGCATGCAGACAGACCCCCCCCTCCCAAAAAAACCACACACAAAATTGAGCAGTTGGAATGATCAGACACATTCCGTAACACCTCAGCAGCTGAGCCAATGGTCATGGATTGCTCATCTCAGTTTATGGAAGCTAGAACTCACGCAGCCAATAGCAAAGGAGCTTTCAAATGCTGCAGTCAGTGTTTAGCTCTGGTGTCTCCCCACCTTTTTGCCAAGTTTTCTCTCTGTGTTCCCCCCTCCCAGAGAAATTAGAAAACTGTATTTTTTTATAACAAATCTGTGTGCTCTGTACTTCACTTGGATACTTCTTTTGCCTTCAGTAATGCAATGTGGGTTCCTTCAAAAACAGAAAAATAAAGATTACAATGCTTAGCATTTATATGAGGGGTCAAGGTGTCATTAAACATTCATTCCTATAGCACCGAAGCATAGTTTTGTATAACACCTGAACCAGACATAATCTGCCACCATCCTGGTAACACAGGGAACAACCTTATGGTCAATCTAGCTCAGTATTGTCAACACATCATTTTTATAAGTTACAAAATCCCAAGTTCCGTGCATTTTTTTTAAATAGACAACCTACAGCTTAACTTATACAGGATAAAGGTAAAGGGACCCCTAACCATTAGGTCCAGTCGTGACCGACTCTGGGGCTGCAGAGTTCATCTCGCTTTATTGGCCGAGGGAGCCGGCGTACAGCTTCCGGGTCATGTGGCCAGCATGACTAAGCCACTTCTGGCAAACCAGAGCAGCGCACAGAAACACCGTTTACCTTCCCGCTGGAGCAGTACCTATTTATCTACTTGCACGTGCTTTCGAACTGCTAGGTTGGCAGGAGCAGGGACCGAGCAACGGGAGCTCACCCCGTCGCAGGGATTCAAACCGCTAACCTTCTGATCAGCAAGCCCTAGGCTCTATGGTTTAACCCACAGTGCCACCTGCGTCCCTTATACAGGAAAAGGTAAAGCTAAAGGGACCCCTAACCATTAGGTCCAGTCGTGGCCGACTCTGGGGTTGCGGTGCTCATCTTGCTTTACTGGCCGAGGGAGCCAGCATACAGCTTCCAGGTCATGTGGCCAGCATGACTAAACTGCTTCTGGCGAACCAGAGCAGCGCACAGAAACACTGTTTACCTTCCCGCCAGAGTGGTACCTATTTATCTACTTGCACTATGACGTGCTTTCAAACTGCTAGGTTGGCAGGAGCAGGGACCGAGCAACGGGAGCTCACTCCATCACAGGGATTCGAACCACCGACCTTCTGATTGGCAAGCCCTAGGCTCTGTGGTTTAACCCACAGTGCCACCTGCGTCCCTTATACAGGACAGAATACAGCAAATCTGATAACTGTTTTCACACGATTTTCTTGAGGCCCATGCTGCTAATTCTAAAAAAACCCAACCATTCATTTTTAATAATGAAAACTTTGACTGAAAAATATAAGGAGACTGTTATTGGGTCCAGATCCTGCTTGTGGATTTCCTGCAGGCACCTGGTTAGCCACTGTGAGAGTAGGATACTGGATTAGAAAGGCCTCCTCCACCAGGGCTATTTTTATGCATGCTTTAGTTGAGATCTCTGCATTGCAGGGGGGTTGGTCTAGATGACAATCAGGGTCCTTCCAGCTCTACAATTCTATGATTCTATATTCAATAATAAATTATCAGAGTCAAAGTGTCAAATGCCTTCTTAGACCATTTAACCAGATTGCTTGGCGGTGGAGCACAGCTAATCCATACTGGTTTCTGCAAACAGAGCTGGGCAAACACAACTGTACTGTACAGAGTGTGTTGCTCTTTAATATACTGCAGCAGATGCTTACAAACTTTGGGGTACTTTAACTTGGCTTCCTGAAGCTCAGAGACCCAAATTCCGAAAATGTAATAAATTATGCAGATTGCACGCATTGTGCCAATTTAATTTTTGCTCTATACCTGCCACAAAGCTACAGTCAATGCACTTCATCTTACACTGAGGCTACAATTCTTGCATGGAATCAGATTGTACGTTTGCCCTGCAAATGTGCTGCAGTAGCAAAAGGAAAGATGAAATGGGACTTAGGAAAGGAATGGGCTACATAAGAACGGAATAAAAACTCCATCGGATCTGGCCAATGATGCGTTTAGTCCAGCATCCTATTCCAACATTGGTCATCCAGATGTGGAAGTCCATGAATAGCACCTGAGTACAACAGGCTGCCCCCTTCTTGGGAATTCCAGGAACTGGTACCCAGAGACATCAGCCGTGAGCACTGGCCATTTTGGTAAAAGGCGGAGATGCTAAAAGTAGGTGGAGCCACAGCCAATGACAAGAGGAACCAGCTGATTCTAGTTTTGTCCCCATCTTCCTCCTCTACTCTGCTTCTCCTTTCTTCCCACCCAGGGCATCCCTGCCCCTCCAGAGCCAGTGTGTCACATGGGGCTGGGTCTCGGTTGTGGCAACCTCCCCTCCTCTTTGCCCATTTTCGAACAACCACTAGGAGCTGCCCAAGGGAGGAGGCAGGCAGTGGTGGCCATGGATAGATAACGGGATGCTTGCACTCAGCCAGTGCAGCTACTTTTGTCATGGCTCAGGAAAAGCAGTGGATAATTTTCCTCCCTGACATCAGTGGCGCTGGCGCTGGCAGGAGAAATTAGAACATTCCACGATCAAATCAGAAGCTGGGGTGGTTTTCATAATTCTGGGACTGTCCCTGGAAAATTTGGACACTTGGACGGTATGCTGGAATCCCAATACAGTGGTACCTTGAGTTACAAACACCTCAGGTTACAAACACTTCAGGTTACAAACTCCGCTAACCTGGAAGAGTACGTTCCCGAGCACAATTCAAAGTGTTGGTGCTGACCTTTAAAGCCCTAAATGGCCTCGGTCCAGTATACCTGAAGGAGCATCTCCACCCCCATCATTCTGCCCGGACACTGAGATCCAGAGCCAAGGGCCTTCTGGCGGTTCCCTCACTGCGAGAAGCCAAGTTACAGGGAACCAGGCAGAGGGCCTTCTCGGTAGTGGCACCCACCTTGTGGAATGCCCTCCCATCAGATGTCAAAGAGAACAACAACTACCAGACTTTTAGAAGACATCTGAAGGCAGCCCTCTTTAGGGAAGCTTTTAATGTTTAACAGACCACTTTATTTTTATTTATTTATTTATTTATATTTTTTTAACCCACTTTTTATTTTTATTTATTTATTTATTTATATTTTTTTAGCCCATACTTTGTTGGAAGCTGCCCAGAGTGGATGGGGAAACCCAGCCAGATGGGTGGGGTATAAATAATAAATTCTATTCTATTCTATTCTATTCTATTCTATTCTATTCTACCTCGAGTTGAGAACTTTGCCCCAGGATGAGAATGGAAATCGTGTGCCAGCGGCACAGCAGCAGCAAGAGGCCCCATTAGCAAAAGCACACCTCTAGTTAAGAACAGTTTCAGGTTAAGAACGGACCTCCAGAATGGATTATGTTCGTAACTAGAGGTACCACTGTAACAGCAGAATTTAAAACCAATCTCTTATTACCATGGTAAAAGGTAAAGGACCCCTGGAGGGTTAAGGCCAGTCAAAGGTGACTATGGGGTTGCAGCGCTCATCTCGCTTTCAGGCTGAGGGAGCTGGTGTTTGTCCACAGACAGCTTTACGCATCATGTGGCCAGCATGACTAAACTGCTTCTGGCACAACGGAACACCGTGACAGAAACCAGAGCGCACGGAAATGCCATTTACCTTCCCACCGTAGTGGTACCTATTTATCTACTTGAGCTGGTGTGCTTTCGAACTGCTAGGTTGGCAGGAGCTGGGACAGAGCAACGGGAGCTCACCCCGTCGTGGGGATTTGAACTGCCAACCTTCTGATTGGAAAGCCCAAAAGGCTCAGGTGTTTACACCACAGCACCACCCACATGAGTTTAATAATAATAATAATAATAATAATAATAATAATAATAATAATAAAGTTCTGTGATACTCTGGAACCAATGCCAGAAGCAAAATCCTGCTCTCTGTAATTGCCTGCAAGCATGAAGATAGAAATGTTCTCTGTATTTCTGTCGACAGGATTTGCCACAAACTTTCACGGCTGCCCTGAGTGAGGAACTCCCCCCCTCCTCAAGAACAAGTTGGCACCCATGTGAGTGATGTCTAATGGTGGCAGGGAATGGGTTTCTGAATAGATTAGCAGGTGACGTCATGGAAGAGAGCCTATTTATCACCATAATTCAGTGCGAGATTCGATGCGAAGGTTTGATGGATGCATTTTATGGTTTTCAGCCAATCATAATAATGGATCTATTGACTAGCATTTTAGGTGCCCTTTACTCACCCTTCATGACTACACAAGAACAACAAGAGGAGGAAAAGCTCGTGCTGGGAGGGAGTCGGGAAGTTTCTACGCGATGCAACTTCAAGACTGTCTTCCAGCTGAGTTTTGAAAGAGTGATGGTAGAATGCTGGAAAAAAAGCACCTCATCTGAACTATAACTCTATTTCTTCTGTCCCCTGAGGCAAAGAAGTTGGGAATATGCTTCTGCTAAAGAGCTGATGGGCAGCAGTAGCTAAGGCTCTCAGATATCAGTGGGAAAGTCTGCAGTTTAAATTTTGAGTCACCCATAAGTTCACTCAGTGAACTAAGGCAAGTCAACATGGATATAATCAGCATGACACTGATCTACTTTACAGGACTGTTGTAAGAATTACTGGAGGGCTTAAATGGAAGCATGAGTATCTGGGATGCTACAGAGTACCAACGAGATGATTTGCAGATTGAAAGGACACTTTTACTTGCTGCCCTGTGATCTTCTGATAACGGGTGGTATAGAAATTTAATATGTTTTTTAAAAATAAAATAAAATGACCCACTCCTACCTTAAAACCATAAAGAAGGCTGATCACCAAAGAATTGATGCTTTTGAATTCTGGTGCTGGGGG
This sequence comes from Podarcis liolepis, assembly GCF_965112155.1. NCBI lineage: Eukaryota > Metazoa > Chordata > Lepidosauria > Squamata > Lacertidae > Podarcis > Podarcis liolepis. The sequence continues at coordinate 114,704,081 of NC_139557.1, forward strand.
AGACTCTTAAGAGTCCCATGGACTGCAAGAAGATCAAACTGATCCATTCTGAAGGAAATCAGCCCTGAGTGCTCTCTGGAAGGACAGATCCTAAAGCTGAGGCTCCAAGACTTTGGCCACCTCATGAGAAGAGAAGACTCCCTGGAAAAGACCCTGATGTTCGGAAAGATGGAGGGCGCAAGGAGAAGGGGACGACAGAGGACGAGATGGTTGGACAGTGTTCTCAAAGCTACCAGCATGAGTTTGACCAAACTGTGGGAGGCAGTGGAAGACAGGAGTGCCTGGAGTGCTCTGGTCCATGGGGTCACAAAGAGTCGGACATGACTAAATGACTAAACGACAACACCTTAAAACACCCCTACACACACACAATCTAACTGAGCCAGTGTGGGGTCATGGGTAGAGCGTTAGGCTAGGGTGTGGGGCAGCTGGGTTAAAATCTTGCCCAGCAACAAAACTCACTGGGTGAACTTGGGCCAGCCACAGTCTTTCAGCCTGACCTCACCGGGTTGTTGTGAGGATTAAAAAATGGGGAGGGACAGAACCACACATGACACCTTGAGGTCCTTGGAGGAAACAGGGAAGGTATAGCATCTAGATCAAGGAGTATAGCATCTAGATCAAGGGAAGTAATAGTGCCACTGTATTCTGCTCTGCTCAGACCTCACCTGGAGTACTGTGTCCAGTTCTGGGCACCACAGTTCAAGAAGGACACTGACAAACTGGAACGTGTCCAGAGGAGGGCAACCAAAATGGTCAAAGGCCTGGAAACGATGCCTTATGAGGAACGGCTAAGGGAGCTGGGCATGTTTAGCCTGGAGAAGAGGAGGTTAAGGGGTGATAATGATAGCCATGTTCAAATATATAAAAGGATGTCACATAGAGGAGGGAGAAAGGTTGTTTTCTGCTGCTCCAGAGAAGCGGACACGGAGCAATGGATCCAAACTACAAGAAAGAAGATTCCACCTAAACATTAGGAAGAACTTCCTGACAGTAAGAGCTGTTCGACAGTGGAATTTGCTGCCAAGGAGTGTGGTGGAGTCTCCTACTTTGGAGGTCTTTAAGCAGAGGCTTGACAACCATATGTCAGGAGTGCTCTGATGGTGTTTCCTGCTTGGCAGGGGGTTGGACTCGATGGCCCTTGTGGTCTATTCCAACTCTATGATTCTATGATTCTATAAATGTAATAAATACATAAGCAAGATTGTATTCCCAGTTGATCTCAGAGAGTGCTGTGGAATGTAGGAAACAAGGCCGTATATCTAACTATGTTGAGTCAGAGTCATATTTCCCTTGGCAAACTACCAGTACCATATGCTGCTTGTTCAGCTAATGGAGATGGTGCTTATTTAATTCAGTAGAAACTAGACTTCAAGCTGAGGAGGATTTGATTTTCAGCCGTAACCTACAATTAATACGTAACTTTCCCTTTTCTTTTTTGGCACTCAGTTTTAGGAGATCGCTGTAATTATGTTGAGATTTCCACCCCTACCCCCAAGCTCAGCACTTGTCCCAATGATATTCTTGGCTAGCTAAGGCCTAATGACACAAATCTGAGGGTCAGTAATGGCATATCTAAGACAGGTTAGTGTTGAAAGCTGGAGGAGAATATCTTCAAATTATTCACTTGTGATGGGGTGAAAATTAATGCATCACAAACCTTCAGCTTTGAAAGCCCAAGAGGTACCATAGGAGGTGAGGAATATTCCATTGTTGGGTGTGTGTGTGTTTTGGTGCCCCCCCCAAAAAAGGTTTATGGATCTCACCTTAATCAGGATATTTATTGACACAAGAACATATGAAGTTGCCTTCTGCTGAGTCACACAATTGAAGAAGAAGAGTTTGGATTTGATATCCCGCTTTATCACTACCCTAAAGAGTCTCAAAGCGGCTCACAATCTCCTTTCCCTTCCTCCCCCACAACAAACACTCTGTGAGGTGAGTGGGGCTGAGAGACTTCAGAGAAGTGTGACTAGCCCAAGGTCACCCAGCAGCTGCATGTGGAGGAGTGGGGAAGCGAACCCGGTTCACCAGATTACGAGTCTATCGCTCTTAACCACTACACCACACTGGTTTTCATTAGTCCATCTGGAGATGCTGAGGATTGAATTTGGGACCTTCTGCAGGAAAGGAAGATTTTCCACCACTTAGCTATCGCCCTTCTCCAAAACGTGCTCCCATAGCAGGCATTGAACCTGGGTTGCGATGGTGAACATACCAGATTATTCTACCACCAGGGAATATGATAGGAGATGAGAAGGAAAAGGGTCTTCTCCACTGAATGTTGACTTCATGCTATGCATGAGTATCGATAAAGCGACCGATGTATTAAGGAGGGTTATTGACAGATTCCTGAGACGGCCCTGAACACAGGCCCGCAGCAGGGTTTCTGTTAGTTCAGGAAAGAGAGGGAATGGGGAGGATGGGCTATATTTACGGGTTAGATCACAGCTAATCCATGATGCCTGAACACCAGGTGAGAAGAAGTTCTCACCTCCTGGACACTACTTTCAAGCAAGGGACAGATTAGGGGGTCTTGCCTGCATTCCTGGCCAGTTATGTAGCCCCATTAGATGTAGTGGAGGCTGGTCCAGAAGGGAATACGGGACTCTGCCCCAGCAACTTCAGGACGCCCTCAAATGGCCTCCACCTGCCTGCCTTTCGAGGATGACTGTGTTGCCCTTGTAGAACTGAGCAGGGAGAAGAATGAGGAGAAAGCTAGAAAGAGTTGGTTCTCCCTGTCATTGGCTCTGGCACTACTGAATGTTGGGCTTCTTCCCCACCAGTCCCAATGGGCTGCAGTTGCCTAAGGGATCACACTGTGCTTGTGGGAGACGTCATAAAATCCTAGAATTACAGAGTTGGAAGGGACCCCAGGGGTCACCAGTCCAAGCCCCTGCAATGCAGGAAGCTCAGCTAAAGCATCCATGACAAGTGACCACCCAACTTCTGCTTAAAAACCACCAAGGGAGGTCCACCACCTCCTGAGGGAGACCATTCCACTGTCAAACAGTTCTTACTGTCAGAAAGTTTTTCCTGATGTTTACTCAGAATCTCCTTTCTTGTAACTTGCAGCCATGGGTTCGAGTCCTACCCTCCAGAGCAGGAGAAAGCAAGTTTGTTCCCTCTTCCATGTGACAGCCCTTGATATATTTGAAGATGGCTATCATCTCCTCATTTCCAGGCTAAACATACCCAGCTCCTTCAAGCACTCCTCATAAGGCTTGGTTTCCAGACTCTTGATCATCTTGGTCACCCTCCTCTGAATAATAATAATAACAATAATAATAATAATAATAATAATAATAATAATAATAATAATTTATTATTTATACCCCGCCCATCTGGCTGGGTTTTCCACGCCACTCTGGGCAGCTTCCAACAAAATATTAAAATGCAATAGTCTATTAAACATTAAACAGGGCTGCCTTCAGATGTCTTCTAAAAGTCTGGTAGTGGTTTTCTCTTTAACATCTGGTGGGGGGGTGTTCCACAGGGCTTGACCAAGGCATAATAGAGTGGTACTATTACTTCCCTTGATGTCCATGGATATTTGTACCAAGCCTGTGCAGACAAGAGGCATCCAGGAAAAAGTTACTGTTCAAAAACCCTGGAAAAAAGGCAATGCTTGGTGATGGTGGCATAGTAAGTTTCCCTTGCTGAGCTCTTGTGCATTAAGAAAAATAAAATAAAAATGAAATTTACCCAAGGCTTTTAGTTTTAAGGGAAAGCAATTTAGGTGAAATGTATTTATGGTAATTTCCTAGTAAGTGTGTTTTCAACTGAACAACTGCCAAAATCTTCACCCCCCCTTTTCTCCCCCCCCCCTCTCTCTCATATGTTGAGACATCTTCACTTTGCAGCCTGGCTTATTTTCATAACCACTCAGCTTTCTGCCTCTTGTTTCCTAGGCTGTTATTCAAATTACATATATTCCTGTTATTATTTCCATCATTTAGCATGCATTTGACAGAGATCTTATTTTTATGCTCTCTTGCCCTGCCAAATGTGCTAACTGTTCTTTTTCATTGGGGGTAGGGCATGGGGGAGGGAGAATATATAACTTAAAAAGAAAAGAAAAGAAATACCAATGGTTTTTATTTTTTAAAAGAAATGTACGAGTCCATATGTGTTTGTGTGCACCGGCGAGCTTCGTAAAAAGAAATGGCTACGTATCATAAAGCTATATCTCTTGACTTTAATAGCTACTTATTTCAAATATTATCTCTGGGATCTCAATTCCCAGCAAACGAAACACCCACATTGCGAGCCACAGGCCAAATCTGCACCGTACACTTAAAGGCAGTATGATACTGCTTTAAACAGCCGTGGCTTCCAGCAAAGAATCCTGGGAAATGTAGTTAGTTAAAGGGACGCGGGTGGCGCTGTGGGTTAAACCACAGAGCCTAGGGCTTACTGACCAGAAGGTCGGCAGTTCGAATACCTGCAACGGGGTGAGCTCCCATTGCTCAGTCCCTGCTCCTGCCAACCTAGCAGTTCTAAAGCATGAAGTGCAAGTAGATAGCGTTTCCGTGCGCTGCTCTGGTTTGCGCTGCTTAGTCATGCTGGCCACATGACCTGGAAGCTGTACGCCGGCTCCCTTGGCCAATAAAGTGAGATGAGCGCCGCAACCCCAGAGTCGGTCATGACTGGACCTAACGGTCAGGGGTCCCTTTACCTTTACCTTTAAAGGTAAAGGTGCTGAGAGTACTTAGGAGACTCCTATTCTCCTATTTCCAGAGTGGTTTAACAGCCAATCCCTCTTTCCAGGGAACTCTGGGAATTGTAGCTTGGGGAGGGGAAGAACAGAGGGTCCATTGAGTTCATTACCTTATGAAGTAGGAAGGTGACCAATCAGCTGCTCACAGGAAATGATGAAATGTGGGCTGTATGTTGGGCTGCATGGATACAGAGCTTTTCTTCAGATAATGCGAGATCCAGGGAGGAAGGAAGACTGTGGATTTCAGTGGAGGCCAGAGTGGAGCTGCTGTTTCACCCACCAAAGTGGGTTACTTCTTGAAGGACAGGATGATGAGGCCCATGAACATTGTTGGAAACAACAATTAAATCTCACCTATCAAGCAGCAACTGTGCAAATGCATGGAGAAAAAGAAAACATGAGTGATATTGAATGTCAGTCATGCTGTGAGTCAAGTTCAGTGATTTTAATGCTCTGAGTTGACTAACACTGGGATATCACGCCACAAGGCAATTTAGGAAGAATGTGGACAATGTCCTTATACCAAATCAGATCATTGGTCCATCAAGTTCAACATTGTCTCCTTGGAAAGCATACGCTCCATCATGTATGCTACAACCACAGCAAGAATACTCATCGCAAAGTATTGGAAGACACAAGACCTACCCACCTTGGAAGAATGGCAGATGAAGGTGATAGACTATATGGGACTGGCAGAAATGACTGGCAGAATCCGAGACCAGGGAAAAGAGACGGCGGAAGAAGATTGGAAGAAATTCAAGAATTATCTTAAGAAACATTGCAAAATTAATGAGTGCTAGAATGATGTGGTTTTAGAAATTAAGTGGAGTACAGCTGTAAAGATTAAGTTAAAAGAAAAGAAAGGTTGACAATTAGATAAAATTAAGGGTGAGGATTTGCTGAACATAATATTTGAAATGGGAATGCAGAAAGGGGAGGTATGAGGAGGTCGGTGAAGTAAGTTTTAAGAAAATAAGGTTTTGAAATTATACTTGTTCTTTTTTTGTTTTTGTTTGTTTGTATTGTTGTGTTTGATAAAATTTGTAAAACTTTAATAAATATTTTATTTTAAAAAAGCATACGCTCCACCTACTGAGCTTCAAGTCCTTCCCTTTAAGCAGCCATGAGCCTCGCTTGCTAGCTCTGCATCAGCAAACACTCTCACATTCTTAATTATTTTTATTTAGGAATTATTTCTCTCTTTGGTAGTGGGATCAGCAGTGGTGAAAACAAAAGATAAAGCTCTGGCTGTGCATCTTCAATTAATTAATTAATTGATTAATTAATTAATTCTGGAATTTATGCCTCTCCTCCTAACCAAAGCTCTCAAAACGGGTTACAGCTACTGCAGCAACAACTTCTACAATAGAAGAGTAAAACACCCTACCACAACACAATTAAGTGAGTCATAAAATGTCAGCACACAATGAATCAGCAGCGGGAAACCATAAAATCAATTTTAGAATACAGCCACATATAAGTAATCAAATTGGTTATGACAAAGAAGCAGACCCAGTAAAAAAAGGAACCAGTCTGAACTATACACTGTAGTCGGATGTTCAGGCAAGCTTTTGTGGATAAGACAATGCATACTTAGGGTGCCACAACAAAGTAGGCCCTATAACATGTTAGGATAGATGTCACACCTCAGATGTTTAATATACCCCTGACCATGGCTTTCTCAAAAGATCTTATGACGAAGGGATTCCTGAAGTTAAGTAGGACTCAGTCAGTTTAGATCTTTAATTATATACACAGCTTACTTTTAATGAGTCAGACTATTCGATGTGTCCTGAAAGCAACATAGGAGGCCACCCACCCAGACACTGACCAGGCACAAACTCGCTGAGCAACGTGGTGGCCTCATGCACCTTCCAACCAACTCCACTGGAGCCAGTCATTAAGCCATAGGCCTGAACAAAAGGTTATATCTTATGTGAACACCTGAACTTTGTCCACGTGGGGGACAACCATATTATCCACTAGTCTAGGGGAAGAAATGTGTTGACCTCCTTATGTTGCTGGACTACAGCTCCTATCATACCTGACCAACCTGGCTGGGGCTGATGGGAGTTATAGCACAATTTTTTTTATTATTTTTTTTTGGGGGGGATCCACATTGGCTATGCCTGATCTACTCCAAACCCCTGATCAATGCAAGTAGTTGAGAGCTAGAGCATCTCCAACAGTGGTTGTCTATCTAGCATTTACTTCTGGGACTAGCCTAGCCAGACTAGCATATCTTACCGTGATACTAGTAACAGAGCTGAAGAAGAAGAAGAAGAAGACAAGGAAGGAGGAGGAGGAGGGGGAAGAAGAAGAGGAGAAGAAGAGGAGGAGGAGGAGGAGGAGGAAGAGGAAGAAGAGGAGGAGGAAGAAGAAGGAGAAGGAGGAGGAGGAGAAGAAGAAGAAGAGGAGGAGGAGGAGGAGGAGGAGGAGGAAGAGGAGGAGGAGGAAGAAGAAGAGGAGGAGGAGAAAGAGGAGGAGGAAGAAGAAGAGGAGGAGGAGGAGGAGGAGGTGACCCTTGTCTCCCTTCCAACTCTACAATTAGAGGAGGAGGAGGAGGAGAAAAAGAAAAAGAAGACGACAAAAAGACCTATTTGACAACAGCCATTCTGCTCTGCGCCACCACCAATAACAGCAGAGGCTCCATTTTGTGGCTCACTTTGACCTTGGGTAGTTCAGCCGGCATCAGATCGACAGCCTTCCCTGCCAATTTCCACACCCATAATAGAAAGCTCCTACCCCGTTTGAGCGCATCCCGCTGAAGATGTGCCAATGGAAGTAATTATGTGATGATACTATTTAACGTTGGCTAAAATACTCTCCCCAGGTTCTTTCAGACCCTGTGTCTTATATCTTGTTGAAGCAATTTTATATCATGCCTTTCAAGTACTGTAATGGCCACTTGCATTGACAGAATCCTCGTAAAAAAGAAGACCGAGACCTCGCTCATGAAGTGCTATTGATTTCCCCTTTTCCTCTCTCCCCCCACCTCCTTCCCCGAGTCCTTTCCAGAGTTGCCAAAGATACAACGCTGTTGTTAAAGAGGGAGCGGCGGCACTTTGGCCTTCAATACCGCAGGAGGGTTCCTGTGTAAGCAAGCCATCAATGGGTTGTGGCGATAAATAATGCATTTGGGTGATCACGCACCGTATTTGGGTTTCGTCAGCTATATGTGACTCAGCACTCGCTCTAGCCCAATGTTTTCTTTTGTGTTTTCCACAGGCTGCAGGAAATTGTTCCAAGTAGAAGTGCAAATCTGTCACTGGCTATGCAACGAGGTCAAGGAAGAAGACGCAGAGCGTTGCTTTAAGTTGATGTCGTCCACAAGCATCGATGGGGAAAACCACCTCCCTGCAAACTTATTTCACGGGCATATTGCATGTTACAGTGAGGAGCCAATTGTTGATGGGTGGTAACAGGTAGGTTTCCAGGTAAGGATGCGGTGGGCGGAAGAAATTCAATTCGGTTTTTATTTGGAGGATGGATGGCGGTCAGAGGATGGATGGCGGCTAACAGATTGAGGTTGAATCCTGACAAGACAGAAGTACTGTTTTGGGGGGACAGGAGGTGGGCAGGTGTGGAGGACTCCCTGGTCCTGAATGGGGTAGCTTCCCCCCACCCCACCCCTGCAAAAGAGCCATATTTTAAAAGGGCATAGGATGTCAATTAGATCAGTTAGGGTCAATCAGATATATGAGGGTAAATGATGCAAGAGCAATGCTTATTTTAGTGAAAACAGCATGCAACATGCACTATATTGGGAAAAACGCTTTGCAAAAAGAGACGTACAGTGGTGCCTTGGGTTACAGATGCTTCAGGTTACATATGCTTCAGGTTACAGACTCCGCTAACCCAGAAATAGTACCTCGGGTTAAGAACTTTGCTTCAGGATGAGAACAGAAATCGTACTCTGGTGGCGCAGTGGCAGCTGGAGGCCCCATTAGCTAAAGTGGTGCTTCAGGTTAAGAACAGTTTCAGGTTAAGAACGGACCTCCAGAACGAATTAAGTTCTTAACCCGAGGTACCACTGGTTTAGGCAAAACTGTACACAGCAATGTGCACATTAGGAGAAAGTCGCCCTAAAATATGGGTGAGATTTCAGGAGGAGTTCCACCCCCCATGGCGAATGAATATAGAAATGTGGAGAACTGAACCAAAAATTGGAAAAATGTGATACTGACAGCAACTGAAACTTGCAGATCTATAGGATCGTAGAATTGTAGAGTTGGATGGTGTCCCCAGGGTCATCTAGTCTAACCCTCTGCAATGCAGGACTCACAGCTACAGAATCCCTGACAGTTGTCCATCCAACCTCTGCTTAAAAACCTCCAGTGAAGGAAAGTCCATCACCTTCTCTGAAGGAGTCCATCCCTCTCTCTTGAACAGGTCTTACGCTAAACAGAAGGATTTCTGAACTTCCCCATTCCCAAACTCACTGTTATCACTACTTGAGGCCTCACTATGATTTGATATTCTGAAGAATGACTGACTGGCTTCTCTTTTGTTTCCACACACTTCCTTCTGTCCCCACCCCACCCCCAGGAGAAACAAGTGTGCAAATCAGAAAACAACTCGGCATTCCTTACGATGACAATATTGAGATCTTTCCCTACAAGTTACCCATAGACAATTACAGCTGTCGGTACCGTTCTCTTGCCATGGAAACTTTTGTTTTACGGAACAATTGATCTTCTTATCAGATCCACTCATTCCCTTGTTGTAGTAATGAACAATGGTACATCTGAGAGAGAAATTCAAAGTGCATCATTTATCTTCCCCTATTTTCAATTAGGCCGAGTAAAGTGTAAGTCAGTTCCAGGCTACACTATGGGAGCCGGGTAGGTAAATTTATTACACCACTAGAGTGCTAATCTTAGCAGATGGTGGGGAGAAAAAAAATACTTCCAGCATGAAATATGCTAAAGCAGTAAATCCAAAAACAAGGTGGATGTTATCAACTAATACCTCCCCAGTGTGAGGTAAAAATCCTACATGACAATTCAGCATTCTTGTACACTCTGGGTGGATGTTGCTGGATATGGGGTACTCTCCGGGAAGAAAAACACAAGCACAATGAGGATAAAAGGCACCCGGTGGACTGTTTAAACTATGTCTAATGAAGGAGACAGGCAGATTTGGCTTTGGAATTCTCTCTCTCCTTCCCCTAGACAGCCATTTTCCCCCTTTGCCTACAGCTAAAGGGGGGAGACACTTAGGACGGAAGGTTTTATTTTTACCAAAAGGCATACCGGCGCCAATGATACCAGTGTGGAGAGGGGAAATAAGATATTTCTCTGAAAAAGTGAAGGGTCACATGTTAAGAGAGTAGGAGAGTTATTCGTATGGAGATGTGTAGGAAGCAGAGTCTGCCAAGGATCAATATCGGGGCCTGTGCATCTTGTTGTTGTTTAGTCATTTAGTCGTGTCCGACTCTTCGTGACCCCATGGGCCAGAGCATGCCAGGCACACCTGTCTTCCAATGCCTCCCACAGTTTGGTCAAACTCATGCTGGTAGCTTCAAGAACACTGTCCAACCATCTCGTCCTCTGTTGTCCCCTTCTTCTTCTGCCCTCAATCTTTCCCAACATCAGGGTCTTTTCCAGGGAGTCTTCTCTTCTCATGAGGTGGCCAAAGTCTTGGAGCCTCAGCTTCAGGATCTGTCCTCCCAGTGTACACTCAGGGCTGATTTCCTTCAGAATGGATAGGTTTGATCTTCTTGCAGTCCATGGGACTCTTAAGAGTCTCCTCCAGCACCATAATTCAAAAGCATCAATTTTTCGGTGATCAGCCTTCTTTATGGTCCAGCTCTTAACAAGTTTCAAAAAACACCTAGAGCAGTGTTCCTCAAACCTGGGTCCCCAGCTGCTTTTGGACTACGACTCCCATCATTCCTAGCTAGCAAGACCAGTGGTCAGGGATGATGGGAATTATAGTCCGAAAACAGCTGGAGACCCAAATTTGGGAAACACTGATCTAGAGTTAGGGGTGAACAGTGAGGTGGGCCCAGTTTGCTGATGATACTGAATTGTTCAGGGTTCTTAACACAAGAAGAGATTGCAAAAGGACCTCTCCAACTGAATGAGTGATTGGTAGAATTGCAAATGCAATATCTGCAATTTCAATATGACCCCCCCTCAATATCTCATTCCTGATCTGAGAATATTTTTCTGATCAAGAATGAGATATTGGGGCCATATTGGATAGCTCAGTGAAGATGATGTTGACCCAGTGTGTGGCGGCTGTTGTAAAGGCAAATTCTACACTTGGGATCACAAGGAAAGGAATTGAAAACACAACTGCCGATATCATAAGGGCATCATGCCAACCTATGGCATAACTATACTTGGAATACTTTGTACAGTTCCGGTCACCTCATCTTGAAAGGGATATTGTAGAGTTGCAAAAGGTTCAGAAAAATGTAATCAAAATGATCTAGGGGAGGCATGGACTTATTTTAACTTTGCAAACCTATAGATGCTGTGATTTTTAATATATATAGAAAAGGGGAGGGTGAAGGGAACCATGAACACCATATTGAGCTCTTTGGGGGAAAGGTGAGATATAAATGTAATAATTAATTATAAAAAGGCAAATAAAAAGCAACATTTGGCCCTCAGGGTTATTTATTTATGAGATTTCTTACCTGCACTTTGTCAGAAGGTCTCTAGGTGGGTTTCAACAATAAAATATAACACCGGTCCTGAGAGACCTACATTGGCTCCCAGTACGTTTCCGAGCACAATTCAAAGTTTTAGTGTTGACCTTTAAAGCCCTAAATGGCCTCGGTCCAGTATACCTGAATGAGCATCTCCACCCCCATCGTTCTGCCCGGATGCTGAGGTCCAGTGCCGAGGGCCTTCTGGTGGTTCCTTCACTGCGATAAGCAAAGCTACAGGGAACCAGGCAGAGGGCCTTCTCGGTAGTGGTGCCTGCCCTGTGGAACACCCTCCCATCAGATGTCAAAGAGATAAACAACTACCTGACATTTAGAAGACATCTGAATGCAGCCCTCTTCAGGAAAGTTTTTAATGTGTGACATTTTAATGTATTTTTAATCTTTGTTGGAAGCCACCCGGAGTGGCTGGGGAAACCCAGAAAGATGGGTGGGGTACAAATAATAAATTACTATTACTATTACTAAAATATACACTTGTAAAACAAATAAGAAAGTTATGCAAACACAGACTTGCAGAGTTTGAAGAAACCCCAAAGATCATCCAGTCCAAGTCCCTGTGATTCAGGAATCTCAGCTACAGCATCCATGACAGATCGTCATCCAATCTTTGCTTAAAAACCTCCAAGGAAGGAAAGTCCACTGAAGGAGACCCTTCCACTGCCAAACAACTCTTAACATCAGAATGTTCTTCCTGATGTTTAGCCAGAGTCTCCTTCCTTGTAATTTGAAGCCATTGGTTCACGTCCTACGCTGTGGAGCAGGAGAAAACAAGCTTTCTCCTTCTTCCATGTGACAGCCCTTCAGATATTTGAAGATGGCTACCATATCTCCTCTCAGTCTCCTCTTTTCTAAGCTATACATACTCAGCTCCTTCAACTGTTCCTCATAAGGCTTGGTTTCCCGACTCTTGATCATGTCCCAAGGCGATTTACAGACCTGTCCCCAAAAACAGCTTTCAAAAACCAAACCAAAACAACCAAGTATAGATTTTGAAACGACACCGAATGAACACTGCGTTATATCTTTATCTATTGCAAAAAGCTTTCTCTGTTACAAAACGTCTTCTCCCTCCTGGAGAGCACGTGTTGTGGTGGGGGCTAGCAAGACACCCCACTGTTGCTGGGCGGGTAATAAGAGAGTTGGCCACCATTTGCAATTGGGTTCTTCTTGTTGTTGGGGAGATTTACATGTTGCCATTTTGTGATTGACAGCCAAAGCTGATAAAAGCTCTGCACGCAGCCTTGAGCTTCCTCTTTCCGATGTGCGCATCAGATCACCTGCTCACCCTCCCTATTTTAGGGTTGTTCACATTGACCTTGCTATGCCTGTCATGGGGTCGTCTGCTTTTGGGGCACATGCCCTGTAGCAATTTTGTCCATTTGGCTGATTGGCTGGTGCCTACTGCGTAGCAAATCGTCACAACTTGTAAGGTTGTGGTTAGGCATTGGTTTTATATTGATTGGTGGAGGGGTATGGATTGGCTTTGCCTGCCCCTCCAATGCTGCTGCTGCCAGTGGCGTAGCATGGGTTGTCAGCACCCGGGGCAAGGCAAGTAATTTGCGCCCCCTAACCCGTGGATTTGTGCCCCCTAACCCTAACCCCCAGATGTTGCACCTGGTGCGGCCGGCCCCCCCTGCACCCCCCACGCTACGCCACTGGCTGCTGCTGCAAGGGTATTCCATTAAAGGAATCCAGGGGCTCGCCATGTTTTTGTCCGAACCCCTGTTCAGAGTTTGTAGGGCAGCAGTTGAAGAAGGAGCAAAAAGGGTTTTCTTGTGTGTGTGTGTTTCTTTGTGGCTGATTAGCTGTTTTCCCTGTGTAAAGGTCAGAGGGGGCAGGGTTTCTGTTGAGGCAGGGGATTAGCTGTGGGAGGAGCTTATCAGAGTTTGTAGGGCAGCAGTTGAAGAAGGAGCAAAAAGGGTTTTCTTGTGTGTGTATGTTTCTTTGTGGCTGATTAGCTGTTTTCCCTGTGTAAAGGTCAGAGGGGGCAGGGTTTCTGTTGAGGCAGGGGATTAGCTGTGGGAGGAGCTTATCAGAGTTTGTAGGGCAGCAGTTGAAGAAGGAGCAAAAAGGGTTTTCTTGTGTGTGTGTGTTTCTTTGTGGCTGATTAGCTGTTTTCCCTGTGTAAAGGTCAGAGGGGGCAGGGTTTCTGTTGAGGCAGGGGATTAGCTGTGGGAGGAGCTTATCAGAGTTTGTAGGGCAGCAGTTGAAGAAGGAGCAAAAAGGGTTTTCTTGTGTGTGTGTGTTTCTTTGTGGCTGATTAGCTGTTTTCCCTGTGTAAAGGTCAGAGGGGGCAGGGTTTCTGTTGAGGCAGGGGATTAGCTGTGGGAGGAGCTTATCAGAGTTTGTAGGGCAGCGGCGCGCGCCTAGCGGCGCGCGCAGTTATACCCATCTTTTAGATTTAGGGGAGCTAGTCTCAAACGCTTGTTGGGGGAGACCTAGGTTTGTTTTTTTTTTTGTGGGGGAAGTTATTTGTCCTGTCTTCAAGCTTTTTATGATGGAGGACCTCTGTAGCCACCCCCAACAACACGATCTCAAGATGGAAGGGGAGGGAACAGCTGCAGTCGCCTGCGATTCCTGCGCAATGTTTGCCGTCTTGCCAAAGGTTGCAGGCAGCTTTACCTGCAGCAATTGCATGTTGATTGCCCTTTTAAAAGACAAAGTACAGCAACTGGAGGAACGTGTAGCTACGCTCCAAAGAATTAGAGAGCTGGAGCTCTTCTTGGAAGCAACAGAGCACACCGTCCCCACCAAGGAGGAGACAGGGGACTCCCCTGAGAAGGAGGATAGTTCACCAATACAGGAGCCAGATATATGGAGAAACGTGACTCAAAGAAGTAGGAGGCCCAGGGTTCACTCTGATTGTTTAGAAATACACAATCGCTTTGAGGTCCTCTCCCCTAGCATGGAGGACGAAGAGCAGACTCCATTTGAGGATCTCTCCCTCATTACAGTCGATCAGGTATATGAAGACGAGCAGCAAAGTCAGTCCTCAGGGAATGTGCAGGCGACCTTGGAACGGACAGCTCATGGAAAAACCCCGACCAAACCCAAGAGGAGGCGTGTAGTGGTGATAGGGGATTCCCTACTGAGGGGAACAGAAGCAGTGATCTGTGGGCCTGACAAGATGTCTCGGGAAGTGTGCTGTCTCCCCGGGGCTAAGATCCAAGATGTAACTGAACGACTGGAAGGAATCATAAAACCCACTGAAAAATACCCCTTCCTCTTGGTTCATGTGGGAACCAATGACACTGCAAGCAATAGCCTCCAGAAGATCAAAAGAGACTATGAGGCTCTCGGCAGGAAATTGAAGCAACTAAATGCACAAATTGTCATCTCGTCTGTCCTCCCAGTTGAACGACGTGGCCCAGGGAGAGAGGGGAAAATAGTGGAAGTGAACAGCTGGCTTCGCAAATGGTGTAAACAGGAACGGTTTGGATTCTTAGATCACGGACTGCAGTTTCTTGAAGATGGACTTCTGGCAAGTGATGGGCTGCACCTCACAACGGTTGGGAGAAATGTTTTTGCCAAAAATCTCAGAAATCTCATCAGGAGGGCTTTAAACTGACTAATGTGGGGGAGGGAGACAGTGCTCCTGAAGGTAGGAGTCTATCAATTAATGAAGATGATCATCCAAATGTCATAGACCAAATGGAGCAAGCAGCACACGGACCTAGTGGTGGGAGGAAAAAATCCTTAAATAAGAGACACGGGGGAATAATTAATGGACTTCAATGTCTGTACACTAATGCGCAAAGCATGGGAAATAAACAAGATGAGCTTGAGCTCTTGGTACAGCAAACTAAATATGACATAATAGGCATCACTGAAACCTGGTGGGATAAGTCCCACGATTGGAATGTAATAATGGGGGGATACAATCTATTTCAGAGAAACAGACCAGACAAGAAAGGAGGAGGAGTGGCGTTATATGTCAGGGATGTGTATACCTGTGAAGAGATCCAAGATTTAGAACCTCAAAGCCAAAGTGAGAGCATTTGGGTCAAAATTAAGGGAGAGAAGAATAACAGAGACCTCATTGTGGGAGTTTACTATAGATCCCCAAGCCAAACGGAAGACATAGATGATGCCTTCCTGGAACAGATGGCCAAGCATGCAAAAGGAAGGGAGATAGTAGTAATGGGGGACTTCAATTACCCGGATATTTGTTGGACGTCAAACTCAGCCAAGAGCATAAGGTCAAACAGATTCCTCACTGGCCTTGCAGACAACTTCATTGTCCAGAAAGTGGGAGAAGCAACAAGAGGAACAGCCATTTTAGATCTGGTCCTAACCAATGTTGATGACCTGGTTAGTGGGGTAGAAGTGGAAGGATCATTAGGCGCGAGTGATCATGCTCTTCTGAAGTTTACTATACAGCGGAAAGGAGCAGCCAAGCATACTAGGACTCAATTTCTTGACTTTAAGAAAGCCGACTTCATAAAACTTAGGGAAGTGCTGGGTGAGATCCCATGGACAGCAATACTAAAAGGAAAGGGAGTTCATGATGGCTGGGAGTTTGTTAAGAGGGAGATAGTAAAAGCACAACGTCAGGCAATACCAATGAGACGGAAACATGGAAGATGCCTAAAGAAGCCAGGGTGGCTATCTAAAGAACTTTTAAATGAATTAAGATTAAAAAAGGATGTGTACAAAAAATGGAAAAGGGGGGAAACCACCAAAGAGGAATTCAAACAAATAGCCAGCACGTGTAGACACAAAGTCAGAAAAGCTAAAGCACAGAATGAACTCAGGCTTGCTAGAGAGGTTACAAGGAACAAAAAAGGCTTTTATGGGTATGTTCGTAGCAAAAGGAAGAACAAAGAAACAGTGGGGTCACTCAGAGGAGAAGATGGTGAAATGCAAACAGGGGACACAGAAAGGGCTGAACTCCTCAATGCCTTCTTTGCCTCAGTCTTCTCCGATAAAGAAAACAATGCCCGACCTGAAGAATTTGGAGCAAATGATTCAGCAAAGGAAACACAGCCCAGAATAACTAAGGAGATAGTACAAGAATATTTGGCTAGTTTAGATGTATTCAAGTCTCCAGGGCCAGATGAACTGCATCCAAGAGTATTAAAAGAACTGGCAGATGTGATCTCAGAACCACTGGCAGTCATCTTTGAGAATTCCTGGAGAACAGGCGAAGTCCCGGCAGACTGGAGGAGGGCAAATGTTGTCCCTATTTTCAAAAAGGGGAAAAGAGAGGACCCAAATA
Source organism: Podarcis liolepis (assembly GCF_965112155.1). Classification (NCBI taxonomy): domain Eukaryota; kingdom Metazoa; phylum Chordata; class Lepidosauria; order Squamata; family Lacertidae; genus Podarcis; species Podarcis liolepis. Next base: position 114,720,701 of record NC_139557.1, read on the forward strand.
ATTACCGCCCAGTCAGTCTGACATCAATAGCAGGGAAGATTCTGGAACAGATCATTAAGCAAACAGTCTGTGAGCACCTAGAAAGGAATGCTGTGATCACCAATAGTCAGCATGGATTTCTGAAAAATAAGTCATGTCAGACTAACCTGATCTCGTTTTTTGACAGAATTACAAGCCTGGTAGATGAAGGGAACGCAGTGGATGTAGCCTACCTTGATTTCAGCAAGGCATTTGACAAGGTGCCCCATGATATTCTTGTAAAGAAGCTGATAAAATGTGGTCTTGACTATGCTACCACTCAGTGGATTTGTAACTGGCTGACTGACCGAACCCAAAGGGTGCTCATCAATGGTTCCTCTTCATCCTGGAGAAGAGTGACTAGTGGGGTGCCACAGGGTTCTGTCTTGGGCCCAGTCTTATTCAACATCTTTATCAACGACTTGGATGATGGACTCAAGGGCATCCTGATCAAATTTGCAGATGACACCAAACTGGGAGGGGTGGCTAACACCCCAGAGGACAGGATCACACTTCAAAATGACCTTGACAGATTAGAGAACTGGGCAAAAACAAACAAGATGAATTTTAACAGGGAGAAATGTAAATTATTGCACTTGGGCAAAAAAAATGAGAGGCACAAATACAAGATGGGTGACACCTGGCTTGAGAGCAGTACATGTGAAAAGGATCTAGGAGTCTTGGTTGACCACAAACTTGACATGAGCCAACAGTGTGACGCGGCAGCTAAAAAAGCCAATGCAATTCTGGGCTGCATCAATAGGAGTATAGCATCTAGATCAAGGGAAGTAATCGTGCCACTGTATTCTGCTCTGGTCAGACCACACCTGGAGTACTGTGTCCAGTTCTGGGCACCACAATTCAAGAAGGACACTGACAAACTGGAACGTGTCCAGAGGAGGGCAACCAAAATGGTCAAAGGCCTGGAAACGATGCCTTATGAGGAACGGCTAAGGGAGCTGGGCATGTTTAGCCTGGAGAAGAGGAGGTTAAGGGGTGATATGATAGCCATGTTCAAATATATCAAAGGATGTCACATAGAGGAGGGAGAAAGGTTGTTTTCTGCTGCTCCAGAGAAGCGGACACGGAGCAATGGATCCAAACTACAAGAAAGAAGATTCCACCTAAACATTAGGAAGAACTTCCTGACAGTAAGAGCTGTTCGACAGTGGAATTTGCTGCCAAGGAGTGTGGTGGAGTCCCCTACTTTGGAGGTCTTTAAGCAGAGGCTTGACAACCATATGTCAGGAGTGCTCTGATGGTGTTTCCTGCTTGGCAGGGGGTTGGACTCGATGGCCCTTGTGGTCTCTTCCAACTCTATGATTCTATGATTCTATGATTCTATGATTCCTGTCAAAGGGGCTAGGGCCACGCAAGAGCCCCTGGGAGCATTTGGGGAGAGCTGAGGGTATAATACCCAGCTCCGTCTCTCTCCCCAAAATGTTTTCCCTTTCTTTCTTTTTCTTCTTTTTCATTTTTTTTTTTACAGATAATTCCTTTTCCCATCACCATCCACCACCTTCACCCCACCTTTGTGTTAGACTTCCAATCTACTCAATTGCAATTTCTTTCCACTTCTATTACTTTCTTTCACACACCTTTAACCAAATTTCATGCTTCTTTTTCTATTACACATTGTTATCCATCTTATTTAGTATTTCAGTATTTAAAATGGAACTTGTTTATTCTAATAGGAGTTCTGATTTTTCAATATGGTTTTGCAAGTATCCTTTAAACACCTTCCAATCCCTGTCTATCTACCCTTTCTGACTTCACAGGCGTGCGAATGTCGATGTGTCCCCATGCGGGGTCAGATAGTCACAACCAATGCCTAAGCAACCACTCACATTTTCTGTATTTTAATAAAGTTGTGGCCAAAATCATGCCAAAAACCTTAAACAAAATTATGCCTCAGTTGTCTTTTTATTGGGGTGTCTTGGGAACCTCAGCACGCAATTATTTTGTCATTCCCCCTTCTGCTTTTACCTCAAATCCTTCCTGTAATTTCATTTGACTATAATATTTGTTTTTTAAAAAATAGTCCATGAAAGGCCTGAGTTCTTCTATAAAAATTCTTCATTTTGATCTCTCAATTTCTCTGCCAGCTTTGCCATTTCTGCATATGCATTACTTGCAAAAGCCACTCCTCCTTCATTAGACCTGTCTCTTCTTTCCATTTCTGTGCATATAATATTCTAGCTGCTGTTGTCACAATCACCACTTGTCACCTTCTGTCACATTCCACCAGTGATGCTCCATTCACCTTGCCCCTATAAAGTTGTCTATTTAAAATTTTATTTTCTAGAATTCCTGGCACACACCCCCATGGACACCTCCCGCCTTTGGATTCTGCACACTGCAAAATGTTCTCGTTTTTGTGATGTTCTCCCTTTCTTATTACTTTTCTCCTAGCGTCTGTTAACAGAAATTGGTATTATATCTAAAACAATTGCTGTTATTAACTAGCTAAGCTGCTGGGATGTTAAGAGAGAGACTGGTCTGCCTTTTAGTGCATTTTGTTGTAATCATCTCCCAGTTGCCTTGTCGGAAATCAATTCAGGTTCAAAACTGGCTAGAATTCGGAGGTCAAGGCTTTGGCAGACTAAATATTTTATCTTCTGCTCTTGTCTGGAGCTTTTAAAGAGGCATATTGGGGCTCCCCCCCCCCGGAATCCCATTTGGACAAAAGACGCCGTCCAGGTTAGGACAAGGTTAAAATCAATTATAATCAATTATTAAGAGTCTTCTGTGGCTACACGGTTTAAAAGGGGATTGTTTAGTTTTCTTTTTCTGTTTTCTTTTTTAAAAAATAAAAGCCTTGCCAGATTCTGAAACATGAATGTCTTAGCTGCCAGCAAAAGGTATTTGTTTTTTTGGCAGCCCAGACTATATGCAGAAATGATATTAAATTCATAGAACCCCTGCATATTATCTTTTGGATTTCCATGACTTTGGACAGATCAGGGGTGATCACGCTGCATTGAATAAGAGTAAAATCTGTGTATAGTGGTACCTCTAGTTATGGACCTGATCCATTCTGGGGTGCCGTTTGCACTCCGAAAAGTCCACAACTAGGACTCTGCTTCTGTGCATTAACATGGCGCGATAGAGCACTTCTGCGCATGTGCGAAGTGCACAGAGAGCTTCTGCGCAGGTGCATGGGGCGAAACTCAGAAGTATACACTTCTGGGTTTGCTGCGTTCGTATCCTGACAAACGCAAGAGGAGACTGATGTAACAAGAGGCACGACTGTCCCTGTGCACATAAATAGTTGAGTTGTACACACATGCAATGATTCATGTGTAACATTCAAGGAGTATACAGTTTGCAAACAAAGTCTGAGCTGTGCGAAGTGCAAAGCTAATGTTTGTTTGAATCATAGAATCATAGAGTTGGAATAGACCACAAGGGTCATCGAGTCCAACCCCCTGCCAAGCAGGAAACACCATCAGAGCACTCCTGACATATGGTTGTCAAGCCTCTGCTTAAAGACCTCCAAAGTAGGAGACTCCACCACACTCCTTGGCAGCAAATTCCACTGTCAAACAGCTCTTACTGTCAGGAAGTTCTTCCTAATGTTTAGGTGGAATCTTCTTTCTTGTAGTTTGGATCCATTGCTCCGTGTCCGCTTCTCTGGAGCAGCAGAAAACAACCTTTCTCCCTCCTCTATATGACATCCTTTTATATATTTGAACATGGCTATCATATCACCCCTTAACCTCCTCTTCTCCAGGCTAAACATGCCCAGCTCCCTTAGCCGTTCCTCATAAGGCATCGTTTCCAGGCCTTTGACCATTTTGGTTGCCCTCCTCTGGACTTGTTCCAGTTTGTCAGTGTCCTTCTTGAGCTGTGGTGCCCAGAACTGGACACAGTACTCCAGGTGAGGTCTGACCAGAGCAGAATACAGTGACACTATTACTTCCCTTGATCTAGATGCTATACTCCTATTGATGCAGCTGTGCAAACCCATGTGCATGTGCAGGGACTTTGTGTACCTGGGTTCATTGGAATGTGTGAACCAGCCTTCTGGGCACACAAATAGTTGAGCTCTACACTTGTAGAGTGATTCACATGTAGCCTGATTCCATGTGTACACAAAAGGTGACCTTTACGAAGTGAAAAGCACACACGCTTTCACCCAAAAAAATGCTTGTATGTGCTATGGGGCTTCTTTTACCCATGCTCACTGCAACACATGAACCAGCCATCTGTTAGGGGAGGGGTAATATCTCTGGTGCAAGGGACGCGGGTGGCGCTGTGGTCTAAACCACTGAGCCTCTTGGGCTTGCCGATCAGAAGGTCGGTGGTTTGAATCTCTGTGACGGGGTGAGCTCCCGTTGCTCTGTCCCAGCTCCTGCCAACCTAGCAGTTCGAAAGCACACCAGTGTGAGTAGATAAATAGGTACCACTGTGGCGGGAAGGTAAACGGTGTTTCTGTGCACTCTGGTTTCCATCACAGTGTCCCGTTGCACCAGAAGCGGTTTCGTCATGCTGGCCACAAGCTTTCTGTGGACATATGCCAGCTTTCTTGGCCTGAAAGCGAGATAAGCACTGTAACCCCATAGTTGCCTTTGACTGGACTTAACTGTCCAGGGGTCCTTTACCTTCACCTTTTTAAAAATATCTCTGGTGGCAGAACGTGCCATGCTCCTTCTGGGGTAGTTTGTTCACCTTGTGTCCCTACCCTGCCCTCAGCTCTCACCCGTAGCTCCTAGAATCTGTCAGTGTGCAACAGTGGGAACATCCCGGGAAGTGACTTTGACTGGCTGGCTAAACCAGGTGAGGGTAGAAGATGGGTCTCAAACCCTCAGTGAGAGTGGGACTTCCTGTGCATTCAGTGACAGGCTCCAGCAGATTCAGCAGACGAGACCAAGAGTGGGTCCAACAGTCAAGAAGGCAGTTTTCTGCACATGCTGTAGAGCAGCGGTTTTCAACCTGTGGGTCCCCAGATGTTGTTGGACTACAACTCTCATCATCCCTGAGCTCTAGGGATGATGGGAGTTGTAGTCCAACAACATCTGGGAACCTACAGGTTGAGAAAGGCTGCTGTAGAGGGAAGTGAGGGGAAGATGGGGCTCATCAACCTGGGAAGGTAACCCATCTAGGAGAAGGAAACTCTTGAGTAAACCCTATACAAGTCCCTAAGAAGGTTGGATGGTGCCTTGTACACCTCTTTCCAGCAACTCCTGCAGCCAAGCTGGCGCCAAATGTATTGCTCTGCTTTCCTTTGGACCACATCAGAGATGCCAAGAGTGGAGTCTTGTCATCTGGGCAGCCCAGGACCTCCATATTTTCTGCCCAGGCTTGCACCCCAGGAAGGTCACTTGGGTGATGCTAACACAGTGGTTTGAGTTCAGCCCTGGAGGGAACTCCATCCTCTCCATCCTCTCTCAGGACAGACCGATGCCAACAGCAAGAACAGTATTTCCTATGTAATGTCCTGTGAGTATATGCTGTATACAGTAGATGAGCTGTATGAATCAAAAGCTGTTCCCTCTTTCACGCAACCCCTTAGACAGCCTGTACCCGCACTCAGTGTGTCTTGTGAAGAAGCCTTTGGAAAGCCCTCAGAATGGAAGAGGAGAGAGAGGAAGGGGGAAGAGGTAGAAGTTGGGGAAAGAATTTTTGGTCCACGATAGAGAAGGGGGAAAAAAACTTGTTATTGTGTCTGAGCCATTAGACACTAGGGAGCGATTTATAATTTGGCAAGCCCAGTTAGTTTTTCAAGATTTTATGCCAATTTTACTCCCTTGCTCACTATCTAAATGCTAATTTTACAATGTGGTTGTGGGTTCTCTCCCTCTCTCCATCTCTCTCTCTCTGAATCCATATATATATATATATATATATATATATATATTTGTTTTCCTCCTTCCTTATATCAAGGGCACTACAGATAAAATTAGCAAAATCCTCCATAAACACAATATCAAAACAGCCTTTTGCACCAACCAAAAAATAGCCAATATCCTCAGAAACCCCAAAGATAAAATCCAGTTGGAAAACCAAGGGGTCTATGAAATACCCTGCAAAGTCTGCCCAGCCACGTACATTGGACAAACAAACAGACGAATAAATGCACGTATCGCAGAACACAAGAATGCCGTCAAAAAAGAAGAAAAATCTTCCTCTCTTTTCCAACACATGAAAGAAACAGGACACGAAATTAATTTTGCAGATTCCAAATTGCTCTTTAACATGGAACATCACCACAAGAGAATAATCATGGAAGCCATCGAGATAGAGAAACACCCTCACAACATGAACAAGCGTGACGACACGTCCCGCCTGCCAGACATCTGGAAATTAGCCCTCCCCACAAAAACCGACACCAGATCCAGAGGCACACAGAACGCCACCACCAATCAACCACACCAGACCCAAACCCAGACCCTCTCCACAGATAAATTACAGACACCATCCAGTAACCAAACCATAGTGGCAACTCCGGATGCTGCACCCCCCTGCAATCCCTACACAGATCTGGCTGGCACAGGGCACAAAACCACAGCTCGCCCCTATACACGAAGCCAAGCCAAAGCACAACTAAGTGCAGTACAGCCATCTTCCCAGAAAAACTCTTCACAAATTCAAGAGGTCAAGACACGAAGGCTTTAGCAACTAATCCACACCTAATGACCCACCTAAGTGGTACTCAGAATATCACTCAAGAAATCACTCAAGATATCCCTCAAGTAATTAAGGAACAAAAGAAGAAAAGAACACTAGCCTGGGAACTTCCCCTCTGCCCAGAACTTTTGAGGCAATACACCACACCCCTCTACAGTATTTATAGGAACTCAAACACTGAGATCCCGCTCTGTTCCAGTAACAAGAAGCCGAAAGCACCAGCCTGAAGATGACGAGTGAGACCTCGTCGAAACGTCGCCTAGACACCCCAACTTTTACACGGGAAGACACCCGAGGACACCAAAACCTGCATATATATATATATATATATATGCATACATGCATACATCCTCCAGTCCTAGGGCTGTTAAAAATATCTTAAGTCACTTCCTATTAAATTAGGGATGGATGAGTTACTTTACATTGCATTACATCTTCAGCTGTGGTGTACAGAGCCTGAGAGCCGGTCTCATCCTCTCTTGCCTGACAGTCGCCAACTCTGCGTCCTGAGTGGGGTTTCAATTGATTGCTTTTCCCTTCCTAGGAAAGATTCTGCTCAAAGTTCCCCACGGGCCACCTTCATTTCTATGCGCCGTTGGGTCTCCGCTTAACAACGTCACAGCACAGACACTGGGATCTGAGTGCTGGCATCTGAACAATCTCTCCCTAATATTATGAATGCCTTTTTCTGAACTAGTTCAGCTAACATTTGTGGCATCTCAGACAGAAGAAGAGAAGAAGAAGAAGAGTTTGGATTTGATATCCCGCCTTTCACTCCCCTTCAGGAATCTCAAAGCGGCTAACATTCTCCTTTCCCTTCCTCCCCCACAACAAACACTCTGTGAGGTGAGTGGGGCTGAGAGACTTCAAAGAAGTGTGACTGGCCCAAGGTCACCCAGCAGCTGCATGTGGAGGAGCGGAGACACGAACCCGGTTCACCAGATTACGTGACTACCGCTCTTAACCACTACACCACACTGGCTCACTGACAGAAGATGTTTCATCAGGGAAGCAATCCATAGTGGACGGCATAGGAGGACAGTGCTGCTTACCTGACCTTCCACCACCAGCTGGGCTTCTGCTACTTATCAGGAAGGAGAGGGCAAGTGGGGAGTTGGTGGGGAGGTCAGTGTGGGGCAAACACACTCTGCACGAGTGTTTGCACCATGCTGACCTCCATGATGCAACTCAGCTCAGGTGTCAGGAAATGGCAGGATGCTGATGAATGTGCACTGGAGGAAAGGGGTCTGGACTTGGGAGAGGCGGGAAGTGCATTGTGGGAACCTGCATCAGCCAGGGAGCAAGAATCAGAGGCAGGGGAAGCTTCAGGACTGGAGGGTGGAGGGCAGGAGGCGTCAGAAGAAGAGGAGAAAGAGGCAGGTCAGGTAAGGACATACCTCCCCATCTTCTCCTGGACCACTGTCTCCCAGAACCAGGATGGGGTCAAAAAGGGAGGAGCAGAGGAAGTTTCTGTGCAAACTCAATCTCTAGCTGAGTACACACATCCCGGAGACCCAGTGTGGTGTAGTGGTTAAGAGCAGTAGTCTTGTAATCTGGTGAACTGGGTTCGCTTCCCCGCTCTTCCACATGCAATAGGATACAATAGGATACGATGGGAGCCAGTGCAGTGTAGTGGTTAAGAGTGGTAGACTCGTAATCTGGTGAACCAGGTTCGTTTCCCCACTCCTCCACATGCAGCTGCTGGGTGACCTTAGGCTAGTCACACTTCTCTGAAGTCTCTCAGCCTTACTCAGCTCACAGAGTGTTTGTTGTGGGGGAGGAAGGGAAAAGGAGATTGTTAGCCGCTTTGAGACTCCTTCAGGTAGTGATAAAGCAGGATATCAAATCCAAACTCTTCTTCTTCTTCTAAATAAACTGGTGGTGGAGGCGTATTCCCCTGTTGCTGCACTTGCTCCATATAGCAAAGACCTGGGAATAGCTGCTTAGCCAGGAGACAGGTGTGCAAAGATCATAGCTGTCAACTGTCCCTTACTTGGCGGGAAATTCCCTTATCCCAGTGCTGTGTCCCGCTGCTGTCCCTTATTGATGATGTCCCTTAAATTCTCCGGGTTTCAAAGGAAGCAGCTCCTCTCCCTCCCTCCCTGCCGGCCAGGGAGGAAGGAGGCTCCAACTGTGTTGCTTGGCTACGTTGCTCACCCAATAAGGAGTCTAAGAACGAATGGGGGTGGAGCTTGCATGCCTTGTGCTGATCAAATCGGCCGCGTTGCCTGGGGACTCGCCTTTGCTCAGCGCTTCCCAGTGGAGAGGTGACGGTGGTTTTCCTTGCTGCATCCCCTTTGCCGGGTTGCTGCGCTTTGGGAACCACCGCTTGAGGCTTCGTTTGGCTGCTGGCTGGGCTTTCTGCCTTTGGTTCGGTGGGGCTCAGAAGCTGAACATACCTGTGCTAGGAAAATCCCTCATTTTGGCTGCTGATCCCTTATTTTCGAGGCTGCTGGTCCCTTATTTTCAAATCTGTAAGTTGACAGCTATGGCAAAGATATCCAGAGCTGTAGAAGAGACTGTGTTAGGGTTGCCATATTTCAAGAAGTGAAAAGCTTTTGAGCTTTGGCCAAAACAAATTACATTTTAAAGCTTTTTTTTAAAGGAAATTCACCATAAAATCAACACAGACATTTAAACCGATTTTTGAAAATTCCACAGGGGCACCGTTTTTGACGGGCAAATCCCAGCTATATCCGGGAAACTCCAGACGTATGGCAGCCCTAGACTGTGTTATGTTTGACAATAAAAACTTAGCTATCTGCCATGCTGGTAAGCAGCCTTGACATCAGGCCAGTTTTGCCACCTCGCCATGCTGCCTGCTACTGGAAGCACTGTTTGGGGAGTATAAGGCATGCATAATGGTGACATTCTACCTCAAGCCATGGAGGCAAGATGTCTCTGAATGCCAAGGCTCACGAGTATGTTGGGTGCGGCTGCACGTAGGTCCAACTTAAGAATTAAGGCCCGTGTTTGTCTCTTTCCTCTTCCCTCCTCATTCTTTCCCCTTTTGTGCCATGTCTTTTAGAACATAAGCCTGCAGGCGGGGACTTTCTTTTTACTGACTGCATATCAGGGTCTAAGGAGGCTTTTCACCCTAACAACAGATTTTAAAAATGCTCGAAATACATTTAAAAATGGAAAAGAATAGCATGAGGCGCATTTGCGGGCACTGAGCATTGCCCTGAACAGAAGGTCCTTTTTGTCACTCACAAAATGAGGAAACTGCTTTTTTCCTTCTTCTTCTTCAACCTTGGTACTGCTTATAGGTGACATGGGGATTTGAAATTATATCGCTGGCCGTGAGTTGTGGGAATGGTGGGACAGGGATTAATTAAGGTGTCATAGAAAAGTATTCTGTTGAGTAGGTGGCATTAGGGACATAAAGAGCCATTGCTAGGCTGACACGCACCCTTGTTCACTTTTATTATTTCCTTAATGCTCTGGACCAGGTCGTACAGTTCCTTTGCATTCCATTATCCACCTGAAATCTGAAGCAATTACCCTGTTCTCAATAGAGTATTTTATTTTTTCTTTAAAAAAAGGAATTGTTATTTTGTTTGTTAGTGTCTAGTTCATTAAGCAGGGTTTTCGAGTTCCTGGTAACAGGATTACTATTGACAATTTCATTAGAACCATAATTCAACCAAAAGTAAGCCTTCCAAAGAGACCTGTCATTGTCCTTCGCTGCAATCCGCCCACTTTGCCATAGATCAGTATTTGCAGCAGACAAAAACTCGTTGTTTCTGGGGAGGCCGAGACTTCAGAACCAAACAAGGATTTGCATTATGTCACTCCACGATGGTCTGCAGAGGCTCAGCATGGCTTTCTGGGGGCAGTTCTCTTTTTGACCTGTATGAAGCGCTGAAAGAAACAACATTTGCCCATAGTGATGTCAACACATAGCTAAATATGCTATTGCTGGTGGTTTTAGGGGTCTATAGGGTGTTAGGTGGGGGGCACGTCCTCCTCCTTCTGAGGTAGTTTGTCCACCTTTGGTCCCCACCCTTCACTCAGCTTTCACCTGTGGCTCCTCGAAGCTTCTTGTTCTTCTTTGGCGATCACTCGTAGCCAAGTCTAGGAACAGAAATCTATGGTCTTAACCCCTTCATGCACTAACTAGCACTTATACATAGTTATGCTTGACTGCAATTTCCCATACTTGGTGGGGAGAAAGAATGGGCTTACTTAGTACCCAGACTGCAAAGCTCGCATTGAAAGAGTTTTAAGAGAGCCATGCTGGATCAGGCCAAAGGCTCATCTAATCCAGAATCCTATTTTCACAGTACCCAATAGAAAACCACAGGAAGGTTTTGGCACAAGCTTGGCTGCAGGGGTTGCCAAAAGGAGGAGTACAATCCAGTCCAAATAACTTAATTGCACTAGCCATTGGCCAAGATTAATCTGAATCAAAAATAAATACATGTAAAGGGATACCATGTCGCATGGTATACCACGTCGCATGAGGGAGGAACTGAAGCTGCTTATCTTCCTATTCCTCTCTCTCTCTCTCTCTCTCTCTCTCTCTCTCTCTCTCTCTCTTCGCCATGTAATCCACTAGGATGGACATGTACCACATGCTTGAAACTATATGCTGTATTTTGGACCCAAGATTACCCTACCATGTTCTCCTTGCTGCTGCATGGAATAATGCATGAAGCAGACCTTGGATTTAGTAAGTAAATAATTTTAAACTTACTTAAAAGTGTGTGGCCTTTTCATTACTAGTGAGGGTTGGCAAGAGCTTTAAAGCAGACTAAACAGGATACGTGAACCGGTCTGACAACCTTTATTCCATGCTATGCTGATGCTCCCCTTCATGGATCACTGCCTTGCCATGGAGAAGGGGCTTGAATAACTCAGATAAGCTATGAGCTATGCCGTACAGGGCCACCCAAGATGGACAGGTCATAGTGGAGAGTTTTGACCAAACGTGATACACCTGGAGCAGGAACCGGCAAGCCACTCCAGTATACCTGCCAAGAAACCTCCATGGACAAAGACAAGACTGCAAGAAGATCAAACCTATCCATTCTGAAGCAAATCAGCCCTGAGTGCTCCCTGGAAGGACAGATCGTGAAGCTGAGGCTCCAATACTTTGGCCACCTCATGAGAAGAGAAGACTCCCTGGAAAAGACCCTGATGTTGGGAAAGATGGAGGGCACAAGGAGAAGGGGACGACAGAGGACGAGATGGTTGGATAGTGTTCTCGAAGCTACCAGCATGAGTTTGACCAAACTGCGGGAAGCAGTTGAAGACAGGAGTGCCTGGCGTGCTCTGGTCCATGGGGTCACAAAGAGTCGGACACGACTAAACGACTAAACAACAACAACAACCAGAACAAGCCAAAACGCCCATCTCGTGCTGCATGAAGTTTTCTCAATGGCCAGCCAGATATCCACAGGAAGCCCGTAAACAGAATCTGAGCGAAACAGCACTCCCTGCAAGTGTGATTCCCAGCAACTAATATTCAGAAGCAGGCAGTCTGTCAGATAACCTGGAGCCCAGGCCGTTTTGCATGCTGCTTTGCGGAGGCGTGATTGACAGTCATGATACTGTCAACTAGAAATAGTGGATTCACTGTGATGGCACTGAGATGATGGAACTCTCTGTCCACTGAGATTAGGCTGGCCCTGTCACTTACCTATGTTAGCCATATTTTGAAGATGACCTACAGTATATTTCTGATGACTTACATGAACATGCCACATTTCCTGATCTGTTCTGTATTATTTCGTTTTGTATTTGCATTTTGCATTTTATTGTTGTACTTGGTAATGCACACACAGTCACAGAATTGTAGAGTTGGAAGGTATCCCAGTGGTCAACCCCCTACAATGCTGATTATGTGGTACAAAAGTTGAATGAACACAGACCGTGGCATCAAAGCTGTGACCTTACTGGCGAGCTTACAATCTATCTAGGATTAATTTACAGGCACCTTTCTCGCCCTGACCTAGCCACTGTGATCCATGTGATGGTCACCCCCAGGCTTGATTATTGTAACTCACTCTACGTGGGGCTGCCCTTGAGACTGACCCAAAAACTCCAGCGGGTGCAGAATGCCACGGTGAGGCGCCTTACGGGGTCCTTGCCGCGGGATCACATTCACCCAGTGCTTTACCAACTGCACTGGCTCCTGGTGGACTACAGGGTCAGGTTTAAGGTGCTGGTTTTGACCTTTAAAGCTCTATGGGGCCTAGGACCCACATACCTACAGGGTGCCCCAATGGAGGACCTTAAGGTCCACTAATGACAACACTTTGGAGGTCCCGAGTCACAAGGTGGTTAGATTGGTCTCAACTAGGGCCAGGGCCTTTTCAGTACTGGCCCCGACTTGGTGGAACGTTCTGTCACAAGAGACCAGGGCCCTGCGGGACTTGACATCTTTCCACAGGGCCTGCAAGACAGAGCTGTTCCGCCTGGCCTTTGGTTTGGACTCAGTCTGACCCTTATGTTTCCCTCCCCTTATGGTTTTGATCTATGGGCTACTATTAAAATGAGGCTGCATTTTAAATTGTATTTTAACCCGTATTTTTCCCCCTCCCCCCATTATGTTTTTATTTTAATTTTACTGGTGTTAGCCGCCCTGAGCCTGGCTCTGGCCGGGGAGGGAGGGGTATAAATAATAATAATAATAATAATAATAATAATAATAATAATAATAATAATAATAATAATGGTTGTCTTGCCTGATCAATCCAAAGGCCCACCTAGTCATAAAAACCTAAGATCATAAGAACAGACTTGCTGGATGAGGCCAATAGCCTGTCTAGTCCAGCATCCTGTTCTCACAGTGGCCAAATAGATGCCTTGGAAAACCCACAATCAGAACCTGGGCACCAGTGCAGTATTTTGCTTTCAGTAGTGAGTTTGGCTCATTTTTTCCTCCTCCCTCCCAACCCTTTCTCCTTTGCTGCTGCTTACCCTTCTGCCTGTTGTAAACCTGCAAGCTGGGGCTGCATGACTGCTTGCAAACATAAACTTCTCTGGGGACAGGATAGCAATGTTTCGAATAATACTTGGAAGCTGACACACATGCTATGATGCGGCCAGGGTGGGTGCTTATTCTGGGATCCCCCAGAATTTAATTTGAGATCTATTGCCGCTGATAATGGAGAGCCATGGCAGATGTCTGCTGATGGACCTAGTCTCCATTAATTTGTCAAAATCAAATGCACTCTCAGAGCCACCTAATCCCAAAGCCAATCGCAGAAGTTAATTTACAGGTCTTATGAGTTCGAGTTTTCTATGTCTATAGCAGGAGAAATCCCTTCAAAGCTTTCAAAAAGGTCTAGCTGAAGAGTGAGAGGAGTTTCTTCTGTCTTCAACAAGTGGTCCTTCGCTGCAAGAAACCGCTGCATGCTTCAGCGATCAAAACGGAAACACCTGAGTGAGCCTGGGGCCATGCTTGTCTATTTCAGCATGCAATTTCAATTTTCAGCTTTTCCAAACTGTGATTAGTTATTTAATTGTGCATCCAAATTTGGTTGATGCATTTGCACATGTAATTAATTATGATTTATTTAAGACCACTCGGCAAAGCTTTGTTCGTCAATTTTCTACAAATCAAATTATGGGAGGGTAGATTTGATTCCCCCCTCCCTTTCCAAATGTTCACAAATTGTTTTGATTTAGTCTTTAAAGAGCAGCCCAAGGGTAAAGAAAAGTCCTTCAGTGACAAAAGCTATAAACCTTTAGAAAGGATGAACACAGATTGATGGGGGTGGAGGAACGAGGGGAAGGTTCCTTGGTCCAGATAAGATCTTTTCAGATGAACAGGGCCTTTAGAGTTGTGGCACCTTAGTTAGACAGGTGCTGACAGTATAAGACCAGGTCCAAACTCTGCTTTGAGGGCTTAATCTGCCCCCCTGGCCGGTTTAATCTGGCCCCTGTGGCAGTTTATTTCTTGGGGTCAAACCCTAAAGAAAGCTCAACGACTTTGGGGTAAAATCATAAAAAGCTCAACAACTTCAATCCTAAAAAAAAGTTTGGGCACCCTTGGTATACCTAGTTCAGTGTGTGCCTTGAAATAACTTTTTATTTAAGATGAGCCTTCCCAGAAGAGTGATCTCTGCCATGTTCCTTATCCAAATCTGGGTTTAAAACACATATTTTACCTTGCTTTGTTGTTTATTGTTTCCTGAAGGACTTTTTCTGCATCACTGTAGGGAGGCTGCACAGTGACAGAGCGCCTGGCGCTCATTTATTATTGTATTTTGACTGGGAGATGATCAGGAAGGACCAGAAGCAGAGACAGAGCAGGGAGATGGAAGAGCGTCAGGCTCTGGGTCCCCAGGAGGTTGGAAAGGGAGAGAGTGAGTGAGTCAAGGAGAAAGTTGAATGGGGGAAACAGAGGAAAGAGAAGGGGAAAGGGAAGCCCATTTGCACCATACATTTAAAGTGCTGTATAGTTTGTACAGTTTGTAACAAACTAGTTTGTTAAGGGTGGTGTTATAAGAATTCTAAGGTCTCAAATGGGACGCAGGTGGCGCCAGTGGCGTAGCGTGGGGGGTGCAGAGGGGCCGGCCGCACCGGGCGCAACATCTGGGTGGGGGCTCGCTTGCACTCGCAGCTCTCTGCCCCTACCTGGCTCACTCACTCTCTCTCACTGCAGTGCTGGCTGTGCGAATCCGAGCCGAGCCGCCGGGTCGCCGCCCACTGTGGAGGGGGGGGTGCCAGGCGTGCGGTGCGGAGAGAGAGCGAGGGACTATCTGGGGGAGGGACAGTGCAGCGGCCGCCCAGCGCAGCCCTGAGCGCGGAAGAGAACCACACCAGACCAGACCAGGCAGCAGCAAGAAGAAGCTGGCAGCGGCGGCAGGTTAGTGGTTAGGGGGCGCAAATTACTTGCCTTGCCCCGGGTGCTGACAACCCACGCTACGCCGCTGGGTGGCGCTGTGGGTTAAACCACAGAGCCTAGGGCTTGCCGATCAGAAGGTCGGCGGTTCAAATCCCCACGACGGGGTGAGCTCCCGTTGCTCGGTCCCTGCTCCTGCTAACCTAGCAGTTCAAAAGCACGCCAAAGTGCAAATATATAAATAGGCAAATGGCGGGAAGGTAAATGGTGTTTCCGTGTGCTGCTCTGGTTCGCAAGAAATGGCTTAGTCATGCTGGCCACATGACCTGTACGCCGGCTCCCTCGGCCAATAAAGCGAGATGAGTACTGCCACCCCAGAGTCGTCTGCGACTGGACTTAATGGTCAGGGGTCCCTTTACCTTTAAGGTCTCAAATACAGAATATTCATAAATGCACACATATCTAAATATATAAACCATGTGTCTGAAATGGTACAGGAGAGCAATCCTGAAGCCATTTTGACTCTCCCAATGACCTCAGATATTCCTCTGCAGTAAGGGAAGCAAATGTTGAAAAGCCTTCCCAATGTCTTTTCGCTTACAGATCTCGTCTTAAGGGCTTATTTGTGTATGAATAGGGTGAGCCTGTGACCTGGATACAGGAACTAAAATATTAACCATCACAAAAGAATGGCCAGGCTGCCCAGGTAATGCAATCAGCGACTATTATCAGGTATCCTGACAGACTGGATTTCTGCTGCAGACCACCGCCTATGATATATATATGGTGATTGGGGGGTGGTCTTTGGCTAAGGGTGTGGGGGCAATGTCAAAAGTCTTTAAAGGTTCCTGCACAGTTTTTTGTTCTGGGTCTCACCCTCCTTGCAAAGAGGAGAACTCTGTTGCAACAGAAAAATAAAGATCTGCCTTGCTTTCCACTGGATCCTGCCTCCATCCATTCTTCTCTGACCGATCATGGACGTAGGGGACTTTGCTGAAATAGAGTTTGATACTGATACTAATGTTGAATAAAGAATCTATCCATGGCAAACACAGAGTACTGAACGTTCTGCAAATAGACAATTCAAAGTTTGCTTTGAAAGGTAAGGTGGTAGAATAGTTTGGAACAATCTCATTTTTACTCTTCTGCTGTGATCACCAAAGGTTGATTTTTAAAACACACCCACCCACCCCAAATATTAATTTTTCTATTCCAGTTTTTAATGTTAGATTTTAAGCAGCCTTGAGTTATTGGGAAAGTGTGACTCAAAGAAAACAGAGCCACCTAACCTGCCTGTATATTCCTAGCTATGAAAAGCATATTTACTTGCGTGTTCAGACCCAGAAACCTTCCCCCTAAATAAAATCACACATGACTCAAATTTTGGTTTGATTTTTGGCAGAATTTCGGCCACAACTTTATTGATTACAGAAAGTGACTGGTTGCATAGGCTCTGGTTCGACTAGCTCCCTGCCATGCAGGTAGCGCTGACCCAGGGTTCCAACATAGGTCAGACAAAGGTGAATAGCTGGATAAGCGGAAAGCCGGGAACAGGCTATCCCTACCACCCAATGCCCCCCTGGACTCAGGCACGGGCACAGCCCCCTCTCAAGGTGAAATATACTCAGAGTCGAGTGTGGATTTCATGTTCTTTATTCAGCTCATGGTAGTGAGGAATGGATTTTCCCTGAAATGTCTGCTTTATATACATTATTTACACAATGGGCCCCACGTGATTGGCTAGTTCCGGGATTCTCCTGTAGGCCAATCAGGTTGTGGATTCACTTCCACCTGGAGTTGGATTGGGTGGCTCCTGTGGACCAATCAGACTGCTGCCTTCTGAATCCTATTGTTCTAGGACCAATCAGACTGCTGCATTCTGAATCCTGTTGTTCTAGGACCAATCAGACTGCTGCAATTTGGATCCTATTCAACTCAGTACATAACATAGGGGTTGACCAAACCATCGAGTCCCTGGATTCCTTTAACGGAATACTCTTCATATAGGGATGGCGAGAGCCTTCTCCCATCCCTATCACCTAAACCCAAGCCTATCTGCAACCTTACAAGTTGTGACGATTTGCTACGCGGCAGGTGAAACCCAAATGGCCACAGCCAATCAGCCATGTGGGGAAAATTCCTGCCGTGCCCCTGTCCCAGTGACAGATGACACACGACGGCATAGCAAGGTCAAGCGCAAGCCCTAAAAGTAGGGAGAGGTGGGTGGGTGTTCCAAATGCACACCCCGAAAGAGGAAGCTGTGGGTTACGTATATGGAGGAGGAGGAGTTTGGACTTGATATCCCGCCTTTCACTCCCCTTAAGGAGTCTCAAAGCGGCTAACAATCTCCTTTCCCTTCCTCCCCCACAACAAACACTCTGTGAGGTAAGTGAGGCTGAGAGACTTCAGAGAAGTGTGACTAGCCCAAGGTCACCCAGCAGCTGCATGTGGAGGAGTGGGGACGCGAACCCGGTTCACCAGATTACGAGTCCACCATTCTTAACCACTACACCACGCTGACTCTCATAAATAAACAAATAAATAAAGTCGTGGCCTAAATTTATGGGCATAAATAGGTCCCTTGATCCATTTGGACTGTGTCCCATTGGCCAGATTGCATCCAGCTTCGAGGGACCTACCAATCGGGAATTGTGGCTGACCAATTGCACAACAACACAGGGTGTCAGTTTTCCAGGTCTCATCGCAGTAAGTGCCCTCTTTAAGGGAGTACCCAATTTAGCATCAAACGCCTTGATGGTGAGAGCAGTTTGACAATGGGACCAATTACCAGGGCGGGGGTGATTTCTCCACCACTGGTGGACTTCATAGATTCCAAAGTAATTTATAGGATAGAAAAATTTTGTTCTCAAACTCTTGTGGTTACTAAATATGTGGCATTATTTTATTTTATTTTAAAAAATGAAGGTTGTTCTGAAATGAGGGTAGTTAAAATTCAGAAAGAGAAAATCCTTAATTAACTTAATAAAATTACTAATGGAAGCATTTTAACTGCTAAATTTAATTTACTTGTCAAGATATCCGGCTACAAAGAGTAGGGAAGAGTGGGGACTCTGCTTCCCATTATGATGTGCTCTATTATAGAATAAATTTGCTTAAAATGAAATATATCACCAAAAGCCATCGATGACATCTTAATTTGGAACAGCCAGTTGAAAAGTAATTAGACTGCAAAGCAATCAGTTCTAGTAAATCACTGCTTCCCTTTACATAAACATACACTTCCCCTACACATCCATGGGAAAAACATCCAGGTAGTCAACTCATAAGGGATTTGATAATTTTGATGCTAGGGATGGATTACGTGCCTTTGCCCAGCTCATGTTACACAGAACTCGGCTCAACAAAGAATGCAAATATGACCCAATGTGGCTCATAGCATAATGAAATGACTTTCATCGCCATCTCTCCCCTACATTCAATATGTGTCTTGGGTCAAGTCATTTGACCGGCAAACTGGAAAGTACGGAAGACCTCCTCCAGATTTCATACCTGTGTCAGAATGGGAATTTCAGCAGCTACAGATATTCTGTACGATGCGATGCATTTGCCAAAATGTCCCTTGTGATACCACATGCACACAAGAACAGTCTGGAAAAGAGGAGGCTGAGAGGATAGACATCTTCAAATGTCTCAAGAGCTGACACATGGAAGAGGGAGCAAGCTTGTTTTCTCCTGCTCTGGAGGGTAGGACTCGAACCATTGGCTTCAAGTTGAAAGAAAGGAGATTCCGACTAAACATTGTGAAGAACTTCCTGACAGTAAGAGCTATCAACTCTCCTTCCTTGGAGGTTTTCAAGCAGAGGGCTGCCTTCAGATGTCTTCTAAAGGTTATATAGATACCCATCTCCTTGACATCTGATGGGAGGGTGTTCCACAGGGTGGGTGCCACTACCGAGAAGGCCCTCTGCCTGGTTCTCTGCAACTTCGCTTCTCGCAATGAGGGAACCGCCAGAAGGCCCTCGGTGCTGGACCTCAGTGTCTGGGCTGAATGATGGGGGTGGAGACACTCCTTCAGGTATACTGGGCCAAGGCCATTTAGGGCTTTCAAGGTCAGCACCAACACTTTGAATTGTGCTCAGAAACATACTGTGAGCCAATGTAAGTCTTTCAGGACCGGTGTTATGTGGTCTTGGTGGCTGCTCCCAGTCACCAGTCTGGCAGCCGCATCCTGGATTAGTTGCAGCTTCCAAGTAACTTTCAAAGGTAGCATGTAGAGCATGTTGCAGTACTTTGCAGCTTCCTTGAGTTCATGTGCCAGTCTTTGTACACTGTTAATGCCTTTTGCTCGTCTGGATGGAGGAAAGAGGGTTTATGTGCATGTGGCTGAGTGTGCTGGTCCCGGGGGGTTACCATGCAACGTGGTTCGAGTCCCGTCTGAGGTTGAGGGTGTGGTATGGAGGCTGTCCGTCAAGGCTGAAGCGGGGTCTAAGGCAAGGAGTCGGGTGTGGTCAGGAACTCTGGCAGAAGAGCAGGACAGGGTACCGGCAAGAACAGGTTACCAACGATGTTGCTCCCGCAACCTGGGACTGGGCTGGCAGGCTTTCATCTCCTCTGATGCATAGGGCGGCCCCAGTCCACAGGTTACTCGCCTCTCCTGGCCTGGAGGCGAGCACTCCTCCTGCGAGAACTTAGTTCCCTCCACCTCTCTGCCCTGAGCCTCTGCAGCTCAGGAGAGGCTGGAGGGTTACCGGACCCAGAGGCAACCTCACTTTCCCCTGACAGGGCTGAGAGTGGAGCACCTGCAGGCAATGGGTCCTCGATCACCTCCGGAGCCAGAGCAGATTCAGCTGGTGTCTGCTCCTGAGGGTCCGGCACAGGTGAGGGCCCTTCAGGTTCAAGCCCCAGCCCCAGCTCCACTGGTCCTGGAGGCGGGGACTCCTGGGCAGGCCGGGATTCCTCAGGTTCAGCCTCTGAATCCGATTCCCAGGCCATCACACTCAGTGTGGAAAAGAGTCTACTGTTGACAGATAAATTTCACATCCTTTGATCCACCCACTTTTGCTTCTAGCCCCACCCACCAGTGGCATGCAGCCCCTAGAGAGTAACCTGGAAAGCAATGTGGCCCTGGCTGCACTCCATCTCTTTTTCCCATCCTCCATGAGTGCTTTTGCCTGGCTTGAATGCTGATTCTGCCGCTCGGTGGTCCGGATAGAGGATGGAGAAGGGTTGGTTTCAGGGACTGGGCAGACAAGGAATGGTGGAGACCACATCCCCATCCTGACCCTTCCAGGGAGGAGGAAGAGGAAGATAGTATAGATTTACAACAGGGGGTTGCAGGAGGTCACAGCTCAGAGGCAGATGAAGGGAAAAATTGGGAAATCATGGGAGAGGAGAAGAAGAAGAAGAGTTTTGGATTTGATATCCCACTTTATCACTACCCTAGGGAGTCTCAAAGTGGCTAACATTCTCCTTTCCCTTCCTCCCCCACAACAAACACTCTGTGAGGTGAGTGGGGTTGAGAGACTTCAAAGAAGTGTGACTAGCCCAAGGTCACCCAGCAGCTGCATGTGGAGGAGCGGAGACGTGAACCCGGTTCCCCAGATTACGAGTCTATCACTCTTAACCACTACGCCACACTGGCTCTCGAGAAGCAGGCAGAGGCAGAGCAACATCCAGCTGACACGTTGTAATTAGAAAGCATTCCAGACCCTTCATCTCCCAGAACCCGGCGAGCCTTAAAAGTAGGAGAGCGAAGAGCTCAAAGACAGAGGGCACGTAGCAGCACCCCTAGAGGAGATGATGAGAATGACAAATGAGGAAATGGTAGAGACAGGGGTGGGGACAACACCATTATCCAAGAGGCTGGGTTTTATAGCCTCCCTCTGTAAAGATTGAAACAAAAAAGGACGGTAAGAAACTTTTCCTTATCATTTTACTTTCCTGGGCAACCAGCCAGGAGCTGCTGACAGCATCCTGACAGTGGGCTAGTTTGTATAAAAACCAGCCTCCCCTCACAAGCTAACCAGGCAGAGAGCCTTCTCGGCAGTGGCACCCTCCCTGTGGAACACCCTCCCATCGGATGTCAAGGAGAGAGTGAACTACACAACTTTTAGAAGACATCTGAAGGCAGCCCTGTATCGGTAAGTTTTAAATGTCTTATGTCTCATTATATTTTAATATAAATGCTGCTCAGAGTGGTTGTTGAAACCCAGCCTGATGAGCAGGGGATTATTATTATTATTATTATTATTATCCTCCACCCACTTTTGACTCCCGCATGTAGCCCTCAGATTGGAAAGCTTTCTCTTTCCCCCCAACGCTGCCATACTGAAACATTTTCTTGTAGATCCCACTCATGCTTTCGAAGCTCCAGTCTTGGGACCTTCTTCAAAGCTACGGACAAAGGATTACATCCACACTATATCTTTAAATTACTCTTATACCACTTTAAGAGTCATGGTTCCCTCCCAACCCCCCAATGGTAGGAACTATAGTTTGTGAAAGGTGCTGAAAATTGTTAGGAGAACAAGATAGCGACCAACTGTAAAGGAGATGAATTTATTTGACCCTATCTACATCAAGCTATAGTCTATCTTTATCACCAAACTCCGAATATAATTGCACATTGTATTAATTAACATTATTTTTTAATATATTAGTGGCCATGTGATGATTTTAGCCTATAAATTTTATTGTTTAATGTCTTAACCTGTATATTAAGGTACTTTTATAGCTCTGTTTAGAGTAGGTAATGTCTTGATAATATAAAGTTTTTTGTATTAATCCAGCGTATTTTCTTTCAATTGTTGAATGATTCTGTGTACATTGTGGTAGCCTTTGGCTATGTGCAGTAAAATTGAACTGCAGTTAGGAGAACCTTAAGAGATTGCAGTTCCTATGAACCTTTGAGCCTGCCAAGACTCTTAGGGACACGGATGGCGCTGTGGGTTAAACCACTAAGAGGCTAGGGTTCGAATCCCCATGATGAGCTCCCGTTGCTCGGTCCCTGCTCCTGCCAACCTAGCAGTTCGAAAGCACATCAAAGTGCAAGTAGATAAATAGGTACTGCTCCGGCGGGAAGGTAAACAGTGTTTCCATGCGCTGCTCTGGTTCGCCAGAAGCGGCTTAGTCATGCTGGCCACATGACCCGGAAGCTGTACGCCGGCTTCCTCGGCCAATAAAGCGAGATGAGCACCGCAACCCTAGAGTCAGCCACAACTGGACCTAATGGTCAGGGGTCCCTTTACCTTTACCTTTAAGACTCTTAGAGGAGTATAGGAGTGTTTTAAAAGTATGGTGTGGATGTTTTCTACTTGTTGGCTGAGGCTCTTATTCTTCGAAAACTTCCCCACAAGGCAGAAACTTGAAGCCTAAAACACCCTGTCGAAGACAGCAAAAGCTGCCCTCAAGAAATCAACATTACCAATAGAATACAATATGTAATAGCTGCCAGATCTTCCCTCCAAGTTCGCATGCAGCCGTCCCAAGCTTTCTTCTTCTTCTTCTTTTATTATTTCGTTTGTTTGTTACATCTTGAGGCATTCTGATGCCTGGCACATGGTGTATCGGCAATTAACGTCTAATGGCAGCCATTGTTTTGAATCCCTTTCAAGATATTTAAAGCAGTTTCGGAAATGTTTTGTGCTAACTTTTAATAATTTGTAATAATCAGCCAAGGGGTTGACTCGCTTTCAAGTTGCATCGCAACGAGGCGCTGATACCCTCATTGAAAGCAATCAGATCGGTGCTGGTTTCCCCAAAAAAACAAAAAATTGCCATTGTTCATAAGGTAAAAATTAGAAGACTTCAGTCATCCTGTTTACAGCTGTTTCTGGGGGGGGGTGAGGTCCTACCATCTGCTGCTTGTCCCCCATCCCTGACACAATTGCTTTAGGGCAGCAATTCTCGCACTCTGAACTTGGGGACACTAGCATGCTGGGAGACAATTTAGAGTGTGTTGCAAGAAATATATTAGGAGTTGTATCTGACTAAGGCCACATTCAGGCACTGTGTTGTTGGCAGATTGGTGAAGATTAATGACACTAAGACTGTTTTGATGTATGGAAGTGATGTTATATGGAAAACGTCTGGATATGGCTACTGGATAAAAAAAATAATATCCACGCAGGATTACAAAATGTTCTAACCAGCTTGTGGAGACTATCAGAGGTCACAAAGAGAAAGGAAAAATATATGAAAATAACAACAAGAGATGTGGAAAAACAATAAGAAAGGACTGGATAGTACTGTGAACATCATAAGGTTAGATTTGTGGACATTAAAACAGCAGTAAGAAGCAAGAAGTTGATTGGATCCCCAGGGGCAGGATCTGGCCCAATTGCCTTCTAAATCCGGCCCGCGGATGGTCCAGGAATCATCATGTTTTGTTTTGTTTTTTTAAATATGTTTTTTTTTAATTTTTACATGAAATTTCCAAAAAACATACAACATATTTTCTTATCTTATTCAGTGTTTTGGACTTCCATCAGCCACATTTGAAGATTTTTCACTCTTTATCACTTAATCTGCATTTCATTAATTTCACTATTAGTTTTAATAATCCTTCACTGATAATTCTCTTCATACTTTTCTCTGCAATATTTCACATAGTACTCCTTACAAAACTTCTTGCAATCCGACTAGCGTAATCTGTTGATTACCTACTAGTGTTATCTGTTGATAATTCACATATTTATTCCAGTCCTCTGAGAATCTCTGATCCCGCAGGTTTTGAATCCTTCCTGACATCTTGTCTAATTCTGCATAGTCCATTAATTTCATCCGCCATTCCTCTTTCGTCGTTAATTCTTCTTGTTTCCATTTCTGTGCCAATAATATTGGGAATCAGCGTGTTTTTACATGAGAAGAATGTGCCATTTTATTTAAAATGCATCTCTGGGTTATTTGTGGGGCCTGTCTGGTGTTTATACATGAGTAGAATGTAGGCTTTTATTTAAAACGCGTCTCTGGGTTATTTGTGGGGCGTAGGAATTTGTTCAATATTTCCCCCCAGAATATAGTCCGGCCCACCACAAGCTCTGAGGGACAGTGGACTGGCCCCCTGCTGGAAAAGTTTGCTGACCCCTGGTCTAGAGAGACAAGGGATTGTGCCTCCAGGGGTAAAGTCAAACTGCTGTATTAGCAGCACTGACCTTCCTGGAGTGCAAACCTGGTCTGTGTGTCTGGAGGTCCTGGGCTCCCCAGGCAAGAAGACCCTTCTCTCAGCCTCACTGATGTGGTCCAAAGGACAGCACAGACCTTCCAAGTGTCCCTGTTTTACAGGGACAGCCCTGGTTTTATGGAAGCCGTCCCAGTTTCTGATTCGACTCCAAAATGTCCCTATTTTCATTAGGATGTCCCAATTTTCATCAGAGCAATGCTAGAAGATATGGTAAAGGTAAAGGGACCCCTGACCATTAGGTCCAGTCGTGACTGACTCTGGGGTTGTGGCGCTCATCTCGCTTTACTGGCTGAGGGAGCCGGCGTACAGCTTCCGGGTCATGTGGCCAGCATGACTAAGCCGCTTCTGGTGAACCAGAGCAGTGCATGGAAACGCCGTTTACCTTCCCGCCGGAGCGGTACCTATTTATCTACTTGCACTTTGATGGGCTTTCGAACTGCTAGGTTGGCAGGAGCAGGGACCGAGCAATGGGAGCTCACTCTGTCATGGGGATTCAAACCACCGACCTTCTGATTGCCAAGTCCTAGGCCCTGAAATTTAACCCACAGTGCCACCCGCGTCCCTGGAAGATATGGTAGGGTGTCCCTATTTTCATCAGAGAAACGTTGGCTGGTATGGATTTCAGCAGCCCCGAAGTTAAGGAGATAAGTAAGTGCACAAGATTTAGAATGCATCTGAAAGCAGCCCTGTATAGGGAAGTTTTTTTAAATGTTTAATATTTTATTATGTTTTTACATATGTTGGAAGCCACTGAGTGGCTGTGGCAGATGATCATCATTATTATTATAGAATAGGATGTCCCTATTTTCATCAGAGAAATGTTGGAGGTTATGAAAGCAGAGCAAGACATTGGGCACCAGCTTGGTTGCAAGAATAGCTGGAAGGTGTACTAGGCACCATCCAACTGTCTTAGGGACTCCACTTTGGATTAGTATAGGGTTTGCTTCTTAGCCTTTTCTTCTCCCGAAGATATCCTGCAAGCCAGCAGAGCTTTAGGATCAGAATTTTCCTTCTCTTCATACACTGCGATACCCAAATAATTCTGGGCATTGTCGGCCAATTGGTGCTAAAGAAGGATAGAACTTTCTTTATGTATGCTACAACAGCAGCAAGAATACTCATCACAAAGTATTGGAAGACACAAGACCTACCCACCTTGGAAGAATGGGAGATGAAGGTGATAGACTATATGGGACTGGCTGAAATGACTGGCAGAATCCGTGACCAGGGGAAAGAGACAGCGGATGAAGATTGGAAGAAATTTAAAAATTATCTTAAGAAATATTGTAAAATCGAGGAATGCTAAAATGTCGAGGTTTTAGAAAAAAAAGGGATTACAGCAGTAAAAGATTAAGTAAAAGAAAAGAGTAAGGAAAATATGATAAAATTAAGGGGTAGGATTTGCTGAAATTAATTTGGAAATTGGGATGCAGAAAGGGGAGTTATGGGGAAGTCGCTGAAATAAGGTTTAAGAAAAAAGGATTTGAAATTATACATGTTTGTTTATGTGTGTGTTTGTTTGTGATCTGTAATGTTTGTCTTTATAAAAATTGTGAAAAACCAATAATTATTTTTTTTAAAAAAAATAATAATTCTGGGAGCTCTGGCTTGTTAAGACTGCTGAGGGTTGTGAGGAGGCCCCCTATTCCCCTCACAGAGCCACAGTTCTCAAAATTCCCTGGGATTGGGGATTAATGGCTAAACCACTCAGGGAACTGAGGGATACAGGGGTCTCCCAGCAACTGCCTGCACCCTTAACAAACTACAGCTCCCATAATTCTTTGGGAGAAGCCATGACTATCTGAAGAGCTATCTTGGTGCTTTAAATATATGGTGTGAATGTACAGAGTAGACCCATTGCCCAACACTAGCCATGCCCACTGATTTCAGTGAAGCTGCACTGAAAGTAAGTTGGATACAATCCACATTTAATAACTTGTTGTTGTTGTTTAGTCGTTTAGTCGTGTCCAACTCTTTGTGACCCCATGGACCAGAGCACGCCAGGCACTCCTGTCTTCCACTGCCTCCCGCAGTTTGGCCAGACTCATGCTGGTAGCTTCAAGAACACTGTCCAACCATCTCGTCCTGTCGTCCCGTTCTCCTTGTGCCCCCCATCTTTCCCAACATCAGGGGCTTTTCCAGGGAGTCTTCTCTTCTCATGAGGTGGCCAAAGTATTGGAGCCTCAGCTTCATGATCTGTTCTTCAGTGAGCACTCAGGGCTGATTTCCTTCAGAATGGAGAGGTTTGATCTTCTTGCAGTCCATGGGACTCTCAAGAGTCTCCTCCAGCACCCTAATTCAAAAGCATCAATTCTTCGGTGATCAGCCTTCCTTATGGTCCAGCTCTCACTTCCATACATCACTACTGGGAAAACTATAGCTTTAACTATACAGACCTTTGTTGGCAAGGTGATGTCTCTACTTTTTAAGATGCTGTCTAGGTTTGTCATTGCTTTTCTCCCAAGAAGCAGGCGTCTTTTAATTTCGTGGCTGCTGTCACCGTCTGCAGTGATCATGGAGCCCAAGAAAGTAAAATCTCTCACTGCCTCCATTTCTTCCCCTTCTATTTGCCAGGAGGTGATGGGACCAGTGGCCATGATCTTCGTTTTTTTGATGTTGAGCTTCAGACCTTATTTTGTGCTCTCCTCTTTCACTCTCAATAAAATGTTCTTTAATTCCTCCTCACTTTCTGCCATCAAGGTTGTGTCATCTGCATATCTGAGGCTATTGATATTTCTTCCGGCAATCTTAATTCCTGCTAGGGATTCATTCAGCCCAGCCTTTCGCATGATGAATTCTGCTTATAAGTTAAATAAGCAGGGAGACAATATACAGCCTTGTCGTACTCCTTTCCCAATTTTGAACCAATCTGTTGTTCCATATCCAGTTCTAACTGCAGATTCTTGTCCCACATAGAGATTTCTCTGGAGACAGATGAGGTGATCAGGCACTCATTCAATAACTAAGTCCTATAAATGTCCACCCTCTGAGGGGGTTGCCCCTTGATTTACTGTTCTGTTCTTGCCCTTTCCCCCCATCAGCCTCCAGTGCTGGGTGGATGGTCAGGGACAATGGAAATAGGCCAAGAAACAACCCTGTTTAGGGACGTTTTTAATATTTGATGTTTTATCATATTTTTAATATTTTATTGGAAGCCGCCTAGAGTGGCTAGGGAAACCCAACCAGATGGGTGGGGTGTGAATAATATATTATTATTATTATTATTATTATTATTATTATTATTATTATTATTATTATTTCAGTTTGGAGGGTCCCCATCCTAGATTTAGGAATGTCTTTCTTGTCCTTTCCTTTGATGAGAAGAACTGTGCAAATGACACACTTAAGATTCTGGGGACAATTGGGGCTGGCACGTGAAACCTTCAATTGCAGGTAAGTGCCTTAACAATTTTGATATCAGTGCCAGTTTATGTCTTCTAATCTAAGCTATGCTTTTGTGTAGGGGAAAATGTGCTTTCGCTCAGTGCTGATTCTCATTCTGAGGCCTAATGAGAATGGCTGGGTGTTTATGGTATTTTTTGAGGCACAGTTACAATGTGCTCTCCCATTATCCTCCGACCTTTTTGTTATTGTTCCCTAAAACAATTGGGAGGAGCGGTTTAAAATACGGACAAGGACATTTATCTGGGGGTTTTCAGAATGCTACCTGTGTGTCACGAGTGACCGTGACTCCCCCTGCCCATGACTTCACAGTGTGACATTCTCCATTAGAGATCCATTGTTTCTCACAGGCTTGTTTGTCAACAACTTGATGGATGCATTGTCGATAATGAATGGCAGTTAAGAAAATCGTGAGGCTCCAAGGTTTGAAGGTCTTTTCTGGATCGCATGCAGGCACATGGCGAGTGAGAAAAGCCAGGGCTTCATCTTCAACATTTGTTTGTAGGAATCTGGATTGCCATTCACTCAAAGACTTTCGATTCCTGACCCTCCATCTCAGGTGTTTTCTTTTTAAAACATAATCATTGCTTTTTGCTTGGGTGGAGGGGTTGAAATAAACTGTGGAGCTTCTGCTGCAATTCCAGGTGTACAGCCTGGGAGTGATTTTGGACCCACAGCTGTCCATGGAGGTGCAGGTCAATTGTGTGTCCAGGGCAGCTGTTTACCAGCTCCATCTGATACGCCGGCTGAGACCCTATCTCCCCTTGGACTGTCTCGCCAGAGTGGTGCATGCTCTGGTTATCTCTCGCATGGACTACTGCAATGCGCTCTATGTGGGGCTACCTTTGAAGGTGACCCGGAAACTACAGCTGATCCAGAATGCGGCAGCTAGACTGGTGACTGGGAGCAGCCACCGAGACCACATAACACCAGTCTTGAAAGACCTACATTGGCTCCCAGTACGTTTCCGAGCACAATTCAAAGTGTTGGTGCTGACCTTTAAAGCCCTAAATGGCCTTGTTCCAGTATACCTGAAGGAGCGTCTCAACCCCCATCGTTCTGCCCGGACACTGAGGTCCAGCGCCGAGGGCCTTCTGGCGGTTCCCTCGCTGTGAGAAGCGAAGTTGCAGAGAACCAGACAGAGGGCCTTCTCAGTAGTGGCACCCTCCTTGTGGAACGCCCTCCCACCAGATGTCAAAGAGAGCAACCAGACTTTTAGAAGACATCTGAAGGCAGCCCTGTTTAGGAAAGCTTTGAATGTTTAACGGACTACTGTATTTTAATATTTTGTTGGAAGCCACCCAGAGTGGCTGGGTGGGAAAGTCCAGCCAGATGGGCGGGGTATAAATAATAAGTAATGATGATGATGATGATGATCCTAGAATAGAATCATAGAATCATAGAATCATAGAATCATAGAATCATAGAGTTGGAAGAGACCACAAGGGCCATCGAGTCCAACCCCCTGCCAAGCAGGAAACACCATCAGAGCACTCCTGACATATGGTTGTCAAGCCTCTGCTTAAAGACCTCCAAAGGAGAAGACTCCACCACACTCCTTGGCAGCAAATTCCACTGTCGAACAGCTCTTACTGTCAGGAAGTTCTTCCTAATGTTTAGGTGGAAACTTCTTTCGTGTAGTTTGAATCCATTGCTCCGTGTCTGCTTCTCTGGAGCAGCAGAAAACAACCTTTCTCCCTCCTCTATGTGTCATCCTTTTATATATTTGAACATGACTATCATATAACCCCTTAACCTCCTCTTCTCCAGGCTTAACATGCCCAGCTCCCTTAGCCGTTCCTCATAAGGCATCGTTTCCAGGCCTTTGACCATTTTGGTTGCCCTCCTCTGGACACGTTCCAGTTTGTCAGTGTCCTTCTTGAACTGTGGTGCCCAGAACTGGACACAGTACTCCTGGTGAGGTCTGACCAGAGCAGAATACAGTGGCACTATTACTTCCCTTGATCTAGATGCTATACTCCTATTGATGCAGCCCAGAATTGCATTGGCTTTTTTAGCTGCCGCGTCACACTGTTGGCTCATGTCAAGTTTGTGGTCAACCAAGACTCCTAGATCCTTTTCCCATGTACTGCTCTCAAGCCAGGTGTCACCCATCTTGTATTTGTGCCTCTCTCTTTTTTTTTGCCCAAGTGCAATACTTTACATTTCTCCCTGTTAAAATTCATCTTGTTTGTTTTGGCCCAGTTCTCTAATCTGTCAAGGTCGTTTTGATCCTGTCCTCTGTTAGCCACCCCTCCCAGTTTGGTGTCATCTGCAAATTTGATCAGGATGCCCTTGAGTCCATCATCCAAGTCGTTGATAAAGATGTTGAATAAGACCGGGCCCAAGACAGAACCCTGTGGCACCCCACTAGTCACTCTTCTCCAGGATGAAGAGGAACCATTGATGAGCACCCTTTGGGTTCGGTCAGTCAGCCAGTTGATGATTCCAATGGCATAGGACTTTGGTTTGGACATATTCCTTTATTGATTGTTGTTGTTTAGTCGTTTAGTCGTTTAGTCGTGTCTGACTCTTCGTGACCCCATGGACCAGAGCACACCAGGCACTCCTGTCTTCCACTGCCTCCCTCAGTTTGGTCAAACTCATGTTAGCAGCTTCCAGAACACTATCCAACCATCTTGTCCTCCATCATCACCTTCTCCTTGTGCCCTCCATCTTTCCCAACATTAGGGTCTTTTCCAGGGAGTCTTCATTTCTCATGAGGTGGCCAAAGTATTGGAGCCTCAGCTTCAGGATCTGTCCTTCCAGCGAGCACTCAGGGCTGATTTCCTTCAGAATGGAGAGGTTTGATCTTCTTGTAGCCCACGGGACTCTCAAGAGTCTCCCCCAGCACCATAATTCAAAAGCATCAATTCTTCGGTGATCAGCCTTCTTTATGATCCAGCTCTCACTTCCATACATCGCTACTAGGAAAACCATAGCTTTAACTATACGGACCTTTGTTGGCAAGGTGATGTCTCTGCTTTTTAAGATGCTGTCTAGGTTTGTCATTGCTTTTCTCCCAAGAAGCAGGCGTCTTCTTTATTGATTAGTTACATTTAATAATTAATTAACCTGCTCTGCTGCCTCTACCACTTCCAGAGAAATGGTGCTGGCATTTCTCATAAGATCTTGCTGAAATCTTAGGCGATCTCTTCAGAACACTTTGCAACCTAGGTAAGGGAAGCTTGGATTGTGGGCGTATCCCTTTCCCATTTTGCCTCGGGCGGCGAAATGGGATGTTCTCCTCCTGCAACTTAACCATGCTTAGAATAGAGCCACTGAAGTCTTCAATCCTGCCCCACTTTGCTGAATTCAGTAGGACTCACTTCTGAGCAGATTCACTCCGGATTGCACTGTAAAACAACCACCTTCCTGCTTGGGTTTGACTTTTATTGTTTCCTGCATCCAAGGTGAATAATCACAAAAGCGCCGCTTGCTGCTTTTATTTTAAGGAAAGTTATTTTCTTCCAGTTTTAATTAAAAAGTGCACTCTCCTTTCACCGGGTTATCTTAAATCTTTATCTGATCAGGCATCGGGGCGCAGGTCAGAAGCTGCAAAGAAATACAACGGTTGCTTAATGCAAACTGTAAAAATCTCGGCATTTCCAGAGATATGGTTCTGTTTGATTCATGGACTATGCTAAGTCTGCCTTTTAAATTAGAAATGGTCCCCCCCCCTCCTTTATGCAAGAGGACTAGCTTGAGAAGAATCCTGGCTTCCTTAATATGCAATTCCATGGACAAAGCTTGTATCAGAATATCAGATATTTTGTTATTAAATATTCTCTAATAATTTGTTTGACCAAACTGCAGGAAGTAGTGGTAGACAGGAGTGCCTGGTGTGCTCTGGTCCATGGGGTCACGAAGATTCGGACACGACTAAACGAACACCACCACTAACAAATAACAGTAATAATAATAATAATAATAATAATAATAATAATAATGGCTTATGTTCTTCAGTTCTTAAGACCATTGCTATTTTATTTTATTTTAGGAACATCATGAATTAGTGCCAGCACCATCCGTTAAGAGTTTGGGTGTAACCTTCGACACCTCCCTTTCCATGGAAGCACAGATTGCAGCTATAACAAAGGCGGCATTTTTTCATCTCCACCTAGCTAAGCAGTTGGCTCCTTACCTCTCTTGCCCTGATCTCACCACTGTGATCCACGCAACGGTCACCTCCAGACTGGATTATTGTAACTCACTCTACGTGGGGCTGCCCTTGAGACTGACTCAGAAACTCCAGCAGGTGCAGAATGCTGCGGCAAGATTCCTTACGGGGTCCTCGCTGCGAGATCACATTCACCCGGTGCTATACCAGCTGCACTGGCTCCCGGTGGAGTACAGGACCAGGTTTAAGGTGCTGGTTTTAACTTTAAAGCCTTATACAGCCTAGGACCCACATACCTACGAGACCGCCTCTCCTGGTATGTCCCAAGGAGAACCTTACAGTCTTCAAATAAAAACATCTTGGAGATCCCGGGCCACAGGGAGGTTAGGCTGGCCTCAACCAGAGCCAGGGCTTTTTTGGCCGTCGCCCCGATCTGGTGAAACGCTCTGTCACAAGAGACTAGGTCCCTGCGGGACTTGACATCTTTCCGCAGGGCCTGCAAGACAGAGCTGTTCCGCCAGGCCTTTGGCCAAGGCACAGCCTGACCCCCTCCTTCTGTAATCCTCATAGCACTCTAGCCCAATGGTTGCCATTAATTTGATTTTGAATTGATTTCAGAATGAATTGATTTTAGAATGTATTTCAATTAATTGGTTCTGATTTTATGTAAACGTTGTTATTTTTACTGTTGCTAGCCGCTCTGATTCCGACTTCGGCTGGGGAGGGTGGGATATAAATAAATTTATTATTATTATTATTATTATTATTATTATTATTATTATTATTATTATCATGCAGGGATACCTGGATGGAAGTATGGCAGAGCATCAACTACCTGAGGTCCACTTTCCCTTCTTGGCAAAGTTGTGGCTCTCACTTAAGCAGTGCTAGGCGGAGCCAAACAGAAAAGTGGGCATGGGTGGAGCAATTAATGTAATTTTTACCTTTCTGAAGGTGGCTAGTTTCCATGCACCCTCTCTTTAGCTTCCATTCAGGTGAGCAAGAGTCATTATCAGAGTTCAAGGAGGCATTCCAGCCAGACAAAAATACTCAAGGAGGATGTGAGGAAAATATTGACTCATGAGTGTTGACTCACAAGTATATCAAATAGTTCATGTGTTGATGTACACATTTATTGATGTTCTGGTTATTTATTTATTTTGAAACATGGTTTACTAATGGACGTACAGTGGTACCTCAGGTTACATACACTTCAGGTTACATACCTATTTCATAAAAATTTTCCCCCTCCACCAAAGCAGAGATGAGACAGGTTTTTTTAAAAAACGAACCAGGTGTTGCCACTAATTGCCTGAAATAATGAGATGCTGCCCAGGAAAGAGACTGTTGTTGCAGAATGGCTCAAACGGATTGAGAAAGATGAGTTTTCAGACTTACCCAATATTGAAAAGGTGACAAACCCTTTATTACGAACACAACCAATTGCCATTGCTTAAAACTAAGAAACACGAGTGTCATGTCAGTGGAAATTTCTATTTATTTAAAATACTTATATCCTACCCTTGATACAAAATTTCCAGACAGACATTTCCCTGACCACTGGTCCTGTTAGCTAGGGATGATGGGAATTGTAGTTCCAAACATCTGGAGGGCTGGAGTTTGCCTATGCCTGGTCTAAAACTATATTGGGACGGTGTCTCCTCTTTTGGGGAAGGGATTCCATAACCTAGAAGCTGCCACAGAGATTGTCTTCTCCCAGGCTCTCATCCCCAAAACTCCTGAGGGTGGTGGAACTACAAAGAGAGCCCCCATCAGCCGATCTGAACACCAAAGAGGGTCTGCAAGGAAGGAGGTGGTCTTTCGGGTATCTGAGGTTTAAGTAATTTTGTGCTCTAAATGAAGCCTTGAAGTGAGCCCATAAATTAACTGGCAACCAATTGCAGCTGTTTTTTTTTAAAATAGTGGTAATATGAGTTATACAGTGGTACCTTGGATCTCAAACGCCTTGGTTCCCAAACACTAAAAACCCAGAAGTAAGTGTTCTGGTTTGTGAAGGTTTTCCAGAAGCTGAACGTCCGATGTGGCTGTCAGCTATTCTTCCCAGAGCACCTGCACCAATCAGAAGCTGCTCCTTGGTTTTCGAATGTTTCAGAAGTCAAACGGACTTCCGGAACGGATTAAGTTGGGCACTTTTCTTTTTGCTATTGATTTTGCATTTTTGTGGCTTTTTCAGTTAATTTGTTTTTGTGACTGTGTGGAACCCAGTTCAGTTACTGATTGATTGATTGATTGTGTGACTACAGAAATGGATAAATATGTCTTACGAACATAAGAAGAGGCCTACAGGGTCAGGCCAGGGTCCCATCTAGTCCATCGTCCTGTGGACTATCAGCCGGTTGTCCATGGGAAGCCCATAAGTAGGAGCTGAGTGCAACATTCCAACATTTATCCGATGAAAATAGGGACTGTCATGGAATTCTACTCAATACATTGGTACCTTGGTTCTGAAATGCCTTGGTACTCAAACAACTTGGAACCCAAACACTGCAAACCTGGAAATAAGTGTTCAAGTTTGTGAACTTTTTTCAGAAGCCGAATGTGCTCCATTTTGAGTGCCACACTTCCATTTTGAGTGTTACACTGACGTCTGTCTGTTTTTGCTATTTATTTTGCATGTTTGTTTTTGCAGATTTTTGTTTTTGTTTTTGTGACTGGGAGGATCAGAGTTCAGCTACTGATTGATAGATTGTTTGATTGATTGCAGTACATTGTTTATTGCTTTCATTTTATGGATCAATGGTCTCGTTAGAGAGTAAAATTCATGTTAAATTGCTGTTCTAAGGTTGTTTTTAAAAGTCTGGAACGGATGAATCGGTTTTGCCTTACTTTCTATGGGAAAGCGTGCCTTGGTTTTGGAACGCTTTGGTTTTGGAACGGTCGTCCGGAACAGATTAAGTTTGAGAACCAAGGTACCACTGGAACTGGAACCCCAGCCAGTAATCTGGCTCCTGCATTTTGGACTAGTCTTCAAGACATCTTCAAGGTCAGCCCACATAGAGCACATTGCAGCGGCCAAATCTGGAAGTTAGCAGAGTACAGTGGCCAAGTCTTCTCTAAATCCCGCTCAAACATAGCAACAGTCTGGAAGCAGTCTTTCTTTTCTTTTCTTCTTTCTTTCTTTCTTTCTTTCTTTCTTTCTTTCTTTCTTTCTTTCCTTCCTTCCTTCCTTCCTTCCTTCCTTCCTTCCTTCCTTCCTTCCTTCCTTCCTTCCTTCCTTCCTTCCTTCCTTCCTTCCTTTGAATAATCTCCAAATCACCGCAGTTAGAGAAGCGTGCCGAACTGCATGCAATTCTGCACCAACTAGAGCCTTATCTATATGCATTAGTTTGATTTCAAATTATTTTGAGCTCGGCTTTTATTGTACTCCTTGTTACATACATAAATCTCAAACGTAATACATTTTATAAGAAATGGTCATAAAAATTTACAGCCAGTAACTTTCCCCCTGTCCCTTACGATGATATTCTACTAAAACCATTAAATGCTTCTCATTAATGCCCTTTAAATGATTGGGTAATGACCCACAATCGCTTGTAAGTGAACAACCATTAAAGAATTACCCATTCTTAGCATGCTTTTAAGTACAGTTTAAATACATGGGAGGTAACATGTAATATATTAGAGAAAGTATTAAATTTGAAAGAGTGAAAACAGGATAACTGCAGCAAATGAGCAGGTGTGGAACTCTACCCAGCAATGGCCACAGATCTCTGGCAGTTATTATTGCCATATCATGTCACACATACGTCTACCACAGTGCCTCTGATTCTTAATCGTGTTGTGCAGATTTGGGTAGTGGACCACACAATGGGGAATTAACTCAAGCTATTGGTGCAACTCCAGTTATGGCAACACCATAGATGTGCACTGGCCCAGATCCTCTCTTTCTGCTTCTCATTGATGGTCTTCTAAGAAATATTGCTAAATCAGGCCAAAGATCCAACTAGTTTGGCATTCTGTGCACATTTGCAGCTGTTCAGCTGTGCCTGGAAAGCTCACTCAAGTTGGGTGCGATGACTGTCTCTTGCTGTTGCTCCCTAGCATCTGGTCCAGGCATAGTGGGTGGCGCCGTGGTCTAAACCATTGAGCCTCTTGGGCTTGCCGATCAGAAGGTCGGCGGTTCGAATCCCCACGACTGGGTGAGCTCCCGTTGCTCTGTCCCAGCTCCTGCCAATCCAGCAGTTCGAAAGCACGCCAGTGCAAGTAGATAAATAGGTACCGCTGCGGTGGGAAGGTAAACAGCATTTCTGTGCACTCTGGTTTCTGTCATGGTGTTCTGCTGTGCCAGTAGTGGTATAGTCATGCTGGCCACATGACCTGGAAAGCTGTCTACGGACAAACGCCTGCTCCCTTGGCCTGAAAGCGAGATGAGCGTCGCAACCCCAAAGTCGCCTTTGACTGGACTGAACCATCCAGGGGTCCTTTACCTTTACCTTTTACCAGAAAATGTATACTGCCTCTGAACCCAGAAGTTCAATTTCAATACTGTAGCACATTGCTCTGGATAGACCTATCTGCCATGATTTCCCCCAATATTATTTTTAGAGCTATCTCACAATGACATACTCACCTGGTTCAAACACAACACTAAACCACAGTGTGGGAGCCTGAAGGCACTCTGGCCTGATGCCCCTTCCTTTCTCTTCCAATGTGGCTGCAACATCATAAGTATTTACATCCACTTTCAGATAACCACAGTTGGCCAACTAGTGTGCAGCTGGTTTCAACAGTGGTTTATTGGAATGAGCCAGGGTTGGAGCTCATGGTCTTCCCAAGTGATATGTAAAATTTTCAGAGACAAAGGATGGAATCTTGTGAGGAGTTGGAGATGGTGTTTATAAGTGGTCCATGTTTCACAAGCATACAGTAAGGTTGGTAGAACAATAGCTTTGTATACAAGCATTTTGGTTTCCCTGCGAATGTCCCGGTTGTCAAACACTCTGCACTTCAATTGGGAGAAAGCTGCACTCGCAGAGCTCAGGCGATGCTGGATTTTGGCATCATACAATAAGTTCCTAACACTCCAAATGTACCCACTGACACAACAAGGGTTGGCAACCTCTGAATATAAGCATCATTCCCTTTTGCATTCTAGAAAATGTGATCTCACCAGAAGGCTGCAGAAAGCCATAGCAGTACAACCTTTGAAATAGGTTCAGATATGGGCTAAGTAACCCCTCAAATTTGCCTGGAAAATTTGCACACAGTCCCCAGAGCCATTGAAATGGCAACGCCAAAGCATGCAAAGGATATTCAACCCCCCATTGCACCTTTGTTTTCTGACAAGTAGAAGATGAATAAAATTACCTATCTATTTGATTATTAATTGCATTACTGATTGGAGATAATATACTGGTGGTGACATTTAGATCTGGTTGCAATAATATCATTTGCATGACTAACTTCCTTTTCCTGTGTGCATAATTGTTCTCTCAGAATGCTTTGATACCACCCTGCTGAAAGTAGTTGTTGCCGGTGTCCACTAGACTTAGTAAGGCAGCTTGCAAAGATACTGTGAACATTTAAGAAATTGCATTTTCAGAAATACTTTGTACCTACCTAAACTATGTGCTCTGTGACAAAAAAAATCCACACATGCACTCCGGGTGGTATTCAAGTAACTTTTGCCCATTGAAGTTGACAAGAATCACTTAGGTTCATTAATTTCAGTGGGTTTTCTCTGAGACGGACGTCATTGAATACTAAGTTAAACAATTCAAACAGAAAAATATCCCAAAAATTTCCAAAGAAAATGGTATCAGATGGCTAGCAATTTCAACGAAAACCTCCAGAATTATCTTCCGTGGCCGCTGCCCCCCCATCAGAAATATAGTGTTCCTATGCAAGCAAATGCCCACGTTTTTCTCACAACCATTTTAACAAAGGAGGAAGGGCTGGGCTCTTGCATAAATTTCTCTCAGCTGAGTTTTAAAATAAAAGCGAAGGGTTTACAAGAAAGTCAAGAGAAAACCTTTTCCCTTCCTATCTCAGTAAAGGTACCTAGACAGACATCCTTCTTCCCCTCTCACTAAACTCACAAGAGCAAACAGCTTTGGTCCCACCCCTGGGGCTACGCAAGAACTGCCCCACTCAACTAAACTTTCTCACCTAGGTTAGAGGACTCAAGCATTGTTTAAATTTGGCCTCCAGGTGTGGCTTCTGAGAGAGATAAAAGAGAAGACAAGAATCATCCTGCCCTCTC
The DNA here is from genome assembly GCF_965112155.1 of Podarcis liolepis. Classification (NCBI taxonomy): domain Eukaryota; kingdom Metazoa; phylum Chordata; class Lepidosauria; order Squamata; family Lacertidae; genus Podarcis; species Podarcis liolepis. Next base: position 114,759,033 of record NC_139557.1, read on the forward strand.
TCCCTCACTCTTTCTGCTTGTTTTGTTTTTTAAAAAAATGTTTCTCAGACCCGTCAAGTGTCCCTATTTCCCAGGGTCAGTTCCAGGTTTACAGAAGCCATTCTGGTTTCTGATTTGATCCCGGAATGTCCCGCTTTTCCATAGGATGCCTCTATTTTCATCAGAGACATGTTGGAGGGTATGGAGTTATCCGAACCCCGAGCCATCTGAAGGCAGCCCTGTATAGGGAGGGGGTTTTTTTGCTTTAAGTTTTTATTGTTTTTATATATGTTGGAAGCCACCCAGATTGGCTGGGGCAACCCAGTCAGAATGGGTGGGTAATCAATCAATCAATCAATCAATCAATCAATCAATCAATAAAATAGTGCTGGAGGAGACTCTTGAGAGTCCCATGGACTGCAAGAAGATTAAAACCTCTCCATTCTGAAGGAAATCAGCCCTGAGTGCTCCCTGGAAGGACAGATTCTGAAGCTGAGGATCTAATACTTTGGCCACCTCATGAGAAGAGAAGACTCCCTGGAAAAGACCCTGATGTTGGGAAAGATGGAGGGCACAAGGAGAAGGCGACGACAGAGGACGAGATGGTTGGACAGTGTTCTTGAAGCTACAAACATGAGTCTGACCAAACTGCGGGAGGCAGTGGAAGACAGGAGTGCCTGGCGTGCTCTGGTTCATGGGGTCACGAAGAGTTGGATACGGCTAAATGACTAAACAATGACAAAGCAGAGAAGAGGGACAGAAGTGGAACCTCCCCTGATGGAAAGAGATGGATTGTTCCACTAACAAAACCCACGTCAAAATTAAAAGTGAAAAGGACTTTGTTTGTTTGTTCCTGCTTCTTTCCCCTACCCTTCCTTTCTCCCCTCCCTGAAACGTACAGTAGTCAAATATGCACATTATCCTAAATCTTTGGTCTACTTATTTCCTGAACAGTTTCCACAAAGTTGAAAGGAGTAATCACCTATATTAGAGATGGTCTCTGCGGAGCTGTAAAAGTCAAATTGGAAACAAGAGCTTGGCTCATCCTATCAGCCTTGAGGTAATTTGGTTTAATCACAAAAGGAGACACTGTCTAAACGCAGAATGATTTCCAGCCCACCAGTGGTGAAGGGGACCCATTCCCTCAGGGTTCGTGGAAGTGAATGAAGAACGCTGAGTGGGGCTCTGTGCCAAAACAACCTCTTTTTTAACATCTCCTCTCAAAATACTGAATATTCCTAGTAGTTCACGGGTATTCTGGTAATCCTAAAGGACTTGGTGTTATGAGAACTGAATGGCAACCTTTGGTTGCTTACACAGCCTGAACTGAAACTGCCCAACAGTTAGGGATAAGCAAACCTGTCAATTTTTGTTGCTCTCGGTATCTCATTTGTGTGTTCAGACCCAGAAACCTCCCCCCTAAATAAAATCACACATGACTCAAATTTTGGTTTGGATTTTGGCAGAATTTAGGCCACAACTTTATTGATTACAGCAAGTGACTGGTTGCATAGGCTCTGGTTCGACTAGCTCCCTGCCATTCAGGTAGCGCTGACCCAAGGTTCCAGAACAGGTCAGCCAAGGGTGAACACCTGGATAAGCAGAAAGCCGAGAACAGGTTATCTCTGCCACCCAAATGTCCCCCTGGACACAGGCATGGGCACAATCCCCTCTTGGGGGTTGACCAAACCATCAAGTCCCTGGATTCTTTTAATGGAATACCCTTCACATAGGGATGGCAAGAGCGTTCTCCCATCCCTATCACCTGAACCAGTGCCTATCCGCAACCTTACAAGTTGTGACGATTTGCTAAGTGGCAGGCGAAACCCAAATGGCAACAGCCAATCCGTCAAGTGGGGAAAATTCCTGCCGTGCCCCTGTCCCAATGACAGATGACACACGACGGCATAGCAAAGTCAAGCGCAAAACCCTAAAAGAAGGGAGAGGTGGGCAGGTGTTCCGAATACACGCGTAGAAAGAGGAAGCTCTGGGTCATGTGCATGCCAATTAGGTCCCTCGAACTGTTTGGGCTGCGTCCCATTGGCCAGATTGCACCCAGCTATGAGGGACCTACCAATCGGGTGATGTGGCTGACCAATCATACCCACCCACAACACAGGGAGTCGGTTTCCAGGTCTCACCGGAATACATGCCCTCTTTAAGGGAGGACCCGATTTTTTCAAACCTTAAGCTCAGTTCTCCACATTTACAAAGCGGCTTTCAATTTGTGTGTGAAATTCTCCCAATGCACACATTTTCATACACAACCCCCCCCCCCATTATAATTCCTTTTTTGTTATTTTCCACCAATATTTGCATTTGTATGCACCCTTCACCTGAGTGGATGCTCTTTTGTACACATAACTGGTCTGGAGAATGGCACTGCAAAATTTAAAGAACTGTGAATTTCAAAGGATGGTTGTGTTTTGGTCCACATATTCTTTCAAAAAGTGTGAATTTAGCAGGTTCGTCTTTATGTGTGAACTCAGTCAGATTTCCCCCTCCAGCCCTGCCAACAGCAGATTCATGTGACACTTCTGTTTGAGCATGGCAGGCAGAATCGTTCATATCATCCAATATTTCTACAGCAAGATGGGCTGGATCCAAATGCTTCTTTCCTTGGTCAGAAGGAACATATCTCAAAAAAAGGGAAGTTAATACCTACCTTGAACTGTACTAAATTCAGACACTCAGACCTGGGCAAACTGACATTTTCATTGGAGAAATGTTGGAGTGTATGGAGTTATCCAACCCCCGAGCTGTCTGAAGGCAATTCTGTATAGATAAGCTTTTATAATGTTTAAAATCTCATTATGTTTTTTATACGTGTTGGAAGCTGCCTCGAGTGTCTGGGGCAACCCAGTAAGATGTGTGGGGTATAAATAGCAAAATTATCATTATGGAGTGGGGAGTCCCTGTCAGTTTGCATTTCATAGTGCAGAAAGTATTGATCTGATGTGTAGAGATCTTTCCTATTCTAATTGATTCATGAGGGTTCTGGAAGCTTCTCTGTGTGAAAGAAACAAGCAGAAGGTTCATGATGTTTGGGTTATTCCTTCAGAGAAGCTGGAACTGGTTCTGTTATTTCTTTCAGTCAAGGTCATGCTGCCTATAAAAGTAAGGCCAGAAGGAACCTGGGTTTCAGTTTCTCTTTTCCTTTCTGGTGTGATGTTCTGTAAAGCGTGTTCTCCTTCAGGGAGAGCACGTGTTGCGGTGGGGTCTACTGAGCCACCCCTCTGTTGCTGGGTAAGTTCTCCAAGATGGCCAGGGGTCAGTGATTAGACGGCCGAGTTGCTGGGGCAAAAGTTATGTTGCAATTTTGGTGGGAGGGGCAAAAGGTTTAAATACTCTGCACGCAGCCTTGTACTTTCTCTTTTGCTGCGTGCAACGGATCACCCGCCCACCGGCCCTAGAGTAGGGGGTTGTTGCATTGACCTTGCTATGCCTGTCATGGGGTCGTCTGCCTTTGAGCCAGGGGCCTGGTAGGAATTTTTCCACCTGGCAAATTGGCCGGCTGGGTGGTTTTTGCCTACTGCGTAGCAAATCGTCACAACTTGTAAGGTTGTGGTTAGGCATTGGTTATAAATCTGGTGGAGGAGGGGTTAGGATAGGCTGGGCCTGCCCCTCCATGGTTGCTGCGGAAAGGGAATTCCGTTAAAGGAATCCTGGGGCTTGCCATCTTTTCGTCCAATCCCTGGAATGGGACTAGGGCCGGCAAGCCTTCGGGGAGCAGGCGGGTGAGAACTGAGGGTCTGTGACTCAGCTCCATTTTCCCCCGACTTGCTTTCCTTCGCACTGTCTTTCGGTGGTGCCCGAAAGTCAGTTCTGTCCCCAGGCGGGGGGACAGATAGTCTTAACCAATGCCTAAACAACCACTCACAGTTTGTATTTTAATAAAGTTGTGGCCAAAATCATGCCAAAAATCTTAAACAAAAATTACGTGTCCGTTGTGAGTTATTTTGGGGGTGGATTGGGGACCTCGACACGCAACACATAATATGCTTAGTGTTAAGGTTTAGTCTTGTTATAAGTTAATAAGTTAAATCTGCTGCAACTGGATTTCTTATGTGCCAATCCTCAATATATTGGATTTGTGACCATTTTGCTCATTTGTCTTCAGTAGCAGTCAAGCTCTGCTGGATGAAATACAATTGCCTCTGGTCTATTTGGGGGGAATCCTGCAACGTATTTAAGTTTTTACTCTGCTAACTATACACTGGAATCTGCTCTGGATCAATACGGTGGTACCTCCCACCAGATATCAAAGAGAAAAATAACTACCAAACTTTTAGAAGACATCTGAAGGCAGCCCTGTTTAGGGAAGCTTTTAATGTTTAATAGGTTAGTGTATTTAAATGTTTTGTTGGAAACCGCCCAAGGTGGCAGGAGAGACCCAGCCAGATGGGCGGGGTATAAATAATAAATTTATTATTATTATTATTATTATTATTATTATTATTATTATTATTATTATATACCTTGGTTCTCAAACTTAATCCGTTCCAGAAGTCCGTTCCAAAACCAAAGCGTTCCAAAACCAAGGCATGCTTTCCCATAGAAAGTAATGCAAAACGGATTAATCTGTTCCAGACTTTTAAAAACAACCCCTAAAACTGCAATTTAACATGAATTTCACTCTTTAACAAGACCATTGATACATAAAATGAAAGCAATAAACAATGTACTGCAATCAATCAATCAATCAATCAGTAGCTGAACTGGGATCCACACTGTCACAAAAGCAAAACAATAAAGCTGCAAAAACAGACAGACGTCAATGTAACACTCAAAACGGAAGTGTGGCACTCAAAACAGAGCACATTTAGCTTCTGAAAAAAGTTTGCAAACTGAAACACTTCTTTCCGGGTTTGCAGTGTTTGGGTTCCAAGTTGTTTGAGTACCCAGGCGTTTGAGAACCAAGGTAGCAATATATTGAGTAGAATTCCATGACAGTCCCTATTTTCATCGGATAAATGTTGGAATGTTGCACTCAGTTCCTGTTTATGGATAGCAGTATGCTGGTCTAGATAGGACCCTGGCCCGACCCTGCAGGCCTCTTACGTTCGTAAGACATTTTCTCTTCACTGCTGCGGACGGGTTGCCAAAGAAAGGCAGCTGTGTTTGTTTAAAGTAGGGGTGTGTGTGTGTGTGTGTGTGTGTGCGCACACACTCATGATGAAAGCAGTTTCTAGTATTCCAAAAGTCCACGGTATGCAGAAAATGGGCTCTTTGCCAAATGGGAATTGAAACGAGTCTACGTATTACACTATTTGCCTTAGAAGAAATTAATTTTCAGCTAGAAGCAGATAGGCTTATTTAATATTTATCTTTAGCTGCAGGAAGATGAATCTATTATTTTATAAGTTTATTTTGAGGGGGTATTTTTTCCCCCTTTTCTCTCCTTTCTCTCCGAATGGACTTCTCAGCTGCGAGGTTCCTCTAGGAGGCGCTGAGGTATTCTTACCTGAACTGGGTTTAAAAAAATAAAATAAAATCTGCAATGCATAGCTTCCAACACGGGTTGCGGCCGCAAGCGTCCTCCCCCAGCTTGACAAAAATAATAAAATAAATCTGTACGCTTTAAAGTCTCCAAGGTGATTGGAAGTTTAACAAATGAGAATGGGAGACAGGAAGGACAGCAAAATATCCTCAACACCCTGCTGTCCTCGGTGTATTTAGCTGCAAAGTTAATGTATTTCCAGCACTGAAACAAAGCAAACGAAAACCAAAGGGTGCCCTAACGTGACTGATTTAGCGCTAGTGGAAGCAGGGACAGAAACCCACAAAGCAGTGCATAGTCTTCATGGCTTGTAGCCATTGACAGTCCTCTCCCCCATGAATTTTTCTAATTATTTTATTATTCCTGCATTGCAGAGTGTTGTACTACAACTGGATCCAAACTACAAGAAAGAAGATTCCACCTAAACATTAGGAAGAACTTCCTGACAGTAAGAGCTGTTCGACAGTGGAATTTGCTGCCAAGGAGTGTGGTGGAGTCTCCTTCTTTGGAGGTCTTTAAGCAGAGGCTTGACAACCATATGTCAGGAGTGCTCTGATGGTGTTTCCTGCTTGGCAGGGGGTTGGACTCGATGGCCCTTGTGGTCTCTTCCAACTCTATGATTCTATGATTCTATGAACTACAATTGTGTGTCCAACTACAATTTTATTATTTTACGATTCTAATTATTTCAAATATTTTTGAATGTTTTAAATAGCTGTTATAATAAAAAAAATTCCTTCCTGTAGCACCTTAAAGACCAACTAAGTTAGTTCTTGGTATGAGCTTTCGTGTGCATGCACACTTCTTCAGATACTGGTATCTGAAGAAGTGTGCATGCACACGAAAGCTCATACCAAGAACTAACTTAGTTGGTCTTCGAGGTGCTACTGGAAGGATTTTTTTTATTTTGACTATGGCAGACCAACACGGCTACCTACCTGTAACTTAAATAGCTGTTCTTCACTGTTTATAATTACTGATAGTTTTATTGTTTTATGCATTTTGGAAACTTCTTTGAGGATTTGTTGCTGTCAAACATTTTAGAACTATTGTGAAATCAAATACATTATTATTATTATTCCTATTATTATTATTATTATTATTATTATTATTATTACCACTACCAAATCACAGATATGTCCAATTATTTATGTAGGCTTTAGTTTACTATTCTGTCAATTAAATGTGTGTAAATATGAAAATGGGGGGGATTTCTGAGGCAAGAAACATGCATCCCTTGAGCATGTATTTTTAAAAATTAAACTCTGCTGCCTAATTAATCTGATCATCATTTATGGACAATTATTCCTTTAAACCAGCGATAGCAAGCATCATGCCCTTCAGAAGTTGCCCCCATTAGCAAGACTGATGGTCAGAAATTGTGGGAGTACCACAGTATGTGGAGGGCACCATGTAGTATGATATGATATTTTAATAAAGTTGTGGCCAAAATTATGCCAAAAACCTTAAACAAAAATTCTGTGTGAACTGTGATTTATTTAGGGGGTGGCTTGGGGACCTCGACACGCAACAAGTTAGTTGGATACTGCCTATATTCTCCAAAGTCCTTCTTCTTATTATTCTTTGGCAATCCCTCGTAGCCTAGTAAGATTCTCTTCCATAAACATGGTATTAACAGTGAGACTGTAAGTGACTGTGGAGGCCAATTCTGGATCCACACATCCTTCCACAGTGGGGACATTGGTTTCCAGATGAGAGTTGATCATGGTGAGGGTTTGCCAAGCGTGCCTTCCTCTTAGCACATTTCTCCCTTTTGTCCTGAGTTTGAGTGTCTTCAAAGCCCATGACACCTTTGGTAAAGGCTATTCTCCAATTGGCTCGCAGGCCAGTGTTTCCCAGTTGTTGGTGTTTATACAACATTATGTTGAGATTTGCCTTGAGAGAGTCTTCAAACAAGCTTGGTCCATTTTCCATGACAAAAACAAGCTTGGTCCATTTTCCATGTGACAACTGATGCAGTTGTGAGGCGGGCGAGGAAGAAAGGCATGGAACTACACAACCTTGTGTTGCAGCTCCCAGATGTCAAACTGATTAATCAGTTGAATGCTGAAGCCTCTTTTCTTATGTATTTGATATGTATTTGGCCACGATGGAATTGTGAAAAAGGAATGTGATTCATAAGAGCATAAACAGATGTGCTCCCTCTGAAAAAAGTTGATCTGGTCCATCTTCCAGATATTCAGATATTCGCCGAGGATTTGACATCTTTATTTGGCCCCAGTGTCTTGACCTGTTACAAACTTGTAAAAAAAACAGGCAGCTCGCTCACTCCAATCCCTTCTGTTTTAGGAAAAAAATCCTCATCTACTTTGGGGGTGGGGAAGAGGACTAGAGACCTTTAGATTTAGGTACCCCTGCCTGAAGGCCAGTCGTGACCGACTCTAGGGTTGCGCGCTCATCTCACTCAAGAGGCCGGGAGCCGGCGCTGTCCGAAGACACTTCCGGGTCACGTGGCCAGCGTGACGAAGCTGCATCTGGCGAGCCAGCACCAGCGCCGCACACAGAAACACCATTTACCTTCCCGCTATAAAGCGGTCCCTATTTATCTACTTACACTTAGGAGTGCTTTCGAACTGCTAGGTTGACAGGCGCTGGGACCGAACGACGGGAGCTCACCCCGCCGCGGGGATTCGAACCGCCGGCATTACGATCGGCAAGTCCTAGGCGCTGAGGTTTTACCCACAGCGCCACCCGCATCTGGTTTGTATTTATAGTGAAAGCATTCTGTACACAGTGGTACCTCGGGTTAAGAACTTAATTCGTTCCAGAAGTCCGTTCTTAACCTGAAACTGTACTCAACCTTAAGCACCACTTTAGCTAATGGGGCCTCCTGCTGCCGCATTACGAATTACGTTCTTAACCCGAGGTACTATTTCTGGGTTAGCGGATTCTGTAACCTGAAGCGTCTGTAACCGGAGGTAGCACTGTACTGTGGTACCTCGGATTAAGAACGTAATTCATTCCAGAGGTCCGTTCTTAACCAGAAACTGTTCTTAACTTGAGGTACCACTTTAGCTAATAGGGCCTCCCACTGCCGCTGCGCCGCCGGAGCACGATTTCTGTTCTCATCCTGAAGCAAAGTTCTTAACCCGAGGTACTATTCCTGGGTTAGCGGAGTCTGTAACCTGAAGCGTATGTAACCTGAAGCGTCTGTAACCCAAGGTACCACTTTACTAATGATAAACAACTGATGAAAAGCCCTTCAAGAATTCTTCCCCGTTTCTGGAATCTCAAGTCAATTGTGTATGCAGGGCAAATTCAATTCATTTCACAATCAAAGGCAAACCTGCCTAATTCACACTTTCTGAAAGGATACATGAACTGAATCATAGCCATCCTTCCAATGCCACACTCCTCTGAATTTTGCAATGCACTTCTATAGCCAAGGATTGTGTGTAAAGTTGCACATGCTGATCTAAAGTAAGTATAAAATTGCATATATTAATGAAGATACCATACAAATATGTGTTATATTTGGGGACATTGCTTTGCAGAAATGCATTATGTTAAGCCAAACTCCCCCCTTCCCTGAACCTCTTGGAAATTGCTGATGGTCTCACAGGACAACTTAATTATTTTTCCACAATGTGCTGTGCTGGATCCTGCAATTTTGTGTGTGTGACAATTTGCATTACAAAAGTTCAAATTGCCATGCAATAAAATACAATGAAATGTATATCTGAGCATGTGCAGAGTGTCTTCGTGAATAGCTGAACAGCTCCATGACTCCATCTCATCACATACACCTCCTTTGAGCATTTTTATAGCCAAATTTTTTCAGCAGGGCTAAGCCAATCTCCCTCTATAATAAATAAATTCCACTTCCCGCTAGTTCCCCTAATTCTAGCAAACCAATTCACAAAATAAACATTCCTCAATTGTTTTACTTGTTAAACAATTAATCAGCAGCAACCCTTTCATCTCTCTTCCTCACTGTTTTCTCTTTCTTCCTCTTGTTGTCCTTCAGTTTCCGAATTCTCTCTTCACCCCTCCTGCCCACCACTTTTGGTCTGTGTACCCTTCAAAATGCACTCATTTGAGAACCCCTGTCTTAGACAAAATTGCACACAACAATGGGTGCTTTAGGAGAAAACCATACTAAAATGCTGGTGGGTTTTCACGAGGACTCCCCTCCCACAAATCACAAACAAAGGAGGAAATGTGGGGAACCGGATTTAAGTTAGGGGAAAAAATGAGAAATGGGGACAAACTGAAATTTTTTTGAATATTTTGCCTTGTTCTTCCCAGACACTGAGGTCCAGCGCCGAGGGCCTTCTGGCGGTTCCCTCACTGTGAGAAGCCAAGTTACAGTGAACCAGGCAGAGGGCCTTCTCGGTAGTGGCACCCGCCCTGTGGAACGCCCTCCCACCAGATGTCAAAGAGAACAACAACTACCAGACTTTTAGAAGACATCTGAAGGCAGCCCTGTTTAGGGAAGCTTTTAATGTTTGACCGACTATTGTATTTTTGTATTTTAATATTTTATTGGAAGCTGCCCAGAGTGGCTGAGGAAACCCAGCCAGATGGGCAGGGTATAAATAAATAATAATAATAATAATAATAATAATAATAATAATTATTATTATTAAGTAGACACCTACCTCTCTCAGCCATGTATCTTCTAGGGTTTGTAAATCCAGTCAACAGCACTAATTGTTGTCTCTAAAATCACAATGTCTTCAGTTATTATTCCCTTGTGTTGCTAATTAGAGGCAGCATCCCGTTGGCTTCTTATACCTCTTCTCCACCAATTAAAATTGGCCCCTATGGAGCAACTGAAAATTTGAGTTGATTAATCAACCCACGAAACCATTTGAGTTGATTAATCTACACATTAAACTCAAAGAAGGTGGCAGTCCTCAATGGCTACAGACAAGCGCTTCCCCGTAATTTCTCTTTTTGGACAGAACTCCAAAACAACGGATAAATCCATTTTAAAAAGTATGAAAGGAGGAGGCAAGCTTAAATTGGAAACTTATTAAGCGTCAGTGGGGCATTTATTTGACTGGTCAGCAAACTTGAGTATGTCTAGAGTGAGCAGTAAGCTTAAAATGGCTTTTGATGGGCAATATTAGGTAATGCTTAAAACGAAACATTCTATCTGAGGATCATTACATTTCTGATAAATGGTAACTTCTTGGACAGAACTTTGGAAACCCCCTCCCTGCCATATCACTTAAAGATCTTCAAAGGACGGAATTTACCCCTACCGACTTAATCATAATTCAGTGCCAGTTTGTAACCATGTGGTACTAATTTAAATTACTGTAGCAATGGGCAAGTCTTTTTTCCCAGAAATTAATAAATGCAATTTATAAGGAATGTTAAGTAGCAACTAACAATTTAATGCTTTGTGAGTTCCAGCCAAACTGATTAAATAATTAAAGGAGATTTCTAAGGGTTAGAGGGAAAGCTTTACCATTAAAATAGAACAATAGTCGGGGAATTGTTGGCATTTGATTAGACAATAAGCGTGATTATTACCCCAAACCTTGTTAAAATAATACCGTTTAAAACCCAACAAGGGGGTGGGGTGGAAAGGATTTAAAAATGCAACTACAACCTTAGTATACCACATTATTGGGGAGGTCCTTGTGCCATAACAGTAGCTAAACAGCGTCAGTGGCAGAACTGAAGACCTATAGCTCCATCCACTACGTGATCAATTTTTTAGACCTAATGTGATGCTCACCAGTATCTGGCCATTGTGGGACGCAGGCTTCTAAAATTGAATTCAGAGGACAAGAGTAAAGAAACAATTTAGGATTCGGGTCTATTTCCAATCCTTGTCAGTTTCAACTGTTTCCCCTCCAATCATTCCATTAGATTTCCTTATAATAAGAGAGAGAGAGAGAGAGAGAGAGAGAGAGAGAGAGAGAGAGAGAGATTAAAAATGGTATCTAAATACGAATTGTGTCTCAAAATAAATCTCTTGTTCTTAAACCCATGTTTTAGTTAGGGATGCTTGAGGAATTTGATATTTCCGTACAAGTCCTGATAAGAATGGACCTGATCTGGATCTCCTAGAAAGAAAAGTGTGGCTCAGAACGTAGCTCTCCAAAAGTTGGCACACTCTTTTCAGTGTTGCAATTCAGCTCTCAGCTAAAAATAAATAAATAGATGTCAAAGCGGGCTTTAAAATTCGTATTTTGAGCTAAAATAGATTTAGAAATGTGTATTTTGAGAGGTGATATATTCAAAAACACATACAGTGGTACCTCAGATTAAGTACTTAATTCGTTCTGGAGGTCTGTTCTTAACCTGAAACTGTTCTTAACCTGAAGCACCACTTTAGCTAATGGGGCCTCCCGCTGCCGCCACACGATTTCTGTTCTCATCCTGAAGCAAAGTTCTTAACCCGAGGTACTATTTCTGGATTAGCGGAGTCTGTAACCTGAAACGTATGTAACCTGAAGCGTATGTAAACCAAGGTACCACTGTATTTAAATACATATTTAAAGATAGAATGCACATTTTCATTATTATTATTTTTTTTAAATGCAGATTAATGCACAAATGAAGGCTGGAATTGACATCACAATGAACATATGCAAAAATGACGTGGACTAAAAATAGATTGATTAATCTAACCTCAGTTTTTATATGTTTAAACTGCTGAGAACTGTGTCACAACATTTGGATACATTACTGTGAGAGGTGAAGGTCAAGACAATTCTAAAAGGAATTCATGAGTTGTCTTGGATCTCCAGTAAGAGTGGTCAGCAATGAGCACAATCAATGCCTTCTGTGGAAGAATTGAGCATGGATGTACTAAGTACATGGGGTTGTATTCATCTTAGTGCTAAGTAGCTCTTTGCACAAGCACATAGAATCATAGAATCATAGAGTTGGAAGAGACCACAAGGGCCATCGAGTCCAACCCCCTGCCAAGCAGGAAACACCATCAGAGCACTCCTGACATATGGTTGTCAAGCCTCTGCTTAAAGACCTCCAAAGTAGGAGACTCCACCACACTCCTTGGCAGCAAATTCCACTGTCGAACAGCTCTTACTGTCAGGAAGTTCTTCCTAATGTTTAGGTGGAATCTTCTTTCTTGTAGTTTGGATCCATTGCTCCGTGTCCGCTTCTCTGAAGCAGCAGAAAACAACCTTTTTCCCTCCTCTATGTGACATCCTTTTATATATTTGAACATGGCTATCATATCACCCCTTAACCTCCTCTTCTCCAGGCTAAACATGCCCAGCTCCCTTAGCCATTCCTCATAAGGCATCGTTTCCAGGCCTTTGACCATTTTGGTTGCCCTCCTCTGGACACGTTCCAGTTTGTCAGTGTCCTTCTTGAACTGTGGTGCCCAAAACTGGACACAGTACTCCAGGTGAGGTCTGACCAGAGACCACAGACATTCACTACTGCAACGGGACTTCTATTGGTGTTTCGTAGCTTTGACCTGTTGCAGGACCTCAGCCAGACCTTAGCAGAGCATACGCAGAGTTCCAGAAAGCAATCAGTTTCAGGCAGGATTGACGAAGCAGGAACAAAATGCTGCTACTAGTAACTTGGTTACTTAGAGGTGTTTATTATTTACAGCAGACTCTACAAGTTTTGCATGCAATATAGGTAAAGTTAAAGATAAAGGACCCTTGGACAGTTAAGTCCTGTCAAAGGTGACTATGGGGTTGCGGCGCTCATCTTGCTTTCAGGCCGAGGGAGCTGGCATTTGTCCACAAACAGCTTTCTGGGTCATGTGGTCAGCATAACTAAATCACTTCTGGTGCAACGGAACACTGTGATGGAAACCAGAGTGCATGGAAACACCGTTTACCTTCCCGCCGGAGTGGTACCTATTTATCTACTTGCACTGGCATGCTTTCTAATTGCTAGGTTGACAGAGCAACGGGAGCTCACCCCATCGCATGGATTTGAACTACCAACCTTCCAATCAGCAAGCCCAAGAGGCTCAGTAGTTTAGACCAGTGTTTCCCAACCTTTTTTGGGCAAAGGCACACTTGTTTGATGAAAAAAATCTCGCGGCACACCACCATTACAGCCCCGTGACGTCAGCGCGCAGCATCACGCCGGGAGGGATGCACGAAAGTGAAAGTTTTCAATTTTTTTCCCTCCCCCTTGCCGGGGAACCTCCAAGCTTTGGGGGTGGGGGGGGAGGAGGCAGCAAAGCGAGGGACTGAGGGACGGCGGCAGCTGAGGCGGCGGCTGTTGTGGTGGTGGCGGCGATAGCGGGCGGAGGAGGGGGCGGCGGCGGGGCCGAGGTGGCCGCCAGCGGCGGGGGAGGCGGCGGCGGGTGGAGCAGGAGGGCGGCCGAGGCCAGTGAGGGAGTAGGGTTGCCCGGGGCTTGAGGAGCCGTCGCCGGAGTTGCTGCTGCTGTTGTTGCTGCTGCTGCCCGGACATGCCAGCCTCCTCCTCGTCCGCTGTCTCGCGCTCCTCCCTTTTGCACGCGCTGCCCCGCCGCCGCCCCATTGGCTGGGTCCTGTCAGCTGATCCTGTGTTATTTCCTGTGTGTGTGTGAGAGGGGAGAATGGAGAGAGAAACCTCGGCACCACCACCGCGGAGCCGCCCCCGGCTCGACGCGGATCCTCGCCGCCGCCGCCTCTCACCACCCGACTCGCCCGACTCCCTCCCACGGCACACCAGCCAACGTCTCACGGCACACTAGTGTGCCGCGGAACACCGGTTGGGAAACACTGGTTTAGACCACAGCGCCACCCGCATCCCCTCGCATGCAATATATCAATTGCTGAATAATCAATTGGGTAGAAATCAAGCAAGGCAGTACCAAACACTTAAAGGAAACTAAATAACAAGGCATATTATTTAAATGCTCGTGTTTTTTATTTGTTAATAATCCCATCGATGCTCATGCCAGTCTGTTAAAACTCAAATTTTGAAGGGGGAAAAAAGGATATTTTTTGGGGGGGCAAGCATTATTATTTTAAAAAAAGAATCCACCAGCACAGTCACTCATCTTAACTACTGAGTAACACACGAAGAGGCTGATTTTTATTCTAGTGAGCTGAGTTTGTGAAGTACTTAAGATGTTTGGAAGAGGTCTATAAATGTCACTTTCATGTATATGACCCTGCTGGCTTATTACTCTTCCAAGCAACACACTGAATATCTTTAAGGAAATATATATGTATTTTAAGAGACTTCTACTTGCGCTCGAAAGTTGGATGATTCATTGATCTGACTTTACAATCACTTAGTTATTCTGAGCTCCAAAGGCCTTGCCTGTAGCTTTCAGGCTCCTGGTTAGCAACCACCAAGGATGATACCCAAAAAATAAAAAATCATATTGCTGCGCGAGAGTCAAAGAACGAGTTCTGTGGCCCACCCTGCGTCAGGGGTGGAGTGGGGGAGCGACTGTGTTTCTCCCTCAATGCCCCCCCTTATTTTATTTTTATTTTTTCAAAAAAAATTATTCATTTCATAACATAAATAAAAAACACAGACAGAAAAGACAAACAATACGAACAAATTCTTGTCGTATCCTTATTTTCCTAAACATTGTTAAGCTGGCTTCCCCAAGTCCCACCTATGTGATTTTCATTTTCCTTCATCTTTAGCAGTTTACATATATCATAATTTTTAACCATCTTTTTTTAATCATACTTAAAATAACTTCACATTTTACCACTTACAAATATTTTTTATAAGATATTTATTAAAGTTTCACAGATTATATAGACAAACACAATAATACAAACAAACACAAACAAAAAAACAAGTATAATTTCAAACCCTTATTTTCTTATAACTTACTTCTCCAACCTCCTCATACCTCCCCTTTCTGTATTCCAATTTCAAATTTTAATTCAGCAAATCCTCACCCTTAATTTTATCTAATTTTGGGCAGATTTCCACTTTCTTTATCTTTGGTGCCATCCCTCTAGTAACCCATATTTGGTCAATTCTAGTCCATGTCATTTTAGCTTCAGGAAAGAAGGTTCCCTCTCTCTCGAGCGGGTTCTTTGTTCTCCAGATATCAATCAAGTCCATATTATCAGTCATTTCAAAAAAAGTCTGAGGTAATCTTCCATCTTTAGTGACTACCTGTCTTATCACTTACAAATAATACCTATCTTCTACTTCTAACCCTACAGCCTATATCCACTTCCAAAGCTATTCTAAGGTTTAAATATTAACATATTTTTTTTCAAATATTCCTTTAACTTCTTCCAGTCTTCTTCCACCATCTCTTCTCTCTGGTCTCGGAGTCTCCTGGGCAGTTCGGCAAGTTCCGTATAGTCCCTCATCTTCATGAATGCACATTTGGAAATAATGACTGTGGTGTAAAAAGAAATGCACATTATGCCATGGTGAGGAAGACTATGATGACATCTCTCCTTTTTCCTGCTCATTCTTCCATTCATCAGCAGATAGATTCCTCCTGTCCCTTGTTAGAGTTATTTCTCTTTGAACTGGACAGTGGTTCAAAGAGAGCCAAGAGGTCAACTTCAAGCAGAGGGCTTGTGATGAGGCTGTAAAGGAAGAGGTGTGTCTCTGGCAATAACAACAACAACAACAACAACAACAACAACAACAACAACAACAACAACAACAACAACAATTTATATATACCCCGCCCATCTGGCTGAGTTTCCCCAGCCACTCTGGGTGGCTTCCAATCAAGTGTTAAAAACAATACAGCATTAAATATGAAAAACCTCCCTAAACAGGGCTGCCTTCAGATGTCTTTTAAAAAGAAGATAGCTGCTTATTTCCTTGCTTATGTGAAAACCAGATTTAAGCTAGGGGGGAAAACAAGAAATGGGGACAAACTGAAAATTTTTCGTATATTTTGCCTTGTTCTGCCCAGACACTGAAGTCTAGCGCTGAGGACCTTCTGGCGGTTCCCTTGCTGCGAGAAGCCAAGTAACAGGGAACCAGGCAGAGGGCCTTCTCGGTAGTGGCACTCGCCCTGTGGAATGCCCTCCCACCAGATGTCAAAGAGAACAACTACCAGACTTTTAGAAGACATCTGAAGGCAGACCTATTTAGGGAAGCTTTTAATGTTTAATAGGTTATTGTATTTTAATATTCTGTTGGAAGCCGCCCAGAGTGGCTGGGGAAACTCAGCTAGATGGGCGGGGTATAAATTATTATTATTATTATTATTATTATCATCATCGTCGTCGTCGTCATCATCATCATTACATTTTCTTTTAATGCCGTACATGCTGTAAATTTCAAATTGTCATTCCACAATTTTGTCCAGGAATCAAACAAATCTTGGGACCCTCTCAAACATTCCCCCTGACTTCTATGAGTGCTTTTGCCTGGCAGGAGCCCATCCTTCTGCTGTGACAACGGTGATTTCCTGCCTGAATTTCTTCATCTTTGGAAGATACCTCTGGCATTTGTGTGCATGAAATGTAGCCTCCTATACAAAAGAAAAGCCACACTCTTTCCACTTTTGTGTGTGCCACCACCCATACCTTGGGCACGTGGCTTATGGAAGGTTGACCATGAGGTTCCCTTTCTCTGGCCATCATCAGGCCCCAAGGCAAAGATGGAGGACTTCCATTTGCACATCTCCAGGGCCTGGGGGCTCCCCTGAGGCCCTTTCTCCTTCATAAGGGCATTCCCTGCACATACAAAAATGTCTGGGAATGAATTGTAGTGTCCTTGAACTTCTGGGTTTTTACTGAGGACCCAAAATTCCCAGCAAACTACAATTTTCGGGGACTTTAATGATGGAAACTTCTTGCTAGTCAGGCTTGGAGGCCACCTGAAGACACAAGGACCAGCCCGTCCTTACTCCCTTTCACCTGCTTGAATGCAATTTTCCTAGAAAAGCAAAAGGGCAGACAGTTGAGAACGGGTGAAACTTAGTGGGCGAGCCAATATTCAAATGGATTTCGACTTGGATCATAAAAAGCTTGTTCTTTCCTCATCACACCAGCTTGAAAACATCAGTACGCTCTGTATCTCAAAACCAGAGAGTTTTCTTCCATTCTTTCTGTAAACAATGAATGCCCCTGTTTAGCAATGTAAGGTGCGTTTGCGTGGCTATGTTGAATGCTGAGAAATTTGGACCATGCATATTGTTTTTAAAAAGAGCCTTCGTCCTTCCAGCTGGCCTTTTCTGATTGAGTACCCTTAATGGATCTTCTGATGTATGTCTACAGCTTATGTGCTGGCCCCTCTGTCAATAAAACAATTCATTCTTTTCCCACATGCACCCTATCATCTTCTTGTGGCCTTAGCCATGTGCTTTTGTTTCTAGTTCTTTTTCCAGTTGCCTATTGCCATGGCATCTGAATGACTGATGATCACGAATTAATTTCTCCTTGGAATAAAAAGGCATTATCATCTTCACCTTCCAGCGTATCAAACGGAAAAGTCACCTGTGTTCAAGGGCAGCCGGCGAGTGTACGCAGAAGTCAGGAATTAAAAGCTTGATTATTCCAATTCCTTGCACCGTTCTGGTTGTTCTGTGGTGACTCTTATGCCAGGGCTCTCCCTTTGTCTTTTCACCTGCAGATCTAAAGATTTCTGAGCTATTGAAATCTGTGTACTCTTTTATTCCGGGAGCAGATGTTTGCATTTTAATGAAGCAAAGCTATATAAATAAATTGCTGTTTGGAAGTGACATGGGAAAGGTTGTAATCTCAGAGGTTGCTGGATGTCAGGAATGGAAAGAATTGGCTTTCATTAGGGAGGGAAAAAAATAAGTTTGCAACTTTGGGAGATCTTTGTAACTGTAAAGAGGGTGTGGTGAGAGGGCTATAGTCTGTTGCCCATAAGTAAAGTTAAAGGTAAAAGATCCCTGGACGGTTAAGTCCAGTCAAAGGCGACTATGGGGCTGCGGAGCTCATCTCGTTTTCAGGCCAAGGGAGCTGGTATTTGTTCACAGACAGCTTTCCGGGTCATGAGATCAGCATGATTAAACTGCTTCTGGTGCAGCAGGACACCGTGACGAGTGCCAGAGTGCACGGAAATGCCATTTACCTTCCTACCACTGTGGTACTTATTTATCTACTTGCACTGGTGTGCTTTCGAACTGCTAGGTTGGCAGGAGCTGGGACAGAGCAACGGGAGCTCACCCTGTTGCGGGGATTCAAACCGCCAACCTTCTGATCGGCAAGCCCAAGAGGCTCAGTGCTTTAGACCACAGTGCCACCCGTGTCCTGTGCCCATACACTTCTAGCACACATGGTGTTTTTTGAGCCCACTTCAGAAAACAACTCACATATTCAAATCAACATAATCACAGGGAGCAGAGCTGCACATTCTAGCCAAACACCGTTGGCTTCTAGGTGTTGCTGAACTACAATTCCCACCATCCCTGACCATTGGATATGCTGGCTGGGGCTGATGGGAACTTGAGTCCAACATCATCCGAAGGGGCACAGGTTCAATTCCCTTGTTCTATTGCAACACAGCACACATTCTTTTCACATACGGCCCTTCCAAGCATCTCCTTCAGCCTGAGGTGCATTCAAGGGGCAGAAGTGGGTAGGGATGGGAAAATCTGTCATTTACAATTTCTCTCAGTTTCTCCTTAGTTTGTGATCTTAAAAAAAAAAACCTTCAAGAAACATCACCAGCATTTTAAGGCAAATTTATCCAAAGGTCTACATTGTCGTGTGCAACTTTGCCTAATGTACACAATTTTACAAAGCAAGTTTCCCCAATATAATGCATTTTGATGTCATTTTCACTTTAAAAAATGAATTTTTATGCACACCACCCCAAAAAGCTATATTCAGGGCATGTTACTTGGCTGAAGAACAGCCTTGATAAATTTCTTACGTACAAATTTCCAAAAACCCAAATTTCAAGAGTTGACTGTTTCCGTTAGCTTTTTGTCTCAGAAAATGTGGATTAGGTTGGTTCCCTTTTAAATGTGAAGTGAACTGAGTTTTCCTCCCATTCCTAGTGGTGAGGAGCAGAGGAAGCTGTCAGAGATGTATGTCAGGTCAGACTTTGACAATCATGTCCACTCTTGTCCATACTGACTGTTTGTGGCTGTCTGGGGTTTAGGCAGAATTGCTTTCCTATTGCCAACTACGCTCTCCTTTTAACACGATATGTCAGGGATGGAGCCTAGAACCTTCTGCACACAAAAGGAGGTGCTGTCATGGAGCTGTAGTCCTGTGTCCCACGTCCCACCCCAGCCCTACCTGGGACCTTCTGGTCTTTTCTTGCATCAATCATTTGATAGACCAAGGTGGCAGTGAAATCCTAAGGCAGTTCTAAGCAGCAGATGGCTCACAATGAATTGTTCCTGCTACCAAGGCAGCTGGTTTGTAGCTGTGGGTGGAGAGATCGTGAAGCTTTCAAGGCTGCCTCTTGACTCCCACCCACCAGTACATGTGCCGATGCACCCAGCTACTTGCTCTTACTCACAAACAACGGTGGTGCAAAATAAAGGTATTCTTATGTGTTAATTCCTCTTGCATCCCTTCCTTCCTTCTGAGGAATTATTATTATTATTATTATTATTATTATTATTATTATTATTATTATTATTTATTAGTAGTAGTAGTAGTAGTAGTATTTGAATTTATATGTCACCCTATACCTGGGGTATATGGCAAACCTAGACAGCATCTTAAAAAGCAGAGACATCACCTTGCCAACAAAGGTCCGTATAGTTTAAGCTTTGGTTTTCCCATTAGTGATGTATGGAAGTGAGAGCTAGACCATAAAGAAGGCCGAAGAATTGATGCTTTTGAATTCTGGTGCTGGAGGAGGCTCCTGAGAGTCCCATGGACTGCAAGAAGATCCAACTGATCCATTCTTAAGGAAATCAGCCCTGAGTGCTCACTGGAAGGACTGATCGTGACGCTGAAGCTCCAATACCTAGGCCACCGCATGAGAAGAGAAGACTCTGATGTTGGGAAGGATGGAGGGCGCAAGGAGAAGGGGACGACAGAGGACGAGATGGATGGACAGTGTTCTCGAAGCTACCAGCATGAGCCTGACCAAACTGTGGGAGGCAGTGGAAGACAGGAGTGCCTGGCGTGCTCTGGTCCATGGGGTCACGAAGAGTCGGACACGACTAAACGACTAAGCAACAACAACAACATACCTGGGATTCTCAGGGTGGTTCATAGAATAAGACTTAGGGAAGTCTACAGGAGTTGTCCCATTTTATCCCCACAAAAATCCAGTCAACTGTTGAAGGAAGGGTAGCAAAACCACAGCTAAGAAGCTCGAATCATATGTATGACTGGCATCCTTCTTTGGAAATTAAAGCAATGTCCAGCCTTTAACATCCAAAAACTTTACTTGCAGAAACTTATAGACGATTTGAAACAATATCTTTACAGTCAGATGCTTCTCCAAGCATGTGCTTACAGTCTCTTCTTCTAGCTTCCAAACAACTGTATTTTCCTCTCTTTCCAGAGCACAGAACTTTCTCAATCTCAATCAGGCCATGCCTTGCAGCTCCTATAAGCGATTTCCACTTTCCCCTTCTCCTGCAGTTTTGTTCTCTTTCTTTCAAGTGGAGAAGAATCACTCCAACGCTCTATTCAACTTAGCAGTGTTCACAGTGGATTCTGAAACAGAGGGCGGATCTACACTCATGGTTTATAACGTTAAGAAAGAGCTAAGGAAAGATTTTCAGAACACAAGGGTCACATTACCTTTAGCCTAGAACAGGGGTCTGCAACCTTGAAGACAAAAATAGCCACTTGGGCCCATTTCCAAAGAAAAAAAACTGGGAGCCCCAAAACTCGTCATTATAAAAATAACTTTTTTGTCACTTTTTTATTATTTCTTTGTTTGACCCCTCAGAATTACTCCTCCTCATAGAAATAAACGCTAAATTAACAAGTTACCTTTTTGTGTGTGTGTGTTCTTCACTCCCCTTCAAAACAGTGACCAGCGTACATGCCCCTTACAATGTAGCGGGCGGGCGGGAAGGTGACGTCGGGACGGTGCGTGACTAACGCACGCACCGCCCCCATGCGACGTCACAGCCAGTACAGCACCCGCCACAGTGGGGAGTGTCGGGGTGCACAATGCGCCTCCTCCCCTCGCTAGTATCTGCCCCGGAGCCGCAGCAAAGGTGTAAAAGAGCCACATGCGGCTCCGGAGCCACGGGTTGCAGACCCCTGGCCTAGAACGTTAATTATGTGTTATTAAAATGTGACACCAGAGGGCATTGCAGAGCAACAAGGAACCATGCGGTAAGGAAAACTGCTATTATGGAAGAAAAATGCTAACATAATGAACTTTTTCTTTATTATAACAACAACAACAACAATTATAATAATAAATTTATACCCCACCCACGATAAAACATCAAACATTAAAAACTTCCCTAAACAGGGCTGCTTTCAGATGTCTTCTAAAAGTCAGCTAGTTGTTTATTTCCTTGACATCTGATGGGAGGGCATTCCACAGGGTGGGTGCCACTACTGAGAAGGCCCTCTACCTGGTTCCCTGCAACCTCACTTCTCACAGTGAGGGAACTGCCAGAAGGCCCTCGGAGCTGGACCTCAGTGTCTGGACTGGACAATGGGGGTGGAGAAGTTCCTTCAGGTATACTGTAGTATGCCCTGTGACATTTTAGAACATTTATAGCTAATATCATTGTAATAGTGTTTAAAAGGTCAGTGTAGATCCAGCCACAGTCATCTTGCTTCACATAAAAATGGTGTCATGTGACCAACATCAGCCAATCACATGAGAACTATTAGGGAACTCTCTAGAATTCAGTTACCAACCAATCAAATTTAAACACCTAGTAATGCAAACAAGCAATTACAATTTAAGTGAATTAAATTACTATGCTTAAGATAAGGTAGGTTAAATAGTATCTGACCCAACTTCATTAAACCACAGAGCCTAGGACTCACCGATCAGAAGGTCGGCGATTCGAATCCCCATGACGGGGTGAACTCCTGTTGCTCGGTCCCTGCTCCTGCCAACCTAGCACTTTGAGCACATCAAAGTGCAAGTAGATAAATAGGTACCACTCCGGCGGGAAGGTAAACAGTGTTTCTGTGCACTGCTCTGGTTCACCAGAAGCGGCTTAGTCATGCTGGCCACATGACCTGGAAGCTGTACGCCAGCTCCCTCGGCCAGTAAAGTGAGATGAGCGCCACAACCCCAGAGTCGGCCACGACTGGACCTAATGGTCAGGGGTCCCTTTACCTTTACCTTTAATGCAAACAAGCAATTACAATTTAAGTGAATTAAATTACTATGCTTAAGATAAAGTAAGTTAAATAGTGTCTGACTCAACTTCATCCGATGAGCTTCCTAGCTGATTGTAGATTTGATCCTGCTCCAGTCCAACAATCTGTACCAAGGTTGGAGAACCTGTGGCCCCTTGCAACTTCTTGGATTCCAGTTCCTGTCAGTCACAGCCAACAAGGCCAATGGCCAGGAATTATGGGAGCTGAGGTCCAACATCTCCAGCCAGACTGGAGGGCCATGGACTACCCATCTCTGTTCAATATTCTAAGCCACCCTGACTCTCAAAAGGGTTGGATCCCTTCTAGTCATAGAAATAATGGGACAAACAGCTACATGGGCGAAAATCTAGCAAGAGTCATCCTTTGCCCAAGGCATCATTGTCTGTAAGCACAATTTCCCCTTCAGATAGATTGGTGAAGTCTAGAAACATGAAAACTATCTTAAAAGTAAAGGTAAAGGGACCCCTGACCATTAGGTCCAGTTGTGGCCGACTCTGGGGTTGCGGCACTCATCTCGCTTTATTGGCCGAGGGAGCCGGCGTACAGCTTCCGGGTCATGTGACCAGCATGACTAAGCCGCTTCTGGCGAACCAGAGCAGCGCACGGAAACGCCATTTACCTTCCCGCCGGAGTGGTACCTATTTATCTACTTGCACTTTGACGTGCTTTCAAACTGCTAGGTTGGCAGGAGCTGGGACCGAACAACGGGATCTCACCCCGTCATGGGGATTCGAACCACCAACCTTCTGATCGGCAAGTCCTAGGCTCTGTGGTTTAACCCACAGCACCACCCACATCCGAAAACTATGTTACAAATGTTTAATTTTTTTTAAGCTTCGCCCGCTAAATATGGAAGATTTTGTCAAGGCTGCCTAATACAACAGCAGTCCACACGACATATCATTGTGTGAAATTTACTGCAAAGGGGAGTGATGTGAATAGGAAATGGATACAGTAGCTTGCTGCATGCTAGCAGATCCTCTTCCTGGGCGCCGAAATGTTAACCGGGTGGTTGTGTAAGTTATTGCGCTCATTAAACTGCGCCACAAACAAGTCAACAATGATTCAGCAAAATGGTTTTGTTTGTATAGTGCTGGAGAAGTCTGATAGATCTCCAGTCAAACATTTATGGCGAAATGGATGAAGATTTTAACATCCCAGCCTAATAAAAACCCCATACTGTGTGATTAAATAAGAGGGAAAGCCGTAAAAAAAAGAGGAAGCGTAATGACGGTAACATGTAGGTCAGTTACAATTTAATTGTCATTGCACTTCATTGCGAACATATCAATTCTCTGCTGCTTAGTTGAGCAGAAAACAACAACTTAGCGTGTACAGTCAGCCTACTGTCTCCATCCAAGCCCCCATTCCTATCACCTGTTTCCGATGACTTCCTTAACAGCCGCACGAAGCCTTCCTGCTTTAATAGGATAATCTCGCTGAAAGCTCCTGCTGATTGTAGCCTCCCTTTGCTCAATGCATCAGTGATCAGTAAATTTACTTCGTGCTCGGCAGAGATGCTAAAATTAGATTTTGTTTGCATTACAACTTTCAAGACTCACGCCACAAGAGACACCTGCCTGGAGATTTATATTGTTTTGCTTTAATGGCTTAAAATAAGCCATTATTTGTGTAGACAATGCCCTGATGTGTTGTGTGTTTTTTTTTGGGGGGGGAGCGCACATTAAAAACAAACCCTTTTCATTATATATGATGTGTATGTATTTCTACGCCAGATCCTAACCGATTCCCTGGCCCAAGGGCAAAAGTCATGTCAGGCAACCCACATGGCTCTTGGGCTTACATCACGACTGAATGAGAGACAAATGTTCCCAAAGGATTAAGGGCATGGAGCGGTCAAGCAAAGAGGAGTCACAACTGTGTATTTGAAAATGGACGTCTCCCCTGAATGCACTTCTCATTGAAACCAATGGGACAAGTTAGTCCTGACTTACATCCCATTGACATAAATGGGAGCTACTATAGAGTCAGCCCTTTACCTAAAGGGTGGCTAATTTCTTTAACTTTGAGGCCACTGTAAACCCAGAAGGTGGTCCAGAGGCCAGAACTATATCTGGTCTATATCTAAAGCTTCTTCTTCTTCTTCTTCTTCTTCTTCTTCTTCTTCTTCTTCTTCTTCTTCTTCTTCTTCTTCTTCTTCTTCCTCCCGTCCTTTGACTGAACTCTGACATCAGATAATTAGCTTGCAAGCCAACTGACGTTTCACACTGTGTCCTACTATAATGACCGCTCCAAAATAAAGTCATTGCTGCGTATTGCATTCATTTAAAGCCCTATACGGCCTAGGACCCTCGTACCTATGGGACCGCCTCTCCTGGTATGCCCCACGGAGGACCTTACGGTCTTCAAACAAAAATACCCTGAAGGTCCCAGGCCACAGAGAGGTTAGGCTGGCCTCAACCAGAGCCAGGGATTTTTTGGCTGTGGCTCCAATCTGGCGGAACGCTCTGTCACAAGAGACTAGGGCCCTGCGGGACTTGACATCTTTCCACAGGGTCTGCAAGACAGAGCTGTTCCGCTAGGCCTTTGGCCAGGGCACAGCCTGACCCCTGATCCTTTGGCAATCCTCACAGAACTCTAGCCCAATGGTTGCCATTAATTTGATTTGAACTGATTTTAGAATGAAATGATTTTAGAATGTTGTATTATTTTACTGTTGTTAGCTGCTCTGAGCCCGGCTTCGGCTGGGGAGGGTGGGATATAAATAAAAATTATTATTATTATTATTATTATTATTATTATTATTATTATTATTATTACTATTATTACTATTATTATTATTAGTTCCAGCATTCTCTGTATAGATAGATAGATAGATAGATAGATAGATAGATAGATAGATAGATAGATAGATAGTGTTGTGGTGCATTGTGATCTAAGTGGTTAGATTAGATCCGAAAAATGCTGGGTCCAAATCCTTTCAGACTAACTTACCTCACTGGGTTGTTGTGAGGAGGAGAGTGAACAATGTATGTTTTCCAGAGCCCCTGGGAATAAGGGCAGGATAAAAAAACATGGGAGTAGATTAGCTACGTAGATAGGTGATAGATAAATGATAGAGGATAGATGATAGAAGGTGATAGATGGATATGGCTTCTTGTGGTAACTTTTAATTCTTAAAGAATCTATAAATGTAGCAGAGGGTTGTCCATGTTGAAGCTCAGCTGTACTGAAAACCCGAGTGACCTTTCTCTTTTTCTTTTTTAAAAAGAGCTCACACAAGTATCTCTCTTTACAACACTGCAGTGAAACAGCCTCAGGGCACAGTGGTGAAAACTGGAAGCTGCCTTTCTTTTATTTTTATTTCTCTTATTTTAAAATATTTATAGGCCACCTTTCTCAGTAAAAATTCTCCCAAGGCACTTGGCATAATAACAATGTAAAACTACAGGTTCGATAATTAGATAGATAGACAAATGATAGACAGATAGATGATAATGATAGAGCAATAGATCAATAGATAGATAGATATAGATAGATCGATGATAGATAGATAGAGGATAGATAGATGATCTACATAGAGTACAATTTCTACAAACTTTGAACAACATTAATAAGCCACCAATATTTATTTATTTTGTGTTTTTTTGTTTTATTAATGATACAAATATATATGTATAGCCCACACCGTAACATACTCATCTTGGGCTAATGTACAAAAATTCGTTTAAAACAATACAGTCAAAGCTCGGTTTCCGAACGGCTCCATTTTGGAACGTTATGGCTCCCGAACGGCGAAAACCTGGAAGTAAACGCTCTGGTTTTCAAATGTTTTTCAGAAGCCGAACATCTGACATGGTTTCTGCTTGAGTGCAGGAAGCTCCTGCAACCAATCGGAAGCTGCGTCTCGGTTGTGGAACATTTCAGAAGCCGAACTGGCTTCCAGAACAGATTACGTTCGACAGTCAAGGTTTGACTGTAATTTCAGTAATACAGTGGTACCTCAGGTTACAGGTGTTTCAGGTTACAGACGCTTCAGGTTACAGACTCTGCTAACCCAGAAATAGTACCTCGGGTTAAGAACTTTGCTTCAGGATAAGAACAGAAATCGTGCTCTGGTAGCGCAGTGGCAGCGGGAGGCCCCATTAGCTGGTGCTTGAGGTTAAGAACAGTTTCAGGTTAAGAACAGACCTCCAGAACGAATTAAGTATTTAACCTGAGGTACCACTGTATAACCAGAAGACAACATAATAAGTAAAACCCACAGAGAGGAACTCAATATTCCTCAAAGGTGATGGTTCTGTCAGGGCCGACATTTTGACTTACCTGTAAGATGGAACAACACCCACTTCTGCGCACTGTTGCAGATGTTCTCCCAACCGTCCTCTCCAGTCAACCATAGGTGGTGCATATATGGAGGGGGGAAGTCCTGTTGCACAAACAAATCTTTCACAGTTGGGGTGCTACCACAGAAAAGGCCCCCTTCCATGGCACCACATACGTAACTCCCACTCTGTATAACAGTGCACAAAATGGCTGTAAATTAATGTAGGGCAGGGGTGGCCAACTCACAAGAGATTGTGATCTACTCTCAGTGTTTAAAACTGGCAGTGATCTACCCCCTTTGGGGGGCTTCAGGTCAAAGTTGTCGAGCTATTTTTTAGGGAAGAAGAAGGCCCATTTTTTAGGGGTTCAGGTCTAAATTGTGTAGCTTTTTTTAGGGTGGAGGAAAGCCAGTGATCTACCAGTGATCTACCGCAGACGTCCAGTGATGTACCAGTAGATCACAACCTACCTGTTGGATGTGCCTGATGTAGGGAAATGAATTATATTTGTTGCATCCTATGTTGCTGTTTTTTGTTCGCACAACAGACTTCCGTGGAACTTCTCCTTCCTCTCCTCCCCCTTGAAGTCCCACCATCATTGTGCACATTTGCACCAGAGGATTGGGAAACCCTCCAGAGCAGAATTTGGGGTTGTAGGGGGAAGGATGAGAAGAGGAAGCACTGTTGGGGAAGTGGAATCCACTGGTCCAGCTGGCTAGGGATGATGGGAGTTGTAATCCAAAAACAACTGGGGACCCAAGTTTGGGAAAGCCTGATATAAATGGATGAAATACATAAATAATGGTATGTTAGCAGCTGACACTGGGCCCATCACCTCCTGGCAAATAGAAGGGGAAGAAATGGAGGCAGTGAGAGATTTTACTTTCTTGGGCTCCATGATCACTGTAGGTGGTGACAGCAGCCACAAAATTAAAAGACACCTTCTTCTTGGGAGAAAGGCAATGACAAAGCTAGACAGCATCTTAAAAAGCAGAGACATCACCTTGCCAACAATGGTCCGAATAGTTAAAGCTATGGTTTTCCCAGTAGTGATGTATGGAAGTGAGAGCTGGACCATAAAGAAGGCTGATCGCTGAAGAATTGATGCTTTTGAATTCTGGTGCTGGAGGAGACTCTTGAGAGTCCCATGGACTGCAAGAAGATCAAACCTATCCATTCTGAAAGAAATCAGCCCTGAGTGCTCACTGGAAGAACAGATCGTGAAGCTGAGGCTCCAATACTTTGGCCACCTCATGAGAAGAGAAGACTCCCTGGAAAAGACCCTGATGTTGGGAAAGATGGAGGGCACAAGGAGAAGGGGACGACAGAGGACGAGATGGTTGGACAGTGTTCTTGAAGCTACCAGCATGAGTTTGACCAAACTGCGGGAGGCGGTGGAAGACAGGAGGGCCTGGCGTGCTCTGGTCCATGGGGTCACGAAGAGTCAGACATGACTAATCGTTATGTAGCAGTTGTAAGCAGTAATATCCTTGTTCAGTTTGTTTTCTATCACCTTTGTGAAATTTAGTCTAGTTAGCTCAATATTGTCTACACTGACTGGCAGCAGTTCTCTCCCAGCCCTACGTAGAGATGCTGGGGATTGAACCTGGGACCTTCTGCGTGCAACTCAAATTCTCTACCACTAAGTGACAGCCTTTCCTTGTTGTACACTTGCTTCCTTTGAGGAAGTAGATGTGACTGGCATGTTCATCCTGGCATGCAAAGCAAGCGTGTCTGAATACCGGCTGCTGGAATCACAAGTGGAATGAGCACCTTTGCACTCAGGTCTTGCTTGTGGGCTTCCCAATTTGGCCACTGTGCAGACAAAACGCTGGACTAGGTAGACCCTTGGCCAGATCTTATCTTCTGGCACGTTCTTAGATAGACGTTCTTCCCCACCCACCCAGCAGAAGTGCGTGGTAGTATTTCAAACCTATTTCAGCCTATGACATAAATTTAGGTAGCTCATTAGACTCATGATTGATGAGAGCCAAAGGAGAATGCGAAGCTACCCACTGACATTCATGCTTGCTTTTCAAATATCATCCCAGGCGCTGCTTCCGAACTGCGTGCTCCAGCTCCCATCTTGGTGGCTGCCTCTTCCAGCTCCACAAATGAGCAAAATCAGCAACTCGGTCGCAAGCAACTGCTCGCCAACAGTTCCTCGCGTCCTCCCCACTTGTTTGTGTTGCTTCTTTTCCTGGCTTCCTGCATTAATTACTTCCCACCCACCCCCCGAACGCCTCCTCTCGCTACATCAATCGCAAATGGCAAATAGCATCTCCCTCCCTGTTAACATTGGACCCCTGATATTTCTCGACTCTGCTCCTTATTAAATTATGTTTACCTGGTCTGCGTCAGGTTCATTTCACCCAGGTAAGATGTCCCATTAAGCACGACAAGGAGAAGGTTGCGAGATTAATGCCCCCTCTGAACTCAAAAGGGTTCGTCAGCATCTTTTCAGATCAGGGGACCACATGACACCGGGAAGCAAAGCGTGCCATAATGGACCTTAGCCTTTAACTGAACTGCACGCCCATTATTCCAGTAACAAGGCTACTTTTAAAGTGTCTCATTATTAGCTTCATTAGATATGTTATTTGCATCAATGGCTATAGTTACTTCTATAAAATGGAAGAGGTTAATGCGCATATATATATATATATATATATATATATATATATATATATATGCTCTACACGGTATCGAGCATGTAGGAGCCCAAAGTTTTATGACAATGTAATTGGTAGTTAGTGTGAAATTTGTAAGACAAATAGACAATACGAAGGGTAACCCGCGCCGTCCTCCCAATGCCTCATATTTTTTTACAGCCACCAAAGGGCCTCATTAAAACACCAGTCAGCACCTCGGCGGAAAGACACAGTGCTTAGAATGCCCAAATGTGACAGAAAAATCTGCATTTTGTAAATTTGACACCTTTGATAGATTATACAGTGTAAAACCATTGCTTCGGAGTCTTACAATCACACTTTAGGTGCTCTTATGAACCCAACTGTGCCTCCATCGTTCGATATAACAATGCGAGGCGGGCGGGGTGACAAAAAGGCAGATAGTGAATAAAGGATGGGCAAAACACACACACACACACCATCAAAGCCCCCTCCCCTCCCCTGCCGAATATCTTCATTCTGCCTTTTCCTCCAAAACTGTGTCTTCATAGTGTTTGGTTCCAGGAAACGGAAAGCTGGGCTCATAGTACAATCACAACACTGTAAATGGTGTGTGTGTGTGTGTGTGTGTGTGTGTGTGTGTGTGTGTATGCAGCTATGGATAGCAAGAGATAAAATTTGTGGTGAATTGGAAGGGCCTTGCTTAGGTCAAATAGCTGTGGGATTCTGGGTAAAAGTCCAAATCACCATTCTTTGCAGACTTCTAAAAAGCCGCTTGTTCCCTTTAAATTACAGTGGTACCTCGGGTTAAGAACTTAATTCATTCTGGAGGTCCGTTCTTAACCTGAAACTGTTCTTAACCTGAAGCACCACTTTAGCTAATGGGGCCTCCTGCTGCCACCACACCGCCAGAGCACGATTTCTGTTCTCATCCTGAAGCAAAGTTCTTAACCCGAGGTACTATTTCTGGGCTAGCGGAGTCTGTAACCGAAGTGTCTGTAACCTGAAGCGCCTGTAACTCGAGGTACCACTGTACCTAGAAGCAGAGACTAGGAAAGGCCTTCTCAATAGTTGCACCCACCCTGTGGAATAGTTAAGCAACTATATGACTTTTTGTAGTTATACAACTATATGACTTTTTGTAGACATCTGAAGGCAGCCCCATTTCAGGAAGCTTTTAATGTTTGATGCATTTTTTTACCTCTTCTCCTCCCTTCTGTATTTTGTTGGAAGGTGCCCAGAGTGGCTGGAGTAATCCAATCAGATGGGTGGGGTATATTATTATTATTATTATTATTATTATTATTATTATCTTCCAAGGGAAATGTATCTACTAAAACAATAAGATCAGAGCCACAGATTAGAGAGGAATAGATTTAGATTCCTAAACATTAGGAAGAACTTCCTGACAGTAAGAGCTGTTCGACAGTGGAATTTGCTGCCAAGGAGTGTGGTGGAGTCTCCTACTTTGGAGGTCTTTAAGCAGAGGCTTGACAACCATATGTCAGGAGTGCTCTGATGGTGTTTCCTGCTTGGCAGGGGGTTGGACTCAATGGCCCTTGTGGTCTCTTTCAACTCTATGATTCTATGATTCTATGCTCTTTTCATCTTCTCCTCCCATTCTGTCCCAGAGGTGGGCAGCCAAGATTGTGATGGGCTCACAATCCAATTCAGGGCCAGGTCCGGAGTTGCCCTGATCGCACCCAGATGATCTAGGGCTGACTCTGAACTGATTTGGAGCCCTTGGATAGTCATGTAGTCAGGCTTCTGTGGGGAGGCAAGAAGGAAACATGGCTCTCGTTCCACACTTCCTCTCCTCGCTGCTAGATTTCCCTTCCTTTTGACTGTCCTGGTTCACTCCAGGTAGTTCCAGATGGACATGGGGTGACCCAGGGCTGCCTCAACTCAATCTGGCCAAATTCCAGGTCAACGCAAATCAGCCCAATTTGGGTCAGGTGGAAAGTCCTGCAAGGAATGGTCAAAATGCTTCGTAAGTTTAGCTTGGGGAAGAAAAGATTAAGAGGGGATGTGATAGTGGTTTTCGAGTGTTCTGCCAGTGATTTCAGAATGCAATGCCATTTCAACAGGACTTGTTGTTGTTGTTTAGTCGTTTAGTCATGTCCGACTCTTAGTGACCCCATGGACCAGAGCACGCCAGGCACTTCTGTCTTCCACTGCCTCCGGCAGTTTGCTCAAACTCATGTTTGTAGCTTCCAGAACACTATCCAACCATCTCGTCCTCTGTCGTCCCCTTCTCCTTGTGCCCTCCATCTTTCCCAACATCAGGGTCTTTTCCAGGGAATCTTCTCTTCTCATGAGGTGACCAAAGTATTGGAGCCTCAGCTTCAGGATCTGTCCTTCCAGTGAGCACTCAGGGCTGATTTCCTTAAGAATGGATTGGTTGGATCTTCTTGCAGTCCATGGGACTCTCAAGAGTCTCCTTCAGCACCATAATTCAAAAGCATCAATTCTTTGGCTATCAGCCTTCTTTATGGTCCAGCTCTCACTTCCATACATCACTACTGGGAAAACCATAGCTTTAACTATGCGGACCTTTATTGGCAAGGTGATGTCTCTGCTTTTTAAGATGCTGTCTAGCTTTGTCATTGCTTTTCTCCCTAGAAGCAGGCGTCTTTTAATTTTGTGGCTGCTGTCACCATCCGCAGTGATCATGGAGCCCAAGAAAGTAAAATCTCTCACTGCCTCCATTTCTTCCCCTTCTATTTGCCAGGAGGACTATCGTACACATTTTGAACAGAATTCTGCTTCTTCTTTTTTAAGCAAACTGAAATGGTATCCTTTAGCAAATGACCATAGTTGGTTCAGAGAGAAGAGTCCATCTTCCTCAGTATCCAGTCCTGTGTCACTTGTCTGCTAGACAGAATTGGGAAATGCACAAATGGGATTTAATAAGGATACTCGTGCACAAGTGAGAAACGCCCCATGCATTTCACATTCAGTACACATTTGAAGATTCCTGCATTGCAGAGAATTGGACTAGATGACCTTCCAGCTCTAGGATTCTACAATTCTATCAAGAGCATGGCTTCTCCCCCAAAGAATCCTGGCAACCGTAGTTTGTTGAGGGTGCTGGGAATGGTAGGTTTGTGAGGGTAACCCTACAGTTCCCATGATTCCTTGGGGGAGTCATGTGTTTTACACGTGCCTCGAATGTGCTTGAATTGTACGGTGTTCATTTGCTCAAACCTTGCAACAGGGCAGTTTCGCTTCCTGCAGCTAAACGTAAGCCCCTCTTGAAATCTCCAAGGTCTGCCTTTAAAAAGGAGCCACAGAACAAAAACGGAAGGTGCTTTCCTCTGAAATATATAGTGAAAATGATCACCAGACACCTAAGGCCTTATGCTTGGTTGCAGCCTGAGAGAACACAGGATGTTTTTCAATGCTCAAGGGATTAGTATGTAGGTTATCATGTTTGTTTGGACTCTCGCTATGACAGCTGTTTACCTCTTCATCTGGTAACTGAAAGATTTCCTGTTAAATTGGAGCAGTTGTAGATGAAGATGAGTCGTATTGCATTCGTTGGCAAAATATGACATTCTGGTAAGTCTTAGAGCTGCTACGTTTGACTGAAAAGCCTTTTGATTAGGGGTTTTTTGTTTTTGTTTTTTTGGATCCCTTCTCTCACTCTCTTTACTGCAAAATAATAACACAGGAACAAACTGGATTTATCACATGCTTCTCACCCTCACATCCTTCCCCACCTTTCTCTAAAATCAGCCGTCTACAAACTTTCCACCTTCAGGGAATGCAAAAGGCGTTTCGTGGTGGACTTTGCCCGCCATCATGAAACTTTTCACTGAGGAACTCCAGAAAAGCTTCTGAACATCTCCAAAGTTCCCTCAAAACACGTCTCTGAAAAGAAATGTCTCTAAAACAATATGGTGGCGGTCAGGCAGAAATTTGCTGAGTCCCTTCAATACTGTGTTCATTCTTCCAAACAAAGAAAACCAAAATGTTTAAATGTGTGCTGAGCTGAAAGTTCTTTTGCCAAAACCATTCAGCTTTGAAAGTGACCACGCCTGCAAATGGAGTGGTGAATTTGGGGGGCCTCATTTGGTCTCGTGCTTCTTTGAAATTGAAATGACTGAGACAAGCCTTGTGGAGAGGGCAGATGACTGGAGAAGTTCTATGATGCCAGGAACACAAGAATAGACAGAAATTGGTGCGCCTTTCCAGTCCAATCCAGATTCAACTTGCAACCCACCTGTTTGATAGAAGCCTGCAGGCAAAATTCCTCTTTTTTTTTTACTCAGTTTCCCGACCTAGCCCCAAGCAACAGATCTGTGAACAATCTGCTTGCCTTTCAAATATTGCCATAGGCTTACTTTGATGTAAAACTTTGGATTCTTCCATATGGGAGTCACACACTGCACCATGGGTTTTGAAGTAGCAGAATTCTCCTCTGCAAATTTTGATGTTAAAATAAGATTCAAGGGAGCAACCTGGCTGCCTTTCTGATACTGTTAAAGGCTTACTTCAGTTAAAAGCTCTCAGTGCTTGCCTCCTAGAATCTGTGCACTGCATCATGGATTTAGGAGTCGCATGAATTCTTCCCTAGGAAAAATATATATTGAATAGTCCCTGAATGCCTTCTTAACATTCATATATCCACAAAATATTTGATACCTGATAAGTGATAATTGACACTTGATAATCCATTTGATAATTGACAGTGAATATTTGACTGCATTTGGAAGTTGTCACACAATGATATTTAATATGTGACAGTATTTGACAGCTGACATTCTAGTGAATAACTGTTTGTTATTCACAGCTTGGGAGGCTGTCGTTAAGTAAAGACTGGGGAAAAAAATCATTTCCCCATTTGGGTTGTGATTCATTAAGGCGGATGTGCAGAGCTCCCTTGGGAAAAGTAGCCTCATAGCACCTGAAGATGGGACTTTTTTCTCTCTGAGTCAACTTTACCTCCAACTGCAAAGTAAAGCTATCCAACTTTAATTCTACTGATTACTACTACTACTACTATTATTATTATTATTATTATTATTATTATTATTATTATACTTAATGGACAACATAAAATTACTTTTCTCCTCTGTTATGTAAAGGTTACCAAGTTTTTCTGTGTGTGCTATCATAGAATGGTGACAGACCTGGGTAACAGCATTCCGAAATATCAAGACGTCCACCATTTTATGCTCCTCCTTCTCAGTAGCAGTTGGTGCAACCTATAAGTAGTGATGGGCGAATCTGCCAATTTCAATTTCTCATTTTTCCAGTCATAAGTACACTTCCCCACATATGCACATCCATTTGTAAGTTCGTTTTATTTTTTAAAAGAAGACCAACTTCCAAATGAAAAATTGCCAGCGTTTTAGTGCAAATTTCTCTTAATATACACATCTTCTGTGCAGCTGCCCCTGATTTACACATTTACACATCATGCATTTCTGTAGGCGACTTTCACTAACAAAACAGCCTTATGCACAATTCACAGAGCATATACATTTTGTCAATGCTATTTTTCTAGAAAAAGGAGGTGCTGGAATTCACCTTGAACCCCTCCCTTCTTCTTTTATAACAGCAATGGTGCCCACCTGAGAAGTGCTGGAACTGAGTTTTGGTTGAGATAAAAGCCCTGAATTTTGTATACATGACCTGGTTGGAGAACTGCGTTGCAGAATTTGGAGAAGTGCAAATTCCAAAAGATGACTGTGTTGGGGTTCATGTATTGTTTCAGGAAATTTGAATGAAGTGGATTGATCTTTTAATGCAGACTGAACCAAATTCCTGCCCCGACCCCTATTTGTAACCTGCACTGCACATAAACACAGCAGGCATTCAGATGAGGCTGCCAGTCACAGACAGCATGGCGGGGGAAACCACCACTCACCTGACCTCTGGTCCAGGCACATTGCTGCTGCTTACCAGAAGATGGAGGGCAAAGGGAAGGAGACATGGATGTTCACATGGTGCAAACCCGTGGGCAGGAATGGCAAATTGTCTCCACTGGTGCATATGTACCGCACTGAACATGTAAATCCTTAAGGAAATGGTAAGAGCCAGCTGAATCTGAACCAACCCCCATGAATTGCATTGTCTAATGGATCACTTAAAACTTCTCATCATAAGAAGACCAAGTCCTGCCAGATCATACCAAAGGCCCATCAGGTCCAGGAACCTGTTCTCACAACAGCCAATCAGATGCCCTTAATAGGAAGTCCATAAGCAGA
Source organism: Podarcis liolepis (assembly GCF_965112155.1). Taxonomy (NCBI): domain Eukaryota; kingdom Metazoa; phylum Chordata; class Lepidosauria; order Squamata; family Lacertidae; genus Podarcis; species Podarcis liolepis. Next base: position 114,794,799 of record NC_139557.1, read on the forward strand.
ATCTAAGCACAGCAGCACTTGTGATGCCTTCAGGTATGCATTTGGATATAGGGATGCAGCACACACTGTTTCATTTTAGTTACAGATAGGTAGCCGTGTTGGTCTGCCATAGTCAAAAATAAAAATAAAAAAATTCCTTCCAGTAGCACCTTAAAGACCAACTAAGTTAGTTCTTGGTATGAGCTTTCGTGTGCAAGCACACTTCTTCAGATACACTGAAACAGAAGTTGCCAGATCCTTCTATATAGTGAGAAGGTGGGGAGGGGTATTACTCAGAAGGGTGGTGGGAATGGGTGATTGGCAGATAGCTGAGATGAGCCTGTTGACGACTCTTAACGACTGCAATAGGTCTTACAGGAAAAGGTAAGGGGTGAGAAGGTGAAAAATGGTTTAGTCATGTATAATGAGATAAGAATCCAATGTCTTTGTTCAGACCAGGTCTCTCCATGGTTTTAAGTTTGGTAATGAGTTGCAATTCAGTAGCTTCTCTGTTTCATTTTAGGTTGTACATTAGATCCTGTGCTGAGCCCTGCGGAGTAACTGTATGTATTTTTGACATGATGTGGCCGTTGCAAGATCATACTCTGTGTTGAGTGCTGCCAGAGTGCAACCCAACAGAGCTGTTGCCACTTCCATTCGCTTCCCTGAAGGCACGTCTGTTGCTACGACAGGATTTTGCAACGCTCTCAGCTCCCAAGAGCACAAGCTAAAGACCGTGGCTACACAGTTCTCTTGCTAGTCAGCCAAACAGATAACGTAGAAGCTAGGTGTTTCCTATTGAGAGAGATGAGAAATGGAGTTGTCTGGAGGACAGAAAGCTTGGCATTTTTCTGGCCTTCAGGGCTGTGTCTGTCCATTCCTGATTTCCATGACGTTTTAACTTTGTTTTGTGCTGTTGCTTTTGTTGTAGTATTGCTTTCTTTGTTTGTGGACCGTCTTGGCGTTCCCTCTAGAAATGAAACAGAAGACCAGTTCAGAGGAGAGGGTGGGGGTGAGGAGATGGAAGAGGCAAGGAAGAAGAAGAGAAGAGAATGGGAAGGAGGCCCAAAGTCATGGTGCCAGACTAGGACTATTCAGAGGCAGAATCCTCCAGCAACTGCAGCTCTGAGGAGATGGATGTGGATCCATGCCCTGGCCCCATCTGTGTGGGTCCATGGGCACTGGAACCCACTTCCCCATGTCTGAGCCTTGAAGAGACACCTCTGCTGCCAGACTCTTTGGGTTGGTTCCCAGATTCCTCGGGGGATCAAGAAAACCCAGAGGAGAGATCCTGACAGTCAGAAACCCCATTACTTTGAAGAGTCAGCAGCTACAAAAAAATGCACCGGCCCTTTAACTAACCAGAAAGCTTCACTCATGGGATGGGGCTTCCATTAAATGACTACATACTTACCTGTGAAATTCAAGCGGTTGCTCCAGAACATTGCTGAGACAACTTGCACATTTGGTCTCAGCTTCAGGAGCACTATCCATGGTGCTGAACATACACTCTTATCTGCTTCCAAAGTGCTGACTTTTGCCTTGCTTTTGGCTGCTTGGGGAACAAGGAACCACTTATTTCCTCTTGCTTGGGCTGATGGAAGTTGTCGCCCACAAAATGTTGGTGACCCTGAACCAGAGAATCACATTAGCAAGCAAGATTTCCACCTAAGATTTTTATTTCTGTTGCCGTGCTGTGCTACTCTTCCTTCTGAGTTAAAGATAAAATCTAGACTAAGCCCTGTCTTTATTATTATTATTATTATTATTATTATTAGGCACCAAAAACAGCCCCCCTCTCCCCCTGCAGTGAGCACAGAATGGCCAATGCTCAGGGATTATGGGAGTCACAGCTTCCACAGAACTGATCACTGATGATGCGAAATGAAGCCTTTCCTTTATCTTGCATCTTTGAGATTCTCTTTTTGTTTGAATGCTGGTTCATTTGCAAGATGGCATCTCCCATGTACAAGGAGATATCAAAATGAAACTGGGCATGTATGTTCAGTGGGCGATTCTATCTTTTGACTACCGGCACAAATCCTCACCCATTTTTTAAGAGGGGTGTGTGTCTCTGTGTGTGTGCATGTATGTACACACGCATACAGCAAACGTAAAAAAACAAAACATTCCTATATACATTCAGATCACCCTTGCTGAATCAGTGCACAGGCGTAAATTGCTTCCGTACAAGAACCGCTCCGAATTTCACAAACAAGCCAGCCAGATCAGTGATGTTCTATGTGTGAATAATATTATTTTTAATCAGACAGAGGCAAAAAAATAATAATCAGTTTTACTTTCCTGCAAAGTCGAGCTTTTGATCACTGCTGTTCCTGCGCTGCAAGACAAATGGAGAAGGGAGTCACTTATGAATATCATGGCTGGGTTTTTCAATTCAGTGGATTATTCACATCTGTTAGGTGAGAATTACAGAGCGCTGGAATAAGGGACTCTTATGTTTTTATAAATCTCGCACCGCCAAGGGCTACTGAATAGTGAGTCTCAACATCTGTGTTACTTCTCCTTTGAGCTTTTCTGATTAAACATGTCTAAACATTTCAGATACCATCAGAAATGCAGAAAAAGAAAGAAGAAAGAAATTGTTGCAATCCACATTTTGTTGGATGTCAGCTTGCTGGATTTTGTTTCACATATATATATATATATATATATATATATATATATATATATATATATATATATTTTGCAACAGAGCAAGAGGAACATGATTCCATGTGGCAATTAGCCTCCCAAATATCTTTGTCTGTAGAGAGTCCCTCTTTTTCCCCTTTTTTTTTACGATTGCATTATTACCGAAAAGCTCAGACAATTGGGAAAGAAAAGGACAGATGTAAATAAAGGTGTCTGCATTTGGACAGTGATGTTCCTTCCAACCTCTGGCTCCCTACGCACGCACACACACACACACACACACACACACACACACACACATGCACACACACACACAGAGAGAGACACAAAATCATTCAAATGCCTTTTCTTTCTCTGACAAAAATATTCATTAAAAACATTTCACTGGGCTGCCTTTTTAATATAGCACAGGCATTCAACCTGCGCAGGAAGCTTCCATGAATCCACACAAATACTGTGTAATTATCTGCCGGCTCCCCGCTGGCTACTGCATATTCTGAGCACAAAGTGAATGCCACAAAACCACTGGCTGACTTCTGTCTTCATTGTCCCTGCTTGGAATATGAAGCCCCACTTCATTATAGCAGACCTGATCAAACTTGATAGATTTAGCTATTATTCTTGGCTGTGTCAACTTTCTCTCTCCAGCTCTCCCCCCCCCCCCCACTTCTCCTTTAGCTCTTTTGTTTTGCCACCCGGGAATGCATCTTATTCCTAGGCTGTCTCTCTCTCTCTCCCTTTCTCTCTCTCTCTCTCTCTCTCTCTCTCTCTCTCTCTCTCTCTCTCTCTCCCCCCCCCCCCCCCGCCATCCGTCTCTCTGCTTTCTTCCCTCCCTCCCGGTCTTTCTCCTGACAAGTCACGGTTTCAGTAAATAATGCTCCGCGCATTATCATGTGATTCATGAAAAATAAGCCTTACAATCCGCCCCCTCAGTTGTCCTTTACGGATATATCTGTATATATAGTTTGTTACTATTAAAACGCTGTAATATTGACATACGCTGCGGAAACCGCTATGAAAATCTTTACGTATACGTAGGATGTTAAATTTGTGTGTCTGTGCAGTTTTCCATTGCTGTCCTACCTGAGCTTGTTGTGCATTTTTGTGCATGTATACAAACACACACACACACAGAGAGAGATATAAACTTTAAAGCGAAGCTTCAGACTTGGTAGCTTATCTCCCGTGTCATTTTTTCCTTCTGAAATTTGGGATATTGTTAATTTGTGGATTCAACCTGCAGGTGTCTTCCTGCATCTTCTCTCTCTCCCCCCCCCCACACACACCCCAAAAAGAGAAAAAGCGCCACAGTGCAGTCAAAATGCAGATGTTGCAACCACTGGCTTGCCTGAAACATCCATAGCTTTGTAGTTTTGGGAGAGTTGCTATGCAACCGTCGAGAAACGCTGCTCTCATTTAAGTAATAATAATAATAATTTACTAAAACAATGCAGAGCATCCGCATCATAAATACACCATAAATTCACCTCAGATCGAAAAAGCATGGCAATCTCAGAATTTGCCACAAAATTATATTTTCCATGGTTTGGGTTGCGCCTGTGGTTGCTTTTAGAAAAATTGCTGCCGAATTAAAAAAAGGGGGCCCATTCATCCTTTTTTCCTGAACGTTTTGTAATATCCCCTAACAGTGTTTTTTAAGCATTATGCTTGCCCATTCATCACGGCCTTTCTGAACTAGGTTTTGGTCAACTGAAGCCAATTAGCTGAACGGGATTATGGACAAAGGTGTCATAAAACACAAGGCACAAGCAAGTTTCTCAGCTTTCAGTTCCCTTCAGCTTTTACAACAACAAAATAGCGTCAAGTTTTCCTTAAAAGAAAAGATCGTATTGAAATATATTTTAATTTGAATATACCTGATGGATTATTTTTTTAATTAACCCTGAAAAATTATGGGTTGTTTTTCTCTCTTAATGTTACTGGCTCAAATATTCAGGTCATATTTTTAGGGGTAGTGATAAACCCTGTAAGATATGCTATAAATTTAAAGGAATAGTGGCTATAACAGAATGAGGCACTGCTAATAATACTTGCCAAGCCAAAAATATAGAAGAACGAGCGTGGCTTAATTTTAGACGGATCCTTTGCACGTCGTGTTGATTTTATTTTTTGAGATTGTTTTCCAAGTGCTTCTGTTTCGTCTGCTCCTGCACTTCATCTCAGTACCTCAAAATACAAACAAGACCTTTTATTCAAAACAGGCTGCTTTAAATACGTAAGGGTCCTCTGCGACGCTATAGGTTTTCAAGGTTGCGTTTGAACGTTGCAATAATCATTGCCGATTATTGCATAATCTGCTGGTGTACATTGTTACGTCCTGACGTAAAAAGGATCAGTGTGACTTGAACATAAGCAGTACGTTATTTCTCACCCCTCTCTGGAGTAGAATTCCCCTATCTCTCTTCCACCATCATAACCTCCCTCCTCCACCCCCCCCAAAAAAAATCCATGTGCAGCATCTTAAAATGTAAATTGCAGCAGAGCAACACAAAAGGATAAAGAGAATTTTTTTTTTTTGAAGGCAATCATGATGATCACTTAATTCAGTGTCTGCCTTTCCACTTGGCATAAGGTAATTAGAATGCCACATCGTTGTAGAGACAGAAAGCTTCGGCTACCACTCTGACTCACCCAGACGATAATACATGATTAGAAGTCAGTGACAGATCACAACTGCTGCATGACCCACCAAGGTCTTATCAAGGGCAAATCGCATAATTAACATGCACTTCTCCAGCCGGAGAGTACAATGCGATTGTTCGAGGGACAATCAAATTAGCCTAGCCAATGGGGTCAATGCATTGTGACCTTGGAAACATAATTTTTTTTTTTTTTTTTTTTGGAGGGGTGGGCGACGAAACACGCATTGTCTATTTCCTCTCCTCTCGCAACAGAAATGCACTTTAAACTGAAGTTTAAAATGCACTTTAGATTGAAGTTCTTACACACACACACACACACACACACACACACACCATTGCCTTCTTAGTTTATCATGTATGGAATAAAGGCTTCTGCTAATGCAGTCTGACCCTGAGGGAGACATAATGTAATGGAGCCACTTAGACAGAAATTCAGGCATCTAGTGAGGCCTGGAACTCAATTTATTTGCCCTGAAAGCAGCCCTGGAATCAGGTACGAAACTGCCGAGGAAAATTATCATTTTGCTTTTTGTAAAAGAAAGAAAATGCCTTCTTGCCAAGATTGTTTTGTTTATGGCAATTAGCACAATTATCTTGATATGTGCTCATTTTTAGCACTATTCCTGGCCTTGAGGTGGGGCCATTTGATTTGCCTTTGCTCTCCTGTTTAACAAGGCCTTCTCCGCTTCCGGACAGCCTCGTGAAGGATGGAAGAAGCCAGCGATACCAGAGGGTACCATTAAAGGCCCGCATGAAGGGAGGGGGAATCTTGCTTTGAAATTTTCTCTCACATGGTCGTACATGTGACAGACACATGCATGTTTTGCTTTTTACCTGCCCTGTTACGGAAATGCATGGCTTTATGTTTAGGTTATGTGGGGACGGAAGATGAGCCTTTCTTAAATCCTTCCAGTTTGTGGTACTATTACGCAAATGAAAAATTCATTCCTGGGTGTGTGACCTGTTTAGAACCTATGAAATGCAAGGGTCTTTCTTCTAAACATTATATGAGTGTAAAGTTCAATGGTGTCAGTGACTTTCATGCACGCAGAACATGGCCAAGTGTGGCCTAAGTACCTCCACATTTTTTTGGGGGGGGGCATACCACTTGTGCCTCATTTTGCATCACCTGAGGCAGTTCTAGACTCCATCTTGGATTTGGCCATCCAAACTAGGATTGTGGCAATATTGACTTCATTTTGGGGTGTGCCAAAACATTGCCTACCAAAACACCACGTGTGTTTGTGCATCTGAATAGTTGTTTTTGGTCTGGTCTGGTGGTTTTTACAAGGAGGTGACTAGCTCATTGTATATATGGAACAGACATCAAATGAATTAAGTATATTAATTTTTATTTATTTATCTATATGTTACACACACACACACACACACACACAGAGAGAGAGAGAGAGAGAGAGAGAGAGAGAGGGTAGCCCAGGTAACCTTATCCTTCACCAATAGTATCCCAATTCCCAGCATTTATTTCCCTGCTTCTCAACTCAAAAGTTCCTGTAGTGACACAATGCCTATCAGTAATGAATGGATAACACGTAACATCCATTCCCCCAATTTATGTTTAAAACACAACACCATAAAACAGAATTGGGGGGTGCACCATGCAAATATCGAGCAATATTGTTCTGAAACGGCATTGATGGTTGCAAGATATTTAAACCCTGGAAACAATGGCTGTTTATTAAGCTTTGCAAATTCTAAGGGTGCTTCCTGACCCCCTGTTTATTGAGTGTTCATTAGGATTTGTTTGCAGGGAGATGACGGTTATTTAATGAGCGTACATTCTGACTTGTTTGAGGGGAGGTTAGATGACCTGCGTAAAGCAAGTTTTATCCCACACATTGTAGTGCATTTCCCCATAACTTTCTGTGTTGCAAAAAGTCCAACCTTTTTTGGGGGGGGCGGGGCGGGATTGTTGTGCAAGATTTCCCAATTCACAGTCTGAAATTGACAGTATGTGATTGAATCCCACCCCCCCCAAAAAAAAACCTCAGCCACCTGGAAGCACCCTAAATCTTCAATTTGGCCTCTTCTGGTATGCCCTATATCTGAGCCCCTTGTGAAGGCAGTCCACCAAACCAAACCATCTATGTATTAGGTTCCAGCAGAAAGGACACAAATAGATTGGCTCTTGCTGGTTATTTTATTATATTCTTTTGCTGAAAACATTTATCACCCATTCTTTACCGCTAGACGAAGTTGCAGAGTGTGTCGCAATCAGCTGCATTAAAACTCAATGCATCGTCAAATCGACAAACACTAAAACACCAATAGTATGCAAGCATTCACTAGTAGCAACAACTTAATTTAGTCCACCATCTTGTTCTCAGACGCCTGTGGAAAACCCACAAGGCAGGATCTGAACGCAATAGTTCTCTCCCTACTTGTGATTCCCAGAAACTAGTATTCAGATGCATACTGCCTTTGACAGTGGAAGTGGAATACAGCTATTATGGCTGATGGGCATTTTATAGGATAGATTTTGGCAAACATTAAAATTTCCCTTAGTGCCTCAAGTAGCACTATGCTAGAGTCAGGGCATTGTGAGCCATAGAAATGGCAGGCATTAGTACAAAGAGGAGCAGAGACATCACCTTGCCAACAAAGGTCCGTATAGTTAAAGCTATGGTTTTCCCAGTAGTGATGTATGGAAGTGAGAGCTGGACCATAAAGAAGGCTGATCGCCGAAGAATTGATGCTTTTGAATTATGGTGCTGGAGGAGACTCTTGAGAGTCCCATGGACTGCAAGAAGATCAAACCTCTCCATTCTGAAGGAAATCAGCCCTGAGTGCTCACTAGAAGGATAGATCCTGGAGCTGAGGCTCCAATCCTTTGGCCACCTCATGAGAAGAGAAGACTTCCTTGAAAAGACCCTGATGTGGGGAAAGATGGAGGGCACAAGGAGAAGGGGACGACAGAGGATGAGATGGTTGGACAGTGTTCTCAAAGCTACCAGCATGAGTTTGACCAAACTGTGGGAGGCAGTGGAAGACAGGAGTGCCTGGAGTGCTCTGGTCCATGGGGTCATGAAGAGTCGGACATGACTAAACGACTAAACAACAACAGTACAAAGAGGACATTAAGTCCAAAAAGATTGAGATCCGCAAAGTCCCATCCATGGAATCAGTGGACCCAATCAGGTCTCAAGACAGATTTGGTGCAGGGAACACACTATCACTCCACTTACCAAATGCCTAGGGTGACCTTGAGATGTAGAATGAAATCAAGGAAGCATCCAAAGAAATGTTTTAGGAATGGGTGACTTCAACTACCCTCACAGAGATTGTGCAAATGTGTGTCCCAGTCATGATGAAGAAGTAAAATGTCCAGATACCCTAAATCAGTGGTTCCCAAACTCTCCTCCCTGTCTATCACTTGAAAATTACTTACTGTCTTGGAAGACCACTTAATGTTTCTTCTTCTTCTTCTTCTTCTTCTTCTTCTTCTTCTTCTTCTTCTTCTTCTTCTTCTTCCAGTTGTAGTAATTGTAATGCACTAGGCTAGATGGTGTATGATTCTAAATTGTATTTTTTTGCCTTATTTATTTAAATTATTATTATTATTATTATTATTATTATTATTATTATTATTATTATTAATGTGTACCCCGTCCACCTGGGCAGCTTCCAACAAAAATTAAAAATATATTAAAATGTCACACATTAAAAACTTCCCTAAACAGGGCTGCCTTCAGATGTCTTCTAAATGTCAGGTAGTAGTTGTTTATCTCTTTGACATCTGATGGGAGGGTGTTCCACAGGGCGGGTGACACTACCAAGAAGGCCCTCTGCCTGGTTCCCTGTAGCTTTGCTTCTCACAGTGAGGGAAGCGCCAGAAGGCCCTCGGCGCTGAACCGATTATATCAATATATTGTATTTATATAATAATATAAATTATTATATACAATGATATATTGTATTTGAATTTGATAGAATTCCAATGAAATAAAATGCAATATCAGAAATAAAAGAAGCAATAAAAAGACAATAAAAAACCCAGTGTGGATGTTAATACAATGACTATGTTATCTCCTGTCTTCAACCACAAATCTACAGACACACAATGGATCACTTGAATGAAGTTTATGGACCACTGATGGACCACTGCAAATTACAGTCTGAGAACCCCTACTGTGCTCTAGAAGAGTCAATCACTGAATCGACTAGAAGGGAATTGACCCCGGACTTAATCTTAAAATATGCCCAGGACATAATGAGAGATCTACATCTTGCTGAGTCGATTGGGAACACTGACCATAGTGCTATCAAATTCAATATATATGTAAATGGACTATTGCCCAGAAAATGCAGCACAGTCACATTTGACTTCAAAAGAGGAAACTTCTATAAAAAAAATAAAATAAGGGGATTGATTAAAAAAAAATAAAGTTGAAGTCAGGAGTGTCCAGTTTTTCAAGAATGCTTTAGAGTTCAGAGAAGCTCAGCTAGAATATACCACAGATCTGGGTCCCAGGACAGTTTATGAGAAGAGTCAATGAAGCTATTAATGGGAGAAGGCTTCCTTTGGAAAATGAAAGACTTGCCAAAATGAAGAAAAGGATGGGCCTTCCCCTTCTCATTCCTGCACATGTTCCCTCTGCCCATGTCTGCTTTAGAGAGGTTGAAGGAACTCCTAGAACAGCTTTAAGGGGTAACACAGGGGAAGGTCACGGGTGGCACTGTGGTCTAAACCACAGAGCCTAGGACTTGCCAATCAGAAGGTCGGCGGTTCGAATCCCCGTGACGGGGTGAGCTCCCGTTGTTCGGTCCCTGCTTCTGCCAACCTAGCAGTTCGAAAGCACGTCAAAGTGCAAGTAGATAAATAGGTACCTTCTGGCAGGAAGGTAAACAGCGTTTCCGTGCGCTGCTCTGGTTCGCCAGAAGCGGCTTAGTCATGCTGGCCACATGACCCGGAAGCTGTACGCCGGCTCCCTCAGCCAGAAAAGCGAGATGAGTGCCGCAACCCCAGAGTCATCCGCAACTGGACCTAACAGTCAGGGGTCCCTTTACCTTTAGGGGAAGGAGTGGAAAGAAAGTCTCTTGCATGAGGAGAAATCCCTGCACTGATGGAATGAGAGACTTAGTGACACATTGGATTCCACCTAATAATAATAATAATAACAATAACAATAATAATAAAGCAAACAGCAGAAGCAGGAAACCATATTTGGATGGCAAGGGAGGCAAAGGGAGATTGCAGAGAAGCGGTATGGATTCTTTGCATTTGTCTTCACTGCAGAAGTTGTAAGGCGCATCTCATGGAACAGAAGCCTATTGACGGCCACTAGCTATAATGGCTAGCCATGCTTCCAGATCCCAGTTGTTTTGCCCCATCCTACTTGTGGGCTTCCCACAGGCTTCTGGTTGGCCACTGTGAGAACAGGATGCTGGACTAGACGGGCCATTGGCCTCATCCAGCAGGCTCTTCTTACGTTCTTACGTCCCCTCGATTGCAACTTCCAAGGAAATATGCTTGGGGAGCCAAGCTGCCGCGAAATAATTGAAATTCAAACGTTCACCCTTCCCTGATTCCGCCCCCTGATGGTCTCCTTTTTCCAATCGCCTCCTTCTCATTAATACTAATCAACCTCAATCCTTTCCTCGTGACATCACAATTATTCCCGCAGCCACCAATAATCACTTTATAAACAGGGGATGTTGACCTCGCAGACATAGCATGCGAAAGAGGTTGTGGGCAGGAGAGAGCCAAACGACACTGTCCTTCTTCTCCTCCGGTAATTAACTGCAGCAGAAAGGAGAAGAACCGACAAAAAGCTGCACAGACTCACGCTTAAATAATACGCTTCTCGAGCCGCGTTGAGCACCAAAGAGCATCTTTGAGCCAATTAAGTCATTCCGGCTCCAAGTTGGCTCCTTACATAATTGTTCTACTTGGCAGTGTTTGGTTTTAATAGCTACTTGTATTGTTATTTTGAAGCTGCTTTCAGTTGGGTTTCCCCCATTTCCCAAATACCTTTTTATTAGCGAAATAAACACAAGGCCTTTACGCTGACATGAGATTTGCAAAGTCTGAACTACGGTAATTTATTAGAAGAGGAACGTGCGGGTGTGGGGGGAGTTTAAAAAGAAGATCAGAAGTTCTTCCCTGAGAATTAATTCCTGCTTTGCAGTCACTGGTTTCCTGCAAATGACTACGCTGATTCGGCTGGATGTTCTGAAGGAAGCTTTGCTCTGTCTTTTCTTCCCATCCTTGGCATGGCCTTGTCTGCTTTGCCTGGGGCTCGCTGGGAAGGAAATGTTGGTTCTGACATCGTGATAGTGTCTTTCTTTGAGAATTAATATTGGCTGTCTGGGGAAAACGATGGAGTTCTGTTTCTGTTGGGGGGGATGGGAAAGTAGGATATAAGGGGTGTTCACACATTCCAGTCAACAAGGGTACCATCGGTGTGCACAAAACATTGAGCCACGCAAATCGACGAGTGCATACTCTAAACCAGTGTTTCCCAACCGGTGTTCCGCGGCACACTAGTGTGCCGCGAGACGTTGCCTGGTGTGCCGTGGGAGGGAGGCGGGCGAGTCGGGCGGCGAGAGGCGGGGCGGCGGTGGCGAGGAGAGGCCGCCCAGCGCGGGGCTCTCGCCGTCTGCCTGCCTGGCTGCCTGCGTGGCGCTGACGTCACGGGGCTGTAACGTGCCCCACATAGGCACACGCGGGGTGGCGAGCTCCCTCCCTCCCACATCCCATCGCCGCTCGCTTCGGCCGGCCTACTGGGCTGTCGCAGGCGGAAGGCCTGCGCATGCGCAAGGTTTTTGCGCCTTCGGGATTCCCTTCACGCCTTCCTCCTCCCGGGTCCTTGAGAGCGCGGGAAGCGGCATCGCGAGACCGGCGTTGAGCCTGGTAGGTATTGCGCTTGCCAAGGCAGTCATTTGGGAAATGAAAACTTGCAAAGCAAGCAACCAGTTCAATCTGAAGTACGTGTATGCTTAATATCCTGTATCTGAAATCTGTTCTGCCCCCTCCCCCACACTTGGTGCCATTTTCATCTACACATGCAGCAGAGTAAGTTGACCCAGAATAGTACCAATTCAGATGGCAGATGGGAGAATGACAGTGCTGAATGCTTTCCCATGTAGAACAGTCCCTGCAAATAAAAACCTAGCATATTTGGAAGAGGGATGCTAGCCTAACCATTACCTTCTATGCTGTTACTATTTTTTAATTTTTTTTTACATAAGTAAAAAGTGACCTTTCCCCATCTGGCATGGTGGTGTGCCTCGAGATTTTTTTCATGAAACAAGTGTGCCTTTGCCCAAAAAAGGTTGGGAAACACTGCTCTAAACCACTGAGCCGCTTGGGCTTGCTGATCAGAAAGTCAGCAGTTCCAATCTGCACAACAGGGTGAGCTCCTGCCAACCCTAGCAGTTCGAAAGCTTACCAGCGCAAGTAGATAAATAGGTACCACTGCGGCGGGAAGGTAAACAGTGTTTTCGTGTGCTCTGGCGCAGTCCTCCATGCACCAGCAGCAGTTTAGTCATGCTGGCCACATGACCCGGAAAGCTGTCTGTGGACAAACGCCGGCTTCCTTGGTCTGAAAAGCGAGGTGAGTGCCACACCTCATAGTCACCTTTGACTGGATTTAACCATCGGGGGTCCTTTACCTTCCTTTACCTTACCTGCAGATGTAGAGATGGCTTGACCTGTGTTCAGTGTCACACCTGAGCAAGCCTATAGTGATTCTGAAAAGGGGTGCTGCTTTGTTTGCTGGTTCTTTCTCCATAAAATAATGCAGGGAATGCATCACAAAGAAAATAAAATGGTGTGTGTGTGTGTGAAGACTTGCTCCCTGAATCTGTCCTACTGTGTTGAAGCTGAAACATACCTGCAGCTCAATTGTTTGCCTTCTCAACTCCCAGAAGCCCCTGGACCAGGAAGTAGGAAGATGCTGCTGCTTAGCTCTTTCAGAACACTCCCAACATTGCCTCATAGTCCCTCTGTACCTCCCTGCCAATCACTAGCCCTCTGTTTTTCCTTGCTTTGTCATCCTGTGGTATTCAGTGGTAATGAAATTCAAAATATTACAATGGAATGCACAGTACATTTAATTGCCTGCATTTCTTCCTTTGTTTTCAAGTTAAGTAATGGATAAGGAACTGCTTATTGTGTCGGAGATGAAAAGATGTAGCAAAATATTTGCTTAATTTTTTATTATTTTTTTAAAAAAGCATTGAGAACACCTTTTGGGCAATTCTGGAATGTGCAAGGCAAGGCATTGCCTGTATACTGCATGTGCCATTATGGTGTGTGTATCTGAATGTGAATATATGTATATTTCCCTAAGACCTCTGAGTGCTTCCCCGTTCGTTGGGCAGCTGAGTCTTTGGTGATTCAGCCCACGCCACAAAACTCCCCTAACAAACAGGATTAAAATTCACTCCTTTCAACCAAGCTAGGCCTTTATTCCTCCCTTTTCATTGAGCTACATTTGTCTGATTTAACAAGATAAGATTTGAGTGCTGATGCAGCCCGTTGTTAATGCAGCCGCGGCGTCTGCCGTGCCATCGACACTTCCGCACGAGACTGATGCATAAATCAGGTATTCAAAAAAAAAAAAAAAGAAGGAAAAAAATTAGATATGCAGCACACCGGTTTTATAGTCCCAGGCTCAGAAATTGAAATGGGCCAGATTAATGTATTATATCTTACACACTGTCCGAGTGAATCAACTTTAATATATTGAACAGATTCACAGAACAAGACTGTGTTATCTAAGGAGCACTCGGAAGAAGGGATTGACCCAGGGATTTGATTTGGTTCAGGTAGTTCATGTTGTACAGAGGCATTTGAATAGTATCACATAAAAATAAAATTTGTATTAGAAATCTCTCACATCATCCTCAGGCGGTTTCTCCTGAAGCTTTTCAGGTGGTATGTGTGTGTCAGAGAGAGACAGAGATTCCCCAGAACTATAACAACAACATAGACAATGTCCACAGAACAATGGGTTTTAACATTTGCTACAAATGTCCCCTGGACATTGGGATACCTATTGGTGCTGCCAGTCTTTTCCCGATCCTGGGCATGCCAGTGAATTTCCTTTTCAGCTGGAATTGAAAACAGACATGGGCCATCTTCAAATCTCTAAAGGGGCTGACACATGGAGGATGGAGCCAGCTTGTTTTCTCTTGCACCGGGAGGTAAGACTTGAACCAATGAGCCAGTGTGGTGTAGTGGTTAAGAGTGGTGGACTCGTAATCTGGTGAACCGGGTTCGATTCCCCGCTCCTCCACATGCAGATGCTGGGTGACCTTGGGCTAGTCACACTTCTTTGAAGTCTCTCAGCCCCTCTCAGCTCACAGAGTGTTTGCTGTGGAGGAGGAAGGGAAAGGAGAACGTTAGCCTCTTTGAGACTCCTTCGGGTAGTGATAAAGTGGAATATCAAATCCAAACTCTTCTTCTATCAAATCCAATGGCATCAAGTTGCAGGAAAGGAGATTCCAACTAAACATCAGGAAGAACTTTCTAACAGTAAGAGCTGTTCAACAGTGGAACGGACTCCCTTGAAAGGTGGTGGACTCTTCTTCCTTGGAGGTTTATAAACAGAGGTTGGATGGCCATCTGTCATGGATTTTTTAGTTGACATTCCAGCATTGAGGGGTTGAATTAGGTGATTCTATGACTTAAAACAGGCTTACTTGCAGATATTTCTGTCAGGAAAAAGCAGCAATTTCTCCCTAGAGAATCCTGGGAAGTGTAGTTTGGCCAGGGGAACTAAGAATTTCTAATTCTAGTGTGATCTGTAGACAAGAGTTTCAAAAAGCATGGGTGAAAATGCAGAGAATACTTCACAAAACAGTGCCCTAAAATACATACCTGGACTTGTTTTGATTAATGTCTGCAGGAGACTTTGTGGATATTTAAGTTATAATTAGGGGAAAAAAATATTAATAATTATTCATAAAGGAAACAGCTTATAAGAAGTAAATAAGGAGGCCAGATACAGGATAAAGGAAGTCTTTTATTTGGTTGTTTGTATTGTTGTATGTTATGCTTATTGTATGTTATGTTCATGTTTAATGAGGGTGGATTTCTGTATTGGGGGGGTGGGGGGTTTATGTTATGTTGTAAATAAAAAAAATTAATAAGAATTTCTAATTCTAAATACTCCCCCAATACTACAAGGTTCAATACTTTATCTGGAAAAGGTAAACTGTTTACCAGTCATCATGGCTGACCACCAACCAGAACTGAACAAATTCAGGGTGGAGACAACTACTGACAAGTGGTAGGCCATGATGGTTGTGATCTACCTTCGTGGCCAGAGGCAATAATACTTCTGAATACCAGTCACTGGGAACAGCAGAAGGGGATAGGAGTGCTCTAGTGCTTGAATCCTGTTTGCAGGTTTCCCAAAGGCATCTGGTTGGCCACTGTGAGAAAAAGGATGCGGGTACTGATGGACCACTGGCCTGATTCAGCCGGTTCTCCTTATGTTCATCACCATTTCTTATATCCCACCCTCCCACCCGCAAGATCCCTGGGCAGTATTTTAATGTCCCAAATTACTAAAGTAATTGTTAAATTAATCACCTTAGAGTCTTGGATCTGCTTTGGGCTTTATGAAGTCCCTTCTGTTGGGAATCAAGCCTTTATCAGGAGAAACTGGCCACTCTCCAGGCACCCGGCTTGATCTCCCTGTCTGCATTCCCCGGCAGGATCCAGGCAGAGGTCGCGATAGGCGATCCTTCTCAGCGTGAGAAGAACACACCACTCTTCCCTGCCCCCCCCCTGTGGGCAGGGGAAAGAGATAGACAGAAATGTATTTACATGCCTTTATTTCTGTCTTTGCAGCGTTACAGAAAACACGTCTGCTCTCTTCAAACTCCTTCAGCCGAGAGACGAACTCCTCCTACTGTACTTCCTGTACAGCTCATATTACACTCTGAGCTAATTCCGGTGCTTCACACTGTGAATAGACTGTCCCTCTGTTTCCCACGGAACAGTCCCAACATTCCCATTATGTTTTGCTTTCAAGCTACCCGCTCGCGGCCACATTGCTTCTATATCGTAACACCTTCTATGTTCGGGAAGATGCGCTACTTGACTGCAGTTATCAGAGACAATGCCTTTTTGTGGTGGTCCCGTTCCCTCCCCAGGGAAATATGCACGGACCCTTTGATGTTGACTTTTGGAGAGAATTTTGAAGACTTTCTAATTAAAGTTAACATCAGGCAGATGTGCTGGTTCTTGTGTTTTAATTCTTGATACTCCATGAATTAGAGGACGATTTGGAAAACTGGCTTTAAGTGATTTTTACAAATGCGTTCCTACTAATAATAGTAGCAATACTGTTTGTAGGAGTTGGGCACACAACCATCAAGGTATAAAAAGCATTGCCCTCGCTTACCATATCTCAGTCTCTTTATATTAGCTCCTCTTTCATCCATCTCTTTGTCAGGGGAAGTGATTCTCTCCTCCTCTCCCTAACAAAAGAATGACAGATATCAATTATTCCGAATTGTATTGGAAACAATTAGGACAATCCGAGAGTCATTGCATCCCAAGCAATTGGGCTTTTCTATTTAGCAGTCTGGAAAGAGCACATTTTAAAACACAGGCGCAGTTATTCCGATGCATTAAGTATAAGTCTTTAATGCAGCAGAGTCTGTATCTTCCATCTGTTCCATCAATTAAACTGTACATTGATCTATGAAGTTATTAGCAACTGCCGAAGTTCCAAATAATCTGCTTTGCCACTAAAGGAAATCCTAGTTGTTGTGGGTTTGTTTATTTCTTTCAAAGTGTGTGTGTGGGGGGGGGGACAGAAACAGGATATATTATAGCACCTCCTTCGAAGGCTGACTAGGATTGTCTGGATTCACAAAGGCTTACCTTTCCCCCCTCAACAAATTGCACCATTATAAATTAACTTTGCTCTAGCATATGCATATGTAATGGAAAAATGGGATCTAGGCTGGCCATGTAAGGATTCCCTCCTCTCTCTCTCTCTCTCTCTCTCTCTCTCTGTCTCTGTCTTACACACACACACACACACACACACACACACAGAGAGAGAGAGAGAGAGAGAGACACTGGAAATGCATCACGGAACAAGGACAAAAGGAGATGTAGATCTGCATAACATTTGCATATGCTAATTTATAGGTACAGATGCAATTTTAGAAATTAATTACTATGATTTGCATAGAAATACAACAGAGCTCAGCATAGTAAGGGAATATTGTGAGCAGGTAGCCTGCTGTCCAGAATTGGTTCATGGGTTGGGGCCGAGGCACTATGCTAATTTACTGGCAGGTGGGGTGCTGCTGCTTGCTGGAAGGGAGAGGAGGAGCAGGGAGTTGGTGGAGAGTACAGTGAGGTGCAAACACACTGGCATAGCCAACCCAGTTCTCCTGCCAATGGGTTTGCACTTTGTCAACTTCCCCGCTACCTCTCCCTCTCCTTCCTGTTCAGTGACAGTGACCCATCTGCTGGGAAGCTAACATAGAGCTCTCACCCCGAGAGCTGATTCTCTTGCTGTTCAGATGCTAATGTTTGAGAGGCAACCTCAAAGCTTCTTATGGTACTTTATCCTTCAATTGGACATAGACCATATAGGCCTTCAAATATAGGGATTGACCAGTCAGTTTGACGTTGATACCTGGAAAGTTTCTGGAACAGGTAATTAAATGGTCATTCTGTGAGCACTTAGAAAAGGATGCTGTGATTATTAAGATACAGCATGGATTTCTCAAAAACAAGCCATGCCTGATGAATCCCATTTTTTTAATATAGAGTTACAGGTTTGGTAGATCAGGGGAATGCTGTGGACATAGTGTATCTTGATTTCAGTAAGGCTTTTGAGAAATTCCCAGTTGATATGCTAGAGAAGCTGAATGAGGTAACTGTTAGGTGGATTTGTAGCTGGTTGATGGACCAAACCCAAAGACTAATAGTTCCTCATCATCCTGGAAAAAAGTGACAAGTAGGGTGCCGCAGGGTTCTGTCCTGGGCCTGCTGTTCTTCGAAGTCTTTATAAAATGAATTGTACAAAGGAATTGAGAGGATGCTCATCCAGTTTGCAGATGACATCAAACTGGAAGGGGGAGCTAATACTGCAGAATACAGAATTGGGATTCAAGATGATCTTAACAGATTGGAGAACTAGGCCAAACTAACAAAATGAATCTCATTAGGGTCTACACTTAGGCAGGAAGAGCCAGCTGAACAAATATAAGATGGGGGACATCTGGCTTACTATAGTGAAAAGGATATAGGGGGTCTTGGTGGACCACAAGCTTAAAATGGGTCAACAGTGTGATGCAACAGCTAGGGAGCATCAGTGCCCTGATCAAGGGAGGTCAACCAAGATGATCAAGGGTCTGCAAACCAAACACAGGTATGGGCGGCAACACATGAACAGGCCTTTTCTGTGTTGGCTCCACTTTTGTGGAACGCTGTGCCCAGGGAGGCTCACCTGGCATCATAGTGATATATCTTTAGGCACCAGGTGAAAACGTTTCTCTATAACCTGGCCTGTGTCTGATTATCATTCTGTGACTTTAAAAATGTGTTTGAGGGAGGGGGGTTTATTGGTTTGTTTTTGTTTTATTATGCATTTTGTGTTCTCATTTTGAGTTTCTATGTTGTGAACTAACCTGCGATCTTTGTTTTTTTTTTATAAAATATTTATTGCAATTTTAAACAACAAAAATAACAACAGAGCTACAGAAAAAACAAAAAAGTTCAAAGTAAAATTTATATATATATATATATATATATATATATATATATATATATATATATATGTAAGAATAAGGAGAATAAGAATAAAAGATAAGAAAAAAGATTACAAATGTTCATAAGTCATACTTTCATGATCTTTGGACTTCCTCTCATCGCCCTCCCCTGCGTTCTCCATCATATAGTTAAGTACAGCAATTTGTTACCTTACTTCCAATCTTATTTTATAATTCTCAGATATCCAATTCCAAATTATAAATATTTTGATCATAGATTAACCTGCTAAATTTGAACATAGTGTTTCTTCAGATTTCACAATTTCTCTACACATCACCTATTCTCATATGTCTTACATTAGGTTTACTGCTGCCATGTTGCTCTCATTTGTGCATACTCCTAACATTCATACAATTTATAATGTTTCTGTAGATAATCTTTAAATTTTTTCCAGTCCTCTTCCACCGTCTCTTCTCCCAGGTCCTAACCTGCGATCTTTGGATGAAGGGTGGAATTATTATTATTATTATTTACAGCTAGGCTAATCACTGTGTTTTATCAGTCTGTGAGCCCTTTTGAGCCTTTTGCTGGACCTGTGTCTGTCGCCACAGAATATATAAGCCAACTGAGGGCTCACCCAAACTTCCTTTCACCCCACTCTTTCTAGGCACAGATAAGCACTTTAAAGCGCCATGTTCGAGTGCTATTCCACTCCTCTCAGGCACTTCCCTTTTGAAAACCTGGTCTTTATCGCTGAATTTGAGCAAACGGTAAACCTGAATTGCTGTTTGTTCCGATTCAGCATTAAAGAACAGGGTTTTGTGAGGAAAGCACTGGAGAGAAGAAAAAAAAAGTGTGCGCTTTAAAACGTGGACCTGTGCCTAGAAAGTGTGAGACGAAAAGGTCCGTGTGGATTGGCCTTAAGACAAAGAAAAGAGACATAATTTTGGTTGCAGAGGCCGAAGAGGAACCTTCCGGAGGGCTTGGGAGAGAAGGGGCAGCTTGGATGCAGATGAGGAGATGGGAGAGGCATTCCTTGTTTTATAAAGGCGAAGGAGAGAGAGATTGAGAGAGAGAGAGAGAGAGAACATGCTCACTCAGAGCCGAGGAAGAGAAGCAATTGCTTCCTGTTGGAGCAGAGCGGGTGAGGCAGCCTAAATTTCACACGCTGATTTCGGAATAAACAGCCGCATCTGTGGCAGTACCCAGTTTCCAGAATCGGCCAAGGGGGGGTTACAGGAAGACGGTCCCAAATGAGTCCTGTCTGCAGTTTTCTTTTCACTGCTTGTTCATCTCACGCCCTCTGCAATAAGCAATCTTGAAATTTTCCAGTATGGAAAACCGTCGGCAGAAGTGTTTACATTATGACAAAAACACCTGGTTCCGAGAGATTGCAACGAGCCTCCCCACCTCTCCTCTGTTCGTTCTCTCTCTCTCTCTCTCTCTCTCCAGTGCCTTTGAAGAGTGGGCGCTGTCGAGGGATGTGATTCAGCATTCTCTGAAGCTTGTTAATTTTGTGTGTGTGTGCGTGCGTGCATCTAGAGAGTATTTCTAATGTGCTCACCTGAACAGCAGGTGTCTCTTATGTGCCTGCTTTAAATATAGCGCTTTGCTAGCATGACTCGTAAAAGGTAATCACTACACATTTTTAGAGTGCTGCTCAGAAATCACATAATGGCATCCTACTGGGAAGAAGTGCTTATGCTACTGCCGTGTTAGTCCCCTATAACCAAGATGTGTGTGTGTGCATGTGTGTTTGTGTGTGTGGCCGGGGACAGACTAAGAAAAAGACTACTGGCTGTTGTTGTTTTTTAAGGGAAAAAATAGTGATTATCTTCTCCTTCCACTGTGGATCTGAAATTCTTGTTGCTGGGTGTGGTCTGCAAGGACTCAAGATCCCATACTGCTGCCAAAGTGCTGGCCCCATCAGGAAGGGTGGGGCTTTGTATAAGCACCATACATTTAAATCACCATTATACCACTTTAATCCATCATGGCTCCCCCCCAAAGCATTATGTGAGCTGTACCTTGGTACTCAAACTTAATCCGTTCTGGAAGTCTGTTCCAAAACCAAAGTGCTCCAAAAACAAGGTGCGCTTTCCCAAAGAAAGTAATGCAAAATGGATTAATCCATTCCAGACTTTTTAAAACAACCCCTAAAACAGCAATTTAACACAAATTTTACTATTGATTCATAAAATGAAAGCAATAATGTACTGTACTATAAAAAAATAAAACAGTATTGTAGATGATAAAAAAATAAATTTTTTAAAAAAATCTTACCTGCACTGATGGTAGTCATTGTTTGGATGGGGGGCTTTTATCCATTTCCACAGTCACACAATCAATCAATCAATCAATCAGTAGCTGAACTGGGATCCACACAGTCAGAAAAACAAATTAACTGAAAAAGCCTCAAAACAAAAAAATGCAAAATAAATAGCAAAAACAAAAGCACCAAATATAAGCTCCAAATATCA
Organism: Podarcis liolepis; assembly: GCF_965112155.1. Classification (NCBI taxonomy): domain Eukaryota; kingdom Metazoa; phylum Chordata; class Lepidosauria; order Squamata; family Lacertidae; genus Podarcis; species Podarcis liolepis. The sequence continues at coordinate 114,816,287 of NC_139557.1, forward strand.
CCTTAGAACACTGCAATTGGAAACGGAAGGCTTGAATTACAATGAAGGGACTCAGATTAGCAGCGCAACAGGAAACACAGGGGGACCCAAAACGGAGCATGTTCAGTTTCTGAGGCAAAGTTTGAAAACCGGAACAGCAACTTCTGGTTTTGCAGCATCCGGGCTCCAAGTTGTTCGTGAACTAAGCTGTTCGAAAACTGAGGTACCACTGTAGTTTATTACAGGTGCTGATCCCTATTCCTCTTGCAGAGCTACAATTCCTGGAGTGGGTTATCCATCAATCTCTCTTCTCAGAGAACTCTCCTAACAACTCTCAGAACCCTTGATAAACTACAGCTCCCAGAATGCTTTGGGGGAAACCATGATTACTTAAAGTGGTACCGTGCTGCTGTAAATGTTTGGAGTTAATGGGACCTTAGGTAAATGACTTCCCATTGCCTCAAAGCTTTTGAAGATGAAGACAGATGCACCTTTGAAAGGCAGCTCTTATAGGCATTTTTCTACTGTCAAAACATGCTTCTTGGGGTTAGAAAAGCAAACAAGAAAAAAGAATTATGCAGGGATCTTTAAAAAGAAAATTAATTTATTTTTCCATAATCGGATAGGTACACATACATATTTTTAACTGAAATAATAGCGAGAGAGAGAGAGAAATGAAAGAAGGCCAACAAACCGTGACTACCATGTCAGGGAATGAATATGCTGTTGACATAAATTTAAACATTTTCATTTTTTCTTTCTTTTGTATATTCTTACAGGAGATCTGGGATCCAACGTGTCAGCATCCATCAACAGTGTTAGGTTGGCAGGCATCAGGCACTTCAAAAGCTGGCGTAATTTGCTAGAACAGTCTGGATATCATTAGCATTATTTGCAATAAAAAACAAAACTTTGCCAAGCCTTTTTTTTAAAAAAAAAAATGTATTTCTTCATTTGTCCCCGACTCAACAGTATTTTACACTGTAAGATTTCCATAATGATTAGAAACCTGGCTGGCCTTTCTCCTGGGCATTGTCGGCCAATTGGTGCCAAAGAAAGACAGAACATTCTTTATGTATGCTACAACAGCAGCAAGAATACTCATCGCAAAGTATTGGAAGACACAAGATCTACCCACCTTGGAAGAATGGCAGATGAAGGTGATAGACTACATGGGACTAGCAGAAATGACCGGCAGAATCCGAGACCAGGGAAAAGAGACGGCGGAAGAAGATTAGAAGAAATTTAAGAACTATCTTAAGAAACATTGCAAAATTAATGAATGTTAGAATGATGCTGGTTTAGAAATTAAGTGGATTACATTTGTAAGGATTAAGTTAAAAGAAAAAAGGGTGAGGATTTGCTGAATTAAAATTTGAAATTGGAATGCAGAAAGGGGAGGTATGAGGAGGTCGGAGAAGTAAGTTATAAGAAAATAAGGGTTTGAAATTATACTTGTTCTTTTTTTGTTTGTGTTTGTTTGTATTGTTGTGTTTGTCTGTATAATTTGTGAAACTTTAATAAATATTTTATATATATAAAAAAAGAAACCTGGCTGTAACTTTCTTCTCTGAGGATGACTTGTGCTATGTTAAGATGACTGGTACCCTTGATATCACAAACCACTTCTCCCCTCTTCTCGATCCTGTGAACAAAAAATTGTAAGGTAAAGTATGAAGATCAGGCTTTGGTTGGGAAGAAGGACCAGTTCCTTGGCTGTTCTGGGAGACTGGCATTCACATGATACTTTATTCCACTTTCCAGATGTTTCCCTAACTGCTAATTTTCTCATTAGATTTGATATTTCACATGACTTGAAAGCAACTTCCAGAAATACAGAGGAATGGAGCAGAAGGCTGCGTCTCCTGATGTTTCCCCAATGGTTAATTTCTACATTATACCTCAGCTTTCACATGACATGTCACATCCAGAAATATAGCAAGTTTAGGGCTTGTTTCCATGTTATTTGCTTGCTGGGGGGAAAGTCCATTTGCAAATAACACGGAAATAATCACTAAACTCGCTCTATGTTGTGCTATAGTTCTGGAATGGGCTTTTCCATCGTGTGAAAGCACAAATATAATGCAGAAATCAAAAGGGAAATGTCAGGAAAGCAGAACAAACTGCCATGTGAAAGCAGCCCAGGTCCATCAATGGTCACCTGACAGCATCAGGGCTGCGCCATTGGCTCAGCTACTTTTGGACCCTCCTTTGTTTCCATCCCAACTGGTCATTATAATAATTATCAATTCACTTTAAGAATTGGTGCCTGAGTTTATGGACTATGCAGAACTGGACAAATTGACTGGGAAGATTAGATATCAATGGGATCACAAGTTCATCGAGGACTGGGGAAAGTTTACAGATTATCTGAAAAGCATATGTGACGAACAGACAACGCTAGGGGGATTTAAAGAGGCTTTGTGAAAGTTAAAGATGTATTGTAAAAAAGAAATAGAACTGAAAGGATAACATTAAATGACAATATTAAATTTAGAGAATGCACAAAAATAGAAAATATGGAAGATTGGTGGAGAAGCTGGTGGAAGTCCAAAAAGTTGAAATTTGTGAATATTGTTTGAGATGCGAATTTGTAAAAGGAAAAGACTTAATAAAAATTATGTAAGAAAAAAGAAAAAAGAATTGGTGCCTGAGTTTGCTGTCTGCCTTTGGTGGGAGAGGATGAGCTCTACCAGTGCAAGACGACTTTGAGCTCCACATTTCAGTTTGGAAAGGATTTCTCAGGGTCAATTTGCTGGATAAATTGCTCAGCAGATCTCAGGATCAATTTGCTGAGTAAATCTCTTTAGCTGAGATTCCAGCATTGCAGGGGGTTGGACTAGATGACCCTGGGGACCCTTCCAGCTCTAATATTCTATGACTCTATGAGTGATTTTAATATGAAAGCAAACATTCCCATTGCTGCCTTGGACAACTGTTCTCTGTGTCAGGAGCTCGTCCTACTCTCGAGTAGGACCAAGGTAGGACTGGCATGTTCTCTCCCTCCTGGTCAATTCTTTGGGAGCTTTGAAAGCTTTCTTCAGCCCAAACATCAAAGCAACCGATGCCAACAGACACTGGCACACTTAGGGATCCGCAGAGTTTGCGCAGTTGCGTAACAGACCTCAGCAACTCAGCATTTTGGCTAATCTACTTTATTCACATATAAACACACACGGAGCACTGCAGCATGGCTCCCTCTCTCTCTAGCATCAGACAGCGAAGAGAAAAAGAACAAAGGACAATAGTCCCACTTCACAAAACACAGTAACACAAACATCCTGTCTCTGTCACTTCCCGCTCTGTGGAGTCAAAACATACACCGTCATGTGATAGACAACAATCCCATGACTGCAATCATGGAGCAGGAATTCTAACACTCTGGACATTAATGAGGATATGCCTTTTTGGGATGCAGTGTGGGGTGGAAGCATCCATTAATATACACCCTAGGAAGGGGTTGTCTTAAATGATGTTTTCATCATTTTTTATTATAGCTTTAGTTCTGACCCATGGCACATTTGATCAAAATAGGCATCCATTTGATATTAAATTACAATTTTTCAGTAAACAAACATGGACATTTTAAATCCTTAAATTCCTAGCATTCCCACTGGATTTACTTTCTTCTTCTTTGGTGATTACTCCTAGCTGAATAAGATTGTCTTATTCAATTCTGGATCCACATGTCCTTCCACAGTGGGGACTGGGCAGGAGTTGATCACGGTGAGGGTTTGCCAAGTGTGCCTTCCTCTTAGCACATTTCTCCCTTTCGTCCTGAGATCGCACTTCTTCAAAATCCATGACACCTTTGGTAAGGGCTATTCTCCAACTGGTGCACTCACAGGCCAGTGTTTCCCAGTTATCAGCCCAAACTCTATTTATTATCTTAATCACCATGATCCTACATATTCTCGAAGGGAAACTCCCCACCAGGGTAGAAATCATATATCGAACAGATGGAAAGCTCTTTAATCTGAGTAGGCTGAAAGCAAAGAGTAAGGTTACCATAACTTCCGTCATAGAGCTTCAATAATAATAAAAAATATAATAATAATTTATTATTTATACCCCGCCCATCTGGCTGGGCCTCCCCAGCCACTCTGGGCGGCTTCCAAAAGAATATTAAAATACTATAATACATCAAACATTAAAAGCTTCCCGAAACAGGGCTGCCTTCAGATGTCTTCTAAAAGCCTGGTAGTTGTTCTCTTTGACATCTGGTGGGAGGGTGTTCCACAGGGAAGGCGCCACTACATAGAAGGCCCTCGGTGCTGGACCTCAGTGTCCGGGTAGAACGATGGGGGTGGAGACGCTCCTTCAGATATACTGGACCAAGGCCGTTTAGGGCTTTAAAGGTCAGCCCCAACACTTTGAATTGTGCTCGGAAACGTACTGGAAGCCAATGTAGGTCTTTCAAGACTGGTGTTATGTGGTCTCTGCGGCCGCTCCCAGTCACCAGTCTAGCTGCCGCGTTCTGGATTAGTTGTAGTTTCCGGGTCACCTTCAAAGGTAGCCCCACGTAGAGCGCATTGCAGTAATCCAAGCGGGAGATAACCAGAGCATGCACCACTCTGGCGAGGCAGTCCGCAGGCAGATAGGGTCTCAGCCTGCGTACCAGATGGAGCTGGTAAAGAGCTGCCCTTTACACAGATTTGACCTGTGCCTCCATGGACAGCTGTGAGTCCAAAATGATTCCAAGGCTGTGCACCTGGTCCTTCAGGGGCACAGTTACCCCATTCAGAACCAGGGAATCAATCAATATCCTGATGACAACATAGTGGATTTACTACATGTGGGAAGGAAACCAATGTCCCAGCTAGCACAAGAGACCAAATGTATATTGTGGATTATGTACAGAAAAGTACCATTTCATATGTCTTTTTTCAATTGGGCTTGGTTAAAAGAAAACCTGTATTTTGCATAGGTTACCATTATCCCCATTTTAGAGACCATAGGTTGGTAAGATGAGGCTGAGAAATTACGTTTTCCTGAAAACCAGTCACTAAATTCATAGCTGAGGTGGTTTAGATTTGAACCGAAGACCTTCCCAGCTCATGGCTGATGCACTTAACCACTTCATTGTACCATCTCTTGCACAGATACTGCAAAAGGGATGATCAGTAGGTCCTGCAGGTGTGCTTCATATAACTCCTAATACCTTTTAGTTCTATCCATCAAAAGCCTAGCCTGGAGTTGAGTTTGGCTGTGGCAGTGTCATCTCTCTGCTATTTCCTGAATTTATTTCAAGGCTCTCAGACCAGCAGCTGAATAGTTTGTGCTTCTGATGGCTAAAGACACCATTATGTCAAAGACAGAGAGAGAATTAGCAGGCCCACTTGTTACAGACCGGGCTGCGGGACAGCTTTCATCTCCGAGGGTTTCAGCTCAAAGACGCAAGCGTTGGCTAATAAATGTCGGGCCAAGGGCTATGCTAGTTCCAGTTTATTCTTCCGCAGCTTTGTTTTTCTTTCAGTGCGTAGGCATTAAAGGCTGGGGCTGAAGCCTTGATAATTCTTTTCTTTTTTTTTAAATCCAAAGTCATATCCTGAGCTACAGTAAAGCAACTGTTGCTACTGACTTGTTTCCACACACACACACACACACACACACACACACACACCACTATTTTTAAGAATTAGAAGGAACCGAATGGTTAATGTGGTCTAAACAGAAGGCAGGAACGAGCTGCTAATTAGACAGTCCATTTCGCTAGAGCCCCTTCTCATAAATGACACCAAACGTAGGCGCACACATATTTGTTTATTTTTCATTCCAAAAATGTTGTTTGGACTATGCAGACCCTGAACGTGCATTACTGAAGGGTCCGTGCTGTATCTGGAAAATGCTGAAGGAGCTGCAGAATGGTTGGGTTTCTAATATGCAATCTGCATGAACATAAGAACATAAGAAGTGGCGGCTGGATCTGGCCAATGGCCCGCCTAGTCCAGCATCTTGTCCTCACAAGAGCCCTCTCCCTTCCGGTGGTTTCCAACAACTAATAATAATAATAATAATAATAATAATAATAATAATAATAATAATAATTTATTATTTATACCCCGCCCATATGGCTGGGCCTCCCCAGCCACTCTGGGCGGCTTCCATAGAAACCAAAAATACAATAAATTATCACACGTTAAAAACTTCCCTGATGTCTTAAGATGTCTTCTGAATGTCAGGTAGTTGTTTATCGCTTTGACATCTGCTGGAAGGGCGTTCCACAGGGCGGGCGCCACTACCGAGAAGGCCCTCTGCCTGGTTCCCTGTAGCTTTGCTTCTCGCAATGAGGGAACTGCCAGAAGGCCCTCGGCGCTGGACCTCAGCGTCTGGGCAGAATGATGGGGGTGGAGACGCTCCTTCAGGTATACTGGACCGAAGCCTAGTTGCCTCTGACCATGGAGGCAGAGCTTAGCCTTTGATAGCCCTCTCCTCCATGAATTGGTCTAATTCTCTTTTCAAGCCAACCAAGTTGGTGGCCATCATATGATGGCCTGGGACTCGGGCTCGGAACCGGAGAAGTCTCGGTTCGCACTGGATCCTCTGCCTCAGGCAGCATCTGAACCGAGTCTGGGGCCTGATTCTGAACATCCCCAGTCTTCACAGGTTCCCCTGCAACAAGCACCAGCTGTGCCGAGTCAGGGGCCTGAGCCTGCCCTGGCTCCAGATGCGGGGATTACCTTGTTCCCCTCTGCTGGGCCATCACATGCAGCTGCTCCACTACCAGTTGGGTCAGGAGAGGCTGAGGCGGCCTCTGGGTCTAGTAACCCACCGACATCTCCCAAACTGCAGAGACTGAGGTCTGAGAGGAGGAGAGACCTGAGTACTTGCAGGAGGAGTGCTCGCCTTCGGGCGAGACAGGGAGGTGAGTCACTGGGGGATCAGGACCGGCCGTTACCCCGTCAGAGATAAAAGGCTGCCGGACCCCGCCCTCCCCCCCCCCCAGGTTGCGGGAGCAGCATTGCTGCTTGCTGGAACCTGCCTGTTACCCTGTGTCTGACCTAGCCTGGTTTCCTGCCTTGGCCCTGTTGGACTGACTCCTCGTGGAAAACTTGGATTCTGGACCTGACCTGGACCGTGTTGCTCGGGTTAACCCCCACTGCCTCCTGTGGCAGTGAGTTCCATAGCTTAACTATGCACTGAGTGAAGGATTGCTCTATTGATCTGTTGCAAATCTTCCAGCATTCAACTTCCCTGGATGTCCACCACAAACACCTAGATATATGCCTAGAATGAGCACGGTTATGCGATAACATCAGTAATGTAAGCTGATACATTAGGACAAGTGAAACACTGACTCGCCAGTCTCAGTGTACCTGTACCAGCCCCTATCTCCCTGCCATCTTCCTTGCAGTCTGGGAGTCACTCTGCCTGTCATTGGCTCTCCGGCGCCACCTACTGCTGGCCTCCCTGCCTTCCGACCTATCAGTCCCAAAGGGCACAAGCCACCACTGAATACAGAAGACGGACACAGGGATGGTTTTCACATATTTAAAGAGTGAGATTGGAGAGCTGGACCCAAACTAACAGAATGAATTTCAATAGAACGTCAGGTTCTGTACATAGGCAGAAAGAACCAGTTGCACAAATATGAGATGGGGGGGGGGGACACCTGACTTTCCAGTGGTACATGTGAAAAGAATCTAGGTGTCTTAGTAAACCACAAGGAAAACATTACTCAAGAGCTGACCTTGCTGACAAAAATCTGTATAGTTAAATCTATGGTTTTCCCAGTAGTGATGTATGGAAGTGAGAGGTGGACCATAAAGAAGGCTGATCGCCGAAGAATTGATGCTTTTGAATTCTGGTGCTGGAGGAGACTCTTGAGAGTCCCATGGACTGCAAGAAGATCAAACCTCTCCATTCTGAAGGAAATCTGCCTTGAGTGCACAGTGGAAGGACAGATCCTGAAGCTGAGGCTTCAATACTTTGGCCACCTCATGAGAAGAGAAGGCTCCCTGGATAAGACCCTGAGGTTGGGAAAGATGGAGAAGGGGACAACAGAGGACGAGATGGTGGGACTCCAGGACTGCAGTCTCTTCCAGCCCTACCTAGCGATGTCACTGGGGATTGAACCTTGGGACCTTCTGCATGCAAAGCAGCTGTTCTGCCGCTGAGCTATGGTCCTTCCCCAGATTGGGGGACAGACTTGATGACCTGCGGGGGTCCCTGTCGCCTCCAAGTCTCTGATCTGCACATGCTTCAAGCATCTCTGCCCAGGGCTGGAGCATAATAATAACAGCATCTCCTACTGCTGTGGTTGTCAGAAACCGGTAGCCTATGCCAGGTCGCTTCCCATGCACTAGCGACAAATCTTCTGCCAGGGAAATTAGAAAAGGACCTTGCCACTTTAACAAGGCCCACAGTTTGTGCTCCTCTGAGCTTTGTGGAATTAGTAAAGCAGCATGAAAGACTTGATTTTCATTTTATGTTGTGCTTGTGAGGCATTAACATGATGTTCTAACACTTGTAAATGAGCACAGCCCTCGCCTAATCTGTCATTTTAATGCCTTATAGATTTTATTTCACTGTGTGTTGTACCAGATTCTCAATAATAATAATCAACTGCTTTGTTGTTCTTTCGCAGAAATTAAATTTTCGGTAGTGAGTGTGCAACTAATAAAAGATGTTGCTTGAGGAAACAAAAAATAAATATGATGAATCATAAAAGTTGTGGGAGGGAGGGAGGCAGAGTTGTTCATATATGAAAGACAATTACTGAACCAGTGGTAAATTCATCTGATTCACATATTGTCAACAGCTTAATAACTCTCGGGAAGGACTTAGCCGGAGTAATTTCTCTGTTTGCATCAGCAGCTGTGTTCGCAGACCTGCTTCCCGGCGGACGACGAAGATACATCCTGTTGACATATTTAAAGAAATATATGTATATGCAAGAATAACAAGTACCCTGGGAAATTATGTGGTTTTTCTTTCCTACACCTTAGGAAGAAAGCGGGGGGGGGGGGGGAGAAAAGAAAGAAACCTTTCCTCCACTTGAATCACATCGACAATCTTGGAGGCTTGTTTTCACAAGTGCTTAATTTAATAACTTCTAACCTTGCTCTATCCTCTTAATGTTTGTTCTTAGGACTTGCTACTACTCAGCGGTTCATTTTCTCAGCATAGAATTAGCAGGGCTTAATCCTACCTGGAGTGATTTGCTCCCCGTTCTCTTCCCCGATTCCCAGATCTGTGGGGACCTGGTGGGGCTTGTCTTTGGATTGTAAGTTACACAAGGTAAAGTTAAAGGACCCCTGGACGGTTAAGTCCTGTCAAAGGTGACTATGGGGTTGTGACGGTCTGCCATGGATGTTTTAGCTGAGATTCCTGCACTGCATGGGGTTGGACTAGATCCCTTCCAACTCTATGATTTTATGGCAGGTCAGTAGATTCCCCACCTTCCCCTGCTCCACTAGTTCCTAAAACTAGGAGGGGGTTGAAAAGGGAAGAGTAGCTATGACTAGAGCCAGCCTGGTGCAGTGGTTAAGAGCAGTGAACTCGTAATCTGGTGAACCAGGTTCGTGTCTCCGCTCCGCCACATGCAGCTGCTGGGTGACCTTGGGCTAGTCACACTTCTCTGAAGTCTCTCAGCCTCACTCACCTCACAGAGTGTTTGTTGTTGGGGAGGAAGGGAAAGGAGAATTTTAGCCGCTTTGAGACTCCTTTGGGTAGTGATAAAGCAGGATATCAAATCCAAACTCCTCCTCCTCCTCCTCCTCCTCCTCCTCCTCCTCCTCCTCCTCCTCCTCCTCTTCTTCTTCTTCTTCTTCTTCTTCTTCTTCTTCTTCTTCTTCTTCTTCTTTTGTGCAGAAATCTCAGGTTGCGAATACACAACCCATCAGAGGAGGGTATATAAGCTGGAAGAGGAGAGAAGTTCTCCTGTTGCTGCAACTACTCCATAGGGCCCAGACCTGCTGTGGACAGTTGCCTAGAGGCTAGAAGTTGTCTGCATTCATCCAGTCCACCGTGGAAGCTGCTGTAAGTGTTTTTGTTGCCAATAAAGAGTCAACTATCTGTGCTTTCCTTATCTGGGTTGGGTTGTTGGCATCACATCATTCCAGAATGGCTCTTCTGCCCCCCCCCTTTCATTCAGAACTCAGAACAATAATGCTTTTGAACATGGAGCTTCCAGGAAACTATCAGGGCTTTAAAACACCCACCCACCACCTCATGAATTTGTCCAATCATTTCTCAAAGCCATCTAAAAGTCATGGTGGCTGCCATATCTCATAGTCTGCTAATGCCATAGTCCTGCATACTCCAGCCCTCTTTATTTTTTTCTGCACCCCTTCATATTTCAAAGAAAGCAGTTTTCAACATCCTGAAATATGAAAACTAAAAGATAAGCATATAGGGGAGGAAATACAACCCACTAAGATTTCGCATTTCACGTTTTCAGGAAAAGGAAGATGACCTTGTGTGGGTCTCTGTGTTTCAATTCCTGCTCAGGGATGTGGTGGTGATGAGGTTGGTGCTGTGTTTGCACATTAATGGAGGCAACCCAGTGTTCCCACTGATGTGGCTGCGTATAAATAATAAAATTATTATTATTATGTTCCTGCGTTGCATCGACCTCCTTCCCCACGCCCTCCCAAGAAGCAGCTATGGCTTAGCTGCTTGGTAGCTACATGTCCAAACCTTGTATTCCTCCCATGATTAAACACGGCTCCTATTGCGTTCTTATGTTAATTTAAAGAGTTTGCAACCATGGTGAAACCAATGCACCTGTGTCCTTTGGTTAATGTGTCAGCAACTGCATGACATTGTCTCTGAACCCAAGGGTCAGGGCCTTTATTCAGCCGAAACTTGCTGGAACTCAGTTCTGGCACCTCTCAGGTGGGTCCCATTGCTGTTATGAGAGAACAAGGGAACCTCTTTTTCTAGAAAAATAGTGCTGGCAGGTGGCACTGTGGGTTAAGCCACAGAGCCTAGGGCTTGCTGATCAGAAGGTCGGCGGTTTGAATCCCCTTGAAGGCGTGAGCTCCTGTTGCTCGGTCCCTGCTCCTGCCAACCTAGCAGTTCGAAAGCACGTCAAAGTGCAAGTAGATAAATAGGTACCGCTTATTCATGCTGGCCACATGACCTGGAATCTGTCTGTGGACAAACACCGGCTCCTCGGCCAGTAAAGCGAGATGAGCACCGCAACCCCAGAGTCAGTCACGACTAGACCTAATGGTCAGGGGTCCCTTTACCTTTACTAGAATCTGAAGCCCCTTTCTGAGATCAAGCTTGCGGCCTCCTGCTTCACGAATAGCCTCTTAACTTTGGGACTCCTCTTGCTATTTGAGTAATGAAAAGGTGGGCAACACCTGCTCCGTGTTGGAAATAGTTGGAGGCGAAACCTCTAATGGATGTCATCCGGAGAGAAAACGTCGTCTGATCCAGTGGACACTGAGAACCTCAGGCTGGTCGGATGTCTCTCCCATCTTCTAATCTGGCTTCTGCCAGTGGCCTATTGGGCGCCCTTGGGGGATTTTGTCAAATCCCCTACTTGTCAAATTGGGATAATAATGCTTCCGTAACCAACAGGGGTGTTGCAAGAATTAATGTGCAGCATACAAATAGCCCAATTAAGCACTGGGCATGGGGCAATGTCAGATCCGGAAATAGTCTCAGAACAGTGATTATATGGACAATTACATTTCTCACTCGGTGCCACAGGTCTCCTGTTCCCTCCCTGAAACAAAACTATTTAGAGGGGGGAAACAGAGCTCACCTGATTGGGTCTTCTTAAACTATTTCCCACCAGTATACAGAGCAAAAGGCCTTGTGCTGGAACTCTGGAATAGCCGAACATGTTTTTCTCTTGGCTTCTGTCCAAAGTCCTGAACCAGTCTTGTGTGTTTGGTAGAATATCAGGTTCAAGCAAAGAAGAACCACCCTTAGCCACGTAGCTACAAATTAGTCACAGGAGAAACATAGGAAGTTGCCTCATACTGAGTCAGGTCACTGGTCCATGTAGCTCAGAATTGTCTACACTGAATGGGTTTCAGGCAGGGGCAGTTTTGACTAAGCAAGAATACTGTTAAGGTAAAGGTAAAGGAACCCCTGACCATTAGGTCCAGTCATGGCCGACTCTGGAATTGCGGCTCTCATCTCGCTTTATTGGCTGTGGGAGCTGGCGTACAGCTTCCAGGTCATGTGGCCAGCATGACTAAGCCGCTTCTGGAGAACCAGAGCAGCACACGGAAATGCCATTTACCTTCCTGCCGGAGTGGTACCTATTTATCTACTTGCACTTGACGTGCTTTCAAACTGCTAGGTTGGCAGGAGCCGGGACCGAGCAACGGGAGCTCACCGCGTCGCGGGGATTCGAACCGCCGACCTTCTGATTGGCAAGTCCTAGGCTCTGTGGTTTAACCCACAGCACCACCCGCGTCCCAAGAATGCTTTTAGCAGGCACCAAACAGAGCACAGTAAAGGCACCTGCTTGATCTCAATATGTAGGGAGTTCCAAAATACATCTGCTGCCACACTAAGCAATCTAATTCTTACAAATGCTAATATGATGCATGTTTGTATGTTGCTACTTTCACTAATATTAGCACCAATATGCACATTTTACCCTAGTATGCACAGTTTTGGACAGATTACGTGGCTGGAGAGCTGTACTGCAAAAATCTGGCAAGTGCAAATTTCAAAGGCTGCCTATTTGTCAGTTTGCATATTGTTTCAGAAAGTGGAAATTATGTTTGTCCCTACATGCAAACTTAGTCAAATGTCACCCCCACCTGTAGCAGGGTTATTGCACAGCGCTGTGCATGTCTGTTTGGAAATGAGCTCCATTGGAGTGGGTGGCCTTTGTTGTTGTTTAGTCGTTTAGCCGTGTCCGACTCTTCGTGACCCCATGGACCAGAGCATACCAGGCACTCCTGTCTTCCACTGCCTCCCGCAGTTTGGTCAAACTCATACTGGTAGCTTTGCAAACACTGTCCAGCCATCTCATCCTCTGTCGTCCCCTTCTCCTTGTGCCCTCCATCTTTCCCAACATCAGGGTCTTTTCTTCTCATGAGGTGGCCAAAGTATTGGAGCCTCAGCTTCACAATCTGTCCTTCCAGTGAGCACTCAGGGCTGATTTCCTTCAGAATGGATAGGTTTGATCTTCTTGCAGTCCATGGGACTCTCAAGAGTCTCCTCCAGCACCATAATTCAAAAGCATCAATTCTTTGGCCTTCTTTATGGTCCAGCTCTGACTTCCATACATCACTACTGGGAAAACCATAGCTTTTACTATACGGACCTTATGGGTGGCCTTACTCCCAGGTAAAAATAAGACTGGGATGGAAGCTTTTGTATTACTTTTGGGTACCTCAGGGTAGAAACACGCTCACTCCCTTTTCCAGACTTCCACAATGGGAAATTGCTAGAGATGAAAACAAAATCCAATTACCTTGTGAGTTTTGATAAGGTTTTGACTGGGGAGCGGGGGAAACGTTTGCAAATACATCCCATATGTTGGGTTTTTATTTTGTTTTTTGTTTGGTTTAACCATCGCTGACATCTATTTCTCTCCCTCTCTTTCACTCTCAGAGAAGCAAGTGAGAGACACTCATCCCCAGGTAAGCATATGCAGCTGTCTTGCTTGGCTAAGCATTTATTTATTTTTATTACGTTTATGTTTAAATATATAAGGATCATTAGCAGGACAAGGTGACACCACCAGGTATTTTGACTGCCTCTGGGCATTTCACCACTGACACCTGGTGTTGCATTCCTTTTGGAAGTGACCCAAATTATCGCAAAAAGTCTGGAGTTCATGGACCGGCAGACCTGCCTGCTCCAAACTAAGATATTACTATGTGCTTTTGCAAACCTTCTCCAAACTGTATCAGCAGCAGTAGTGGTAGAAAAAAAAATTGCTATCAACAGAATAAAGGTACACATTAACTTGGCTATGTCCTGCAGTCTACAGCCTGGATAGCTCAGTCAGTTAGAGAGTGGTGCTGATAATGTCAAGGTTGCAGGTTTGATCCCTGTATGGGACGGCTGCATATTCCTGCTTTGCTGGAGGTTGGACTAGATGATCCTCAAGGTCCCTTCTAACTCTACATTTCTATGATCTATGGCCTCCTGAGGGCCACATGCTGGTGGGAATCAAGGTCGGAGGCAAAATGGACAGAGCAACCACTGTAAATTTTGCCTTGGGGCGGTGGCTGGTTTCTCTTTGCACTTGCACACTCCCCTCTGCCCAAGGAAACAAGAGGGGTTATCAGATCAGGGACATGTTCCAAGCTAGGCAAAAATACCCTCAAGGGGAGAGGGGGCACAATGCAGAGCCTGTGAGGAGGTGTCCTGGAGAGACGAGGCATGTCAGGGACTGGTTAGATGGAGAAGAAGAAGAGTTTGGATTTGATATCCCGCTTTATCACTACCCGAAGGAGTCTCAAAGTGGCTAACATTCTCCTTTCCCTTCCTCCCCCACAATAAATACTCTGTGAGGTGAGTGGGGCTGAGAGACTTCAGAGAAGTGTGACTACCCCAAGGTCGCCCAGCAGCTGCATGTGGAGGAGCAGGGAAGCGAACCTGGTTCACCAGATTACGAGTCTACCGCTCTTAACCACTAAACCACACTGGAGGAATGGTGGGAGGAAGCAGGCGGGGAACCCCTGGCGAAAGAAGGATGGGAGCCAGGGGATTGGCTCTGAGCCCCTAAACTGCTAGTTGGAAGAGAAAGATGGAGAAGTGGGGAGGAATTGTGATTGTATAAGACACGGGTGGCGCTGTGGGTTAAACCACAGAGCCTAGGACTTGCCGATTGGAAGGTTGGCAGCTCAAATCCCCGTGAAGTAGATAAATAGGTACCGCTCCAGCAGGAAGGTAAACGGTGTTTCCGTGTGCTGCTCTGGTTCGCCAGAAGTGGCTTAGTCATGCTGGCCACATGACCCGGAAGCTGTCTGCGGACAAACACCGGCTCCCTCGGCCAATAAAGCGAGATGAGCGCCGCAACCCCAGAGTCGGTCACGACTGGACCTAATGGTCAGGGGTCCCTTTACCTTTTTAAGGCAGTGGCCTTATGAGCACACCTGCAAGCTGAACCTGAGAGTAACAGCATTCTCCCCTCTTGTGATTCCCAGCATCCATAAACGTGAGCTTGGTCATGGAAAAATGAGACACTGATCACCCACCAGCCATAACCTTCATCAGCTCCATCTATGTGTCCATTTGTACACGAATAAACATGTGTAATGGACTTTGGTGTGGGGAGAAAGGACATTCTCTCCTCGATTCATTCTGTGCTGGAAGATGTTTCTGTTTGTGTGTGCACTCCCCTTCTCCCCCCCCTTTTTAAAGGGACTTTCTCCTCATTACTCATGTTTTGGGGTATATTTAATGTCTAGCCTAATGAAAGGAGGGCCAGCCGGTTGACACATCAAAGCATTTTCAGGTACTGTGAAGCATTAATGCGTAATTAACCCAACTTAAGCCCTACCTTCTACAAAGGTTAATGGGATTTTTTGGGGGGTGACCTCGAGTGGTCAAGGCCTCCGTTTTGCATCTCTTCTGAATGGAACTAGGAAACGGAGAAAGAGGAAATAAAAAAGAATCTATTCTAACTCACACACCCCACACACTTCAGAGAATAGATAAACTCCCAGGTACGGGTCATTAGTGCCCACCACTAGGAATGGGAAATTAGTCAATTTTGGTTTGTTTCTCAGTTCTTCCTTGCCCCGCACCAGGAGTGAATGAAGGTGGAGCATTTACGCATCAGTTTATGATTTATTTATTTATTTTTAAAGAAAAGTCTTCCCTGAAATTTATCAGCATTTTACTGCGCTTTGCTCCAAATATACACATTTTAGCATTTAGCCTCTCCGCATACTTCCTCTAATGGGCTCCTTTGGGAGGGAGAGAAATCAAAGAAATGAATAAATAACAGGTGATTTTTTTTCGTATACCATTTTTGGTTGGAGAACGGCATTGCGAATTTCAGAGAGGTTGGGATTTTGAAGGATAAGCTCCATTTGGGTTCGGCTACTGTTTCAGGGAGTGAAAATTCACAGGTCCGTACTCATTCGTGAACCAAACAGAACTTCTCTCCCATTTCGATCCACCACCAAATCACCACCCCACCCTCACCTCAATGCTCACTATATTTCCTAGACAGATAGGTAGCCGTGTTGGTCTGCCATAGTCAAAATAAAAAAATTCCTTCCAGTAGCACCTTAAAGACCAACTAAGTTAGTTCTTGGTATGAGCTTTCGTGTGCATACACACTTCTTCTTGAAGAAGTGTGCATGCACACGAAAGCTCATACCAAGAACTAACTTAGTTGGTCTTGAAGAAGTGTGCATGCACACGAAAGCTCATACCAAGAACTAACTTAGTTGGTCTTGAAGAAGTGTGCATGCACACGAAAGCTCATACCAACAACTAACTTAGTTGGTCTTTAAGGTGCTACTGGAAGGAATTTTTTTATTTTGACTATATTTCCTAGGAAAAGAGGTGTGCCAGGGCTCACCACGAACTTCTCCCTTTTTCTCTTAGAATGACAATGGAGCCCACCTGAGAGGTGCTGGAGCTGAGCCACACTTGAATGGAACTTGGATGGTTTTAAAAGAGGACTGGACAAATTCATGGAGGAGAAGGCCATCGGTGACCATCAGCCACGGTTGCTGCACTCTGCCTGCGTAGTCAGAGCCTGCAATAATTCGGAAAACAGTTGCAGGAAGCCACTGGAAGGGAGATGGCTCTTGGGGTAGGATCCTGTTTGCAGGATTCCCGCAGGCATTTTGGTGGCCGGTTTGAGAACAGGATGCTGGACGAGACAGGACATTGGCTTGATTCAGCAGGCCCTTCTTATGTTCTTAATGCAAAGAGAGCATTTAAGCTGGATGTGTGGGTTGAGGAAATGTGTGACTTTTCTGTGTTTGTTTCTTTCCTCTTCCAGCACCCCGTGAATTAAAATGCAACCCCGGGACTGGCTCTTGAACCAAGTGTGATGCCATCAAATCCATCTAAACAAGTATAAATGTTGTGAAAGTAAAGAGTACTAATCAAGAGACACAAGACATTATACTGCCTAATAAATCTTGCCTTCAATTTATTTGTCTAGTATTACAAAGCCGAGGAGATATCAATTAATATAGGTAAAGAGGACCCATAATTTATAATTAACGGGCAAGCGGTTTTTTTGTTGTTGCGAACAGCCACCAACTGAATCTAATAGCTGGTAGAAAAATAACTAGAGTTGATTTGTCCCTCAGCAAATTAATAGAGTGCTTATCAATGACAGGGTTACATAAAACTGCTAAATAAATAATCATCAGTGAGTAAGAGTGAAGCAGATCTTTAACAAGCTTAATCTGAACCTCTTGACACTGGCAGACTATGAAGAGATTAAATGCTAAGGGGAGAAGCGTGAGCCACACAGAAGGGAAAGCGTGCGGCAGGGACCATGAGAGATTGTCTTCCACCGGTAATGAGAAATAAGGAAATATTTTTATTGCAAAAGTGCACTGAAAAATTATTTTCGTTCTAATTAGAGGGGAAATTATCAAAGATATATCAAAAGGGACGCTGAGCTGGAATTAAGCAGATGAGAATTAACGGTCTTGTTTCTTAGCAATGGGAACGCATGGTGGTAGGTGGGCTGGAGGTTCCTTGCCTTTATTGCCCACCCGTCGTCCCTGCCCTTGGCAGATGTTGCAGGAAAGACGCAGTTACAGGTAAGGTCAGTTGTATCATAGCAGATACAACTGCACCTTGCCAACAAAGGTCCATATAGTAAAAGCTATGGTTTTCCCAGTAGTGATGTATGGAAGTGAGAGCTGGACCATAAAGAAGGCTGATCGCTGAAGAATTGATGCTTTTGAATTATGGTGCTGGAGGAGACTCTTGAGAGTCCCACGGACTGCAAGAAGATCAAACCTATTCTGAAGGAAATCAGCCCTGAGTGCTCACTGGAAGGACAGATCATGAAGCTGAGGCTCCAATACTTTGGCCACCTCATGAGAAGAGAAGACTCCCTGGAAAAGACCCTGATGTTGGGAAAGATTGAGGGCACATAGCAGAATGAGAAGAACCCTGCTGGATCACGTCAGTGCCATCACGATGTCTAGAGCAAAGGGCCATATCTTAGTTGTAGAGCATCTGCTTTGCACGTAGAATGTCCCGTGTTCGGTGCCTGGCAGCTGGGGGGTAGGGCTGTGGAAAGACTGGCCATCTGGAATCCCAAAGAGCTTCTGCCATGCAGTGTGGACAGTGCTAAGCTAGATGGACCAGTAATGTGATTCCACATAAGAGGCAGCTTCTGATGCTCTTCTGGTGTGAAAGACAGTGGTCCAGATTCAACTAAAATGACACGCTAGTGGAAGCCACTAGGGCTCCTGCTAGCACAATGGGGCTTTCCCTCTCCTACTTCAAATCCACTCTGGAGAGCTAAGAAAACCCCTAGAGCAGTAGGGGAGGAGGAGGAAAGTGGGGTGTTTTTTTCCATCTGGCAAGCATAAGTTTTTGTGCTGATGGAATGATCCCAGTTTGCCTCTGAAAAATGGGGTAGTGAGCTACCGTGCTCATGTCCTGCTTGCAGGCATCATAGACATCTGGCTGGCCACTGTGGGAACAGAATGCTAACTAGATGGGTCTTCAGTCCAATCCATGCTGCACGGCTCTACTTACATTGCTTTCGTTTCATGATGCTTCAGTTGAGATTCCTGCATAGTAGGGGGTTGAACTAGATGACCCTCTGTATCCCTTCCAACCCTACAATTCCATAATTCTATTATTCTGTGTTGATAGTTTGATCAGGGCATAAAGGCAATAGCCTTTCCCTGTTATCTGTCCCAGCATCCTTTACTCAGAGCCTCCGAATAAGCATGGCTGATGATAACCATTAATGATGAACTTGCATAATACCCATATGAGATTATTGCGTTGCTGTTTTAATTTTGCAAATATTCACCGATAAGCACAGTCAACACAACAGATGAGTAAAGCTAAGCACAGGGACAGCTTATCTCATCCTAATGTTTTTCAGTGTGAGCCACCAGCAGATCTTTGTCGTGAGCCAATAAAGGAAGCCCAGAGAAGATGTTGCAAGGGAAATGCTAAACGGACTGATGGTAACAGATTCTTCAATTATCCCCAGAAATGAGACCAGCTAGAGCAGTTCCCAGATTCCTTCTTCAGTCTCCCTTCTATATCACCACCTCGGGTTTCAAAACCACACAAACACTGTCGGATTCTCAAGCCTTATCAGAAGAAACTGGCCACTCTCCAGGCACCCGGCTTGATCTCCTTGTTGACCTCCCTGTCTGCGTTTCCCGGCAGGATACAGGCTAGGTCGCGATTGGCGATCCTCCTCAAACGTGAGAAGGACACACCACTCTTCCCTGCTCCCTGCTCCCCCCAGGGAGGGGAAAGAGATAGACAGAAATGTATTTACATGCCTTTATTTCTGTCTTTGCAGCATTTCAGAGAAACGCGTCTGCTCTCTTCAGACATCAACAGCAGAGAGACAAACTCCACCTCCTGTACTTCCTGTACAGGTCAAATGACACTCTGAGCTAAATCCGGTGCTCAGCACAGTGAATAGACTGCCCCTTTGTTCCCATGGTACAGTCCCAAACATTCCCATCATGTTTTGCTTTCCAGCCAGCTGCAGCATGCTGCCGCATTGCTCCTTTTCCGTAACAAACACCACAGGTGTTTTGATTCTACTCCCTTAAGGTCTGTTTCACCTAGTGATCTCTGACACCAAGTCCCTTCTATCGGTATAATCTTGTGATAGGTTTGTACCATTCAACTTTTGTTGTCCGCTGGCCTCATCACAGAGAAACCAAACCGGTCTTAACTGACCCCATGGCTAATGGACCTGAAGGAGACCTTTATTAGAGGACACCTTGCAATTAATCTGCTCTGGAATTAAAGACACACATTTCTGGAAGCTGTCCAATGTCACTAGTCATTGGTAGATCCTCAGCCAGTGATAATGATGTCCACGATCCTTCCATTTTGATTTGGAAATGCGTCCCCAATCACATTTGGTTCTTATTGTATCAAAGCATTAGGAGCCAGGCAAATCCTTTATCTTCCAAACCAGGCGATTGTCACTTTTGGTGCAATCGCTATTGCGGAGGCCACAACTCTCAGTGCTGGGCCACAGGCAAAATAGCATGTGACATGGTGCAAGGAAAAGTTTGTGCAAAATGGGAATCGGGGTCATTTGGGAGGCAAATTGTACAGGAGGTAATAGGCAAGGAAAGAGGCCAGATGAACAAAGGGCAGAAGGGGTCAGCCACAAGCTTGGGCTCATTCTGAAAAGTATGGAACATGGATGTAGGCGAGTAGCAAGACAGCAAATAGGAAAGGGACCTGGAAGCCTATCACACAAGGTATGGTAGGTATGCAGATAAGGAGGGAGAGAAGAGGCATCCTTTGACTGGTCTTCAGGCAAAGCCACTTCTGACCTCAGAAGGAGGTGGTGTTGCGGGCGTCACGCCCCCAACACTTGCGCGAAGGCTGGCTCCCAGCCCCGTGCGATCAGGGGAATCCTCTGCCATGTCATTCCCCTGGCCAGCCAATCGGCTGGCTCAGGGGGTGTGGCTTGCCGCATTTAAGGCAAGCGCGGCAGAGGAGCGTCCTCTTTTGCCTCAATCAGCTGGGGAATTTCCCACCCACCCACCGTTCAAGGTTTCTTTTTTGACCTTGCTATGGACTTAAGGGGCCTGGTGGGAATTTTTCCACTTGGCAAATTGGCACCAGCCATTTGGTTTTTCCGCCTACCTCATAGCAAATTGTTACAACTTCCGTGGTTTGGTGGTTAGGCATTGGTCGGGCTATTGTTATGTAGATGAATGGGGGAGGAGCGCCATCACCTCCCCCGGTTACTGAAGGGTAGTCCGGTAAAGGATTCCGGGGGCGTGGCCCTGTCCGAAGCCTATGGAGACCAGGGCCCAAGGCACGCCCCCGAGCGGTGACCCCGGGGGAGTGCCTAGTTGATGTGCATCAGCAGGGTTCCCCCTGCTGGTGTTAACCCTTCCCGGCAGACAGACTGAAGCCGGATAGTCGATTAGGACCAATGCCTAAGCCAATACCACTCATCACCTGTAACCAATAAAGCTGTGGCCAATTTTAGCCCATTAACCTTAATAATGGTGTCTTGTGTCGTTATTTCTACTGGTGGGAGGCATGAACTCACCACGCAAGACTCAGGCCTGGCCCAGAAGTATTTGTGTCACCCATGGAGTGTGTAGCCACATTGGAGTTTGGGAAGAGGGGAACGTGCCTTCACTGACATCACAGTGTAGCCAATTGGGATTGGCTAAAAAGAATTCTGATGTCCTGTTCATACTTTGTGCTCCCTGATTGGATCATGTATCTAAGTGAGGAAACATTATGTAATCCTTACGTGCATGACATTACCCTGGGTGACATGATCACGTAGCCAGGTCTGATTGGCTACATTGTGAAATCATCTTGTTCAATGGCATGATAACTGATTGGTTAGGATTACCCATGTGGCTAATCAAAAAAAAAAGGGTGAAAAATAGCATCCAGGGGGAAGAAGGAGAGAGAGAGAGAGAGAAAGCACTGAACAAAGTCAACAAATCATGAACACTGAATTAGCAGTGTGGGAGAGACTATGGACAACAGCATTAAAGTATACAGCATGTAACACTCTGAAGGAGAAATATATGAAAATGACGTATTGTTGGTATCCTAGCAAATTAGCTAAGATCTATAAATCAAAGGCTAAAACGTGCTGGAAATGTAAAGAAAAAGATGGTACTTTTATCATATGTGATGGTCACGTAATATGATAAGAGACTTCTTGGAAATAACGAACTGGAAAAAATGTTGAAAGTAGCTTTTCCTAAGAAACCAGAAGCTTTTCTTTTAGGTATTATAGGAGCAGAGACCCCAAAGGACCAGACAAAACTTTTTATACGGCTGCATGGACTCTGTTAACCCAGATATGGAAAGATGATACAGCTCTGACCAAAAAAGAGTGGCAGACAAAATAGATGAACTATGCCAAGATGGCAAAACTTACAGGAAGAATTAGAAACCAGGAAGAGGAGGCCTTTAATAAAGAATGGGGAAAGTTTATCATTTATTTGAAAAGCTATTGTAAACAATTACGTATGTTGGTAGGATTGACAGAAAACTTGTAGTAAAAAAATTGAACTATAGATTGACAAAGGATTTATTTTTTTTTAAAAAAAAGACTTATGAAAGAGATGTAGAGGGGTAAATCATTATACAGTGGTACCTCGGGTTAAGTACTTAATTTGTTCCGGAGGTCCGTTCTTAACTTGAAACTGTTCTTAACCTGAAGCACCACTTTAGCTAATGGGGCCTCCTGCTGCCACTGTGCTGCTGGAGCCCGATTTCTGTTCTTATCCTGAAGCAAAGTTCTTAACCTGAAGCACTATTTCTGGGTTAGCGGAGTCTGTAACCTGAAGCGTATGCAACCTGAAGCGTATGTAACCCAAGGTACCACTGTATTAGGATCCACAATGTGGGGGAGGGAAGTCAGAAGGGCTTATATGTTTATGTATTTAATTCATTTGTTTATGTAAAATAGAAAATGCAAAAATAATTTTTATTTTTTAAAAAGCAAATCATG
The DNA here is from genome assembly GCF_965112155.1 of Podarcis liolepis. NCBI lineage: Eukaryota > Metazoa > Chordata > Lepidosauria > Squamata > Lacertidae > Podarcis > Podarcis liolepis. The sequence goes on from NC_139557.1 coordinate 114,838,842, forward strand.
GTGTGGGGTACCCCCTACATGGATAGGGGCTTGGAGTAAGATGCCATTTGAGGTCCCTTCCAACATTATGATTCTCTTCTACTGCACGAGAATAGCTATTTTCAACTTGAAAATTGAAACGAGAGAATATTGAGTGCAGCCCTAAACAAAATAAAAATGGAAATAGAAAACCTGAGATGTGCCATTACTCTGTAAAGCTGTGGATGTATAAACTAGTTTTCTACCATTACATGTTTTTTTCCTTAATGTCATCAGCGGTGGCTTAGCAGCTCATTTGCTAATAATGATTGCATTTCTCATTAAATTGTTTCTTTCATTATTCTACAGGTAGAAATGTGTAATTTGACGATTGTTACATCAATTATACTTAAAAAGCTCATTAAAACCCTGAAATATTATCTCCTGTAGCCAGGGAACTTTAAGGGGACCGCACTAATTACAAAAGGAATAAACTCGTCGTAATATCACCATTTTGAATGGATGCCTTATAAATTATTAATGTAAAGCTAACATCGAAAGTGTAAATCAAATATATAGATCCACTATACTGAACCCCCCCTTTCCCCCTAATCGTGTTTAAAAAAAAAAACTTTGGCAAAGGATTCTGATCATTGTAATTAAATAATGCATAGTGTAATAAAGATCTAGCACATGCAATTATTTCATCAGCAATTGAATATTTGCACTTTTTGGCATTCTTGGGTAGGCTTTATTTATGTGCCCAATTTATCGTGGGCAATATGGATCAAGCATTAAAATATTGATACAATTACATCTATGCAGCAGAACCGATTAAACAAAAAACAAAAAACAAAAAACCAACAGCCCCATGTCATGGCTCTCCACTGATAACACAGGGGCAGTTTGAATTCCCTCGTTAAAATTTAATATTCAGATGTGCTGGGTTATGCTAATTCTGCGCGAAGAAAATGCAGCTTTTATTTTTGGGTGAAATTCCAATTTCAGCAGCCCTTAGTATGGGTAACTAGCGGTGCTCATGGAGAATGAATCAAAGGTGACTCAGTGCAGAAGGTCCTTGTTTGTATTGATTTTATGCCACCAATGCGACTCCCTGGTTTTGCTGTTAATTACATAACATGTTAATTTTCTAAGCCCATTCCGAAGCGAAGCAGAGAGAACAAGGCTTCCTCTGACTTTAAATTGCTTCTGATCACAACATCATATTCTCCAGCGCTCAAGAGCAGAACTGGGAACATTTGGAGAGGAGTAATAAGCGTACACACTTGCACGCATATGTAAAATGAAAAATTCCCCCTCCCCACAAAATTGCCTTGACACTGAAGCCTCTTGTAGCAATTAAATGAATGAATGTACACTAGGTAAGAACATAGGGATGCGGGTGGCACTGTGGGTTAAACCACAGAGTCTAGGGCTTGCCGATCAAAAGGTCAGTGGTTCGAATCCCTGCAATGGGGTGAGCTCCCATTGCTCAGTCCCTGCTCCTGCCAACCTAGTAGTTTGAAAGCACGTCAAAGTGCAAGTAGATAAATAGGTACCGCTCCGGCGGGAAGGTAAACGGCGTTTCCGTGTGCTGCTCTGCTTCGCCAGAAGCGGCTTTGTCATGCTGGCCACATGAACTGTACACCGGCTCCCTCGGCCAGTAAAGCGAGATGAGCACCGCAACCCCAGAGTCGGCCATGACTGGACCTAATGGTCAGGGGTCCCTTTACCTTTTTAGGTAAGAACATAAGAGTCTTCTGGATCTGTCCAATGCCCCATCGACTCCATCATCCTATTCTCACAATGACCAGTCAGATACTGGTGGGAAGCCCAAAGGGAAGACTGGAGTACAAAAGCTCTCCCCCCCCCCTTAGGTTAATAATAATAATAATAATAATAATAATAATAATAATAATAATAATAATAATTTTTATACCCTGCCCTTCCTGGTTCAGAAAACCGGGCTCAGGGTGGCTAACAACAAATTTAAAACACTTAATTGTGATACAACAAAAAAACACCCAGCATAAAATACAGTATAAAAGCGTAAATAACAATAAATTCAAAGTTCTGAAATCAATTTGAGGGAAAATCCATCCAATAAACATTAGATGATCAGCAGGGTTAGCTGGCTAAATTAGTCCTATTTGGGCCAGCAAGGAGGCCAGGGCATTGTAGCAACTGGTATTCAGAAGATGTGGAGACAGAGGATAGCCATTGTGGAAAGTAGCTATTGATAACCTTCATTAATTTGTCCAACCCATCCAAGTTGGTGGCCATCACTGGCCACTGTGATGACAGGATGGTGGACTAGATGAGCCACTGACCTGATCCAGCAGATTCTTCTTATGTTCTCAGCCTATTCTATCTCACGGGGTTGTCATGAGGAGAGAAGGCAAAGCAAGAAACCATGTATGCCACTCTGAGGTCCGTGGAGGAAAGACGGGATATCATTGGAATGATCAATTATAAGCAAACAGCATTATATCACTGAGAGCAAGTTAAGGAAGCAGAGTGAAAGGAAGAGGGAAATCTTCTTCTTTGGCAATCACTTGTAGTCAAGTAAGATTGTCTTCCATAAACACGGTTTTAACAATGAGTCCATAAGTGACTGTGGAGGCCAATTCTGGATCCACACGTCCTTCCACAGTGGGGACATGAGTTTCCGGGTGGGAGTTGATCACGGTGTGGATTTGCTAAGCGTGCCTTCCTCTTAGCACGTTTCTCCCTTTCATCATGAGTTTGAGCATCTTCAAGGTCCATGACACCATTGGTAAAGGCTGTTCTCTAACTGGAGCACTCACAGGCAAGTATTTCCCAATTGTTGGAGTTTATACTACACTTTTTATAAAATTTTCCTTGAGAGAGTATTTAAACCTCTTTTGTTGACCACCAGCATTACGCTTTCCATTTTTATGTTCAGAATAGAGTAGTTGCTTTGGAAGACGATAATCAATCATCCGCACAACATGACCAGTCCAACGAAGTTGATGTTGAAGAATCATTGCTTCAACACTGGTGATCTTTTTACCTTTTTACATAACAATGGATAAAAGCTGGGCATTCTCTTAATTTTGTTGTATTGCAACAGATCATCCTAGAATTCAGTCGCTCCCAATTAGCTAAGTACCTGCAAACCCCGTTTTTCAGAAGCCAAACCATGGAACCCAACTTTTGAAAATCTCTGTATATCTATGGTACTTTCTGTTATGTGAATGAAGCTACAGGCCCCCTGAGTGGCTTATGCGGACCCCCTGGGGTCCACCGACCACCAATTGGAAACCATTGCCTAGATCATTCATGAATTATCAAAGGTTAATCATGCCTCTAATAAGAGCCCAGATCCAACAGATCAGCTGTGTTACAGCTCAACTGTTCAGTACAGACCAATTAAAACAAACTCTTTGAAAGACATTAAAAAAGAGGGGGGAAATGCCAGTCGCTTGCCAATGTTATTTGCAGATAGAAATCTCAAATGGAACATATTAGGGGGAGGGGATAAAAAGACATATAATTGAATAATTGATTAGAATTATAATTCATTTTCAAAAGAGGATAATGTGTCTTGTTTATATCTATCTCCCTGGTACCAACATACAATGGAGAATGATGAATGGGCAACTTAATTGACAAGTCATCCTTGTTTAATAGGTTGTGGATTCAAGATATCAGCAAGCTTGCATTACAGTTGCAATGTCTATATTTTAGACATTTTAAAAATGTCTAAAAACACCCCTTGTCTAGATGGCTCCTCAGCACAGTGATCAATGACAAGGACAATCACATTGGGATTCAAGGTGACTTGAAGCATTGAAACCTAAAGTTCTTAGCATCCGGATAGGTTCATATAATGCAAACATCCCCAAACTCAGCCCTCCAGCTGTTTTGGGACTACAACTCCCATCATCCCTAACTAACAGGACCAGTGGTCAGGGATTTCCTGGAGAACCGGCCAAGTCCCGGCAGACTGGAGGAGGGCAAATGTTGTCCCTATTTTCAAAAAGGGGAAAAGAGAGGACCCAAATAATTACCACCCAGTCAGTCTGACATCAATACCAGGGAAGATTCTGGAGCAGATCATTAAGCAAACAGTCTGTGAGCACCTAGAAAGGAATGCTGTGATCACCAATAGTCAGCATGGATTTCTGAAAAATAAGTCATGTCAGACTAACCTGATCTCGTTTTTTGACAGAATTAAAAGCCTGGTTGATGAAGGGAACGCAGTGGATGTAGCCTACCTTGATTTCAGCAAGGCATTTGACAAGGTGCCCAATGATATTCTTGTAAAGAAGCTGGTAAAATGCGGTCTTGACTATGCTACCACTCAGTGGATTTGTAACTGGCTGACTGACCGAACCCAAAGGGTGCTCATCAATGGTTCCTCTTCATCCTGGAGAAGAGTGACTAGTGGGGTGCCACAGGGTTCTGTCTTGGGCCCGGTCTTATTCAACATCTTTATCAACGACTTGGATGATGGACTCAAGGGCATCCTGATCAAATTTGCAGATGACACCAAACTGGGAGGGGTGGCTAACACCCCAGAGGACAGGATCGCACTTCAAAACGACCTTGACAGATTAGAGAACTGGGCCAAAACAAACAAGATGAATTTTAACAGGGAGAAATGTAAAGTATTGCACTTGGGCAAAAAATATGAGAGGCACAAATACAAGATGGGTGACACCTGGCTTGAGAGCAGTACATGTGAAAAGGATCTAGGAGTCTTGGTTGACCACAAACTTGACATGAGCCAACAGTGTGACACGGCAGCTAAAAAAGCCAATGCAATTCTGGGCTGCATCAATAGGAGTATAGCATCTAGATCAAGGGAAGTAATATTGCCACTGTATTCTGCTCTGGTCAGACCTCACCTGGAGTACTGTGTCCAGTTCTGGGCACCACAGTTCAAGAAGGACACTGACAAACTGGAACGTGTCCAGAGGAGGGCAACCAAAATGGTCAAAGGCCTGGAAACAATGCCTTATGAGGAACGTCTAAGGGAGCTGGGCATGTTTAGCCTGGAGAAGAGGAGGTGAAGGGGTGATATGATAGCCATATTCATATATATAAAAAGATGTCACATAGAGGAGGGAGAAAGGTTGTTTTCCGCTGCTCCAGAGAAGCGGACACGGAGCAATGGATCCAAACTACAAGAAAGAAGATTCCACCTAAACATTAGGAAGAACTTCCTGACAGTAAGAGCTGTTCGACAGTGGAATTTTCTGCCAAGGAGTGTGGTGGAGTCTCCTACTTTGGAGGTCTTTAAGCAGAGGCTTGGCAACCATATGTCAGGAGTGCTCTGATGGTGTTTCCTGCTTGGCAGGGGGTTGGACTCGATGGCCCTTGTGGTCTCTTCCAACTCTATGATTCTATGATTCTATGATTCCACAGTTTGAGCTTTCACATCAATCGAGACTGATCAAATGTGTCTGTCATATCTTATAGTCTCTCCAGTGCCTTCAGAGCAGAAGTTGAAGCAATGTTTCAGACAGTAAAACAAAGGTAAGCTTGGACAATGTGACCTTTCAGTCTGCAAGGTCCAGACTCAGTGAGCAGAGCAGAATCAGGTTAAAACTAGCTGATCAGGACCTTGGACAGCTCACCAGCTGAAAACTCTTTGCCTATACTGCAAGGGAAGCTGTTGCTTCAGCAGGGTGTTAACGCCTCTTGAGATCTTTAAATTATTGGCCAGCCTTGTAACACTTTTGGCTCTGGCACCATTAGGATCTTAAAGGGCCATTACCTTATTAAATCATCTTTAGCAGTGAAATATACTCTGAGTCGAGAGTGGATTTCATTCTCTTTATTCAGCTCATAGTGGTGAGGAGGAATGGAAGTTCCCCCAGAATGTCTGCTTTATATATTATTTACACAATGGGCCCCACGTGATTGGCTAATTCCGGGATTCTCCTGTAGGCCAATCGGATTGCTGATTCACTTCCACCTGGAGCTGGATTGGGTGGCTCCTGTGGACCAATCAGACTGCTGCATTCTGAGCCCTATTGTTCTAGGACCAATCAGACTGCTGCATTCTGAATCCTGTTCAACTCAGTACCTAACAAGCAGTGATGACAAAGACAAGAAGTGGGAGAGAGGGGAGGAGGGGAAGACACCCGAAGAAGGTTCTCCAACACTACTGTTAAAAATTCCAGTGATACAGTAACACCAAATTTTCGACTCTGGAAGGACCCAGTAAGTGGGACGGACACTCCTCATCCATGCCAATTTTTTGGTGTTCAAAATCATCAAACATGACAAAATCTAGGGAGGTGATCATTTCACTCCATTCATTCTGTTATTGCTTCTTTACATTTCTTTCCCAATCTTTCATACATGCTGCTTCTCTCCCAGGAATGAGGAATTCCTATAATTAATTTTTCAGGTCTCTCTCTCTCTCTCTCTCTCTCTCTCTCTCTCTCTCACACACACACACACACACACACACACACACACACACGTTGCTTTTCCCACATGTTGCTGATGTGCCATGGGTCAATCACATTGGGTCAATCAGTACAGAAAGGATGCTTAAAGAGATCAAATTTCCTTTTTGTGCTATGACTTCTTTTCTTTTTTTAAAAAAGATGGTATTAGCTGGTGCACATCAATAACATATAAGGGGAAAAGAAGAAGGCAGGAACTGAAAACTACAGTCAATTGCACAGCAATCCAAACAAAATCTGTAAAACAAAAACAGAAGAAAGGTGGATCACTAATACATTAGTCCTGCATCAGATGCAAGATACTTTGCAACCCTGGTGTCCTAGAAGAAGTAGAGGGTATGACTAGGGAGAGTGTCTTAGGTGCTAAACAGAGAATATTATAAGGCTGCATTCATACACACACACCAGGTCTCAGGCATCCCAACTCTGGACTGGACAATAATTTTGTAGCAGCTAGTCCTGTGATGCATAGTTGGTGATGCAACAAAATTTCTGAATTGTGTTTTTTTTAATTGACAAATATTTGATCATGCCGAAAACATCTGGAGAACATTCAACAGGGAAAATATCTCAATAGAGAAATTGGAGGTGGGAATGTCTTGTTGCTTTCAACCGGTTCTGCGGTCTGTGCAGGAAATCTGTGCTAAGCTGTGGATTTACACTTATAGGCATGCAGTTGCTACTGATGATGGCTGTGTTACAGTATGGAAAGTGCACCCCCACACCAGCAGCTTAAAGCAGCGGCTTGTACTGGAAATGAGCTGTTTGCAATATGAATGCTCCCTTGCTACGAAAAGTAGCTGATTTAGTCAGAAAGGTGACAGTTAAGCAGGAGAGATTTTTGCATCTTCTCGGCGACTTCTTTCCCTCTCCCTTTTCTGCTTTACAGTCCTGGCTGTCCATCACAGTTGTTATGCATGCAGGCTCACAGAGCCCGCAGGGGATCCGAGTTATTTACACTCTTTTTTCAAGCACCGAAGCTGTTATAATCATTCGCTGTCAACTTTGTGCTGACATTGAATTTTACTTTGTGGGCTGTTTTTTCTCCCTTTCTTTTCTTTTCTTTTCTTTTTTTTAAAAAAGAATGTGCAGTTTGGATCTGAACACCAGGCACCCCTACCTTCTGCTACAAGTCTGTGGATGACTGAGTTGACCAGCGATAGGCAGTGTCATGATCTGAAACCTCCAGAAACCCGGGAGCTATATCGAGATAGCTGCGATTTGTTGATTTGTGGGGCAGCAAACAAAGTCTCTAGGCATTGTTCTCTTTTTTTATCCTGGCGGTGGCCCTCAGGAACCAGTTCTATTCTATGTTTCATGTCACTGCATTCTCATCTTTAAAGATATGTAAATATATCTCCCTCCAACCTGCAAAGTTAAGAAACAGAAACTTCTTTTTCCTAACACCTGGGTTGAAAAGGATGTTTCAATTGCTATTCACTGCTCCCATAAGCAGGTTTTGAAGTTTGGTGATGTTAACGGGCATGAATTATAGAGAGATTTGGAGGAATATGCCTCATTTCCTCGACTTCCTCCTTTTACACTAAGTTGTAGGGTTGTGTTTATTAAATTTGTACACTGCTTCCCACTTAGAAGTCCTGAAGCAAGTTGCAAGTAAAAAACAAACAAACCCAAATACAACAATAACATCACAAAAACTTATATTAAAAACAGGGTTAGCAACATGGTGTAATATCATTGGTGTCGCCCAAAGGCCTGGAGAAACGTTCTTGTATTTTCCTGGTGCCAAAACAATGGCATGGGTCTTCCTGGGATAGTGTACCATCCAACATTTCTCCAATAAAAATAGGAACGTCCCATTCCATACTGATTATTTTACTATTTATACCTCACACATCTTACTAGGTTGCCCTGGCCACTGTGGGTGGCTTCCAACAGATATAAAAAAAATAATACAACATCAATAATTTTTTTTTTAAAAAAAATCCCTTCCCTATACAGCATTGCCTTCAGACAGCTCAGGGGTCGCATAACTTCATACCTTCCAACATTTCTCCAATGCAATAGGGACATCCTAAGAAAAAGTGGGACATTCCGGGATCAAATCAGAAACTGGGAAGGCTTCTAAATCAGGGACGTCCCTGGAAAATAGGAACACTTGGAGGATCTTGAAGAGCATTCCATAAAAAGGGCCTGTTCACTTGTTTCCACCCTCTGGACTTCCCTTTGAAAGGGCACATGGGGAAGTGTCGAGATTACAACATTTGAGGGAGAGAGTCAAGTTAGGAGGGGCCTGATTTAGGTATATAGAATTATCAGTGGATTTTTCCTAGGGGTACTTCATGGTAACGCAGTACAGGCACCTCTTCCCCATAAAGGTTAAAAGTGCCGCACTTGCATTATACAGTGGTACCTTGGGTTACAGATGCTTCAGGTTACAGACGCTTCAGGTTACAGACTCCGCTAACCCAGAAATAGTACCTCGGGTTAAGAACTTTGCTTCAGGATGAGAACAGAAATTGTGCAGCTGCTGCGGAAGGCCCCATTAGCTAAAGTGGTGCTTCAGGTTAAGAACAGTTTCAGGTTAAGAACAGACCTCTGGAATGAATTAAGTTCTTAACCTGAGGTACCACTGTACTGAAAAAGTGAAGGAAGACAAGCTCTTGCATTAAAACCCAGGAACTTCCAATGAAGCTGACTATACAAAGGTTCAGGACAGGCAACGGCACCTAATTAAGCCATAGAATTCACCCCACAAGATGTAGTGATAGCCACTGATTTGGACGGCTGTAAAGGAGGATCTGACCAAGCCATAAAGTGATCAGTGGCTACTAGCCAGGATGTCTACATGTTGCTGTACCTCTATTGCTGGGGCAGTACGACTCTGAATACCAGCGGCTAGGAATCTCAGAAGAGCACAGCTGTTGCACTTGGGTAATGCTTGCAAACTTTCCATTGTTATCTGGCTGGCTGCTGTGAGCCTTGAACAGGCAGGGCTTTCCTTATATCTATATTTAAACACAGATTATAAGGCACACATTTAAATGTGGATTTTTGAATATTTCAAAAAGCAGATCAAAGTGGAGGCAGAACGGCATGGACACAGAACACAGTTACATACCCTCCAACATTTCTCCAAAGAAAACAGGGACAACCTACTCTATTATTATTATTATTATTATTATTATTATTATTATTATTATTATACTATTTATATCCCATCCATTTGACTGGGTTGCCCTAGTCACTCTGGGCACCTTCCAACATACCGTATTTTTCGCCCTATAGGACGCACTTTTTCCCCTCCAAAAATGAAGGGGAAATGTGTGTGCGTCCTATGGGGCGAATGCAGGCTTTCGCTGAAGCCTGGAGAGCGAGAGCGGTAGGTGCGCACCGACCCCTCTTGCTCTCCAGGCTTCGCGGACCTCTCCGCAAGCAGCGGGGATGCTCCCGCTGCTTGGGGAGAGTTGCTGGCATCCCGAAGCCTGCGTGTGCTGATCTCAGCGCGTCCAGGCTTCGCGGACCTCTCCGCAAGCAGTGGGAGCCAGTGCTGGGCTCCCACGGCTTGCAGAGAGCTGCCTGTTTGGGGGCTGGGGTCGGGGGAAGCTCGGGCCACCCCAGCCCCGCGCCTGGGGGGAAATAATTTTTTTCCCTTTATTTCCCCCCAAAAAAACTAGGTGCGCCTTATGGGACGGTGCGTCCTATAGGGCGAAAAATACGGTACATCAAAACATAATTAAACATTAAAAACCCTTCCCTATACAGGACTGCCCTCAGACGTCTTCCAAAGCTTTTATAGTTACTTATCTCCTTGGCTGGGGAGCTGCATGACTCCTTACCTTCCAACATTTATCCAATGAAAATAGGGATGTTCTAAGGAAAAGTGGGACATTCCAGGATTGAATCAGAAACTTGGAAGCCTTCTGTAAATCTGGGATTGTTCCTGGAAAATAGGGATACTTGGAGGGTCTGCAGTTGCTCTGTAGAACCCGCTTCCATTGATGGCTACCAACCTATATGGCTTTGAAAGAGTCTTGGGCAAATTCATGGATCCTAAGGCTGTCAGTAGCTACTAGCTATGACAGCTAAGCTCTTCCTTCACAGTTAGAGGCAGTCGTGTTTCTGAATACCCACTGCTGGAGGCCACAAGAGCAGGGGCGTAGGAAGGGGGTGCGGGGGCCACCCTGGGTGTCATCCCTGAGGCCCACTCACTGGATCATCACCTTGTTGGGGTGAGTGGGCTTGCATGTTCCTATGACCCTTGTGAGCGAAGCCGTCGGGAATCTCGTACTCCCAGTAGGGTCACCCAAGGCGGTAAGGTCAAAGGGAAGGAACCAGACAAAGAATGATCCAAGAAGTCCTCAACGGCAGAACAAGTGGATGATAGCAAGCGGTATGTTACAACGGCTGCGGAGACGGATGAAGGCTGCAGCAGATAGGAATCTACCAGTTTGTCGTGACTACTTCATGCCATCGGAACAGAGCCCTACTGCGAAGACTGTGTGTTGGTCAGTGTGCACTGATCTACACACATAAATTCACACACAGGCGTCTTCCAAAAACCCAACCCCATCCCTGAGGGGGTGATAAAATGGCGCACCAAGGGGGATGGCACTTACTGCGGGGCCTGGCCTGCAGCATGCCCGAGCCATGCGTCTCTCCTGGGAGTGATGCGGTGCCCCGGGGCCTGCGCTGCCCCAAACGGCAGTGTGGGGCTTGTGTCTGCTAGGCGAACTCCATGGGTAGCTCACCGCAGTGCCCCCATATGCGGATTGCCCCACCCCTGCCACTCCAGGTGCCAGAGCAGCTCACTACGCACCTCAACAAGAGGGTAGAGTGCTCTTGCGCTCTGGGTGTCCTGCTCAGGTTCTGCTTATGTTATGGGTTTCCCACAGGCCTCTGGTTGGCCACTGTGAGAACACAATGCTCGATTAGGTTAGAGTTACCAGATTTTTTTCAATAAATCCAGGGACACTTTTATAAAAAATATGTTAGAAATTAAAAAAATGATTATTTGTTTTTTGAAAAGAGAAAAAAAAGTTATTTTAAACAAATAAGAAAAAAAGTCGACACCACGGATCAAACTTTGCTTTAAAACTGAGCTTCGGTTAATTTTCGGGACGCGGGTGGCGCTGTGGGTTAAACCACAGAGCCTAGGGCTTGCCGATCAGAAGGTCGGCGGTTCGAATCCCCATGACAGGGTGAGCTCCCGTTGCTCGGTCCCAGCTCCTGCCAACCCAGCAGTTCGAAAGCACGTCAAAGTACAAGTAGATAAATAGGTACCGCTCCAGCGGGAAGGTAAACGGCATTTCCACTGCTCTGGTTCGCCAGAAGCGGCTTAGTCATGCTGGACACATGACCCGTAAGCTGTCTGTGGACAAACGCCGGCTCCCTCGGCCTATAGAGCAAGATGTGCATGCAACCCCAGAGTCGGTCATGATGGACCTAATGGTCAGGGGTCCCTTTATCCTTTACCTTTACCTTGGTTAATTTAAAGACACCCCCCCCCCCCACCATTCAATGTATTAAATCCAGCGGTAGAAACAAGAAGGCGCTTTTGAAAGAATCCGAGCACGGCTGGCGTGCCCCAAAGAGGAAAGGGGCATAAAGGGGAGGGGGTGAGCATGAGCTTGTTATGTTTGTCTGCCACCAGTCTCCTTGCTCAGCGTATCTCCTTGCTGCGAGGTGACGCGGCTAGGAAGGAATTAGCAGGCGGACACGATCCTTTCCCCTTCCGTTGCTCAGTGCTGGCCACGGCAGCGTCACCTCGCATCAAGTAGATGCGCTGAGCAAGCGAACTGGGGGGAGACAAATGCAACAATGAGCAGGAAATCCCCAGCCCCTCATGGCAAGCAGAGGGCAAAGGATCGTGTCCTTCCTGCTAATTCCTTCCTGGCCGCACTGCGCACAGGATCCAGCCCACACGGCTCAGCTTCCAGCGGCTAGGAGCACAGCTGACTGCTGCCTCCTCCTCCTCTCTGTGCTCCGGTGCTGCTGCTGCATCCAGGGAAGCATGCCAGGGACACGCAGGCAGCCTGAAAACATGCAGGTGGGAGGGAGAGGGGCCGCTGACTTGGGGGGGGGGGAGAGAACTTTTGCCTTCCTTCTCCCCCCTTAAACTCCCCTCTTCTGCATCCAGTTAGCCTATGGTTACCAGATTTTTTTCAATGAAGCCAGGCTCCAGGCTGCTGAGACTGCCACTGCCAAGTTTCCAGGGGACATTTAATGAAATCCGGGGGGACAGAATTTTCCGGGGGCAGATTTGCGAATCCGGGGACTGTCCCCGGGAACTGGGGACATCTGCTAACCCTAGATTAGGTGAGCCATTGGCTGGATCTAGCAGGGTCTTCTTAGATTGTTAAGTTCTTAACGCATGTGAAATTGACATAGAATGGAACTGGGCTGCTGCGTCCATGCCTGTGGTAGAAGTCTCTTCCCAGAAGGTCATTGCTAGTGAATGTGGAGAATAGTGGTACAAGAGATGGGCTATTGGCTTGACTCAGTATCTGGTAAGTTACCTGTGCTACACGCTCCGGTGCAAAATCCTGCGTCCCCTGGGGGGAGGGGCGAGGGCTCCGATCGCACAAAATGATCTGACCCAGTTCTTAACTGGACTTGAAAATGAGTCTTGATCGAGGAGCCTGTGTGCTTGGCCACTGTAATAAAGTAGACAAATAATTACCAAGCAAATCAAACACACTTACACCTCAGATGATTTTGAAATATTATCTATAATCGGGCACTTCTGTGGTAGGAGGAAAGGTTAATAAAGTAATTTAAAAAAGATTGTGTGGTGTATTACAGAAACAGAAGAAGACTGGCGGTCATAATTGTTAATCTCCCGCAACACCGGATCTCTCTTGCATGAGGCATGTATTTTAGCCCGGCTCCTTATGGTGTATTTCACTTATAACTATATTATACTCCTTATTTGCCTTTTATTTTATTTTATTTTTTTTAAAAAAGAGGAGGGGGAAAATCTTATTTTAGCTTTAAAATAATAAATAGAGCCGATTAATTTTTTCCGCCATCCCCAGCAGAGAATTCTAATGCAGGAGATTTAAAAACACACGCGTACCTACGGAAGACATCTGCATTGTATATCACCATATCAACATCCACAGAATAATCTGATAATTGTTGGGAATGATTATCCCCATCTATCACACTGAGGAGAGAGCACTGTTTTTCTGCCGGGACAATTCTGATACAGTTTCTTTTGTTTTCTTTCAGCCTCTTCACCACCCGGCTAATATTTCATCGTTTGCCATGGATCATTCAATGGACATGTTGCACTTCCAATGTGCCACTAGCCATAGAGCCCACGTAGAAATGCCTTACAGGAAGAGCAACAGACACGGGTGGTGCTGTGGTTTAAACCACTGAGCCCCTTGGGCTAGCCAATTGTAAGGTTGGCAGTTCAAATCCGCACAAAGGGGTGAACTCCTGTTGTTCTTTCCCAGATTCTGCCAAGCTAGCATGTTCGAAAGCATACCAGCACAAGTAGATAAATAGGTACCGCTGCAGCAGGAAGCTAAACGGTGTTTCCGTGCACTCTGGTTTCCCTCACAGTGTCCCGTTGCACCAGAAGCGGTTTAGTCATGCTGGCCATATGACCCGGAAAACTGTCTGTGGACAAACACCGGCTCCTTCGGCCTGAAAGCGAGATGAGTGCTGCAACCCATAGTCGATTTTGATTGAACTTAACCATCCAGGGGTTCTTTGCCTTTACCTTTTACCTTACATGAAGAGAATGCCTAGCCACAGATCCAAAATCGGTTCAAATAGTGATTATATTTAACAGCATGAAAAAATAATAATCAACCTACTGAACAAAAGAGTCAAACCGATTTGGGGTGGCGGTATTTGGGATATGTACAAGTAAATTAGTGCAACCTTAAAAGAAAAAGAGTTTCTTTCTTTCTTTCTTTCTTTCTTTCTTTCTTTCTTTCTTTCTTTCTTTCTTTCTTTCATAAATATAGTGAATGCAAAACATCAGTAATCCCATAGTAATATCATCTGATAGCGGTTAATCCCTTCTTAGGGATAGCTTTGTCTCGTCCTTTTGGAAGAGAGAAAATGGGCTTTCACTGCTAGGCATTCTGTCTAAGCATCAATCAGGCCTTTAATGCTTAATTGTCTTCTTGCCGTCCATTTCCCTCTCTCCCCCGCCCACAACCCCACCCTCGCTAAAAGGCCACCGTGTTAAAACGAATCAGCTTCAAAGAAAGTTCCAGTGCAGCCCCTCCCTCTCTCTGTCCTTGCGCCTCTTATTTTGTATTCCGAGGTCGTGGATCAAGGGCGACCCCAAAGCTTGTGCTTTGGACGCGACTATCTGTTTTGACAGGAAGATGCAGGCGTCTCTGGGAGATCCTAATCCGTTAGAGAAAGTCTATTAAGTTCAAGCCCCTAAGCTGTCTCAGCCCAAATCAGTGATACCCAACTTACATTTGTTTTTGTGATGACCATTCATTTTGGTCAAATGAAGAAATTGCTCGTGTAGGATTCTGTAGCTCCGGGGAAGAAATCTGTGAATGTCACGTACCTTTTAGCCTCTCTGCTGCCTCTCTCTCTCTCTCTCTCTCTCCCTCTTTCTCTGAAACATTATTGAGACCGGGAAAGAGATATCATTTTTATTGAAGCCGTTTATAAGTTTGTAACAAAGTGACTGAAAGCAGGAGGGAAGAAAATTGTTAGAGATGCTCAGTGTCAAGAGAAGGCCCTTCTGCCCCATAAATCCAGGCAGAACAGGGGTCTCCGAAATAAGGGCCAGCTCACCAGTGATGGTGGGGACCGGTAGGGCATAAGGCTGGGAGGCCAACAGTAGATGGCGCCAGAGCCCATGGCAGGCAGCGCCAACTGATGCTTGTTTTGTCCCCATCTTCCTCATGGCTGAGTTCTACCAGGGCAAAACTGAGACCAAGGAGGAGGAAGCTGAAAACCAGTGCCACTCCCTGAGGTGGTTGTAAGAAGAAGAAGGAGAAGAAGAGTTTGGATTTGATATCCTGCCTTTCGCTCCCTTTTAAGGAGTCTCAAAGCGGCTAACATTCTCCTTTCCCTTCCTCCTCCACAACAAACACTCTGTGAGGTGAGTGGGGCTGAGAGACTTCAAAGAAGTGTGACTAGCCCAAGGTCACCCAGCAGCTGCATGTGGAGGAGCAGGGAAGCGAACCCGGTTCACCAGATTACGAGACTACCGCTCTTAACCACTACACCACACTGGCTCAGTAAGAAGGCAGGTGGGGAACTGTTGAGGACAGATGGATGTTGGTGGGAAAGTACCAGTGGACCAATCACCTCTGAAGTTCACCCAAGCAGGTGT
Organism: Podarcis liolepis; assembly: GCF_965112155.1. Taxonomy (NCBI): domain Eukaryota; kingdom Metazoa; phylum Chordata; class Lepidosauria; order Squamata; family Lacertidae; genus Podarcis; species Podarcis liolepis. The sequence continues at coordinate 114,854,529 of NC_139557.1, forward strand.
CCTTCAAGACAGCCTGCTGAACACAGTGGTATGTGCACAATGGCTATTCCGTTGCCCACTCGATTTTTGCAGTTCACTCTATGCATGGCTTCCCTTGCACTTGACCAGGAAACCACAGTTAGTGCAGAATGCTGCAGCCCAATGCTGACGGGAAGGAGGCCTTGTCAGAACACAACACCGGTACCTAGAGAGCTGCACTGATTGCTCATTTGTTTCCGGGCCAAGTTCATGATTGTTACTTTTAGTATACAATCGTACCTCGGAACTCAAACGCTTTGGCTCCCAAACAAATCAGTTCCTGAATGATCGAAACCCGGAAGTGAGTGTTCCAGTTTTCTAACGTTCTTTTGGGAGCCGAACGTCTGACGGGGCTTCTGATTGGCTGCAGGAGCTGCTTCCTGCAGCCAATCAGAAGCCGTGCTTTGGTTTCCAAAAGTTTTGGAATTCGAATGGACTTCTGGAACGAATTCCGTTCAACTTCCAAGGTATGACTGTATTAACAGCTTGAGAACAGTTTACTTGCAGGACCACCTAACCATCTTACCTACTCATATAGTTCAATCTCTGGAATTGGCGCTGATAGAGGTGTGGCTTCCCTTGCAACATAACACTTATTCCACCTTTGTAAGAAATTGATCTGGTAGTGTGGCAGCACTTATGCTTTTGAATAAGTTGACACCAAGCAGGCACCTTTGCTGTACTCTCTTTGGTGCCTGCTTAAATCATGTTTGTTTAAGCACATTTATTGAGCTATGTAGATGTTAGTGTACCTTCTGCCTTGCAGGACATCTTCAGCAAAAGAGAAGGCTAAGGAGTAAACACAACACAAATCCAAAGTGGAGTCCCTAAGACAATTGGATGGCACCTTGCATGCTTCCTTCTGGCAACTCCTCCAGCTAAGCTGGTGCCAAATTTCTTGCTCTGCTTTCCTTTGGCTGCCCTTGAGACTGACCGAGAAACTCCAGCAGGTGCAGAATGCCGTGGCAAGACTCCTTACGGGGTCCTTGCCACGGGATCACAATCACCCGGTGCTATACCCTAGAATCATAGAGTTGGAAGAGACCACAAGGGCCATCGAGTCCAACCCCCTGCCAAGCAGGAAACACCATCAGAGCACTCCTGACATATGGTTGTCAAGCCTCTGCTTAAAGACCTCCAAAGTAGGAGACTCCACCACACTCCTTGGCAGCAAATTCCACTGTCGAACAGCTCTTACTGTCAGGAAGTTCTTCCTAATGTTTAGGTGGAATCTTCTTTCTTGTAGTTTGGACCCATTGCTCCGTGTCCACTTCTCTGGAGCAGCAGAAAACAACCTTTCTCCCTCCTCTGTATGACATCCTTTTATATATTTGAACATGGCTATCATATCACCCCTTAACCTCCTCTTCTCCAGGCTAAACATGCCCAGCTCCCTTAGCCGTTCCTCATAAGGCACCGTTTCCAGGCCTTTGACCATTTTGGTTACCAGCTGCATTGTCTCCCCATGGAGTACATGATCAGGTTTAAAGTGCTGGTTTTAACCTTTAAAGCCCTATATGGCCTAGGACCCTCGTCCCTACGGGGCCGCCTCTCCTGGTATGCCCCACGGAGTACCTTACAGTCTTCAAACAAAAACATCTTGGAGGTCCCGGGCCACAGGGAGGTTAGGCTGGCCTCAACCAGAGCCAGGGCTTTTTCGGCTGTGGCCCCGATCTGGTGGAACGCTCTGTCACAAGGGCCCTGCGGGACTTGACATCTTTCCGCAAGGCCTGCAAGACAGAGCTGTTCCCCCGGCCTTTGGCCAAGGCACAGTCTGACCCCCTCCTTTGGCAATCCTCACAGAACTCTAGCCCAATGGTTGCCATTAATTTGATTTTGAATTGATTTTAGAATGAATTGATTTTAGAATGCTGTTTTACTTTTATTGTCGCTCTGAGCCTGGCTTCAACTGGGGAGTGCGGGATATAAATAAAATTATTATTATTATTATTATTATTATTATTATTATTATTATTATTATTATTAGTGAGGCTGAGAGGGGAGTCTTGTCAGCCCAGGAGCTGCAGACACATTGCCCCGGCTTGTGTCCCAGAGAGGTCTGCTGCCAAGGCAGTGGTTTGACTTAACCCTGGAAGGCACACTCCATTGTCTCTCGAGATAGGAAGATGCCAGCAACAGTAAGCTAAATTCCAGGCATGCAAAAATAGGAGGCTTACACACACACACACACACACACACACAAAACACACACACATCAAGTCAAGAAGAGGACCCATTGCAGCAGTGAGAGGTGTAGTCTGGGGTGTGTGGATTAGGCAGAGTCACCCTGGTCAGATGGAGGGGCTTGGAGAACCAGATTTAGTTCCTAGACCTAAGGTTCTCTACCCGTGCATTGCACCCAACTAATACTGATGCGACCAGAATCATAGCATCATAGCATCACAGAATCATAGAATCATAGAATCATAGAATCACAGAATCACAGAATCACAGAATCATAGAATCATAGAATCATAGAATCATAGAATCATAGAATCATAGAATCATAGAATCATAGAATCATAGAATCATAGAATCATAGAATCATAGAGTTGGAAGAGACCACAAGGGCCATCGAGTCCAACCCCCTGCCAAGCAGGAAACACCATCAGAGCACTCCTGACATATGGTTGTCAAGCCTCTGCTTAAAGACCTCCAAAGTAGGAGACTCCACCACACGCCTTGGCAGCAAATTCCACTGTCGAACAGCTCTTACTGCCAGGAAGTTCTTCCTAATGTTTAGGTGGAATCTTCTTTCTTGTAGTTTGGATCCATTGCTCCGTGTCCGCTTCTCTGGAGCAGCAGAAAACAACTTTTCTCCCTCCTCTATATGACATCCTTTTATATATTTGAACATGGCTATCATATCACCCCTTAACCTCCTCTTCTCCAGGTTAAACATGCCCAGCTCCCTTAGCCGTTCCTCATAAGGCATCGTTTCCAGGCCTTTGACCATTTTGGTTGCCCTCCTCTGGACACGTTCCAGTTTGTCAGTGTCCTTCTTGAATTGTGGTGCCCAGAACTGGACACAGTACTCCAGGTGAGGTCTGACCAGAACAGAATCAAGATCAAGATCACATCAAGGTGGACATTTTTTGCTCCATGTCTTATCCATACCTAAATGCTTATCAGTAAAAAGAAACACAAACAACAACAACAGCGGGACTTAAAGCCACAGCAAAGTGCACACCTCCAATTCTGGAATTGATTTTAAGAAATTCTTTCTCATTAATCCTGGACATCAGGACTTCAGGAGGAATGGAACAAAGGGCAGAACGAACTGGGGGCGGCGGGGGGGGGGGATAAAGGAACATAATGGGAGGAAAGCCTCTCTTCCAAAGTGCAGGGAAAGAGCTGCCTCTGATAATCCACAGAAAGCAATTTCCCTCCAGTAAATGTGTGATATTTGAAACACTCCTTATTCAGCATGCAAAAGGCCCCGTTTTCTCATTTTTGTTTCATTCCACACTATTCCAGATCTTGCAGTGCAGTTTCTCTGGCCAAATAATGTCTCAGAGCAATGCATATCCATTCTTATTGTACTTATTTATTAAATTTATTAGCTGCCCTTCACCAATAAGTCCCAGACTGGATTGCACCAATTTATAATTCACCATGAAAAACAGTTAAGTATATTGGGGAAAACGTCTTGAAAAATGTTCATGTAGGGGAAAATTTCCTACTCAAAGTTACTCTTCTGGAGAAATTTGCATGAAACTGCTGACACATTTTCACGAGGCCTTTTTTTAAAAAAAAGGCAAACCGCTGTAGAAATGTAGAGAACTGAACTTTAGACTGGAAGAATGAGAAGCAGAGAGAAATTGCGATTGGTAGGTTCACCCTACGTGTGTTTTGTTTTCTTCATTAGGCAGGTTTCATATGTGTTTGTGTATCTGTTTACCGGCATCCATTCTCTCCTCCTTTGCTTTGTTGTTCCCCTCCACTTGGAACAAAATGAAGAAACGATTTGGGTAATCTTTCTTTTGCAAAGCCACCTGAGGGCAGCATGGCTCTCACCTCCCAGCAAAAGTTTGGCTGAGCTGAAGATGTAACTTTCCCTTCCTCCGGCCAATTTGACCGGCGGGGCGGCTGCAGCAGCCCTCTCTTCAGAGGTTTCCTCTTTCTTTTCAGGGGTTGTTTCCCCCACCTTTTAAAATAACCACATCGGCTCTGCTTTTCAATAGTGTCCTGTTTCAGCTTCCCCCTCACCAAGAGAGGCCACTCGCAGATCGCACTGCCGTCTTTTAAAATCTGCCACAGTTGCAACCTCAGCTGTTAAGAGCGCCACAGCTTTCTCCCTCTCTGTTACATTAACGTATCATAACTGTTAACAAAGAACACAATTATAATTTTTCAGCGGAGGCCATGCAAAAGCACTTGGTTCAGTCCCTGGTAGTGGTGGCTTGTATGCGTTGGGATCGGTAGGGAAGAAGGCAAGGAGGCCAACAGTAGGTGGCGCCAGAGCTAACAAGAGACAGCCAACTCATTCTTCTTTTGCCCCCCTTTTCCTCTCTGTGTTCAGAAGCGTCACTGCCTCTGACCATGGAGTCAGAGCATAGCCATAGTGGCAGGTAGAGATCAATGGCCATCTCTGCCACGAATTTGTCTACTCCTCTTTTCAAGCCACCCAAATTGGTGCCTGCTGGGGGAAAAGAGTTCCGCCATTTAACTAGTTGGATGCATGCGGAAGTTCTGGATTTTATCCGTAGGGAATCTTCCAACATTCAGCTTCACTGGAGGGGCAGATCCAGCGAGTTCATTTCATGATGCAGACCTACCAAATTCTTCAAGCTGGGATAAGGATTCTTCATTCTTCACATTCCAAGATGGCGGCATGGTCATACGTTGTGGCTCTGAGCTCCCAATACTTCACCTACTCATGCACAAAACTGGTAAACATTGGGCTCGCAAGAAAAATAGAGATAACTAGAGAGTTTCAAAGGTCCCACTGTATCCCAAACTGCATAGTAAGACCTCCAGCATCTCTATGGTTTGTCATCAGGAGGGGGGAGTGCCGAAAGAAGTGTGTAATCTCACTGTATACAAGTTGTACAAGTGACAATAAAGTATTTCATCCATTCATTCATTATTGGGGAAGCCATTAACTCACCGCAGCAACACATGCAGAGGTGTAGCATGGAGGGGAGCTGAGGGGGCTGTTGCCCCCGGTGCAGTTTGGGGGAATGCACATTCCTTACAATGCCCTGCCGCACCATAAGCTGCTGCTGCATCCTTCTCAGGCACCCTCCAGTTGGAGCCAGGAGGGCACCTAAGAAAGATGCGACAGCTCAGACACTCTACTACAAGCCCCGCACCACTCACAAAAGCAGCACTGGGCTGGCACATGCCTGTTGCGTCCTTCTCAGCCACCCTCCACCGTCACGTCTCACAAAGTGATGCTGGGTTCGCAGGGCACTGTGAGTGCACCCCTCAAAGCAGGGCAGCATCAGCTGGGCAGCCTCCCCACTGGCAGCCGTCCGGCCTACACTCGAGTAGGACCCTGGTAGAGACACATGCCCAACCGGCATGTTCTCTCCCTCCTGGTCAATCGTTCGGGAGCTTCAAAAGCTTTCTTCCGCCCGAATATCACAGCGACTGATGCCAACAGACACCGGCACACTTAGAGATCTGCAGAGTTTGTGCAGACCACAGCAACTCAGCATTTTGGCTAATCTACATTATTTAGAGGGACGCGGGTGGTGCTGTGCCGATCAGAAGGCCGGCGGTTCCTATCCCCGGGACAGGGTGAGCTCCCGTTGTTCGGTCCCCACTCCTGCCAACCTAGCAGTTCGAAAGCATGTCAAGTGCAAGTAGATAAATAGGCACCGCTCTGGCAGGAAGGTAAACGGCATTTCTCTGCGCTCCTCTGGTTCGCCAGAAGTGGCTTAGTCATGCTGGCCACATGACCCGGAAGCTGTACGCCGGCTCCCTCGGCCAATAAAGCAAGATGAGCGCCGCAACCCCAGAGTCGTCCGCGACTGAACCTAATGGTCAGGGGTTCCTTTACCTTTACATTATTTGGATATAAACACAAATGGAGCACTGCAACATGGCTCCCTCTCTCTCTAGCATCAGACAGCAAAGAGAAAAAGAACAAAGAACAATAGTCCACTTCATGGAACACAGTAACACAAACATCCTGTCTCCGTCAGTTCCCATTCTGTGGAGTCAAAACATATACTGGTGACCGTGTCCAGGCAGGTGGCACAGCATGGCCTTGCTGCGCTCCAGTGTGTGGGGGGTCACTCCAGTGGTGCGCCCCAGTCCCTTCTCCCACAGATGGCTTGGGTTGGTTCTGGGTCAACAGACCTTGAGGTATTGCAGTCTTCAGAGCTGACATCTTTCCAAGATGATTGAGGGGGCCCGACGCAACATTGTGATGTCACACGTATGACATCAAGAGGAGTTGGGGGCAGAGCTGGACACTTTCTGGACACTGAGGGGCCCTGACCCCCTAAACAAACAAACAAAAATAAATAAATTGGGAAGGCGAAAGTGCCTAGGGCCCCAGGAGCTGATGCTTATGTTGGGAGTGAGCCATTTAAGGATTCATAGGTCAAAACCAGCATGTTGAATTGGGCCTTGACAGTGGCGTAGCGTGGGTTGTCAGCACCCGGGGCAAGGCAAGTAATTTGCGCCCCCTAACCTGTGGATTTGCGCCCCCTAACCCTACCCCCCAGATGTTGCACCCGGTGCGGCCGCCCCCCCCTGCACCCCCCACGCTACGCCACTGGGCCTTGAAACTAACTGGCAGCCATTGCAGTTGGGCCAGGATTGTTGTAATATGCTCCCACCATCTTGCCCCCAGTGAGCAACCTAGCCTCCAAATTCTGCACCAGCCAAAGTTTCTGTTTTCCCCCTTTTTTCTTTTATTAAGCTTATTTACAGCACATACACACACCTGTCAAACTGAACATGAAAATAATAATAATACAGAATCAAAAGAGAAACGAACAACAAGACACAAAACAAAAAAGTACAAATAAAACATGATAATGTACGAAAACTTATACAAAACAAAGTCAATTAAATATATATACCATATTTCATTTCTTCTTTTCAGCTAAAGTTTCTGAATCTCCAGAGGCAGCCCCACATATAAAGCAGTAATCTGACCTAATCTAAGTGCAGCTGTCTGAATACAGTGGTACCTCGGGTTACCAATGCTTCAGGTTACAGACGCTTCAGGTTACAGACTCCACTAACCCAGAAATAGTACCTCGGGTTAAGAACTTTGCTTCAGGATGAGAACAGAAATCGCGTGGCAGCGGCAGTGGGAAGCCCCATTAGCTAAAGTGGTACCTCAGGTTAAGAACAGTTTCAGGTTAAGAACGGACCTCCAGAACGAATTAAGTTCTTAACCTGAGGTACCACTGTATATCTGTAGGGAAGGGCTATGAAAGGTCCTTGCTGGAAACCCTGGGTAGCTGCTGCCGGCCAGTGCAGACTATACTGGGCTATCTAGGCCAGCAGTCTAACTTGGTATAAGGCAGCCTCTTAAGTGCCCATGATGTATGGTTGCCCCCCAGAAAACTACCCCAAAAGTGAGAGGGAGGACAAATCCACAAGGCAGCAGCTCTGCTGGATATCTGCAGGTCCAGTTCTTCGCCCCAGACTGGCCCAATCCCCCTGGTCCCAGAAGATTTCGAACCTTCCTTGTTCCAGCCTTCCCCACTCCCCGCTTCCCTGGGAAGACAGCACGCTGACAGCCTGCGCCTTGCCGTCACCTTTCAGCAGGTAAAATATGTTGTTATGGAAGGGATGTGTGGCAGAGATGCCGACAACAATTAACACATGCTACTCATTAACAAATGGAGATTACAACGGAGCCACGATGGCAGCCTGCCATCCGCCGGATAGTTACGGGGGCAGTTGAATTCCTAATGAATGCGAGCGCCGGATTAGTAACGACATTCGACAGAACGCTGCCTGCTGCATTCTCTTACGGCTTTCATTACCAAATTGAAAATCTGTGTAGATTTTCGGGGAAATTACTTTTAAATGTAGCCAATCGCCTCGACAGCCAAGCCTTGATTTGCCAGCGAGGGAGGCCTGCTGTGAGATTTTAATGAAAGATCATAGTGGCCCTCCATGACCGTCAAAGAGCGATGGGCCCTGAAAGGCCTGGAATAATCTGTTTTACTTTTAATGGTACCCATTTTATATTCATTAAGATCAAAATGCAGTTTTGCAGGCAAATTGCAAAGCTGTTCCACTCACAGCTTGAGAAGCTGGAGGCCCCTACTGCTTTTTATCTTGTTCATAAGCAAATATGCAGTTAATATCTTTTAATATGCTTTGATGCCTGGTACCTTATGGGTACATTGTACTGGAGGTTAGCAAGCCGCGTGTTTCCTCTGCGGTGTCAGCAACGAACTGAAGCCTTGGCCCTTTCATTTCCATAATGGCAGGAGGAATGACTCAGAGTCTCTCTTTCCCCTTTTTCTCCCTCCCACTCTCATATGATCACTGCTCAAGCAAATTGTTTCTTTAAAAAAAAATCACTAGGAAGGGTATGTCCAGGATCCCAGGGAAAAAAAAAAAGAGAGAAATTATTGTTTTGCTGCATTCCATCCTTTGGTGGCTTCCTCCATCGCTCGAATCCAGACCTGGGACCCCCCCCACACACCATTATTTTCATTTTTTCATTTTATTTGTATGTTACTTTCCCACAAAAGAATCCCACTCGAAACGGCTTAAAGCAAAGAAAGCAGGGATGGGTTTCAAAAGTAAACAGTGCAAAAGCAATTTCGTTATAGCAAAACAATGGCCACTACAGTCATACCTTGGGTTGAATGCACTTTGGGTTGAGCGCATTCGAGTTGCGCTCTGCGGCAACCCGTAAGTAACGGAGCACTTACTTCCGGGTTTTGCCGCTTGCGCATGTGCAAGCGCTCAAAATGGAGGGAGAAAGGTTGTTTTCTGCTGCTCCGGAGAAGCGGACACGGAGCAATGGAGCCAAACTACAAGAAAGAGGATTCCACCTAAACATTAGGAAGAACTTCCTGACAGTAAGAGCTGTTTGACAGTGGAATTTGCTGCCAAGGAGTGTGGTGGAGTCTCCTACTTTGGAGGTCTTTAAGCAGAGGCTTGACAACCATATGTCAGGAGTGCTCTGATGGTGTTTCCTGCTTGGCAGGGGGTTGGACTCGATGGCCCTTGTGGTCTTTTCCAACTCTATGATTCTATGATTCTATGATTCTAAAATGACTTTACGTGCATGTGCAGAAGCAGCGAAAAGCGACGCGTGCGTGCGTGCGCAGACATGCCATCGCTGGTTACGTTTGCTTCTAGATGCGAACGGGGCTCCGGAACGGATCCTGTTTGCATCTAGAGGTACCACTGTATAATGATATACAAAAACACCCAACATTTCAGTACTACAGTCATACCTCATGTTACGTTTGCTTCATGTTACGTTCTTTCAGATTACATCCTGCGGTGACCCGGAAGTACCGGAAAGGGCTACTTCTGGGTTTCGCCGCTCACACATGCGCAGAAGTGCTAAATCGCACCACGCACCTGCGCAGATACGGCGCTTCAGGTTGCGCTCTTTTCATGTTGCGAACGGGCCTCCAGAATGGATCCCGTTCACAACCAGAGGTACCACTGTATAACAGTCGCTTCCGGTGTCCCTATTTTCCAGGGACAGTCCTGGATTTACAGAAACTGTCCCAGTTTCTGATTTGATCCCGGAATGTCCTGTTTTTTCCTTAGGACATCCCTATGTTCATCAGAGAAAGGTTGGAGGCTAGGGAGTTATATGACTCCTGAGCCATCTGAATGTAGCCCTGTACAAAGAAGTTGTTTAATGTTTAATGTTTAATTATGTTTTTTATATACAGTCAAACCTTGGTTCCTGAACGGCTTAGTTGCTGAACAAATCGGCTCCCGAAGGTGCAAACCCAGAAGTAAGTGTTCTGGTTTGCGTTTTTTTTTTTTTTGGAATCTGAATGTCCAACACGGCTTCTGCTTGAGTGCAGAAAGCTCTTGCAGCCAATCGGAAGCCACGCCTTGGTTTTCAAATGGTTTCGGGAGACTTCCAGAATGGATTAGGTTTGAGAACCAAGGTACCACTGTATGTTGGAAGCCCAGAGTGGCTGAGGCAACCCAGTCAGGTGGGTGGGGTCATAGAATCATAGATTTGTAGAGTTGGAAGGAACCCCAAGGGTCATCTAGTCCAACCCCCTGCAATGCAGGAATCTCAGCGAAAGCATCCATGACAGGTGGCCATCCAACTTCTGCTTAAGAACTTTCAAGGAAGGAAAGACCACAACCTCCTGAGGGAGACTCTTCCACTGTCAAACAGCTCTTACTGTCAGAAAGCTTTTTTCTGTATGTTTCATCTTAATCTCCTTTCTTGTAACTTGAAGCCATTGGTTTGAGTCCTACCTTCCAGAGCAGGAGAAAACTGTTAGAATTCCTGCTCCATGATTGCAGTCATGGGATTGTTGTCTTTCACATGACAGTGTATGTTTTGACTCCACAGAGTGGGAAGTGACGGAGACAGGATGTTTGTGTTACTGTGTTCCGTGAAGTGGGACTATTGTCCTTTGTTCTTTTTCTCTTTGCTGTCTGATGCAAAGAGAGAGGGAGCCATGTTGCAGTGCTCTGTGTGTGTTTATATGTAAATAAAGTAGATTAGCCAAAATGCTGAGTTGCTGAGGTCTGTTACGCAAGTTGCAAAGACTCTGCGGATCTCTAAGCGTGCCGGTGTCGGTTGGCATCGGTCGCTGTGATATTTGGGCAGAAGAAAGCTTTTGAAGCTCCCGATCGAATGACCAGGAGGGAGAGAAGAAGAAGAAGAAGAAGAAGAAGAAGAAGAAGAAGAAGAGAATAAGGTGTCCCAGTTTTCATCAGAGAAATGTTGGAGGGTATGCTAGAAATAGAACACGTTTATGTAAACGACAGCCAGCATCCAAGAGCAAAAAATAACAAGAGAGCTTTAGAGTTTCATCTTGGTCCCTGAAACACCTCTTCCTCCCATGATTTTGCTCATAGATCTTCTCCTGCATCAACTTGCAACGATTCCAGATGCCAGGGGCTGGTGCACTTAAATGTAAACAGCCAAACAGTGTTGAAGGTCCAAATTGCTGTCATCTGGAATTTGCACTCTGATCCTCGCTGACTGTGAGGTTGTGTGCATGAATGACATCTTTCTGAAGACTGCGGTTCTGCTCAGTGTTCCAAAGTTGAGTCGGTCTTTCGCCTGGGTACAGAAAGAGAGGCGTATCTTCTTTTTTATGTGCATCTTCTGGCAGGGAACTCACCTGCATGCATTTCTCATGACACAGACAAGGCCGGATTAGGGTGTTGACAGAAAGGAACGTAGGGGGGAAAACAACCACAAGCCCAGTCAAATATGATCCCGATCAGGTGAGCTGAAGATTATCTTGGGTTGACCAAAGATCATTCTAACAACAGTAGGTCACAAATTGTGGCACACTCTCTCTCTAGGGCAGGACTAAAACAAAAACACCAGCTTCCTATGGTCTTTGGCTCCTGGCTCCCCATCTCACAGAATCATAGAATTGAAGAGAATTAAGAATTAAACCTCTGCTTAAAAACTGCAAGGAAGGAGAGACCACTGCTGAACAGTTCTTGCTGTCAGAAAGTTATTCCTAATGTTTAGTCAGAATATCTACTGAACCCAGAAGACTCACTGGCAGAGCTGCTGATTTTGAGAACAGGGAACCCTCTTTGTAAGGGGACCTCCTAATTATTATTATATTTTTTTCAGAACTGACCTGAACTTTTTGTCCACATGAAAATACAGGTGAATCGTACCATTTTCAAATGCCTCCCAACACAAATGGACAAAACAAAAAGCCCTCTGTGCAAATAGAAAGCTAGTGTGTCAGGCAGCTAGGCTCTAGCCTGACTGTGCTACCCTTCCTGCTTGCGGGGATTTTTGAAGAACGTCCAGACATGCGATCTCCCAGATGCAGTTAGAAGCATTGCCACTCATTCTATGCCCTATTCAGCTACGTCTCTCGCAGCTGGTCCTATAAAGCCTTCTTATGATGTGTGTTAAGTGGGCCTTGCTTCCAAACAGTGTACAGAAGATTGTAGTCATAGGTTCTACAGCATCTTAAAAAGCAGAGACATCACCTTGCCAACAAAGGTCTGTATAGTTAAAGCTATGGTTTTCCCAGAAGTGATGTATGGAAGTGAGAGCTGGACCATGAAGAAGGCTGATCGCTGAAAGATTGATGCTTTTGAATTCTGGTGCTGGAGGAGACTCTTGAGAGTCCCATGGACTGCAAGAAGATCAGACCTATCCATTCTGAAGGAAATCAGTCCTGAGTGCTCACTGGAAGGACAGATCCTGAAGCTGAGGCTCCAATACGACAGAAGACGAGATGGTTGGACAGTGTTCTCGAAGCTACCAGCATGAGTTTGACCAAACTGCGGGAGGCAGTGGAAGACACGAGTGCCTGGCGTGCTCTGGTCCATGGGGTCATGAAGAGTCGGACACGACTAAACGACTGAACAACAACAACAACAAGAGAGGGTGGAGACAGTTCCACTGAACTTAATGGTCCTCACTTCTGAGCAGACATCTACAGAATTGCGCTGTTCATTCTCTGCCTTTTCCTTCTCTACCTTTCTTTCCCTGGGATGGGAAAGATTCAGCCGCTGCCCTGTGGTAACATGTCAAGGCCTCTATTTCAGAACGGCCACCCCCATCAAAAGGAATCTGTCAGAGCCTGGGAGATTTAAAGCCAGCGCCAGCCCTTTTCCGCAAATAACGCCAACCCTGTTTCCTCCAAAATACCCCCTAGAAAGGACCGAAGAATTATCATAATGCACATTAGTATGGTTCCGTCAAGGAGGGCAAGCGCTGATCCCCAGGCCCTCCTAAAAGCTCTATACGAAGCCGTGCCCCATGGGCATAGCCACAGACAGGTTTACAAGCCCCATGGCCTTATTCTGTACAACAGCAAAGCCTTTCTCTCTCTCCCCCCTCCCCAAGCCTCTTTCTCTCTCTCTTTCTCCTTTTTGTAGCTGCACTGAGGATTTCTTTCTTTTCTTCTTTTTTTATGCATCTGGCAAGAACGAGGGAATTCGATAACCTTCTCTCGTCGGGTCTTAGGGCGAGTTGAATATGTCTGGCCTGCCAAGGCACAATTTAATGGGCTTCTGAAAACACTCAAAAAGGCAGACGCAAATGTGTGGATGGGCACCCAGCCAGGATGACCTGGGGGGAGGGGGGAGGGAGGGAGGGAGGGCCCCCGGCGTCTGATTTGAAGCAGGGGAAGGTCGTGAAGGAATGTTCCGGAGGAGGACAAAGCTTGACTTTGGGGGAGGTGAGCCCGAGAGTCAAGCGTTTGACTGGAATGGATTTACAGGGGCCCGGACTTGATTCGGTAACTTAAGAGTCAGGAGTGATTCCACCTGTCTGGATTCTTCCCCCCCCCCTTTCTCGAAAAAAGAAAAGAAAAGAAAAGAAAAGAAAAGAAAAGAAAAGAAAAGAAAAGAAAAGGGGGAAATGGAAAAGGGTATGTAATTAATTTCAATTAGAAGCCTCTGCATATCTCTTGCCGGCATAAACTTTCTCACCTGGCACTTTCGTGCAGGGATCTAACAAGAGGCCTCCGTTCAGAAGAGAGGGATTGAAAGAGGGAGAGAAAAAGGATGGGGGGGGGAAGAGCCCTGAGATTTGTGCTTTCTCCTACTCAAAAGCAGCCCACGACACTGGGCGCCTTCCCTGCATGGTGGCACAATTATAATAACACACCCTCCAACATTCCTCAGATGGAATGTTTCTGACTCCCCGCCCAGTGACCCTCCTTGACACCTCTTTTTTTCCCCTCCCCTCCGAAAATAATAATCATTTCCTGCCAGAAAAGTCCCGCCACCACCGCCCCAATCCGGCACAGCACACATGCTCTCCACTGTCCTCGGTAAACCCTCCAATCCTGGTTTTCTTTGATTTTATTCTTTGGCAGATTTACCAAAAGTAAAATGCAGACCAATGAACAAGTTTTTGAAAGGGGCAAGGTTAGCCCCCGATGCACAAAGCAAAAAAACCATGAAGTTTGTTCTGCTCTGCTCTGCCCCTCCTTTCTTCTCACCCAGGACGGTCCTGCCCTGTGCCTACCTCTTAGGGTTGGCGCATCAGCCTTGGCGGCTGCAGCCTATCCTCCTCCTTGCTGTTATGAGTTTCCCAAGGGAGGAGGCAGCAAGCAGGGATGGCTTTTGTAATTCCAGGACTGTCCTTGGAAAATCAGGACACTTGAAGGGTTTGTAATAAGCATCTAAATAACTGAGCATGCCCCACCCTTTGATGGCCCCCCAAAATCTTAAAAGCTTCTTGAGGTGGGCCTCATTCGGATTAGGGCTGGCATTCTTCGTTTAGAAGAACTTTGGTATCACACACAGCCCTATTTTTAAAAAACTTAAAATACACCTCTTTGTATTCTATGTAATGTTGCCTAATGCAGCTTTCCCCCTGTACAGTCATACCTTGGGTTACAGACGCTTCAGGTTGCACTTTTCCGAGATACGGAAGTGCCGAAACCTGGAAGTACCGGAACAGATGCGCCAAATTGCAACCCATGTGTGCGCAGACGCGGCACTGCAGGTTGTGGACACTGCGGGTTGCGAACGTGCCTCCCGCACGGATCAGGTTCGCAACCCGAGCATCCACTGTATATAACAAAGACATTAGTTAAATAACTTAACCCAGGAAGCATCTCCCCTCCGAAGGAAGAAGTGATGGACAGCGTCACTGTTCCAACTTTCTATTTGTTCTTTGAGTAGTGCTTATCTCAGGACTTAGGTAAATACCTGAATATTCAGTATAAGTCACACACACATGCACATAAACACTTTCAATGTACCTTTAGGTTAAGCTTTTGGATTTCGTTACTGGCTTTTCGGATAAGAAGTTTGTTTGCATAATTCACTTAAAATAGAATCTCTTCAATCTGATTTTTGTTATATAAAAAAAGCTATTTATGCTGCTCATGGTGATATAAGTGTCATAAGATAACAGCTCACACACTGACTAGTGTAATTTGGCTGCAAGACAATAGGAAAATATGGGCGGCGGGTGGGAGGTTATTGAATCAGTTCAAAAGTGGAGTTCTCTCTTTTCTTAGTGCTCCATAATGAACGAGACGCTAAGAGAGCTTGCCCTCGAATCAATTCATCAGTTTTTGTAACTCCCAAATATCATGCAAACTTTGTTTCTTGAGGAATATTGGTGCTTGGAATTAGAGGGCTAACATATGGACGGTAGGGCAGGGTTGCCTTCCGAGCCCCACAATGTGGCCTCTGCAAGCTGTAACCCAATGGCCATGCTCACACAAAGGTGCTGCACACAAAGGACTTTGAATATTTGATTTGTGCCAAACAAATGCAGCACAGACATTTCTCATTGGGCAGTTCCGGTGGGAGGTGGGTCCAGAGACGAAGCTGAGAGGTCCAGCCGCCTTCCATTTCCCAACCATTAGCCATCCAATGGAGAACTGAACTGGACTGGACTGGATCCTGCATTGTTCATTGGGCAATGCTGTTGGGAGTGCGGCCCAGATGGGGTATGATCTCTGAAATTTTTTACACATCACTTGGGAAGGCAGGTGAACTAATACCGGTGTACTGGAAGAAGCAAAGATCACCAGTGTCAAAGCAATGATTCTTCAACATCAACTTCGTTGGACTGGTCATGTTGTGTGGATGCCTGATTATCGTCTTCCAAAGCAACTACTGTATTCCCAACTCAAAAATGGAAAGCGTAATATCGGTGGTCAACAAAAAAGGTTTAAAGACTGTCTCAAGGCATTTTTTTTTAAAAAAAATGTAGTATAAACACTGACAACTGGGAAACACTGTCCTGCGAGCGCTCCAGTTG